>NC_137543.1:89157172-90644568 GCF_963082525.1 Nesoenas mayeri | reverse complement strand
TTTTACTACTTAACCAAAACAAAAACCAACAAAAGGAGGGCTCAAAGCTGCTCCTGTCCTTCCAGAATGCCGAAAAAAAAGAAAAACAATTCCAAAAACTGTAACACATCACCTCAACTTTCTTTAAGTTGTCCTGTCCACTCTAATTCACACAACAATGAACTTTGGCAGCTCTCCTCTTAACTTTGCTTTTTGTGAGCGTTATATGTGTAGCTTGTGGTCCACCTGGACAACTAACGTTCACACCCAACACATCTTTGTCAACTGCTGTGCTCTTTCCATGGCACTCTTGAGGGTGGCCCAATGAGTTGTGCTGGTGACAGTGGACTGTTCCTCATGTAAAGCCCAACACCCAGCTACACACATAGAGAGGAAAGAAAGTAACAGGGAGAATTTGGGAGGGAACTGAGGTGAGCTCCCCTCACCCTAATGAACAGGGAGCCACTGAACTCCTTTCAGTTCAGCTTGGTATTGTACTGAGAACATATGTTTCCCCCCAGTTTCAGTTGTATCCATAAGCACTTCTATACTTTCTTGGTTCCTGTTGAGACTAAAGCTATCAGACACTTAATCAAATAACAGACATTGTTTTCCTTGGGTGTTAGACTGGATTTTTGGTTTACTGAATCTGTGGTTTTTAATCCCATAAGGTGCTTTGGGTAAGGGAGAGAATAGGTAACAAACAGAACTTAAGTTCAATCACTTTCTCTTGATGCCCTGCTTTTCTTTTGGTATTGATACTATTGTTTTGAGATAAAAACAGTGTCATTATCCAACTGAAAAATCAGCAGACACCCTTGTTCCTTGTAGGCTGATATACTGCAATCACCTTTGTATTGTCAGACAGCGTACTGCTCCTGCAAGTTTTTCATCTGAACAAATGTGCAAGCAGGGAGATGCTGATGCTACTGTGCACTCTGGTGCTGCTTGTCTCTCTAAGAAGTGATGTAATTCACTGCATTTCTTGTATTTCTTCTCTTCCCGAAACCCAACCACCAGCCTGCCTTATTCTAATTATAACAGCATATGCAGCTAGATGTGCTTTTGTTGCTCATTTTATACTTTGAGCTTTGCATGCCTTTCTGCCCAAAATCTCTGTTCTTGCAACATTTATTCTCAATTACATCCATATGTCAGATATTGGTAGCTGAAAAAACACTGTAGCAACTATAGGGTGACCCAGAAAAAAAAATATAGCAAGGCAACTAGAATTTGCCGAGCAATGGTATTCACCTGGTTTAGAGTCAAGTTTTGCAGAAAGTGAACAAAAAAATCCAATCTTTTAGTCCTTTCTAAAATTGCAAGACAACTCTCTAGCCTTGTGTGACTGACAAATTAGATTCCCTTTACAGTTTAATGTCTTGTGTACTCAGAACTTCCCTATATATTTATAAGTGTACTACAGTTTGCAATAATGTTTCAAAGGTAACTTTTTATTCAATTTTGATGAAGGAAGCTTTCAAAACCTTTAAAGGTACTAGAAGTTATTGTTAGATGTGAGGCTGCTTTTTGTCTTGCCTAGTTTTGAGCAATGTGCATTACTTATAGGTGCCATTAAGATATTTTCCAAAACATTTCAGTTCTTTGGTGGTGGTTTTCTGTTTCATTCATTCAAGGATCGCTTCTATTAACTTCTACTAACAGTTGATAATTACAGCATATTTCAAAACACCAGAACCACAGCAATGTTGATTCAGTGATCCATTCATACATCTTCCATATATCACTTTTCTTAGACTTGTATGCAGTATATTACTCCATTGACTCTATTTTTAAGGCCAAGCTTTTAAAATATGAACTTCTGATACAATGGTTTTCTTTGTTACAAAATATACTTTGGACAGCAGCTAGATTTTAGTGTGCTGAAACCACCAATTCCCACAACAAACATTACTATTATTTTATTCCCCTGGTACCTGTATGTATCTGTATAAATATTTGCTAGTTGCCTTTTCTGAGACCATAGGAACTTTGGAGCAAGAACTGCATCATGGCACTTTGTCTCACAAAAAGCACGACTAGGTGCTACAATGATACTAATATTTCCTAGCAATGGCAGTCATGGGAGTTCCCTATGCATAGAAGTGTTTTTTTCCTGGTGTGTACTCTCATTATATGGGGTGTTTCAAAAAGATGGATCCAATTTCAAAGCAGTATATTTCACAATTAGGTCCATCTTTTTGAAATACCCTGTAAATGAAATTTAAACAAGCAAACAAACAAAAATTAAAGCTGGGAAAAACAAAGAACAAACTAAACTCTGATGATTTCACTATCCTGAACTAGGACTAGAAAACCAATAAGAGTCACACAATTCAAAAGCAGTCATAGCAATAATCCCAGTTAGGAACACCATTTTCAATTTAAAACTTTAAATTATTTTACTAGTATTACTGAAAGAATGCAAATTCTAAATCAACTTTAATTTTAAAAAGTTGTCTTAAAACTTTTTTGAAGTGTAATATGTATTTTTCTAGAATTATGCTTTCCAAGTAGTGGTTTCTATTTTGACTAACTAGGTTTTTCCAACAAAAATGTTTTGATAAAAAATTCCTAAACTAGCTCAAATAAAAAGTTATTTTTCGAAACATGCTTTTGTCTTCCTGACAGCATCCTCCATGTGGAAGTAGGAACTCTTAAAATTCATAGAAGGTGTATGCAGAGGAGGTGGGAAGTTTGGAAAGAGTGCGCCAAATGCCAGATCTATCATCTGTATTATTAATATGTCAGACCTAGTGTGTATAAAAAGCCAGTGATGAAGGTATGAATTCAATGGTGTTTCTGTACAATGAATACCTCTCATGATGTATGATTCCTGAGGTGGTGTTGTGATGAGGTATCCATTTAAGACAGAAGGAATGTCTTGAGTAACGAGTGAAACAGAATCCAGGACTGTGACAACCCCATGCAGGGGAGGGTGGAATCCAAGCATCAATTTATCACATTTTAATGAATAGCAGTGTGAAGATAAAAATACAAATAGCAAAGAGAAGAGAGCAGCTTTAATGAAGAGACAGCAAATGTGTCAGCTGAGGAAGCTCCAAGGCCAGGCTAGCTCTAGGAGATATGGCTGCCTCTTTTGGCTTCTCTCTAAATAAAGGTCCACTCTGGCCATGCAGAACAGATAGACTGGAGCCTGGGCTTCCATGAGAAAGTTATCTGTCCAAGAAATCCTAAGCAGCTAGGAAAAGGGACCGGCATCAGATATATTAATATTAACATACATGCAAAGTATTTGTCTTTTGTATCTTTGTTTCCCAGTCTCGTAATCAAAGAATTATTGTATGATTTGGATATTACCCCCCAAAATGTTGCAGATGAGTGTAACCACCTGCAAAGCCATAATAAATTTGAATATTTAACATCCATTTCCCAAGAGACTGCTCAGCTCAGCTTGAGGATTGGCAGCAGTGCATCAGGACAGAGAAGGAAAGCCTCAGTTAATGTACTTGAACTAATATCCCTCCAGCAGCAGACATTGATGTGCTCACTGGACATTCTCCATAGGGTCCTTGCTGCAGCACTGTTACCAGAGTGAAAGGTTGGTGGGAACAATTTAATAATTTGTAGCTACTGATGTACCCAAGATGGGCATTTGTGTCCTAGTTTCTTTTCTAATGCCGTGAAGCATAAATCAGGATGTCAAAGGCAATATTTATCAATCACTTCCCTAGGAACATGATCATACTCCAAAACACATATTAATAATCACAAAACATGTGGAAACACACTCCTCTACCTCACCTACTCAGAAAACTCATATACTGGCATCTCTTGCCTTTTTCCCCTCCAGCTTTGTTTACATCCTCCGAGATTTACATTCCTTCTTTAGCCCATGCAAAGGAGATATTCCTGGCATCTGTGTGTGCATTACCATGGTTACCTAGTTCGTCTGCAGAAAAATGGGTTGGTCCATGACCCGACACCACAGCTCCAGGAGCGTATTCCTCCCTTGTCCAGTGCTTTGTAACATCTCCCACTGCAGCTGTTTGGTTTTTTCAGAAAATCTGAATGCAAGCAACAGTAGGACATCCAACGAACTCTCCCAAAGTCTTCAACATATATTTTTTCCTATATGGTTTGTCTTTGACAAGTGTTTTTTGGCAAGCCCAGTCCTTGGTTTTCAAGCACTTTTACAGAAAGCCATCACCAATAGCATACCTGCAGATTTTACTGACTGCATTTTATAGGTGGACACAGTATTCCAGTTGAAGATTCAGCCTGAAAAGCATGCTTACAATAACATCCGTGACTACACAACAACTTTGGCCTGCCAGGGAAGAATAGAAGTTTGGGGCACAAGAATGAGGACGATGAAGTTTTAAACAAGGGCCTCAGCTGGCTGGGGGGAACAAACAGCTTCCTCCCATAAGTTTCATTGGCTTCCCAAATTTTACAGTACAAGTTGAAGAAACTGTCACTTACTGAGATACTAGCAAACCAGGCATCAAATCTAAATAAGCTTTCAATATCAAATGAGGTATAAACAACAAAATATTGATAAAATATAATGAAGACCAAATTCAATCCAGGCAGAGGGCATATTTGCCTCCAAAACTCTCAAATTTTCACTGAAACAAAACTTGTTGTCTTCATTTTTTAAGCAATGTTATTCTCACAGGTTTTCTTCCAGGCAATATTTTAACAAACCAGATATGCATACTGTTAGGAAGAATCCCTGTTCACATAATTTATCTATTCCTATAATTTATGCTTCTAATATTCAGAACAAATCTGACCTATTTAAAGAAACTTAAAGCAATGATGTAATCTCTGGAAGTGGTACATAGAATATATGTACCACACAATGTCAAGGCAAACACAGATGTATCATACGGTGACTCTGAAAACACAAATACCAATGAATCTCTATAGGGAAAGCAAAAGCTGGCAAAATTCTAAATGGCTTTGTAGTCATATAGTTATGTCAAATAAGAGTTGTGAAGTACTCTAGACTTGATTTAACATGGCTGGAACAGACTAGGTAATTTGTTTGCATCTGAACAGCAAAAAAGATCAGTCAAATGAAAAGCATACACAAAAACGACCGACTCGTACACATACCTTTTCCATTTATTGTTAATGCTGATGCAATTGTGGCTGTTACTGGCACTAATGGATGTATCCTTGGTCGGCTCCCCATCCTAGCACGCTCTGCACCAGGTCCTAGTAAAGCTCCCACAGGTTTTTCTGCTGCTACTTCTGGTGCTACAGAGTCTTCTTGATCCTGCTCTATGTGGTCCATTTTATCCAGGCTTTCATTCTGAAAGCCATCAACTGTTGTCCGGCTCTTAATTGGACTTTTGGGCACTAGGATTTTAATACCTGATTTTGCAAGGTCCATATTTTTTCTTCCAGAAAGAGATGGTGAATTGTTTTTCCGGAACTTCTGGGTGGCAGAAAAGAGTTGATTATTTTTTGAATCATGGTCTTTACCCATAACTAAAGATTTAGTGGATGTCTTTGAAAAAGAACTATTGGTAGATCTAGAAATTTGTTTTCTGGCGTTATTTGGAGAGGTCCTGTTTGTCCTGGTTAATGTGCTTTCTTTCTGCTTTTCATTGTGGTGTCTGTTAAATTCATGTATATATTCCTCACAATTAACAAGGTGCTGTTCTGGCTCCCAAGTATCGTCTTCACTGTCGTATCCTTTCCATCGCACCAAATACTCTGTTTTTCCCTTCTTGTTTTTCCTCTTGTCAACAATTCTCTCTACCTGTTAAAAAGGAAAATTAAACATTAGACATGGGCAGGTATAGAACTCAAGTGAGCAACTTACATGCAAATTATTTGTTAAGTGTAGGGAGATTTAAAAATACTCTTGTAGTTCTGCAATACTTTATTGCCGTTCTATAGCTTAGAGTCTTTGACTGCTAACTAGAATTTCCTCTCTTTAAACTTCAGATTGTTACTTCCACCTTGTAAAAGATGTTCTAAAATACCAACATCGCTCTTAAGCAAGTATTTTGCAGGCACAAGAATCTGAATATGACATTACAGTTGACAATCAGCACTGGCCCCAGCTAAGTTTTGACACCAACTTCAACGTGGATAGGATTTCCTGCTCTGAATCATGTTTAAACATGCTTTGTAAACACAGAGTGTTTACCTTACAAAATTTATCAGTTTGATAATGTTTGAATAGTTGGTTTTTTTGCTTAGCAAAGGCATATGTGAGAACCTCTTACTTACAGTGAGCTGTCCTTTAGTTACCAGGGACAATATGGTAGAGCTCAGAAATTGAGGCAAATACAGAAGATAGTTTGAGAGGCTGTTGTTCTTGTGAAAACAGAGAACTTGTTTAGTCCAGAATCTTTGATACACATACTCGAACAAATTACCATGACTTACTTATCTGCAAATAAGAGATGATATTTATGTCTCAAGTCTAAAGCATGCAATTGCTACAACTGCACATGGGACCCACAGGCTAGAGGAATCCAGGCACTGGGGTAACACAGATAGGGCAGACAGCAGCAGCTGTAGGGACAGAGCCTCATGCCTCTTAACAAAACTCATACCGGTCATGCTAGTCCCACAGAAAGGGAATTATTTTAAGGAAAAAGAGATGCAAGTGCAAGACTAGCCTCAGGATTTCCCCTTTTTATTTCACTTTTCCTCCCCAGGCTGCCCCTTCTGGTAAATCCTCCAGCCAACTTCATTTTGTTGTTGGGACCAATACAGCTTTCTTCCCCATCTTTATCTTCCTTATGGTTATTAAAAAAAAAAAAAGTGGGGGGGTAGGGGGTGCTTAGCCCCTTGTGAACAAAGACCATGCATGTAAGCTAAGATCACACATAGCCAGGTGAATCTCTGAAGACCAGTAACATTTACTGGAGTGGTATTTAACCAAATGGAACATCTACAGAAAAGTTTGGAAGAACAGGAGGAAAACAGAGGTATGTATGTTATTACTAAATCATATGAGTACACCTCAGTTTTATATGTGGTGTGTTATCATAATGTACTGTCTGGTTTTCAACAGTGAGTTTAAATGATTACTATTATTACAACCTCAGCAACAATATAACTACACATCCTAAAATTTCATGGGAAACCTTGCAGGTGTTGCACTATGCTATCATTAGGATGTTACATAGCTCTGTTTGCATAGGTCTCAAAAAACCCAAATCAAGCAAAAAAAAAAACCCAAAAAAACCCAAAAAACCAACAAACAAACCAACAACAAAACCCTAAAACAAGCAAACAAACAAACAAACCAAATCAACAACACACAAATAAAAACCAAACACAAACTGTCAAACTAGCTCCACCTTTACCTTGTAACTTAGTTGTACAATTCCACACATTTTACAGAGAAGAATGCAATACAAATTGTTCAAATATTATTTTAAATGTTGAAATACATGAAAATGATTTTTATTCTTGTTATTTAACTCTTTAGTAAAGTTACTAGACTTAGAGTTACTATTAAGAAATATGTCTTCAAAAAAATTTTAGTAGAGACCAAGTTAAAAGACCTTCAATTAATAAGCCAGAAATGTGACATTAAAAACTAACCAACCAAACACTCATGAATCAAACTCAATGTATTGTCAAAAAAAACCCCACCCAGTTACTGCAATAGTCTTGCTTATCCTCTCTCCACCTTCTAAAATATATTTTAAAATATTCTCAGAAAAATATTTCTACTACTCAGAAGATATTTTTATTTTCCAGCAGGAAACCTTCATAACAAAGAGCATCAACCACTGGGCACAGAGTTCTACTGATGTCTTTCAATACTAAAAGGCCACCCATTTAGGACATGCCCTTTTCAAGTAGGAAGCCAACCCTCTCATCCAAAAAAACAGGTACCTTGCAGAGATAACAGATGAACTCTGAAACAGGAGATGCAAAAATCCATTCCTAACCCAATGATTTATAGAGCAAACAGAAATGCATAAACAAAACAGTTATATTTAGCTGTATTGTCCAAGCCTGCAACAAAACCTACTTTGACTTTGCTCTTTTTGATTAAAAGGAGATTTTTTTTTCCTAACATTTTAGTTTTTCTTGAAGACTATTTATTTCTATTTTATTTACATCACAAAAATTATAGCAATTAACTTGTGATACACAGTTTATCATGTGGCTTCAGAGCTTTACTGAAGGACTTTTTGGGTTGCCTCAGCTTGCTTAGTCTAACTCCCCTAGGGCCACTTGAAAAACTGCTCAGGAATATTCTGCCTCAGTACTTCTGCTGATAACAGCTACATAAGTGTTTCTCATTCAAATCTGAGAAGAGGAAACTGGAATGCTTCCACAATGCACACAGGGTTTGAGTATAGAACAGGAACAGGAATATTCATCCTCAACTAATGGCTGATTTAAACTCTTTCACGCCAAAAACAGAGACTACAAATGTGTCCTTCTCTTTTCCTACTGAAAAAGAAAGCTTATTCAAGTCATCCATTTCTACTTTGGTATAACGGTGGTGACATGACACGACATGAAATACAGTGCAAGACACCACGAAGTCTTATGTTAGAAGATACTAATGGACTGCATCTAAACATTAAAATAAAATTTAAAAAAATAATAATATAACTAGATAGGGAAAAATGTGTACCTTCTTATTTCCTGACACATCTGTTATGGAGCGGTTTGCTGATGGAGCTAAGCTGTTGAAACAGCTCGGGAACATCCTATAGGTTTGTTGCTTCTCCCCCACTATTGATACCCTGGAGCTGAGCAGGTGCTTTTCTGATCTTATGCTGAGTTAGTTCAGAATTAAAAACTGGCAGAGTGCTCCTAAGTACCAGGGCAAGACCAAGACCACATCCTTTGCCATAATCACACCAGGCAACTGGTGTAACAACAAGTCTGTGCCGACTATCATTTCAACAGTGTCTAATGCCTTCTGCCACGGGTTAATATTTTTAGTAGTTAAAAAGTTCTGTACTGCCAGGATTTGCAACTAATGGTTGGTTTTCAAGTGTTGTAGAAGAATCAAAACAAAATAGAAAATTATATAATAAGGAAAGAAAACACTTGTGAGGGAAAGTTATCAGGTAAACTATCTGGGTGGTAAAAGATAACATCTTCAAGTTTATTTTAGCATGCTAAGTTAGCAGTTTCCCCACATGGGGTAGCAATCAATAACACTCAAAAACTCAGCCAGCAGAAAATCTGACAGGAAAACAGTGCACTGCTCAGAGGTACAATCTAACAGTGGAACAGCAAAATTATAATCACACACACCATAATACCTGGGATTTCCCATTTGTAAAATGGTAAACTTCCCTTCTTTCCATGAACGTGGCAAGAAGTGGTTCGTGTTTGCTTTCTCTCCCTGAGGACGCAGATACTTTGATTTTAATTGCTTTTATTAGCAAAATAAACCTCATTTACACTTTTTCAAAACATGGAGAGGAACAAGATACGGTTGCAGGCCAAAGTGCTGTTGGACTACACTACAGCTGCACCAGGTGAAAGCAGCAACACTGCAACTGCTCCTCCCTGTCCTGTGCTCAGAGACAACAGTTCCTCCCCATCTGTCAGCACAACTTCTTGTGTTGACTTCTTTTGTCAGCTTCCCTCATGTAGTTCTGTCAAAGTGACCTGGTTCAGATATTAGGAATACCTGAGCTAATGTAGGCATCCTGAAATAACTGGTTTGGAGAGCAGCCACATATGTGGTATTTTCTGACACATCTAAGAGGACTGCAACTTTGGGCAGGGAACAACAAACACCTATGGGCAGAACAGGTACAGTAACCTCCTCATTCTGCTAAGGCCAGAAAAAGGACACACAGTCTTAATCCATAATGAAAGATTTTTAGTTCAGGTCAATAAAAGTAAACGTGAAATTCAAAAGGATGTTCTCAGTCTAAAGCACTGTAATTCGGCCACATTTGTAAACTCAATATAAGGCATACTCTGTATATGTGTGTGTGTATATATATATATATATATATATATAGGGAGAGAGAGAGAGAGAGAGAGATCATACTTTAATTTAACAGAAAATTTGAAGATATTAAACTGAAGGTACAGCTGTCCGGGGGGACAACAAAAAAGCAGAATGAGCAAAACAAGCACAAAAGTAGGCATGTAAATACTCAGTGAGCGCTGACTTGTTTATCATAAATCCATTTTCCATTCCCATCATGTTCCTCTCTGTCCTCACATTCATGTAAGGCTAAATTAATTAAAGTTAACAGAATGGAATCTGTTTGACTTCATACTCTATCTGTTGTCTGTAAAATATAGAAGGCCTTGTTCTGTTAGCTGAAGGCTACATTTACATTAGTGGTTTTGTTCAGAGCAATAGTGCAATTTAGAAGCAAATCCTTCTTCCCTCTGCACTATTCCCACTTACCATGCAAAGGTTTTGTTCACAGACCAGTTTTTGTATACATGATGTGGACTCTTATAGAGAAATATAAAATGGAAATGGAAATGCACCGATGCAATGGTGTTATCTGTCACGCCACAACCTCCAAGGGGGCACATGGGTCCAAGCAAGTAACAGCTCTGAACAGTTTCAACACGTGTTGTGGCACAGATATTTGATCCTGAGAGGCTCCACATAATCTAGTCCAAAATAAAAGTGCTGCACAGCAGAATATGAAGAGGTGGGGGTCACAGCACCAACTGCTTCACTCTTCTGATTTCCTCCAATTGAGCCAAACTATTGCAGACATTCCGCAGTTCAGAGATTAGAGTTAGAGGAAATGCAAGTCTTGCACACATGTATGTGCTACATGTGAACAGTCACCCTTGGTTAAACTGGAAACTGTTCCATGTACCAATGGGACCTAAAAGATCATCCATAAGCAATCAGCAATGTTTATGAATGACTATATCCTCTACTTATTTAAATATTGCAGAAGTCAATAACAGTATTCAAGTACTTCTTATTGTAAATAAAATAAATGCATCCTACATTTAAAAAATGCAACTAATATATAGCCGGACACAACATAGGAAAACAGCTAAATGCCAAGTTTTGCTTGAAGTAAAAGTAGAAAGTAGTTTTGGGAAGACAGTTATTCAAAACCAAATTTGATGAGGATGTTGTAATACACTTGAAGGTCTGCAGGATGTGCATTAAAATCTCCAATGTACACATTTTATTAGAAAATACATGATTTCCAATAGCATGACCTAACACTAGTTCAGAGCATTGCTCACTGCCATTAGCACCAGCAGGTAAAATCTAAAACCAGCTTAACACACATACATTTAGCATACCAAAAGCATAGTACTGTATGGTTTAAGTTCAAATATATCAGTAAAAAAATTACACTAGGATACCATATAAATCCTAGAGTTCATCTTCATTGCAGCTCCATGTCACTCCATTCACATTAGCCTGGAAGTGAACGTCAGCCTGCCGCCACGTGCTCCTGGAGCTGACTGATTTTATTAGCAGGGCAGAGTGATTAGATTAACAGTCGATGAACTGTTGTAAACTGAGCCGCTGCATCCTTATGGCATGACTGGCCAGTGTCTATACAGTACAGGACTCTCTGGCGATGGTGACAACTGGGTTATATATATTGTTCTGGAAGCCAGAGCCATGGAAAGGAAGTTTGGATCAGATGTGGGCAGATTATTGCCTTTCTGTCAAATTAGCTAAAGCAGATGATACAGCTTTTGTGTTATTTTCATGACAGCTCTGGGATGAGGGTTGATACCTGATCTGGCCCAGCGCCTGCCAATGGAGAGCTCACCCACTCGACTCTCTTCTGGCAATCAGGACCAGCAGGGTGAGTTCATACAGGATCACCACTTAACAGCCCACAGCCACTCCCAGCCTCCTTTTTAGGAAGCAGTGTGTGCAGTGAAGTTTGAACACGTGTCTACAAACAAGGGTCACATAAACAGCTAATACACTTCCAGTGGTACTTCATGCTAGCAGTGCAATAAAGAGAATTGTATACCTCAACCCTCCTTCCAAAAATTAAATAACTGTGGTAAAACAAATATTAATATTTCTATTTTGCCCAGGCTTTATTTCTATCATAGATTGTCCATTTGTTTACTATTCCTGGACACAAGTCATGCAAGAGCTAACTTTGTGGCTATCTGCAACATTAAATTAATATACTGGCCTGCAGGTCATAATTAAAGTTTTAATCCACCCTCTGTATAAATTTCTAATCAAGTTGCCTATAAAAATATAATTGTCTCAGTCAAGCTCATAATTTATCATCAACTTTATGACTTATATCCTTCCATAGTCTTAACAAAGACAATAGACAAAATAATTTAATTACCACATTCTCATCAACACCGATAGTTCCAGGGAATCACAGCTGCGGTATGTGCCGTGCCTGGCTGCACAGCCACCTCCTGAAAAGGCATTTTAGGAAGTTTTATGCCCTGTACTTAAACTCAACAAACTCAGTATCACTGTACCTGCAGCTCCTTTATGATCTATTGAAAAATACAGTTCACAATTAGAAAAAAAAAAAAAATCTCAGGAAGCCTCTTCCAATAGAGGACACTAAGGCAACTGGTCAGGAAGGAGAAACTGTGACAGTCACTTTGCTTTAGAGACTTAACTTACTGGAGAAACAGTTTGCCTGAGATTTTCTTCCTCACAAGTCACCACTGATGATGGATGCTAAGATGTCAGCATCACGCATCTTTCCAGATACAATTTAGATAGAAATATTATAATCACAGCAAGTTCTGGTACAAGTTACTGCCTCACCCTAACTATAATTATCTAGCTATTGCAAAAATGGCTAGAAAAAATCTTACTCTCATCAACTCATTTTTCATAACAGCTCTAGCCTTTTTACAAAGAAAAAATTGTCTTATAAATTTTCGATTTTGCACACAAGCAGAATGAAAGTACATGAAAAATTGCTAACATATGTACAAATACTGAATAAAAAAAAAAAAAAGAAACACCTGCAATAATGTATTCTTATCAAACATGTTTTTATTTCAGAAGGAGGAAATCAGTTCAAGTGGCATCAAATAGATTTAGCTTCTTAAATGGAAATGGCCCTCATCAGAAGAAACTGTTAAAAACTAATAGAATTTGATTTAAGATACGCATTCTGGACTGTCAAAGCTATTACATAAGTGTTATTGTGTTATTCTCATAAAGCTATCAAGATCTTTCTTATCACTAATTACTAGATCTCAGCATCACCCACACACAGATTTCCAAAGGAAATTCTTCACAACTTCAGTTCATTTGCAAAAGCTGTATCATAGGAAGCAAATGCTGGACCTCTTTTCCACCTGCACTTATCAAATTTTGCTGCTTGTTTCTTTCCACTGCATTCATGAAAACTGCAGGTCCCAAACTTGGTGGAACCAACACTATCCCAAAGAAAAAAAAAAATATAGAAAACCGAAATGTATATTTATTATTGGCAACTCTGGCAACATAAATGTCAAAACTCTTACCCAAAAATTATCATGTTTTGGGATGTGATAATTTTGGAAAATGTAGCCACAAATTAAAGCTACCTCAGTAAGAGCTTCAACAGCTTGACTACTATCTACCTAAAAGATAAGGCAAATAGAAATATTGTCACTTTATCACTCAGCCAGAATAACAGAGAGTAGCAGAAGGAAAAATTTGTCAACATTAAGCACCAAGACTACAGACTTCTGCTTTTAAAGCGGGAGAAACTGAACCTTCAACAATGCTCAGTTGCAAAGACTTATAAAGGCTGATGAGTGCTAAAGATTCAAAACCCTTTATCTAAAAAGAGTGTCTTAAGGAGGGAGTAGGGCACAGCAAAACTGCTCTCCAAATATGTTAGACAGCACTTTGTCATGGCTAAGCAAACTTCAGAAATGGGAACTATAACAAGAAAGAAGAGCAAGAATAAGAACATCACAGGACAGTTGAAGAGGAAACTTGATATGCTGTACTTAATTCATAAAATTCCACTTAATTCTACAATAACACTTTAATCTACCAAAAACAAATGAGGTTTTTCAGCAACCTACTGCTTGCAGAAGGGACAGTGCCAGTAGTCTGCTACTGTAGATCACTGGACCAAACCTCAATAAGGGACATAGACCTCATATAAGTTCATAGAAGCTTATTCAGTAGCACTCTCTTCTTCCTTTTTTCTCTTATAAGTCCTGAGGTGCTTGTCCTAAATAAAGACAGTAGTAACAGCTTTCTTTGGAATCACTGCATTCAAGAAGGCACAATATGCACTTATGGCCTCCTACCAGGCTCCTGTCACCCTTACACCAAAAGCTTATTTCAGCAAGACATAATTCAAGCTTCCCGATTCAAAGCCATTGACTGCGTTTTTGTTTTCAAATACAGAAAAACACACTAAACAATTCCAGATCATCTTTAAGAACAACATTATTTACTGGCTTGCTCTGTATGCTTTACCTCAAATCAAACACATCCTAGAAGAACGTGCCATATGAGCACAGGTTTCAAGCCATTCTTCCTCCAATATGATTTCTCTCACTATTTGATCTAATCCCATCTGGAAAAGCTGGTGATACGGAAATTTTCCCTAATTAACCAACCCCAGTGCTGCACAGCTGTCTCATAGTTCCTACATTTTTTTTCTCTACAGGATTTATTAGCAGATTAACTATTTTTCCAGTTGGAAAAAGGCATTTATCTTTTTTAGGTCTCAAGTCTCTCCATCTCCCCAGCTTTTAGTCTGAACCTAAATTCTTATTTCTTAAATTCTTATTTAATACCACTGCAGCTTCCATGACTCCATTCTCCCATTTTCTTTAGGCACTGAGCTGTGGGGTACAAATAAAGCTGTGGGATCGCTGGTAACTTGCTTGGCAAAGATTCTTCCAGCTTGCAAGGTTTTAAAGTTTTATAATGTTCTACCAGTGTATACCTTCCTAACAAAAAAAAAAAAAAAAAAAAAGAAAATCAGAGTATATTCAAATAAGTTCGTGATCTTTGGCACATAATTAACTTATTACTAGGCCCACACATAGCACATTAGTAGTACAAGTTTTGCAATAAGCTATGTATTAAAATGACTTTCTTATTTCACCATTATTTGTCACTTCAAGGGGATCCTAACCCTCATCCTTTCATCCTTCAAATATGCTTATCATAAATAAAACTAGCTTACATTGTATCACTGTTTTTAACATATATATATCTCTGTGGAATAATTGCTGAGGGGACAAATTATTGAAACTAATTACCAAGCATACACTTATTGAGAATAAAGTTATATGCACATCTTCAGCATATAAGGCAGCTGTACAGTGGGGAAGGAATCTGCTCTGTACGGTTTCACGCTCTCCAACTTGGCCTACATTCTTTGATGATTGTGCATAGAGGGAGCCAAGTGTCATGGCAGCGATGAAATACAGGGGAGTGTAGCAGTGTGAAGATACCACAGCCAGGCCCTGAATAAAAAGGCAGGTACAAGAACCAGATCACAGAATCACAGAATGGCTGGAGTTGGAAGGGACCTCTGGAGATCATCTAGTCCAACCCACCTGCTAAAGCAGCTTCACCCAGAGCAGATCACACAGGAACATGTCCAGGCAGGTCTTGAATGTCTCCAGAGAAAGGGACTCCACAACCCCTCTGGGCAGCCTGTTCCAGTGCTCTGGCACCCTCCAAGTAAAGACGTTTTTCACATGGAACCTCCTGTACTTCAGTCTGTGCCCATTGCCCCTCATCCTACCGTTAGGCACCACTGAAAGGAGGCTGGTCACATCCTCTTGACATTTGCCTTTGATTTATTTATAAACATTGATGAGATCCCCTCTCAGCCTTCTCTTCTCCAGGCTGAACAGAACCAGCTCTGTCTCTCCTTGTAAGAAAGGTGCTCTAGGTTCCTAATCATCTTTGTATCCTGACGGTATAGCTGCTGTCAATTAAAAGATAAGGTATAAACCCAGCCAATTAAATAGGATAAATGTTCAGTTCTGTCCAAAATGCTAGTTACTGAGCCAGAAGTTTGTCTGATGGATGAATGTTGCTTATTATCTCATTATAATACCAAAACATGCCTCTGTTTCAAAAGATGTCTGCCTTCTGCACACCTGCTATTCACTTTTGAGGACGTCCAGTTAAGATTTTACCTTAAAAATTGAAATGAGAGTTTTTACACGAATCAATATCAAAGATATGTACGACTAGAACTACTCAAGCTCCACCTAAATGTAGAAAATACTATACAATACCCTAACAATGAGAGAAAGTTAGGGAAGATACCATCACTGAGAAGTCAGGGGAACAGCATAATAGACTTCTGGGACCAGCTGATGGGTCCCCCAAAGGGACACTTTTGGGCAAAATTTGAGCACTTGGTTATACCAAGTGTTTCCCCAGGACTCTTAGACTTCGAGCTTGTATTTGTAATCACATTAATAGCACTATATAGTAATCTTAAGTATTGGTACCATATATATATAAATTCTTTTTCGTGCAACTAATGTGCGTTTTTTACAAGTAAAGTGTATTTTGCAACTAAAGTGTGTTTTTGCAGACGCTGTATTTTATCAATGGCAATCTAAAAGAACTTCTACCTGTTGCTTGAATAAACCTCATTATTTGTGGATCTATTCATGAGAATTTCTCATTGAATGCACTCAGACTTACAGTATATATATTAGTCGTGCATCTGTGCAAGAGCATAAAGTCAATGGATGTGACTGCCCCTGCACTATCAGTGAGTCTATACATCGTGCAGATGCAACATAACGCCAGAGCAGCTGCTGAGCACAATCCGACTTATAGTGCTGACTTGATGTTTTTCTGATATAATGAAGCATCACCACTCAGGGGTTCAGCCCAGCCGCACCTAGCCCCCAGTGAAATGCTGAGGACAAGCTAGAACGCAAGGGGGCTTAACTTCTGCTAAATTAACCCTCTTAACGCAACAACCTCCTGCTGGCATAATTTGTATGAAAACATGTTTCCAATAATAAGGATTTCCCTGAAATATAACTAATGCTTCAGGCATGATACTTACTTTTTAACATAAAATCACTAGTCATTCAACCTAACACATTACATTGATACTACAAGTCTGGAATCAAAGGGACTGACTGATGCTTGTAAGATTTTCTTCTATTTTCTTTTTAAAATACGCACTGCCTTATACTCTGTTATTTACTGATCCTATCCACCATCACTGCATACATATTCATACTAGATATTAACCTGATTACCCTGATGTTGTTTGATAAAACATATTGTTGTCCCATCTGAAAATCCCTCATGCTTTGGCAATAACAACAAACAGCATGAAAAGCAAAGTGTTCCAGGTTTGGAAAATGGCAGCTTCATTAACAGCAGCTTGTGTTCAGATAGGCAAACTCATTTTTCAATAATTCATTAAAAAAAAAAAAAAAAAAAAAAGGCTTCATAGCCGCAACTTCTCTGTTACATGGTTAACATGAATTTCTAAAGTAATATAGATAGAAAAACCTTCAGAGAAGAATCTTCTATTCACTATCCTCTGGAATGAAGATAAGGAAAAATACAGACTTTCCAAAATCAGGTAATAAAATAATAAAAGTTATTTGTTACCCAAAACACTTCTTGCCCACTATGTCTGTCCAGAAAACATTGTCTCAAAATTGGCTGTAGCAAGAAGTAGCCATCGCAGTTTTGATAAAGCACTTAAAAACTGTGCCGTTTAAGGTCACAACACAGCTATTAAAGAAACCGAAATTATTTGTTCTGCAGATTTTACCAATGCCTTTTAAAGTCTGTGGAAAGTCAGGGGTTTTTTTCCTAAAAAAGAAGCACAGCTGAAATGGCATGGCACTACAACTTGTCAAAGTCCATCCTCAAGAACAAAGGAACCAAGAGTAACTTTCTACAAGCACGAATTTCCTTCTCTACTTGCATTCAAGTCTTTCTCTCTGCAGAGATGTCATATAAAATAATCTGTCACCCTTCTACTATTAATACAAAAATAGTATAAGGAAACTACCACAGGTTGTTTTACAGAGGAAGGACATATTTTTCTGTATCTTCTACCAGATATGGATTTTGGTGCACCCTCATCAACCTGCTGTACACACTTGTAAGGTAACACTGCATCTGTTTAAAAGATAAGTTCTTGGAAAAGAAAAAAAATCACCTCTCATGCCATCTCCTTCAGTTTCAGTTGCTTTTTATTCCTTTCCCCCTGTTTCTTCCTGTCCGAATCTGATACTGTTATTTGCAGTGCTTTTCCTAATCCCACATCATACTTTGCTCTGCAAATAATGCCTTGAGAACTCTTTTTCTCTTCATTCTATACTGTAATGGCACATTGAACACTTACTGATTTCTCTAGTTTCCACACTGAAGTAATTTGTAAAATATGCTGCAAAATAACACTGTGCTTCTTTTTTAAAAAATTTAAAAAAAAAAAACTGTGTGCATAGTATCTATACAGCTGTTTGTGGTACAGTTGCTGTTCACAAATAGTTTTTTTATTACATGAAGGTATTTTAAGTTAAGCCCAAACCTTTCTGTCTTAGTTATGTGTACAATTTGCTGACGGATTTCAAATTATTAGTTCTATACTCTTTAGGCTGTAGAGAATAAATGACTGTTTCACCTCTTTGTTTATAAAATAGACAAATTCACTAATGTGTGTGTGGAGAATCAAGATTTAAGCATGTAATACACTGGCATCTATTTTCCTCTTCATGATGTCTTTTCATATTTAAGTTCAGTTTAAATACACACTGTAAATGTGAACACTTTTTTTACGTAAGAGCTGTTTTTCGTATACAACACCTTAGCATTATTGCCCTTCCTCCATTGAAAAAATTTATATCCAAAATAATACCAAAAAAAGAATGCAAAAATTCACAGATCATTATTTTCACATTGCAACATCAGTATTATTTACAGATTGCCTGCACTGAGAAATGGTCATCACAGGCTAGTACCAACAGCAGGGAGTTACCCTTCCAGAACAGCTACTGCCTCACAATACACGTTTCTTGAAGCAGTAATGCCAGTTGGTTTCTTTGCACAAAAAAGTCCTGAAATTCAGGGAATGCTCAGGCAAGGTCTAGCTTCTTGGTCTTCCAAACTTCTAGCCTTGGTAATCCCTGCCTACACAAAACAGAAATAATTTCTTTAGAAGCAAATTCCCAAATTCCAGGAATATGGCATTACACTTATCTTGTACAGTTAACAGTAACACCGAAATATAGAATCATATTTTACTTTCAAATTTGACTGGAAGACAGGTGAGAGTTCCTTTCTCCCTACACATTTATCCTTATATCTAGCATTATTACTTCATACCTATGCTGCATCCAAAGAATTTATGCTCCAAATTCCTTGCCAAAAGTCCATCTGTTCCTAGAAGTAGTCACATTTTTAAAAAACCTTTTGAATTCAGGTTCTTCTTTAAAAATAGAAAAATAGATGTCTTTTTTTTTTTTTTTTCAGGTGTTGGCAATTAATCTATTCATCTGTTGGCAATGTCCAGTATCACCTGTAAATTCAAAATAGCTAGTGGTTAAATTTAATATGTTTTAAAACACACCTTTAAATAGATGTTTGCATATTAAAGGTCTTTTGTGATAGTTTTTGATAGCATTTTTAATAATTTAGCACCATAAAGTACAATTAGTGCTACTCAGCACAGGATATAGTCTTATCTCTACAGTTACTCAAAAATTAAACTAAATTAATTGATATTGTTACCATTACAGTGGTGCTACAGAAAACAGAATTGAATCTCTAAAACAAATGCCCAAATATAGATGCAATCCAAAGCACTAATGATTTTGTAATGAGATTTCCTGGAAACTGCATCCAAACCAAGGTACTTCGTCACGTAGTTTATGAGCCTGTGTCTTCTACACCTTCCTACTTGAGTAATAGAAACATTCAGCTTTTTCCTTAATATTTTTATTATTAGTAACCAGTCACCAAGATATTTACCACTGATTAATTTAGACTTTGATTTTCAGGCTATACTTTTCATTAGGTGGAGTGATATTGGTTATGCAGTTCATGTGAAAAAGTATTTTTTTTTTTAATCTGAAATCACACAAACAGCTAAGCATGTTAGTAATGCATGTAATATATTTCTGCTGAAATGTAAGATTTATTGAGTCTTTTCACCCTCAACAGATGAGGTCTTAAAAAAAAACAACCCACTTTCCTTGTTCTCATAATCCATGACAACAAACACCTTTGTTTTATATTCTGTTAATCTGGAACACTTGGCTCTGTCACTGTGAAGAACACAGCTGATTCTTTCCTTTTCCAGAAAGTAGCAATGTTATTAATTAAACCGGTGAATGGATCTGCCTAAAAATAAATATATCCAAAAATGTTTTGGTTTTCAGCTGGTTTATTGTGTAATCACACACTTAAATGATTGAAGGGGAGGGTGGAAAGGACATACAGCAGTGCTGAGTTTTTCTGGAATAACAAGAATGTGGAATTACGGTGAAAACTGCTGCAGTTTCCTAGCAGCATGGCTTCTTTCTATTGGTTTGCCATAAATACAAAGGAAATTTAACCCAGAGTCACTCAACCCGAAAAAGAAAAATCAGCAATGAGGTAGTTACCTGAAGGAATGCATTATTTTTAGAGATTCCTTTAAAGACTGAATACTAAGTTTATACACATGAAAATAATTACAAATGGTATATAAGTATTAAAGATAATTAAGTGCATAATCAAGAATTCTTCAAGATTATTTGATTACATTTTATGGAATACTGGCATGTGTATGAATTAAAACCTTCTAATTTCTTGCTCTTGTATGTTTGTTTTTCATTCTTTGTTTTTGAAATGTCCTCAATTATATGAGGATGATATCACAGTTTTGAAAAGTCTGTCTCCTTCAGAAGCTTTTCTACCCCGAAGTCTTTAATCATTTGGTTTATGACAAGAATCTTCTCACAGTAACCAAGTACAATGTGGTGTCAAAACAAAGCATTAGAACTTTGTCTCTTATTCTATGTATTCCTTACCCTGACCACATGTTTAAAGAAGTCTTGCTTTCTAACAAGTGCAACAGAGAATGAGTAAAAATGAAACCATCTCAATCCAGAAAACAAAAAAAATGTTGCAAGGAACCTATATTAATATTTCCCATAAACCTAAGAAGGGTTACGTAAAAGTTTTTATTTTTATTTTGCAGGCCCAATGTCATTTGAACTTATCATTTCACATTTAGAAATAATTATTCAAGGTCCAGACTGGAATCATCATTCAGAGAGCTGTTGGAAAAAAAAACAACAAACAAAAAAACAAAACCACAAGCAAACCACAACAAAACCAAAAAACACACAAACAAAAAACCAAAACAATGATCAAAAAAACCCACCAAAAACACACGCACACACACACACATCACCAATGCATGACTGCTTCCAAACTAGAAAAGCATTTCACAGAATCATAGCATCATTTTGGTTGGAAGAGATCCCCAGGATCATCAAGTCCAACCATAACCTAACTCTGGCACTGAACCATGCCCTTAAGGACCTCATTTCTATGCCTTTTAAATCCTTCCAGGGATGGTGACTCAACCACTTCCCTGGGCAGCCTGTTCCAATGCTTGACAATCCTTTCCATGAAGAAATGTTTCCTTATATCAAATCTGAACCTCCATGGTGCAACTTGAGGGCATTTCCTCTTGTCCTATAATCCTATATCATCCTATTTAAATCAAGCTTTTTTTTTTTTTTTTTTTTTTTTTTTTAATCCACATATTCAGATACCAATGTCTGAATGAAATTATTCTTCTTGATGCTTCCAGAACTCTGTGACATCTTACTGGAATGAGGAGAAAGGGCAGAGCAACAGACTCCTCTTTAATCCTAAAGGATATGGTTACTGATGAACGTGAAATTTCATTTCCATTTCCACTATCTACAAACAGTGAGTGTCAGTTTCAAAAATAAATCTGGGGGAAAGCAGTTTATTTATTCTAAAGGATTTGGTATGCATCTGTGTGTATGTACATTAGAGACACCCTGCTAACAGTATCTTAACTTATAACGAGATGCTTTTTTTCTACCTACCAGTCTAGGACACAATATGAAAGAGATAGACTTTCACAGACCAGCTACTGCTAAAGGACACATCTATTTTGCCTTTTTTTTTTTTAGCTTAACATTATAAGAGTGACAGTGCTTTGGTTGGGTGCAATGTGTGTATTAGAAACAGTGTAAATGTTGTTCTGCTGTTAGCCATAATATTACTGTTTCAACCCGCCTCCTTACACCCTAAAACATGCTGCATAGGTTGTGCTGGTTCTCTCTTACACCTATATCCTGCCAGCATCCTGTGTAGACCAAAGCATCTAGTTTGCACTGTACAGCACCATCCCCTGCCCACCCCCCCCCCCAAAAAAAAAAAAAAAAGAAGAGAAAAATCAGATTCACCAGTGTTTCCTTTTCCCTCAGAGGGTTTCTCCAAGGTAGCATATGTTTACAGTGGAATGTCTACTACTACTGTTTTAGAGGTGAACATCGGTTTGGATAAGGGGGTATTTGGATACCATGATGGACAGTCCATTCCCATTATCAGACTGACATACTAATACTTGGATCTAGCAACCATGAAGACTATCTTTTGAAGAAGAGTGATATGTGCATTTATGTAAAAAGGGAGAGAAACTGAGAATTCAAAATACTCTCAGATATTAGGGAAGCTGTACTAACAAAGTACTGTAAGTTCTCACTTTGGAAAAAAAAATACTTAAAAAAATATTAATTAATATTAAAAGTTTCAACCAAATTTAGATAAATTCAGTTTGACAGATAAAATTAAGAGAAAGAAGATGGAAATGACTGACCACAAAACTACATCTTGCATTATTATTTCCCATTTTAATAATGCTACTGATTATTGGGGGAGAGGATTTACTTTATACTAATATGCAGCAGTAAAACAAATACAAAATTAAATTGTTGTGATCCTTTTTAGCAAAAAGCTTGGAGCCAGTTCTGAAGAATTAAAATGGTAATATCCAGAATTAAATAGAAATCATTAAAAACTTTCCTAAACTAACAGCTGAAATTAAGGTTCTGATGACTGTAATTAAAATGTACCTATGGGATGGAAGCGCTCAGGTTTTATACAGGTGGAGGTGGATAGACAAGACACACAATTTTACAATCCGACTTCCTAGAATGGATGGCCCCTCCAAAGGGCTTCTTTTTTGAACTCCTGATACTTGCAAGAATACGTAAATTGAGCTACACAGTGTAAAACCAAATCTTCTGCTGAAACAGGCTTTAGATCTCAAAGCCTCTAGATGGATCTTTGCAAGGACCAATGGCCCTCTGAGTTTGCTTTTGTCTTATCTCTTTTCCAACTATTTTAGCTCACTCCATCTCCCCCTACAAATAAATCTGAAGAACCATCCTATTTTGTACTTCCCAGTGCCACTGGGTTCTTCTTGCTTAAACAACTCATCAAAAACATGAAAATGGTGAACTCTAGGGACCAGATATTTTTCCAACCTGGAAAATCCCAAAACACAATTAATGAACTTCTTGCAGTTTGCTTGAATTCCGTAAGTACTGCACAGCGTAAACCCAAATACTCTCCATATCAAATGTGTCGTTGTCTCTCCATCTGTTTTTGAGATCAGAAGATATCAAGTGACAAGAACTATCAGAAGTTTCTAACTGTTTCCAAAGAAGGAAAAACTAAACAGACTGACTCTTTAACGTGGGGAAGAGATGAATGAGGTTAAGAGGTATATGAAATGATTAACAAGAAAATTAATATGGAACATTTCCTATACTTCCCATAACAATAACAAAAAGTGCCTAGTGAAGAAAAAAAAAAATCAAGTTGTAGAACATTCTGCCACATCACATACTGGAGGGACTACATGAATGTATGAACTATAGATCCACTTTAGATTAGTAAATATTGAGTGCAAACTGTAGCTCAGGAAGTTTTTAAATTACTGTTTCCCAGTAACAAGAAAGGTACACCAAAGGAGGAGTCACTCTGTGCCGTCATATTATTCTTTATCATTTTGCTACTGTAATTTCAAGACAGAACACTACCTAGGTGGATCTTAGGGCTAGTCCAGTAGAGCATCTCTTGCATCAAAAGCCATTCAGTATTTTTAAGAAGCAGAAAGATGAGGATTAATACTTCACTGACAACAGGCTAAAGAAGTTTTATGGAAGCCAAGGCCACCAGCAGATCAAGTGCTTGAACTGAAGTAGTAGCCCTTATGCTCTGTTTCATTCAGACCAGTGACACTTTAGAGCAATGGTTACAGAGGCAGTCTGGAAAGAACAGAAAACATAAAGAAAACTACTAATTAATTTTAAATGTTGTCTGGAATTTTACAATATTTCTTATCAGGAAGGCAGTTTTAATTAAATCAGTGTTTCTATGGAGAAATTCAATTTTCCTGAAAGTTTTATTTTCTCTAATCAAAAAAATCATGTCACTTTTCCATTATTTGTCTGATCTGAGATCGAACAACTGAACATGATATTTAAAGCATCTCAATGCACTATACTTTAATGTAATTCAAAACCAATTTAACTTCCTTTTCCTTCAAAAGTTCACAGGATGGCCTATCCTCCAAGCTCTCAAAGCCCTGACTCTTTTCAGAGGATCACAAACCCTTCCTGAGAAGCTGATGCAATTCCCATTATGCAGGCATGCCTCATGTCTGCTTGTGCAGGAAGCACATGACAGACATAACACTCCAAGCATTCTGGGGGAAATAACCTGGCCAAAGATCCTAGTTTAGTGGGGCAAATAACATACTGAGATTCCTAAATGATAACACCTTGAAGAAGATACCCCACAGGGGTGAAATGCAGGCTGAAGTATCAAAAGTCAGCTCAACTTCAACATTCCCAAGAAAAGATTAGCATTTCTACTGTCAAAAAGTTAATTTCAATTGACTCCCACCAAGAAAAAGCCCCTCTGCTCCTCCCCCCAAACCCAAACAAACCCTTTTTGCCAGAATTTCCCGGTGTTGGAAATTCCAAGTTTTAGCTAGCTCTTCACAGAAATGTTTTCAGTGAGCACCCTGATGTTTGAAGGTTAATTAGGTTCCAAGATGGTAAAGCTAAGGACACTTGAAAACATGTAACACTTTCAGAGCAGAAAGCCACTACACAGGTAGGATCCAGAAGACCCCAAGTAGCAAAAGATGTTCTATACACACATAGCCTGTTACAGTCCACCTCCAGTAGAATTCAGCCATACCCTACAGTAAGGTGATATTCAGGCAACTGCATAGCTAGGATACCAATGCCTGAGATTTGTGGTAATGCAAAATCCTTCTAAATTAAAACAAAGCAAACCACACAAACCCCCAACATTTCCATAAGAATACATTAAAAATACCTGCATAACTGAGACAGTGGTGTCTAACACAACGATTCGAGGTATTTTTCTTTTGGTATGGGCACTGGTGCCAATTTAAGCAGTCCCTGCTCTTTGGACCCTCCCCCAAGCATCAGCACAGGGCTTTTTAGCTACACAAAGAACCAGTCTGGGAAACAGATCCAGCTTTAAAATGTCCCAATAAAGAAAAAAGAAAATATTTTGTGATACTGCAGGTCCTGAAGAATCAGTTTAATTATTTTAATCAATGGAAAACTAGGCTTTCTGAGGAACAACTGGGTTACTTTTACTCTTTTTTTTTGTTTTCGATCTGCTAACAGGCATCAGAAAGGCTTTTTTTTATTAGCTTGAAACCAAGAACTTTGACAGTTAACTAAATGATGAAACTGAAACAGGAAAGGACTTAGTCAGAAAGGATAGCAGGGTCCAGCTCAGAGACCTTGTTGTTGGGTTTTATGGCCTTTGCAGGCATCAGATAATAGTTTCCACTGAACACAGCTCTTCCCTGGAACTGCAAGCTCTCCTGCTTGATGCGATTTGACAGACCTGATGACTGTAAGATGAAATGGCACCACTCACCGATAAACAATTACAACCATTCTTGTGCAGATACGAGAATGTCCAAAGACTTCTTGTAGTGTGTCATGGAACATCTTGTCCTGCTGTGACAATATATTCTGTCTAACAGCCTGGTTTTATCTTCCTCCTTCTCCTTTCCTTTCTTCCTCCCCACAACCAACTGCCTCCTAATAACTGAGCCCACTGGAGATTAACTACATTATTAGGTACTACACAGTTCCTACCCATTCAGCAAATAAAGCCAAAGCCTTAGAAATGTAATTTCATCACATCACCTAGCCATTACTCTGGCTTTCTTACAAGGGAAGTTTCATGACCACAACCAAAGTATTTCTGCCACAGTCCCACTCTTTCCACCCCGAGATGTCCCAGACCCTTCCTTCCCCCATCAATAGCACTGGAGTTCATCTGGTCTTGGAGGGAGAGGATTCCAGGACATTTTACCGCCTGTACCCCACTACACATGGTAAGACTCACCAGCTCTCTGAATTGCCTGATGGAGCGATCAGCAGCAGCGCTCACACAGAGCAGGAAACTGTAGCTGGAGATGGCTCAAAAGGGAAACCACAGAGAGTCCCCCACTCAGCTCAGCTTAAAAGCTGCAGTGGAAATAACACCTTGAAGCTGTTCATCTCCATCTCCTATTGTTTGGACAGACGGGCCCAGCCCCCCGGTAATTGAGGACCTTTTCAAACCAGGAGTCTCCTGACCAATGAATCATCCAACACTTCGCTGGGTACTTAACTCCACATTTGCTTTCTCAAAGCAGCTGAATGAGTTTGGTGGGGTTTTTTTAATGTTGGTTATCAGAAAAAAAAAAGCAAAAAAAAAGCAAAAAAAAAGCCTAACAATTGCATACAGAAGATGAGAAATAAACCAAGCCACACCAAACAGAAAGGCAAATTCAAAGGAGAAAATAAAAGACTCTTTCAGGTACCACAAATGGGCTAGAAAAAAGTTCAGCTAGCTCTTGCTCAATTTGTTTTTAAAAGTTACTTTTCCCAGGCTAACATTCTCTTCATCTAGCCACTAATCAAATTTGCTTTAACTTAGATTTGTTCCTACCTTCTTTCCTGCTATTTTTAACTCCCCTGGACACACACACAAAGTGAAAATGAATCAGATCAATTTAGGGAGAGCTGCTTTCTCCAGCTCAGTTCAATGTTCTTTTCACTCATTCTCTTCAACCATATCTGCAGCTTCCAAAGCAGAGATCTGAAGTCCAGTTCTGTTTCTCTCCTTCATTACGTTTTATTGCACCAGGCAAGTGCTTCAACAAGAATGACTAAACTCAGAGGCATGGAAGCACTAGAACAGATTCACTGGAAGAAGAAAAAAAAAAAACACAAACAAACAAACCTAAACCTACCAGATTTTAATGCTGGTTTAAATCAAGGTTTTCTGCTTGCTTGAATTTTTACAGCATTTGCATTCTACATTTTCGGGAAAGGCCCGTTTTCATTGGTTGGTATTGTTAAGTCAAAGTGATAAAGACCATCTTGTTAACCAAAGTTGGTGGGTTTTGCTAAATAGGACAATACATCACTTGTATTTATTAGTGTGATGATAAAGGTGTGAAAAGATTTAACTCTCTGTGGGTTTGTGTGTGTGTATGTGTGTGTGTGGTTTCTGTTGTTTTGGTTTGGTTTTTATTCCACCAAGAAATGCACCATTCTTAATCCTAAAAAAAACTAAGGAAACTCTGAGTACGTGGGCGTTTTATTTATAACTTACAAGCATTTTTATTTGGATACAAACTAAAATTTAACTACAGTGTATGAAGCTTACCTTCTGATTGTTTGCTTTAGTATTATTTAACTGAAAATAAGTTATGCACTTAAATACTTGTGGGGGTTTTTTTGTTTTTGTACCTAACACGATTTTCTTATAAATTGTTTTGAAAAACTAATCAGTAGCAAGGAGCTTAATTCATACCTATTATTTTATTTAGACAGGAATACATAAGACATCAATTTCTGAAATCCAAAATGTTTTCTTAGCTTGTAATAAGTTACTCAATTAATACAGACAGTTGAATAAGCTGGAATGAAGAAAGTATCTCTGTGCATCTATAAAAAATTTAGCTACTAATGCTAAGAACGGATTTGGTCCTTAAAACCCAACTTCACTTAAACTTAGTCCATGACTGATTCTGTGATGTAATTCTCTGGCAGCAAAACACAGTCACAGAGTATTTTATGCTTTTCTGTAGTGTTCTATACCTTGGTAGGTTATAGAAAGTTCAGCCTTTCACAGATGTATCATAGTTTAAGTATGTTTTTAAATAAAGCTAAGTACTTATTTAAAAATACAGCTAGCCATATCACCACGTATTCAGATTTTTATATTCATCAGCATCTTGTTTGCTTATCTAGCATAATATTGTTGCTTTCATGTTCTATCAAGAAAAGATCTTTTTGAATTCCTCAGTTTTCTTACAGATACCCAAGAGCTACTATGTCTGTTAAATGTTATTACTTCACTGCCTAAGCCTCTCTCTCCAGAGAAAGAGAAGTTATAGTAGTAAACATTGGCTAAATTAAACTCAGACCCAATTCTAAATTTAAAAACCAATTTCAGCCAATTTTTTAGACTAGCAGTGGAGATCTGCTAATGTACAACAGCTGGGGACAGCTATTAAAATCTAGGAAATGAACAGCTTAATTAGGGAAGTATATTATGGAATATGAGGAGCCCCAAGTACAGTCTATGAGGATTTGTTCAGATAACCATTTTCAGATCTGGGAATCAACACATGCTCCTTTCACATGTTATTATGAAGTGTATCTGATACATGTACACCTCTGTAACTGTTTCTGGCCTATATATCTACATACATATATATTTCAGACATGAAAACAAACAAAAATTTTTTGAACAGAAATTGGCTGGAAAAAAA
Source organism: Nesoenas mayeri (assembly GCF_963082525.1). NCBI lineage: Eukaryota > Metazoa > Chordata > Aves > Columbiformes > Columbidae > Nesoenas > Nesoenas mayeri. Next base: position 90,615,838 of record NC_137543.1, on the reverse strand, counting down.
ACTTTCACAGTCTAAAGGACGGTTTGCCCGTCTATGTGTTTTCCACATAAGCTGCAGGGTTGGCTTTGCATTCTTTTCGAAAACAGAAGCGTATATCCTACTATTAGGAAGGCACCAGCACAGTTTACTCTGAATTGTTTCAAAAAAACCTCTCCTTAGTGGTAGTTCCAGGTACAATGGATCTAACAACAACAGTACATACTTTCTTATTTAAAGATTAGTGTGAAAGGGTCAAAGGTAAATATACACAACCACTGAGTTTTACATTTAGTCATGTGGCTCAGTAACACCAACACAGTTTGCAAGATATTTTGCTGACTACCAACAACGTTAATGCATCAAAATCAGCAGAAATAGATCTTACTGTGACACCAGAGGAATTCTAAACAATTGCTCAGCTTGGCAGCTGCCAAACTACTCAAAATACTGCTGGTAAGTACTTAGTTATAGTTGCCCCAAAAGATTTAAAATACAGTAAGAGAAGGTAAAGGGTAGAGAGGACGAGAGGGTCAACGGAAAGGAACAATAAAGAGTACAGTGAAAGAGAGCATTATTCAAAAGACTATTCCGCATCTCTCACTGTGTTCAGTTCTCAAGGTGGAAAAGTATCTTTTTTTTTTTTTTTTTTTTTAAATAAAGGCTTAAATAAATAATGTTTGAGAATACGGATTCAAGCAGAAGAGAAGGAACACTGCCTTTGAAAGAAGCCAAGTAAAAAGAGGACACGGATTAGGATAGAGCAAAGGTACAAAGGTTGCATGTAGAAAATATTGTACAACAGTTGTTTCACCAAAAAGACAAGCAGGTGGCTTTTTAGCAGTAAAATATTTGAAAGTGACCTGGAGTAGAAGATGGGAGTAAAATGGCCAAATGGAAAATCAGGAAAAACAGTGGAGATGAGGAAGAGGGCTCCAGCATTACAACCACAGCTGTTACGACAGTTGCCTGGCTGATGCTCAGCAGTGCTGTGGCTTGAGAATCCAGTTGCCAGCTCTTGGCTACACTCAGTCAGGACTCACAAAGGATCAAGGATGTGTATAAGCCCCAGTGAAGGCTGTGGTCTACTAGATATGCTCAGTCTACAAGTAACACTCAGACTTCACTGAAGTCTATTTAAAACTCAACTGCTCAAGATGTGTGTAAAAAGAACTTACACAATTCTGAAAAAAAAATCAAATGAGGAAAAGGGCTGTTTTGAGAAACAACTCTATACCATCACTTAGTTTTTCCCTCAGGCTAATCAAGAATTATTCATACAGTGGCACTGGACAGCACTGAAATTATCATCTTCTTGAAGTCGTATCTTCCAGAAAGGTGTTGTTTTTCTCAAGAAAAGTGGTTGTGCATTTGGGAATATCTTTATGGTGGTGAAATATATTCTTCTGAACACCTCCTCCCCCCACAGCTGGTCTAAGGCCTAAACCTTAGTTTTCAACATAAAATAATGTTTTTCTTTACTTGCCTCACAGTACAATCCATACCGTGATTCCCAGCTTAAGGATGTAGTGCAGGAGTGAACAGGTAGGTGAAGAACTAGATTTCACCAAACTCTCCCATAATCTGGCACTGACAGAGATTTGGGTACCTTCAAGTAATCTTTAGTGCCTTCTTTATTTTATTGTGAAGATTATGTAGCCTGTTTGAGCAATATTCCTCCACAGCACTGAGTGCATTTTGAGAATACGGTATTCTTGAGAGGGTTTTTCTGATTGCAAGATACTTTGGAAGATTACAAACAAACAATTTCTTAAAGACAAAACAATTAGAAGAAATGAAGTTTCCTTGGGAAGGAAATGGAGGAGTAAGATTCAGAAGCTTTATAAAGTATCTGACTGGGGCTCCAGAACAAAACAATTTTTTATGCCACTGAAAAAATAAGAAAGCCTTGCAAGCAATCTTTTGCCACCTCTCCAGGTAGATCTGTTACTACTGGGACTTAGACTGTCTTTCTTTCAGAGGATGTCTAAACTCAAGGGCAGAATTTAAAGAGGTACTAAATGCCAGCAGTGAAAAAAAGTAATCTAGTATGCTGATTTGCTCTTAGAGGAGGTCGTTGACCTGCCTTGGACAGCACCACAATTACAATGCATTTAGCGGCCAATTTATTCCTTTTGAAAGCTGAATGGAAGTGTGTGAAAGAGCTTCTTCAACACTTTGTTTTGTTTTCTATGAAAATATTAGAAAAATATGGTAGAAGAGGACAACAAAAAGATCAGTTACAGCCAGATGTTCAAGCTGAGAATTCATCTTACTGAGAATGAACAGAAGCCCTTTAATGGCAACTTGCAGGCTACCTGCTCATCCTTGCTTCCTTCCTTTTAAGAATATTTTTTAAATTTAAAAAGAAAAAGGACACCTTTCGCTTGAAGCTCCCTTCTGTTACTCCCCCTCCTCTGTGCCTGCACAGTTGTTGTGCAGATGCATATTGTACCTATTCGGATAACTAATTCTGCTGAGAAGCAGACAAGGATAATATTTATGTTTTAGCTGAATTTCTGGACCTGGTTCACATTCAGCCATAAAAACAGATGAGCCAGCACAATAGAAGAGAGCACACTGGGGAAAAAAACAAACAAACAAAAAACCCCACAAATGTTACCTCCCCCCACACCATTTCTGCTGCAGTACTGACTTGAAACATATAAAAACTACAGCCTAACAGATGGGGAAACACCAGTTTTACATCAAGGAAGCAAAGAAATGTAGGGAGACTAAAGGCCAACACCACCCCTGCCCTTATATAAACCTCCAGAGAATCTAATCATCATCATCCTCTGCAGTTTCCAAAGAGCAGTAAAGCACAAAGCAAGTTAAAAGCCCACCTGGCTTCTTTTCAGGGTGAGCAGCTTGTCCCCCACATACACAGCAATGGACATCATGAGACAACAGAACTCCCCACAATTAATTCCTGCTGCACATGGTTCCTCCATCCTCTGCTTTAAAACAAGGTCTCCTCAACCTCAGCTAAGCAGGTTGTTGTGCTGGACACTGTCCACAGAGAATTGTCCCAGGCAATCTTCAAATACAGGATTAGACTGCTGGTCTGTAAAACTGTATCAAATATAATAGATAAATTGATGAGGGGCTGCCTTCAGCTTATAATTTCTAAGCATCAACCTGACCTTGCTCCTCCTGGGGCAATCCAAATCAGTCTTTTATGTTGCTTTGTTTCTCATACCAAGGAAGGTTTTAGGAATACATTGACTTGCAACAAAGGATGAGAAAATCATGTGTCTGAAACATTAACCAGTATTTCTCTAGAACTGTATTTCTGAATGGCTGTTTTGGGCATTTTTATTTTTAGAAATATCAACATGCAGGACTGAGTCATAAACATCACTTGTGGCTGGTTGAGAACTGCCTGCTGATATCAGGAGTTGTCAAGGTATTCTCAAAGTCAGCAAAGTACAACCAAAAGGTACCAAGTCCAAAATGCATGGAGTTCTTTTGATGTATGGCATAACCAAGATATTTCTGAGAACCATTTGCACTGTGTGTTCTTGGGAGTATTAACAGAAAAATTTACACATAGATAGCTCTGAATGGCAGGATTGATTATGTAAAATGTGGTTCTCTGATGGGGGCAGAAGCCCTTAGGTGGAAGGTGATTTAAATGAAAAAATACTCCCTTAGTGTTTACATCAGTTTTTAGCATTTTGTTGGGGACATGTGTGGTGGTGTGCTCCTATTGTTCTGATGTATAAGCCATCAGTGGGGTAAGGGCTTTAAATTAGATCTTGATTGTGACAATTTGAGACCCATCAAGGCAGAAAACTTCTAGCTGTATAAGATAGACCAATTTTTATGTGGTCAAGTAATTTCCAAAATGAATAGCTAAAAGGATCTTATAAGGAAGTGAAAAAGATTAGAAATTGACAAAAATCCTCTGGTTTTATTTCCATATACCTACTAACAAATTCACCCCCAAAATAGAAGATTTTACTGTTAGAAGAGGTGCAGAGGACAAGCACTGCTGCAGCTGACAGAGAATACACAGTTCTGAATTATGTGTAGATTAGCGGTATGTACCATGAGAAAAAAAGTAGTCTACTGTCTAACGTTACTGTCAGTGCTCTCAAAACTGTTATCACCAGCACAAAGAGACCTTTCTCTTTTCCTACAGTTGATTTTTGGTTGCTCAGCCCAATTATAAAATCTTGTGCTTTTACAAAGTAGGCACCAGAGGGAGACCTGCACTCTAGTTCAACTGTGAAACAATGCTGACAGGAGTCATGCAAAAGTGGACAATCAAAGCCTCTTGGCCAATACACTCTAGGTGGTTCTGGGTGAAACTGTGACTAAAGTGAACACTCAGAGAGGAGCTGGTGTTGGCAGTCTTTTCTACTCAAATGGCCCCAAAAGCTTGATAATGTTCCGTGAAGAAAGCAAGTACCCAGATTTCAGGCTGTAGACGAGCTTACACCAACCAGTTTGGTCACAGATGGGAAAGACCTGCTCTTTGCCACCCATGCTCCCAGCTTATCATCACATCCTGCTGCCGGTTACCAATTCTCAAATCTTCTGGCTGAGCTGCGTATATAAGAACTTCCTAAACATGTCACTCAAAATAAGCTAGATCAGCTTAAGTAATTTAAACGACAAATCTTTCCTAACATGGCTCAATTTGACCGAATTGGATTAGGGAGAGCTCAGCTAGCAGACCAGAGAGGGCAGTAACCCCCAGTGGAGGGCAGTGATGAATGCTTTGGGGTGGACTCGCTCTTCCATTCACAAAGCTACTGCTGAAAGAGGACTGTAAATATATACATTGAAGGCAGGTTGCTATTATTTTCTAAGCCTGATAAGAGACAGCAAGAGAAGCTACATAGACAGGAAACATATTATTCTCTTTAAAAAAAGGTACTCTTTAATTCAAGTGGGAAAAAGCAATGGCTTCTAGGAAGCAGGCAAGAGCCCAGAAAATTGATTCCGTATGCATAGTCAAACACATTAACTGGAATCCATGTAGACAAAGAAAAATAAAATTGTTATTATGAATGATAGTTGTGATGATATGGAAAAAAATATTGACTCCTTACCTATACAGCTGGGTACAACATTTATACTGATGATAATCAGAATAGTTATTGATGGGAACCGAAAAATGCTCATTAGAAGTACTCTCCCTACCCCATCATTTTACTCATTTTCCAAAGGAGAAAATAAATCAGCAAAATCATCAGCTTCTCATGTGCATTCCAAGTAAAGAAAATTATTGAACAAGAAAGAATAAGGAGCAAATTTTACAAGAAAAACAAAATTTGTCTCTGTACTCTTTTATCATAAAACAACAGGCAGTCTTAGTAAATAAATCTCCAGAAATTTTGGGGTTTAACTTCCAGATTGAGAATTTGGACTTTGCAATTTTGTTTTAAGTAGATACGACTCAAGTTTTTAATTAACAAATTCATTCTAGATGCTTTAAACTACAAATATAAAAAGCATTGGTATTTCAGCTACAAGGTTACCATCCCTTTAATAAAATTTTGCATGCTACATTAAAGGTATTTGGTAGTGAAATAATGCCATATTTAAAGCTTCCTTACAATGGCAGTCTTTTTGAGAAATTATAACAACTCCAGTATTGCCAGCAGCTTCTGAAATCTTAGCAGATTGAAGTGTCCAAGGATGCTTTTCCACAGCTGCTTAAAGTAATCCTCATAGTGTTGCCAAAATTTAAAGGGAACCTGTTCATGAAGCAAATCTGGCCTCAAACTAACCTTATTAAGCAAAATAGGAGGAAAAAAAAAAAAAAAGTGGAGGGTTGTGAGGAAGAAGAATTTTCAGATGAATAAACTCCCTACACTGACTCTGTGTGAAATCCTGAGTGCCAGTGTTGGTAGAGGGAACACCCAGCCGAGCAGGCTGGCAAGGAAGGCAGGATATCAACATACATTTCCTTGGAAATACATGGGAATCTCTAGTCCTTGAGAATAAGGATAAACATTGTTACCTAAACATGTCAGTACCATGGCATGTGCTCATGGCTTACGCTTCCCTTCTGGGAGCATGGAAGGGGAAGTACCCCTTCCCACTGAATTCATCGGAAAGGGTAGATTAGCGGTGCACCTTCTAGTTCTCTTTTAATTACGACTGCAGTCAGGTTTTTTCCCTTACCACAAGACCCATGATCCAGTCTGCGTACAAATTAGATATGGAGAAGGTGAATTAAGAACTCACAGGCAACCATATATCTGGCATTTCCTCAATCTAGAGTGTTTGAATTTGTGACGTAAGTAACAGTCTTTATACGATGTGCTATAAAATCTATAAAGAAAAAAAAATGCTCAGGCATAGCCCTTGCCCAGGAGAGCTCACAATCCCCCTCTTTGCAGGAGTACAAGAGTTTTATCCAATTTATCAAGTACATATGAACAAGGGGCTAACATGGTTTGTTTGTACACACACATCTGTATGGTGTAAACAAAAGCAATTTTTTTTTTTTTTAATCAGTCAAATGGTCCTTCTAAAAAGTGTCAAACTGGTTATTTTAAAAGTTATGGTGAACTACCATAATGTGCTCTAACGTAAGGAACGTTTGTGTGCTTGGGTATGCTTCATGGTTCATTTCCACGAATAAAACTCAAAGGTATTCTTGTCTACTCTCAGCCTGCCACAAAATCATCAAGCAAGTTATCATAAACTTTACTGAATAGTGCCTGCCTTCCATTTTTCCACAAACCCATTAGCATAGGTGCAGGGAAGTGATGAAAAGAAGAAAGATCAGGGCTGACCAAATTTCAGCATTTAGATAGATACAGGGATTATACTCACTAATTGAAAAAGTGGAAAAGGAACCAATTCACAGAGCTTTGCACTCTGTGCAATTTATAGTAGTTTCTCCTATTTGGGTCATGCTTTCCTAAAAATTGCGAGAAGCTAAAGCCACCTTACAAGGAAGGGGATGGTAATTAACAAGGTAAAATGTTTGTCTTCTTCCCAAAGGATGCAATACACACTTATGTACATACACAGAGTAAGCATAAACTCTATAGCATGTCCCAAATAAATCATACAGAATTTAGATTTAGAGATACACAATCTCAAGAGGCATATCACAAAATAATATGCAGCGGTTGTAACAAAGAACTACCCGGATACATGAGCCTGTCTACTAAGTGACGCAGAGTTTTAAAGTTAAAATGGATTTTCCTTGATGTATCATTTACCATCATACCATCTTTGACAACTGAGATATGTTAAATCTAAGATAAACATAGGTCTTGAAAACATCATTTCATTCCTTCAGATATTTTTCAATAAGATCACAATTACTAACAAATCTTGTGAACTGAAGAATCTTCCCTTGCAAGACATAATTTAAGCACAAATTTAGTCCCAGAGAGCACTAAGGGAATTGAGAGACCTTTATCATAGTAAACAAAATTATTATCCAAACAGAAAAAATACATTATCATTCAGAGTTAAAGTGCAAGATAATTAAAAATATTAACCCTAGAATTCAGGAAATCAAATTAAAGATTTTCTGACTAAGATATCAGATGCTCAAGTCAAGCATCTGAAAGAATCCAGACAAGCTGAAAAGCTACACACTGAACTCAAATTCTACTGTAAAACTGTATTTTAAGCCACAGAAGTGTTCCAGAACCAACTTTTGGAAAACTGTATCTGTGCCATTTGCAGGAATCAAGATTTTATACAGAGTCTTAACTTTTTTTTTTCTTCCTCTTGATCATAACAACCTCTATTCCACATGTAACTCTAGATTTTGCCATCCATTACTGCGATGCAACAGTGCTTCTGGAGTTTAACAAAACAGGACCTGGCAGATAATGATAACAAGAGACAGCAATCTACATCTGAACTGTTAAAAGGCCATAGAAATTACACAAAATAAACAAGAACTGCAACAAAAAGGGATTCTGACATATTCACCTCTATATTCATCAAAGAGAAAGACCTACTTAGTCTTTTTTACACTGTTTATGAAGTAAGTTGAAGACTAAGCTCAATAGCTGTGACATGGTTAAAAATAGCTGTATGGCTTAAGCGCGGCAAGTCATACCGCTCCACAGGAAGAATTATTCTCCTGGTCAAAATATTTGCCTTTTCAATGAGCTGAACTTACAGGTCATCTGTTAACAATGTAGATTCTTTCCTGTCTAGAAGAACTTTATTGTCTCTCCTTTAACAAATCACAGGGTATTGTTCCCAGCTCATTGCTAATCCACACAATTATAATGTAAAAATCTTTCAAAATGCTATATAGAACATGTATGTATTGCTTGGATGATTACATATTTTGATTTAATAAATCTCATACTTAATTCCTCTGTACATGTATAATAAGATTTAAACTCTTCTTAATTATATCCACGTTCCATATCCCCAACCCTCCCTTTTCACTTCTCTTTTTAGCCTTCCCTTCAGAAATACAGACACATTACAGCTGAGTACAGGGTGCCTTTGATGCTGAAAACACCTTTGTCAGATTTTGTGGATGACCTGTGTATTATCCAAACTCACAGATTTTACTGAATGATGATCATTTATTTTGCCTTCCTGTCAAAGAGATAATTTCACTCCAAAATTCCTGCATCAAGCCCTCATATTGTGCTTGAGCTAAAGGCATCTTTTTGGAAAAGTTCACAGCTTTTTATCACTGACATATCCGGAACATCCTTATATAAACTGTTCCTATAGATAACTGCCTTCAGTATTAAATTTATTATATTTCTAGAAGAAAAACAACTGAGTTCAGTTTTCAGCTTCTGTATTTTCTTATACCATTGCCTACTATACCTAAAGGACTGCTTCTTCTGAAACCTTTGCCCCATATAAGTACTTACAGGCCAGTCACTTCTTGAACTTCCCTTTGCTAAACTAAACAGACCGAGCTTCTCCAGGTTCTTACTATACACCAGCATTTGTTCACTTACTTGTTTTTAAGGTTTTCAATTGCCTTTGACATGTTTTTCTGAATCTTTTTAACTAGATTTGTTGTTGTTGTTTTGGTTTGTTTTTTTTTTCATCTTAAGCTAAAACAGGATGTAATTTTCTAACGTTGTCTCACTACAGCTATACAGCAAAACAAAAGTACACTTAATTCCACTTGAGATCCCCTATATCCGTAGGAAGGGAGCACACTCTGCATTTTAGCTACTGTATCAATCACTTTCTATCTTACATGTATGATCTTACTGTCTAGACAGATATATTTAGCTATATTAACATATGTTGAAATGATCCCCATTAACTAAGTACAGACCATCCTTCACAGTTATCAATCCATCGTTTTTTTCCACGTAGGCATTTTATCAGAGATTATATTATATTTTCCTCCAGTTCATTATCCAAATCCTCAAAGCAATGGGCTGTGAAAAACTTCTATGAAATCCAACATGAACGCCCTTGATCTATTATTGCTTTATGATCTGTCAATTAGCCAGTTTGAAATGTACTTAATATGGGCCATGTTGACTTAGCAAAGAGCTGGGTTTTAAAAATCAGAATGCCATGCAATACTGCATCAAGTGCCTTATGAAAGCTTACTATACCTGCATGAATATCTTTGTTGACCAAAGTACTTTAAGCTTCAGAATAAATAAAAATAGATACATTCTAATCGTCACGAACAGTTGGGCAAGCAGTGACTCTGCTTTCTTCAATTTTCTGCTAAGCAATTATCATTTCAGCATTTCCATAGTCCTTTCTGTGATCATTATCAACCTGTCCAGTCCAGTATTTATGTTATATCCTGGCCTATTCTATCTTATTTACAGTTCTACAACAATTAAAATTAAAACTAAATAAAATACAAAACCTAATACCTTAAATATCTTCAGTTGGTTGGGTTGGTTGGTTTGTTTTAAATCCTGACTCATGCAGACTAGAGAAAAAAAATCAGATTTGTTTGTTTCTACTAGAATAAAGAAATATTTTGTTGGAAATCACTGTAAATTGTGAACATAACATCCAGATTTTGGCCAGGGAACAACACTATTTTAACTCATAGCAAGTTTTTTTAAAGAATCATAGAACAACATTTTTTGCAGTCTCTTGTCAACTTATTGTCCCTATCTAGTAGACACATGTCACTACCAGCATTTTTTGGCTCTTAGTAAATAAGAGAATTTTCCTGTTGTTCTTAACCCCGTTGATAGAAGGTTTCTGATTAGTGTCTGTATAAACTACTACGAATGGTCTTTTCATTGCGACAGCTAATAGCCACTACTGCTCATGGCACTTTCTCTGAATCTTCATCCATTTGAATCTTCACTTCTGTCTTACTACACTATGGCGGTGTCATACCTATCCCTAATGACTTTTCATTGTAAGAGTTACAAATCCCCGGGTAACTTTTATTTTTAAGGAATATAACATTGAGACAAAATTGTTTTCTTTATATTTCCAGTAAAATCTGTATTGCGCTACTTTTAGAAAGTCATCCTTGTAGAAAAAGTGATTATTTACTATTGGCAAGGCCTATAATGGATAGAGCAGATTCAAATAAGCAGTGATATCTATCAGTGCTGATTGTTTTCATGGAAATGATGTTATTTCTTTTTTGTCAGAAGAGTAAAATTGGATAGAACAAAATTTCTTACTCTCAGAAAAGTATGGTGAACGACCTGCACATATTAGAAATTCCAAGAAAATTTTATTCAAGATCACCTAATGTAATCACTTTGAAATAACAATGCATAGTTTCTTTGCATCTAGACATTTAAAGAAAGATTCCTCTGCCACATAAACCCCAGGAAAATGTGCCTTTATCTCTAAAAAAAGAATGTTCAGACCTTACAGAACTTTCTGAGGCAGCTTTCTATCCTTAAATGTACACTTTGTTTAGTTGCTTTTATCTTGTGAACAATTAAAAATAGAATGTAATGTTTTAATCCACGCTGTCTGGGTGTAAAAAACAACAGTGCCTAGGTCAGGCTGGCTGTTAAAACAATGTCAGAATTGAACCATAGAGAAAAAATGGAAGTGGTAATAAAAATGGCCTCATTTTATAATTTGCTTCTGCTCTTAATAATGAAGTGTGGCACTCAATAAAAACTGTCACAGTAGAAGTCTGTTTGACTTAGTAATTTTCATGTAAGTAGTCTAATGTGTTCATGGTTTGGTTTTCGCTTTGTTTCAAATACTTTGTTGGCAAGTAAATAAATTTGAATATATTGGATTGAGTTTCCAGACAATGATCAACAGAATTTTTTTTTTAACTGACTGTAATCTTGTTTTGTACTTTTTTTTTTTTTTTTTTTTTTTTTTTTAACTAAATGAAATACCAATGCCAATGGCTGGCAATGCCATTACATTGTACTGGTCTAGAAGCAAAATATAGTTTTTAAACTTTTTGCTACATGCACCTGTTTAAACAATGAGTCATCTGAATATACATTCACACAATCTTAATTTTTGTGTGCTACATCCCTGAAATAACCAGTATTTTAATCTATTTCATGTTTTCAAACTGCATACAAATGTAGACTACATTTATAATAAGCATATTAAATATCTTTAATAAAATAAAATTGTCTTTTAAATGCTGAATACATAGTCTAGTCTTTTTGTCATCATATTTAACATTTAGAAATAATACATTTCTTAAGTATTAGCTACACCTAAATAATTGACAGAATCCTTTTGCTTAATATAAACAAAATAAGGGGCCTAGACACACAGAACTGAGAACATTGCATTTGGCACACTTAAAACTGCTTGGCTGCTTTCTAAATTCTCATTCAATTACTACCTCTATGTTCCCAAATCCTTCCATAATACAGCACTAGCCTTGTAGTCTTTAGTATTAGTAGACAGTATTATTTCCTAACCAATTTTTATTTATACATTTGAAGGAGTTAAAGAGCAACACAGTTAACTTTCCTTATCAGTTTTCCCACCTTCACATAAACACATTCAAAGTGAAAAGAATTTGTTCCTGCCCATGAAACTGAAACTGAAAGTAATTAAAGAGTAAGTTTTTCTACCCAAAAGATACTGATGGCACTTATACTTTGAAGTAATTTTTAAGGATATCAGCATTTTAAATGAAATGCAGCTTAAAGCGAGCTCAACTACAAGGAGACATCCTGTCCCATCCCACTCCCTGCCCACTGCCCACTCACTGAATAAACAGAATCCTTAGCAATAAATTATGCTTTTAACTATGCTTTTGTGTCACCCCCGTCTTTACACAGGGTTTGCACAACAGCATCAGAGCATAATTGTAACATAATGAAGATGGACAGGGAAAAGACAACCTCACAGAGCTGCAGAATTTTCATTACCCGTGTGGCTCTCTAAAAGTAACAAAAAGTTTCAGGAAGCTTTGTAACTGCTATGCTTAAAGTAAAATTCAGGGAACTGTTAATAAATAGCAGTTAACGCAGCACTGAAGAGTAACTGTAATCCCAAATTGTTGCAAACACAACTTTTCCATTTTCACATTAAAATGGAAGTGTAACCAGCTGCTAAAACTACACAGCACAGCATCTTCTACTCCAAACATGTTCACTCCATTACTTGGCACAGCCACTTTCTCAGGGCACTGCTCCTCCCTCCGTCCCTGCACGGAGCTGCATTGGTGCTGTGTGACCTCACGGTGAAGCCCAGGGACACCAGCTCTCTGAGTCAGCACAAGCCAAGGGCAAGAAGCTGTGCAGCAACACTGCAAGTCAGTCCAGTGAGCTGATCCAGCTAAAATTTAAACATGCAGCTTGAGCGATTTATTTATTTATTTATTTATTTTTAAAAGCAAAGACATTTTTGCAACCATCCCGCCACATTTACCCAATATTGTCTCCTGTCTTCCTTCAGCCATGCCATATGTTTCTGCTCCTTTACTCGAAGTGGCACCTCTTGGATTTCAACCTAAGTCACTCAGAAAACTGCCAGAAAACTCACTCTACAAACCAAGCGGACAGCCTTCAGCTAAACAGGGACACAAATCTATGTTGGTGTAAAGGAAGGGTGAAGAACAAGCGGCTTGCGGGAGGAGGCAGTGGTGGCAAGCAAGGCCCAGATCCCTTAAATTTGCTTAAGTTGTAGAGAACAGAACCCCTCAGACTCACAGCTGAAAGGAAACGAGGAATAGATACTCTCCTTTCTCAATAATTAGTATGCTTCAAAACTAACTTTTAAACACCAGGCCACTCAAAGAAACATTAAGAGAGGAAGATTGACACAAATGCTATCAGGACAAACAAATTCCTCCTACTGGTCTCAGGGCTTGCTCACTGAGGCTTTTCTTCTGTGGACATCACTTGGTGGCTCAACAGCTCCAATGACCTTCCACACCTGCATCATCATCCTGGCACGTATGTGTATGGCCATGCACTGACCCAGATTGAGGAACCCATTCAACCCAATAAACATTTTTGGAGCTAGGGGTTTTTGTTTGCTTGCTTGCTTTTAATTATGTCAGATCGATTTTCCAATCCTCTTAACACATGGCCAAGCTGCTGTTGTGACTCAACAGAAGGAACAGCTGAGTGGTCAGAGGAAGGACCTGCGCTGCGTCAATTTTAAAGCGCTGCCACCCAAACACCTGCTGAGATTTAAGGTAAACTGAAGTAAAATACAACTATTATGGTTTAAAAACACAACTTGATCAGTTACTGTTGCTCAGATAACAACTTACACCACAGTAGGTCAGTGCTGTGCCTAAACACTTTATACTTCAACAGCACAATCCCTTAACAACATTCACCTACTAACACAGTTTACAGTCCCAAGGGAAGGCCTGTAATGAATGAAAAGTTGGGTATTATTCTGCATTGGGTTCAGAAGACAGTAGAAAAAGGAAAAACTACCTCGGTACTAAGGAGGTCACATTTAAGTATATTTAACTGAACTGACTAAATTAACCTGAGTAGCCTTTCTAAACCTCTTTGTAGAGGAAGGGGATGAAGTTGCCATTCTGATGACCTTCTAGAGGAATTTCACTTAGATGGTCTGAATGGCCTTGTGGATGATTCTCATCAGTGATTACAGAAGAGATTGAAGACAACACTGCATGGTAGTTTAATACCTCTGCAGTTAGCCTCACAAAACCAAAGAAAACACACCAAAACCAACATAAAAGGGAGACAGGTTTGTCTGTGGCTTGTGCTTGTAGCATAGCTTCTCTTTGTAAGATCCAATTAGCCTGCTCTACTTCATTTTAAGATGTTCTGACAATATTTACTTGGACGGGGAAAAAAAAAAAAAAAGGTTTTATCCTGCTTGTGCATTCGTTCAACAATTCAAACTTTGTCAGGGAGATGAGCACATGATTAGCAATCATCTCTAAAATATTCGGTCTGAGTGATATGCTCAATCCTAGACTAACTATGACAGAGGAAAGAGAGAATTACATTTTTTAAGACAGGATTTGGGTGTCCTAATGATGAGGTCCTCCATTTTTTCCCACCAACCCCTATGTATCCATCTTTCTACAAAAGATAGGGAAGTTCTAGAAGGATATGCCTTTCTTCCACTACATAACTACATGCCAGTTTCTTACTCAAAAAAATAAAAATCAATCCTACTTCACAGTCAATAGACAACTGATTCCACACTGAAAGTGTCCTTTTCTGAACAGATTGGATGGAAAAAGATTTTTCTTGTAATTTGACTGAAAACAAGAGATGCAAGTATTGGTAAGACACTTGGAAGGTAGAGTTCAAACATTTGACAAAAGGGACAAATTAATGAAAATGGAACATTCAATTAGAGAAAAGTAGAATATAAAATTATCACATGGTTCCACTGTCCAGTCATTACTTTCTTCTTCCTCTTCTCACAATTCACTGTCTCAGTATACTCTAAGACTTTATTTAGTATATAAAGATATAAAGTCACTTCCCCAAAATTAATCACTTCTATTCACATCTTGGCTCAAGCTTCATATAGATAAACCAGTGTACAGAAGAAAAATTTAAGAGACAAATAAAGCATTGTTTTACTAATGGAAATAATAATAATATACATATGAGAATAATGACTCTTATTAATTCCCATTATTTATGAAGATGTCCATCATAAACATACAAAAAACCCAAAGGACATTATTTTTACTTGACAATAAGAATGTCATAATAAAGCAAATTATTTTGTGTGCATGCAAGGAATCAGTTTTGTTACATTTAATAACTTCGATTAGAGATATATATGTTCAAGCACAGAGGATTAAATTCTTCAGAATAAACTAGGTTTTAATTACTTCAGTAAGGACTTTAATAATGAATAATTCAATTAATATTGAATATATTGAAATAACACACAACAATAAAGACAAACTTCCCATTTTACAGACCAATACCAGTAAAGAATTATTAACTCAGATCTTGACTTGCACTGAAAAAAAAACTTTATGCCACACTATTTTAACTGTAACTTAACTGACAGGTGTCCATCATTCATTGCTTTTCATTAGTATCCAAGGGATATCCAACTAGAGCATAACAAACATTTTAATCTGGATAAATGGAAGAAAATAAATAACATAGCATTAGGTATAAATTAATAACAGTAAAGCTCCATCTCTCACTAGGGGTGGATCAAGACCTAACATTTGTGGGCGCAGAAACCACACGACATCCTAGTACTCATTCTATCTCCTCACTAAATTCATGTGTTGCCACTAATGGCAGCAGAGATAAACTCCAAAATACCATCTTATTCAATATGCTTGTTCTGCATTGCACTAGTTTCAGGGCAAAACTGAACTTAAAATTGAAATTGATCCTTGTAAGGAACTGGTTTTAAAGATACGGTGTTTTAATGATTTATCTCAATAAATATTAAAAAAAAAAAAATCCAATACAAGACAAACATCCCTGCTATTAAAACTTTACTGATAAGAAAGTAGAGAAGCATGGCATGATTTGCATACAATTATGACACCTGTATCCTGCTGATGAAAAAAAGAACAAGACCCTATCTTTGTGTGGTTTTAAAGATTTGTGAAGTAGTAATCTATTGGGGTTGTGTTGTCATGGACATAAGCTGTCAAATCAACAACTGCTTGATGCACTGGCTTCTATGTTTTAACACTCCTACAATGTTACATCTCAAAGAAGCACCCTTAAATACAACAATTTCCATCTTCTCATTCAGAATCTAATATTTTATTCTTGGGCATTTTAACTAAATAAGCACAACTCTCAGGAGATCTGGTGAGTACAATGTGGGAGAGAGGAAGAACAAATCAATTAAGGAGCTGCCCTGATACAAAAGAGGTGCCTTTAACATGAGTGAAATAGAACCTGAAGCACTGATGGATCTTTTGAAATAGGATGCTACCTTATTTGCCATCAGCATCTTGGAAAAAAAAATCTTTATTGTTATTGATCATCATTCCTTGATGACCTAAGTAAAAATAAGGCTTTTTCCAATGTTAATTTTATGGAAATCATGCCTCTCAAAAGTCATATGATAATAAGCTTATCCTAGACTTCTGGATTACATTGTCTTATAGATGCTTATTCTAAATTAAAATGAAATAGAGATCAAGTGTCCTTTACTCTCCCACTCAACACATACCCTCTCTTTGTATATTCAAACCAAAACAAATTCCATAACACGGAGCATATGAACCAGACAAAGAAAAGAACAACTTTGAAAACAATTTGAAAGCTGGGCTTTAATCTTCCCTAGCTAGGTATGTACACTATAAAACACCTGGTGTGCACCAACAGTTTAAATTTTAACTTTGAAACTTCTGACCTTACTGTATCATAAGTGAAAATTGATTGACTCCTCTAAAACTGCACTAATTTAAAACTTCCATTGCCCTTGGGAATGTTTGGACATGTAGTTTTTCCTTCAGCTGCAAAGCACAGTGGTGAGCTGTTCCTACAGACACCTTGGTCTTCCAGGGGAAGAGACTCTAAGGTGTCACTTCAGGAAGCATTAGAAATCATTTAGCTGGAAATGCTCACTCAACAAAAAATAACTATATTTATGATCTAGTTCCACAGAAAAGTACACTAAGAGCAAAAGTTCAAGATTCTCAAGCTGATGTAAAAATCATTGCTTCTACTTTCTTTCTGTTTCTTTGTTCTTAGAAAGCACTATTAATCAAAGATCAAGTTTGGTCCTTATCTGTGTCCCAAACAAGCTAGAAAAAAAAATGTGCCAGCCTTGAAAACATGAGGGGTCACCTAAGAGTTATAGTATAGAGTTACAGTATGGGAAAAAGCCTACATAGCAAAAAAAAAAAAAAAAAAAATCTCAGATTTTTTTTCTCTTTAAGGAAAACTTTTCCATCAATCTTCCTAATTTTAGAAAGATTATACTCCAGTACAATCTACTATGGTTTATACTTAGACACACAAACCAGTATTAAATTCAAATAATGAGATTAATTCATAGAATTTCATATTATAATTTGTTTTATTCTGTTGCCATATTCCTCTCTCTTAAGTTTTCTATACCAGGACCTTACTCACACAAAGTACTTAGCTAGACCATATTTTGGGATACAGGCCTTAAGCATATGAAGTTTCCACCAAAGACTTTGCAGATATCTAGAGTGAACACTGCTGACAACTTTAGATTTTATTTAGAGTTGGTGTTCTGAAAATTAAAGTTAAAATTAATACTTTATTGTGTTTAGAAACAGTGTGGTTATATGACTCAGAGAACACTTCTACAAATGCCTTAAAGTATACCATTTGAACAAGACCCTAGTGAGTGTTTAGAAATAATCTCTGAAGAGAAATGATGAAAGTTTAGCCTGATGCACAATTCTGCTAACACAAGTGAGCGACCTAGCAATCATACCACACTCCTGCTGACACCGTGCTCTGCGAGGTTCAACAGAAACACACATCACCACTCTGCCCCCAGATGTGCCCACCTTTGCCTGAGCCTGCAGCTGTGACCCTCTGGCAGATGTGCACAGGGAATTAAGGTGGGATCTGAATCATACAGTCACAGAATGTCCTGAGTTGGAAGGGACCCACAAGGATCATTGACTCCTGTCCCTGCACAGGACAACCCCACAGTTCACACCATGTGTCTGAGGGAGTTGTCCAGTGTCTTCTTGAACACTGTCAGGCTTGGGGCCCTGACACCCCCCTGAGGAGCCCGTTCCAGGGCTCCACCACCCTCTGGGGGAAGAACCTTTTCCTCATGTCCAACCTAAACCTCCCCTGGCACATCTTCCTGACATTCCCTCAGGTTCTGTCATTGGTCTCCAGAGAGAAGAGATCGACGCCTGTCCTTCCTCCTCCCTTGTGAGGAAGCTGTAGCTGCCACGAGGTCTCCCCTCAGTCTCCTCTTTTCCAGGCTGAACAAACCAAGTGACTTTAGCCACTCCTCATATGGCTTCCCCTCCAAACCCTTCACCAACTTTGTAGCCTCTTCTGGACACTGTCCAGTAGCTTTATATCCTTTTTATCCTGTGGCACCAGAACGGCATCCAGTGCTCCAAGTGAGGCCGCACCAGTGCAGAGCAGAGGGGGACAATCACCTCCCTCGCCTGGCTGGCCATGCTGTGCTTGGTGCACCCCAGGACACGGGTGGCCTCTTGGCTGCCAGGGCACACTGTTGGCTCGTGTTCAACTTGCCATCCACCAGAACCCCCAGATCCCTCTCTGCAGAGGGATCTCCAGTATCTCGTCCCCCAGTCTGTATGTACAGCCTGGGTTGCCGTGTCTCAGGTGCAAAATCCAGCACTTGCCCTTGTTGAACTTCATGCAGTCGGTGACTGACCAGTTCTTCAATTTATCCAGATCGCTCTGCAGGGCCTCTCTGCCCTCGAGAGTGTCAACAGCTCCCCGCAATTTTGTGTCATCTGAACATCCGGGGAGCTTGGGTCACGTTGCTGACATTTTATAAGTAAGGCTGAAATATACCTTGGTCCCAACAAAACCAGCCACTGAAGCTCTCAGTGATTATCACTGGGCCATCTTTCCCATTTTTCCCTCTACAGTAAGATATTACAGACTCGCGATAGTAATGAGGATGCTGAACTAGATGGATATTTTGTGTAAGTACTTATATAGTCTTACAGTCTCATTATTTCTTAGAGACAGAAACCCAGGTCTCTTAGTTTTAACCTTGTAAGTGATCTAGCCACTAAAATATGATGGAAGAGTCACACTGTGCTGACACAAGCTATAGTTTATACATATAACTGGGGAAAATCATGTGCTGAAATCAAACCACAACAAACGAACATGATTTAGCAACTAGCCAAACTATAATCCAGCTAATTTTCCCAAAGCTACTTTGAATTGTTTTATACCCTTCAAATACCTACAATGTTACTGGTAACAAAAATATTACCAATATATAGAGGAAATTTCATTGAAGAACTGTATTTTATGGAAAGAACTTAAAAAACTATATGCTTCTTAATATCCTCTGAGTGCAACGTTCAACACATCACAATGTCAGGAAGGTATTTTGGAGTATAAGATAAATTCATTTCAACACTCTTCAGAATGTACCTCTATGGTTCCCCTACATACATATTTTAAAAATGCACATCTGACATTTTTCTGTGATAAATACATCACAACATACTTCCCAAAACTTGCTTTATACTGTGGCATCTTAAAATTAAAGCAAATTTATTATTCTCTAAACCAAGCAAATTCCCATAATCCAGTGTTTTACAGGAAGTGAAGATGCTTAGAGAGGTGTTTAAATGTCTTTGCAAAAGGAAAATCACAAAGTCACTTTTGAAAGAAAGAAAAAGAAAAAAGTACATCTCCTTCCTTCCCTGTTGATCCCATGGTTTTGATTTTTCAGATGCTGCTATGACAATCAGCAAAGATTGAATGTTAAGACTTAATTTACTTAAAAGCTGTGAAACTCAGAAACTGTGGGGGCAGAAGAGTTGGAGAGGCACAACTACAAATGTGGTTAGGCCACTTAAAACACAGACCTTATCTTTCCGCACATAAAAAAATGAAACAAACAAACCATCAGACATAACATGGCCAAGAAGGAAGGTTTGCTCAAAACTGTATTAATTTTTTTAATGCAGTGTGATTATAAAATGTGAATCCTCACTAAAGAATCACTAAAACAACAAAACTGTTGCAGTAGTTACTTCATTTTATCATTTAACACAAAATATATAATTAAAAGATATTTAGTAAGGAGTTGCTTTATTTTGCATTTGGTGCTACTGAAGTGGCTTCAAAAAAATTTAAAAGTGCAAATCTGTGGTTGAAAAATGGTTTTTATCCATATCCATTCTATGTATCACACATATTCATAGATTCCTTGAAAAACATCTAGAGGAGTACACCACTAAGGGACATATGTAAAACTTGTGAGGATGTTTATGAAAACAGTAAATATTCTTGCCTTTATAGTGTACTGAAACAGTAACATGCCAATTTTTTTTCCTCTAAGTAATATGGAGAGAAGTTCAAAGAAATAATTTCAAAGAACATAAAATTATTGTGTGTAAATATCAAAAGCCCATCAAAAATTAGAAATATAAAAGCGTTTCTCAGAAAGATACTATGGCTTTGGAGAATACATTTGATAATGAAAAATACAGAATTTCCATTTTTAAGACATTTTCTGGACTAACTATTCTGTCAGACAAAGCACGTTACATTTAATATGAAAATTACTGATGTTTTACTCACAGATAAACAAAAACCCAAACAACTCCGCATTTATTGACAAACAAGGTGATCATATGCCATCCAGCCATCCAAGACCTCTTAGGCAGAATGTGTTAACAGGGAGAGACTTGTGCATCCATTTTCACCTTGAAAATACAGGCTGTGGAGCTTGTGCTTCCAACACATACCCCAAAATAATACACTGCCCAGTAATGCCAGTTTTTGAGTTTACTACAGAAGAAGAAGAGTGGCATCATAGACCTGCATATCAGTTATATCCAACAGACCCGCACATCCAGTTATTGCATATTTAAGAAGTCATTCTTGTTGTCAAAACTTTCTGTCAAATACACTTTTTGCAAATGTGGAGTATCTGTCAGAAAGAGATGGAACCATAACTGATAGTAACTTGTTTTTCCCATCACTTTGGCACAGGTCAAACATGCTGCAGCAGAAATGAAGCTTCACCTATGGAGAAGTCAAAGAGGGACACAGCATCACTGACACTGTTCCAGCTACACCAGCCTTCCTGAGGAACAAGGGATTGTGGTGTGTTTCATTAAGTCCTTTGTGTCCAATAATTCATCCTCATTCAAGAGGTACTGAATATCAGCAGAGTGGAAGGACCTTCTGCAATAGTACAGCCTTGCAAGTTGGAAGTAATTATTCCATAACTCTAAATGTGACTGGCACCACATTAGCCAATCTTTGACCAAAAAAACCTCAAGACATTAAATTGCAGTCTGCTGTGAAAGACAGAGACTCTGAAGGTAAGAATTATCAGTCTCACGTGCTTTGTAGACAGGGCATCTCTCCCCCTCTCCAGTTTCCTCTCCCTCCCATCCTTTTTTCCCTGATGGACATGGGCAATTCAAAGCAAGTTTCATAGAAAAAAAAAAAACAAAACATTTGCTTAATATACCTATGACACATACATGTATGTACAAAAGGGTTTTGTGCATAAAAGCTACTAAAACATCTGCTTATTCGTGAACCGTTGTGATCCTATGCAGGACGCAGGCACAATTTCACTCCTTTGGCCACAAGCGTTTGAACTCTGGGAGGAGCCCCTGGAGCCCTGCTAGGCCAACGGCACTGTGGAGGGCAGGGCACGCTGGAGGAACCCCCGGGGCTCCAGCATTTCCCCGACAGGGTACCAGGCCTCCGCAATTCTGCCTAGAGCTCTGGGACAGGAGACGACACATAGCTCAAGCTGGTGATACACAGTGTAGCAAGGGGCATGGAAAAGAGCCAGGTTTCTCGCACTAAACGTGGTGGCTCCATCCCTGCAGTGCTCTTGCATTTTCTGTCTGGTTTAAAGAAGCGAAAGTCACCAAAGGGGGACGGATGGAACAGCTAATCCTCAACTCCATGTGAAGTCAGATGTACAGTTCCTAAGGGGTGGAAGCAACACAAGTCTGATGGAAATTCCTAGTCTTGTTTAGTTGGCTAGGGTTAGTCAAGCAAGTCTTAGTCTTTCACCTCTTCTGAAACAAGCAAGAACATTTGCACCACTTGTCAAAATAGCAAAGATTCAGGCATTACGGCTCAACAACTGTAAAACCTCCTTTATGAAGAAGTGTCAGTGATGTTTAACCAAGATTTAGGAATCAGCACATCAGAAACAAGCAGCAGAACATAGATCTCAAATTATTTTGGACTTCCTGCACAACAGGTTGAATAAAACCCACCCATTTCAAAGGAGAAAAAATGGCTGTTGCCCAAACAGGCAATTCTAATTTGTTAACAGCAATTTTTCATCAAATAGCTGTAAGAAATTATAATAAACTCCAAACTGTGTACCAATAGATAAAAGATTTACCATTTCATTTAACTTCAGCAAAACAAATGTTTAAACTTTTCAGTAAACACACACAAAACATGACGAAGATCTGATCGCTGCAGTGTTTCTAGGGTGGTGAGACAAACTGGTTTTAAGTGGGTTATTCCAATGCAGTATCAAATTTTGAACTAAATTACAGCATTTCTCTGTCAACTTTCTCTACTCTGTCATTTAAAAACTAGCACAGTAAATGAAGAAGAGCCCACAGGATCACTTTTTTTACTTGTGGCCACTACTGTATACACAAAGTTTAAATTTTCGTGGGATACATGTCTTCAGGTCTTACTTATTAGGTGATCAAACAATGTATAGCAAGGCCATAGAATTTCATCTATGTATTTCTGAAATTAGCTTCAGTTTGTAATTTTACTGTATCTGTATAATTTAATGTCAAAGGCTTTAGTTCTAAAAATAAAATGAAAAATACTGAATCACTATAAGAAGCGAAGTATCACCTTGAGAATACCAGGCATAGGGATGAAAAAAGCGCATATGTATTTTACAAGACACTTGAAGAATGGGGAAAAAAAAAAAAAAAAAAAAGATATTTTTCATGGTATAAAACAGAAAAGTGTATGATTTTGAACTACAGGACTTTAAGTATGTTAACCTGTAATATATTAATTGAAATTGATTAAGTCACCTCAAAACACTGAGTTTACGAGCAATGTCAAAGTGAAATACGAAGTAAAGACACGACACCGATGCACAGGTGCTCTCGCAAAGTTCACACTCTTTTGCTTACTTCTCGGTAAAAGCCAGTAAAAATGTTTCGGTATGAGTACCAATCACAGGCCAAGCCAAAATACAGTGGATCCAGTGGGCCATGTATACCATCAGCTGCACCAGTAATTCTCAGATGAAAGGTGGAAACACTTGGTTGCTTGATTAAATACAATTTCCAAGAGGCAGAGAACTTCAATTTATTTCTACCACACTTAGTTTAAAAAAAAAAAAAAAAGTTATTAAATTTTATAAGAAAGAGACTCTTCCACACTCTGCACAACTTTAGTATTTGTCCACCAACTACCATTTGCTAGACCATTCTGACCTGCTGGCTAATGCACAGTTGTCCTGGCAAGTACCTTTTATGGGATCACTTCCACATTTCATCAAACAAATCTGTCATCCCAAACCACAATTCAGGATGACTTCAATCCCAGACATCACTGCAAGGGTCTGCCAGGGTAGGTCGAGTGATTTGACTGCAAAGAGAGCAAACATAGTTTGCTTCCAAATGAACCTCCCCAATGAGGTGGGCACCCTGCTTCTAATTACACCAGTGAAGGTGATGACAATAAGCAACAATCTTGCAATGGGTGGGATTCAGGCAGTAAAGCAAAGCAACCTTGTCACAGTGTAAAAGAAAGTAGCCGTACTGTTTGCCCAGTGTACAAAGGACTTTCCAAAATCCACAGTAACGCAGATGGCACCAGGCATCTACGAAAAAAATGCTGTAAGATGTCAACACCCTATTTAAACAAATTTTGGGAATTACAAACTAAAAAAACCCAACTACACAAACTGACAGCACCTTTTCTTATGTTTTCCTTTATGTGTCTTGTTCACCAGTTTCTCCATGTCTGTCCACCTCACTAACATGTTGTTACTTGAGGAACCAAACTTACAAACAGAAAAACTATGTTATTCGCCTCACCCCCAGACAATGCCAGCATTACTACTTGTTTCATTTTCCGTCTAGAAAAAAGATTGCCTTCAATTTTTTTCAATAAAAGTTTCATATTTTTCTTCAGATCTTCTACCCCCTCAAAAAAACCAACCAAACAAACAAAAAACAGAAGCAGATAATCATTACCACAGCCTCTAAAATGCTTGGGAACAAATGACACATAGCATATACAGCAACCCAAGAAAGTCATCCTTCCATCCTATCAGTGTATTTCAAGGCTTCAGTCTTCCAAATCACTGGCCTACAGTTTGGATCCCATTCTCCAGAGATGATATCCAGAGTAAAAAAAAAAAACCAACAAAAAAACCCAACCAACCAACCAACAACAACAGCAAAAAAAACCCAAAAAACAAAACAAAAAAACCCAAATCAACAACACTCTCCCAAAAAAAACCCCACAACACAACAACAACAAAAAACCCAAACAAACAAAAAAACCACTTACCTTCATTTTTATTGTTTTTAAGAGGATTTATAATTTGTATTTTGGAAGAAGCATGACACATATCAACAGGAGTAGCTGGCATCCATACTTAGCTAACAATCTCACATAGATTATACACTATTTTAATCAAAAAACAAGATCGAGATTCAGAAGGAAGAATGGAGGTATAACAAACGGCAATGGATTTCAATGACAGATTCAAATAATATTGTATGACATTAATTAAAAAAATAAAAATAAATCCATGAGACAGAAGTAGACCCACAGTCAACAACACAGACAGTTCACAGAAGAGTTTAAACTACCTAATACTCAACATATCAGGTCAACTTGCAGTTACATATTTCCAAAATTAGTGTTCACTACGTATAAATAACGTATTACTTTACGATTTTTTAGGCATGGCTATAAATTTCATTAAAAGACACAACTTGTCAAAAATGAGCAGAAATTTAGAAAAAAAAAAAATGCAAATGAGACAGCTTGACCACTTCCAAGTCTAAAAGCATTAACAATTTTGGCTTCTCAAGCAAACTTTACACTTACACAATTAAAGGATGTGTCTGATTTTTTAAGTTAAAAAATAGTTTATCACTTCAGGCTTTTTGTGAAAGAGGCTTTTGACCAACGGACATCACACACCACCTGCTCAGTGAGGATGGTCATGCTCAACAGACAACCAACCCTTTTGCACAAGTCAACATTTCAAACACAACTTAAGAAAACCAAGAAGAGTAAAGAGCAGTGGTCACTCTTAACCTCAGTCCAATGTCCAGCAAATAGAATTTTTCTGGTCATTTTTTATGCCTATCAAAACTGACATCCCATTGTCCATCTTTGATCAAATACAGCGACACACAAAGAGCAAGTATCAGTCACAGCAGAGTCTATGGGCCCAACTCTGCAAACCCAACAGAAATTTTACCAAAGTCAAAGCAAGTTTCTGGCAATCCATTCACATGCAGCGTGGCCCCTAAATTTCTCTCTTCCTTCCAGGGATGATCCCTTCAAGATTGGCTTAAGCCACATTATGAGGATGGGGAAACTTGCCAAAGCAATTAACAATGATTTATTTGTCTTGGGAATACAGGCCTTCAGTCTTCTAGACTATCGGTTCAGCACCTCCACTCTCCAGTCAACTTGCTTAAAACATAAGCCCACCTATGGCACCTTTCATTGGCTTCTATGCATCTGTTCACCCATGGCAGCACAGATGTAACTCCATTAACAGGAGACACACATGCACCAACAGAACAGTAAGACATCTTCTGTCAAGTGTCCTGAAGGCTGCTGTCTCCCTTTGACCTTAGCCTTCCACCCTCTGGATATGAATATTTTTTAATAGAACACTGCCTGGATGCACATTAACTATGAGATAAAAGCATTTTTTGTTATGGGTCGCCACTTCTTTACCCAAAAGACAAGAATGGCTCCAAAACAACAACGGCTTTTCACTTCCAGGGATGACTTCTTGTAAAAATAACAACAAGGAAGTTAAATCCAAGAGAACCATAATGCTTTTCAATTAAGGGCAAGGATGTGATATTGCCAATCATAAGACAGGAAATTCAAAGTTAGGCTGTCACCTCATTCCCTTCTTCACCCCAAAACCTTCCTCTCCCTTCAGCACACCCTTCGACCACCACCCGAGTGACAAGTGAACGATGGCATGTCAGAGCCTTAACTTTGAATCTTTTGGGCTTCCTTCGCAACCTTAACCATATCGTGACAGCACGAAGAGCCGAGGAGTTTAAATTTTAATATTTTGCATTACCGCAGCTTGCTGCATGGCCAAGGCACAGGATGGTAGCACAGGACTTTGGTACAGACACAAATCCAGGAGGAAAGCCCCTCTGCCCTCCCCCCGCCCCTCTCCGGACACATGCAATAACTCGGCTTTGCACACATTTTTGCACACCGCCGGGATCGCACTTCGGCGTCCTCACTCCCGGAGCAAGTCGCGGCTGTCAGCGCTGCCCCCACCATCCAGCACCCACCCCCCCTTCTCCTTCTGGAGTCAAAGTGTTGTGTGAACGTGGGGCGCGGGGGGGAGAAGAAGCGCAGGCCACGGGTAACACTTTGCCGTCTCCTCCTTTCAGTCACATTTCCGTCCTCCTCCAGCAAAACTGGGGAGGGAAGGGGGGGCGGGGGGCCAGGCTGGGAGGGGGGACACACACGCAAGCGCTGGGCCCAGCGGGAAGGGGCAGCCGCAGCAAGTGTGGGTGACAAGATCGCCGGCTCTCCCGAGAGCAACAAAAAGGCGGGTGGGGTGGGGTGGCCGACGGGGCCGGGGGCAGGGCCGGCGCTCGGGGGCTGTTACCTCGTAGAGTTCCTCGGAAGCCATGCTGGGGAGCCTCACAAGGTGGAGTTGGGTGCTGGTTTGGAAATACTTTGTTTCAGTTGGTGTCCGTGTGGCCTCCTCTTCTTCTCCCTCCTCGTCTTCTTCTTCTTCTTCTTCTTCTTTTTTTTTTTTCTTCTTCTCCTCCTCCTCCTCCTCCCTCTCCCTCCTCCTCTTCCCCTCCTCCTCCTCCTTCTTCTTGTTCTCCTCCTCTTCTTCTTCTTCTTCCTCCTCCTCCTCCCTGCGCGTCTCTCTCCAGCGCAACTAGCAGCTCCGCTCGCTAAATGCCAGTGAGGTGCTGCTGCTGCTGGTGGCGGCGGCGGCGGGGCTGCGCGCACGGCAGCTGCGCAACTCCCTCGCCCTCGCGCTGCCTCTCGCACACCCCGGCAGGCCGGCGCGCACGCACGCACGCACACACTCGCCGGCGCACACGCACACACACTCACACACACACACACACTCACACGCACTCACACACTCACTCGCACACACGCACGGCGGCGGCGGCGCCCCGCACCCCCACCCCTCCGTCCCCGGCTCGCTCGCTCCCTCCCCAGGAACACTAATCGAGCGCAGAGAGATTCCCCACACGCAGCCGCTCCGCCTCGGCTCCAGCCGCCCCCGGCACCATCCTCCCCCCCCCCCCGCCCCCCGCTTTGATCTCCCATTGTCTGCTCAGCTGAGCCCGGCGGCGCGCGGGGGGCGGGAGGGGCCGCGCCCGGGGGTTCGGGGGAGCGGGGGGGACGCGGGACGGCCGCGGAGTTCGGAGAGGCGGGCGTGGAGGGGGGGAGGTGGGACACGGGGCCCACGCACGTGTGGAGCCCTCGTCGCTTCCCTGAGCCCCCCCCGCGCCTTGTCCAGACCCCACGGGCGCCCGCAGCCCCGCTCCCCCACGGGCGCCGGCCGGTGCCCGGTCCCTCGCCCGACTCTACCACCAGCATTTGTATAAGCAACATTGTTCCCCGACTGCATACGTTCTTTTTCCGTCCCAACTTAGTTGGCTGCATGGCTTTGCCATAAGAGCGTGAAGGACGTGGACAAATCCACACGGGAGGGCAACGAGGCCGGTGAGGGGTCTGGAGCACAAGTCTGATGAGGGGCTGTTTAGCCTGGAGAAAAGGAGGCTGAGGGGAGACCTTATCACTGTCTACAACTACCTGAAAGGAGGTTGTAGCATGGAGGGTGTTGGTCTCTTCTCCCAAGTAGCAAGTGATAGGATGAGAGGAAATGGCCTCGAGTTCCACCAGGGGAGGTTCAGATGGTGAGATATTAGGAAACATTTATTCACAGAAAGGGTTGTCAGGCATTGGAATAGGCTGCCCAGGGAAGTGGTTGAGTCACCGTCCCTGTAGATGTTTGAAAGATGTATCAACGAGGCTCTTAGGGACATGGTTCAATGCTAGATTGAGTTTATGGTTGGACTCTTAAGGGCCTCTTCCAACCAAAACGATTCTATGAGTTAAGCAGCCCTCAATGTTCATTGCCAAAAGCATGTGTTTGACTTTGATCCCAACTGACCTGTTTATGAAGTCGCGAAAGCCCCACCAGATCCTCCTTGGTATGGTGGGTCAACAGACAACAGCTTATTCTAAGTTCAGTGTTGGTTACACCATGGAGCTTGTTCTTGTCACCTCATCTAAGCGTGCTTCACAGGAAATTAAGCAAATAAGGTGCCATGCAGCAAACCATTAACTTGACAAATTGAAAGCATAGTTGCACAAAGGTGATTAATTACTCCTACAGTAGCAAATTCTGCAAGATGGTGTGTCTGTTCTCAAAAGGGCTGAAGCTGGGACAAAACCAGTGCCAGGACAGGAGTGCCTTACCACCCGTTCTACCATATTGAGGCATTTCTTATGCTCAGTGTTTCTCATTCCATAACACATCAAGAAGCCATACTCTGCCACAGAACAGCACAAGTCAAAGCAGAGTTTGTCACAGTTGTGTAATCAATCAACCTACTGACTCAACTAATTTTTGATCAAGTTACCATTCTCTTTCTCTTTCCTTTTTCTTTTCTTTTTTTTTTTTTCCCCACCACAAAGTCTTTCAAAAATGTTTCTGGAAAGCCAAGAAACTCATCAAGATTCTACTTTGATAAGTTTTGGACCATTGTCCGCCAGATACTCATTCAGAAAATATTGATTCATTTGTGGGCTTTGGATGATTTATGTAGAAAGAGCTGGAGATTTATTTCTCAGACTTGGTTAACCTGCCCATTCTCTATGACAAGTACATCATGTCTCCTAGGTCAACGTCCTTCTGGATAACTGAAATTCTAGTTCTGGACTGCTAGATGGACATGATTTGTACAGATAAAACATCTAAAAACTTTCATGCTTTTCATACTTCCCTAATTTCCTAACGAGTCTATGAGAAGGTTACAACTGATCTGTATTTAAACAACTTCTTGAGATCTTCAAGACTAAGCTTAATCTAAGTGGTCAAAAGGAGGGTCATTGAGTGACAGCAACAGCACCATTGACAAAGGATAGGCCTATGTATGAAATGGAGATGGTTAAGATCTAAGAACTCTGCGACTGCCTTCTGGAGGTGAGCATTTAATCACACTTCCTAAGATGTGGTCTGAATCCTTTTTGAGCTGTACTCAGCATAACATCATTGTTGTGGCCACCCTTTGAAGGACAAAGGTAATTGGCACTCATGTTTTAGCAAAAACATGGCAGCAGTGTTACTGAAGGTATTACTTTGCTTGCAAGGCATAAGAACAGAATGTCTTAATTTGTACTAAGGGTCTTACCATTGCAGTAAACCAGGTCTTAGGCTTTTGATCTTCTGGATGACTAAAAAGAAACGCACTTCATCAGTGCTGCTCTGTTTTCAGTACTTCAAGGAAACAACAAAAGCTAAGAGTTATACCTATTTTTTAATGTTTCAACCACACTCCATATTTCATCTTCAGTGAAAGTTCTTCTTTTACACATATTCATTACTTGCATTGCCATTAATTGCACTACAGACTTTTCAGGATGTTCAACCATACTATTAAAAAATACCATGTGACAGTGCTATGGTTCAAGCATCTGAGTGGTACCAGGTCATGAGACTGGTGCCCAGGTTTTGCAGCTGGTTTTTGCTACACTGAGTTCCATGACAGCTTGGTCTCATCTTGCTTTGTCTAGAAAAAATCAGGTTGACCAAAAGTTGTATGGTGAATTGTCTAGATTGCCATTTCCTTCTTATTTCTGGAGGTGTTTCACACTTTCCTCATTGAAGTAGGATATGTCAATTTTTAACAAGATTTTGGTTGTTGAAACCAATCTCCCTAAATAGCTTTACTAACATTGTATATAAATGTCTGTAGTGGAGATGTATGGAATACAGAAATGGAGAGGTCTAGGAAGAGTGAAAAGCCAGGCCAATTTGCATTCTGACAGTGACAGCAAATGTTTTTAGAGGTGCTTGAAACAGCCTTAGTTAATCCAGTTTCAGGAAAGAATCAGACAATATCAACCATGCAGGAGGTTTTGCCGTATGCATACAGTGCTTCGAGTTTAAAGTGGACAACTGCCAATAGTGGCAGTCCTGGTGGAGTCAGGAAGACACTTGTTCCTTCTGATTTATGTGCAAGGTACAGATCATGGAATCAAGCTCATTTGAACATTCAACTCCATTTTGACCTCACTGCATGCCATTGTAATGTCTATAAAGATCTTCAGAGATGGTGGAATAGCTGAATTTGAAATAGTTATCACAGAATCACAGAATGTTAGGGATTGGAAGGGACCTCAAAAGATCATCTAGTCTATCCCCCTGCCAGAGCAGGAACAGCTAGCTGAAAGTGTGCAGTACTGAAAATATCATGGAGATCTTTATCAGATGTGAATGGGTCTAAATCTCCAGGATTTGCTCTAACCAAGAGATCACAGCCATATTTGATATGCAGATATTTATCCACAAGATCATAACTCTTGATAATATCATGACTATCAGTAACTTGCAATCAGTTATATTAAGGTGATTAACTGCCTTTTAGCACTGGGAGTAGGGCTTGGAAATAAAGCATTTAGTAGTTGAGATACAGCCAGTGATTACTTGAAGGATTTAAAAAGTAGGAATGATACAGCTAAATGTGATGGTCTACACTCTAGGCATTAAGATCTGATAAGATCATCCTATGCTACTTTTTCACGGTCAGTGAAAAACTAGTCAGTGTAGTCAATGAATTCATGGCATGCTTCATCTCATCCTAAAGTAGATACCTATGTCCAGCCAGAGGAATCGAAGACTAAATTTGATTTACTTTGCTGACTGGGTTTTTACTGATCACACAGAATCACAGAATCGACTGGGTTGGAAAAGACCTCAGAGATCATCGGGTCCAACCCTTGGTCCAACTCCAGTCTGTTTACTAGATCATGGCACTAAGTGCCATGTCCAACCTCACTTTAAAAACCTCCAGGGATGGCGAGTCCACCACCTCCCTGGGCAGGCCGTTCCAATGCCTGACCACTCTCTCTGTAAAGAATTTCTTCCTAATATCCAGCCTGAATTTCCCCTGGCAGAGTTTAAGCCCATGCCCCCTTGTCCTATTGCTGACTGCCTGGGAGAAGAGACCAATCCCCACCTGGCTATAACTTCCCTTCAGATAGTTATAGAGAGTGATGAGGTCACCTCTGGGCCTCCTCTTCTCCAGACTAAACAAGCCCAGTTCCCTCAGCCTCTCCCCATAGGTCTTGTGCTCAAGTCCCTTCACCAGTCTTGTTGCTCTTCTCTGGACCCGCTCCAGCACTTCAATGTCTTTCTTGAACTGAGGGGCCCAGAATTGAACACAATACTCCAGGTGTGGCCTCACCAATGCAGAGTACAGGGGAAGGATCACTTCCCTTGTCCTGCTGACCACGCTATTTTTGATACAGGACAGGATACCGTTGGCCTTCTTGGCCACCTGGGCACACTGTTGGCTCATGTTGAGCTTCCTGTCAATTACCACCCCCAGGTCCCTTTCTGCCTGGCTGCTCTCCAGCCACTCTGCACGCAGCCTGTAGCGCTGCAGGGGGTTGTTGTGACCAAAGTGCAGTACCCGGCACTTGGCCTTATTGAACTTCATCCCATTGGAATCGATTCGATGTATGTCACCTGTTCCGTAACCGACTAAAGAAAAGAGATTAATCCTACCCATGTTGCTATGATCCAGGCTTTCTTGATCTAAAACAACTGGTTAATTTAGAACTCCATAGTGGCCAAACTATGTTGACAGATGAGATATCAAATACTTAATATCCCTTTGCAACTACTATATTTTCTTTCCTATTTTAATGCTCATTTGTCCTCATCTTGACTCCTAGAATGTGGCTCATTCTTGCACTCTAATTTTCTCTGAAATTTCTGTCCCTCTTCCTTTCCTCACCTCTTCCTCATCTCTATCTCATTCTCTTGTCTTCTAAGAGGTCTGAGATGCTGAACTTAAAATGAAGAACCAAAAATGCTAGCAAAAAGTGTTTCCTGCAATTTGTATCTATACATTTACCACAGATCTGAGAACTGTTTCCCATTTTGTAGTGGGGGCAGTGTAAATAGAGGTTATTTCAGGCAGAAAGAGGGGTTTAGTTCTGTGACACTGTGGGGAAAATGGGATCACCTGAAGTAACAACTGTTAAACAAGATTCTTTAAATGAAGGTCTAGAAGAGAAAAGCCTCCTAATTCTCTAAACTACTAAGACATGACCTTCATTGATCTGCAAAACATTGACTTCTAGATTAGGTTAAGACAGTAACATAATGAGATTTAAATAACTGAAGAAAATAATGGTAATTGTGCTTATAGTAATAGATTCTTGGTGATTTTTGTGGACTGACATCTTCAAATCTAGCTCTTTATTGATAAGGATGTAGTTTCTTTCCCCAAATCCTTCTTTTCAAATAATGCTAGGGGAAAATCTGTTTCCTTGTGGACTTTAACAATAGTCTTGATTATTTTTTTTTTTTTAAACAATCACTAATTGTTCTTCAAAATCTGCCCAGGAAATGAGTTTTTATTGTTACCCGTGCTCTATCCATATAGAACTGAGACGTGAAACTAATGTAAATACTGTCCAAGATGTCCACTGATTTCTGCCATTCAATGAAAGAGGCCTAGATTTAAGTACCTAACATAATGTAGTATTTTTTTATTTTTAAAGTAGCATTCTTGTTGATACTTGTTACAGGTGTAAATACTAGATGCTTCTGTAAGTCCATCTGGGTACCCAGTATCTTGAATTGAGTTTCCAAAGATAGATATAGATGCTATCTGTAACTACTATATTTTCAAGTACTTTCTTGGTATCATATGGAAGCTTTGTGACAGAAGGAGTAAATAATAATCTCATAGGACAAAATGCATGTTTTATCTATAAGTCTTGTTATTCTCTTCCTGCATTCTCCTGCCTCTTTCACTACCCACCTTTCTAGTTCTGCAGCACATGAAGCTGGAATCTTAAATATGACAGCTTCCATCAGCACACAGAAACAGACATAGATAGCCCTGACTAAGGGAGCCATGCAGTCAATGGTAACAGAGATTACATTAAGGTCTCTTAACACCCCGATAAATCTGTCTGATACACATCCCTGATTTATTCCTAGAAGATGCTCTGAATGAGGCAAAAGCTCCACAGAAGAGGCAAAGTGAATAAGTGTCTGGAGAACATGAACATAGACAGTGAAATTGTACAGGTATTACCTATTTTTTTTTAAAGTTTATATTTAAAAGCCCCAAGCTGGAAATCTAACATAAAAATAACCTTGTACAATCATGTTGCTCTCCATTTCAGCTCACCCTATTGGTCATCAGCAGAGTCTAGATGTTTATATCCAAGTCAGAGATAGAAAGTTCTAGCTACTTCCTTGAACTTCTTGGCTCTATTCAAAGTAGCGTTGTCTTACCACTGGAATGTAGCTTTGCGTGCCTTGATGAGGATGAGAACTGGTTTATAAAACAACTAAGAAAACAACATCCTAGCTTAATAGTTGGGTTGGAATGGGAGCATGGCGTGAAGCTGAAGGATAATTTTATCCTTACAGAACACTTTAAATGGCTGATCAGCCGTAACAGTTTGCTAATTCTCATAGTCAATGATCATTATGGGCACTACCTGAAAATTAAATTAGGGATAGTCCTCTTCAGTTTTTGAAAGGAGGTCTCATAAGATAAGAAAGTAGTAGGTTGGGAACTAAGGTAAATGTAGGTACCATGTCTGAAAGGTAGCCATTCTTTGCTTTACTCTGGAATACATAATTTATCTTCTCATGACTAAATACAGTTTTAGAGTGTCTAAGTGTGTGGAGAATAGAGACAGCTGAAATTCTGTATTTCTACAGAGAATACAGAAAGCTGTACAGATTTTTAATGAAGCAGATATTTCAACATAGCTCATGCAGGCTATTGGTTCATAGAGAAGTGTGGTCATTTTTTTTGTTGTTGTTGGTTTTGGGTTTGGTTTTTTTTTTGTTTTGTTTTGTTTTGTTTCGTTTTGCTTTGGTTGGGGGTTTTTTGGTGTTTGTTTTTGTGAGTTGTTTGTTGTTGTTGATGATTTTATTTTTCTGGTTATAAGTATAGTATTTACAGGTTGACTTTTCCAGAATTTAAAAATCTCCAGCATTTTTTGGTTTGGTTTGTTGTTTTTTTTTTTTTTTTTTTTTTTGTCAACATGACAAATGAAACATTTTAAAAAACCTGTAACCAGTGTTGTCAAGTGAAGAGAATATTAGTCTGGGGGGTAAACTGTTAGCTGTTTTCTGTGATAAGGACATTTGTAGATATTGAGAAAGAACAGGGTATTCCTTCTGAAAATTGTAGAAAGTCTAGAAACCATCATTCTTTTCCTTTCAGATGAGAAAAATAAGAACCTTAACTATCTTTTCTTCTTAACTGAAAAAGTGAAAACTGAAAAATGCAGAGATAATCTATTTTCTAGAACAACAGCCATGCATTATCATGAATTAAGAATAAGAACATTTTGATCTAACAGTTGAGCTTTTGCAGATCAGAAATGGATCAAGATCCTTGTTTTTCTTTCCATTTAAAGATTCAACCCTGTATTTTTCTGTGACTGGAAGAGCAATTTTACTTTAACATGGTGATGTCAGAATATCAAATGTCGTCGTGATGTCTCAGTCAGGGTTGCTGTCAGAATGCTACAGGTTGCGACCCTTTCTTTCCTCCAGTTAATAGGACCACATCATATCTTCTGAAGAAGATGATGAAGAAACAAACATCCATGGGATTAGCTGCTTAGGTCTGATCACCTGGGTCTCTGCTTTCCTCTTGGAATTCAACAGGCTCTGCAGCT
Organism: Nesoenas mayeri; assembly: GCF_963082525.1. Classification (NCBI taxonomy): domain Eukaryota; kingdom Metazoa; phylum Chordata; class Aves; order Columbiformes; family Columbidae; genus Nesoenas; species Nesoenas mayeri. The sequence continues at coordinate 90,580,685 of NC_137543.1, read as the reverse complement.
TCCTCTCTGTACTGAGAATATAGATATAGATATGTGGGATCCAGTTCTTGATTTCCCTTGACTGTCCGAAGGAAGGTTTTCTATATAGTGGATTAAATTTAGACTTTTTGTAATCATCATAAAATAGGTTTATCCAGTCTACTGCAGTGTAGCCTAGTTCTACCAGTACCTCTTACCAAAAGTTTTATTCATATGTAAGAATATTATGCTAATCAGTTAAGCTTGATACTCGAAAACCTTTCACAAAACTGTACCAAGTGCCTTTCAGCAGAGGGAAAGGAAAGTAAAATGTCTGCTTGATTCATCATTAGGCTGAAGATTTGACTGTGGATTCAATATAGCCTGAACAAAAATAACGTTATCTCTGTAAAGGAAGGAGTGCAAAAGGTAAGGAATCTGTAGTCAGAAAATTAATGTATTTTCTTGGAGGTGCCTCATGAACTGTTCGTGTCAGTATACTGCTTGGTAAAAGTATGACAAAGTGGAAGAGGAAGTGGTCTGAATGCTTCTCGTTTTGTTCCCTTGTCTTTCTCTGAAGCTGTCCAGGTGGCCTACTGGTTTGACTGGTGGTCCTCAGATGAGTTAATGACCTTTTGCAATAATTATGGTGATATGAAAAATCAAAACCATGCCATGGCTTCTTGAGACTTATTCAGCACTGCCATTGGAAATTAAGTTATTTCCTAGAGACAGACCATGGCTATATGATCCTTTAACACAGAAGCTTAAGTCAACATGACCACTCCTTTGGGGTCAGTTTACAGATGGAAGTTTTGCAGCTGAGAATGAATGGATATGAAATTGCAGATTTATGCAATTTTCATTCTTTCAGGTAGCCCCCAGTAACAAAGGCTGGCACACACAGTCAACATCCTGTTGTTTAGATTAGTGGCACTGGAACAAAAGGCCTTGTTCCAGAAGTTTGCCTGTATTAGGATAGGCTGAATTCTACTAGATTTGCTCTGCTAAATTTTAGCAGCTGCTAGCTGTTGATCTTTTGGTATTGTTATCCAAGTTTTCCTGTCAATAGGCAAGGGTAACTTATTACTATACACTTTACTAGGTCTTGCCAACAAGCCTCTCTGTCATCTTGAACTGTGTTCATTGTCCCTGCACAAGGAGACGGTGTTTTAGCAGGGCATGGATATGTTTCCAAAAGTCTTTCTACAGCAATGCAACGGGGAATGACATTTCCTCTAGAAGGTCGAGTGTTAACACAGACACAATGCCTATCTTTTATTTTGGCATGTTGCAGCCTAATATTCATTATTGTCAAAAATAACAAAAATGTTGATTAAAAGAATAGTCTAAAGTCATGTCTAATCAAACTGGAAAACTAACTAAATGCCAGCCATGCTGGTGTATTTACATCAGCTTGGCTCACTGAAATTTCAAAACTGATTGCTGCTGTAGTTTGGAGGGAACTTTGGCCATTAAAAGTTCCCTATATCTGCCTTTTGTTGTCTTACCCTTAGATCACTATGCAGCTGTAAGGGAAAGAAGTGAGCAAAGGAAATATGAGGACACTCCAGTGAGTACTTCCTCAAGGAGTCAAGCAGCTGTCAAGTTGTATTGTTGGCACATCCGAATAATGAGAAACTACAAAAGCTATTCAAAGAAGAACATATTTTTCCTGAACATTGTGAAATATTCTTTAAAAGCATTCATCAAGAGGCATATATTGAAAAATAGTAATCCAAATGGTTTAAACTTGCCAAAGATAACAATATGGAAGTGCCTTATTCTAGAAAGTGTTAAGCAACATTAACTGTAGGCATTACTACCTGTATTGGCTATAATAAAAACAGTATAACACAGCATGTAATGCACTCCCCAAAGATATAATCTCAGCTTGGCACAGGCATGCACAAACACAACATAGTATACAGATTTTTGAAAATAAATGTGGGATGATTCCATTACTTGCAAATAGTATAGTTATGAATTGGTCATACAGGTCATCCCAAATGAGCGCAGAAGATGACATCTTAGTGTTTCACATCATAATGTTTCATTTTTTCAATATGATACATATACCAGAGAGGAACTATTTGAAGACTATTTTTGAAAATTTGAAAAAAACAGTATTGCAATAGTTGTCTGTATCTTTTGAACCTATGAAGGCTGCTCTAATTAACTTGACTGCAATAGTTCAAGGTTAAAATTGTTTCTGTATATGGGAGTGGTTTTAAAATGCAATAACAGACTTTCTACACTAACAAAGGCTGAAACGCTGGCATTTGCCAAGGGAATAGACTTTTTACTCAAACCTCTGCAGAATGGCAAGGGAAAAAAAACCCTGTCAACCATCAAAAATACATCACAAATCAGTTATATTTTTATTAAAAGTATCTAAGTGCAGAATAGACAACAGTGTCTGCTCATCGTCCTGGCTCTATTCAGAGAAATTGTCATGTGGAACGTGTCAAGGAAACTGGAGACAGTGTCACAGAAGAAACTTCCCTGATTCTGCATGAAATAGGAGAAGCCAAGGGCTCAGGGCATACTTCAAATCATATTCTTTACATTAGTTGTTCTTGAGTATACTTGAACCATAGCAAAGAAAATAATCAATAATTTGCATATAATAAGCCAAAACAGGTTTTTGTGCTTTATGGACATACTCCATTAGTCAGGTGATAAAACTCCCATCAACTTCAAAGGGTCAAAGCTTTACAAAGCCACTTCTAAGAGTCAGCAAACATAATTTTGCTAAAAAGAAGTATTCATTATTGGGCAGAGAATGTATATGTATTCAGTGGGTAATAAACTCAAAACAGTGTTGTTTTTGTTGTGTTTCTAGTTTTGTTGTTTGTTTGTTTGGGTTGTTTGCTTGTTTTTCTTTTTTTTTTTTTTTTCAGAATTGTAAGTATAAGAGTACACAGCGGAGTCAATATCAGCCTTTACCAGAGCCCTTCCATGTCACTTTCAGTGTTACAGGAATGACTTCACCTCTGGCTCCTCTCTGACTTGTCTGATCCTGGGCTTTTGTTTGTGTGCTGTCTTGCTTTTATTCTCAGTCAGGAGGCAAGCGCTATCTTGTATATACTAATGCTTATCATCCTGCAGATCTGACTGGTTTCAGGCACTTGTTTTTCTTTTGATATTGACAAACAGCTCCCTTAAAAGAAGGCATCTTTATTTAGCAGTTGGAATAAAGCATGAGAGAAAAGGGAAATTTAGAAACACCAAAGAGCCTAAGCACATATTTAGTTCAATTTTGGTTAAGGTCCAGCTGGAACCAATCCACTTCATAGGGATATGCAGGAATAACATAGTCATGCTGACAGTCATCAAAGGGCTTGTCACAATTCTATCCCCACCCTCAAGGACAAGCAACCTCTAACAACTGTCACCATCAACTCCAGCAGAGTCCCTCAGCTCAAATAACCTGACTTACAGGAGTGAGTGTAAAAACCTGTGGGGATATTAATCAAAGTACTACTCCACTGTGGGAATACTCCCATCCACAGAAGGTTAACCCAGGTGTTCAGACGTCTGTGTCTGTCACCTGGCTGGAAGTGAAGATGCACCTGAAGGTCTGAAAGTCACATGCCCAGCGCTTTATGTATAGTACAGAAACTTCATGTTAAGGACAGATCCAAATACAGCATGAAAAATTATTCAAAGACACACCCGCACTTGTCACAGTCACATTCCTATTACATTGCTTAAGAAGAAAACAATATCTGGCAAAAATAAAATAAACAGAGGCACATGAATGAAAGAGAACTCGTTACAATACTTTCATATTTATCTGACATCCTAAGGTCAGTTAAAATACGTGTTCGGTGTTATCATGGAAATGTCACATAAGGCAATATAATACTGGTGTACTTACAGAAAGCTGAAGAGGAGAATGTCTGTAAGTATGACCTGAACAGAGATGAAATAATGCAATAGTTATTGAAGACAAATATATATATATTTTGAAAGTCAGCTTTCGACCCTCTTATTTTTTCTGTTCCATAGAAGTCTTTGCTAGCTTTCATCATGGGTACTTTCTCAGTAACATGACACACAATTACATTCCTGATGATGAAAACGTAGCAGTGAACAAGGTAAGTAGGTTTATTTTCTGTCCAGCTGGTTAAGTAGAATTTTCAAACCTGTCAGCTAATTTGGAATCTCAGGGGATGAAGGGAATTTGTGAAGGTGAAAATTAATAACCATCCTCTATGCTATTCCTGACACACTGAAAAAATATTTAGAACAGTGTTTACATAGCTTTTAGGATCCTTGGGTTTTGAAGAGCTGCCCAAGGTAAGAATTTGTTTCACATTTCAGGATATTAAATAAAATAATTTTTCTTTTCAGCAGAAGATAAACCTTAAAGCAAGACACCTATGCACATACAATGATTTTCCCCTCCACTATTAATAGTCTTCAACATGTAAACTAATGCTCTGCTGATTCACGCTTCCTGAAGAAACACAATTTCTATTTAAATCTTGTTAGGAATTAAAAATAGGGTTTTGGGAAGTAAAAGGAAAAATAAGAAGTCCCCAGATTGATATTTCAGAAAAGAAACTCAATCCTGAAGAGAGCGACAACAATTCTATTCCTCTGGGGAATCCTGAGTTCTGGCTGTTAAGTATCCACTAAGGTAAACGTTGGTAAGAAATTTACATTTTTGATTATTGTCAACTGGTAATCAAGCAACAACATAACTTATTTATAAGTATTCAGCTAACATGTAAAATCTGAAAGATCAGCAACTCTGCTCAATGATAATTCTTGTAATTTCTTGCGGCGTTTATTTTTTCTTTTCTATCTCACCTTGTCATCCTTGTTACTAATCCTGAGTTCCTACCATTTGTGAAAAAAATCCTGTAATCTAGATTCATGTTGTCTTTGTTTAAATTTGTTCTCGTCTCTTTTCTATTGCATGCAACAGGATCAAGTGAATGGATCCCCGCAGTTTTTCAATTACTGAGAGCAGTAATTAGAGATATACAAAAGAGTAAGATCAGTCAGCTTTGACTTCCATTCAGAGATGAACAGTCACAGCCAGATTTCATTGTGAAAAGAGTTTTCAGGCATTTCCGAATTTTGAGGACCTCACTGGTTCCTTAAGACTCCATTTTTGTTTCCTGGCTTTTGCAACTGGCTGTTAGTTTCCTTTAAATTGCATGAAATTCACTTTTCAACTCAAAGAGAAATTACTATTTTTTTTCTTTTTGAGTCTACAGGGAACAAAAGTTATTTTTTTTCCAAGTGTGATTTGAATGATAAAAGTTCCAGATATTTTCTTCCTGTTCACTTCAGTCATTGAATCATAGAACACCAGGTTGGAAGGGTCCTCAAGGATCATCAAGATCACCAAGCTTTCTTGGCAAAAGCACGGTCTAGACAACATGGCCCAGCACCCTGTCCAGCTGAATGTTAAAACTGTCCAATGTTGGGGAATTCACCATTTCCCTGGAGAGATTATTTCAATGGCTGATTATTCTCATGGTGAAAAATTTCCCTCTTGTGTCCAATCAGAATCTCCCCAGGAATAACTTGTACCTGTTACCCCTCTGTCCTGGTTTTGTTAAAAACAGGTTTCTCTTTTAGTGAGTTTTCTGAAAGCTAGATACATGTTTTGGTAGACATAGCAATGGAATGCAAGGTCGCTGATAATGATACACATCCCACCAGAGGTGCAAGCAGGAGGTGACTGAAACTGACCAACTGAGTATTCCATCCCATTCACGTGGTACTTCATATAAAAGTGGGAGATCATGAGGATCTTGTCCCTTTTCCCTATGACCGACATTAGGAGAGCACGTTGTGAGTTGTCCCTGCGAACTGAGGCCTCGTGACAGACTGAGTCTAGTTCTGGTTGGCTGCAGAGTCCAGTCCAGGACATCTGGGTGCCAGCCCTACATCTGCTGGAGCAGTTGCCAGGATTTTCAAGATCGGTTTTGTATATTTTGTATTATTTTCTCTATTTTATGAGTAGCATTAGTAAAACATTTTAATTTTTTTCCAACTCTTCCTCTCTGTCCTTCTTTTGCCTTCCGATCGCCTGTCCTTAGTGGGAAAAGGGGAGAGAGGGAGCTAAAAGAGGAAAAGGCGGGGAGAGGAGGTTAACAATATATCTGCCACGGTTTATTGTCACCCTGCTATCAAACCTTTATACCCTGGTCTTTTCCCTGTGACTCCTTGTAAAAAGGGAGTCTCCATCTTCTTTGTAGCCACCTTTTAAAGACTGGAACATGATGATAAGATCTCCCCTAAGCCTTCTTTTCTCAAGGCTGAAGAAGCCCAGTTCTCTCAGCCTTTCATCCTATGTCAGACTTCTCAGTCTTTAGATCACCTTTGTGGCCCTTCTCTGGACCCAGCCTGTCCATGTATTTTTTGTACAGTGGGGACCAAAACTGAATTCCAGGTGTGTCTTGACAAGCACTGAGTAGAGCAGGATAATGACTTTCTTGTCTCTGCTGGTGATGCCCTTGCTAATGCAGCCCAGCATCCTGTTGGCATTCTTTGCAGCAGCAGCTGGACACTGTTCACTCAGATTGATCTTGTTGTTCACCACGACTCCCAGGTCCCTCTCCACAGAGCTGCTCCCCATCTGAGTAGATCCCAGCCTGTGCTGTACTCCTGGATTATGTTTTCCCAGGCGCAAGACCTTACATTTTTCCTTGTTCAACTAAATAAGGTTCTTGTTAGCCCACTCTTCCAGCCTATCCAGGTCTTCCTGCAGGGTAGCTCTGTCTTCCTAAGTGTTCACCACTCAGTTTGGTGTCATTGGCAAACTTCATCAGAGTACGCTTGACCCCACCATCAAGATCACTTATGAAAATATTGAACAGCATAGAGCCCAATGTTGATCCCTGGGGGATGCCACTTGTGACAGGTTGCCAGTTTGAAAATAAGCCATTTACCACCACCCTCTGGGTGTGGCCTGTCAGCCAGCTCCCCACCCCCCACGGACACCACTTGTCTAGACTGTAACACATCCATTTCTCTAGGAGAAGGCCATGGGAAATGCTATCATAAGCTCTGGGGAAATTCAGGTGGGCAACGTCCCCCACTCGCCTCACAACAACCAAGCAGGTTACTTTGTCTTAGAAGGTGATCAGATTTGTGAAGCATGACTTGCCCCTGCTCAATCCATGCTGGCTTTTCCCAGTCATGTGCTTCATCTGGCTCATGATAGCCCCCAGGAGGATTTGTTGCATACTTTTCCCAGGGACTGAAGTAAGGCTGATGGGCCTATAATTTCACAGATCATCTTTAAGCCCTTCTTGTAGATGGGGGTGACATTAGCCTTCTTCCGGTGTTCTGGGACATCCATACATCTCCATGACTTCTTGAATATTATGGAGAGCAGCCTCGAAACAATATCAGCCAGCTCTCTTAAGACCCTTGGATGGATATTGTCAGAGTCCATTAGTTTGTAGGGGTCAAGCTCCTGTAATAGTTCCCTACCAACTCTTCCTTCACAGGTGGTGGGTCTGTGTCTGCATCAACCTGGACTTTTGTTCCCAAGGTCTGGGGCCCAAAAGTGCTGGTAAAGACAGAAGTGAAGAAAGTGTCGAGAACCTCTGCCTTTTCAGCATTATTGGTGACTAATTCACCTGCCTTGTTTAACAGCGGGCCAATATTTTCTTTCTGTTTCTGCTTGTTGTTTATGTAACTGGAGAACCATTTCTTATTGGTTTTGATACCTTTAGACTGTGGCATCTTAATTAGGAGGCAACAGTTGTTTTGATCTCAGGAAGGAGAACAACTCAGTTACACTTCAGAACTCACTAACCATGCCATGGAAGCCCACACAGCTACCATATTACATGATTTTGCTCAGAAAGCATATATTAATTTAGTTTAATTTATAACTGCAAGTGGATTAGAGGACTTATCTGCTGTTCTTCATACAAACCTAGTCAAATAATTAATTGTTAAAAAATCACTTTCAAATCCAGCCTGGTATAGATCGTTTGTTAATAATACACCTTTCATACTGGCTTTTTAATGCTTTTGCTATATATAGAGCGACTTGAGAAATATGTAGTAGGGATTCCCATCACTGTTCATACTACCAAACTGCTATACATTTATGCTGAACAGCCTTGGCATTTCTGAGTTGTAGAGTGTGAATAATGTGAAATTTACTCTTTAGAGATTTTCTGTTGATCTTAATTTTCTCTTCAGACATAATCTCCAAGTGCAGGTGGGCATGACATGTTTGGTGACACATTCAAACTATTTCACCAGATAAAGCAATGCATTCACAGAAAATAATTACACTTGGCAAAAATGCCTGTAGAGATATGTTGTTTTTGTTTTTGTTTTTGTTTTTCTGATAGTTTCTCTGGAGCCTTTGCTAACTCATTCTGTGATGCAATAGTACCCACAGAATGTATTCTTGAGTTAGATCGCAACAAGCCTTTCATATGTGTCAAAATCAAGCTTTTTTCTTTTAAATAAGTGGGCATTTACTGTCTCAGACCAGCTACTCTAGTGGTGGAATCCATCTTCTAAAACTTTCTAACATTCACAGATATTTCCTCTATCATTTCAGAGTAATGCTGACAAACTTTTCAGATTGGTGTAAATATTCTCTTGCTTATCCATGCGTAAGTCCACCTTTTGCCCAAGCACTTTGCAACTTCTGCAAAATTGTGTTGTCTGTGTTTCTGTTGTATGCTTCTGTAATAATGATTTAGAGGGTGTTCTTTCGATCAATACACATTCAGTTGTAGTGATCCTCTAATGTGTAGTCTGCCACAATGTAAACATATTAAATCTGTAAAACATAAATAATGTATATCACATGTATCATATCAGTTTCAAAACCACAATAAAATTAGTATCTTCCCCAGTTAACACACTAGCACAAGGCTCTGATAGAAAGGGATGCTAACTCACAATTCTGACTAAGTCCTAAGATATGCCTCTCCTGCTAGCCACAAAGTGCTGAAGTGAATCAATCCTGTCTGTCTTAAAAACAAAATATCACTAAGGCCTAGAGCCTCCCAGCTGTTCATACTGTTATTTTTCGGCTCTGAAAATTGAAACTAAACCTTCTTAGTTATCACTACAAATGATCTTTTACCATCTGCAACATCCTTTGAGAACATGAATAAAGCTATCTTTCTTGTTTGGAGCAAAGTGGGGAAAATAAATCATACGAACAGCTCAAAATCATTCCATCATACATATGATCAATCTCACAAGTGCAAATAGAAACCATCCTACTCATCAATCTCCTTGGCTTCTGTTATATCAAGAGTAGTAAAGGGAGAGCCTCTTGTCTGTTCTAGTCTAAAAAAAAATCCCTTCTGTTGTGACCAACTTATTTGTGTTACTAGCTGGTTCAGTATTGTGCTATGAGCCAGGCTGTGACCAATGTGACAGTATTGCCATCAGCTATCTGTTGCCTTGGTGAAATCAGGTCTGGTCTACCAGTGCTACCAGCCTAGTAAGATAATTGTCAGAAGTTGACTCTGCAAATATGGTTGCCAGTCTACTCCAGTCAAACTCACTTTATGCAGGTACACAATATCCAAGTAGATACGCCTGTACAAAGGAAATTTTTCCTGTCTGAGTTTGTTGATTTTGGATTTAATTACCAAACCAAAGTCCACCTCCTACAAGGGCAGAGTGATTTTGTGACTTGGGGTCATCTTTTGCAAGCCTTATACATTTTCCCTTGTCAACTATTAAAACTTTTTAAACATTTTTACAATTCAAACAAATTCTAAGCACAGCTACCTGAGCTCTGTATATGGAACTTCAGGTAATTAATATTATAGTTATTTAAATAAGCTTGTAATACAGACTTCCCCCTTCTCAGAGTGAAAAAGCAAGCACTATTGCATTACAGGGTGGTACAGAGACATTATAATTAATACAATACAAAGAGTTCTTTTTGCTTTGCAGGTGCCAATAAACAACCTCAAAGGAATACTCAAGAATCCTTGGCATGTTTAGAGTTTTATTGCAGAAAAACTGTATGATGTAAGTGCCTTTCATTTCACTCTCTTTCAGCTATTGTGCCTTTAGTTGGTCTCCTTATTCGTATAAAACACACAAACTTCTCTCTTGTCTTTCCTCAGTCTTTCTAAAATACATAAGCAGAGATTCAAACCAGCTTGTATACTACTACACATGTACAGAAGACATTAAGAGAACATTATGCAAGTTGGAAAGTCCAAAAATCTAAGTTGCCTTAATGGAACTCTGTTTTTATAGGCATTATGATACTGCCTTCAGTTATACAATTATATGCTTTATATATATTTTATATACTTTTTTTTTTTTTTCCCAACAAGGCAACTGTAATTCCTTATCTCAGAATGTTTATTTTGCAAGTTTCATAATCTGTTAACACTGATTTTCTTTTTAATTTTCCTAGAGAATTAAAGAAGCAAACAAAATTCTAGGATGTCTCTGTGTGGCATCATACAGATTGCAGTATTCTCATTCATTAACAGGGTTAAAATCTTTAGTTAGAGAAAGGGGATTTCTACCATTTCAGTTAGTGAGTAACAGTTACTATTAGTAAGCTATCCACTTCCATATGGACCACCAATAGAGAGGAAAGAGGGCATCATTTCAGGATTGGTGTAAGTGAACGTAGGACCACACAGTCAAAAATAAATGGGAATGGAGGTATTCCCTTCATTCCCATCTGTCTCTGCTGCAGCTTCCACCATTTTAATTTTTGTTGGCATGAGTAATCACGTAGCAATAGTAATTCAGACCAGTTTGCTGATTTTAGTGAAAGCTACCTCTGCAAAATAGTATCTAGTGCCTGATTAGATCTGTGAGCTGTATGAACTCTTACTGTGCGTCCACAGTTTTTGGTTCTGAAGCAAGAAAAAGGCAGCCAAAGGCAGGAGAAAATGTATGTTCATCATTTTCAGTGGCGGTGTGGTCTTAAATCCGCTTAAGACCACATAGTGAGATATCCAAATGTTAGTAAGTTTAACAAGTACTTGCTGACAGAAGAAGAACGTTAACCATCAAGAAACTTGAGTTCAGGTCTAAATGCTGCCAGGGTGTGCTCTAGTAGGCAGAGGATTTTCCCCTGTTCACCATAGCTGGATGTTTACTGTCCTCAAACACTCAAATCTATCTTGCTTATCCTTTTAATTTTCTTTATAATCTTAGTATATAGTCTCTGTGTCATTGACTTCTTTCCAAACTAGTATACATCTTCAGTTTCAGGATTCTCATTGCAGCTGCAGCCCCACTCTCCCATTCTAAGTGTTTGGCTGTGGCTCACAGCTGGTGTCCTGCTGTGGTGAGCGTGCTTACCCATCGCCAGGCTCCCTACTCTGTTCAGTTCTCTTCAAACACACACATGATCACAGTCTCTTCTCCCAGTCCCACTATCAATTTCCACCAGCTTTTTGCCCATTTCCTTGTTCTCCTTGCCACTTCCCATCTCCCAGTCTTTCATTCCTCCAACCCAGATGTTTTGCTCCAGTTTCTTCAGTTAGTCTCAGGATCTTCTTCAACTTCCTGTTCTGTCCCAGCCTTCCCATCTCCTAACTATCTTAATCCCAAATCTCCCCTTCCTGAAGCTGATTTAATTTTCCCAACTTGCCAATAACAACCAGCTGCGCAAAGTCCACCCAAACTCTTCTGGTCCACGCTTTTGCTACATTTGGGCCTTTCAGGCAGATTGCTTTCCTTCCTTTCTGTATTTAATTCAGATTCTTTCTCTAGTATTGACTTGGCAGTATAAGAACACCAAGACCACAGAGAAGAGCCTTCCTGCTTTCAACTCTGACGCCTGCTCCTGCAGTGCTCTACAGGACCCCGGAGCGGTAGTGGAAGGGATTGTCCAGCTCAGCATGTTGGTGCAGAAAGGCTCCTAGGAGACCATAGCTGTCAAATCGGGGCTGGGCGCTGCTGAGCATGTGCGAAGGCTGGTTCTTATAAAAAGGCTTATCATTGTGGCAGTTCATCAGGGAGATTACAAAAGGCTCATCCCTGACACAGAAGCTGTTTTGCTGCCAAATTTTAAGTCCCTTACCCACATTAGAAATACATATGAGCATCTCAATACAATAATTTTAATATTTTAGGCAGGATCAAAACAATTTAAAATAAATGCATTGAAAAGAAGGCATCATTGAAGAACTGGTTATCTATTTGTTAGGTCCCTCAAAGCAAAGTTAAGAATACATAACACATTTTTTGTAGACATGTTTAGGAAAATACTGCTTTGCAGTCATTTAACATTTGTCACTATAATGGTGAGAAGGAGACATTTTATTACTCACTACTAAATAGTTATTTTACTTTTGAAATATTGTGTAACTGTTTGTTGGAATAATTTTATTTCTTTTTTAAAGGAGTTAAATGCTAACTTATTTTATTTACATTTGCACAGCTGAGAATACACAGGCTGTCAGTTACTGCATTTTATCTGAGAGACAGTTTCTTAAGAAGTATCCTGGCTTCTTAGGATCTTGCTGACTTGAGTCTTGTTACCTTACTGTATCTCAAGTGTTTGTATACATGGGAGAAAATTGCCATTTTTATTAATTATATCAGTTGTATAGGTATGTATTATAAGGCGCTCATTTATAAGGAAATTCCTAATTTTGGAAATGAAAAACTGCTTATATTTGGTAGCTCGACAAATTATAACTTATGTGGTATCTTTTATTATAGTCTCTCTAATGACCTATAAACCTGTTAAATAATTTCAAACCAATTTAACAGAAGGGTAGAGATCTCAGAGTTTCCTAAAATATAGTGGAAACCAGCAGCAAGGTAGCTAATCTCATCATGTTGCCACTGAAGGAAAGGCATGTTACTGTGATGTGGATGTTTAGGGATGAAGAATGGAAAACAACAGAAAAGCAGGCTTCCTTAGTACTCCCATGCTAATGAAAGAATTTATTTCTACATTTATTTCTACATCCCCATCTCAAGCTATACAAACTAGATTTTAAAAAGTCATTTTTGTTACAGGCAGCCTCAGTAGTTGTTTGAATTTTTTTTCACTTGCCTGTTATTTTGAAAAACTTAAGAGCCATCTGGACTTAAATTTGGTCTCACCCTTTTCCAGAAGGTCTGTTTCAGTTTGAGCTTCTGGGGGGAGTTTCTTCTGAAACAAAATATAAAACCTTTGAGGGTTTTTGTTTTGTCTTATTTTGTTTTGTTTTTTGTTTGTTTGTTTGGGTTTTTTTCCCCTGTGCTAGAATAAAACTAACTAACTAGCTGTAACATTGTAGTAATTTAGGGCAAAGAATTAAATTTGGCAAGGTTACTACTCTTCCTTGGAAAATTCGCCCAGTAATTATTAGGCCAAATGGCACTCTTTGGAAAAGCCTAGAGAGAGTTCCTAGTTACGTATGATAACACTCTTCTGTTTCACAGCTCCTTTGTGCAACTTTACCTCCAAAGCATCTTGGCACATTCCTGCCCAAAGTTTTAGGAAAATCTAAATGCTAAATGAAACTGCTGTTCCTTATTGTGCCATGTATTATTTAGGTCTACATGTAGAAACAGTGACAGCAAGAAAATAATCACTCTTGCTGTCAGTGTTTCCCTGCCATTAACTTCAATCCTGTATATTTTTTATCTCCCCAAATTTAAGGGCTTTATTAGTATTTCCGATTTTCAGCAATTTTAAGCATAGATGCAGCTCACATTCAGGAACAATGTGAAGAACTGCTGTTTAAACTGAACTTTAGTAGCTAAGTTTTGTGACGATCAATTTCCTCTCCTCTTAGCAGAGTCTTGTTAATGAGGTTGCACAACTGGAACTGAGATGTGAGATGTCACATGGACGCTTCCTGATAGACAGTAGATAGTTTCGGTAGATAACTAAGGTCATCTGAGGCATCAGCATTTGAATCAGACAGCTGAGTATGTTGACTGAGTAAAATTTTTGTATGGATAAATTTTTCATCTGAGCATCTCCTGATAGTTGGCCCAATGAACAGACAGTTGGCCCGTTGAAAACTGGATGTCACAAAAGTAGTTTTACTTGTACATTTGCTATACTGCTGTTATTTACATGACGTCAATCAGCTTACACTTGGTTTAAAATACATACCTATTTTATTGGAATTTTTAAACAAAACTTTAGTAAATATGGAGCTGCTGAGTGAAGAAGAAAGGAAACCTACAGCCATGCACCTAATTGAGCAAAGGTGAAATGTATAACTCTTAAGGTTCAGAACATGTATGTGCCAGGACTGCATCACTTCAGAACATGCATTCAAGTTCTTCAGACCTCAAATAATATTTCAGCTCTGCTTGTTGCCAGCGATTTGAATGAGGGTAAAAAACCACAGATTCTTTTTTAACTTCAGACCATGTTGCTGGTCCTGGTTATAACACAGCCTCACAGAAAGTCATATTAGCACAACTGAACCGGGCAGTGAACTCCTGTGCAAAAGCAAGAAAGGCCCAGGGCAGGGGAGGATAAACACACTTCAAGCTGATTTTGACACTGTGAGGAATGTTTGTGTACTAAAGCCTAAGAGGGACTACAGGGAAGATCATGGTAACTGTCAGACCTTGAGGCAAACATCTGTTGACCATTGCAGTAAGAGAACTATTTGGGGGAGACCTAGATCCTTTATGTGGTTTTAAATGGATAGCATTTAAGAAAGTGACCTTAGCCCAATTTGGACTAAATATGAAATATCTCATACATACCAATAGGAGATGAATTGAGAGAAGTCAATAGAAATTAGTAGAGATTTTCACATTAGTTCTTTGGGGCTGCAACAACCTGTCCACCTTGGTGGGTGTTCACCTACCCTCCTTCAAACTCCATCAGTTTTCCAAATAACTTGGAGAAGAGGAGACTGAGGGGTGACCTTATTAACGTTTACAGATATATAAAGGGTGAGTGTCACAAGGATGGAGCCAGGCTCTTCTCAGTGACAACCAGTGATAGGACAAGGGGTAATGGGTACAAACTGGAACACAAAAGATGGTCTTCTGAGGTCCCTTCCAATCCCTAACATTCTGTGATTCTGTAACTTCACTATCAACATGGAATTTAAAGCACTCTCAATAATAAAATCAGCTATTTCCTGAGGAGAGCTTCATCTGAGGAATGCCTGGACTAAACATCTCAACATTTTCTCACAGAAGAAAATGATACATTGTCTGGACACATCAGTATTCAGTTATGTACATAGACTTCAGAACACATTTAAAGTCGAAAGCTGTAATATGGGAATTGCATATTGGAAGTGCCTTAGTCAAATGATCTGAAGTTTTTACCACTAATTCTGCTTCAGTCCTTCTATTGCAATTTTCAAGACAATGCACTTCTGTATGTAAATCCAGCATCTTGATTATGAAAATAAGTTCCTTTGAGCAGAAAGGAAACTGAAGCAAATTATCTTAAACTTGCACTTTTAATTCCTCCCTTCCCTTGGCACATCAATTTTCAGAATAATCTGGGTATGCACATTGATTATAAAGCATTTTGAAATATTGGCTCTTAAACCTGAATCATTGTTTTCAGGGCAAATGTTTCTGGAGGAGCTCCTGCAGAATGCAAACAACTTGTATGAAAATTCTTAAAAATGGCAAGACTCAAATTCACACTATGTATGTGCTGTTTATGTTTCATGGCTTCAGCATGTTACCATAAGGCACCCATTTATTCTGGTACTAGCCTGTGTGCAAACACTTTGGCTTCTAACCAGACTCCATTCCTGTTGTACAAATTATTTTATTTGGGTCACTACCTGGACTTGACTCCGCTCTTATCTCTTCTCCGGAACTTTGAACATGGTTCTTTCCCTATGGAATTTGGAGTACAGTGGATGAATTTGAAACACATCTTTATTCTAAGAAGGATCAGCATTAAAATTTGGGCTAAAATATAGAAAAATATTAAAATAACTATGGCAGTTTGATGTCACATAAGTTTCTTAGAGGAATGTTGTTTTTAGACTGTGCTGTTCAAAAGTCTCAGTTTTTTACCATAAAATTTAGCTGGATCTTTAGTAGGTTAGAACTGTAGTACTACAACACAGAATGCAATAGATATAAATAATCACAACATTCCAGCTTTGTTATATATGCTCACCAGAGAGCATATATAGGTAATTCTGTGATTTGTATACTTACATATATAATGTATATAACATGATAGTAGGGTAGAAACTTAGTTTCTTAGATAGACAGATAGATAGATAGTAGAAACTTACTAACTGTTGTCTGATAGGATGGTCCCCATGGACATGCTCCCTCACATTCTTTCTGTGGAATATTGTAATAGTCTACACTGTTTGTAATACTGTAAGTGCAGCACCATTTTATTCCTCGTTCTTCTAAAACTAAGTATCCCTCAATTATGAAGAAAATTATTTATCTTCAGATGGATGCTTGGTCTTAGCAGGCTTTAGCAGCCATTTGAATGACTTTCCTTCAGTTTCTCAGCCTATTCCCATGATGTTATGTCAGGTCTAGAGAACACCCCTGAATATCAGCAACGCCTTTGCAGTGTGCCGCATCTCCCTGCAATGGACTTCCATTGCAGAAGCAGTGAAAAGCCTCTGTCTCTAAATATACGGGTAAGAGACTGAGTCCTTGTCCCTTGGATTCAGAACAATTGTAGATAAGATGGATCAAGAACCAATAAGGGAAAAAGATTCTTCAGAGATTTGGGTTGCCCAGCAGAACGTACATTTGAAACGGGTATACAAATAAAAGTGCACAAACTGGCTAAATAATGCAGGTGACTCTTTCAGTGTGAGTTATACCAAACTGAGTGGGATGAATGGCTGGTTTTGTCTGTTTATGTGTCTCTGCAGACAAGCACAAACACTAGTGCTAATGATTAGCCTTTCACCCTTGGCTAGCAATTTTCCCAGAGCAGCATCATAACATATGCAGTCTCCAGACCAGCCATGTGATTTAATTGGGGCAATTACATTTACATTCTCTCCTGCATAATATGTGAGTATAGTCAAAGACCAAGATAGCTATATTCTCTATATCACCCACAGTTTTGACAAAGCAATTATCTGTTTGTTCCTGAATCATATAATTTTTTTTGCCTGGTGTTTTTTAAGTGTCACAATTTCTAACTCATGTTTACTTCTCCATCTCCATCACTCAAAACTTAAAGGTACTTGAGAAGAGCCTGACATGGAATCATGTATGTTTACAGTAGAAAAGGATTCTTTTGAAATAATAGATAATCCATTTTAGTAAGCATCCCTCTTCCAGTTTCCCAATGATGACACATCTGGGAGGACAAAGCAGAAGTTAAGGCATAAGCCTGGGATAGTTGCCAACATACACATCAGTATCAGGTGTGTGTCATAGATAGTTGCCGTATTCACTGAGTCAGCTTCTGTACCCTTTGATGTCAATGTTTGAGTCTCTTAGGTTGTTATGCAAGTCATGCAGATTCCAGGACTATGGGTAGCATGCAATTTAATGGAAAACTTCCTTATTCTTATAATAAAAAATATTTACCATTAGAATACTGGTTTCATTCATTACATATCACAGGGACACCTTTAGAAACAAATAGATAATACAACAACTTGCAGAATTGACCTCTGTAGCCTATTTAAAGCCTTCTGACACAATCAAGAGGCCATGATTCTAAGTGCAGTCATAACCCTAGAAGAACTGAAGAAGCATGGTCCTTTATGTCATGTGCATGATGTCATCATACACACACACATACAAAAAAAAAAAGGTTGAAATCAAGCCAGAACTGATTAGCTTGTGTCCATGTGTTCAAACTTGCTCTGACATACTGAAGAATCTACTATAGAACTACAGGTGTAACGTTTGGGATATATTCTGCGACTTCCTTTTCTTCCTGTCTCTGCCCATTTTCTAGTCTCCTCTATCTTCCTCATCTTTTGGATCACAAACAGAATCTACCCGTCTTCTTCCTCCACAGTCTCTTCACTCCCTTTACCAATAAATGCCCTCCTCCCCAACCTTTCTTAACTATGTTACTTCCTTTGCCCCACTGATTTGCTAGGCCCACTTTTCTAATACTTAGTCTTAGAAGACTAATACTTAGTCTTAGAAGAATAGCTTCTTCATTAACACAAGGCACTTTTTCTTGGAAGTTAACCTAATGACTCTTGTCTATGTGTTTGTCCCTATCTGTGAGTTACTTCAAAGGTTTGGTGGGGTTTCTGATCAAATAAAATACTTTTTCTGTAAGTAAATGAGAAAATTAAAGTAATCTTCACTTGACTGCGATGTCAATTTCCTGATTTATTTAACAATGACACATGAAATTTGAAATGCACATAGAATTCTTCTGGCCTTTCAACATAAGCGACCTGGTTACGTAGCTCCTTTGGCACCTTTTTCAGCTAGGCAAAAAATATCATTTGTTTCTCCTTCTTTCCTTTGTTCAGAGAAAAAATCAGAAGTGGGAAGGGATAGTAAAAAACCATGCAAAACAGAAGTGCTAACTCTGGGGGAGATCCTACCCGCTTCATTAGTCCACATGGCTCTTGGTTACCTGCCAGTTTAAGTGGTTCCTAACCTGTTCAGTAGGGACTGAGTCTAGAAATTAATTAGGAGGATACTAGTGGTCAGTATTCTATTCACTGCAGGGGGAAATGGAGAGAAGTAGGGTGAGAGCTTGGCAGTAAATAGCCTTCATTGATTAAACAGAGCTTGTTTCTTATGATCTACTTGTTCAGCAACCTGCTTGAGGTCACAGAGCTTTAAAAATTACTGCTTTAAAGCTCTAATTTTGCAAGCTCATCTGGTGGATCGATTCTTGGTAACACATGAAGCCACATTAACATCAACAGGATTTGTGCAGGTGTAAGAAACATCCCTAGAGAATCAGCCCTGTAGTCAGCAGTAAAGCTTATTGTTGAAACAAATTATTTTTCAGTAACCAAGTACGTAATTATCCTGCTCATAATAAAATTTTCTGTACATCCTTTGGAGAATTCTGATCCATTCACTGGAACATGTTGATTCCTAATGCCAGTTATAAAAGCTAAAACAATGACATCACAAACCATTATAGAAGATGAACTGAAATACAGTTGTAAAAAAAGCTAATGAGTCATGGGTGTGCCATTTCAGTAGTGATGGTAGATAAAATGTGTTTGTACTATTTCAATCTTTAATTAGAGGGAATACAATTTTCTTGAGAGCTAGATACATTGTGGGGGTTGAATTCTATTCTCAGTCTTTTCCCCTACCAGAGGGAGCAGAGGCTGTGCTTCTGAAAGTGGATAGGAGCCTCCTCCCCCTCGGCTCAGTAATTTTCTCTGACTTTGCAGAATTGTGACTTATGCAAAGTCAGAGAGAGCCGGTGTCAGAGCTGCAAATAGTTCTTCCATCCCCCTGTTCTGACTATTAGATCACTGTTCTAACAGTGCCCTAGGTCAAAGGTAGGCGTGTTTTGAGGAACCTTCCTTATCAGACATTTAATATCCTTTAATACCATGTTGCAACTAAATCGGCAGGCTCATAGAGTAAGACTCCTTTGAGAAAGCTCTAACTGACAAACTAAGGGAAAGTTACGTATTAAAAATGCATTAAATCACAAGTGTTTCTCTTATAATTCCCTAAAATTTTAGATAAAGGATCTCTAGCTAAAGACAGCAGGGCAAGTTTTAAAAATTCAAAAAGTTTTTTTCTTCCAAAAATAAGATTTAAGATTAATGCATGATAATTACACTCTCCATTTTCTGCTCCATACAAATTAACTTAAGATACTTTATAGGTTGCTCCATTAAATTTTGTTTACACTTTCTACAATAAGCATGGTGAATTGATAAGTCTATGAGGATTTCCTTAACATCCTAAAGTCTGTTTTAATTTGATCTCTGAAATACTACCAAAATTTTTTCATCATATTTATCCTTGGCCAAGGGCTGGTAGACATTACAAGTAACAGTTACTACACCAGTAAGATAAAATGTAATCTAGCTTAATTTCTTCCTACTCTTGGCATCTAAAAGTTATTTTGTCTGAGCTACTGGTATAGATCTCCCTTACAATCAAGGGATACATTTAGGAACTTCAGAAAGGACTCCGCTGGTGCCCTGCAGACATTGATTTTACATTTTGATTAATCATTGTTGGGAAGTGCCAGTCTCTCTCTGTTGACTATAGAGGGAGCCTTGACAACTCACTTAAACAGGTAAGAGTCTAGCTTTTATATGATTAATATTAGTGAGCTGAATCCCACCCTTACAGAGATCAGAAAGACAGCAGTCTATTGCTTCTTAATGCTTTCTCTTCTAATCCTTTTGTGGATGTCACATGAACCTATTATTCCAGCTGTGTTCGTGTTTGTAACTTTAAAGGATAAAAACAGCATGAAAGTATCCATAACCAGAAATCTTATTGCTTTCATAGATGTGTTTTGTAAGACAAATAACTAAAATCCTTACCTTGTTTGTTTTAGCCCTCAATACTCTCAATCCCCTCTAGTTAATAATGAATTCTTCAAAAAGTGCTTTTCTAAAGATATAAAATGATGGAGATTATTCCAGTTTTGCCATCAAGAGCTGTGTTTGAAGAATATTAACTGTGCATGTGCACAATGTATAGAACAGACCATTTCAAATCTCTGTGATGTTAACTGAAGAATCTATTTTTCTTAAGTATTCTGTACATCTGAAAACTGCCAAACACAGCTGATCTGGCTGTCTCAAAAACCAGTGACATAGAGATGCCTAAACTTTGGTTTAGGCACCCTGCCAAGGGATGCACTATTATTCCATATATTTATATGTATAAAACATTGTAGAACAGGAATATATAAAGGGTCCACCATACCAATAATTGTCCTTGAACCTAATATGTTAGAGTGAGAAGAGCACTATCACTGATGTCTCTGCAAAAGCACAAATGGAACGAGAAGTAGAATTTGTCTGACTGGAAGTAGATGTCAACAGTGTCTTTGAGCTTTTTGTCTAAACTTCTTTTATAATCAATGAGAAAGAAAACTACGTTCCTAGACATGATTTACATAAGGCTGATATCTAAAACAGGTCAGAAGAATCATTCCCTATAAATTCTCTTTTGACTAGAGTGAGCCCAACATGACTATCTCAGATATAAAAGTTTATATTGTAGAATTAGTTGAGACTGATCATAATACTTGCTGAAGCATTGGGGTTTCATTATTAAAGGTGAGATTTCATCACAGAATTGCAGAATCATAGAATAGTTTACGTTGGAAGGGACCTTTAAAGGTCATCTAGTCCAGCCCCCCTGCAATGAGCAGGGACATCTTCAACTAGGTCAAGTTGCTCAGAGCCACATCCAGCCTGGCCTTGGATGTCTCCAGGGATGGGACATCTACCACCTCTCTGGGCAACCTGTGCCAGTGTTTTGTGTTAAGGCAATGGGAGAAACATTAAGTCTTGTTAGCCCCTGACAAGATAAATCAATCATTCAACACTTCAGGGGGATGACTTTCTGGAGTACAGAGCCAGGGTCAGAAGATTTTGATGAGATACTGACATGTAGAAAGGCAAGATTTCTGAATGGCAAAACATCAACCAAATTGTTTGCTCTATTCAGCTTCTCAGTAGATGTTTGTATTCTATACGTTTCATATTCTCTGTACATGTCTCCATATGCCTGAAAAGGACTGTCAGTTACTGACACAGAAGGAGCCTATCACAGAGCAGGTGATGAGTCATAAAACAGGGAATAGTATGTGAGTGAAGAGGTTTTGTTGCATTTACACAGACAGACATGGAAGTATTGGTCAGTAAAGACAGACTTAACATTATTTTACTCTGTATCATTTTATCTTAAACATAACATGCCAAAGAAGTTGCAAAGAGAATGAATTTGATCAATTTGTTGACACTGAGCTTTTTGTGAAGTGTACATTTAAAATCGCATATCAAGAAAGAAGGCAATAAGGAAACGAGTCATATTTTTAAATATATTCAAAATAATTCAAATTGAAAGCAAATCCATTAAGAGAACTTCCTTGAAGTGTCAGTAAAATGAAAAGTACTTAATAATAACAAAGAAGTAACTTGATGTATACTTAGTCCATCTTTTACCAGCAATTGGAATTTTTCCTACATTATGTTAAATCCAGACAGGATGTATGAAAACATCTGGACTATAATAATTCTTGTATTATTAATATTGCTTTGATATAAAAAACGCTGACCAGAAAAGTGGGTTTGATTTGCGTGGCAAGGTTTTGGTAGCAGGGGGTGGGGCTGCAGAGATGGCTTCTGTGAGTGGATGCCAGAAGCTTCCTCCATGTCTGATAGAGCAAATGCCAGCCAGCTCCAAGACGGAGCTCTTGCCAAGACCAAGCTCATCAGCAATGAATACAGCCTCTGTGATATGCAGCCGTTTTTTCCCTTTTTAGATACATTATCACAGAGTCTGTTTTGCCCATTACAGTCATTGGCAAATGACCTCTCCCTGTTCCCACCTCAACCCATAAGCCTTTTGTATTTGTATATTTTCTCCCTCCTGTTCAGCTGAGAAGGGGAAGTGATAGAATGGCTTGGTGGGCACCTGGCATTCAGCCAGGGTCAACCCACCACAAAAATCTAATGAAGAACAGGTCTTTGTCTTCTCTTTCTGATTTGCCTTCTTAACTACACAGGCCTGCTAGTGCGAATATTCCTTTTAAAATTACAAGGTAGTACCAGTATATTTTAGAGCTGAAAACCACTTTATATGAGTTACCTGAAGTTACATGTTATGTATGATGCTGACTGAATACTTCCATTGTTGTAAAACCAGATGCCCAGAACAGGAATAGTAGGGAATCATATGTAGCATTGTATGCTTACAACAACCCATGGACTTCAAGGCCACCTCCTTCTTTCTTCCAAATGTTATGTGGAAAATATTGTAAGGGAAGAAATGAGCATTTCAGTGACCTAATGTTTGATTTTGCATAGCACAAATCAAACAATCTCATCTTGTATTTTCTTCACTAAGACCTTAACATCTTGTCGAGCCTTTACAATATAGAAAGACACTTGGCTTTAACTTAGGCCACAAGTGACAAAGAATCAAACATATCCTTCTAACTTGTTAATTTCCTACCTGAATGTAGGTTGAACATCTTATTTCTGTTTACAGTTACCTGACTGGAGGTTGTACAAAAGATAAAGCTTCTTTTTGGAAGTGCACAGTGGAAGGACAAGAGGCAACAGACACAGCATGAAATCTGGGAAATTCTCACTCAATGCGGGGAAAATAATTTTTCCTATGAAGTTGGTCAGATACTGGAGCAGGTGCCCCGAGCAGGTGTGGAATGTCCACCTTGGAGGTATGCAAGACCCATCTAGACACAATCCTGGGAAATCTGCTCCACTTGGGCCTGGTTTGAACACAGAGCTAGACTAGAGATCGGACTGGTGGTCTGTTCCAGCTGATGTGGTCTGGGATTCAGTGATGCTTAGGTATCTGATCTTGATTTTATCGGATCTTGCAGGTTAAAAATTCATATTGTGCATATTAATCATTACTATTCCCGCTCTAGTAGCACCAAGGACTCCTGTATGTAGCACATCCACCAGGGCAGGTGTGGTGGTCTTTTGCAGAGATATCCTTTCAAACCTATGAAGCAATAAAAGAAAGAAAACTCAAGAAAACTCATGTAGGTCATTTTATTTAGCAGATATGAAAAAAAAGGTTGGAATAATTGGTCAGTTGCAGACAGTAATTGGCATACTGAGAACGAATAAAATGCCTTGAAAAGCAGGAATATGCCTGCAAGGCCTTATTTTAAAAAATTAATTTATTCTTGATGTAATAGCAAAGGAGCCAACAGAGAAAGTAAAAAAGAAATGAAGCTAGAACAATGGTCTTTGCAGCAGTAGTATGAATATTGTTTCTGTTAAGGGCAGCAGAAAAGGGTAGTGTTTGAAGGTAAAGATTATGAGAATTTGGAAAAGAGTTATAACTTTGTAGCTACCTACAGACTCCAGAAATAATATGCAAGATGGAGACAATCTAATTTTCAGACCTAAATAGCTGTCTGCATCACCTGCCTGTCCGACAAGCTTAGTGATCACATTATTCACAGCAGTTCTAGATGAGGGAAGCTATAAGGACTGAGTAGGGACAAGACGAGTGTGTGACATGCTTTAGTCATACTGCATTTGAGCTGATAGCTATCAGAAGATACCAAATTTGAGAGACAAGCCAAGATGTTATGGATGAAGTAGAGATATAAATTTGTATGTCCTCATGGAGATGGTAGTTAAACTTGTGCTTCTAGATGAGACTACTGAGACACGAGCAGACAAAAAGTAGAGAAAGGAGCCCAAGTCAGAACTCCATGCAATCATCTATGAAGGCAGAGAATCCTTCAAAGTATAGACTGACAGAGTGATTGGTAAGAGAACCCAAAAAGGACAAAGTTGCTGAAGTCACTGAAGCTAAGGAGGGAAAAGAATTTAAAAGAAGAGTAGGGCCTAAGAGTAATGTTAATGGCAAGAGACAAGTGAGATCGTCAGGAGAGGCTACAGCTTTTGAGCTTTAAGCAGACGTAGGTCAACATGGTAATACTGATGAGAGCTTCAATCAAATGAAAACGTGAACAGAAAGGTTATGAAAGCTCAGCTGAACTGGCCAAGGAGTTGGCATGTTGAGGCAGTTCATGTCTTCTGTGACACTTACAAGATGGATTTCATCTTTTCTTCAGATCTTTATCAAAAATGTTGGCCATATGGGGCTCAGTGTTGCTCCTTGAGGAATACACAAGTAACCTCCACATTAGGGTGACAGCTCACCATTTATGACTATGTACTCTTGGCATGTTTTCAATTTACTTAATATAAACTTCTTTGACTTTTTGTTTTGAGTACAAACTACCTCCATGAGAGTACTATGCAAGACTAAGTTAAATTCCTTGCAGAAATCTCAATATATGCTGTCATCACATTGTCATTGTCAGCAAAGTTTATAATCCTTAAAAAAGTTACCTTTTTTTAAAACAAGACATACATTCTACAAGTTGTGTTCATTTTGAATTAACATATGTAGTGACTTCTAAAAATCTTTGGAACAGACTCTTCTGACAGTCCTGTTTCCACTGACCTTACTACAGACGGCAGAATTTTTAAGTCCCTACTGAAGACTGATAGGTCAAACACTTGATGTCCTTTGGAGGGGGGTGTGAAACTGCAGATACCTGTATGTGATGCTACCTCTCACTTTGCTGGAATGTGAAGAGGTTGGTTTTCTAATATATTTGTGGTTTTGTGTTTTTTTCTGCCTTTTTGCTAATTCTTCTGCTACCTCCTAGTAAAGGAACATAATAGCACAGCAGGAGGGAACATTACTTGGAATGTGCCTCCCAACCTGCTGGGAAACTGAAGCTGCCTAGCCACTATAAAGGCAAACTCAATGCAAATAATTTGTATTTATATTAAAGCAATCCGAATTTATATAAATTTATTTATTTATTTATTTTTAAATTTATTTTTGGACAACAGCAAGTAGCCTGTGTCTTAATTATGGATGCAATCATGTTTACAACTCCTCCTCAGCTACAAATGCTGATTGTTAGCCAATAGTAAATCAAGGAAGGACATCTAATGCATTAATTGACAACCAGGAACAATTTGTTATAGTTGAAGAAACCAGAGTAGCTGATTCTGCTCATTCCAATCCCTATTTTAAGATTTGCCATGAAAACCACAGGAACTGGATATATTTTTTTTTTTAAACCACAGCTCCTAATTGAGTTATCAAGTTTTCTAAACACTTGAACAGAGCAAACAGGTGACACTATTGCTATAAACCTGGAACCACATCCTCCCCGCTCCATTTGTTAAATTTCCTTGATGTAGTTGGAACTTACTGTATGCAGGTACAGCAAACTGCCATCCCCAAATGGCCATTTGGAAGAACGGAGTCTTAGATTATACAACCATGAGACTGGTATAGGATCAGATTATGAGAAAATGTAAACAAGGGTAGTTTTACTGACTGCTATTTATGTTACCTTCCTATCACGGTAATGTGTCATCAGCCAGATATTGAATCTCTACTACAAAATTAAAAATCATTAAAGGTTCACAAAACTGGTGTCAAGTATTCTGGGTTGATCTTTGTATGTACTCAGCATTGTTTAGTCCCATAAATTTTCTGTTGTTGAGTAATATTTGCAGGATTTTTTCATTTAGACTCTAGTGTGTGTTCCTCCAGCTGCTCACTGACAAGAATGCTGTGGCTCATGCTTTGGCCTCATTCTTAGCATGTGCCCAAAACATCTTTATTTTCCTTTCTGGATAACTTTGGAAAGATGGGTCTGCTAAACTTTCTGATGCCTAATACTTTATTCAGACATTTAATTGTGAAGAATCTTAGACATTCATTTTCACCCCTTCTGGTTTTCTAGCTTTCACATTGTGGTGGAATAAATTTTCAGCTGGAAACTGACAGGCAGCTCCTAAAGCTCTAGGTTCTTGACAACTAAATCTTGTTTAAGCTTGTAAATATAGATGATAACATTTTAACACATCTGTTTGGATATTTTCTTGGCTTGCACAGATAATGTTAACTCAATGCTTACTAAGACTTAAAAAAGTAAACTGAATATTATGAATTGTTGGGGAAATACTAGAGAATACAACAGAAAACATTGTATGCCTCCATGTTGAACTTGTTTCTAACATACTATGTAAGGGTCTGCTGATCCCTTCCACCAATAGGGAAAGTAAAAAGTAAAGTAAAACTGGAAAAGGTTTATAGAAGGGCTAAAAGAACATGGGAACAGCTTCTATATAAGCAGCAAATAGGTAGGTGAGCACTCCTCATCCTGGAAAATATATTTGAGGAAGAAATGTCAGAGTCTGATAAAATCCTGAATGGCATGGAGAAGGTAGGAAACTATTAATTACTGACTGTCTTTTCTGAGACAAAAAATAGAAGGCGGTGGACTCAAACCAAGGAAGAATGAGTGTTTCTTCACAAAGCATGTAGTTAAGGTGCAGAGCTGTGAAACAGTGAGAATTACTGTTTACATTAAAACTGTCTTGGGCTCAGGGTGTACTTACACTGCAAATTAGAGATCCAAAATCACACAGACTGGAAGGGACTATCTTCTGGTCCAACCCCCTGCTCAAAGCAGGCCCAGGTAGAGAAAGTTGTCCAGGACTGTGTCCAGATGGGTCTTGCATGCTTCTAAGCTGGAGATTCCACAGCTGCTCTGGGCACCTGCTCCAGTGTCTGACTACCGTCATAGGAAAATTCTTTTCCCTGTATTGAGCAAGAATTTCCCAGGTTTCATGCTGTGTCTGTCACCTCTTGTCCTTCCACTGTGCACCTCCAAGAAGAAAGTCCCTGCTTGAGCTATCTTGTAGGCGAGCTGGCCTCCAGGTGTTAATAAGTTGGCCCCCAATATATACTACTGCATGAGGTTATTCTTGGTGCAGGACTTTGCGTTTATTGAACTTCATGAAGTTCCTCTCAGTCTACTTTGCTAGCTCATCTAGCTATAAAAATAAACAGGAGGCAAGCATTTTATTCACCATCTTCAGTTTGCTATCATCTGCAAGCTTGCTGAGAGTGCACTCTAGCTCATCATCCAGCTTGTTAATAAAGATGTTGAATGGTCTTGCCACCAGTATTGATCCCTGAGGGATAATCACTAGTAACTGGCTGCCTGTTGAGACTTCTTACTGCTGATCACTAAGTTTCAAGCCCTATGGTCCAGCCAATTTTAACCCACTTTATTATGCACTTACCGACTCTGTATCTTACTCATTTGCCTATAAGATTACCATGGGAACACATGTCAAAGACCTGCTAAAGTCAAGGTGTACAATATTTACTGCTGTCCAATATTCCACACAGCTAGCCATCTCATAATAGAAAATGAGCTAGTTAGACATGATTTGCCCTTGGTAAATACATTCCAGCTGTTCCAGTCACCACATTTTCCTTCTTGTGGCTGCTTGACCTTCCCAGGGACTGTGATGAGGCTGACCAGTCTGTACTTTCTCATATTTCTTCATCTTCTTAAAGATGGATATTATGTTTGCCTTTTCTCAGTACCCTTGAGTGCACCTGATCTGGTCTTATGGACTTGTATGTGCTCAACTGGCTTAACTGCTCCCTAATGGCTCTTCCCTCTACATTCCCACTAACTCAGTTAGGAGGCAGTAGGAACTGGGCAGTCAACGTGCAGACCTAAGCAGTGAAAACAAAAGCAAAAAAACTTTTAATATCCCAGTCTCTTCCATATCCTTTGTCAATGGGCCTCACATCCTATTAAGCACCAGACCCACATTTTCTTCAGCCTTACTTTTGATGCCAGTGTCATTGGGGAAGTCGTTCCTCTTGTCCTTCCCATCCCTTGTTAGTTTCAACTCCAGCTGAGCTTTAATTTTCTTATTTCCTTCCTCTGTACACAAGAAATGTCTCTACAATCTTCCTGGCTAGCCTTCCTTCTCTGTACTTTCTTTTTGCATTTCAGCTCAGTCAGGAGTTCTTCAATCACCCAAGCTACCTTCTGCCATACTTGGTCACCTTTCTGCTCATTGGAATGGATCTTTCTTGTGTTTTAAGGAACTTCTGTTACACGGAAAGATCAAACAGGTATCCTGGGCTTCTTTGTCATCTATGGTAGTCTCCTATGCGATTCTATTGAGCAGGTCCCCAAATAACCCAAACCTTGCTCTGCTGAAGTCCAGAGTTGTGATCCTACTGTTTGTCTATCTCATCTCAGGATTTTTAACTCCATGATCTAATGGTCATGGCAGCTAAGATGGCTCATCTTTACATCAATGTCTTGCTAGTGAGTATGATGTCCAGGAGACCACCTTCTCTAAGCAGGTCCATTATAACCTGTGTCAAGAAATTGTGACGGATGCATTCCAGAAACCTCCTGGATTGCTTGCTGCAGCCCTGTTGTCCTTCCAGCAGACATTAAGGTGGTTGAGTACCTAGATGTGCAGTCATGACACTTCTGGATGTCTAAAGAAAGACTCATCTATTTCCTCTTCTCAATCAGGCAGTTTGTAGAACACGCTTATCACAATATCATCTGTGTTGGTTTGTCCTCTAGTTCTTAGCCATAAGGTTTCAGCTGGCTCTTCAGCTATTCCAAGAGGCAAAGGTCCATGCACTCTAGCCACTCCTTTGCACAGAGTGCAACCTCTACTCTTTGCCTTCTCAGCCTGTCTTTCTTGAAAAGCCTGTGTCTGCTAACTGCAGCATGCCTGTCCTGTGAGCTATCCCACCATGTCTCTAGTCCCAATGAGGTCACAAGTCTACAACTGCATGGACTGCTAACTATGCTTGTTTGCTCCCATTTGTGTACAGACTCTTGAAGTGGGCCCCTAGCCTTTGTGTTTTCACAAGGGGAGTGTGACAGCCTCCCCACTCATGCTGTCTCCCGGACACTTCCTGAAATTTCTGGCTGCTGGGAGAATATTTGGAAAAGTATCATCATATGTTTGTTCCATTTTTGTACTCTTCTCCAGACATCTGCTTTTGATCACTGCCCTTGGTGTGTATCTGAAGAACTGCCACCAGTAGAAGGGATTACATTTGTTAAGTTCTGATGTCAAGAGTAGGACATGAACCCAAGTCTCCACAAGAAAGTTGGAAAACATGCTGCAGGAAAACTTACAGCTTCGAGCCTCGCACCTCCACCCCCACTTGGCAACCACCCAAAACAGGATACTGGGCTACACAGACCCAGTACAACCATGCTCATATTCTTGGGTTGCTGCCCAGAGCAGATATGCAAACTAAATTACTTCTTTTGTTCCTTTGCCTTTTAAGATAATGCTTGATTTAGAACTGCTAAAATTCTTGCTAGGTGTTTTTCATAATTGTTTTCTAACTCAATCTTTTTGATGCTGAGTAGTCCTTCAATCTTTGCTTGTGTATTAATTGAGCTATCCTCTGGAAAAACTATCTTGTCAACAAAACCCAATTCCTCCCATGTACTGTTGTTGAACTAGGCAATGTATGGGTTATAGCAAACCATATATTTTTTCATAATGAATGAATGACGATACCAATGGAAAATGTGAAAGAACACTCTCCTATCTGATGGAGTCCATGTTAAACCTTTTAACATGCATTCACCTTGATTCTACCTTAGGCTAAACATCATATAGAGAATTGCTTATATTATTTTTTTTGGCAAACACAAGATTTAAATATGTCCCAGAATGATTCACACTGATTCTGTCAACTAGCTTCTGGAAATTTATGATGTTTATAACAACATTTATTTTTTTTTTTGTGGCTTCATGCTCAATTTCATGACTGCTTTTAGGCTGAAAAAATCTGGTTAACACATGACTTTCTGAATCAAGCCTTTATTGATCATACTTTTGTTTCCTTTCTTCTATTGAAGATGATATTGTAGGAGATTTGATATTGCTCACAAAAGCATAATACACATCAGATGCTGGAAGTGCATAGGTTAATTTTTGTATTATTTTTATTATGATGCTATTTTCTTATTGTTCTACAAACAAGTAAGGTTGCTGAGGCAAGCCAAAAGCAAGTGTCAGAACTTCTCCAAACAGGTGTTAATTAAGAAATTATGTGATGAAAGTGCTAACAATATGTCATAAAGCACAGACTTGTGAGTGTTTACTTGGGCTAGTAAAAAATAACAGAAAGGATTGGATGTATTTTTATATTTCTTTAGAGTTTAAAATGTATAGACTCTGTTTGTCAAAGTGATGGTTTTGGAGATCATCCAAATCTTTGCATTATTAATAGGAGATGTCCTCAGCTGTATCTCATTAGATCTTACTCTTTCTTGTATTATTTTCGGCATAGAAACTGGACCACAAACACACCCAGTTCATCAATCTTTGGTCCTCCCAAAAACTTCTGCTCGGAGCAACAAAACAAAGGGTCTTTTTATCCTAAATTTCACACTGATTGACTTATTCCAAGCATGTGACTTTGCAGAAAGGATGGTGAAAACACCCCATCTGATAATGAAGAAGCTGCCCTCAGCATCTTTTGCGCAGCATGCCTGGGCAGGCCTTCCTAGCAGTTACACCTCATAACCAATGAGTGGAACAAAGAAGACTGCAGAAACGAGTACAGAAATATCAGAACTGTGTTGCTCTGCTAACATCATGGGCTATAAATCCTGAAATGCGTACAATGCGGATAGCAGGTTCTCAGCTCTAACTCTTCTACTCTACGTGTCCACACTATTCGCTAATGTAGATATAGTTGTCAGTAGCCCCTCTTTTACATGTAGCACCTCATCTCCCACCTCTTTAAATCAGCAGCTCTGTGTGCTCTGCTTCTTCCTCTACAGGCCTGAGACAAGGAAAACCTCTACTATAGTTCAAAAGATGTGCTCTCATCTCCCTCTTGATCATGGGCTGGGGAGTGTTTTAAAACTCCAGCTCTATATTTAGAGTCATTTAAAGACAGTTAAAAATATCTGAGTCCTACATGAACAGAATAAATTTTGAGAAGGGTGAAAAAGTCCAGGGCATTGAAAGATAGAAAAATATATAACCAAAGTAGTTTTAATTAATAGAGATAATTCAAGGTAATATTGAGAAAATTCAGATATCACTTGTTTTTGGAAGACATACAAATCAACACAAACAAATAACCTAGTTAAAAACCATAGAGCCAATGGATGAGTTGTGCACTAAGTAGATGAGGAATACATTGACTTAACAATTTTGCAGGTCAATAGCAGGCTGAGCCTCCTCCTGTATGTCTTCCTCTGCTGCAGACTGTTTGTATAACAAGAACAATGTCTGAAAGGAGATGTTTCAGTTCTTTTTTCACAGTTTCCAGCCTCTTGACAAATATAAATTTCATATTTTTTCTGTGTCAGGAAATGTTTTTTTAATTAGATACCCAGGGGAATTACTCCGGATGATGAATGTGAAGCTGATTTTAGTATTCTTTGTGACTCCTGGCCAATGATATTTGCCTGTATTTTAAACCAGGGCTTAAGCTCAGGTACAGCCAGTCCATTGAACACTCAGTGGTGTGTCCAGTCTGGCATTGGTCCTGAAGACAGAAGACAAAGGGCAGAATACAAAGGAGGGTGGAGTGGGGATGGTAGATGCCATGATCCCACTAAGGTGATAAAGGACCTTGCTTGAGGAGTTCTCTTTTTCCTTTCTGGGTGGCCCACAGGACTGAAACAACTGTGAGGTACTACTACTGAGCTATCATTGGGGAATTTTTTTCCACAATGGAGAGAGGTGGAGAACTCCAGAGCTAAATCACATTTTCCTTTATTCAGTTTCTACTCTTCCTGGCAGCTGAGTGGCATTAAGTGCAAACATTACTGGGAAGATACTGAGAAAAAGCACGGGGAGAGGGAGAACTGTGAGTCTCAAGAGGTGTTCCTCCTCATCTTATCTGGGGAGGCAGGACCCTGGAATCAGCAGAAAATACTGCCATTCAACTAGTACAGGAAGCTGGTATGGAGGAAGGATTCCCTTGGTTCCATGACCTTTTATTTCTATCTGTTCCCAAAAGACACATACTTATCATATATATCCTGAACCCTAACTTATCTCACTGAATGTCTCTTTACAGGTTGGCAGGTTTTTGGGGTGAGCTAGGGGACAGTCAAGCTTAGATTTGTATTCAATAATGTGAATGTAAATCGAGTTAGATTTGATTCAGAAGTAAAATATAATGAAAATTTGCTCAGTGAATTGATACCTAAACTAAAGGAAGAGGCTCCTCTTAATCCTGTTGGAATAAGTCTTGCTTACAGCCTGAGCTGACCTACTATGGGTTGGATGTTGAGTAGCTGCAGTTACTGCAGTTCTGAGCTTGATCTAAAATGCTCTGATGAATAGTAGGGTGTAGCAATATGGGCTTAGCCCCAGGCTTACAGTGCTATACAGTATCTCCAGCCTAAAGGATAGGCATATGAGGCATGAGCACCTGGAAAACACTATGTGGGTGTGTCATTAGTCCAACAAACTTAAGGAAGTCAAGTGCAGTAACATAACATGGATGAGTTCAAACAGATTAGAACTTGGATAACACAAGCCCCAGAAACCAAGACAACTGAAATCTATATTTACAAAAACAAAGCCAAGGACTATTTCATCTCATAGGTCACATAACATTGACACTGGTGTTTTGAAGAATAAGTATATAGTATTAACATTTGCAAATAACGATATGGAAGATTACGTAAATATAGGAAAGAGCAAATAAATATCACAAACTAACCTCGAGAGAAGGAAAAAGAAAGAGGAAAGGAATCAGAAACATTTTTTCCTTCATGTGCTTATATGAGAGGATACTTTGCTGAAGAATGGAGAATAACTTAGTGAAGAGGTTGCAGTCCAAAGTACAGTCCCATGAGAAAGTTACTATAGAAGAAACAATGGTATAAACTTGAAGTGTTTTTATTACTGCATGTTAATTGCCAGGGTGCTCACTTGCATTATGTAGCAAATATGAGGTAGTCTGTGCTACAGTGAAAGAGGTAAGTTACATTGTTTAATGATGTACAATAAATAAATCCAATAGTGATCTATAAATCAGCCATTTTCACTGTCATAATGTAAATTATCATCCTTGTGGTAACTTATTAATGTAACAAAACTCTGAAAAACATTGAAGTAAGCTATCAGAATTTGGGTTATATATACTGAGATTTACTGAAATGGGAAATAAGTGTTTTTCCTCTAAAATTTTGGTGACTTTTTGTCTAGTGTGCCAGTGATCCTCAGAGTACGTCATGACTGTCAGAAAGATGAAGACAAACTGAATCCTTAGCTACTGCTTAGTATTTTAATGTTTATACCTTTTTTTCCTTACCTTTTAATCCTATCACCTGGAATGGCAAGGGCTTCATTACTGTCTGTCAGACTGTACATGGAGCAAAAAGAAAGAAATGTTTTTGTGACTGGGCAAACTATTCTATGTATAAAGGCAGAGTAACCCTAATTATTTCAGTGGTATTATTTCTGTTCTGCGCTAGCAAAAGTGAGGCGAAATTTTGTGACGGCACATCTCTGTACCACTAAAAATGACCTAAAAACCCTTTTTTGATAACCTGTATGTAACAGTCTTAAAGGGATCCCGGTCTTTACAGGTGACATTAAAGTATTCTTTCTTTTCAGTCTAAGTTGTGTATTCCTCTACAAACTGGCTGAAAATATTTCTTTTTCAGAGAAGCATATGGTCTGGCTTTGTGAATGATAAACCTCATGGAGTAGCTCCTTACTGGCTAAAAGGTTTTCAGAATATTAATCCTGAGAATCTGAATGTAAGGGAGAGATATGGGAACTATAAACTGAATTTTCATTCACTTTTTGGAGTTTCTATCTCCTGTCTGCTTGAGGAGCCCACATTTTCAGAAAGCAGGAGGCACTGGCCATTTGAAAACTGAAACTTATTTAAGGTGTCACAAACACGATAATAAAGTTTACTGGTCATTAAAAAAAACCCCAAATTGTAGACAGGTATAATGAAAAATATTTCTGAACCTCAGATGATACATTTAAACTAACCTGTGATCTTTGAAAGCTGAATTTAATACTGCACATTTTACTTTGGTACCATTAAATTACAAACAAATAGTTTTCAAGTGAAAACACATTATGAAGCAGTCAGTTTATCTGCTTTAGGAAGTAGGAAGGACAGAAGAGATGATAAATAAATAATTTTGTGGAACCTGACCTACTTATATCTTTCTCTATAAGCATTATGAAATTTTGTTCTAAGATATTCTAGCTCTACCAACTCAAAGTCGTTTTGTTTTTTTCCTCTGAATTGTGTGTCACGTCCTGCACTCAAAATGCGTTACAGAAAACTCACTGTCACACAACTCTGGTAAAATATCTGTTCCCTGTACTCTGGCAAGGGAAAATAGTTGGGGGCAGACCACTGTGGCTTTGGATTTTTTTGGCTTCTAATTTAGTACATGTTGCCCAGTTTGATCTGAAATGTCCTTCAAGTCTAACAGTGCTACAGGAGCACAGGTAGCATTTAGGGCTTACTCCTATTCAGATTTAATCAAAGTTAAATCTCATTACATTTTATAAGTATAGAATAGAACTTTTAGACAGGCATGGTTTGAATTTGAGACTTGCCTAAGTCAGAATAGTATAGAATAACTTGTGTTTGTTCAAATACCTTGAGTGTTTAAAAATATACTGAAAATCACCCCTTGATCAAGCTTTTAGAGGACAACCTACTGTTGACTAGCACACAAATGCAGACATATCCATATCCATATCTTTGAATTTACTAGAGGAATTCAGGCACAGTCCTAGTATCTAATGACTGTGAAATGAAGCAGTGTTTTCAATGCTGACGACGAAACAGGGGCCTCAGGTATGACTGGCTGTTGTGCTGCTTACTTCAATTTCTCTCTGAAACATTTATCCACTTGTTTTGTTAGCATTCATGCAGAGGTCAATCTCTTGAGAACCTTGCTTAGTTTTTTACTAATTTTTACTTAGTTTTTACTAACCCTTCATGCAAAAATTGTGCACCATCACTTGCAGGGCTGCATCTGCTGCTCAGTGTCACCCAGGGGGTACAAGGACATACTCTTGTCCTTTGTACAAAAGCAATGATATTAGCAGAGTCTCATCTGCCTACCAAAGGCAAATGTCTGCCATGAAAAAAGCAGTCTTGGGATTTTCAATAATAGTAATAATAGTACATAAGTAGGAATTATTTCTTATTTGGAATCACCTGCAGCTCAGTGCTGTTGCTGCCAGAGTAATCCATAGAGTCAGTGCTGCCATAAGAGAAAAGCTGCCACTGAAGAAAAGCAGAAGCATCATTCCTTGTTACTCTTAGAGTGGTTCTGTCCTTGCTGGAATCTACTTACTTCATAAGAGCTGATGAGATCTCAGACCTAAGTGGTGTGGCCACAGGCAAATAAAAGAAAACATAAATATAAATCTGGGAGATGTGTGTTTGCAACGGTAATGCTTTAAGCAGCAGCACTAAGCTGCACTTATCCCATTTGAATTCTGCTTTTCCAGTCTCTTCTAATAAGAATCATTCATATGAGCTAAGTATTTCCCTCAGTAACCATCCTTCCATTATTAATAACCAACACAATTTTTCCTGCTAGAATAAGAGCCCTCCTTTAATATGTAAGGTTAGGTTCAAGTAACAGTCTTTCATGAATGCATATATTATCAGTTTTTTCCACTAATTGGTCTCAAAGTATGTCATCAATCTTACCACCAAATCCACGTGGCCTGGAAACTGCTTTCCTACTCAGGTGCTAACATTCAGCTGAACACCTGGACAGACAAGCAGGAGGAAAATTGAAAGAAAATTAATTGTGTGTTAGACAGGTTCTACAGTCAAAACAGCCAGAATGAAGAGACATAGAGCTATCTAATGCTTTTAGAAAAGCAAACATATTACATATAAAAGAAAATCAAATGTGAAAATCAGTGATGGAGACCCATGACTCTGGACCTAATCCTTCAACTCCTAATCCATTTTGATGCAAACAGGTCCATCACTGGAGCTAATCTCCAAAGGACGTGTGTTTAACTTACATGTTTTGCTAATTGTTAGGTTATCCAAAATAGACATAAGGCACATAATTTGGTATTTCTGATTATAAGAGGAACAATTTCATAGTTGGGACTATAGTGAGTTTACCTTTTTTTGGATTTAATATACTTAGACAAATAGTCATTATCTCTAAAGAGAAACTGTATATAGTCAACGACAGAAACAGCAGCTTGCCAAAAGTCTCTATTTCCCTTGGACTGATTTATTTATGACTTCTCTTAATCATTCTCAGCTTTGTTATCCATGTGGAAGATATAACTCTAAACAAAGTACCAGAGTGAAGATATTTTTTTTTCTTCACAACAACTGGTTTTTTATGACATCAAAGTTGATCTCAATTCTGATGGATAGCATAACAGGAGCCATGAGGTTATCAAGCTATGGTTACCCAGTTGTGTCAGAGACATTTTCTTCTCATGAAATTCATTTCCCTTGCTGCACAGAGCTAACATCTCATGATCCAAGGAGAGACAATATATTGGCATGCCCTTGGGATATGTTTTTCTTTCAATAGCACAAATGTTCTGTTAAAGGCTTTAGCATTTATTACCTGTGTATATTTTCTACAGCTAACATACTTATTGGTTACCGTTTCCTCGTTGGCAAGAGAATGGTTGTCTAAGGCTTTAATGTAAGACTAAGCAACTAATAAATCTACTTTGAGTACCACTTCCCACTCCCTGGACACCATTTGCTCTCTGGGCACACTCTGACATTACCGAAGTGAGAGGCATCAGTTAGATCCTCTCCCACTGAGCTGAGTTGGACTACTGACTTGTGGGCTTTTCACCTCCATATCCTGCATGAACCAGATCCTAGCATCTCTGGCAGACTGCTGGACCCTACAAGACAGTTTCAGGGATCCCATTCCTTAGGCATGTTGACCCTTTTGGGCAGCCAGACTTAACTTGTCAGCCTTGAAGAGCTGCACTAGCAGCTGAAGCATACAAGGCTGAGCCAGACTGACATCTGCTCCTCTCAGCCATGAGAAAGACTAGGTGTCTGCCTAACCACGTGTGACCCCAGCCTCCCTTGGCAGGGGAGGCAGGGAGGGTGCCAGCAGGACGGGTGGGAGGGCATCCATGGGGCACAGCCCTAGAGAGGGTGGCCAAGGGCTGCTTCCCTCATGAAGCCTCTGGTAGCTGGGAGCACAGGTGCTTGGGCTGCACAAGCAGCAACATGTGAGGGTGCAGCCTGGAGAGCTTCATTTTCAGCTGACTAAACTCTTTTCTTGGCAAGAAGCAACATATATATGTAGATATATATAAGGAAAAAAGATATATATTATATAAATATAAATATAAATTTTTTTTAAGAGAGAGAGTGAGAGAGAGGGCATGAGAAAGAGAGAGCTTTTTTTTCTACTCAGGATCTACTCTGGAGCCTGGGAGAAAGCTCTAAAACCTGTATGCATGTGTAATGGTCTGTAAAGATGTAGGTATTTTCTCCTGTGGTGGAAGCAAAGAGCTTCAGGCTTTTGATCAGGCATTTAAGCAGTGGGGTTTCACCACATTTTTGCTACTATTCTGTAGTAGGTGCATAGCAAGAGCACTCACCCTACTGCTTCCACACTGCTCCTGCTAGCTCATCTGCAGTCTCTGGGAAACACTTAGATCAGAAGTCACAGCAACCATCCCGCTGTCTTCACCTATGTAGCATGATCAGTGACAGCTTTTGTTTAAAACTTCAGGATTTAAGATCCTTTTTTTTTCAGCAAATGAGAGGCATTTTGTAATTTATGTCCTCCCAAATCCTCAATCCTCCAAGTATTTTCACCTGTCATAAGGAAGATTTCACTAGCTTTCCGCTCTCTCTTAACCAAACGCATAGAACAAATTTAATGCTGCTTCTCAGAGAGTTAAATTGGATTTGTCCAGATGGACACTGTTACAGGTCTCCTTTATAGGTGAGATTAATTTTATTAAAATATAATCCTCCCATGCTCACATTATCCCCTTCAGACATTCTCTTTTAATCTTCTGCAAAGTAGCATTAAGAGTTTCTGGCATTCATTAAGAATTATATTAAAATGCAGACACACCTTTTTAGGCTACAACTGCTGAAAAAAGCAAACCTGTGATTTTCTTTTCTTGGAGACCATCTTGGAGCCAATTGGATAGGAATGAGCAAGATACATTTGCACCAGTGCAATCAACATGATGAGCAGAGGGCCACAAAATAATCCTGTGACCACACAATTGCCTTCTTTCTGGGACAATAACACAGTTTATTTTCTTCCTCCCAGTCCTGGAAATCACCACATGTTGCTCCATAGCCTTGCTTTGAAGGAAGGTCTACAGAGGCTTCTGTGATTTTCCATTTCACCCCTGTGTAGTGTAAGACCTAAACACCACTTAAATCCCCATCAAAATAGAACTTAAGTAATACCCTTGGCAGAAGGGCAAGTTCCACCCACATTCCTCTGTGCTCATCTGGGCTGGAGAACCAGAACTGGAAAGCTGTATGTATGATGTTTTTTGTTATTTTGGGTTTTTTTACTGCTTGGAACTACTTACTGTGCACCAATTTCAGCTTTGTTTCTGGCCATGCTTTCTGTAAAGCCAAAAACTACCTGAGTAAAAGTGGTTCATGTTAAAAATTTAGAATTTAGTACAAGATAAAAAAATAAAAATGAGAAATCTTTGCCATTCTTTAATCTTGTACTGGGAATAAGAGTTCTCAGTTACACTATTTGCCTCAAAAGAGATTCTGAAGTTTCCAAAAAGCTGTCAGTCAGTTATGAAACATACATGTGTTGCAAAAAAAGTAAATAAATCTCTTTCTAATGGTCTCCTGATTTCTGGCAAAGCCCTATGGTATATGTACTTTGCTATTAAGGGTAGCATGTTAAAGTCCACCTATAAGTGAGAAATAAAGGAGAATTAAACAAATACAGTACACTAAAAGGAAAAGGCCTGTTGAAAAGACGAAGTAGAGAAGAACACAAGAGCAAAGAGAAAAGCACTGTGTTTTGAATAATTTCATTTTCAACTAAAACACAGAACTTTGGCAATAATATTATCAATTTCCACATATAACAAGCCCTGAAGAAAATAAGATCCTTGATCTGTTTCTCTAAAAATTTATTGCCTGATATTGTAGTACCTCTGATACTGATACACCTGAAATGATTTCTTCAAAGCAGAAGCACTTTTTTGGTACATGTGCTGCATAGCCATAAAATGAACCTACCCATCCCTAGCTAAAAAATGTAGCCACAGGTAACTAGGACATCTGTAGAAGAGCTGGAAACACAGATAATGGAAAGAGAAAACAAAAAAAGAGAGGGTGCAGGTGCAGTGTCTAAACACAGAGATAGAAGGGCTCCTGTAACGAGTGGTCCTTTTTTCTCCTGCCACTGACAAAGTCAGGTTTTCCAAATTCTTGTAATGTGGCAATATCAATGCAATAAAACCACAGTGAATTCTCACTTAGTTTTAATAAAATTACTTTATACTTCGTAGTGGTTGCTTAAGAGATCAATTCTGGCACCATAGAGCTCTTCGGTTAGTTCCCTTTCTTAAATCTGTCTTTTTGGAGGGAAAGAATTTATAAGGGTCTCCTAAGTTGTCCTATCCACCAATGTTTACTTACCTAAGTTTTCAGCTATCCTATGAGAACTCAGACTCAGTCCTCAACATGCTATAAGCAATGCATTAGCAGTTTTGGTCTTGAATGGGTACATGCTAATGTTGGAAATGAGTCTCTGCTCCTATGAATCTTCCTCCCATAGTAAATAACACATTTTTGAAGCAAGAGTGGAAATCTCAGTGACAATTTTAACTATTCTTCTTGACTGAAGCATAAGCCTACTCCTTGATTCTAGTATCAGCTCATCATTGTTCATCAAGGAGATCATCCAGATCGACAATACTATGGCATCGGATCAGCCCATCCATCTTTCACTTGCACAGTTGCAGTGATGTAGCTCTTCAGCCCCATTTGGATGAGGATCATAGTAACATTGCTATTATCTTGGCAGGATGGAACTGAAATTCCTTAGTATGCCCAGCTCCTGGCATCTTTAGCCATCAGCATCTTGTATTGCCACAGCTACACTCTTACCATAATCTCAGCTAATAAATTTAAAATCAGCTCTGGAATTTCCCAACTCTTTTGCTTTATCACTTCACATTCTAGAAATGATAACAAATCCGTAGTACAGCAGAAAGCATATTCTAGCTGTCTTTACGATGTCTTCTTTGGTGGTTGCGTTATATTTGCACTGTTACACTGAATTCTCTGTGCACTCTTGTCTTTAAGCCACATTGCCATCATATGAGTCTGTATGGCACTATATTGTGCCCCGTAGACATAGTCAATACTTCAAGCCATCGGTTTATCAACTGAAGGGCAAGTATTTCCAGGTCAGACGGTGTGACAAAGCTCTTGCAGGTAGGGTCTGCCAAATTTTCCAGTAGAGTCTGAAAAGTTATGGTTCTTATTTCTCTACTCCCACCTCTTTCTTGGATGTTACTACATCTGTGCAAGCAGAAGCAGAATGGGACAGGGCAAAGCTACTTCATTTCAGAATTCTGGCAGACGTTTAAGTTGGTATTCCTTTGTATAATTATGTGCTGCCTTGTTTTTGATGAAGCAAGAATGCTAGACAAATTTCTTATAATGCATGCTAGTCCCTATCAACAAAGAGTGCAGCAAATGCTACTGCTAAAAATCTCTGCATCCTGATAGCAAAAATCTGCTTTACCTTGTTGTCTATTGCAAAGATTTACCAGTTTGCTTTATGTCACCTGCTTGTATTGGGAACTTAACCGTCATTGTGTGGAAAATACATTTTCATTGTGATATGTATGTATTATATATACAATTTTTTTTCCAGCTGTGAGATATGTGTATATATACACAAATATATATCTCTCTACATTAGTATCTTTCCTACAAAATATATATCTAAATCACCTGTTAACCTAAAAGAAAATTCTCCCTTATGTTACTTTACACTCCCACTGTAAAACTGCTACCTCCCATAAACCCACAGCCATACTTTCCATTTGTCCTACACAGTTCCCTACACATAGCACTTGCATCAGTACTAACCCACCAGCTTGGCAAAGAGACGAACACACTGTGGTGAGCTCTAACTGTGCACATGCAGACTGTCAAAAATGATTGACTTTGGACAAGAAGTTCTGAAGTTACTGGAGGGAGAAGGGGAGGAAGAAAATAAGGATTGATAGATGGTGTAATTGCATATGGTTAGAAAATCTTAGAAAACAAGACTAAGGGAATGGAATATAAACTATTCAATGAAAGCTGTAGGAGAGAGGTAACAGAAGCTACTTAAGAAGAGACATCAAGGCAAATGATAAGATTTTAAACACTATCATAAATGGAGAACTTTTACTTCAGGTTAATCTGTTGATGTTTAACTTTTAGCTATTAAGAGGATAAGGGATGAAAAGATAAGGCTTTAGAAATGAAAATGGTATTTTCACATCTCTGCTGCTGGGGAAATCGGTGATATTTCCGGACTGCTGTCATGTTTTTAAAGGTAATCAAAGTAATGGTATTAAAGGTAGGGATTTATAGCAATCCTGTTGATCAGAATAACCAAAATAAATTGGAAAAAAAAAGCAAATCCCTGGAAGAAATGTTACTCACACTGCAATTTGAAGGAAATCAGAGAAAACAGCAAATGAAACAATTAGATCTAATTACTAAATCTTATACAAATGTTAAACAAAAATAAACTTTAAAAATAAATTAACACTTCAAAGTATATACTTTTTCAATTTTTAATGATTTCCTAAATGAGCTTTAGTTATTTTTATGAGTGGTACTAAGGAAAAGATGCACTGCATCTGCAGGAACAGAATGGTCTCAGACTATCTGTAGGTGTCTGTTTGCATCTAAGGCTGTGCTTCCCTATGAGGGATGATGATGCTAGACTGATGCTATGAGCCCAAAAAGTACTGTGGAGGCATTCCCCAAGAAAAGGTTATTGACCTTTGTGTCCTCTCCTCTCCTCTCCTCTCCTCTCCTCTCCTCTCCTCTCCTCTCCTCTCCTCTCCTCTCCTCTCCTCTCCTCTCTCTCCCTTTCCTCCTTTCCCTTTCCCCACATTGCTATGTGAAGTGTATAACATTTACTCCAAGTAAATAGGAGGGAGACAAAGGCTGTAGATCTAGCTCCAGCTCCAGTGTGGTGGAGGTGGATGGTTGGCTTTTTCTCTCCACTTTTCCCTGTCTCTTGATATGATGGTGAGCTGTACTGAGTTTGGGAGATGCCCCACAGTTGCTGAACCAGGATCCATGAGGAGAGAGATCTTCTACCCGTGGGAGCAGAGACTGACTGGTTAGAGACAGCTAAAAAGCTCAGCTGTTAATAGTTGTGAGACAAAAATATTGCTTCTTCAGAGCATCTCTATTGAGTTGGAGTACCAGGCTATTCCTGCCTTATGGGATGCATCAGGAAATACATGGGTTTTCAGTGGCCTCATCTGAAAATAGAGAAAATTGGCTAAGACTAGGGGAATGAGATGGTGTCTTGATGGAAGCTGAGGTGCAGGATTTGAAAAAAAGGTTTGCACTGTGGAGTCTGTTTTACCAGAGGCTGAGTTGTAAACACTTTTTAAGAATGGGCATCGGGTAGCTTAGTTTATTGGGCTTCCACAGACCTTCAAGAGTAGACTGCAAGGAAAGACAACCCTGATCTAAAAAGATTAAGAGCTACTGTTTTGGACAGCCATTTCCTCAGTGATATAAAATATTTTGGTTTTACTTACTTTGTGGAAGTGACAACTGAACTACTGTAAGCAGTATCATCTCATTTCGCAAATAGAGAAATAAGTTTAGGAAAAGATACAAGGTGTTTTGGTTGATGCCTCCTTGGCATCAGAGTCTGACTGCAAACAAGAAAAGAGGAAGAGTTTCTGAGTTAAGGGACTTGCCTACAGTGAGAATTATTTGTATTAACTTCTTCAACCTTCATTTACAAGTTTTGGCCTTTTGCCCTGTTCTGTCACAGCCTATGAGTGACCTAAAGTGTTTAATTTCTCCAGGTCTTCATTCCTAGTGAAATGTAACAATGAGATTAAACATAATTTCTTTAGATCTTCCTTACTAATACAATGTAACAAAGCTGCTGTGAAAATAACTGTGTCATTCTTGTGAGCTGATGAAAAAACCTAATGAAACATGTAATGTAAATTCAAAGGGAAAAGTTGACTGACTGACGTGGAACCACGTAAACCTCTAAACAGCTTCATTTCTGGCTGGCCTGGTACTGAATACTCACTAGCTGACAGTTTTATTTTTTTTTTAAATAATGCAACATTTTAACCAGAATTGCTAAATTTAATTACTATTGTCTTGTAAGACAACTTGGAAGATCTCTTTGTCAGATAATGTAATTAAGAAATTATTTCACTGCCATCAGATTAAGATGTAGTTGAAGCGTCTCTTATGTTAAATTTTTTTGCTTGGATTCCTGCTGAAATATAAAGAAATAGGGTCCTTTCTTCAAGCTGTCAGATTCTTTCCTATCATTCAGTGTATTTTCAGAATATTTCAAAATAATCTCCAACAGCCAAAGATTACCTATAAAATCTTTGAACTATTATTGTGAAATATAAAAGGCTGTAAAAATAGGAATATGCATGGAATTGTAAAAATTAAAACTGGGCTGGAAAAAAAAGCACAATGAAAACAATTGGAGATATCGCTACTAAAATGATGTCTCTCTCTCTCTCCTGGAATTAACAAACAAACTGAGCTATAACCATTTGTTTCATCACTGTATCTCTTATACACCCCATCTCTTGTTTAAAGATTAGAAAATACCTTTTTTTGCAGTTCATTAGCTTTTCATTTTCAAGGGGAACAAATACAGGTAAGGTGCTTTGTCCTTCTAGTATACGTGCTAGAAAATGTCCTCAGTATCTATGCATGTTATGAAGGTTAACTGCTTACACCAAGCCAGCTTAAAACCAATTTAATTGCAAACTACTACAGGGACACTTCAGTCAGGCATATGCCAGTTCCAAGTGGTTTAAAATAAGCTGAAACAACAGGAGATTAAACTAGTATTTTCACAAATGTTGTGCTACTGTAATTTAAATTGGAGTCACTTTCTTGCCAAGTTCTCTCTAAAACTTCTTTTTTTTTTTCTTTTCCTCGGGATGAACCTGACTATATTAACAGAATTACATAATTTAGTGAATTGCTACCCTTCAAGTGGAGGTTACTGCCTATCTAGTTCAAATGTGATAACTAGAGCTAATGTCCTACTATAAACATGAAATAGAAAAGATTAAATAAAAACACATCTTTGATGGGGACATGACTTCTAACTGAAGGCTTTCATCTAATCCTACTACTTAAGAGCAAGAGAACATAAAAAAATTGATTTTCAATTTAAAGCTATTGATAGATCATGAGGAACTA
The DNA here is from genome assembly GCF_963082525.1 of Nesoenas mayeri. NCBI lineage: Eukaryota > Metazoa > Chordata > Aves > Columbiformes > Columbidae > Nesoenas > Nesoenas mayeri. The sequence goes on along the minus strand of NC_137543.1, from coordinate 90,535,859 downwards.
CTAATAATAAGCTGTTCCATAGGCAGAAGTGCCAGCAAAGCCTCCTTTCTGTTGTGTCCTATGTGCCATTTAAGAAAAAAGGACAGAAAACTCAGCTCACTTATGTGACTCTTCTGAGTTCTCCTCCTGAATCCCACCATATCCATAATCTTTCTCCTATATTCCTCCATGGGATGAGAAGAAACAACATAGGCAGTGGCTGAGTTGTAGCTCTGTATGTGTAGCTAAGTTAGATCTGATGTACACAAGAACTGCAGAGTCAGAATGAGAAGCAGAACAGGTAACTATTGGGTTCACACTGTAGCATTTCCCTGAAGGGGCAGCGAGTAGTGAATGGGAGAGACAATTTGGCTCTCTCTGTGCTTATTTGACATTTTTCAGGAATTTTCAGTTACTTAACTACAAATGCTCTTAGTCTCCTAATTTAGTTTAAAGTTGCTGATTGAGTAAAAAAATAAGTGTGAAATGAAAGACATCTCAGACACATGAGCTTTACTTCCTTAGGCAAAGGTATACTTTGCACCAGTTTCACATATATGTTTGGTTATTTCACACACTTCAGTATATCTGGATATCCTGAAGTTTTTTGCAGGCAGGCACACTGAGGAATGGACACATTATGCTTCTTGCCAAATAACTGCTCATTTAGCTAATGGCATACCCGTGAGAAGAAAACTTTTAGTTTCGCTTCCAGTCTTGCACCCCAACCACTGGATAATGCTTTTCTTTGGCATTCACTTCCATGGAGAAATCACTGAGCTCACTTTCTCTGAGGAGATAGAAAGACTGGTCATAGTAGCTTCCTTGTATTTTTATTCTACCAAGAAACTTAACATGACAAATGAGTTTCTAATTTCCAGTTATCTTAGCTGCAGCAACAATGGAAGCACTGACCCGAGGTTAAAATGTCAACAAAATGCCCAGTCACAGAACAAGGCTCTTCTGGAACACCAAACTCTACATCAATATCTGAATTTATCAGAAGCTGAAAACCTGCTTTTACCAGAAATCTCAAAACATTTCTGTTCTTGGTTTGGAAATATTTGAAATGGACTTCTTTCACACTTTACAGTTTTCTAAGAATTTTAATTAAAAGTCAGGGAAAGACTTATCAAAAGCTTTCAAGTCTTGTAAACTCTAATGAACTATTATGTTTCCAAAAGGGTTTGAGAATGAAATTAAAAATGTCTTTGTGAGAAACTGATTTGTTTTGCCAATATTGATAAGAGGAGCTTGAAAAGGCAATTTTTGACAAATCTTTTCATTATTCTACTAGAGGCTCTAATGAGCATCTTGATGTAAGGGAGCTACACAAGGACTTTCTTACAGTTGTAAGATTCAGTCAGAATCATCACAATAATAACGCTCAACATCTTTGCTACTTTCGATGCCATTGATTAGGGAGGAGGTTTTGCAGACCTGGCTGTGAGACCTCACCAGGTTGAACAGTTATACTTTAAGGTGGCTTTGAACATTCCCAGCAGACTTGCACCTCGTCCTTTTACTTGTGACCTTTCACCATTCCTATTCAAGAGCACTTCAGCAAGACTTCTGGGAAAGAATGTGCAATGCCCTGAGCTACAATGCCAGCAACATGCTGACAGCACCCAGCTCTGCGCCTCAAGGCTGGCTTGTTCCCAGCTGTTCTACTCTCTGTAGGAAATCGGAAGACTGCTGAATGAAAGGCAGATGGTGTGATGGACAACCTCTGATCCCTATCAGCAAGTTCCACAATGCAGACTGGTAGGTCTTTTCAGTACATGATAAAATGAATTGTGCTCTTACTGTCACCAAAGTGATCCTTGGTTTTAGTGCTTGCAGACCTTCAGAATTGAAGATGGTTTGCTAGTCCTAGCTAAAATATTGAGAAATAGTTGTGCTGTCAGTCTGATTTTACACCCTCCTCCATTTTTTACATAAGAGAACATTATCAGCTCATGGAAAAAAGGCTGCAAGAAGCACAGCAAAGAATATACAGGGATTTATTTTCATAGTCTAACATTAGGTTAGAGTTAGATATAAAAATAACGAAGGAAAATTGAAATTAACTTTAAAATTAAAGCCCAAATACATTTTCTGAAAGTAACAACACAGAAGTTTATTAAACAGTAAACTAAATAAAAATAACCAGTTTCTGAAACAAAACAAACCCAGAACCACTGCCCATGAAATTAGTGGAATTGTAGGCTAAGATACTACTTATTCTGAATAATATGATCAAAATGTATCCCTGTATAAATAAAGCAGTTTATCTTCTACTCCAAATATCAGTCTCAGTGAAGTGAGGAACTTAGCATCAAATCCTCTGAATTCTATTCATTTTGTGGAAAACTACAGCCGCATCTTTAATTTGTACTTTAGTACACTCTCTAGATGAGCCCAAGACTTCGCTTTTATTACCTGAAAAAAAATCTGTTCACCTTTTATTTCCTCTGTGAGAATTTCTAGAAGCTCCATGCTCTCAATTTGCACATTTTGACAATAAATAAAGTACCGGGTGATTAGACCTCATGCTTGATAATACACTTGAGTAGACTGAGGTGTTTTTGATAGGGAGTTTGGAGGGAACACATTTCTTCTCTCTCCCCAAAACTGCTAAATGAAATGCCTGCCACCTCATCTTCAATTATCAGTGTCAAAGTTGCAGGCAGCCTAGATTTTTGACACATGGCGAGTGGAATGCATTTGTACAGATACATGCTTGCAGTGAGACATGGTTGTACCTCACAGATTTGGCTCATGCCGTAGTGGGAAGTCCAAGCTGCTCAGTGAACATGGAGTCAGATTGTGTTGCTCCCAAGCAAGGACAGCTAACGTCATTCTTCAGAGTTGCAGTCATTTTCAATGATGGCATTTGTTTACGTAACCAACTCCTGTGCCAGGTACAGTGCAGCAGGCAGGAACCAGGAGAGGGATGGGATGGCTCACTTGCAGACCTTTCCATGGGGTCCAGCACTAGGTGGGCCTGGTTTCTGGACGGGGTGTGCCTTCAACTGCTGTTTCTCTGGTTGCCAGGAGGGACAGAGAAGATAAATGAACTGGCGGAGCATTCCAAGCTCTCATTCAGGCGATGGTTGCTAGGTGGTTTTGGTTCCCAGACTGGGTGTCTCCCCTGTTTCTGTGGCTCCCAGAAGGCACAATGAAGATGGATGACATGGCAAAGTGCTTTATAGCTTTCATTCAGGCTCCAGTTTCTTCTCTGTTCTGGTACGAGATTCCCCAAAATCTGAAGAAAAGAGGGAAGCACCTAGTATGTCAAACTTCTGTGTATTAAAGAAGATATGAGGGTGAGATTTCTTGTAAATATTGGGTTTTTCCGTATGCAGAGACATGCTTGCATGTGATCAGTCTCCAAGAGTTGGTCCCAAAATACTAATTGTTAATTAGATAAAGGGTTTAAGTTCCTGTCCTCACTGCCTTTTCTGGAGTAAAGAAGAAAGGAATTAGCTTAGAAAGGAACAGTTTTGAGGTGAAGAACATTTAGCTCTGCTACAGCCAGCTGAGGAGGGGAGGGAGGGAGGCTGAGCCATGAGGAGGAAATCCTACTGAGAGGTGGCAGTGGGAGCAGCAAGCCAAACTAAGAAGACGATGAGGGAAACAGAGAGATCAGTTGTTGTGGAAGAGGCCACCACAGTGACTGCTTCATAGCCATCCCAATCTTCTAAGCAACAGCAGAGAACTCAGCTTTCCAAATGCACCTGACTGTAGGCAAAGCAGGTCATGGAGCCATGGCTGCAGCCTTTGAGAACAGGCTATTTTGCTTGTACTTAAAGACAGCTGCAGGGAAGACAAAGAAGCAGCACTTCATGTTCCTCCACATTCCTTGTTCCTATTCCTGGTATAAGACACCCAAGGACACTAGGAAACTGTAGAGTGTGGCTGTGAATCTTCCTTACATTGCAGACCTTCAAAGTAATAAGTAGAGAACAGCTAATGGCTAAGAATAAGACTACTGCCTGTTACAAGGAGAGAAGGACTTCTTCATGTGTGTATATGTATGTTTGTATGTAGACTTACACAGATGCACACACTGTGGAGTTAGTCCTGGTTTGTTTCATTGTGGCTTTATTCTTTCTCTCTGTTATACTCGTAAGAAATTGTGACATCTGACTGCCAGTTTTAACTAAAGACACAGTAGGCTGAAGTCTGAGAACAAGACATTCTGCTTTAATTCACAGGTAGGTATTTTTAGGGGATAGTATCAGGGGACCTGTCTTTTCTTCAGCCACAGCAAGAGTCTACACATCCCCTCCTTCTCCCTGCTTCCTTGCACTTCACATTCACCGGTGCTAATACCACTTTTGGTGGGGCTACATCATACAACCTGGTAAAAAAACATCGGAGAAGAAAGAATGCTATTTTGAACTGGAATACGTTTCAAATCTAGATCACCTTGTGGCTCCAGAAACAGTTATTGTGGTGCAACAGGGGCTGCTCAAGATTGCTCCAGCAGCCCAAAGAAACTCAACATGCAATCACTCAAAGCCTTTGTTGTGCTGAAGTAGGCAAAGATACTAATACTGTTCGACTTTGGCATCTTAGTTTACACGAATTTGTATGTCAGTTGTGGTCCCAAAAGAAGAAAAATGAACGGCCATTCCCCAAATTTGGCAGTGGTAGTCACTGCATTGGTTCAAGATGTACCATGAAACTCACTCTTCGGTGTTAGAGTGGGTAAAGGGAATTTTTCAACCATGGCAGGGATCATATTGTTAATGTGTTGTGAAACACCTGACACAGGAAGGGTGAGATCTTCCTCTGATAGAAATGGCAAGAAGAATAGAGCACTTCAGGAAATCTTGTGCTCAGCAAGAGGAGCTTAATCTCATTAAAGGGACATGACAATGATACATTGTATAAGCTGATTAACATTTACGCAGAGAGCATTACTACTTTTGAGAGATTTTGAAAAAGGATGCCTATTTTAGTGCAAGGAAGCTGGAAAAAAGAAAAAAAAAAAAAGAAGGCTCATTTTTAGAACAAAACAAAACACACAAAAAAACCCCAACCAAACCCAACAATAATAGGTGTAATAAAAACCTTATTTACACTACTGCAAGAGTTCTTCAGCAATTCAAAATAGAGCTTCCCATTTGCCTTCACGCACTGGATTTTTCTTTTCATGCATTTCTCATAGATGGAGTGGTTTAATAGAGTAGAAAACAAAAAGATAAACAGTCAAATGACTTCAGACATTCTTAATTGAAATTTAATTTAATGCTTCTGAAAGACACTGGATTAGCAACATCGGAAATTGAATTATTCATCCACAGAAAAAGAACTTTCTGTGCAATACTGATGACATCTTTTCATCTGATCCCATGAACAGGCCTCCACAAGGAACAACAAAAAATGTTCAGATGAGAAATATTTTTTTTGCTTCTCTGATACAATAGTAGCTGACACTTTTTTGTTTAAATTGGGGCTGAAGGGAAGAAGCTGGTGCTGGTAAATCTGCTTACTAGCATCTGAATTGAAATGACTAGCTTATTTCATGTTAAGTTATAGAACATCATCAGATCAAGTGAAGTTCCTTCAGGCTCCTATTACTGACTGCTGGTGGGGTTTTGTTGGTGACCAACAATGCAAAGGACATTAGTTTCCATTGCCAGTTCTCTTAGGAGTCTGCAGACTGGTTTTTTTTGCCAAACTAGCATTTGTTTCTGATATATAAAGCTATCCACAGTTGGGATAACCCTGTAATTTTAGACTTGCAATCAGCTATTTTCTAACACAAATGTGTGATCATATAATCAACGTGGCTTAGTTTTTAAAGGTATCTTCAAAGACTTTTTAACGGGCAGTGCAGGCTCTTCTTAGACTAGTTGTGCACTTCAAAAAGGGGGAGTTAGGGCATGGCCAGACAAGCTCTGGCAGATCTAGCTTATGCTTTTGCAGTTTAAGAAATTCCTGCCCCCAGCTCTCTGTTCAGCCTTGAAGTTACCAGCCCTACACCAGGTTTTGTAGGGAATTGGCTGAGACATGCACATCCATTCCCTTTTGCTGACTTTGTCATGCACACACTTACATCCAGGAGAGGCCTGATACAGCTTTAACCAAAGCTGCTATTTCAGTTGTGAACACAGAGAAATGTGAGGTTTGGCCACTGTAAACAGCGGGGCATCTGGAGAAAATAAAATCAATTAGGATGCAACAGGAGCCAGGGAAACCTTTGTCAACATGAGCAAAGGTCATGTCTCCCTTGGCTTCTGTATGTCCACCTCTTATACCATAAATACCTAGGCCTATGGATAGTATGTAATTTGTTTTTTTTCTAACAGCTTCTCTGGTAGAAAACAGCCTGCAGTTCCCGTTCTTTGGCTGTTTCCACCAGGTTGGGGTCCTTGTTGCTCTCAACCACATCCCTTCTAAGCCAAGATGGTACATGCAGTTCATGTCTGACAATGTCCTGCTTTGACAAAATCCAAAGGCCAGAGCTGAATCCACCTTTTTGATGGTGCTTTGAGGTCCTCAGGAAAACACCTAAGCAAGAAGGATCTCTAAAAAACAACTGTGGCCATATAAATGTAGAATTTACAGACAAACTCAGAGCTTATTTCTTAATTAATAGGCAGGGATAATTAGCACATAAATGACTGGGCTTTTATGTATAATAAATCTGAAGCATAGCACATGATCTAGGCCAGGCGGACAGGTAAATGAGTCTGAGTGAGAACTGTCACTGAGCTTACCGAAACACACTAACAATTTAGATAGGTAATTAAATTGTTTACCTTAATCAGGAAAAGGCTTGTGAAGCTTTGAGAATCTCCTTCTGTTTTGTAGTCAAGATATAAAATGTTCTCTAATGGGAGTGAAGTTTATGAGGGGAAAAATATTTCCTCTGTGTAACAATATTTGTGAGAGGAATTTCAATTTCATGCACTTCATTAACGACAGGATCTAAGCATCCATTTCTGTTGTGCTTTACTATGTGTGAAGGTACTTTTAAATAAAAATAACTGAAAATATTAATAGTATATATGATCAATTTGCTGAAATACGTAAGTGATACCTCAAACATACTTAATGCTCATGCTTCAAACTTGTCTGCTTTCAAATGTTCCATAGAGTCAAATTAACTACTGTGGTTTGCTGTCAATAGTTGGCAGCAGGCATATTGCTCGGTAGATCCAAATATGACATTTCAAATAGTTATTTAATCCATAAGGAAAAGAGTGATTGACACATTTTGATATACTTAGTATTGGGAGATTGATAAAGGTTCACTCTGCAGCTCTTAGAAATGATAGAATGTTATTGAATCAAGTGAGGCTCAGGCAGGGTGTGCTATTGCCACTGTAAATTAGAATTACAACCCATATGGTGACAGGTCCATGGTGGAATTGCCTCTCTAATCTTTGGTTGTCTTTACAAAGCTGCTTTCCTAGAAAGGTATGCATATTATGAAATATTTCTGTCCCCTGCACTTATGTATGGGTAAATTATGTGGTAGCACTCTCTGTGAGGCTCTAAGATGCATAAAGTTGTAAAATATATTTTGGATTGTAGCTTAATTAGATTGGTCAACACATTTTTGAATAGTGATTTATAAAATGGTAATATTTTTTTCTTTACCAATGTTGACATTTTAGTGATTATTTTTAAATGCTAATTTTAAAAAATGGAAAAATAATGCTGTGGTGCTTTTTCCCCCCTTCTTTTTCTAAGAAAATATATGCTATGCCGTTGCACTTTCTTAATCTGTACAAGTGCTTCTTGTCCTATACTGAGTTAGAATCTGTTGGCCAATTTCAATCAAGTTTTGCAGAGAGATGAACATTTGACAGATATTAAATTCCTACAAAGTTTATAAAAAGATTTGACCAAATAGAAAAGACAGACCTTTGTGACAGAGACCCTTATAAATCCCTCATTTGAAGGAAAGATGCAACGTGAGCTCAAACCTTGGTAGAGTAGCCAGAATACACATGAAATATCAAACTCGAGATGCAAATCCAAAGAAAACTTAATTTGTATCTGCTCTTCACAGGGCTACTTGTTGGTTGATCAGCCTTTGCTCTCTCTCTTCCCACTAAATGTCTCCTTCTTTTGTGGAGCCTCAAAACAAATAGTCCAATCATATGTCTGGGCAAATCTGACATTTCGCTGCTCTGGAAAGGGGCAGCCCTGCTCCCTGTTCCTTCTTCCTGTGCCCCTGCTTCTGGCTATCCTGTCATGATCCCTCCCCTGTGCTGGGCTGCTTCAGCTCACTAGCCTTAGAAAAAAAGTGCTTCTCTGGTGTTTTTCTCTGTGTTAGCAAGTGGAATTAGTTCAGTGCATGTCTTAGGAGTGCTCACGCAAGGGAGTGGCAAGTGAGTGTTAACAGCAGTGGAGTAGCAGCAGTCAGATCCTAGATTGACTGTTTGATGACGAATTTTATTTTAAGGCCACTTTACCTCTGCCAGGGATTATCAACACACAAGTTTTGTAAGGTTTAGTTTCTCCTCATTGATATTGTATCTCTAGGTAATTTGACATAGCTATCCCAGGAATTCCTGTGTCAACATGAGATCTTTGCAGCTGATAAAAGAGCAAGCCACAGATAAGGCATAGGAAACAGAGGCTTTGTCTTTAAAAAAGAGAGAATATGAAAATTCAAGAGGTGAAAAATCATACCACTACCAGTTATTACGGTCTTTGAGTGGGCAATCTGATGCATTTAGCTTCAGCGGAGAGCCAGTCAGTGTTGCCTTTCCTACCTATCCATGCCATTCACCTGCTAGGAATCATTGCACCCAAAGACGCATCTACCCACCCTGCTGGTGGTCAGTGTTTGAACACATGCCAAACTTCATGCCCGATTAAGGCAAGCAAACTGGTACAACCTCATGTCCTGCCTTGCTGCTCCCATGAGCTGGGATGGCAGCAGGAGCACTGCCGTCCCTCTGGTCAGAGCAGGAGGAAGATTCAGCTGCCATTTGTTACTCAGGATCATGACTCTGGCTGGCATTTAGATCTGGGCCTGTTCTGAGAGAGTTATTACCCTGGAGATGTCATCTTTTATTCTGGAAATGATACTATTGTGAACAAAAGGCTGGGAATACTATTAATGGAAAGACATTTCTAAGCAATTGAAAGAAAAGAATAAATGGGGATGAAAGACCTCCCACAGTTACGTGTACAGTAATCACAATTGTAAAGGCACAATTAAAAAGCCACAGAGTTCTAACTAATATTTTAACTGATGACAACTGCTGAAAATCAGGAAGATTCTTCTATAGGAAAATGAAATATTTCCTGTATTGCCTAAGTATTTCCATGCTGAACACTTTAGGCATTGACATATTAGACACTCACAGATTATGCTGGATATTTAGTTAATGCTTGGCTTCGACTTTTATAAACTAGTGATGGCAATCATTTACTGTTTCGAACAAACCTGACTTTGAGTAGTACTGAGGGTTCATTACTATTTTTAGCCTGGTTTCTTAAAGAAAGAGGTCCACAGATATCACATGTGTACATGTGTCCATCTCTTCCTCTCCATGTGCATCTTGAGTTTGTTGATTAATTTCATCCAAAGTCATCAGAAGGGTGATCTCACAGAAATTAAGACCTTTTTTTCATGAAAATAGGCAAACAGAAAAAGCTCTTACTAAATGACAGTACGGAAGGTGAGTTCAGCCATTACTACATCACTATCCAAAATCCATATATCAGGGAGAAACAGCATTACTTCACTATTAAGTAATTAGAGGTCACACCTTCTTAGACACCAGAAAATCCAACCATGATGCACAAATTTGTAGGAAACAAGGCTTCTACCATTCACATAATCAGTTGCCATGTTACCATAAAGATACTAATCCAGATACTTTGCTTTTCATGCAGTGGCTTCTGTAATATTTGCCTGTAACTGTGTATTGTCGGTTAATTTTGGTAGGCAGCTAAGACAGACCCAGTACACTGTACCAACAATATTTTGTTTTAAATTTAGTAGTGAAAATGACAATTCCTGTCACAGCTGGTTTTGTAGCAGAAGACCATGACTGCCTAAGAGAAGCAGCATCCAAGACATCCAGACCATACTAGAGAGGGACATATGAATGTATGTGCCCTACAAAACCGTAATTTATACAGAATGAAGGAACCTTTTCAAGCTACAAAACATGATATGCCTTTGGATTCCAGCACTGCAAATTGTGTAAACTGCACTTTGTAATTAAGCAGAGTTATCAAGTTAGTGTTAGAGAAGATACGTTTAAGGCCAGAAGCAAACGAACTGCAAAGGCACAGAGTTCCTGGAGGCTGTATTTCCCTGGTAAAAGGCAGTGTGAATGGACCTATGTTCCTATGACCAAAATTATTGCCATAGTCAAACTAGCTAATTTAACTCTACTTTGGGTATCTCCATGCTGCGCTGTTGTTTGCCATATAAACAGTCTTGACTGCATCATGGTAAACAAAGTTAAAAGGGTAGTATAACATATTTCAGATAACAGCTCAGTACCTAAACCTTCCTGGATGTGCTGTGCACAGGAGAGGCTGGAATAGGAATCTAGCAAAGACTTCTGATTTACAGCAAATCAAGAACTGTAAACATGTTGTGGTACTCTGGGAAAAAGAGATTATTATGTTCATTTTAAACTCTAAGGCTCCTCTTTTTGCTGAGGTGAAATTTTCCTGTAGGAAACTTACCAAAATTTCCCATTGTGTATCCCTACAAAAATATAGATTCACTGATTTCTTTTTTAGGTTTAGGAAGAACAGAGGTATCTGAAACAAGTCTTCTTTTTATTTGTTGTTCACAACTAGTTTTAGTTTAATATATTCAAAACTTACATACTACAGAGTTATCCACATATATATGTATCAATGATGTCTACTATAAAGAGCATGTATTGAATGTAATATTGCCTCAATTAAGTATTTGCATTTCCTCCATGATTTTTCATTAACGGTAATGCATCTGTCAATGAAAGTATTTTATTGTGGATATGCAAAGCAATTTAAAACATTTTGTTGTGACGAAACCAACACAAAACATTTAGCAGCAGTCAAGATTTACAGGACAGGACAATATAACAGATCCAAGTTTATAAACATACCAAGTTGCCTATTGTGAAAACATTCTCTAGGACTAAAGTCTTGCCTGAAGCCCCAGCCCCTCCTGAAAACTGACAGAGTGTTCACATCTCATTTCTGCCCCATCAGGAAAAGTGTCTAGTCCTGCTGGGAACTTGCATCCATTTAGCTCATTCTAACAAATTTTTATTGGCATAGAAGAAAGAATATCCCAGTGGTTAGCACGGTAGCCACAGGCTACTTCTGTGATCTTGAGCAGTCACTTACAGGCAGAATTGTTACAGAATGCAGTAAGTAGTCAGTAGGATTTCCAGAAGCACTTAAGGGCCTGTTTGCCATAGAGAACAAAAGAAATTAGGCACCTGGTGCTTTCAAAAATCCTGTCTAGGTGCCTATGGCCATGTCTAGACTGCAAAGCACTTGCACTCCACAGCTCTATGTCTCATGTGCACAGATTCCTTTCCCATGGAAACCAGGGTGGGGAGAGGGGGATGCTCGGCTCAGAGATTGCACTTTGACACAGCTGGCACACTGGGAAGCACTCCTGCAGCCCTTCCTACAACTTTAGGTATCAAAGCAGTTTTAAGCTCCTAAACAAAGTCTCGAAGTATGTTAAAAATCAAGCTCTGTATTACTCTTGGATTTGCTTCCCCATCAGTAAGACAGAGATAATAATTCTTTTCTCATATGGCCATTATAAAGAAAAAGACATCAACTACGTTGCAGAAGTCCAGAGCTGTAAAAACACCCATCAAGAAGCACGAGACTCTCAGTCTATGCAGGGGCTGTATTACCAGCAGGAGAAGAGAGGTCAAGGTCATACTAGCCCTCCTATGAATGCAGCTCTGTGCAGCATGTAGCTCCCCATTCACAGTGCAGTAATATTCCTCCCAGAATGAAATGATGTCACTAACAAGCTCCTTCTGCACATCTTTTCCATCCCCAGTGGCTATATAATTTCTTCAACAACTGCACACAAACATTTGATCTACCTTGGATTTCCATTTCTCCAGTATAACAGCCAGCTTATGCCCAGTAAATTCTATGGTTAATCTCCACTTTTGGGCTGAACTGTGGGAGTCATTTATTGCTATAAATGAGGATGATTTTTGAGAATACTGTCTCTATAGAAACTGGTGGTGGACTAGACCAAAGAGGTTTCTTAGAGGAAATTTCCTGCTCCTTTCCCTTCATAGATGATGCCAGAAAGAGCTTGAGCTCCTTGTTGCTTGGTAGGGACGGATTAGTTTGGCATATTTGGTATGTAAATTTCTCTACCACAAGTAAAAATGTAAATATTTACAACTGACCATATTTACTTACATAAAAATATTTTTTCAATTGTATTTCAGCTGGGTCCGTGTGTTCACTTCACTTACATTACAAAAAACCAAGGGAAATTCCAGAATACATGCATAAAATTGCATTAAGATGGTGTTAACGTTGCTGATTCTCATTCCTAAATAACACAAAAACTAAAAGTACAGGAAATCCTGAGTTAAGGCTCTTTCACAAACTTTAGACATAATTTCCTTTTTCATACATAATACTTCCTTCAGTGCTGGTGGAATCAATTTTTGGCTGGCTGTTCTGGCATTGGGACAATGATGTGGCAGCGGAATACAGCATATCTGAGCAGACCCATTTTGTTTCCACTTAAATGTGTGGTATTACCATAAGGCCAAAGCTTTTAAGAGCAAGTAGTGATTTTGAGTATTTAAAGCCAAGATGCCTGAAGTGCTCCAATTTTTGGAGATTGATACCAGAAGGAAAACTGAAAATCATATAAAAGTATCGGAAAATGCTACAAAGAGTAGGAATCCCATTAAGAGATACACTTTTAGGTAATTGTCAGTCATGGTCAAATTGCTTGCTGTATTGAGATTTTAACATCTTTCCAATCCCTAATAATTCCCTTTTCTTAAGACACCTCATGAAATCCAAGTATTACAATAAAGATCAGTCTTTCCCTGAAGGGAACTCCTGCTGTGAAAGATAATAGTAAATTGCATTAGCACATTTCCTGTAACCAAAAGGGTCTGTGTTACGGGTGCAATCATTAAAATCCCTTCACCTACTGAGGTGTTATCAGTTTCAGGAGCAGGTTCCATACTTTGAGCCCTGCCAGTGAATTGTGCTTGCTGCTGGGGAAGGAAGCAATAAATGTTTAGATGCTGATAGCAACATTCCTCGCTATTTTAGAATAGGAAGTTAACAAGCAACATGCATCTGGAACTGCAAGGAATGTCCCAGTAATCTTTCTGAATTTGGTTACTGTTTGGAGCTTGCCCAGTATGGCAAGGGCAGTGCTGCAACTCATGTGAGAACCATCATCTTACCTTTTTTCCCCTCTCATTTGGCCAAAAACCACAAACCCAAAAACATACTTTGGCACCGCTATGGCACTAAACTTGATAACAGAGCTATAAATGAGACTCCTTGCTTCGGCATCTTGAGATGTTTTAAAACATATGTAACTGAATCTTACAAACTCAGAACAAGATTTCCAAGGCTTTCCTTAACAATATAAACTCATTTATAGAATGGCAAAACCAAACCTGATTAACTAGAAACCAATAAAGTGTTGTATACACTGAAAGCCGCCAGTTCACACAGAGTAATAAGCGTCTTGATGAACAGTCCATAGTGAAGTTATTTCCATTTTATGTTGCAGCTAAGAAGATGCAGCAATGTGGCTGAAGGGGTGGAAGAATTCCTGTACCCCCAGTCAGTTTGTGGCCACGTACTCCCTGGCCATCATATCCTTCCAGCATATCATAGCTAACAAAACTGTAGCTGCAAGATTAGTCAGTTCAACTGGCTGATCCAGAGGAAAACTAACCTTAAAAAAAAATAAAAAAGTTCTTCACTGTGTAAGTCAGCTGCATCAGGTCGCACCAAGACTGTGTAACTTAGATCTGGTAACAATTGCTGGAGAAAGGCGGAGGAAGACGATGCTTTCCAGCAGCTGCCATCAGTAGAGTCCCTTGGCTATAGCATGAAAACTCACCTTCAGACTAACTGGAGAGAATGGTGCAATTTGGTGTAAGCACAGCTGGCATCCTCTTCTTCAGGCACAAAAGAAAGCAGTGGACCACGAGGCAAACAGCAGGCAGGCCCAGTATGCCCTTACCCAGCATGCTGAAAGCAGGTGTGGCAGAGCACCAAGAAGAGCTATAGTCTCAGGCTGGGGGGCCTTAGCTAAGTCAGCAGCAGGACAACAATGCCTGAACACCTGAGGGGTTTAAAAATAGACGTTGTCACTTCCCATTGCCACAAGAAGCATACTGAAGATGAGGATGTAATTTAGAAAAGCGGTGTCAGAAGCCTGCCTGTCCTATCCTGTTCAGAAACTGAGCAACTATATTTTGCAGAAGCTCTGAAATGCCTGTCTAGTGTAGTTCCATTCATCATTGACCTTTTCAGCAGTTTGGCTTATATGTCACAAAGAAACCTGTAGTGATGGCCACCCTGGACAAAAAAACTAACTATGTCATCTCAGGTTAGCTGCTTGTCCTAGACAGCCATTACAGGCCACACCAGGAAATATTAACCTCAAGTGTCACTCTTTTGCCTTACTTTGGACTCCTACATTAGATGAAATGGATTGTGCTCCACAAGGTGCTTATGTTTTTCCCTTGACAGTAAAGGGAACTTAGGATGATTAGCTCAGGTGCAGCTGTCTGTTTCAGACAGCCAAAGTTAAGTGAGATGTATCCCGTCTGAGGAGCTGTCACCTTCTGTCCAGCTGTAGATGATGAAATACATGGTACTATGACCCAAATATTCATAAATAAATGTAGTGAGACTCAGAGTTATTCAGTTATGCTTCTTCTATCATCCTATTCCCTTAGAGGCTCTCCCTACCTAGTTAACCTCATATCCATCTCAATGTGTCAGGGCAAAGCCACAGACAGCTCATATCTACTTTAACTAAGCACTGTAAAGGAAGAGGAGGAGAACATTTTCTGGATTTCAATAACAAAAATTTGTTAATTAAGGATCAGAGTAATTAATTTTGGTAACCTCTCTGTAACTGCCTTGTCTATTGCTTTAGTTCTAGAATTTAGTTCTAGAATTTGAAAGAAGCTGAATGTCTGCTAGTTTTCTGGGCACCTTCATGAATCTCACCATCATGGAAATGGTGCTCTAACATTTACATGTAGTAGTCTCTCATTTAATTTAAATCTGCTTATTCTTGTTACAATTTCCACTACAGCAGTAAACAATCTATCCGCTCTCTTGGTACTTAGATGCTCCAAAAAATATTATGCCATTACTATACAAGGCTTTTCACTTGATGATTCAGGCGTATCTGTGTGGACCACAACCTTTCCTTGCAAGCCAACCTTTCACAAATTACTAGCTTGAAAAAGCTCTCCTAAAAAAATTAAATCAATCCAGTTTAAAAATCCCATCTCATTTTAATTTACAGTCATAAACTCTGTGACCTATGTGAAATTTATTAGTAACTCCTGGAGCTTTTACAGTCTGTCTGGGTTTAGAATCCTTTCTTGGTAGCAGCTGGCGTCATACTGTTGTTGCCAATGGAGAAGAGCTCAGGTGTTGCTTCAGGTTTGCCCTGTGCTGAGACTTCAACACGCTTCATTGATTTTCAACTGTATTCAATATGCACTTTAACCATCTTAAAAAATTTTAAATGAGTTCGAACAATACAGAATTCCAACACAAATGATAAGTCAATGGAATAAAGGGCTCAAATACACTAGAGACTTGCTGCATCTTGACAAGCAGAGGCTGCGCATCAGCTGAGCACTCCATATCCAGACTCTCAGTCCATAATAAATGCAATGGAAATGGCACTAGCAATGGCATGGGGCTCTGAGTCCACAGTCTTGACATCTAGAACGATAGATGGTATTTGTCTTAGAGTCTCTGCTTCTCGTTTATCTTCATAACATAGTCTAAATAATATGCAAGGGAAGTTTAAAATGACAGAAAAGCACATGATTATATTTCAAAACCAGCTCCAAAGCCCAGAAACTGAAAGAAAGATTGCCACTTTCCCCCTACCCTCTTTAAGTCTCACAGGTCTTTGAATCCCTTTCTTGATTTTGTGAGACTTGATTCAGGATCTCTGAATGGCTTGACTCAGGATCTCTGAATGGCTGAAGTTATCCATATGGCAGTAGTTGCAGCTATTATATAATAAATAAAATAAAATAAAATCCTTTTTAATGAAAACAAAGCTTTTAAAGTAGCTTCATTGCACCCTCCTTCAACAGCTTCAGTGTGAAACATGACACTGTCATAACAACAGAGCCACGAGATGAGTTTTTCTCTGATGACAGTGAAAATAATTTTTGCTCCAAATTTGAATGGACATTGTATCACAGACAGGCCTGGATGCACACATGCC
The DNA here is from genome assembly GCF_963082525.1 of Nesoenas mayeri. Classification (NCBI taxonomy): domain Eukaryota; kingdom Metazoa; phylum Chordata; class Aves; order Columbiformes; family Columbidae; genus Nesoenas; species Nesoenas mayeri. The sequence goes on along the minus strand of NC_137543.1, from coordinate 90,519,451 downwards.
TAGCAAGGTTGTCCAACATTTCCCATTATGAGACTCTGTTTTCAGTTATTTGTAACTTTGCCAAAGTTTAATTATTTGCACTGAAATTTTCCACACTGAGCATCTGCCTCAGGCTGAATTTGGTGGTTTTTTTTTTTGGAAACAAATAACTCAGCCATTTCTGAGATCAGAGTGAAGGGAAAATACATAATTTTAATTTGTAAAACATCCAACAGAGTTCTGCTGAAAAATTTGGGTTTACCACAACTTGTAGAATGGGCTAAAAATTTGGCAGAGGCTTTCAAGGATGTAGCTCTCTCCACCTCTTCAGAGAATTTGTCAAACTTGGCTAAGTTCTAGTGCTTTGGAAAAAAAAAAAACCAGCAAAAAAAAAACAGTTCACACATGCTCAGTAGAGAAGTCTCAGGTGTCAGCAGTTGCATTTCTCAAAGATGCTGTAATTATAGAATATGTTCCAGACCAAGGCTGAGCAGGATTTTCCTTGCAACTACAGCTCTACGTCATGCTGGGCTGCAGTCCAAGACAGAGCGCAGCAGCTCTATTTCTCCCACCTACTCCAAACAGGAAGCAAGAAGAAGGAAGCTGCACTATTTAAAAGCAGAGCTTGCAAAAAGCTGATCTGCCTGGAGACGAGGAGCAGACAGGAAGCAGGATACCAGAATGTAGAGATAGAATGGAAGAAGAGGGAACTGGGGCACTTATGGTTATAGAGACATTAAACCTCATGTGGAAAAGAAGCTGGAGAGATTCAGAACTGGTAAGAGAAAAAAAAAAATAAGCAAAGTTGATAAAGTGTTAGCAATTGTGAGAAAGACTGAAAGATCCACTCAGTCTGAGTGAGGAACTGATGCGGGACATTAGTCTACAGAGAAATCTATAGTGGAGAAGGAAAAGAGGCCAGAAGAGACAGAAGAGATTAAAAGCTAGAAAGGAACTAGTGGAAGGAACTGAAATGTGCTAAGAAATGGAAATGGAGCTGGAAAGAAGATTGAGGTTAAGGAGAAAATAAGACTGAAGCAGTCACTGGTAGAGTGGTTATGCTTTGCAGGAATAAATTCAAGCACCTATGTCCTGTGGATGTACATTCAATCTGGACCTTGTAGTGCAGCTCAAGAACCTTGACTTTTATACAAACATAGAGAGCTTTAGGAGTCCTGTATTTTATAACCACCAGTATCACCAAAACCCCAAGATGGCATTATAGTTTGTCTTTTTTTTTTTTTTTTTTTAACAAAGCTGTTTGAAAACAGACATACTTTAGTTTTTAATCCTATGTGTTCAAATGTTTCAAAACCTCTTCTTTCTCTCTTCCCTCCTTTCTGTTTCCACTTTCTCCTTCGTTCTTTGCAAATGTCTTCTTTCTTCAAAAACTGCAGGACTAGCTCTGGCTCAAACAGCTGCAGAAACAGCTTGGCTTCAGACATTTACCACAGCAGATTTGCTTAATCAAACAGCCATCAGAGCAGCTTTGTTTCAAGCAGTTGCCAAAATCCTGTCATGCTACAACTTCAAAAAGCCGCTCCAGCAGCTTTGCTGAACACCAGAGATGCTCATCATGCATGGAGGTGACATCATACATTTCTAGGTAGAAAATGCAATGATATTAATGTTTTGTATATTTCTGTGATACACTTTTATTCAGCTAATTAAGGTATTTGTAGTAATGAAGGTCATACTTCGGAGTCCATGGCCACTTTGTCTAGTTTATATATTTTACAAAAAAAGGTGTTACTTTGTTGCAGGTACTTCCCACCACTGGCCTCCATCCAAACATGAATTATTTCAGAGAGTTTGAAGAAAATTATTTCAACAACGTTGAATAAGCAATTGAAACTATAAAAACAACAGAGAGCCAGCAGAATTAAACACTAGGAATTATGCTGTGTGGTCATCAAGTTCCAGTCATCATCAACAACTACCACTTTTTTGTTGTTTCGATAGATTGTTTGTTTAACCTGAATTAAAGCCTTCAGTGAGAGTGATTCTACCAGCTCCTGAGGCAAACCTACTCCAGAACATCAGAACTGCTACCTTCACCAAGTTTTTCCCAACAGCTAACCTGAATCTTTCTTCCTGCAATTTAAGCGCATTACTTCTTGTTACACAAGAAGCCTTGTCTCCATGGACTGGAAGAACAATGTATACCCTCCTCTCTAAAAGTCGTCTTTCCTTTAACATACAAAACAGCAGTCCTTTCAGTCTTGGATCACTGAATGTGGGTTTTTTTGGCTTGTAATTATTTTCACTCTTGTTCTCTGGACTGTCTTGAGTAATCCACTGCTTTCTTGAAGAACAATGGCCAGAGCTGAACACTGTAGTTCAGCTGAGATCTTGCCAGCTGCGAGAAGAGAAGGATTACTATCTATCATTTGTAGGTTGTGATCTTCTTAAGAGAAATCTGAACATAGTTGATACCGTAGAGGATAAGTCCTGTATCCTAAATGTCACAGGCGCTTAGATCTCACTTGGGAATACTCAACAAGTATGCAGGAAATATATTAGCTCAGCTAATAAGACTAGATTTTGAACATACAAAAAGTTCTGGTATGTATAAATATTTGTAGCTTTAAAAATGTACACATCAATTTCTCACAGTGGCATAACTAGCTTAGAAGTGAAGCACTGATCTGTTCCTGTGAACCTACATTTTTCGGAAGTTTAGAAATAATGGCTACATCAATAGCAGTTAAATGTTCATGTTTAATTCAAACAGATCTGTGTTAACTTTGTTAAATCTCTTGTGATTTCTCAGCAATTTTTCTGCTGTGCTTTTTGCAAATTACATACATTAGGTGCCTTATCTTTCATAGAATCACAGAAACATAGAATAGTTTGGGTTGGAAGGGACCTCCAAAGGTCATCTAGTCCAACCCCCCTGTAATGAGCAGGGACATCTTCAGATAGATTAAGTTGCTCAGAGCTCCATCCAGCCTGGCCTGGAATGTCTCCAGGGATGGAGCATCTACTACCTCTCTGGGCAACCTGGGCAAGTGTTTCACCACCTTTACTGTAAAAAATTTCTTCCTCATGTCTAGCCTCAATCTCCCTTCTTTTAGTTTAAAAGCATTACCCCTTGTTCTGTCGCAACAGGGCCTGCTAAAAAGTCTGTCCCCATCTTTCATGGCATGATCTGGATGAGGAAATTGAGTACACCCTCAGTAAGTTTGCAGATGACACCAAGATGGAATGTTGATCTGCTGGAGGATAGGAAAGTTCTACAGAAGGATCTGAACAGGCTGGATCAATGGGCTGAGGCCAATTGTGTGAGGTTTAATAAGGCCAAGTGCCAAGTCCTGTACTTGGGTCACAACAATCCCAAGCAACATTACAGGGTTGGGGAAGAGTGGCTGGAAAGCTGCCTGGCTGAAAAAGACCTGGGGGTGTTGGTCAACAGCTGACTGAACATGGACCAGCAGTGTGTCCAGGTGGCCAAGAAAGCCAACAGCATCCTGGATTGTATCAGGAATAGTGCGGCCAGCAGGACTAGGGAAGTGATTGTCTTCCTGTATTCGGCACTGGTGAGACCCCACCTTGAATCCTGTGTTCAGTTTTGGACCCCTCACTACAAGGAAGACATTGAGGAACTGGAGAGAGTGCAGAGAAGGTCAACAAAGCTGGTGAGGGGTCTGGAGCACAAGTCTGATGAGGAGCAGCTGAGGGAACTGGGGCTGTTTAGCCTGGAGAACAGGAGGCTGAAGGGAGACCTGATCACTGTCTACAGCTACCTGAAAGGAGGTTGTAGCAGGGGGGGCGTTGGTCTCTTCTCCCAAGTAATAAGTGATATGACAAGAGGGAATGTCCTTAAGTTGCACCAGGGGAGGTTTAGATTGGATATTAGGAAAAATTTCTTAACGGAAAGGGTTATCAAGCACTGGAAGAGGCTGCACAGGAAAGTGGTGCAGTCACCATCCCTGGATGTGTCTAAAAGATGTGTAGACATGACACGACACTGCTCTTGGCAGAAAAGTCTCTGGTTTTCACTTAATGTATGTATAATCACATTTCTGTGTGTTTTGTGTTTCACTTAGGAACTTTAATCACTTTGCAATGAGAGATGCTTTGTAAATGTAAGGTATTGGTACAGTATTATAATAATTAGTGCTGTATTTTAATAACTGTAATGCAAATCTATTCCTCACTTGTTGCTGAATATTTATAGCCTTATAAATTAAGTGGCATGAAAATTTTGCTGCTCTCTAATGACAGTGCTCTTTATCCAAGTAGTATAGAAAAAACAGTAAGATTTTAGGTCTTACACTGAATCATGCCCATGGTGGAAAATATAAAATCTACACCTTATCATTATTACCTATGTACTACACTAGCAATCAGGGCTCCATCATGCAAAGAATTGTGCAAACACACAGTAAAAGGCAAAACCTTAGTCTGAAGACTAACTCTACCATTATTCCCATTTTAACAGAGGAGGAAGTTGCAGCATGAAAGCGAGTTACTTGAGGATCAAAGAAATGTGAAACAGGCAGAGATTGAATCCTGAACCTCTGAGTCAAGTCCAGTTCTCTAACAGCAATTCACCTGCACTATGTACAGCCTCAACAAAACCAAATTTAAAACCTCAGAGCCACCTTTTTGTCAATTTTATAACTTCCCTATCAAAGACCATCCCTAAAATAAGGTGAAGAATAAAGAGAAAAGACAGAGTAAGAGCATAACAGAATATATTCCAGTTATACTAAGGTCCTACCAGCCCATCCAGACCTGGGAAATGTCTTTTCTCAGAACAATGAGTTATAAACAAAGCTTAGAACTAATGAAGAAATGAATCTTTCTATGGGATCAAATCTGCAGGAATAACCTTCAGTGTCTGTATTGGGTAACCTTTGTATTTCAGCAGTCTGAGTAATCAGAACAGAAATAAAACAAGTCAAAAGATTTACAAACAGAGTTTAACAGAGAAATATGGAAATTTGATCATGTGGCAACCAACTAGGATCTAAAACTTGATAAAGCATATTTAAGTACAGCTACAACAGAACAGTTAGGTGGCTAAGAGGTTGCTCTGTCTGCAGTTCATGGTTCATGAACCCTAGCCTGTGTTGTCAGCCAAAGTCAGTGTTTTGATCTTGTGCAGTTTTTCCACACCAATTCATTCCCAGAAGATTTATTCCTTGCCAAAATATCACACCTGGAGTTCAGCCAGTTATGAAAGAGCTGTGTCAAGCTGACATGTGAGAATACTGAAAAATGGTGGGTATCTTCCAAGTAAAGTGTTTTCTTTTGACAACCTGCATTTTAGCTGCCTTTTGGTCCCTGAGAATTTGAAATTTAGTGTTTATGCTCAGGTGCAGACTTTTAGTTTTTCTGAGAAAACCTCAAGTCTGATGCCTTTTCCCACAGCATGGTTCTTCCCTTAATGAGACAGTGTCTGATTTCAAAATCCCAGCAGTCTTTACCAAAGGAACAAGTAATCCCAAGATCTGTCTTTTTCTGTGAGTCCACTCACATTGGTTCCAGCCCTTTGAGCCAGCCACTCTCTCTTGTGATTGCAAAGGACTAGCAGCAGGGTCTCTGATTTGCATGACAGTCATAAGACAGACCCACACAAGCTTAGAGCAGGATGTCATTTATAGAGTCCTAAAATTACATTTGCCCCTTTGAAGGCAACTATGAGGCTGATGTGGCCCCTGGTGAAAATGAGTGTGACACCCCTGGCTTAGAGCAATTCAGGATGCCTGTAAGCTGGATGCAGGTCTCAAAGGACCATCAGCTAGGGACTACCGGAAACTAATAAGCACTGGACCGACTGGAAGACAACAGGATTGTGTGCATGAGCTGCCTTACTAGAAAACACCTCTCTCAGCAGATTTACTATCTTACTGGGAAGATACTGTGGATATTCAGGCACTAAGGGACAGAAGCAAGAAAATTAACCTAAGTCATTTGCCCTATGGTTCTTTTTCCTCTCACTTCAGTTTTGCCATTGAACACTTCCCAATCTGAATGCATATGGCCCTTTATGTTTTTTTTGAAGGAGTGTGGATACTATCAGCTGGATCCCTGAGGGATGGAGGCAGCCCCACATTGCATGTTCTAGTATCTGACTTGCAGGTGTTATATACTAGCCCTGAGTTAGACGCCTACAATGCAGAGCTCAAAGACCCAGAACACCCTGAGCAGGAAACCAACAAAATCAACAAAGATAGCAAGATTATGGACACTAAGCTCTGAAGGATTTAAGCGCTTAATCTCAGGCTACAGCAAGAAATTTCTTTTCTCTTGGTGTTTACTACCTCGAATGCACAGTTGGGCTCAAATACTCCAAAGACGGGCATAGCCAGAAGCTCAGTTTTATCCAATAGTTCAGTGATTACTTTGAGGACAGAAAAAATGCCATAATTCCTCTTCTTGAAGCAGCTTTACTTCACTGAGAATAATTAAATATTCATTAGGCAAAAGAGAGAGCAATACTTTATTGCCTAGCATTTGAGGCACTCAGCTACAAGAGAAGAGGCCTCAGTGCATGCATCAATGAAATTTTAAGTATCCCATATTAAGTAATCATGAGAGCAGGGACCAGGATTCAGTCCTCTCTTTACTTAGATGGGAGAGCTAACCAGTGAGCTATATTGTCATACTAGTTTTTATATTCCTTTGCTTCCTTCCCTGCACTCTCTCAGTTCTAACAAGTATTTTGCTACCCTGTGCACACTGGAAAAGCAAGGAAAGAATGGATATTGAACACCTCCACTCTGGAAAACAGACTATGCCTAAAGTTAGAATGATTTTGAAAGGTGGGAAATACCTATTCAAAAGACAGAGGCATGAACAAAAGAAATGGGGCCTTCTGTGTCTCAGCTGAACCCTTTAGCTGATGAGTAAAAGGGCAGGAAATGTGATGAGAGATCCCCGGCCATGCTTCCTATATGGCCAAATACAACATGTCTGTACTCAGGGTGTTTTCTGGACTGGAACTGGGATGGAAGCTAAGGGATGGAATATCTTTCCTGAGAAATAAAAGGCTTAAGCATCAACCCTCCCAGTTTCATTCATTTAGCTACTTAGTAAATATCACCCATGAGAACTTGGGCACTCTGTGATTTTATGTGCCTCCAGGCAAAGCATCATCTAAGTCAAGACTTTGAATGCCTTTATTTGGGATTTAAACACCTAAATATTCCTGGAGATCCTCTATATACACAATATTTGACCATAAATTTCTAGCAGGTATACATGAGAATTGCTTTGTTTGACTTCAATATAATTTATCTTTTAAAGCTATTCATTTTTTGTCAGGTTATTTCTAGGAACCAAAGACTGAGTAGCTGGTTTTAGTTCAGTGATTAGGTAAGAAAATAGCTTGAAGAAAATGATAAGTTATCCTGCTTATCACTTGGAATGTTGACTGAGCAACAGTCATGTGATTTAAGTTATTGTTATTGTTATTTTGACCTTCCTTCCTAAGCTTTAGTAACATGTGTATATCACTTTCTGTAATGATCTCCAATCCTAAGAATTTTGAGCTGGTGTGGTACTGTATTTTATTTAAAAAAGGCATTTTCAACTTGAACAGTGTGATTGTACAAGGTTGGAAGCACTGTAGAAAATCAGTGTACTTCTGGTTTAATCAGTTCTATTTTCATTGGGCTTTGAAAAATGGATACTTTATTTTAAGGATGAGCTAGCACACATCTAGTGAGTCTGTACCCAAACTCTGTTTTGATTAGAAATAGATTTGGACAGCACATAGGACTATCATTCAACTGTCCTTGGTTTTGCACCAATCAGCTCAGTTCTCTTGCAAAGAACCCATCATCTGAGTGAGAAAATAGAGCAGCAGGGAAATTCACAGATACAAAATAAGCTCAAATAACCACTTTTACATGAATGTAAGGGTCTGCCTACATGGTTAAGTGGAACCAAAATAACAAAATGGCTCATACATTATGCTTACAGTTATGGTAGTTCAGGTCTTCACAAGTGCTATAATATTAGAACAGCATTCAATTGTGAAATAACATAGATTTTTAAAGCATATTATTTAGAAACAGGGCAAAGTTTTTCTAAATAAAAGCACACACAGACAGTCAAAATCCTGCATTTCGACAAGGCCAAATTCCTTTCTTGGATATTTGGCATCAGCTGTTTACAGGATGTATAACAGCCATATTGAGTGCAGTAATCAAAGCAGGCTGCTCCTGAAAGCCACTGGCAGTCCCGTGCCTCTGGACTGTCACTGTCTACACTCTGAGGTCCAAAGTGTTTCTCTAAATGGGATGTCTGGAAAGCGAAATGGACCTAAGAATAAAGTTCAGATTAACAGTAAAAATATTGATTCTGGCAAAGTGGGGAGATCCAAGCAGGTCTTTAATAACAGAATAGAATTTGTTGATGGGCAAGCAGAAAAAGACGAAACATATATTGGAGCTATTTTTCATTTTGTTAGGATATATAAGCTTTACAAGTATCTATATTTTAAAAACACTTTATTTCTGCTTGATTTGTACTTAGAGATCTCATATAAATACTTTCTGCTTTTGAAAGATTTCTTGGATGGTTTAGATGAATGGCTGTGGATAGGAATATTTTGGCCATTAATCATAGGGTTCAGTTTTTCACCAGAGCATCTTTTTATACAAATATTTGTGTTGAATAAGCATTTGAGGCAAAAAGAATTTGAAGCTGACTAAAATTATTTCCTCTTTCAATTAAGAACATTTCACTTGCCTCATTACTTCTATTACAAATGAATCACAGATTTTTTAGGGTAATCAAGATCAGACTTTCTCCTTTAAATATATATATTAAAATATCCTAAATATTATTATTTAAAATGTCTTTTTTTTTTTTTTTTTCTTTTTTTTTTTCTTAAAGGAGAAGAAAACCCTCATCCTGTATAGGCCACAGAGCAGCAACACAGAGACACAACCTATCTTCTCTAGCCTCAGCAAACACCTTCTTGCCTAAGCTCACACCTACAGCCCTATCAAATTACACTTTGAGATACTCAGGAAAGTACATGCTCTACTCTAAGAATGAGCATATTTTTTACTGCCTTCTGCAGAGCACGGAGACAATTTCCTGAAATGGGACCAAAATCTGTTATCAGATATTACAAGTTCCACAAGCTCCAACTTACCACAAACTCCAATATGAAAATGTTGCAAGAGGCATCTGTGGCAATCCTTAGGCAGCGCCTTCTCTTCTGAATCAGATAGACCTGATAGTCCAGAAAAGTGCAGAAACTCTACATCTGGAGGAACTACTCTCTGGAGTGGGGGAAGGGGCTGAATGCTTCAGATAATTCAAGGTATGACAGCATTTGTGTAAAAATGGTGTGCGTGGTTAACCCAATACTACTTGCCAAATTCCAGTGTAGCCAATTACAAGCATTACCACATAATCAAGGCTCAACCAGTAATTTGTAAGCTGTGTTTGGGTTTAGATGCATTTGTGCCATCTTCTATATGAAGTAGGGACAGTCTTACTTAGAGCAACGAGTGTTTTTAATCATTCAGGACCTTTGCAGCATACTCTGTAAGGAATATATCCAAGGAAACAATGGGTTTGCTTCCTATTTGCACAGTAACTTAGAGCTGAGTCTGTCTGGTGGCTGATAAAGTTTATCACAACCATCAGCTGTAGAGAGGAATTCAAACATCCTTTCTGCTTCATTTAACAGCTCAAGAGAATCGTGATGCTCCTGGGCTGCACTGCCAGCTGTGGGAAGAACCAGGGACACCATGTTCGTTACCTTATAAACAACTGTTCTTACATACCTGCTGGAAGTGCTGCTGGCTGAAAAGTCAGAGTGACCATTTTACTCTTGATGTGATGAATAAAGACTCTTTTGCAGTTATATGCAGGCTTTGCCTTTAGACATGGAGAGGAGGAAGCCCTTGGTAGTACTCTCAATTTCCTACTAAATGGTGCAAGAACACTGGAGAGGCATCTGCATAGGCGGTGCAAGCAAAGGTACTTGCTTGCTGATACTTGCTGATACTTGAGGGAGCCTTGCTCCTACGTTAGAACTTCACGTGTCAAAGTATTTTATCACAGACAAAATCCCTGCACGGGCCCTGGTACATAAAAGGAGCATGCTGAAATACCACTGAACTTAGGTGGTTTCTTCCAAAGCAAGCATATTCTTTTTTAATTGTGTCTCTTTCTACCTATGACTATATTCCTTGGTACAGTTTAAAACTGTACATAAACAAGATTTAAACATAACACCAACATATACTAGTAAGCTAAGTATTGTTTTCAAGTAATTTTTATAAGCTGTTGGGTTTCACTAGCTTTAAATTTTCTCTTCTTTTAGTAAATGTTGAGATAGTTCTTTATAATGCCATTCTAATGTTTCCATTTTGGAGAGCTGAAAGTTGTGGTTCATAGTAATACTTTGGCACACTCAATTAGATTTTCAGATACAGCTAGGCCTGGGGGTCAGCTCAGGAAGAGGCATGTTTAAAAGTCCTTCTCACTCCAGGATTAAAATACATTGTGATAATTAAGATTAAAAAAAAATATATCTAAATGTATCTAATATACTAGAGAACTAAGTAGCACTAAGTGCTGCCAGCTGAGAGACTCAAGTATAAAAGTGGTTTGAGATGGCAGGCTCTAAGCCAGTGGAAGCTGAAAAGCTTTGCAGATGTGATGTGGTCATTCTCTGTTGACGTTGGTGGTCATGCTGTTATCACAGCACTGCTCCCACAGCTGTCATTGGAGTCATGCTGGCAGAGCCTCTGCTGGGAGACATCTGCCTTGCTCTTCTAACCGGAGTTGAAATGCTCTGATGACAGCTGCACAGAAAGTGAAGAAAAAGGGAAGACAATAGAAATCTGAAAGAAATATTGAAGATATAAATGGAAGCAACTATGCTAACCACTGTCAAGATGCAGACCAGAACTTCACAGAAGTTAGAAAATGCAGCTACAGGGGTGTCATTTTTATTTCAGTTCCCATGCTGTAAATCTGGGATTAGGTTAAGTGACTCTATATTCACACCCAAACAATCAGAATCTGCCTTGGATCCCTATAGTAATTTTAATTCACCTTCTTTGTCTGTTTATGCTACAGTGGCTCTTCACAGCAGCACACTATGATCACACAACATACACATGACATTTTATGGTAATGTTATAAAAGATGTTGACCACTGAATGTAACAGCTTGCAGTCAGCTCCTATGAACATTGAGAGGTTGTTTTTAGTGTACTCCGATCTATTGTTTTTCACTGGAAGGATAGCAAAGATGCATCAATTTTTATCTCTAAGCAACATCCACTGTTCTGGCAGTTAAAAAAAAAAAAAAAAGCTATTACAACATACAGAAAATGGTATTTTTTGTTGAGAACATCATGTCTTTTTTTTCCTATTGTTCTGTATATTAAGCTTTACCCCCACTTATGTGTAACTTAGTCCCAGTGGGAAAGCTATTGTAACTGGTATGTATTTGTTATAAGGACTTAGAACATAACAAATACTTTAAGAGCGCATACATAAGCTCAAGGAGTTCAGTGAAACACAGACCATTCTACTAGACTGCCTAAATCATGAACAGGCTGAAGCATTGTTCAAAAATGACATCTGAACACCGCACATACTAAATTGAACAACCACCATCCACACACATGCTTTTCAGGTGCAAGAAATTAAACTATAGCCCAAAGCCTGGCTCTTCGTTGTAAGCGAACTGAGGCCTAATGCAAAAAAGCCCACCTCAGTCCATTGCAATTACAGCTCAAGTATTTAAGAATCCATACACTGGGGCACGCTTGCCTCTGTGTTTGATACAGGCTGAATGGTGCTGGAAAAGTGGGCTTTTGAGGGACACACAACTTGAATCTGCATGACTTAGAACAGATGGAGGATAAGAACAGCTTGCTGTGCATGTGACATTACCTTACCTAACTGTACGTGGCAACATGCCAAATGTGTGGGTGTCCTGGCCCTCAAATACATGAGGAGAATGAATGTTACCTTTACAGACATAATACTTTGCTGTATTTTCATGTAATGAAAGTATTTGGTTTCCTTCATTTTGTGGGGCTGGGGCTTGAAGATATACACATTGGTATATGTGCCATGATACACAGCAGTAGCACTCCCCCACAAAGTACAATTTTTTTCTAGGATGCCAAAGTACCTGTGGTTGAATACTTGCACATAACAAAACTGTTTAGTCACAAAGTGAACATTGTGAAAACATGCGAAAGCACAGGGGAGACAGTGAGAGAGGTTGCACAGTCTTCCCTCTGTGCTAAAAGTATGTAGAGATTTCCTGCAACAAACATGAGTAATAAATAAAAAAAAATGGGGAAAGAAAATAATAAAACTGTCTTTAATCATATCCACATCACCAAGTTATGCAATAGTCAGTACTTATGGTTATCCCATTTTGTAGGCAAACATCTGTTAATGGTTCTTTTTTCTGTTTCTGAGCATCCACATCTTCCTACTGAGATCTGGCTTGGATTATTTCCAGAAGCCCATTTATAGTTTCTGTTCCCTAAACACAGTGGTTTTGTTGTGGTGGTGTTCCTCTGTTTTGTGAGGGTAGAGAGGGCCATGTCTGTGTTTTCTGTCTCAGTTTCTCTCCTCACATCCAGGAGTTTGCTCCAAAGAGCCACGATAACCAGTCTCAGGTGACAGAAGAACAAGATCCTGTTCCCTAGATATGAAAGTTCTTGCTGTTCTCTGGCTGCTCTCAACAGAGAGCCCTATTCTTCTGCTTCAGCAAATGTAGCAATGAAGATGATGTTATTTTCTCAAAATAATGTAACTTGCTTTGGCGCCTTGCATGTGGATTGTGCTTTTTTTCAGTTACAGAATTTATGCACAGCTTCCCACAATAACTACATGTTTCCCGGGGACAGAGCCTCTGGGCTTCAGATGAGGCCATGGACTAGCTTGTATCCACCTGCAGTTCTTTTTATTACCATGGAACAGCAACAACAACAGCAATATCAGACAAGAAAAAAAGGAGAAGTCCTCAGCAAAGGTGAGAACTCTTAGTAGTATTAACTGAGAAAAGGAAAATTAAATAAGAAACACTATACTATAGTAGTGACTAAACATTGGAGACTAACTCAAGACCCTTGAATGCAATGACAGAGATGTTATGGGACTGCTTAGGTGCAGGGTCAGCCTTACAGAGAAAAGAAGAAACAGAGGAGTTAACTTGAGAGCAAAATGCTTGAGAGCAATAAGACCTTTTCTGTTTCAAAGGAAAATTCCATGCCTTCCCTTCTGGTTGGCCTGCCATAGCGGATATTATTTTGGAGTACAGCATGTACAGTCCATAAGCAACTATTGGCATCCATGGTTGGCTTCCAAATAAGCAGTGCTTAAAAATATGAAGTGTAAACTTGGCTCTCTCTTCCATCTTGGGTTTTGTTATTGTTGTTTTTGTTGTTCTTGTTGTTGCTCTGAAACAGTATTTGCTAACTTTTTTTTTTTTTTTTTTTTTTTAAAAAAAAGAGAAAAATCTAATTTTAACTCTGTGGATACATTTCTCCTTTATTCAATCAAAATGCTTTTCCTTTCTGTTGTCAGTGGCAGACAGTTGGCAGTTCCCTGTAAAGAAACAGTGCTGTAGCTGACTGTGTGAATCAGCACTTCTGAAGACATTAAATATCATCTCAGACCACCCCTGGAGCACAATGCCAGAAGGAATACCTCTACTAGCACAAATACAGTAACTATTCTGCCCAGGTCCTGGAGGCTCCATGTGAAACCTGCTCTAGTAAATGTAACTAAACTGGGTGACAAACAAGGTTCAGCCTGAAAACTAGGGTTCATCATGATAAATCATCTTTCCAAAATAGCAAAATCCTGTTATCCACACTCTTTCTCCCCGCCCCCCCCCAAAAATAATAATAAAAAAGTATCTATCTTGCTGGAATTCAAAGACGTGGTTTTAAATAATGATTATATTATTCCATTATCTACATGTGTTGGTGGCAGAATGAGACACTCAAGATGTCTAGCAGTGGAAACCTTCAGAATGAATGAAGATGATTACTACCCAGAGCCAAGCAGCAGGTCAGCATGTCCTTAGACATGGATAATGTTAACAATGTGGAAATGTTCAGGAATGGATTGGTCAGAGCAGTTGTGCAAGTGTGAGGAAATTGCTCTCACCAGACGGGTGGAGTAAAGAAAAGCCAGGGGCAGGTTGACAGCAGGAAGTAATACTCAAGGGTATTTGTGTGAGACTTTTTCACACTCAAAACTGGCTTCCCCAGGTAGGTGTTATCTCCTGTACTGACAGACTCACATATAACATGGCTGCAGTTTAGGTAAGTTAACATAGCAAAACAAGGAGGAGACACCAAAGTTTTCCAACCTTTATGCCTATGTATAATTATAAATATATCAATACAGTAATATTTCAGATTGGTTTAGTTATTCAGTAGTCAGAAAGAAGTATAGGAGAATCAAAACAGGTGTAAAAAACCCAGCTATATTAGGAGAAAATGTGTGTGTCAAACTTACTTCACAAGCACATCCAAAACCATGTGCTCTCCTATTAGCAACAAAGACAGAAAGTCCACATCCTCAGTTATTTCTTCAGATCTACCGTCATTTCACTTCAGGGCATCCTTCAACCATTCTTGCAGAGATGACCTCTTGCTAGTAAAGACGATCACACCCTAGAAACTAAACCTTTCGTATTATCTTCCCTTATGCAATTGAGAAGGGTTAGGTGGACAGCCAACACCCTCATAGAACTCTCCTTCATCATAAGGCTTTAGAAGAAAATATTATAGGACTCATTGGTACAGATCCCTGAGAAAAAGCTAGCTCATGTCAACCTGGCCTTCACTTTGCTAAGACCAGTGGAGACTTGCCAGTGAAAACCCTCTTGTGCTTTTCGGTTTGGGAAAATGCATTACAATAGAAAATGTCTCAACTAACACAATGTTAAATACAGTTTCACTCACACTGCAAGAAAGAACAGTCGTGTTTGAAATTGTGTCTACTCATCAGAATTAGCCTGTGAACTGTTTGAAGAGAAACATGAATAAAAGTACTGTTCCCCTTTCTGTTCCTACTTGAAACTTCACTGTAGCATGGCTGAAAACACATATGCTTGTTCTCACAGTGGGGAAGAGCCTAAAATGCTTCATGTCTAAAACATTCAGACAACAGACTCTTGTCTGTTTCATACTTATTAGTTGCTTGACTCTAATATGGTTGTTATTAAAACAACCCAGTTTAATGTCTTCTGTGTTGTATTGACTTCATGTCAAATAATGTTTGTATAAATTATCTTTGAGCCAGGGGAAACTTGCAGGATGTTTTGTCAAAGTCCTTGTAGTGTTTGTCTCAGGTATTGTTAAGGCATATGAATACTATTAGAAATTCTCAATAAAAAGCAAATTCACGAAAAAAAGAAAGGTTTTTTTTTTTGTTTGTTTGTTTGTTTGTTTGTTTGTTTTTTTGTTTTTTTTTTATCTTCAGCAATGTTTTACACTTTATTTGTAACTGGAGTTAAACAGACTTCATCTATTCCCACCTTTCATGAGAGATCCTGTGCTCTTGGATCCCAGGATTTCTTCAGTTTTCCAGTCTTAATAACTCCACGCAACAGAGATTTTCCAATTTTCTTCAGAATATATCCTTTTCCTTCCTCTGCAAAGTCCTTGTTAAAAGCCTTCAACAAATCAAATACTTGACAGCGGCTTCTTTTATCTTCATTTTAAAAACCTGTCACCTATGTTTCTGTAGAAGGATGTTTTAAACTAGTCTAGCAGAGTGATTTATAAGCTTAGAGACTGCTTTATTTGACCTCCTTCACCTTCAAAGGACATGTAAAAAGAAACGGAGACTCATCTCCTGCCATTCCATGGACTCTCAAGCTCCTTTCCATAGAGAGCAGGACACAATCATTTGTCATGAGTAAAATATTGCAGGTTACATACGCTCTACTATCTCTGTAATATATTGTGTTTTAACTTACGTTTTCCTCACAATGTATTAATGTTAAATGCAGTAACCAGTAAAACCTCCAGTGCCTTTATTTTTTCCTTCATTGGTGGCTTGCCAAAGCACCAATACTTTGTCCTGCCTACATGACATTTTACTTTGACACTCACATGGTTGAATAAGCTAAAAATAAAGGAACCTAGATTTTTCTTTCTGCTTGGTAATCTAGATGGAAATTATGCAGTGTTGCAAAGGGGGTTAAGAAGTCTTAGTTTTAGACAAATGTGCCTTTAATAAAGCGTGGCATTAGTAGCAACAGCAGTCAGATGTAACGAGTCATGTTGTTTTAGTTTCAATGCAATATGCGAGACTTCAATCATAGGTGTTAATGTGATCTTACCAATGTAAAGTGTTAAACCATTTAACATGGTCTGTGCTTTTAAGTACAGAGAGCTTATCCTGCTCAGTCACATGGCAGCTGCACTAGAAATTCATGCCAAATCTGGTAAGTATATTGATTAGTATGTATGAAAACAAAACACAAAGGCTCTGGAAATTTAAACCAAGTGGTTAAACAAGACTAATATAATCAAAATCTGTCAGAGTCACTTTGCTAGGCACAGGTTATTCATTTAGAATCCATTATGCTATCCAGAAGTTCTTCTTAGTACAATAAGAAAAGTTTCATTCTCTTACACATCTCTTGGTTCATGATTGTAGGAGTAAAGATTGATTTTCTTCTTTTAATAGTAAATGTAGACAGGGAGTGGAGAATGGATAGAAGAGTGGAAAGCAGGGAAGGTGTAGCTGTTGCCAAGCTTTTCAGGTTACAAGACAACTGAGTAGTCATGGAAAATAGTTTGGAGTAGCCAGTCACACCCAGTAACTGCTGGCCTGGAGCCTGATTCCCTTGCGTGTGTGGGTTATCCCCTGCCTGGACAAGGCAGGTCTCCTTCCTTCCACTCATCCTCACACTTTTGGTAGAGCAGAACAAGCCAACTCAAAGTGAGTTTAAAAGCTGCATGACAGAAAGAGACACCAAAAATAGATAATAAGGGGAAAGAAAGAGACTCAGAGAACATGGAAAGGCTAGGCAGAACCTCACTTTTGTCCTGTTGCTGTTTGTTGGGAACAGCCAGGTTTGATGGGAGCAGCTCACATATGATAGCCTGGGTCTGATGGAAGCTGCACAGTGAAAGGAATAATCAAGCAATGCCCTCTCCTCAGAAAGTCCTTCAGAAACTTCTACCATAATGGTCCCTGCTATTTTGCTTTTTAGAGGTTCAACAGGTGATGTGAGATTCACCTATTTAGGTCCATGAATTTCTCACTTTGCCCTTTCCTTATCTGTCACATATCATCTTCATAGCACCCTTGATCAGCTCAGGAAGACCTCTCTGAATGAGTGATTATCGCCTCAATTTCTTAACCCTTCCGCAGTCTTTAACTCTGACAGCAAATTGCAGCACTTTGTGAACTCTTATTGATTTCTCGGAGATGCTTTCACAATTACAATAGACACACAGTCTCAAATTATCACAAAGGTAGGAAGAAGTCAACAAGTAGGAAACAAATTTCGTTTCATTTCAGACAGGGATGCTTACTGGAATGTGAGCTTCCACTAGAGCAACTAAATTCCTTAAAAAGGCAGGGAGGAAACTAAGCATCCTGATCTAGCTGTCATGGCTAAATCTGTTTTACATTCCAAGAACAGACTTCAGGATTTCCACCAAGCACTATAAAGTTCAAAATTATCCATCCAACCCTTTAGGCTGGTGAGTCTTTCTCCATGGTAAATGTGCCCAATGTTTCACAACACATTCTCTCGGAGATGGCAGTTAGCCACTTGGCAGTCTGTCTTATGAAAGGTTTTCTTCCTTTTAATTAAAAAAAATATCCACACAAATTCCTCCCTTGCCTATCACGCTGTTTCCACAATACAGTTCAAAGGGATTTATGAAGGAGTAAGTTAACATATTCTTACTATGGTCATTATAGTTGTAGTTGATCGGGCAGTATGAAGTGCTACATTTTTTCAGTTTAGGTACCAGAATCATTCATTTGCTCTGGTTTATACTGACAACATTCAGTGCTGTCAGTCTTGTGATATAGCAACTTGTCAATGTCAGCTATGTAATTTTGTAAAGCCATTACACCCAATTTATTAGCAATAGGTCTTAAATGGCAATGCAGGCTCAAAAGATTCTTATATTTTGAGGGCAGTGAACATCCTTGGAACAGGCTTACATTAAGGTCTTGAATTTTGCAATTGGGTGGACTAGGAACACTCACACAGAGCAATAGCTGTTTAGCTGAGCTTTGCAGCTGCTCCCTTCTGCTACAACCAGCAGAATGAAATATTTGGATTGCCATAATATAAAAAAATGAAAAGGACTGGATCTAGAACTAAGGCCGAGTTTTCCTCTTGCTTCAATACATGGCTATACATAGACACAAATCAGTGCCTGCTGGTGCCTGCATGAATTCGGCTATTGACTTCAGTAGCTGTATGGCTGGTCCCCTCTACACTAGGGGGTGATTGACTAGTTATTTAATTAATTAGTTTAAGCAGCATTAACAATAATCTCAGCAGTACCCAATGGATTTTCTGCTTTAAATATACTGTGCACTTCCCTATTTATAGTAAACACCAGCAGTGGGATTCATCTGTCCAAATATAGATTCTGCATTGTAGGTGTCTGTATCTGAGTTAACTGTCTAGGCTTCCTTTATATCCAAGGGAACAGGCTTTCTGAGGGCAGAGCTCCTTTCATCCCATTTCCGATGTCTAAAATAGATTAAATGAATCACCTTCATTTAGGAGATAGAGTAGGAAGGCCTGTTTCTGTCCATTCACTGGGAAAGGAGTCTGGCCCACTGACAATGGTATAGATGCTTACACTGTAGAGGCTACAACACAGAGCAATACTTCCTGCCCTAAAGTACCACCAAGAAGGCTGCAGCCATCAAGCAGCCTCTATGACTCCTCAGATGAACAATTTACCACTTTGCTACCTTGCAATTATGTTAGTCTCTATCTCCATCCAGCTGGAAGAAGGACATGTTTGAGAATGGTATTTCAGACCCACCCTTCTTGTTGGCTTTCATGCTTCTCCCCATAGTTTCAAGTCTATGGTCTCACCCAACTTGCCAAGGAGGTAACGAGCTATTGAAATGAAACAGTGCTGCTGTGTAGCTGGTTGAGGAGATCATTGTTGAGCAATGCATCGTGCTCTTATCCTTTGTCCCCAGAGGACTGAGCAAACGTTTTGTGAGGCAATCCCATTTACTGCTGATGCCAATGCCAGGAAATGAACAATCTGTGTTAGCTTTTGACTTTTAAAAACAATGGGCTGGATGCAATGCCCTCTGAAGTTACCAGGAGTCTTGTTCTTCCTTTGTTTTCAAAGGGCATGGGGTCAGGCTCAACACTAGGAATTTATTTCGCTTTGTTTGTATACCTAATGAGAAATAGAAGTTAAAAGCAGGTGTAGTTATGATTATGAGGAGTTGATCTATATGGTGAAAGAAAAATGTAATTTTTAAACACACAACAGTCAACTTTCCTAGCTAAAATGTTTTTGTACTAATTACAGATGGAATTTTTTATCTCCCATGTCCTAGTTTAACGTTTATATAGGAAATTTTTGGCCTTTGCATTATAAAATCTAGACACACAACAATTTTGTTATAAGGTTCTTGTTACAGAGGAATTTCTGAAAGAATGTGTGTATTGCTGCTGATTCATTTGTGTAGTAGATCTTCCCTAGTTTGAAAATCTTCTATGTAAATATTGATAAGGCTGCTATTAATATCACTCATGTTCCCATTTTCTCCATTTTCCCTCTCCCTATGTGAAACCTCCCTCTGAAGACCATGCGTGACCCACAGTTAATGTATGTATGGGTTATAATGCACACCTCTTAGAGTCTGAAGAAACTACCGCAGTCCAAGACAATTTACCAACATTTCTGAAATGTTAGTTATCCTCAAAAAATGTTTATGTAGTAGAGTAATGTTATTATCCTTACTTAAGAGGTAAGAAATTGAATCATTAAAGAAAATAATTTCGCATAGACCCAAGAACAGAGTCTTTCCTGAGGCCCTGCCCCATTACTTTAGGCAAAGAACTATATATCCTCCATCCTTCACTACGCATATACATATTGATTTATGGTTATTTTCATTTACTACATTTCCGATCTTTGATACGGCTGATTTGCAGGAAGGCCTGGTTTGCAGGTACTCTAACCCACACCGCTTCAGCCATTTAGATGATCATGGCACTACTGAGGCTGAGCATGAAGTTGCAGCTGTGCATGTTTTATGCATATGGCACAACTGCCTACTAGGACTTGGACTGTGCCTGCCAAACAACCCGCATGTATCACCAAACATCATCTCCTTAGGTTATAGACAAGTGGAAAGGTATAACTGGCAGCTCTCCTTCAAGATAACTTCTTATGTATGGAATGTCTTCATAATCTAGTATCTTTCTTAGTATCCTTTAACACCTTTTTTGTAACCTAGAGGGGTGAAGGAGTAAACTTTCATCAAGTTTGCAGATGACACACAGCGCTTTGGGCTGTTTGTATAATATCACAGAACAAAGTAAAAACCATATGGTTAGAAATAATACTTCAACAGGCAGAGAGGATGAGCCAAGGGTCTGTTTTCAGTGAACTTCACAGGGAGAAATATAGGTGGCAAAACACTGGCCCAGATTGCCCAGAGAGGTGGTAGATGCCGCATCCATGGAGACATTCCAGGCCAGGCTGGACAGGGCTCTGAGCAACCTCATCTAGCTGAAAATGTCCCTGATCATGGCAGGAGGTTGGACTAAATGACCTTTGAAGGTCCCTTACAATGAAAACTATTCTATGATTCTATGACACCAAACAGGGGGAACCAGTTGATGTACTTCAGGGCAGGGCTGCCATCCACAGTGACCTAGATAGGCTAGAGGAATGGGTCAACCACAACCTTATGAAATTCAGCAAAAGGAAATTGAAAGTCCTGCACCTGAGCAGGAATAAATGCAGTAATGATACAGGCCAGAGACTGACTAGCTGGGAAGCAGCTTTGTTGGGAAGGACCTGGGAATCATGGTGAGCAGCCAGCTAGGCACGAGCCAGCAACCTGCCTGAAAACAAGGAAAGCCAACACCGTCCTGGGATGTTTCAGCAGAAGTACAGCTAGGAAAGTCATAATCTGTCTTTGCTCAGTGCTTGTTAGTCCATACCTAAAATACTCTGTACATTTTTGGTTTCTGAAATACAAGAAAGCCACCGACACATTGAAGCACATTCAGCACAGGGCTACCAAGATGCTTAAGGGGCTGAAGCACTTGTCCCAGAGGGAGACGCTGGAGAAATGGCGCTGGTTCAGCCTGGAGAAGAGACAGCTTTTGAGTTACCTAACCAGCAGCCTGACAGTAAGTACAAGGAGGTGGCACCAGGCTCTTCATGACACTGCATAGTGGGAGGATGAGAGACAATTGTCATAAACGGAAACAAGAGAGCTTCAGGGTGAATAGTAAGAAAAACTTTTCTCCATGTCAAGCAGAAAAACAAGTTAGTGGAGATGCAATGCAGTCCCCATCCTTTTTGCTTTTCAATACCTGACTGGATAAATTCTAAAGTTATGGTCTGATCTCATAGATAACCTGCCTGATAAGGAAGTAGGACTAGTGGCCTCCTGAGGTTCCTTCCAAATTGAATTATCCTACAATCTTATGAAAGAGAGTTGTCAGCAAAAGATCTTGTCTGGGAAGCACCAAAGAATATTTTCAAGTTGCAAGCTTCAGGAGTGTAAATGTATACTAATATCTTACAGCAGATACATTACACATTCTGTGCAGAGCAGTTACTTCCCTTATATAACAACCTTCACGTTGTTCCTATTTTTAATCCCTTTATTATCACCAGTTACCATTAATGCAATGCAAGGAGTGAGGCAGAAGGAGTGTGGATTGCCATACTGCTTCCGATGGCTTTTGGACATACTGCAGAGTGTGTACAAAATTGCTTACGTTTATGGAGAGACATTCTGGCCTCTGCCTCACTACAAAAACATGTGCTTCACTTATGCAAAATCCTCACAAGTCTAAAGTAATTAAAGTTGCTGTATTTTGATCTAGTATTTCACAGTCAGAAGCGTGTGAGCGTGCAGTATGTGACACACCACAGTGAGTCTAACACACTGGAGAGGTATCTGAGCTGCAACTGAATTATTGTGCAAGCATATACCATCTGTGCAATAAAAGGGATGGCCTGAATATGGCTATTTATCTATGTTCTACTATCCCGGTCAGAGGCTTGGAAATCTTGGCCAAATAGCCGTATTTGTCTTTTTCCACATGGACAATAAAATAGAATAATTGATCAAGGAAAAGAGGATGGGGCAATGGAGATGTAGGGTATCCCTAGAACAAATGTGTGTAATCATCTCTTTCCCTGATAAATCTTAACATTTGAAGACACACATCTCTTCCTTCCCATGCTGAAGAAGCAACACCCCTTTCTTGTTGAAGGATAAAAGTGAGTCACGGGACTACAGCGTTCATTTTCTATTCTTTGCACTCCTGGGATGGAATGATGATGGGGACAAACAAATCCCACATTGGTGGGATGTGCCGGTTTAAAACGCAGTCTTGGCATTATTTCCTGTACTGGCTTTGCTGTCTGCTGCCAGGCATCTTCTTCTGTGTGAGGGCAGCTGTTCTTCAGGGTTGGTGGGATGGATCCCTGTCGAGCAGATTGATTTCCAGTTCCCAGAGCAGACTCAATGTCTTATGCTTATAAGACACCCAAAATCCTCTTGGGCTTTCAGCACAGCTTTCTCTCACAGGGTCAGTACTCTGTTTGTCCAAAAAGGGAAAAGGGCAGTGATAAAGCTGATGAGTGGTTTCCAGCTTGTTTTCTTTACTCAGGTCTTGTTTACACTCTAGTTCCCAGAAGCCTCTGTGAGCAGTTGTGAATTAGTAGCCTCATCTCACCAGAAGAACCAATGAAATAAAACAAGAACAAAATATAAAAGCAAGAAAGTTTCCACCTAGTTTTCTGAAGCACTTTGGCCTTTTGTATTCGTGGGGGTTTGTGCTGATCTAACAAAACTGAATTGGGGTTGCATCAATTTAATTAAATCACTGCAAAAGCTATGTAATCTAATCCTTTGTTTTGGTTAACACCTATGCAACTCAAACATTTGAGCAATAGCTACATAAAGAGCTGGAAGGCATAAAAAAGGCTCAAGCTCCAGCCCATTAATCTCAGTTTCAATTAAAACTTAAGAAAGCATGCACTTCATGCCCCTATACTTCACTATAAAGCAGGGAGAAACAGAGAAAGTAGTAGATGTTCCTAAATTAGAGAAACTCACACTTGGTAGGATAGGCTAAACAAAATCAAGTAACTTTCAGGTCTTCTTCCTTCTTCATAAAACCAAATGCCTAAATGCCAAAAGCTTTCTTTTTTTTTTTATTGCAAGCCACCTTTAAGAACAGAGGGAAAGTGTCTCCTTGACAATATCATGAGTCCCTCGAGGCTTTTTCAACACTTCATTTTAGTCATCTGGAACAACTTATTGATACATAGTCATCCCTTTCAGAAATTTCCAGAGAAATTAACCCACTATTACTCACACTGTAAATCCCCAGGGAGCAGTCCAGTGGATGCTTTTGTGCATAGTGACTCCTACCACGCATGACAGAGCCAGACTCATGGAGACCATCAGATCTTTCCGAATAATCAGCAAAAATGGTTCTCTCTCCAACTTTGCCAGTTGGCAGTTGACATCATCTCTAACAGTAAGCTGTCCCCTCCTCCTCCTTTCCATTTGCCTGCATGGATCCTGAAAGGGAATTCTCAAGGAAATCAGGAGGCATTAAATTAGCTGAAGTGGAGGTTATCTGCTGATTTCTGATTGCAGCAGAAACAGACTGAAAATTAGCATGGTTAATTCACTAAAAATCAACAAGTGATGCCTTCATTGCTTTGCTGTGTAAATGAGGAGGGGGCCTGGAATTCTTTCCCTTTTACACTTGTAAATGCAGATTAACCAGAAACACTCTTTGTGCTGCCCTTGAGAATAAAAGTGGGGCTGGGAATTACAGAATCTGGGACTGACTCCTGCCAAGAATACATTCTGCACTTCTTTACAGTTACATGGCTGTTGCCTTTTCTACACGGGCCCCAGCAGGGCTCCCCTGGAGGCATGCTGACCACCTTTTCTTGTTGAAAGCTGATTATTGCTGTGGTTCCAGGCATCCTTCCTTAGCTTGCCACTGCTTTCTGCCACTGCAGCCTATGTTCAAGAAAGACAGTCGCCTGATGAGACACCCTTACATCACACTCGCTAAACACAAAGCTGATCAGCTAGCTGGGCTGTGGATTAATATTCTCCTCCTGGCCCAGCTGTGCTCCCAGTGTTCTGCCAACTAAAAACAGTGGCACCAGCCATAACAGTAATAAACTCCTCCACAACATGCAGTGACTTCTCTGGTAACCTAGCAGTTTGGAAAATAACATAGAATTCTTCTAAGACTTTTAAAAAAATCTTTATCATCATCAATTTCATTGCTCCTAAGTTAATGATTTTTTTTTCTCTCCCACTATGTCCAAATTTGTTGCTTGGTCACATCTGTGATATCCTTTTAGGTATGATGGCATTATTAAGGGATAAGTGTAGTCAGAACTGGCTTCTGTTCTCATTATTTTGTTCTCACATACATCAGTTAAAAGACAGAGCTTTGTGAAGTTTCCTTGACCCACATCTCTTCTTCCAGTCTGGTTTTTATTATTGTTGTGAGACATGATGTATATATCAAAGTATCCTTGTTGCCACCAGAACCTTTAAATGTTTTCTTTTGCCAAATAAGCCTCTCTTCAGTGTATAACACCAATAATGTTTCAGCAACTTTAATTACTTTCACATTACAAACACAAACACTTCTTGTTCTCACTTCTTCTGGTGAACACATATAGTCCCTCTCAAAGCCTTGCACACACACGTGCAAGCAGGCACACATCTAGGCCTATGTTGCCCTTTCAGTGGAAAGAAATCACCTCTGTTCATAGAAATGTTCTGTGTTTACAGAACAGGCATCTTTAGGCTCAGTTATTACAACACTCCTTTATTTCTTTTGTTGAACAATGATAGGGCTGGCAGGGACTTAGGTAAGCCTCATTAAGCAACACTTGCAGTATGCATAATCATTGCGATGGAAGTTATAGGAGTGTTGATGATATTCTCACATGAATTAATTAAATATGGGACTTAAAATGATTCATCATGCTTCTGCAACATTCACTTCCCATCTGTCTGACCTTTGTTCGCCTCACAGGCATTCTGGATCTTTTTCCCACGAAAATCTGAACCTGGTGTATAACTGACAAGAATGCTCTATGAGTTACATCCATCACAGAATGAAAGTGTGCCTTAGGCTGCAAAGTTTGTCACTCTGCTTTCATAAACATACTCACAAATCATCTCTCCAAACGGTACAGAAGATCAGCTTTGGAAGTACTAGCGTTAGCTATTTGTCGACACAACTGCCAAAAGGTCATGTGTCTTCACAGCTCGCTGGCTTTATCTGTTCATAGAGGAATATCTCATACAAAGGTTCGCTGCCATTCTGCCCATCAGTGTATGTACCATTGAACACAATAAAGTGCACAAACACTCCTCACTACATGGAGGCATCATCTTTGTCTCTGGATGAACCATGTCACATTCTTAGTTGCAACAGTGGAGTCAGTAATGCCAGCTCATTCTCAATGCTAAAAATCCTTTCCCCCATCTACCATTAAGGAAAATATTACTCACAGCCTATGGAAGCAGTATGGTGTATTCAATGTCCATAGCAGTTGGTTGCAGGAGCATTAATTCATTTCCTTTTCCTTCACTATCTGGAATGTGAGAAGTGGTGATTCAATGTGAAGAAAAATAAAGGCAGATTGAGACAAGCAAGGTCAAATCAAAACACTTTGGGCTATGACTAAGGGCTGGAAGAACCAGCAGAAATGTTTAAGACTGCACTTGCACAACATGGCAGGTTAATGGCAGGAAGCTCTAAACAGAATCTGTGCTACCAATGCAACAATTAATTCCCTAAACCATGCTGTAATTCAGAGACAGTTGGGTAAGCATCTTAATATTTCCTATTGAAAGGGGAACAAACTTCCCAAGCACTTCTATGAGAAGATTTCCCATTTCCAGCACTTTTAAAGTACAAAAAGGAAAACTTATCATCAAAGTGTGGTGGAAAACCAAAACACAAAAGAACATTTTATACCACCACAGCACTTGTAATAATCACTACTTCATTGATAATAAGAACATTTTATACCACCACAGCACTTGTAATAATCACTACTTCATTGATAATCTACAGTCCTACATTCAATAACATCATTTGCCTTGTAAATTAGGTAAAAATTAATAGCAAATAAGCTACCACTAATACAGAAAAAACTTCTTTTAAATAGAAGGGTCTGTTAACTTAAGTGATGACTAGGAACCCTCTGTAATTCTCTATCATCATTTTGAGAGTGCATGAGCACAGCATTTTTAATATTACCTCTTCATATTCTGATACTCGCACTCTCTATTTGCACAGTAGTATCAGTGGGGACATTACAGAGCTACCTCCCGCTTCAGAAGAAATAAAGAATATTCAGACTGCATGCTGCTAAGAGTTAAATGCCACATTCGGCAACAATATTGGCTAAAAATGAAAAAAAAATACCACTCAGAAAAACTGCAAAATGTTTTTCAGTTGCATGTGTTCTCTCATCTGGGTCATAGTACAGACCCCATATACAGTCATTTCAGCATAAATGAGGGATTAGCAAAGGGATGGAAAAGAGGCCAGTGACAGAGATATGGGAGCTGTTTATACAAGCACTACTGCTGGGAAAATGCATGTGCAACCACAGATGCATTTAGTTTGTATTATTTATATATGAACTTGAATTCTGAAAATGAAGTGCCATCAAACCACACATTGCCCATTTTTTCTCTCACTAGTAGCTCATGCAGGAGGGTGCAGAGGTTGTCATTCCTTGCTTTTTAGATCACCTATTGCAAGTGTCTCAGACTGCAGCTGACCATGGTCTCCTCTAGACAGAGAGCTTGTCACAAAAAGACTGTGGCAACCCAGACAGAGCACCTGCCCCGAACCGTGGCTCTTCAGATTTCTGGTTGCAGTGAGTGCCAGAGCCTGATGCTGCAGGTGGAAGGAGGCAGGCATTCCACCTGTGTGAGGTGTGAGCAGGTGGAAGATCTGCTCAGTGTGGTGGTGAAACTTAAGGAGGAGGTGGAGAAACTGAGGACCATCAGGGAGTGTGAGAAGGAGATTGACTGGTGGAGTAACTCCCTGGTGTCCCAGTCAGAAAGGCCCCAGGGAGATACCCCTCAAAAGGTGATGGACCCTCTGCCCTGTCGGGCAGAGGGGGAAGACCCGAGACAGCTCCTGCACTGTCACTGTTGGGCAGAGGCAGGGGGCCAAAAAGATGATGAGGGTTGGAAGCAAGTTCCAGTTCGGTGTCACAGGCAGCCCCCATCCCTATCTGCTTTGCTTCCCCAGGTGCCCATGTGTAATAGGTTTGAGGCCCTGGATCTTGAAGGTGAGGATGTGGTGCAAGGCCCACCTACAAGGTCACATAGAGAGAGGTGGTTGACTCCACAACTCAAGACCACCTTCAATAAGAAAGAAAGAAGGTTAATTGTAGTAGGAGATTCCTTTCTGAGAGGGACAAAGGGCCCAATACGCAGAGTTGACCCTCATCATAGGGAAGTATGTAGTCTACCTAGAGCCCGGGTCAGGGGTATCATCAGGGCTCTCCCCAGCCTGGTGCACTCAGTGGCCTACTACCCACTGCTGATCTTCCAGACAGGTGGGGAGGAAGCTGCAACCCATAGTCTGAGGAGAATGAAGAAAGATTTCAAGGCCTTGGGACGGTTGGTGAAAGAATATGGGGCGTAAGTGATTTTCTCTTCCCTCCTTCCATTTTCAGGTGCTGACGTGGGATGGAATATAAGAAGTCAGTCCATAAACAATTGGCTACAAGACTGGTGCTACAGGCAGGGCTTTGGATTATTTGATAACAGCTGGTTTTATAAGACACCCGTCCAGACAGAGATATGTGGGAAAGGTTTATCTCACAAGGGCAAAAGGATGCTGGGACAGGAATTAGCAGGGCTCATTTGGAGAGCTTTAAAACACATTTGAAGGGGGATGGGTTTGTAGCTGGGCTTGCACTCTAGAACTGATGAAGACCAGGAGGCCTCCCATCCCCCTTGGGTGAAATCAGTGTGCTCAGCTCACTCCCTGAAATGCCTCTACACCAATGCACGCAGCATGGAGAATAAGCAGGAGGAGATAGAAACCTGTGTTCAGGCAGGAGATTACGATCTGGTGGCAGTTACAGAGACATCGTGGGACAGCTCACCTGACTGGAATGTGGTCATGGATGGCTATGTCCTCCTCAGGAAAGACAGGCCAGCCAGGCGAGGTGGTGGAATTGCTCTTTACGTGAGAGAGCAACTACAATGTATTGAGTACTGTCCAGGGGTGGATGAGGAGCAAGTTGAGAGTCTGTGGGTGAGAATTAAGGGCCAGACTGGCAGGGGTGATACGGTTGTGGGTTTCTATTACAGGCCAGCAGATTAGGGTGAGGAAGCTGATGAGGCCTTCTACAGGCAGCTGAGAGCAGCCGCACAGTTACAGGCACTGGTTGTCATGGGGTGTTTTAACTACCTTGATGTTTGCTGGAAGGACTACTCAGCCATTCTTCCACAATCCAGGAGGTTCATCCAGTGCATTGATGATAACTTCCTGATACAAATGGTGGATGAGCCAACTAGGAGAGGAGCGCTGTTGGATCTTATCCTCACTAACAAGGAGGGTCTGGCTGAAGAGGTAAAGGTTGAGCAACGATGAGCTGGTGGAGTTCAGGATCTCATGTGGCAGGAACAGAATACCAAATACAATCACAAATCTGGACTTCAGTAGGGCCAACTTTGGCCTTTTCAAGCAACTGTTAGGGGAAGAATAAGGCTGTTGTCAAAGGATATAGTGAGGCAACTAGGAAAGCTAAGGGCTCCTTAGAATTAAACCTGGTGAGAGGTGTCAAGGACAACAGAAAGAGCTTCTTCAGATACATGGCAGATAAAACTGACACCAGAGGCAATGCAGGCCCACTGATGAATGAGGTGGGTGCCCTGGTGACAGAAGATACAGAGAAGGCGGAGTTACTGAATGTCTTCTTTGTCTGATCTACATTGCTGGAGGCTGTCCTGAGGAGCCCCGTACCCCTGAGGCCACACAGGAAGTCAGGACAATGGAGGAGTTTGTCTTGGCTATTGAGGACTGGGTTAGGGAGCAATTAAGCAATCTGGACATCCATAAATCCATGGGTCCAGATGGGATGCACCCATGATTTCTGAGCGAGCTGGCTGAAGTCATTACAAGGCCACTCTTCATCATGTTTGCTAAGTCATGGGAAATGGGAGAGGTGTCTGAGGACTGGAGGAAAACAAACGTCACTCCAGTCTTCAAAAAGGGCAAGAAGAAGAACCCGGTTAACTATAGACTGGTCAGCCTCACCTCCACCCCTGGAAAGGTGATGAAATGACTTATCCTTGGAGCAATCTCAAGGCATATCAAGGATCAGAGGTTCATTAGGGGCAGTCAACATGGCTTCACCAAGGGGAAGTCATGCTTAACCAACCTCATAGCCTTTTACGAGGACATAATCAGGTGGATAGATGATGGCAAAGCAGTGGATGTAGTCTACCTTGACTTTAGTAAAGCATTTGACACAGTCTCCCACAGCGTCCTTGCTGCTAAACTGAGGAAGTGTGGACTGGATGATCGCGTAGTGAGGTGGACTGTTAACTGGCTGAAGGAAAGAAGCCAGAGAGTTGTGGTCAATGGGGCGGAGTCTAGTTGGAGGCCTTATCTAGTGGAGTCCCTCAAGGGTCGGTACTGAGACCAGTGCTATTCAATATATTCATAAACCACTTGGATGAGGGAATAGAGCGCACTGTCAGCAAGTTTGCTGATTATTCAAAATTGGGAGGAGTGGCTGACACGTCAGAAGGCTGTGCTGCCATCCAGCGAGACCTGGACAGGCTGGACAGTTGGGCAGAAAAAAAAACTAATGAAGGATAACAAGGGCAAGTGTAGAGTCTTGCATCTGGGCAAGAACAACCCCAGGTTCCAGTATAAGTTGGGGAACCACCTGTTGGAGAGCAGTGTAGGGAAAAGGGACCTGGGGGTCCTGGTGGACAGCAGGGTGACCATGAGCCAGCACTGTGCCCCTGTGGCCAGGAAGGCCAATGGGATCCTGGGGTGTATTAGAAGGGCGGTGGTTAGTAGGTTGAGAGAGGTTGTCCTACCCCTCTACTCTGCCCTGGTGAGACCACATCTGGAACATTGTGTCCAGTTCTGGGCCCTCAGTTCCAGAAGGACAGGGAACTGCTGGAGAGAGTCCAGTGCAGTGCAACAAAGATGATTAAGGGAGTGGAGCATCTCCCTTATGAAGAAAGGCTGAGGGAGCTGGATCTCTTTAGCTTGGAGAAGAGGAGACTGAGGGGTGACCTCATTAATGTTTATAAATATGTAAAGGGTGAGTGTCATGAGGATGGAGCCAGGCTCTTCTTGGTGACAACCAATGATAGGACAAGTGGCAATGGGTACAAACTGGAACACAGGAGGTTCCACTTAAGTATGAGAAGAAACTTCTGCACAGTGAGGGTGATAGAACACTGGAACAGGCTGCCCAGCGGGGTTATGGATTCTCTTTCTCTGGAGACATTCAAAACCCACCTGGACCCCTTCCTGTGTAACCTCATCTAGGTGTTCCTGCTCTGGCAGTGGGATTGCACTAGATGATCTTTCGAGGTCCCTTCCAACCCCTAACATTCTGTGATTCTGTGATTCACAGGCAGCACCTCCACTTTAAGACAGATAACACTTTGTGCATTGCTGACAAACTGAAGGAGAAACCAAATAGACTTGGAGGTCACACACTTTTGTCTACACCAGTTCTTGCAGGAGAAAGTTAATAGCAATGCAACATATCTCCTACAGGCTTAACATTTCCAGCACTCTGAAAACCTTTTACAATATTCCCATGGCTGGTACGTGTTGTAGCTATCAACCAAGGAAGAAATTGCCTGCATGCTGTGTTATCAGTATGTTGCCTGTATGGTTGTGCAGCAGATTGTTGCTGCTTGCCTATTGCTGCTCCTGCAGATTTCATCGTTGCTTTCAAGTGTATGATTAAAGATGCATTATAGTGGAGCTGCAAATTAATCATTAAATTTAAACTACAGTCAGACAACCCCTCCTAGTTTACAGTTTCCCAAAAGTTAATTCTGCCAGGTATTTATTTCAAATGTGATTGAAGCTGTCTTTCAACATAATCTAGGAATGCCTTCAGAACAACACTGCAGTGTTGTGAAGACATTATGAATGACAGTGTTTTGGCAGACATGAAGCCAAGACCACTTTTCCCAAAGGAAGCAAACATTGTAAATATGCACTTTGCCTGGCCTCCCTATATATAAGTCAACAGCTTCCTATGATGATTCACTGACACTTAGATCATCACCACTGTTATTTATACTGAGAGCTCTTCAGAGAAAGAACTATCTCTTGCTGTATATGTGCACAGCATCTGCCATGACTACCACCTCAGAACATGGAATTGCATTAGTTCTTAGTTAATGTGGCTTTCACATAGAGTATTTGTGTGCTTATACGGAAAAAAACAAGGGATAAGAGAATGGGCACATGAATTCCATCAAACAGCTCTTGGGAAACCCATGAAAATATTTTGCCTGCTTCTTCAGCACATTATGATTTCTATGGACACTTGCATATCAGCAGGTCAGGAATGGCCTAATGCTGAAGTAGTGCCCAGCTGAGCACCACTGGAAGGACTGGCCAAAGTCCATTGTGAATATACCAGTGATTAGTGCTCTCATCTTGGAGGTCTGGTCTGATAACAAAAATGTCTACTTCCTTCTCTTCTTCCCAGGGAAAACATTCCCTGTGTAACTCACAACTTGCCTGTCTGACCAGTCAATAATTTGAACCAGGCCAAAAAGCCACAGATGTCACTTTCCTACAGAACCATACAGATCAGGCTATTTCTGAACTGAGCTCTCGTGGGCCTGAGTGAATGCTTCAGAATGCCTTACATGAGTTTGATGTTCCAGCTGACAGTACAGAAACTCCAGCAGATACTTTTTGTTCCTCACCAAGCAGAGAGCAAAAGCTGAGCCTTTTCCCTGGCCTCCATTATAAGAAAAGAAGTTGGCAATGGTTGACGAAAATTTTCCTAGCAACTCAGCAGGATATAATCTTTCCTCTCACAGTTCCACAAGGCTCTTAAGGGCCCTTCAAAATTTGCTATAGCTTCAGAGATAAGTGCCCAGGGAGCAAAATGCTGCAGTTCTGTATAGCAGAAGGGCAGGCTGAGAACAGCAGTACAGTAGAACAGTTGGAGTGGACATACTGCATCATTAGCACTCAGGCACACGCTTTCCTGATCACTCAGTTCCATGGAGTACAGAGATCAAGTGGATCATTAATTCTTCACAGTAAAATTAGAGGTCACCTGCATTCTAAAGCACCATTTTAGTGAGAGATGTCTAACAACAGAACAAAATAAATAGCATGTTATTAGTGGGTGCACTCTGCATTAGATTCATCAATTTAGTCATCTATTGAAGTATTCTCTCACCCTTTTGTATGTAGATAAGAGTTGTAAATATAAATACTGGTACGGTAAGATATTGTAGATAAAATATAACATACTGGCACTGTACTTAGAGAATAATATTGTATAATAAATACAGCCTAATGTATGTTATCACTGGCAACAGAAATTTGCAACTGTGGAAAATGTTCTGATTCTACAAATTTATGACATCTGTGTACCATAAAGTAGACTATGCCACACTCCACCATTTTACAAGTTCCCATTTTTTTTCCCTATTAAGACAGTCTTATCTTTCACAACTTTCCTTCTACTGGAAGTTGCATAAAACAGATTTCCAGCCTCCCAGTGGGTTGACAGCAGAGACACTTCCATGGTACCAAAGGAAATCAGAATTGCCCTGCCTGTCTTAATGGTGTGCTAACTTGCCCAAGTATGTCAATTTTAATGTTTAATTTGCTGATGTGTTTTTCTATAGTAAGACAAAGCAGCATGTATGAATAAAGAAAACAGACATGAAATACAATATTTTACTAGCTGCTAAATAACATAAAACTTACTAAAATCACAATCAAGAAAGCCACAATTAAACAGAGAAAACATGCCATCCTGACAGTGTACCAGGAGCACTTTCTCATTTAGGCCATACTTTTAGACAGTTCAACACATTTTGTGCCAGGGGATCTGAGTCCCATAAGACCAGAAGATGTTTAATGATTCCTCTCTTTGTATAAAGAAAAAGAAGTTTTCTTCTTCTATTAATAATTATTTTAGGCATTCCCACTAGACAGTGAATAAGGTTGTACAAGGTGTTCAGAGCTTCACTCTCATCTAGGATCAGACACTCACATGGGCTGGACCTAATCCAGCTCATACCAACAGCCACCAGTTGAATTTTGGATAACGGTTTTCTCCAAACTCTGAGAGAGCGTGTAATTCAGAAAGAAAGGATTGAGGGCTAAAGGAAGGTATCAAGTACAATGTGATAACTCAGATACCAAAAAAACCCCACAATCCTTTAGCAAGCAGTGGAGTATATAAACTTACAGGGTGTCTGTGGGAAGGTGTTGTTGAGGGCTGTCTGGGGGCAGGATGCAGAGGAGTCGGGACTGCAGGAGTGAAGTCCAGCCTTGGAAAAAGAGGAGTCAGGGTGAAGGAAAAGTGTCTTAGTTTCTGTCTTTGTTTCTCACAGAATTACAGAATCAACTGGGTTGGAAAAGACCTCAGAGATCATCAAGTCCAACCTTTGGTCCAACTCCAGTCCATTTACTAGATCATGACACTAAGTGCCATGTTCAATCTCACTTTAAAAACCTCCAGGGATGGTGAGTCCACCACCTCCCTGGGCAGGCCATTCCAATGCCTGACCACTCTCTCTGTAAAGAATTTCTTTCTAATATCCAGCCTAAATTTCCCCTGGCAGAGTTTAAGCCCATGCCCTCTTGTCCTATTGCTGACTGCCTGGGAGAAGAGACCAATCCCCACCTGGCTATAACTTCCCTTCAGGTAGTTACAGAGAGTGATGAGGTCACCTCTAAGCCTCCTCTTCTCTAGACTAAACAAGTCCAGCTCCCTCAGCCTCTCCCCATAGATCTTGTATTCAAGTCCCTTCACCAGTCTTGTTGCTCTTCTCTGGACCCGCTCCAGCACTTCAATATCTTTCCTGAACTGAGGGGCCCAGAACTGAACACAATACTCCAGGTGTGGCCTTACCAATGCAGAGTACAGGGGAAGGATCACTTCCCTTGTCCTGCTGACCACGTTATTTTTGATACAGAACAGGATACCATTGGCCTTCTTGGCCACCTTGGACACACTGTTGGCCCACGTTGAGCTTCCTTTCAATTAGTGCCCCCAGGTCCATTTCTGCCTGACTGCTCTCCAACCACTCTGTGCCCAGCCTGTAGCGCTGCAGGGGGTTGTTGTGGCCGAAGTGCAGGACCTGGCACTTGGCCTTGTTGAACTTCATCCCACTGGAATCAGCCCGTTTTTCCAGTCTATCCAGATCCCTCTGCAGACCCCTCCTTCCTTCCAGCAGTTTGACACTCCCTCCCAACTTGGTGTCATCAGCAAATTTGCTGATGATGGTCTCAGTCCCCTCATCTAAATCATCAATAAAGATGTCCATCCTACTCTATTTGCAATTGGAGCTAAATTAACAGTTTCTTCCAAGTCAAGTCTGTTTTGTCTGACAGTAATTAGTGAGTGATTTCCCTGTCTTTATCTTGACCCAGGAGCTTTTCCACCTTATTTTCTCTCCCTGCTCTATTAAGGAGATGACTGAGCAAGCAGCTGGGTGGGCATCTGGCAGCTGGCCCAGGTCAGACCAGCCCACCACAATGAATATGAACTTTACAGTCCTGGAAGATACAACAAAGATAAAGATAAAACAGATGTGAGATAAACACGGTGTAAGCATATAAAACTTGGTGCTGAGCAAAAAGAAGATGACTTTTTTTTTTCCCCATGTCATATGAGGACTTTGTCTTTTCATCTCAGTCTTGTCATTATCTTGTACAGTAGAAATCCACTAATAGAGCATCCATTGAGCATTTCCAAGGGTTGGTTTCTGTCAGCTTTACTTCTGCTGAGTATTCCCACTGACTATTGGTCATAAAGTTGGAGGAATCTGGCCTTGTTCAAAAAGAACTACTTCTAGGTGAGTATTCCCATCAACTATTGGTCATAAAGTTGGAGGAATCTGGCCTTGTTCTAAAAAGAACTACTTCTAGGTGTTAGCCATTGAGATTAGTAACTAACTGAATGTTTTCCAGCAAAGCTTCTTGTATCAAATGTAAAAAGTCAACCTATTGTATGGCAAAGCAACATTTGCAATCATTCTACAGAATACTCCCTACAGCACAAGCAGCATCAGACTCTCAGTATCAGCTCATCTGATGTTGGTTGAAGAGCCAACCTGCAGAATGAAGTTGAGGAAAGTGAGTACAAATGAAGGTTAGGTGTATAGTAGAATGCACTTATTATTATATAGGATAGAAGAAAGCATGTAATTCATGCCAAATTTTGGCACAATTGTCACAGCCTATATTTTGATTAGGTATAGTCAAAGACTTAAGATTAATATTCATTCTTATCTGTATTATTTCAAGGGCTATCAAAAATTGACAGGTTGTTGTCACAATGAGCAAAGCAAACATTCATCCATTTTAAAATTTAAACTCAAGGTGTTTGAGCTAGTCTCATGACATTTCATGGGCACAAAAGTTCACAAGAAACGAGTTTCAAAATGTGGAATCCAGTGTAATCTTGGGAGTGGAATTTTAAATTCAGGCACAAGTATTATTGCTGAAATACTTCTGTATTTATGAAAGTGGAGAATGGAAACAATGGCATGGGGTTTTTTACTCAGTCTGTACTCAGATATGAAAAAAGTCCCTAGAGGACTGTTTGCACTCCAGCCACAGAGTCGAAGACATCTGCACTAATATTCATCAAATACAATAATGGGAACAAGCAGTGAAATCACAGTCTATTCACTGACAGCCATCAAGCGAAAGAAAGGCTAAATTTCTTGTCGTTGGTGAGTGCCAGCAAAACACATTTGGATAGCAGGGAAAAAATGTCCCATGATGCAACGGATCATGAACATTAAAGATAAAAAGACATAGCTAAGAGTTTGAAAAGTTAAAGCAGCTGTCATAGCCCCAACTTCAGCACTATAGCTTGCGACATGTGAGTATGGCATTTATAGTAATGACTGAGAGTAAGTGTAGCATGACCTTTACCACCAGCCACAAGCAGGATAATAAGCACAGTTAGGGACAGCAGAGCTATACCTCAATTATGTCCAGATCAAAAGTAAGATACTCATAAAATAAAAGGTCATTTATTTCAAAGGAAGAGTTCTGAATTTCTTTATTTCCCTTGTTTTCCATCCCTAACCTGTATTTTGAAATTGAAACAATGTCATTACATGATAAAAGCATTAAATTTCCCTTGGATAAAGCAGGAAGGCAATTCAGCCAGAAACAATTTTCTGCTTATGCAGTGGCCCTTTCTATTAATTGTCTATGGTTGGCTGTATTACTAACATCAGGGTTATAAAAATATTGAGGAAATGTAAGGGCATATTAAATAATATGGAGGCAAGTCCACACTTGGGGTAGCAGGTGAACCCCCCCCTTGCCCACCTCACCTTTCCAGGTCCCTCTGTACAACAGGTATGCGGCTCTGCATGTGGAAGGTCAGACAATGGATGGGGAAAATGAAGGTACATCTTCACCCCATATCACAACCACCTCCACAAGGAAGAAAACAAGGACTGTAGTTGTAGGTGACTCCCTTATGAGGGGTACAGAGGGTACAATGTGCCAAACAAAACCTTGTCTTAGGGAGGACTTCCTAGCCTGGTGCATCCCTCAGACTACTACCCATTACTTGGTCTTCTGTGTGGGTGAGGATGAAGTAGCAATGCATAGTCCAAGAGTGATCAAAAGAGACTTTAGAGTGTTGGAACACTTGGTAGGGGAATCGAGAGCACAAGTTATTTTCTCCTCTCTCCTTCCAGTTGTGGGCAGTGACATCAGAAGAAACAGACAGATGCAGTCTATTAATTCATGGCTCCGTGGTTGGTGACACCACCACAATTTTGGGTTTTTTGATAATAGGATGGCCTACATGGCACCAAGTTTGCTGATGTCAGATGGAGTTCACCTTTATCATAGGGGGAAAAGCGTCTTTGCACATGAGATAGCAGGGCTTATCGACAAAGCTTTAAACTAGACATGATGGGGATGACATCAGGCTCATCTGAGACAAGTCGTGGGACGAAATGCCAAGGATAGAGGTGTGGGATGCTAGCGAGGACTCCTCAGTCATGTTGGCCTTACTGGAGCACAATTCAAGTCTCATGGAGATGAGCAAGGGGCTCCTGAGGTAATAGAGGCCAACAGGAAAACACCAGTGAAATATTTCAAAGGAATTAAGGGGTGTTCCTCTAAGGAGGTGATGCAGCCAACAGTCCAGCTGAAGTGCCTCTGCATCAAAGCATGCAGCATGGGCAACAAATGGGAGGAGCTGGAAGCCACCATACCACTGGAAGGCTACAGCCGAGTTGCCATTACTGAAACTTGGTGGGATGGACCCCACAACTGGAGTGCGGTGATCGATTGCTACAGGATGTTGAGAAGGGAGAGGCAAGGAAGGAAGGGTGGAGGGGTTGCCCTCTACATCAAGAGATGGATAGCGTGTGAAGTGCTGTCTATGAAGAACAGTCATGAGCATATTGAAAGCTTGTGGGTAAGAATCAGAGGCAACAAAGGAAACATCGTGGTTGGTATCTACTACAGGCCCCCCAATCAGAGGGAGACTATTGATGAAGCTTTCTTACTCCAGCTACAGAAGACATCACACTCACAGACTGTTGTCGTGCTGGGGGACTTCAACCACCCCGACATCTGCTGGAAAAGTAGCATGGCGAGCTGTAGACAATCCAGGAGGCTTCTGAAGTGCATTGAGGATAACTTCCTAAGCCAGGTAATAGACATCCCCACCAAGGGAGATGCAATACTGGACCTGATGGTCACCAATGCAAGTGGACTAATTGGTGACATCAAAATTGGAGACAGCCTGGGCTGCAGTGGTCACATGCTTGTGGAGTTTGCAGTCCTGAAGTATGTGGGACAAGCAAAGAGTAAAATCAGGACAATGAATTTTAGGAAAGCCAGCTTCCAGCTCTTCAAGGAGTTAGTCAACAGGATCACCTGGGAAACTCCCCTCAGAGACTAGGGAGCAGAACAGAGCTGGCTGACCTTTAAGGACTCTTTTAATTGAGCACAAGAGCTCTCAATCCCCAGTTGTAAATAATTGGGTAAGGAGAGTAAGAGGCCAGCATGGTTGAGTTGAGACCTGCTGGTCAAGCTAAAGGACAAGAAGGAAATGCACAGGCAGTGGAAGCAGGGACAGGGATCCTGGGAAGAGTTTAGGGAGATTGACTGGTTGTGCAGAGATGGGGTTAAGAAAGCCAAGGTGCAGCTAGAGCTGAACTTGGCAAGGGACACAGAAAGTAACAAGAATGGCTTCTACAGCCAGAAAAAGAAGGTCAGAGAAAGTGTACCCCCTTGATGAGCAAGACTGGTAAACTGGTAATGACAGACAAGGAGAAGGCTGAGGTACTCAACAATTTCTCTGCCATGGTCTTCATGGGCCAGCTCTTTTCCCACACTTCTCAAGTGGAAAATGAATTGCAGTTAAGGGACTGGGGGAGTAAAGTACCTCCCACTGTAAGCGAGGATCTGGTTTGTGACCACTTGAGGAACCTTAGCACACTTAAGTCCATGGAACCTGATGAGGTGCATCCCAGAGTCCCAAGGGAATTGGCTGAGGTAGCTGCCAAGCCACTCTCCATATTATTTGAGAAGTCATGGCAGTCAGGTGTAGTGCCTGGTAACTGGAAAAAAAGGGAACATCACAGCCATTATCAGAAAGGGTAGAAAGGAGGACCCCAGGAGCTATCAGCATGTCAGCCTCACTTCTGTGCCTGGGAAGATCATGGAACAGATCCTCCTAGAAACTATGCTAAGGCACGTGGAGGACAGAGAGGTGATTCAAGACAGCAAGCATGGCTTCACTAAGGGCAAGTCCTACCTAACCAACCTAGTGGCCTTCTACGATGGAGTAAACACATCAGTGGACAAAGGAAAGGCTACAGATG
Organism: Nesoenas mayeri; assembly: GCF_963082525.1. Classification (NCBI taxonomy): domain Eukaryota; kingdom Metazoa; phylum Chordata; class Aves; order Columbiformes; family Columbidae; genus Nesoenas; species Nesoenas mayeri. Next base: position 90,480,152 of record NC_137543.1, on the reverse strand, counting down.
ACATCTACCTGGATTTCCGTAAAGTCTTTGACACAGTCCCCCACAACATCCTTCTCTCTAAATTGGAGAGATATGGATTTGATGGGTAGACCATTCAGTGGATGAGGAACTGGCTGGATGGTCACACCCAGAGAGCAGTGGTCAAAAGCTCAACATCTGGACAGACACTGGTAACAAGCTGTGTCCCTCAGAGGTCTGTACTGGGACCAGTACTGCTTAATATGTTCATCAATGACAAAAACAATGGGACTGAGTTCACTCTCAGTCCCATTGTGGTGGAGTTGACACACATGAGGTATGGGATGCCATCCAGAGGGACCTGGACAAGCTTGAGACGTGGGCTCACACAAACCCCATGAGGTTCAAAAAGGCCAAGTGCAAGATCCTGCTCCTGGGTCGGGGCAACCCCAATATCAATACAGGATGGGGGATGAAGGGATTGAGAGTAGCCCTGACAAGAAGGACTTGGGGGGTTATTTGTGGGTGAAAGACTGTACATGAGCTGGCAATGTGCTCTGGTAGCCCAGAAGGCAAATCGTATATTGGGCTGCATCACAAGGAGCATGGCCAGCAGATGCAGGGAGGTGATTCTGTCCCTTTACTCTGCTTTGGTGAGACCCCACCTGGAGTCCTGGGCCCAGCTCTGGAGTCCTCAGCACAGGAAAGACATGGACCTGTTGGAGAGGGGCTGGAGGAGGCCACCAAGATGGCTAGAGGGCTGGAACACCTCTCCTGTGAGGACAGGCTGAGAGAGTTGGGGTTGTTCAGCCTGGAGAAAAGAAGGCTCCAAGGAGACCTTATTGTGGCCTTTCAGTACTTAAAAGGGGCCTATAAGGAAGATGGAGACAGACTTTTTAGCAGGGTCTGTTGCAATAAGACAAGGGGTAATGGTTTTAAACCAAACAAGGGGAGATTCAGGCTAGACATGAGGAAGAAATCTTTTAAAATGAGGGTGGTAAAACCCTGGTTCAGGTTGCCCAGAGAGGTGGTAGATGTCCCATCCCTGGAGACATTCCAGGCCAGGCTGGACGGCGCTCTGAGCAACCTGATCCAGTTGAAGATGTCCCTGATCATTGCAGTGGGGGTTGGACTAGATGGGCTTTGAAGGTCCCTTCCAACCTAAACTACTCTATGATTCTATGATTCTAAAAATCTTCATCTAGTCATAGGGGATCTGTCACCTTCACTATTATAACCTCTTTCTCTATGACTTCGTTCTGCTGGTATCTTGAAGAGCCTTTATATTTCAGTGGCTCTGCAACCACTGGAAATTGATGTCATTGGAAAAAATCAAACACCCTACACTGCTGTGATTTCAGTGGAGCTGCAACAGTGTAAAACTGGAAGCAAAAAATGATGAATAAGCATTTGCATTTTATTTAGGAGAATTTTAAACAGCTACTCTAATTCTCTGCTGGTATCACTACAATAGAGTTCAGAGGATGCATGAGACAAGCAAACACTCAAATTATGCCAGAGGACCACTGTTGTTGTTTTAATCTTATAGTAATTACAGATGCTTTCGTTCCAAACTCACATACAAGTGCAGCCTACAGGCCTGAATCTAGATTCTGTATCTCCAGAACTGGCTGTAGAGTTTTCGTCAACAGTATGACTAGAGTGTCAAACTCAACCTTTTCACTGCTCATAGTTTCTGATTTATTCTTTTGTTCCCAGCATTACCTCCAGTGGATGCCTTAGGTTAATAAGTGAACCATGTAACTGTATTAAGCGATTTTAAAAGAAATAGCAGGATACAACTGTCACCATGGTATTAAACCATATCTTCTTTTTCTTGAAGAGGAACATTAATAAGATTGTACAGAAGAGGTGGGAGGGGAGTTACCAGCAGTAACAACGCATTGTCTAACATCCTGAACTTAAATGAAGGAAATTTTTTGAAAGCACAAGACTGAAAGAAACATCTAACAACCTATTTCCACTTGCATTCACATATATTCCACAAAGTCTTAAACACATCTACTGAACAGAAAACAATTGAACACCTAGTACAAGCTATTCAGCTGTGACCCACAGCAAAAAGTAAGGAACAAGTATACTTGATTCATGTAGTCATATATTTTCCCTGTCGTATTATCAGTCTCCATGCTCCCTTTGGAACTTAAATGAGTTTATCCTGCTGTGTGTTAGCCCTGCAATCTATGCTTTTCTTTCAGAGAAGATACTCATTTGGTCAGGCAATCAAACTCCTGCCTTCAATCTCTTGCTGAACAAAGGGCTCTGAACAAGCGAACTTCTTAGCCTAATGTAACACTTGATAACTTTCTCAGAACAAATACCAAAACTGTGAGGGAAATATCCAATATCACACTTTTTATTAACAGGCATTGACTAAAAGCAATCACTAAATATTCCCTAGCTGTAAGATATTTAAAATATTGAAGTACATCTAGATTCATATATTCCAATTTTTTTCTCATAAAGATATCCAGAATTTCATCCTTTATGAGAGTGGTGAATATTACATGAATATACAAGTAGCTTTTATAGGTTTTGCTCATGGTGTCTTTAACTGTGGTATGTCAGGCAACAATCCCATATAGAGACTAAGGCAGAGACTCCTGCAGAACTGAGTCCATAAGCAAAGTGGAAAAATTACAAAAATAAAAGTGGATAATTCTGTAAATATTATCTAATGAGCATATTCGTTCTGGCAGAACAGTACTGCAAGCTTCAGTGTTACAGAGTTTTTTACTCTACAAACTCACGAACTGAGAGCACTTTGGTATCAGATATTTGGAACAGATTTTGTTCTGTGACTTCTCACCCAGCATTTTTCATGAGGCTTGAAAGGATAAACACAGACTTTATAGTTAGTTAGGGACAACTGAGGCTTTCATAAGTTAACGTGGTAAAGTAGTGAGAAAAATGGAGAAAGGAGCACCTCTTGGAATGAGACGAGAAAAAGTTTTCTCTTTAAAGTATTTATAACAGAAACTGACTTCATCAACCTGGAAATTGCTGCTGAAGCTGTAAGTATTTTGGGAAAAACTTATTTCAAAAATAACAAATTCAAATCTTTAGAATTTCTGATTTTTATTTTCAGTTATGCTTAGGATAGATTTATGAGAAAATGCAAAAAGAAATTCCAGACCAGCTCTGAGTGACCAGAGATGACTCAGTTCAGTCAATGCTGATATTTCATGCCCCAGCTGTGGTTGGTAATAGGTGGTAGGTACCAGCCTGCCTCAAACCCGTACACTAGGGTAGGTCATGTTGAACTTTGAAGATACCTGTCTATGAAGGGAGCTTAAATGAGTAGGTCACACTAGATGACAAGCTTTTTAGCTCCTAAAACTGGAGAAAACAGATCTCACGTTATGAATGTTCCAGCGGTTCCGGTGGTGAAAATCCTCCCCCATTCAGACACCTAGGGAATATCCAAGCTCCAAGAGACAACCCTTGCCCTTAAAGAAATGTTACTCTGGTGATCTGGTAAAGGTGATTTAAATATGTGATGTGTGACAGGCTCATGATCTTTTAAGTCTTTCTTATCTCATTAATGTATTTTTAAACAAACTAGTTTGGTAAGAGGAAATATAAATATACAAGAGCCAAAACCAAGCTAAATGTTCCTAGAAGGCAATGTCTCACCTTGGCTACTCAATCTTTTAAAATCAATCATATTTTTAATTTTTAGATCTGATCTATGTAAGTCACAAGACTGTTTAATAAAACCATTTTTTCCAGAGTATTTTCTTCTGCTTCAATACTCTGGAAGAGCTGCTGGTGCTTTGAAGATCTTTTTATATTCACTTTCCGCAAATGGTTAATTTTAATGACTATTGTTGTTTTAATAATAAATTAAAATTATTTTCTGTAGTGAAAAAAGGACAATTTTTAAAACATCCTCCATTTTCAACAGTGTCAGTGGTGTAATATTTAGCATTTGAAGTGCCTTACTCTCATTGCAGCTTAACAACTGTCTTCATAGACCTCTTATTTCAATGGTCCTTTACATCATGGAAGGATGGTAAAGCTCCCATGTTTGCCAAGTGGTATTTCAAGTGAACTGTGTGTCATTTCAAAGCAAAGTACTGGATCTCCTACAGAGGAGCCATTTGGTTTTAATGAAATGAATTTTAGCATTTTTCCTTTGAAGTTACAGCAAATGAGGCCTATATTACTGAACTTCTATTGGACTTTTCAGCGGACAACAAAACTGTCATACAACTTCAGGATTTGACATTAGCCCACAACTACCGGGAATACAGTCCTGCAAAGTAGCAAAGACCTCCCTCTACCTATCCTCAGGTTACAAGTTAGCTTCCTGATCAGATCACCCAGACAATGCATACAAGAGAAATGGACCCAGCTGGTGTACCGAAGGTTGTAGCAAACAACCTGTTAAAAGGTTCTGTAACAGGACCACCCGAATGAACAAACATCGGAACACATTGTATTTAAAAAATATTCATAAGGAGAGAATATCTCTCCAAGCCAAATAATTATACAGATAAACTTATTTTCAGTACCAGGAAAAGGCACCGATTTTCTAAATTTTGCCTGAATCTAGATCTCAGGGATTTGATGTCTCCAGTATTCCTCTATTTCTCAGTCTTCCTCCAATTGCTTGGGAAGCACATGCACAGTGTTTCAGAAGCCTTTCTGACTACACAGTGCTGGAACTGGCTTCCTGGACCTCAGAAAACTATGTAGTGGATCCTATGAAGGGACATGGAATAGAGAAATCTTATCCTAAAAGAACACCCATTTGGTGGTTCCTGGACAAAGGGTGTTTGGGGAAGAAAGTTTTCATGATCCGTTGCCAAATGAGTTGTTTTATGAGATGACAGATGTCTATCGTCTCCCAAATTCTGACCTCAGTTTGGAGGAGTACTGCTCCCTCCAAACATCCTGGTTTACCCCATGTGGAAATCTGACAATCTCTCTGCAGCTCTTGTGGCTGAAGCATGTGTTCTCTTGACCTCGTCCTTCATGCTCAACACTCAGCAAGGTCTCTAGGTGTGTACAGAAAGACTATTTTATAAGGTTATCCCAGCTCCATTTCAACACAATGTATTCTCCCTTTCTCTAGATAGAACCATTTCATCTTTTAAGCATTTATTGTGAATCCAAGGCAACTACACCAATTTTCTAAGATAGCCAAGAACCTCTCATCTATTCAAGTGTGTCTGCCAATGATATGACATCATCTACAGGAGCCAGGAAGCTTAACTCTCCATCAAATAGCCTCAAACAGCAAAAAGTTTTGTGAAACAGGTCTAGCCTGTCAGAACAATTTTAATCTAGCAGTTTGTTGCCTGCTACCCACTTACCATAGGCCCATCAGACACAACTTGGGAGAGACATAGAGGCTAGATGGCCTGCGTTTGTTACTCTCTAACATCTCTTCTCAGAAAATTCTTTTGAGAGTGAAGCAACTGGACTGTACTTGCCACATAGCAACAGTGTAAGCTTTCTTGCATCACATAGTTCACATGAACTGTGACAAAAGTACACATGAATGTTGGGGAAAATGATAGGAACTGCTTGTATGACCAGCCATGCAACTAGAGACCCCTGGGGACCAAAGCTGCAGGGGCGTGTCCATTTTGGGCACATCATAAACACACTTGTAGGTGCAGGACAGAGGAGGCTGTGAGGTGTGCAGTCCTTGTAAGATGGAAGAAAGCCTTTTCCAACAGAATGTTTGAAGAACACTGCTCAACCAATGTTAAACGCTAGACTTCATCATGGTTTAAAGACAGTGATGAGAAGGAACAGCAGCTCTATGGCTCTTTCTGTTCTATCAGCCTTTGGAATGAGTTAGTCACTGAGCTGACCATCAGTTTTTATGGGACTGCAAGAGTCAGTATACATACCTTCTATTCTAGCATCGTTGTCACTTTATCTATAACCCTGATTAGTCTGATTTAGTTACTTTTCATACTGCTCCCTTTTGAGCTGAACCTAATATAATTATAAAATCAGTGTCAGAAAGAAGTGGAATTTTTTTAAAATATGTATCTTAATTATATTCTTCTTATATTCCTTTTTTTTTGTTTGTTTAGTTTTGGGTTTTTTTGTTCTTTCCCTGGTCCCCTGTGACAACATCAGTATTCAGTCAATACAGTTTTGGCCAGGCCATGTTGCACTGTTTTTCAACTCCTCTTTCTTTTAAAAGTCGCTTAATCTGTTCACACGTACTACTGATGATAAATTTCATCTATATAATTATTTGAATTGGCAAGACATTCTTTCCTCATGAATGTTTTCTAAATCAGTGCATTTCAGATCCTTGTTCCAGATGTTTCTACCATGTTAGTGGTAAGGTCATGTGTTCCGGTAGCTTTTGCACTTCATTTGTCTCAATGTTGGCTGTGTTTCTTCTATGGATGAAGACTCAGCGCTGAGATCCTTTGTTGTCCTGAGAGCCATACCATCTCACCTTGCAAGCTGTCCTCTCTCTGCTACATGCCCAGAATGCATGTGTCATCAGTGACAGAGAATGACGTGTTTTCAAAACATCCTTCTTTACCTGCAGCACCTCTTTATGACTTGTCAAGTTTACTGCTAGCTATCCTAGCACAAGTAGTATTGGCCCAGTTTCTTTTCTTGTACTCTTTAACCACCGTGTAAAGAGTTTTTCTAGCTAGTCTGAGATATTCTCTATTTGCTGAGCTTCTTTCTCCCAAATCTTTTTTTGTGCTGTCTTTGTGATCTCTTCACTGCTTTGATCATGCTCTTGCTTTGCCTGCAGACTTGGCCTGTTTATGCTTTTCTTGTAACACTCTATTTTGTTGCTCGTCCAGCTTGTCTTTGTTTGTTTATGACTTCCAATAACTTCCTCTGAAGTATTTGGTATTACTTTCTCAAATATTTCCCATACAAGCTATAGTGAGATTTCTCCATCATCCCAAAGTAACAGCCTGAAATGCACTCTCAGCTTCACCTTGCATGTCTCCTTTGCCAAGCTCTCTTTGCACTTACAAATGTTCAGAGAGACAGCAACACCAAATCCTCTTCCAGGGCTTTATCTTACTCTTTCCCAGAACTGGACAGAACAGTTCATGCTCACAACCACACTTTGTACTTCTACAGAGAGCACCATCCCACCACGACTGTCCATATCTTTGAAAAGAAGGTGTTTAATGTGGTTTTTGGTCTGACCATTTAGGAAACATCATATGACTGCATACATATATATATGTAAGCAAGAGAGCCAAAGAGCCATTCTGTCTGACTTTCATGACCTAGCTGTTTGCTGACTTTTTATTTTTTAATTCAGCCCCCACACTCATACCATCAGTTATCAGACTCTGGAAGCTTGTCTAGAGTGTGGTTTCATCCACCCTTCTTCCCTGCATCTTCTGCTGCTTTGGTTAGTGTCTGCACCAGTATATCATACCTATGCACAGTTCAGGGTACCAGTTGTAGACATGCGGTACCAATTTGCCTAAGTAATAGTTTCCAGTGGCTCCCTGAGGAAATTGTTGTGCTGTCTACTGCTGTAGCAATGCTATTGGCATGCTTTGCTTGCCCACTTGTATATCTGAAGTTGAAAAAGTGTAATTTCTTATCGTCATCTGTCCTATGTTTTGTTCTGAGAATTCCTGAATTCTTTAAATTATGTTGTATATTTGTATGTCATTGTAATAGGAAGCAACATGACGCAACTGGATGCAAATATCTCCAGCTTTCTTTAAGCCAAATATTTTGACCCTTTCAAATGATTTTTTTATTTTCTTTTTTTTTTTTTTACTAAATTTCATTTTGCAAAGACTGTTCTGTTTCCACTCTGTTTCACACCAGAACAAATTAGGAAATGTCAGAATCTCCCAAGAGAAATGAAATGTTGGGCTTCAATCAGATCTAGTAAGTCATTGACAAAGACCAAAGTTCGTGAATTCATATGCATGGTACACCTCGATGGAATAGCAAAGCTGAGATAGTGCTGCTGACTCACTGTGATTCTAATCTTTATGCTCAAGAAACAGTTGATGTGTGCAACTTCCTGCAACACCAGCCTGGGCAAAGCAGGCTCAGTACTGCCAGATTTACTACACAAAAAAATCCCATGGAATTCCATGGGCTCACTCTCAAGTGAGTGTCTGAGGGAGAATGAAGACATAAAGAAACTTCTCCTTTTGAGGAGCCACCACAAGGTCTCCCTAACAAGAGACAAAGGGGATATCATGCTGCTGCATCCCATGAAGTGCAAGCTGAACCTCACAAGTTAGTTTTTCAGTGCTGCCTTTCTGTGCTGGGGAAATAAGCAGACATTTGCCTGTGTTTAGGCTAAGCAGAAGTGTGTCAGAGTATGGGCTCGAGTCCTGATCCCCATGTTTTCCACAGGGGAGACATATCTAGATAACAGTGCACCCTCCTGGCCTATTACAGTCACATTCCCTTCCCACAGTCGTTGTGAAATCACTGGTTGGAAGAAATCATGTCTGAATAGACAGACTACATTCTAAAGTGAGGCTGGGATGCAGCCAATGCATGTACCTGGGCTTGAGATTTGTGATGAGATCCAGCTCAGACTTTTCACAAAAAAAGGAAGTGGCTAGAGCATTTTTGTCATCCTCAAAATGTGGAAAGGTTCCTATTTATATCGGTTCAGTCTGTATCTCTCAACAATCCCTGGAGGGCAGTGGAAAGACTGAGCTGTTTGTGCAATATACCATCAACCAAGTGTGGCTCTTTGGGGAATAAGAAATTGAGCAGTCTGAAGGCAGAATAAAAATGACAGCAAGGAGTATTTGAAGAGTTGTTACTAACTTAAATATCAGAGAGTAGAGAGCTATATATGAACCAGCAGAAGTTTGTATTCAGCCTGAGGATTTGATTCTCCTCTCACCTCACTGAAAGTGTAAAGAAACCACTAAGAAGCCAATGGTGTACAAACAGTGTGAGATGAAGAACAGAGCAGGAGGTATTGTCTAGTTTGTGGACTCTGATAATCAAATCCACAGCGTTACAGCATGGCAAGTCCTCTCAATTCAACAGATCAGCATGAACGAAACAGCAGAGAAACAGACCTTGTAACAAACAGGCAGTAACCCTAAAAACATTCAGGACCAAACTGAGTGCTCATTGGCACTTGCCAAAATCAAGCAGAACTGCATGGGTCTCAGAGCAGAACTTGGCCTGCGTGGGTCTCAGAGCAGAACTTGGCCATAAGTCACAGACACAAGAACTAAGAGATCGTGAGTCATTCTCACATGCCAGATGCCATTCGCCATGTGCAGAAACAGCACAAGTGCTGGAGCTGTTCTTCCTGAAAAAGGACACAGTAGCTCCAGGTACTGATATAACAACAATGTCTTTGCATCTGATGTGTGCAGCAGTATGAAGAGGAAATTAAGTTGCTTTCTTCCAGGAATGGCCAAACCCTTTTTATTTAAATCCAGACGAAAGACATGAAAAGTCTGTTTTTTAAAACATCAGAGTGAGCTTAGCCACTGGCACTCTTCAAAGTGAAGATATTTCACATCATTTGCATCACAGATTTTCAGTCTGCCTTTTTTTGAACAGGGCTAAAAGAAATCACTTTAAATAAACTCACCACAGAATCCAAGACGATGCACCCTGGCCAGGGCTATAAGGACTCTACCGCTGCCAGACAACTGATGGGCAGAAATGCTGCCTAGAAAAATGCTCACACTGTGTTTGAAAGGAAGTTCAAGGAGTAAAATAGCCTGTCCCAAAAATGCTATTGCTGCTGGAGAGTTTGACAATAAGGAGGTTTGCCTTAGAGAACGCTCTGTTTTTCGAGTCTGTAATAACAGGTCAGTACTATGCACAGTTTATCTTAAATTCTTTGGAGAAGGATAGACCTGGCAATACAAATCATTCAGCATATTCCTTAGATTGGGAAATAATACCATTTTGGAATTTATTGATGGTTACTGATGTCTCTGTATTGCCTGGTTTTGTAATTGCATATTAAAACTAGATGACCCTCCATCAGACAGATGTTACAACAGACACTCCAAAATGCAGGTTTAGTCTATCTCACCACATGCAGGGGAAACACATCTTATAAACAAGCATATGAATGGCACCATTACAGGGTGCTTGGCAAGAGATAATATCTTGCAGCCTTGGGGTACTGGCATCTCTGTGACAGGGAAAAAGCAGGCTAACTATGACCCACAGTGCTGGAGAGTAACATCAGCTGTGATTCTGTGCATAGCTGGTGAATCTCCCATCATGAGCGTTTCCACTTAGGAAGAGCGAGATCAAGCTCTAACCTTGTTTTGTTCATAAGGTACATTTGGGATGACCAGAGTGGTGAGCAAACTAGAAGAGTGCTGCAAAACCACCCTACCAGGGCAACAAAGACTCTTGCTTGCTGAGAATAGGCTGGAAAGCAAGAAGCAGTTCTAGGGCAGGAAGCACAGGGCTTGGTCTGCACCATCCTCAAAGAGGAATTCCAGCAACTGGCATTTCTGAAGAGAAAGTCCTGGGTTGTTAATTTTCTTGCTTTCTTTTGAACTATATCTGTAACCTGAACTAAGCCACTTCATTATTTACTTATTTCACATTTCTGTTTCAGTACATGTTGGGAACAGATCTTCCATACCATATTTTACAACTGCCACTTGAAGTCTCCCTCGGTGCACTCTTCTACAGTGATAAACAACAGTTTGTCTTCAGATCCAGGACAGAGGTATTATATAATACAACTACGGAAGGAAAAAAATAGCTTCCATTCTTTTTTTTCAGGCATCCCTCCTGTGATGTCTGTACAAACCATGGATTGAAAGCAGGCTCTGAATTCAGGCTGTTCTCTCTAAGTGCCATACGTAGGTGAAGTTATTACAACTTAATCGATTTATTATGACAGTTAAGGGACTGGAAAAAAATGATAGGGTTTTTTTTCCCTGGCCCTGCCGTCTGAAAATGTATGTAATAACAGAATCTGAGAGCACTGGGAGATGTTTTGTTTTATTCAGAAGCATTGCCCAGAGTAGTCTCAGATAATATGCTCCCAATAGAGCCTTCCATTATCAGGATAACACATTTGTACAAAGTGAATTTTGAAAAAGATCTTGTGTCATAGTTTTCACAAAATCAACTTAATCTAATTTCACAATGATGTATAATTTTGATCAGTAAAAGATGGATCATCTGAGATTATGTTTCACCATAAATAATTGTGCAGAACTTTTCCGGTCTTCCATGACCTTGGCAATGAATACAATGACAAGCAGAATTCCTCCACAACAGTTTTATGTTTTAGAATTCATAATGTAGACTTTTGTAGTTAATCACATGATTGCACAGGCTGTACACCCAAACTATTTGTGAAAGTCAGAACAAGGAGTTTAGTTTATTTCTGTATTGACCAGCAATGATCCTTACAGCTTGCTTGACACAAGGCAAGGCAGTACTCTTGACAATTGTGAGAAGACTCTCAGCTGGATCTAGATTCAAGCTTTCCTCTTTTTTGATTGTTAAGTTTTCCTGACAATAGGAGTTAATGAAGTAATTATCAACAAAAAACTAATTCTGATTTTGACTGGCTTATCTAAAAGGTCTAGTTTCTATAGCAGGGAAAATGAATATTCCTACTGGGATATGAGAACAAATGAATAAATTCAGAAATAATGCATCATTCTTATTAATGGATCAGTAAGAGCAATTGACTTGATCCCGCATTTATATTTCCAAATTCCAAAAACTAAGTAATGGGGACGTTTTAGCACTAAGTGTCTTATAATTTAGTAGAAGTACCAATCTTTATTTTCCAGGTATTTTCAAAGTTAATCTTTAACAACACCGTAATGTATATATTGATTATCTATGTGCTGAGGAAGTTGTGTCACCAGCTCTGTGGGAGAAAATGCTGGACTTTGCCATGGCTAAACAAAAAATACTCAGACGGAAGCTGGGAACTTGGACTTGTCCCTTGGTTAAAATAGCCATTTTTGACATCTTATATGCTGTGCTAGGCTCTCAAATTAGACTTATGTACATCGTTTATTAATGCCTATATAAAAAATTGAAAATAATTGGATTTTTAAAGCATATTTGTGGTAAATGGAGCACTGAAGACCTACATATCAATTCTACATTGATACAAAATCCTGTTCCACCTCATTGAAATCAACTAGGATTACAAAACTGTAAAATCCTACAGAATTTTTGTTGGTGAGTATATTATATCTAATTATCCTGCCTTATCCCAATTATTTTTAATCTGTTCTGTTTGGAGCAGCAGTTAAGAGGCACTACAAGTGGATTCCAAAGATGTTAAGTAAGAATTTACAGCGATGCTTACGTGACTTAAGGCCCAATTACAGGTTTTGTTTGAGCTTTTACACTGCATTACTACTAATGTTATGTGTTAATCCAACCCCACATTTTTTAAAAATTACAGTGGGGGAAATAGTTTTCTTGGACTAGGCCTTGTTGCATCTGTAGGCCCAGCCTGGCCAGGGTGGGTGTACACACCAGAAATAAATCCACCGTGAAGCTGGGAAAGGAAGGGAGCTCAGCAGACAGGCTCACATGCCAGAGGGAAGGAAGGGAGAGCGTGTAGGTTTCTACAAGCGGCTGCCTTGGCCCTCATGGGGCGGACACCATGGGCCACTCTTGCAGGCAGGGATAATGTTTGGTTTCCTCCTTTTCGTGCCCTTCTGATCCACAGCGTTTGCAATTGTTTCTCCCTCTCTCTCGCCCAGCACTGCTGGCTAAGGTCATTGAAGCAGAGCAGCGGGTGATTGCCCAACCCGGGTGTTTTGCTGGCTGCTTCGCTTGCTGGTCTGTCTCCTGCTCACCAGGTAGATATTAATACTTGCCTGGCACTTGGGGAAGAAGTGTTCAGGCTGTGGGAGGGAAGGGTTTCCAGCAGGTACCAGAACGGAGCCTGCAGACATGGTAAATGGTAGCAAAAAGCAACGTCCTTATTTCTTCTCTCTCCCTGGGAAAAAGTAATGGGAAAAGTATGAAGCCTGTCTGGTTAGACAGATGACCAGTATGATGGAAGAGCTAGAAAAAAGGTGTTTTCTGACTGTCGTAGGGGAATGCACACTTTATAACCCCCAAAAGCACCGAATTTCAGTGTTAAGAGGTTTATTCACATTTTCCTTCTAAAGCATGAAAAGATTCCATTATTAAGTGAAACAGTTATGAACACAAGTCCAGCTAATCTGAAAAATTGCTGCAGGGGAGAAATCAACCGCAGCTGCCCGCTCAAGCTAAAGGAAGGGAGGCAGCAGAAACAAACTGGCCAGGAAGAGAAACAGCAATCCAGTAGACTTCTCGTGGAAAGCAGTACAGAAAGAAGACTGAAATATGACCGGGGGCAAGGATGATATGGATGCTGAAAACAACATTAATTTCATGTTCAGTGCTGTAGATGACAAAAAACCCACAAAAACAACAAAAAAAAAGGCAAGCAGTTCACACACCAAATAGGAAAGTACAGACTTGCTATGAAAAAGAGACAAGTAGCACAAGTTTAAGGCATCAACATTTTTTACTGCAAATGGCATGTACTCAGCTGCTTCGTTTGCAACTACGAGGTGAGATTAGTGACCTGTTTGATTGTAGCAGAATTGCAGAGGCAGCTGTAACATGGCTGTAGTAGCATGGATGGCTTGTCTCCTCAACCCATAGCAATGTTCTAGTTGTGGGTGAGGTGATACAGACACAAGTGGAGACTTTGCAGAAATACTTAGAACAAAAGACCAGAAAAAAATAACCCACATGACAAACTGTGTTCCCAGAAGGAAACAATAACCTACCAAAGGCAACGAAAGTTTATAAAATTTATCAAGAAATGCTGAGGAATAGCAAAATGTAGCAAAAAAATGAGCTACTGAAAGTAAAAAGAAAATGTAAGAGACACACTCTTTCTGAAGACTGATAGCCCTGCAAAGCTCTCAGGTCTCCAAGGAGACCAGGGTTACATTATGCGAAGATAATGCCCAAATCGATTGCTAGTTTAACAGGGCTCTGCCATGAAAAGGGGAAGAGTGCCTGGCATCAGCCACTGTCAGCTGCTTGTGGAAGACTGAGGAAAAAGAGACGATAAGGATATAAAGAGTGATCTTCCCCTCACGACAATTCCCTGCCTTCTGACTGTCAGCCACCCAGGAGCTGCCTGAGCCAAAGGCTGCATTCTGAGCACAGTGCTGAACATGCTCCTTGCCCTGTGGATTTGTCTGGTCCATTCTGAATTCAGTGCCACATTTTCACTGCTTGTGCCCTTTGGAGAGAGGTAATTTTGTCACTCTACCTTTGCGTATGAAGCTGACATGCAATGTAATCACACGCAATTAGAAAGCATCAGGAACTGACGTCAGCTACAGCTCAAGAGAGTGAAACTACAGGAAGGTGAAGCGAGGCTGCTGTAGCATTTGTCTGTGGTTGGAGATGATGACAGCCAGCAAATCACTCTTCTTATTCAAGCTGAAGGAAAGGTCATAATCAAAATTAGCACAGAATTTTCCTCAGGAAGTGTGTTTGTTTGTTGTTGGTTTGTTGTTGTTGGTTTGGGGGTTTTGTTTTGGTTTTGTTGCTTTGTTTTTCCCCAGAAACAACAACAAATGAAGATAAAGCCCTGTCTAGGAAAATCATTACATGTTTTGGATTATTTGAGTAGGACATACTATTCAAAGTAGGACAGCAACAGTTCTGCATAATCAATGGTACACTCCACCTACGTATCATGATATGTTCATATTTGTAAGGGAGGGCTGCAGTCAGCTCAGTGAAGCACTGCGGAAGATGGGATGCCATACAGCAGAAAACTACTTCAGAATCTTTTCGCAGGGAACACATGATGGAGATGGTTGCCTCCTGGTAAGAGAGAGTGCAACATGTTTTCAGGTTGTGACCTTGTTTAAAGGAAACCAAGCTCTAATCCTTGTTAATCAAAGGAGTACACCTACAGACCAGGCTACTCCCAAGGACAGCTTTAGAAGGGTATTTAGCTGTTTGATAATGCAAATAGGCATCTAGCTTATTCTGCAGGAGATTTTATGTACCTGAAGCTCATTTCTGAGAGGAGAAATATTAACACCTTTGCAAATCTGGTCCAAAAGGATAGTTCACATCACTCCCCTTGCAAACAAAATACCCCTATAACAAATATCAGTAGGTTAATTGCTGAGGCATAATAAATATCTGGCCACAGTCCTAAGCATATTACAAAGAGGAAGTAAAACTTAAGGTGATCACAGGTAACCTGTGAGGAATTCTTACTCCTACATACTTGCTTACACCTGCAGTATATACTGAATGTCTAACTTTGAAATTATTGCTGTTCATAAGTAACTTTTTTTCCTTTTCTTTTTCTTCTTTTTTTTTTTTTAACTTTTGGCTTCCAGTGCAGTCCCATTTTTAACCTTGTCTGTTACTCTGAGAAAGGCTCTGTTACTTGTCTGTTACTCTTTCTGGATGGTACCATCTGTCTGTCAGCAGTTACTGCTCAGTCATATACAGTTGTGAGAATATGTCCTAGAACAGCAGAATATTCAATTCCATCTAGTTTCCAGGCTCATGCTTCATAATACCATAGTATCTGATAATCTCTTCCTGTTTTCTCTGGTAGTTTAACCATCACTTTGGTGAGCTGTTTGATTTAAAACTATGCTTGTAATTCTTTACCTGTAAATTAAGTATTTTTGCAAATTTTTTTAATCTCTTCATCTGCTACAAACAACGTGACACATTTTATGTGACTGACTGCATTTGAGTTTCCATTGTCAGGAGTGGTACAGTCTCAAAATATACTAATAGTATACATAAATCCCTTTAATATCCCCATAGTCTATTTCTAGCATTACTCATGAACATCAGTAGTTCATAAATCCTGATTAGTTCTTTTCTCCTTGCAGAAGCAAATGTGTATCATAATACAAAGATAACAGTTTTATGGAGACTGTATGGTTTTACCTGTATATTGCTTTTTGTCTAGAAGAACCCAGTTATTACAAACTTACTAGTGTTGTTGTTGTTGTTACAATCCTATGGTCATATTTGTTAGCCTGATCTCCCTGCAATGTGTAGGAACTCATTGAATTCAATAGCATGGTTATACCTTCCCTTTCCATACGTACTTTCAGACTCATTGCACAATTTTATTGGATTTGTTTAAATCTACTCTTGCCCATAGATTTGATCCAAACTAAATCACATTTTTCACTAAAGGAGTTTGCAGAAGTACACGGGAGGTCTTAAAGGACTGACTGACTGACTGACTGACTGACTTCATGCTTCCTACAGAAATACACAGGCCTGGACCAGTATTTCAGCAGACCTGTATTTTACAGAGGTTTGGACTTGGCTCTGCAATTGGCAGCTCAGTCTGATCAATAAATGAGAGCTTTTCCCTACATAAATGTTGCACCAATTGAACCACAATCAATGGTTTTAAGAATGGTGCAAATTCCTTTGTGTACATGGCTGAAAACCTCAAACGTTGCAAGGAACCAACTTAATTCTAATGAATTTAAAACAGATTAAAATCTAATCAAGAATATCCACAGAGGATTTTGTAAGAATTTAACTAAATTTTAAACCATTTGTCTGGATAAACAAATGAAACTTTACATATAAGTAGGACTAATAATTGCAAAATTATACAGAAGTAATTTTTCAGGTCTTTCATCCTATTTTCAAGAAGCGTAATTTTATCCTTAAATTCATCGTAATTATAATGAAATCCTTTTTGCTACATGCTGATCAGCTGTTTGCATCAGAGTAGAGGAAGGAGCAGGAATAAGATTTATAACAATTTGAAATCTATCAGCCATTAGGCTTTTGGTTTCTCATAAGTTTTAATAATTAATGTCCTCAGAATAGCAGATGGCCCCAATTCTTTTTAAATTACTGTAGTTAAAAATATGTATTTTTTTAGTCCTCCAATATGGCACCAAATGTTACTGCTTCTGGCTCCAGTGCTTCCTCCTTTCTGACTTACACACTGATTTATTTCTATTCCTCTGCTTCAGCTGAGGGACAAGTTAAAAGCAATTGTCACTCCAGACAGAAGCACAGATATGTAATTTCTGTTTTGTTTTAAACATTCAGACAAAGGACTACTGAGTTTGTTTTGAATCCATATGTATGCTATAGTTTGGAAATCATGCTGATCCAAATTCTACCAAGGTATTGCCTACACAGGAAGTCTTTAAAGTATGTCACTTCTTGACATTATACCAGTTCCTCTAATTTTACTCTCTGAATAAACATACTTGTTCCCAAATCAGAGTATCATCCAGAAACAAGAATTTAAGAGTCATCAGTCGCAGTCACCTGTAGCTGTCAATAACCACACAGTACATGTCTATTTTATTAATTTCCACAGTCGTAGAACCCCGTTAACTATAACACACCGCAAACACTTTCCAAAAATTCATGACAAATGTAAAACCTGGGGTAATCCACAGCTCAAATGTACTGCAGGACAAAAATCAACACTATAATCACTGTGCTATGACCCAGCAATCACACTGTAGTTCCTAAACAAAAATCCTAGAGTAGGTTGGGAGGCAAAGAAGGGCCCTCATGAAAGAGAATGGCAAGAGACCTAAAGTTAGTGTTTCCTGCCAATCTGTCCTAAATGAAATATTTTGCTTTCAGCCTAAATCTGACCACTGGTTTATCTCTGAGCACATGAGCAGAACACTCAATTTTCAAAGTTCAACATGATGACATTATTCTTCAGTTTTTCTCCGTTCTTAGTATCTACTATAATATCTTTTAATACTCTTTCAGCCTTCCTTCCTCTGCAGCTGTTCCATTTTAATCTCCTCTTCCTGAACATCGGTGAAAACTTGCATGTAATACTGCAAAAGAGGTCTTATTGGTGCTTTGTACAATGAATGCAGTTCCTGCCTCCTTATCTGTACTACAAGAACCCCAGCCAACGCATCCTAATACTACATTTCACAGCTGCTTCAAAATGGTCATCAACTGTCACCCTCCAATAACCAATACGCTGAGATCACAGAGTCACACAGAATCACAGAATGGTTACAGTTGGAAGGGACCTCTGGAGATCATCTAGTCCAACCCACCTGCTAAAGCAGGTTCACCCAGAGCAGATCACACAGAAATATGTCCAGGTGGGTCTTGAATGTCTCCAGAGAAGGACACTTCACAGCCTTTCTGGGGAGGCTGTTGCAGTGCTTTGGCACCCTCAGGGTAAAGAAGTTTCTCCTCATATTCAGATGGAACCTCCTGTGCTTCAGTTTGTACCCTCCTGTTACCCTTCATCTTATCATTAGGAACCACTGAAAGGAGTCTGGTCCCATCCTCTTGACAGCCACCCTTGAGATATTTATAAACATTGATGAGTTCCCCTCTCAGCCTTCTCTTCTCCAGGCTGAACAGACCCAACTTTCTCAGTCTCTCCTCATAAGAAAGGTGCTCTAGGCACTTCATCATTTTTGTAGCCCACAGCTGGACTTCCTCCAGTAATTCCTTGTTGTTCTTAAACTGGGAAGCTCAGAACTGGATGCAGTACTCCCGATGTGGCCTCACCAGAGATCTTTTTCTTCCACTCGGTTCCATGTGATAGATGGTGGTTTTGGCAGTTTGTGCTGGCATGTCATATTGCTTTAAGAAAGAGGGGAGTGAGTCATGCTGGCCTTGTGGAGAAGATTGCTATTACCCTGAAGCAACTGCCCAGAGGAGAGACACTTCCCTGACAGCAGAATAGGGCTGGCAGAAGAAGAGGCAAGAAAATCCAGCAGAGCAGCAAAGGGACGAAGGGAGTGCTCTCGAAGGAGCAGAGAGCAGAGCCAAGGCTAGAGCTCCAGGTTTTTTCCTTGTGGTCCAAGAGAGAACCACATAGCATTTCTACAACTCAGGAAGGCATTCAATGGACTGAAATCACAACTAGAAGGAAGGAACTAGCCAACAAAGTTATTGAGGTCAGAAAGGGAGTTGTTGATAAATTCCTTTTTAGTTCTGTTGCACCTCACATAGCCACTGAGCTGTCTTTGTTTAAAGACAGTTCTGGGCCCCTCAGTTCAGGAAGGACATTGAAGTGCTGGAGTGGGTCCAGAGAAGAGCAACAAGACTGGTGAAGGGACTTGAGCACAAGACCTATGGGGAGAGGCTGAGGGAGCTGGGCTTGTTTAGTCTGGAGAAGAGGAGGCTCAGAGGTGACCTCATCACTCTCTATAACTACCTGAAGGGAAGTTATAGCCAGGTGGGGATTGGTCTCTTCTCCCAGGCAGTCAGCAATAGGACAAGGGGGCATGGGCTTAAACTCTGCCAGGGGAAATTTAGGCTGGACATTAGGAAGAAATTCTTTACAGAGAGAGTGGTCAGGCATTGGAACGGCCTGCCCAGGGAGGTGGTGGACTCGCCGTCCCTGGAGGTTTTTAAAGTGAGGTTGGACATGGCACTTAGTGCCATGATCTAGTAAACAGACTAGAGTTGGACCAAGGGTTGGACTCGATGATCTCTGAGGTCTTTTCCAATCCAGTCGATTCTGTGATTCTGTGATTCTGTGAAAACACAAACTGTTCTAGTGTATAGGCAAGTAAAACCCAGTCTTTTGAGTTTAAAAGGTTTGGTTTGGGTTTTGGTTTTGTTTGTTTGTTTTAGTTTTGTTTTGGGGTTTTGTTGTTGTTTGGTTGTTTTTTGTTTTATTTTGTTTTGTTTAAATTTCCTTCTTTGGTGATCTCACTATAAGAAGGATGCCTAGGCAGATCCATTGCAAAGTTCTGGCTGGCTTAATATCCCATGCATGCATGACTTTGTGCTACTGAACTTGCTACCATTTCTGCCACTTGTCCTCAAGCTGGAAATGATTAAACAAGGTAGATAAATTGTCAGACTGTTCTGTGAGGAAGTGTCAACAGATCGTCGTCTTGCTCTGGAGGACTTCTCTTTTCACACATTGCAGTCTCACGCTAGTCAGCACCTTATCAACCTAATCAGTTCTTGCGGTAATCCTCATCATTTCCACTTCAGTAATAATTTGCATTCACACTAAAACAAGTGCTGTTCTGATATGTGTGAAAATTCATGCTATCACACTGTCCCTGTGTAAAAGGTCAATTATCTTATCCAAAAAGACACTATCTACATTGATAAACCCAGGATTATTCCATTTTGCATTTGCCTTCAGGGCTTTAATTATTCTTTGCTTCAAATATTTCCCAACACTTTATACAGTGTTGCATTCAAACTAAAAGACTCCTCGGAGTTATATGAGTGATTTGTCTTTTCCCATTTTTTATCATGTAAAAATGAAGGGAGATAGAGAGTATATTGACCTGAGTACATTTATTCCGTTGATAAGGCCTGAATTTGTATTCAGTTGAGAAGAGCCATCTATTATCAAATTTTTGCCCTCTTTTACAAGTATCATACATTGTGATCAAGGTTTCCAAGGTTGCTAAATCTTCAGCTTTGCAAGAGCAGCCCGCCTACGTGCCAGATTCATAACAAATATGAAAGATTTTTAAAATAACCTAATTTCAGCAAAGTCTCATTTTTCAACTGAACACTTTGTCAAAAATATTAATCAGACCTAGCCATAGATTTCTTTGACTATAAAGTCTTTTCCATCATCTCTGTAGTCTTTATGACAAGCTTAAGTGGTTGAATTTATGTTCTGTTTGGGTTCTCATACTGTGGCCATAACCTTGCTGTTTAAGTTATTGCTTAATCATTTAAGTTTTGGGTAAACATAGGTTAATGTCACTGGTGCATTATGTAAGTGCTTTTATGGGGTAGTATTTCACTAGAGGGCAAATATGTAAGAATCTTTCCTTGTAGAAATTACCTTCATTTCAATAATATTAACAGTGATTGATGAGTAATTTAAGATTTATTGTCATCATTTTAAAAATGTTTTCAAAGCACTTTTCAATATACTCAAGCTCATGGAGAATTAATGGTGAATGCAGAAGAGTGGTTAGAGATGTCTCACTTTTTCATTTCAATGAATACTTGGTGATGTATTTATCAGGCTATTCAAAATGTTTATCTCATTGTGAGTAGTTCCATCTACAAACAACAAAGCTTCATAGATTTTAAACACAGAAGGGAATACCATACAACACAATATTGCACTAATGATTCCTCATACCACAGAAGGCTACAAGTCTTATAATTAATCCCTACTTCAACTCCAAGAGCAATCTTGCTTTGAAAATTTTTAGTGATACATCTCTTACAATTCTTGCTTAGATGTTCTGGTGCTGATTTTTCTTATCCCAAGACATTTCCTTTTTATGTCTAGCTGTGACTTTCAAAGTCAGATCATCTTACATTTTGCTTATTAGGTGAAAGAGCTGCCTTCTGGTTTATGTTCTTAATGTACAGCAATCAAATCCCCCCTGTACCTCTGCATCAGTGAGTTTTTTGCATCTCTCAATGTAAGTCATGCTTCTCTTACTTTAATCATTGCAGCTTTTCCAAAGCAACTATTTATTTCTTTCTCAGGAGCATATTTCAGATGGACAAGATTTTGGTAGATAGTCTACCAATGGTTACATCAGTAACTCAAGTGATAACATAACCTTCTTTTTTCACTTGGTGTTTCCCAAGGGATCATGTTAGCCACTGCATCATACTATGAAGATTTGTTTAGTTAATTATTATTACTCACAACACTTATTTTTTTCAGTCATTAGTTTCCATACTATTGTCCCACCTTCTGTAAGGATGGCCTACATCATTTATGATATCTATGCTGAAAAGCATTTTGTTTGCTTGCATCTGGCTTACCAAATAATTTATGTCACTGTCTTGATGTTCTGTCTTTGTTCTAATTCAGCACTCCCCCACAGTATTTGAAATGTGAAGATTTTATCAGTAACTGCTTGATTATTATTTGCCTTTTATAGTATATATTTTTTAATCAGTTTATAATCTATGATATTGAATCTTACTTGGGTTACTTTTGCACTTCAGGAGCAACGACAGTCCATACGATGAATCAACAAAACTGGAGAGCAACCTGTATGAAAATGTGTTTTGAGTGAACTTGTACTTTGTGTAACAAAATTCAGCAGGCTGTGACCAAATCCTTCAGCACACTGCTTCTGCTCTGTAATTCAAGGCTCAGTTTTCAAACTGGAGATGAATATTATGCTTTAAAAATGTGTGTGTGTTTTCAGAGAAAACAATCACTGTGCTAAAAAAGATGAAGTTATTTTGAGAATGTGAACATTTCTGCAGATAGCAATAGTTGTCGAAATAATCTTTATTTTCCCAGTAACAGAAACCAGCAACTTGAAAGAGCAAATCCCAATGTTTTCAAAAATATTTCAGCAGATTAAATCTCACCTGCTCTGTTTGTTTTTCAGAGGTGCGGGGAGCCTGGAACGGGTGTGGTGGAGGCATATGAGCTGAGAGCACCAGCCGCAGGAACCAGTAGAACCAGTTCTTCTCTGTACAGCCTGGGAAATCCTGCCTTCAAAGACATGACTTGACTGCTTTTGCTAAAATATCCAGCTCACATTCAGGTAAAATTCAGACTACAAGACACTGTCTACTGAGGCCTACCTGGGTGCAGGCCATTTTCATAAGAGCACATATTTTCCTACCATATGACAGCATAATTTGACTGGCATGTTTTGGATATTTCTCCAAGTGTGAAGACAAAGAGAGCCATGGCAAACTTTATTTTTGTTAAAACTGTACGATTCTTTTTTTCCTGGAAATGAGCTCCTGCCAATATGTATCTCATCCCAATCACAATCCCATTTAAAGGATACTGCTTAAAATCCACAGTCCAGATCTTCCACTAACTGCAGATGTTGGAACCTCTGGCATTTATCAAGATCGTCTTCATCTGTCCTTCACAGGGAGACTGATTTCACAATGGGGATGTTTTTTTACAGACAATGGAAGAAATGTTCTTTTCCAAAAGTCACATCTAGTTAAATGTTGCTTAAAGAACAATAGCAAGCAGCACCTCATTTTACATCTGTAGTGTTTAAACCTGTAGAATGCTAAATAAACCCAAATATGTGTTCTTCTCATTTGACTGGAATATCTAAGCCTCAGTTAGGTCCTGTATTCATTGTTGATGAAGGAAACAGAAAAAGAAATTGTGTCTATCTTTGCAATTTGAGTTGTGGTGACAAGTCTTTGTGTAAATATACATGTACAAGTAAGTTTGATATTGATAACGCACAATGTATTTCGTTTTTCATTGGGATTGCTATCTTTTCTCTGTATAAGTCATAATAATAATTGTGATATTTAAAGAAGGTTGTTGAAAGTCAAAGAAATGGAGCATTGCAATTAAGACTAGTGATGATGTATAAAAGGAAGGGAAGAGTCGGTAAGTCATTATATATAATACACAAGTCAGGATAGACTGACCCGAGCAGCTAACCACTTATTAATAACGTATTCATTTCTAGCAATTTTTGGATTGTTCATGGATACTCTCTTCACACCTTGATGTTTTTATTTTGACATATTGTATTCATCCACAATGATGACATTTGTTCAAGAACCATTTCAAGCTGAAAGAATATTGGTTTCCAGAGGAGTGACTCTGTCCTATACAAATGTTCTCCAGAGGCTTCTTTAGATTGCTACGATCTTTAAATGGTGGAGATACTTTGTTAGGTGGATGCCTAAATACTGGGTGTTAAGGTAATTCATAAAGCAATTAAATTAATCAATCTGCTCCTCTATGATAAGGAAAAATTTACTAAAAGGCTAAACCTCAGATGGTAGGAAGACTTGGCTGTATTATTTTGGAACTCAAAAAAAAAAAAAAAAAAAAAAGGAAAAGAAAAGAGAAATAATTTACTGAAGGAAAGCGTTCTCCACCTGAGATTAACAAAGGAGAAATAGGTCAGCTATAGACTGTAGGTTTGAAACAGATGAGCTGCAAAAGAAATTTAGGACAAGAGACTATTACATCAGACAATTAGAGGAAGGAAAGGGCAGTTGATAAGCAGAGACTGCAATTGCTCAGCAAAAGAATCAAGGACCACGAAAAATCCTTTCCCCTTTTTCATCAGTTTGCTCCACGCTTATGTCAACTTTTACTTGATGGTTGAGAGTGCAGGGGTGTGAACTTATTTGCTCTAAATTGTCAAAAGACAAGAGATTTAAAGATGAAACCCAGTCCTCCTTTAAGACACATGAAAAACAGACCCATTATTGCTTGATTCATATGGAACAACTCGCTAGGCTGACACCCACTCATTTCCTTTCAATCACAATACAGGGGAGTTTCCTGTTTAATCACTTCTCAGATGGTCATAATTTTGTTAGATTCATCCTTTCATCTTCATGATTGTCATGAATTCAACATTAGAAAACATATGCCAATTAGGAGTTGCTGTATGGTGTGTACAGTAAATAGCTTAGCTGGATCAACAAGAAGGTGGAAATGATAAACACATACTGAGAGAAGGTGGGAAAACTGCTCAGGTAAAAACAAACAAAAGAAATCCCACCTTTGTTGAATTAATGGAGGCAGAGGTAGCACACATGTTATAGGACGTTCACACGGGAAATCTAAAGGCAGAAGAAGATTTAGAGTAAAGAAACTCAACACATCATCTGCTGTTGTTGATGCAATGAAGAAATGCAGCCAATTGAGATAACTTTAAAAAAAAATGTTTAAAATATCCAAAATTAGGTATGGAGTAACACTTTGCCCAACTAGTCCCTATAATTCAGTAGGAGTTCTGGTTCCATATAAGGATATAGCCATTTATTTATAAACAAAAGAGATAGAAAAGAAATGAAAGCTTATAGCCGAAAAGAAATGTAAATTTATAGCCTTTTAAAAAGTGATTTATATCAATTATCACTAGATCACGGATGTGTCTAACACAGGTGGCAACATGTAGGATGACAGTTTTATCCATAATAAAGCACATCCTGTACAGGGCTCCTCACAGCACAAAATCATTTTTCCAGACAGCTTTCTATTCCACATAGAAAATATTTTCCATGAGTCATTTTGTTTAAATGTGCAGAAGAATTAACTTTGATTGTTCTCATGTCCTTTTATGTTTGCTGTCTAAGAACATTTAGCTGATACAATGTCTACAGAAAGTGAATTCTAAAGGCAGTCTCCTCATGCTCTGTTCCATATCGTACATTAAACTCTCCAGTATACTCCATGCTCACCTAGTTATTATGTCAAACAATATGATGCTCAGGAATCATATAGTAATTTGACAGAAAGCAGACAGGAATTTCAGAGCTCCAGAGCTCCCTTCTCTGCCTCCTAAAATACAAATAAATCCATACAGTTGAATCATATATTCTTAATTTCATATATTCTTCATTTTTCACCAATCAAATACTGTCTGTTAAGAGTTATTTACTTGCCAGATTCATGATACACACACACACACAAAAAAAAAAAGACTGTTATTCATTCCTATGTAATCAAGATAGCTCAACAACGAGCATCTGACCCTCTTCTGTTACTTCATGATAAAAATTGCTTTCAAAAAATATCTGAGGATGTTGCTGAGGTAAAAAAGTGTTAAATGAAGTGCGCATGCATGGTCGGTCATTGAGAACAAGGGAAGCTGAAAATAGAACCTCCTTGTGAAGAGAGGTATCACTGACTTCAGAAACAACATTAGTGACACAAAATGAGACTGGGGGAAGATGCGGGAGAAAAAGCTTGAGGGCTGTGATCTTTCAGAGGGGAAGCAAAAAAAAATAAAGGAGCACCATGGTGGCATCTGGTCATTAGGGAGAGCAGGGAAACAACCATAGTGAATTTTTAACATAACATGTAGCTTGATAAATTCTAGTAGAAGGAGCTATTGGGGGAGGGCAAGAGACACATGCCTTTTTTTAGACAAGCTACTCATCACCTAACACTACCAGCAAATAGTTTCGATCAAAAAGTTCCAAGAACCTTACATTTCCTCCTAGGCCTATTGAAGCACCAATTGCTTAGATGAAGAGAGGCTTGAATGAGTTTTATCTACCAGTAATGTTTACTATCTCTTTCCACCAGAACTTGGTAGGAAAGCTGCATCATATTGCTTGAGCAGATCTCACGGTTCATCGCATGCCACTGCCCCACCTCTGGAGCTCTCTCTGGCTGTCTTCTGACCTCATGCTCAGCTGATTTACCTCATTAAAATGGGATTAAATGAAGCTAGCAAAAACCAAAACAGAGTTTTGGCTTGTTTAGGAAGATGAATTGGTTCAGTCTGTAGCTGGAGGAATGCCAGAGCCAGTGCAAATGAGGGGATAGGACATGCAACTGAGAGTGTGTTGGAAAGGTGCAAGTGGGACTGATCCATTTTGTGACAGCTGTACTGTGAAAATTCACCTTTGGAAAAAAGGATGGCCATTGTTCCTTTATATCAAATATCTTTGTTTTTAAGATTTTGAAAAGCAATAAGAGAATTTCATCTTAAAAAGAAAACAAACAAACCAAAAACAAACAAACCCACAAAAAACCAAAACAGACTAAAAAAAAAAAAAACCAACAACCCTGGAAAATACAATTATGACATAGAAAAGACAAGTGGCGGTGATTTTCCATGATGTGCTTTAAGAACATGATGGAAAAGAGGACAAAATTCAACACATGAAAAGCCATCATTGAAGTAAAAAACTGGTTTACACTATTTTCTTTCCTGAAACTTTTAAAGCGGGAAAGGAGAACT
This sequence comes from Nesoenas mayeri, assembly GCF_963082525.1. Lineage (NCBI taxonomy): Eukaryota > Metazoa > Chordata > Aves > Columbiformes > Columbidae > Nesoenas > Nesoenas mayeri. The sequence continues at coordinate 90,453,585 of NC_137543.1, read as the reverse complement.
GGATGCTTTGTTTTCTGGAAAAGTTTGGAAGACATCCAGTATTACCACAACAAACGACCTCTCCCCACAAAGATAATGAAGACAAGATGACATGAAGCATTTCAAAAGACAGGTTGGTATTGCACTAAAATTCAGTTTTCAGTTCATCATCAAACTGTAAAGGGTAAGCCCACCATTTTGTCCTCCTTTTTAACTCTGATTTTCCTTTCTTTAGGTCTCCTTGACTTTACCAGCAGAGGGAGCAGGTGGAAGAACAAATGGGGAAGGAAAAGGAACTGACTTCTTGTTCCAGACAGAGAAAACAAGAACCAGTTTCAGCAGCTGCTGCTAGTGGGTCAGAGTATCCACAGCATGAATACCCTCACTTTGCCCGAGTTATCCCTCCTTCCTCTTGCAGTTCCTTGCAGCAAAGTGGTATTAGAAAGCCTGACCCACCGGTCCTGTCTTATTTTCATCTCTGTGCACTGGTATATTTAGCAGAAAATTGAGGCAAAATTATCTAGCTGATGGCATTTTAAATTCAGCTACACACTACTTTTAACCCTTCCTTTAGCTTTCCTTATGCAATTTCACTGTGTCTCAACCATTTTTCTAGCACTGGGCTTTACCATAAATCTGAAAATGTGCAGCCTATTTGTGTAAAATGAAAACTCAGAAGAATCTTCATCTCTGAAGAATGCAGTGCTAGTTTCAATCTATTGGAGAAGCTTTTCAGCTCACCAAACTCTCACCAAAAGGATTGATAAGCTAAAGTCTAGTTAAAAACAACATTTATAAGCCATTACATATTTTATCCAAGAAGGTTAGTATTCTCTTAAAAACACCTAATTTTCTTCCTGCTTCTCATTTCTACCTAATCACAGACAGCTTCCTCTGCACCACTCATCAATATGGAAGAGACTCAATACCTAATAATGAAATTAAGCCAATTACAATCTCTTATTGCGCATCGAAGATCCTGCAATTTTTTCTTTTTCACAAAAAAACGAGCATGTAAGAAGGAGACTATCACTTTTTTTGAAAGACAAACCTTTTGGCAACATGGGCTTCTTTTCCTTAAAAAAAAAAAAAGTCAATGTATGGGACATGAAAAAAGTAATTTACAAGGGTCAGGCACTGTAGGGATCAGGTCAGTGGTTTAGTGAAATGCTTGATATCAGACTTCTCAGACAGACATTCCTAATAAAATCTCATGCAAGTAGTCTAGCATTATCATGAAGTAAATAGACTTCTCTTGGTCCAACCCAAAGTTGCACACCCCTCTCCCCCCTTTTTTTTAACTCAGTCATGCAGGGGCTTTGAGCAAGATAAACTTATGCCATACAGAGCAAAGGTGAGAACTCAATAGGTATGAAAATAATGTCATTTGCATTGGATCAAAGGTGAGTAATTACTAACCAAAAAGCGATGGCTGACCAGTTTCTGAAATTCTGACTAGCATTTTACAAAAATGATTCATCACACACCATAGAGGAAATGGGTGGCTTTGTAAACACGGCAAACTCCCACAGCAGGGCTATAGGTGTGGCTTATATATCCTTCTCAAGTAGGGGAGATAAACAAGGCTTTGAAAGAAAAGAGCATAGCCAAAGTCCTTAGGTCTGCTGCTGCACCTGGAGAAGTCCACCAAATCTTCCAGAAAACTCTCAGCTTTGAGCTGGTAAGCACTTATTTAGAGAAGGTACAGAAAGATTACAACCAACTGGAAGAAAAGCCTTTAAATGTTTCCATAAAGTGGAAAAAGCTGTGCAGAACCACAGCAGATATTCACCTGTCTTCCTCATATAAAACTATTTCAGACTATATTTGATAAGAGGTTTGATGAGATCATGAGTTGTCACGGTTTATCCCGAGCTTATCCCTTATTAATGTTTATAAATATATTAAAGGTGAGTGCCATGAGGATGGAGCTAGGCTCTTCTCGTTGGCAAACAATGATAGGACAAGGGGCAATGGGATCAAGCTGGAACACAAGAGGTTCCACTTAAATTTGAGAAAAAACTTCTTCTCAGTAAGGGTAACAGAGCACTGGAACAGGCTGCCCAGGGGGGTTGTGGAGTCTCCTTCTCTGGAGACATTCAAGACCCACCTGGACATGTTCCTGTGCAACCTCACTTAGGCGTTCCTGCTCCAGCAGGGGGATTGGACTAGATGATCTTTTGAGGTCCCTTCCAATCCAGAATATACTGTGATACTGTGATACTGTGAGCTAGCAATACAACCATGACAGCTTGCTCACTCACCCCACTCCATACCCCTTCTCCAAATAGGTGAGAGAATCGAAAGGGAAGGAAGAAACTTGGATTGAGATAAACACAGTTTAATAAAATAACAAAATACTAATACACTACTAGTAAATATATATATAAAATAGAAACAATATAAAATAAAAGATGCTCAATGCAATTACTCACAAACTCCGTCCACACCGAGTAGCCAGTTCCAGGAAACAGCACTTGATCCCAAACAGCTGATCCCAAAGAGAGAAAAAAGGAAAAAAGGCATAGAGGCCCAGAGGCCTCTGCAAAATGGCAAAAGGCTGAACTAAACATCCTAAACAGAACTCTCCTGTCTCCAACAAAAAGAACAAAGAAAGCCAAGAAGCGAGAGAGACCAGAATCTCCCGATTCTCCTTAAATATGAAGCATGACACTAATGGGATGGAATACTGTCATTCATCAGTCTGGATGTCAGTCAAGCTGTGCCCCATCCATGTTCCCCTTCCTTGATACCTCACATCTGTGGGTAGGGTGGTCAGAGTGTCCTTGGCTCTTGGACCAGAGCAATTAAAAACTTTAATTCTGTCCCGGGTTGTTATCTCTTGTTCTCAAACGAAGTCCAAATAATAACTATGCTAGGTATGAAAAAGAAAGCTTTTCAACCCGCAAAGAAACTAACTCATTTTCACTTGAACAAGCACATGAGTGACAGGGCTCAGGCTAAGCAGGTTAGATTTATTCTTCTAAAAAGTTCAGAGAAGTATCAATTGATTAATATTAGCATCCCATCCACATTACAGAGTCCCTATGTAGCCATTTTTCTCTAAACAGAAGATATTGATTGATTGACCTAGCCGCACACTGAGTATTACATAAACCAGTAGTTGGCAAGATTTGTTCAGTTTTGGAGTCATCAACATTTTCCCATGGAAGTGCAGATCCCTGAAGAGTGAATTCAAATTGAATGACAAAAGTCTGGAGATTCTTAGTTGCTTTTCTTGGATCACTGAGAAGTAACTAACCATGGGCTGAAAATCACTGAAATATATAGGTCATATATGGCCGTGTGTGAAACAGTTCCACTTCTAATACCTTGATAAATATTTCTTTCCCTTCCTACCTTTTTGATGTCTTTCAAGAAACTAGTCCATAGTGTTTCTTTACACCTCGGTCTGACAGGACTGTATTCTTAAGGAATAAGTGGACTCAAGAGTTTAGAAAATAAAAATCCTTTTATATGCAAATGATATCCTCTTACTTGATACAATCCCAGATCAGTCTAGTCTGTATTGTATTCTGTGTTTATGAAGTAAATTAGAATAAATTGAAAGGAATGATCATCTCATTAAATAAGTTGGAAGCACTCCCTCTACAGGGACATTCAGATAGGAACAAAAGAACTTCAAACATGTTAGCATCCAGTTTCCAAAGGAAATTCACAGTCAAGGTTAACCTAGACCTATTAATTATGCAGTTAGTAAGTGACTTAAATAGATGGTGAGTGCTACCTCTTTCCATATGGGGTAAACGTAATTAAAATGAATGCTGGTGCTGGTATTTTGTTTACTTTCAACTCTCTCCCTATCCATATTCCTGACAGTTATTTTAACAAAACTAACATGTTGAGATTATCCTTGTGGGACACTGGCAACCAGACCAGAAATGCTTTAGAAGCCCTAGAGAAGACATTAACCTCTGACTGGGTGGTCACCAAAAGACCACAGATAAGCCGGGATTACTTGTGCATCCTCTAGTCACAGCCCAAGATCCCATCTAATTAGTGCATATGTTAATATCGCACACATTAATACTCAATAACATATCTTGATGAATAGATTAGATAAAACATGCAAGGACTCAAAAACTGCTACCCCTGAAATGCAATTCCTGAAATATCTTGGTCCTTGCACTCAGACCCAGATTGCTAAATACAGGATGACCATCCTGTAAAAAACAGGTAGCTTTTATGCCACACAGGTAATTACTGTGCTGTAACATTGCTTGTTGTTTGCTACAAAGCATGAGGATATCTCATCCTTCAATGGATCTTGTCAACAATATGCATCTTTTTCATTGCAGAGCTAGATAATTTTCACTGTGATTGCAGTGGGTACCATCAAGTTTCTCCACTGACAGCCCATACTGAAAACTAATTAAAAAGGCAAAATGCAATACTGTCCTTCATCTGACTTCCACCTGCAAACGTGGCATGGCTCATTGATTCTCTAGTGAAACTGCCTAAAATTGTTCACTTAAATCTAGATACTAGTTTTTCATCCACTACTCTGAAGTCTTCATGAATGACACTCAGCAAACCTTAATCCAAAGGACTACTTCTAGGCTCTGAAATAGTGCCAGCTCTTTTAAACATGTACGTCAATGATCTGCCTGAAGCTTGATCTTCTAAATAATCTGACCAGATGACATCTGTTTGGACATTAATTCTTAGGACTTTTCTGACCTTGAAAATAACTTGAAAGCTGATTCAACAGTAAATACTGTCACAACTGGCACTTGCAGTTGAATGCTTTGCTATTGTAATTTCTCCTGTAATTCAAGTTTAGCTTCTCAATTAATGGAATATAGTCCATATCTGGTCTATCTCATATTTTCTCTTGATAGATCTCTGAGTTACCCTGGCCATCTGATAACACTGGCTGCCAATGTCAAGACCTGCACAACCTATTGACAAAGTTGTTGGACCTACGTAACATGCACAATCTTGAAACATTTGCTATGACTTTGCTACTAGGGAAGGAGTCTTCCAATATTGACCTCTTTGTCTCATGCTACATTAGCCAACATGCAGCTCCATGCAATTACACGCAACTCCATGTAATTACACCCAGTATTTTGTGTTACCTATGCTGACCAGCACTGTCCTACCACATTTCTATTCTGAAGATACTGGAGCCAAAAGGATCATGAATAACAAAACCTTGCCTGACCTTCTGCTGTATTCTAAATCCTCTATTTAGCCCCTGTTGAACTCACCTAATATTCTGACATCTCATATGGCCAGCCCTGTAACACTGCAGCATTTTGACAGCAGAAAACACAGACCCAGCTGGCAGCAAACTGTTGAAAATTCTGCCATTTGACAGCCATGTTTTATGCTGTGATCTTCCTAAAATACTTCCAGATTGCTCAAGGCTAGAATGCTGCAACCAGACTCTGTTGCAGCATAAGGAAAAACTGAACTGCAGGTGCAGGCTGTGATTCACAACATACAACATAGATTTCCTGACCAGATGAGGTCTAAGTGTGCCAGATTCTGTCTGTCAAAATGCTGAGGTTTCATATGACCAGATTTACATATACTAGTATCACTAGTAACATTATTTACATGACCACTCTATCACTGAACATGTTAACCAAAAGAACCCAGGGCAAACAGATGCTCTCAAAGAGACTTAGCATATGTATTAATATTAAGAAACCTTGATAGTTTAAAGATTAAAATTACTGTCCAGTTGGCCAACATCTAAGTGTTCTTTGTTAGTAGCATTCAGATCATGCACCCTGACCTCTGCCCAACAGGCTGGGTAATCTGTCGTGTGGTTACATTGTCTCACTCCACATTTTTAGTAGATTTTCAGGTCCACAGGTATTGAGAACATCTGCCTCTTCAAGGAGCCACAGCAGTCCCATCTATACAGGGATGTTGCTGTAAAATAAATCAGCCATTTAAAATTACAATGCGCTAACTGCTTCATACTGTGTCCACCACAAATGCTCAATTTAAATCACACAGGTGTCAATTGCAGAGATGTAAAGTGGGAGAGAGAGGCCTCTGTACTGATAGTCAATTAATAGCATGGTGAGCTAAAACAAGGACACAAACCTTTTGTGTGATCATTTTGTTTTCATATTACTGCAATACTATTTACAGGACATGTGGAAAAATAACTACAAGTTGTAATTTACCCTCAAAGGGCTAAAATGGAGTTACAGGTGTGCTGAAAATTACACACATCCTAAACCTCGGCTGGATTGAGGCCAGCAGTGCCATGCGGAAATAAGATCATGAATAAAGGCTTATATTTACATTGCTAGACTTGTCTGATCACATCAGGTATTTGTGTTGATGCACATGTGCATTTTCAGTATTGCAGAGGGAGTGTTCACTACAGAACCGGAAACTAAAGGTCTTCATATTTCTGCTATTCATCACCTCCAAGTATGTCACTTATATTTAGGAGTAATTTCTCAGTGTTCAGCTAATAACTTCTTCCATATGAATCATGATAACGTCTGTTACTATTTGCATAGCATTGTAAATTATCAAGATGAATAGGTTGGGAATGACCCTTTTACTCATCAGAATGTAGTTTCTTCAATTATTTTTCTTTGGTGGTATTTGGTACTCATTGGTAATTGTTGAAGCAGATAACTATTCCAAAGGAAGCAGAGCTCATGGGGAATAGAGGTATTTCTTAAGTAGGAAGATTTGATTAGTTCTTCACATTGTTAAAGAGACACTATCCAAAATAAAGTGCAAATCCCATCACCGCTTATCAAAGCAACAATCAGTAAGTGCTGATCAACTTTATTAACTAGTTTCTTTCAGAGGTGGTTTCAAGGATTGTTTTAATGTAGCATGTGTAATTTGGTCTGAAAAAAAAATGGCTTTCAGAGCGGGACATTTTTTCTCTTCACATCTGCCAGAACACAATTTATTTGTGCATCAACTTGGCTTTTACTATGAACTTGGCTTTTACTATGAAAATCTTTTATAATTGAGATTTTCTAGGGATTAGCAACTGTAAATATAAATTTTAAATACTTTGGACCAGGCGCTTGAACTCTTATTATGTTTAAATAGCACCTTGTTCCTTAAGTGACTCCAGTGGAGTGAGATGCTGTATAGTTTATCAGAATCTGGCTGTGTGTGGTTTGTTTCATTATTAACATCAATATCTTTCAGTTCTGCCACCAGATGCTAAACAGTTACAGGAGATTTGTTTAAAACTGATTACAACAAAATCAAAACAGAATCCACTGATATGGTTTTGTTTACAAAGGCTGAAGTCTGATATCGTTATTCATGTGACAACTGGCTCATATTCAAGTCACAAGCCTTTCTACATGTAATCTATCTCACAAGCTCTGAAACAGACCTGAAGACACACTAACAGTGCTCCCTTTTTCTCTGTTATCTGAATATTCAAGTAAGAAAAGGCTATAGATGGCTTATTATGTGACATTAAAGGCTAAGCTGGGAGTCGCGTGTGCAATTTCTGTAAGTCCACAATGACTGATTTGCAACAGGGCAGATCTATGTGTGAGGCCATGGAGGAGGGGAAAAACAAATATTCTTGACTGTAATTGACTATTAAAATGACTGAAAGTCAGTGGGCTTCTAGCCTGTAGGCGGGAATAGTTTTATTTCATCCTTTCTCTTCCATACAAACAGCAAGAAACAGAAAATGTGATAACAGCGAGGAAACCGCAGCTCTTTGGAAAGCTTAGGAACACATTAGATGCGAGCTTGGGATGTCAGCTCCCATGCAACGGCAGATTAAAAGAGGATGGCTGATGTAGTTACAGCTCCCAGCTGTCTCCTTGCTCTTTGCTGGACGCTGCTGCTTCAAATGCAAGGAGAGCTTTGAAGGTTGTGTAGCATCTCCTGCACCCTCATATTTATAATGGTTTATAGGTGAAGATTAGGCTAAATTGTAATCAGAGCTGCTTTACTGCAACAGACAAGACTTATGCTCAGAGGTTCTGTTGCTGCTTATTCCCTCTACCTGTTTCTGCTTTATCTACCTCAACATGGCCCTTTGAAGAAAAGCTGATACAAACAACAGGAGGTGGCAACAGCTTCTGTTCTTTCAATTTAGTTTGTCACCAGTGGTGAATCAGCAGCACTAGTGGACACACATCCCTATTAACAATTCACTGCTGCTGGCATTAGTAAACAGCCTGGCTCAGAATTCAGATTTGGCTGACTCCTGGGGGGCCTGAGAGCTCTGTGAAATGTTTGTGTCCCAAGGCAGCAGAAGACAACTTTGAAACTAATACTCTGGAGAAAAGATGGCTTACGTGCAACCAGTACAGCAAATATAAACTGTGATATCATTTCACATGGCTCGTCACCATTTTATACATTTATATGTACAAACACACATATGCACAAACAAACACACATTTGCATTATTCCTATGTAACACTAAAGTCTGTGTTAGTGGGAGTCTCCTTAAATGTGTTTGAAAGGATCTATTCAACTCTCAGCAAATAAACATTTCCTTTGCCCTGTAGTAGAAGATTGCTTTTATTTTCCTCTTTGCTATTTAAATATTTATTCTGCATTTTGGAATGGATAAAACCAGCTGGAAGAAGGAAAATACTGCCCCAGAAATGAAGAGTATAAGAAACTGGTAATGGGAACCAGGTCAGGGACGGTAACGTAGCACAGGGAAATCATCATGAAGAACATCTAAGTGAAAGGTACCTCAAGATCTTAGTGAATCAAAAACACTGACCACACACTACAGAGAACAAAGGCCACATGTTTCCAAATTGCCTGACTCAGATGAACATGACTGGTGAGTCAAAAGGTCACTTAGCTCAATAGCTGTGACAGTAGCCAGTAGCAGATATTTCAGAAAGAATAAAAGAAACAGAGCAAACAAAGAATGATATTTCTGCCAATATGTTCCCCTAGTTCCTATATCCCAGAAATGTGACGTTGCAAGGTTCTTCTAGGAGTGCCTTTTCCCACTGTTTACCTGTTTTCTGAGTTCATTGTAGATTCCAATACAGATGCTCAAGAAACTCCACTGGAAATGTCACTCCATTCAAAACATCTGCACTGATTTCCTACTAATTAGCTCCTAATATGCAAAAAGACCTTCCCTTCTATCCAGTGGGACTTTGATTTCCATATTTCCACAAGAGTCTTTTGTGAGGCTCTGTTGAATGACTTTTGAAAATGCAATATACTTCGCTGATAACTAAAGAATCTTAGAACGTGACCTTACTGACTCCTTCAGTGTGTTTTAACAGATTTGTGAGATGTGACACACCTCTAAAAAAGCCCTAGTGTTTATCTATATATCCTTTAGCATAAATTCCACAAATTTGCATGGTAGGGAGGTCAGATGTACAGGTCCTTGAATCATAATGGGAACCTTTCCCTCTCAGTGAAGGTAGGCTTAAGCAAAAGAACTATAGAAAAGCCAACAACTACAATGTCTGAATGGCTTTAAATCATGTTAAGTACTTTGGGAAGAGTCAGGCAATAGTATCAACTATGACAACGCTTTAGCACCACCAGGCAGATTGAGAATGTGTCCTACCAGAAATTATTGTGAGTTTGACGAAGTTTTTTTTCAGTGGAAAGCTTTTCTGCAGTGCGAATTTTTTCAGCAACACAAACTACAACCCTGCCAGGAATCCCCTCCAGTGCTGTGTCTCAGGGACGCTATTTCTTTTTCCAACCCCATCCCTACCTGGCCATTGTCCTCCTTTGGCCCTTCTGGGCTTTCTCCCTCACACAGAGGGAAGGGCCTTTTCAAAGAGCAAAGAGGACAGAGGCCAAGTGAAGAGCTCACCCTTTCCTTGTTTTGGGAAATCAGACATCCCAGGCCATCATTTATTCTCAACAGGGACTATTTTAAAGTTCCAAAATCTTCACTGACAAAAAGCTTCCCTAACATAGAGCCTAAATTTTCTTTTTTTAGCATGAGTCAGTCACTCCTGGTTATACAATGAAATGATTGACTCTGCAAGCCTGTGGAATTTCTTTCTTTTTTTATCCCAAAAATACATGTAGATACTGATGCTCTGCCTTTAATTCTTTTTTATGATGTATTTGAAAAAGTATTATCTACACAGAGATGACATTTCAAGTCATGCTCCAGTTTGATTTTGTTCTGCAAGCACTTTAAGAGTGTAAAAAATCAGAGATAAAGGCAGATGATAAGTCTTCATATTGGTAGGATTCAGGGGGAGTTTTGGATATCAGTGAAGGTTTCCTTTCATATTATTTTCATCTGTCCAGTAGCCCACAGATGCCTAAAGGCTTTGGAAACCACTGCATGAGAGTCAGCCCAAGCCTTACAGAGGCAGCATTTCTCTAAGGATGTCAGTCACGATTTAGACAATATTAATTATTAATACATGATTACACAGATAAAGTGTCATGAAAGGGTGAAGTCTGGCCAAAAGTGACTGCTTAATTTAATAGTCACTATGACAGCAGTGACAAGTACGCACTCCAATCCGTGGCTCAGAAGTCTGCGTGGATGTTTCGGAACAAGACTGCAGGTGCACACACATGCACACACCTGTGTGCACAAACACGTCTCCGACTTCCTTCACAGTACAATCCTTTTCACGCCTCTGTGCTAATAACTGTCTTTTAACCTTTCCATCTGCTTTTCAATCATGTGCTATGCTGCTGTTCACAGTATAAAGTTTGCTAGCTTGATCCAGTGCAGTGTGAAAACGTAAAACAAAAAACTCTAGGGTTTTTCATTATCACTATAGAAAGGAAGACTTCAATATATCTTTCTATGATTTTGAGAAATGTACATATTGACGCTGAATACCCTTGGCTTTCTCTTCTGGCTTTCTCTTTTCTCAGAAAAATAATACATAGGTTTTTTGTCTGTTATCACTATATTTTATTTTCATTTGATGCCACTGCTGTTTTCCACCCCCCCACCCCTTTTTCTTTGTCTCACATAGAATGAAGTCCCTTTCATCCACAATCGTTGGCTTATTTGTCTCTGTATCTATTCAGCTCTGCAAGCAGCTTCTTCCTTTTGCTAACTCTATCCTAACATTCTCTCCTTTCTTCTGTCTTTTTACCTCCAAGGCTGGCTAAAGGCTTTTCCTTTTCTTCTTTTTAAGCACAAGTGTTCTGGAGAGCAGATAGCCACCCTTAGATGGGCTGTATGCATTCAGTCCAACAGCGTGTTATTTCATTAAAGTGACTGCTGCTGATGATGGGACATTTGGATGGTGCCCCCTCCTTGTCCTTGCTTGCTGGAGTTCACAGCTTAATTACGTGATTTAGGGGAGAGGTAGAGGGGACTGGGAAGAGGAAATCCCCTGTAAATATTAGGGAGGTCAAAAATGGTAAGGAGAGCTACAAACAATTCATCCTGAGACAGAAATATTTTACTATTTTTGTGACTAACTGAGTCTGTGACCTTAACCACAAAAAAAAAAAAAAGAGAATGGAAATTAGGTTTAAAATGGAAAGCTATGTAGATGGTTCCTGTTATGTCACTCCCTCTGGCAGAAAAAGCAGGAAGACTGTGCTCAGATTTCTCAAGATATTAAACATGTGGTAGTTGTCTCAAACATTTTTAATGCAGCTACGAATATGTCTTCTGAAGAATAACAATGTTGTCATTTTTCTTTCTGTGAGCTGAAAGTATAACTTCTCCCTTTTGCATTTTTCTACCCAGAATGTATTTAGTTTGAAGACATTTTCCAGACTCACCTTTTAAAATAATTTATTCAGAGAAATCTGAATATCAGCACCACCAAAGGTATGGGAGAACCAGACACAGTTACTTATGTCAAGATGTTTGTTAGATTAAATATTTGCTGAATCAGGTCCTATATTTGCTAATATGATGAACTGAATAAAGAACACTAGAATTTATCATAAAAACTGCAAAACCTTTCACTTTACCAAAGAACATTTTAACCTGCAACCATATTGTGCAAAGCAGGTGCCATTTAAAATTCAGAACATTGTCTGTGTTCTGAAGGGATCATTAAAAGGTCCCACTGATCTCAACGATAAAACATGGCAATGCTACCATCATCCTAATTTCCTGTTCCTCTTACAATTCTTCTCCTGTTTGCTTTTCAACTTTGGAGATGCTTGCATCTTCTAAAATACAGTTTCTAAAACCAGTCTCCCACACCTGTTCACTGTGGCCACAACTTTGTCTTTGAAAAACTTATATCAGACCTTCTGTCTTTGTTTAATCAAGCAGGAGGTAAGGGCTGTTTTGAAATAGAGTTGATTTAGCAAGAGTAGCAAAAAAATGCAGAAAAAAAAAAAACAAGAAAAGGCTTAAATACATGTACTTCTTTGGCTCACAAATAGCTATGAGCACTCCCATAGGGTGCCATACATCTGTTACAGCTTTTTATTCTCATATCCCAGGATTATCTGTTCTGTCTCAGAGTTGTGACTCTTGGATCTGTAATGCAACACTGGACATCAGTTTGGCTCATGGGATATTATCTTTCCTATTATAAACTAATTTATCTTTTGAAAAAGTAGTGTCCTACTTTCAAACAAAATTGTTCTAGAAAAAAATCACACTTCCAAACATCAAGCACATATCCTTTAGTCTGCTTTCACAAAGTATTACATCTCTGTTATCCTGAAATCATTTTAGACAGTCATCATACCACACTAAATCATCAGTTTCAAGAGCTCTATTAAGGACAGGCAGACTTGTCTGAATAACACAAGAACTGGCCTAACCCTTGACATTAACCTTAAAATGCCACCAGGCTGAAGTTCTAAGTAGTTCAACCAGTCCTTGCAAGTTTCTCTCACTCGCAAGTATTGTCATCTACCTCAACACATCTTCATTTTAGAGAGAACCAGGAAGCAATGTAAGAAACCATTGCTATTTGCTTTCAAGTGAATTCAGCAGCACAATAATTCCCAAAAGGCAGCCCAGTTATCATATTTTTCATCTCAATCACTGGAAGATACAAAGATACACCTTCTATGAAATGTCAAATACTATAGATAAATTTTTAAAAAAGCAAAATTCAAACTTCACTAGGTTCACCATCATCACTGTGTGATAGAAGATATTACCTTTTAAAAAATGTCAGAGCAACAAGAAAAAAAAAAGATAAAACAATTCAGTCAGCAGACTGAAATAAAAAGATTTATGACTTTTCCTAGCCACACTAGAGACTATTATGTGAAAGACCTTACGCAAATACTTAGTGAAAATTTATGTATAATACTGTCTTCTGGTAGAACTCTTTTTTTTGCCTTTCCATGTATAGTGGTCTATTAGAGATTATTTTACATGCTCATCTATGAGCAGAAATGGAAATTAAAGGGAGTTTCCACGCATGGTTCTTTTTATAACTGGAAACGCATTTACTTTTCTTCAGGTCTTATAAGAACAAAATCATATTATAGCATTGAAGACAGTGGGAGTCTTGCCTCCATTCTCTGTCAGGATCGGGCCTATTGAGATTTCTGACTGGAAAATAAAGAGTCCAACACAAAAAGCTGTAAAATAGAAAACTTACATTCAGCCATAAAACCACAGAACTGACTTTGCTTTCTGTGTATGCATGTAAGAAAAGCATCAGATGAAAATTTAGCGAAGACTGATAGGATTCCTGATACCTGCAAGCATCTGCCATTAAACTAGGGGTCAAATCCCATTTGACGATCTCGGGCATGATGGCAATTGATGCTCACAAGTCATTTGCTTATTAACCCTAATTTGACTGCATAAATCTGCTTTTTAGCCAGCCCCTCAAGCCCCAATCCAATGGAGTTAGCAGAAGTTCTTCTGTGCCCTTTAAGCACTTTGGATATGTTTTGTATCTGCTATATAAGCAGTAGAGAAAGCACACAAGGAGATTCACAGAAGCAGTGTGGTTAAGCTCTATACCAGGGAATGAGTGTTTAATTTAGTAGCGCTAGTTGTTCTCTTGGTTTTGTTTTGTCTGTTCCAGATAACTGGTTTTAGTGAGCAAACCACATGTAACAGTAGGTAGGTCTCCTGCTCTTAATTGCTGGATCAGTTTCTCCTGAATCCTTCACTTTCTTCATAAGCTTTGATGCTCAAGGTGAGTCAGTGCTGTTCAGCCACATGAGTGCCTCCCAGAACTCACATTTCATGAGCCAAGTTCAAGACTTAAACAAAAAAGGAAGGATTACTCCAAAAGGGACCAATGTTGTTTACATGAGAGGTTGTTTTTGAAGCGTATATTCTGAGGCTGCTTGTTAGCAAGGTGATTGATGCTTCTGCTGCAAAGCTGCTGTATCTAAGTGAACAGCCTTGAAGAAAGGCCTCAACCCTTGGCTGTGTGGCTGGGTCTGAGGCACTTCACTGCATCTTGTGTTCACTCATACGTGCAAGTGTCAATATTGTCTTCAGTCCTCAGGAGGTGCGTTCCTGGCTCTGGGGAAATGGAGCTGGAGGGGCTGACACAGCTGATGAATGCGTTTGGAGATGGGGACAGAGTGGGACGTGGCAGGTTCCGCTGCACTGGTTAAAAACATAAGAATTTCTTATTTGCTCAACTTCTGCATTTGCTGCTACAGCTCACCTGCCGGTGTAACTGTTTTGGAGATGCTGGTTTGGATTTTCCTCTGTATCTCAGTGTAGTATGCAAGCCAGAATGCTGCAGCTCTAAGAGTGCTTTAGAGCACAATGGCATATTTTAAAGATGACAGCACTGTGAGCTGTTCCAGAGGAGCTATTTGGCTTTTAGGATGACTGCTCTAGAAAGAATTCTCTGGCTTAACAGCACCAGAAAAAGGGCAAGGGAAATACAGATGCTGCAATCTGGTTAAGGAAATGACAAGCTCCTGTGCTGTAGCGCTTAAGCGCAGTCTGTAGCCAACACCATTTATGAGCTGTTACATACGGCTGCAATCACCCACAGGCTCAGTGAGGCTTTCCATAGGGCTCACATTTGTTTTCACATTCGCTTTGTAAATGAGTTTGTAATGTGGTGCAAATGGTAGCAAATGGACATTAAATGAGGCTTGTATGTAGACTGATCCTTTACAAATATATAGGCCATTATAAAAGCAAATAACAAGAAGGCAAGCTAAATAACAGCAGCCTCTGCAACAGAAACCAGTGAAAAAGGAGTTGTTTTACATATACAGCATTTTGAAATGTCGGTTTCCTGTTTAAACTCTCTTCACTCCAGCCTCAACTTCTGTCTCCATACTAAACCTACAACATATTTTATATTGCCATGGATACTTTGGACAGAAGACAGTGTGCACCAGCAATCAAATTTTCCACAGGAAACTATTCCAAGAACCTGTCCCACACTGCAGTGCTCATACAGCATTTTTGCTCAACAGTGTACAATCTTCTTCTGAAGGGTATGACTAGCTGGGACTTCAGCTGCTTGCCTGCAAGTCTGGAACAGGCCCCAGGTGTTACCACTCTCCAGGATAATTACTGCTAACTGTGTTTTGCCATCACTTGCCCTTTCTAGCTATGTACACTCTCCTAAGCAGGGTCTGATAGACTCCAGGAGGAAACTCTCTTTAGGGTACAAAGAAATATGAGTTGAAATTTTAAAGCATCACTGGGACGCTAAAATATTAATACAAGCAAACAATAATGGTGGCCAAAGAGAAGTGAGTGCACAGGAATTACATGGATTTGAAGGTATTAGATATTTAAAAGGGGAAGACTAAGCAGTAATACTTAAGATGTAAGCATCTCATGTAGGAAAAAACATTACATTTACAAAAAAAAAAAATCTAAGAAAATGGCTAGGTTAGGCAAACTGCACAATGAACTTTTACATGCCTCAGAGGTCAGAAATGTGTTCTGTTACTTCTCAGTATCTGTTCCTCCTCTTCTTTGCTTCTCCCCTAGCAATTCAATCTGACATTTTTTGTCCCATCCAGTAGTGGACTTCCCTTAGGGCAACATTCAGTTATGGGCTGCAAGATTATTCGAATCCTTCGTTAATACTTCTCCCTGCAAACAATAGCATAGTACTGTCAAGCTTTTGAATAAGAGGTCAGTGAAGCTCCAGGGGTGGTGGGAAGGTGTCTTACCCTCTTCTCTCAGTAACCTTCATGCCCAGGTAGTCCAAGCTCAGCAAGGGCTAAATGAGCATCTTCTTAAGCTACGTGAGCGTGCAGCAACTTCCTCCTCTCTTTTCCTCCAGCTGGGGCACAGAATAATCCTTTCCCTGGAACAGCCTTTTCTCTCTGCCTTCCTCTTCTGGTAGCCAGTGGCTATGCACATGAAAGCTCTGCTCAGTGAGGATGCTTTCCTAGAAGAATCCAGAGAGCCACAAGTCAGGAGAGTGGAAGGAAGGCACAGCCCGGCACAGCCAGTCTCCTTCTCCTGTGCCGGAGCAGAGAGTCACACTTAGCAACATCCCAGCCCTCAGGAGGACAAGGAGTGGATGGCCACTGCAAATCCAGGGCTGTTCAAGGCTGTGAACAACAGGGCACAAAATGAGATTCATAGATACCATGATACTGAAGTGGTAGCATACATTTAATGATTGTTCATTATTGTCATCAAGTTGAATACCTCCAACTTAACAAAACTTAACACCCCAGATTCACGTTCTTGGATGTGTATAACCTGCATTTGTGCCTCACCACAACTATATCTAACGCCTCTGAGGGCAAAACCTGCCCCTGAGGGCAACAAAGATGATTAAGGGAGTGGAGCATCTCCCTTATGAGGAAAGGCTGAGGGAGCTGGGTCTCTTTAGCTTGGAGAGGAGGAGACTAAGGGGTGACCTCATTAATGTTTACAGATATATATAGGGTGAGTGTCACAAGGATGGAGCCAGGCTCTTCTCTATGACAACCAATGATAGGACAAGGGGTAATGGGTACAAACTGAAACACAAAAGGTTCCACTTAAATTGGACAAGAAACTTCTTCTCAGTGAGGGCATCAGAACATTGGAACAGGCTGCCCCGGGGAGGTTTGTGGAGTCTCCTATTCTGGAGACATTCAAAACCTGCCTGGACACATTCCTGTGTAACGTCATCTAGGTGTTCCTGCTCCAGCAGGGGGATTGGACTAGATGATCTTTCGAGGTCCCTTCCAATCCCTAACATTCTGTGATTCTGTGATTCTATGGACAGAAAGTACAATAGCAACAATGCATAGCTTGATACAAATTATCTTACATGATTCCTCTTGTTAAGCTAAATTAATCTGAGGTAAGACCCATTCGCTTTTCTGAAGCTACAGAGTTCTTGCATAAAGCAGAAAACTTTATTTCCCCAGCCAATTTTTTCATATATCTTCTGTATATTCCCTTCTATTTGATTGAACGATTTTTTGGGTGCACAGAGAAATGTTGGCTTTACATAATGTGACACAGCTGTTTGAGACATTCCTTTTGCTGTACACAATTCATCTATCTAAAACAATCTTAACAAGTAAGATTACAAATACTCGGTACTGTATAATCTGTTGTGCTATACTTATTCCTCAATCTGCCAATGTATTGGAACAAATTTTCATTTTATTATTTATTAAGGATACAGATCTATACAATAAGTAGTTGCCATACTCTCTCTTCCCTTTACAGGCTATATTTCTCCCCACTTCCTTTCTAGGGGAAGCATCATCTCCTCCTGGCTGGATCACATTAAATGTCTATTAACACAGGAGTGAAAAGTCTTTTTAAAGCCTTTGTAAAACTCAGCCTTTAAACTCTCACTGATTGCTTCATCTGTTAGATTTTTAAAGGCATATCCACTCATTTATTTAAAATTAAACTCTTCAAAACAGGCCTTTATTAAATATTGTTCGTCTTGGATTCTGGACTGCTAAAGAGAGGAAGCTTTACAGACAATGCCGCTTGACTCTTCTTTTGTTCTTGTCTGCATACATTTCATTTTTATATGGCTTTTACCATTGTGTCCTAAGTATTTCTGAGAATTGCTCCCTAGTTCTTGTACTTTTAATTGGTCACATAGAGGAACTCCCTTCATTTTCTACGGAAGCGGGTTGGACTAAATGATCTCCAGAGGTTCCTTCCAACCCCAGCCATTCTGTGATTCTGCGAAATATTCCTTACTGCAGAAAAAGGATTAAACTTCAATTTCCCTAGTCCTCTTCTAGAGAAAGGTGGTCAGCATTTCCTCAAGGAAGCAGCAGAAGGTTCTTGGCTGGGAACTTGGTTGGAGCTGTGGCCCTGTGATAGAACTGTCAAAGACTGGTGTCCTTGCTCACTTCTCCTCTGCTACGATTGTCCCTTTTCCTTCCCAGCCTCAGAAAACCCCCTTTTCCAAATCCACTTCCAGGAGTTCAGTTGTATTTCTGTTATTTCCTGTGATGTTCCACCTTCTACTTCCTATTCTCTCCTCATGTTGTTCTTCAGTCTTAATCAAACCCTCTTCAGTACTCACATTTGTGATTTTCTTTTTTTTAATTTGTGGCCTTCTTATCCCCATATTTTAATTTCATCTTTATTTTGGCTATAAGTTTTCTATGCAGTATCATGGTGCTTGATGTCTACATTGGATTCCAATTGTATTTCTAGACTGTTTTCCAACCACATTCAGTTCCAAACACATTTAATTTCTTCTTTTTTCTTTTTTTTTTTATGATGTGTCCTTGATATACAATAAGGTAATTGAAAGGAAAACTCTGTGTTTTATATTTGCTGTTCTAAAGCAGGCCATAATATTGCTCACTTCTTTCTTCTCCCTTAAAGCAGCAAGTGATGGACCCTGAAGCATTTCTGGTTTATTTCGTCCCTGCAGAAAGGCTATAACCTTCTTCAGAAAATTATCTTTCTGTTTAGAAGACTGCGATCTTCATATTATGGATTTGCTGGCAGGGGTACAGAGAGCTTTCTGGGCTCAGGCCATGATGATTGCTGGACTTGTTTCCATTTGCACAAAGAAGTGAAGATCTTGCCTGAAGTATTTAAAGGAACTTCTTTCTTTACACCTCCTGTGAACTTCCTGTCCTCACTTTTATATTACTTTTTCTTCTATGATTTTTCTCTACAGACTCCTTCTGGTTTTATCCTTGATCAGATCTTGATTTATTTTGCAGCTTTCTTCCTGGCCGCAAGATTTTCCACCCCTCTAACTTCTTTAGCCCAATGACCCTGCCCACTAAATCCTTCCATCAGATTTAACCACACAAATCCTCACCTCTCTGGAGGATTTTGAGAGATCTACTTTTTTGATATCTGGCTGGTGTTAACTCCTCAAAGTCTCTCTGGTAACTGGGCTTGGTTTTGGTTATTTTCCTTTTCTGATCTCTATGTTTTCTTTCCCCTTGCAGCAACCATCTCTGATAGCACAGACTCTGTACACTGTTCTGTGCTAAAATCTCCTGGTACTTCTTTTGGTCAGGGGGTGAGAGAGTAGGAGGAGAGATAGTATAATTTTTCACAGTAGTCCCTTAAATAGAAGAAGACAATGATATTTTCAAATCACATCATCTCTTCCTTAAAGCTCCAGTTTGGGCTGCCATCTGCTCCTGCAACCCCTGGTGGTCCCTTAACAAACCACTTCTAATGCATTCATGAGGGCAAAATCACTTCAGCTGAAGTCAGTGGCATGGTTTAGCTATCCAGGGAATGTAAAAATGCATAATTCAGGCATTTTGTTGTGAGACTATGTGAAAGGAAGTTGCCAAAGCACACGCAAGGCAGTGACAAGCTAAGTTTGAGTTCTACATAGAACAATTTGTATCACATTCCTTCCTTGTTCACAGCTATTTCATGCCCCTAAACAGTTATAATTCCACTGAAGTGAAGGAGCACTTAAGTGGCAGCTCCTGGTGTGAGGGCACACAACAGGAATGGGGTGTAGGGTTTAGTTTTCTGCTTTCTGCTGGCTGTGGGCTCTGCACAGCTCTAACCTACTCTGGAGAATTAGGCAGCCCGCTGATTGTCTCCCCATGCCCTACACCCAGTATCACTGACAGTGTATTCTTATTATAAGCGAAGAAAAGTTTGTTAACATCGCTTGATGGCCATTTTCCAACTTCAGATTTTCATTTTAAAATAGTGTATCGGAGACACTCTTCTGACACCACTTTTACTGTCCTCACTGTGACAATGGAGACTGCAGGACTAGTTTTGACGAGGATGACGCCTCTGATTGAAAGAAGAAGCACTGATTCGTTTACTCTGGGGTAGCATATAGTCCAGTGATCAAACTACTGGCGTGGGATATAAAAAGTTGCGATCTGCTGGTACAGCTCATTTACATCAGGACAATACCTGCCAAGAGTGTACTGCTCAACCATCTGTGCCATATGACCATGGCACCTCAGTCATGCTGCTAAACACTGCTCTAGAGATGGTGGGTAGAGCAGGGACCGACCATAAAAGGCCCTGAAGGTTACTGAAAAGCAAGAGAAAGAGGAAATCAGAGGTCAGGCTTTCTTGGTGAAACTCTCTCACTATGTACAAGTCATTAAAAATCCAGTATGCCAGTAGAGAGTCTTTAGGCTTCTACTGACTTTTTCTTAAAAAATTTCAACAGCTTTTGGCCAGTATGGAATGGGAAGCACTTTGAAATCTCAGAAGATTAGACAAAACTGGATATTTTTTCCTGTTCAATTGTTTTCTTCTTGACTAAGAAGGAAAGATGGACCTCTGGGCTGGCATTCATAATGTCGGCATTCGATTTCTGCTTGTCGTGCAGGTTTCCTATGTAAATTCCTATTTTCTTGCATTCTTCCAGTTGCAAAAATGGGAATATTTCCTTTATCTTACCACATATCCAATTCACCTCTTTGCTTGCCTGCTTCTTTCTGTGTTTCTGTTATGTTGTCTTCCTTAAAAGGTTCTGAATTTGGAAAAAACTTTTATCCTTTCTTGGAAGTATGTGGTGACCTTAAGGAATTTTAGATAGTATTAAGAAGAAACCTTTCACGCTCAGGTCATGTTTCAAACTTCATATTGGAATAAAATCATCATATGAGATCATAAACCTGGCAAATCTGCTGTGCTAGTCGTATTTGGAAGGATCTAGATTTTTTCAATGATCTCAATTATTTTGCATTTTAAAAACCAGGAAGGAGACTTGGATTGTTTAAAAAATATCCACTTCTCAAAGTCATTCTGACTCACTGATCACAGATGAATCAGAGAAGCCAGGCAAACCATATTTCTGGAACAGTAAGTAATCCTGCTACAGCAGGATTTGATTCTAAACCCTGATTTAAGAAATCACTTAAGCCTGTGTTTCAGTCCCTTCTTGAGATAAAGAATATGAGAACACGCCCACTCATGTGAGAACGTTCTCTGGAATCGAAGCAGCATGTAGTAGCCTGACATGTAAATGTGCTGGAAAGTGTATTAAATTGACCTTGAACTTGAGTATAATACAGCTTTATCTGATGTCATCTAATGATAGCTACTGATTGTAGTATGGCTGCAAGCTAGGTCTGAACTTGATTCCTCCCTAACTGGTAGATCTGGTGTGTTATCTGGGACCACTTCAAACAGCTCTCCTGGCCCAGCTGTGGGTTCCCATCCCTGCATTTACACTGGCTCCTGCACTCACACAGCTGCAAGAGGAGTTGGCTCGGTTTGATTCTCTGACGAATATCCATCCTCCACAGCAAAGAAAAAAGAAAAGAGTCAGAAAAAAAAAAAAAAAAAAGAAAAAAAAAAAAAGATAAAGATTTGTTTGCCTTCAGATGAGAAAGCTGAACCATTTCACCCTACGGCCACATAATCGCTAGACTGAGAGGAAGGAAGAGTGTGGGAAGATGCAGCTGTGGGTAATGGATGGGGACTGCTCATAATCTTAGCAGCCTGCAGTCACACTGTATTAGGTGTAATGTGAAACTGCAGCCTTGGTTGCTAAGAGAGATCTTTGCTGGCTTGCTTTGGAATAGCACGTTAGCTAAACTGCTCAGCAATCCTAATGTACATCACACATGGGTGCTGTTACAGGCCACCTCTGCCATTCAGACTTCACTAAGCTGAGTAGTTCAGCTAGCCAAATGTTAACTGCTGCTTCTTCTGCTGCTTTTCTTGCTTTGCCATCACAATATTTTTTGTGGTTAGTTCATACCACTTTAAGTAATCTTTTTTCTACCTTATGGAAAAATACTAGTGCTTCAGCTAACCCCTTTGGGAATATGCCTGAAAGAAATCCACTTAAACTAGCAACAGCCACATTATGGTTTAGGAATTTTCACTAAATCCAAATGGTGAATGGCCCCAAAAATGCTCCAGTTCATAAGGTTTCCCTATCCCTGTCACAGGAGTCATAGACGTTGAAAGACACACATTGAAATTAAGATGCGAGAGTACATTATAACTATAAATGATGCCTTGATGGTTTTTTACAATATATTTTTTTCACTATCAGTTATGACAGGCATGATCTCAGAGTGCAAATACTTTTTACAGACAAAGAATGCCTCTATAATTTTGAGTTTATTTGGTTAATCTATTTTAAAGTCAACTTTTATGTATTTTCTTTCCAGATGCTCATTTGTTCTTGTATGTTCTTCAAATCAAATTGGCAAGTGATTAGTCTTTAATAAACGATATGACTTTGCAGATGCAAAAGGGAATTTAAAACATGCTGCAGTGCATCAGTTTTGTAATCTTGAGATCAACTTGAAAACAAAATGCAAAGTTATTTTGCCTAACTTAATTTGATGCTTAAGTCAGGTTTTGTGAAGTGTCCAAGTGAATAAGCATTTCAACTCACTTTGCTAAGTTATTTATAACAGGTGACATCAGTGACCACAGTGGTTCAGATTGCAAGATAGTTTCCATGTTATGACACTACATTAATGTGTTCACAGCTTCCTGAAAACACTCAGTTCTTGAAATGAAACTTATAATTGTTAATTTCTGCCTGATGGTGGTCTATTTTTGTAGAGAAGAGCTATGAGGAAGTGTTCAAATGGGTGGGAAACGGCAGCTACAGCAAAACACATTAGTATTTGTGAGTTATTTTACTCACTCATTTCTGAGTAGAGCATTTCCTGAAGCTCACACAACCTACAACCTAATCCAAGGCCCAGGGGAATTCATGGAAATACCCACAATAACTGGGGGGGCCTTTAGCTCAGGTGCACTGTATTTAACAGAGAGAGTTATCCTTGTTTGCTTTAGAAGTAATACTTGGTTTTGAATCACAGACCTGTTAGGCTAAAAATCTGCTGTTGTGGAGGTAACACGGAAAATCATGATGGAGCTATTGTTTGCTAAACCTGGATATATGGTTTGCAAAGGACTTGTCTAGACACAGTATATTCTTATTTACAACACTAAATGTCAAATCAGTCTATTTCTATCAGAAAAAGCAAATGCATGCCTTTCCCCAGCCTTGCACCATTTTAAACTAATAGTCACATTGTTACAACTCAGGAGCCTGAAATAGCTGAAAATCCTTATTGACAATGAAATAATGTTTCTCTCATTGAAGTTACTGGGCACTGTTCTTCAGCAGGAGTAGGACAAGACTAAAAACTAGTGCTTTTGTAAAAAGCCTTTTCCTGAGCCCATATTAGAATCAGAAATATAACACTTATTAGCTGAATAGCTATTAAGCTTTCAAATTCCCTGGAAAAGAGGAAGCGCCAGACCAGTAAGTTCTTCAAGCTGAAGAACTTCAGGACAAGTCATTATCCAAACATTTAAACACCTAATATTATGGGGAAAAACAAGCCCATGTGCCCTTCTCCCCTCCCCACATGTGGTTAGTTTATTATTAAATGATCAATGAAATTTGCATAGTCACAACCACAGTCTCAGGAAATGCTAAACTTCAGTGACAGGAACGTCACTTAAGGTGGCTATCCTTAAGACAGATCATTGCACCCAAGAAGGAGAACATGAGCATCTAGGAGACAAGATTTGGTACCACAAAATTTTCTCTGTGACTTTAGATCAGTGATTTCTGAAGGATTCTTCTCAACTGATTTAAACACTTTGAAAATGTCAGTATTTAGCCTACAAAATTCACCTAGGTGCTTCTTTAAAGGGGGGGAAGATTGACTAGTGCCTCCAGACAGTTTATTCCTGCCTGTCATGAGATGAGTGTCTAACCTATTGAAGCCTATACAAGCCTGGATGACCAGCCCACAGAGACCACCTGTTTTCAGATGCAAGATGGATTCTCCTTCTTCCTTTCCTAAAGAGTCCCTGCTTCCTGTTTTTCCAACTGTGAGATTACCGCTGACTACAAGGATAATAGCATCTCCCTACTGCATAGGGTTGGTTTAAAGATTAATACATGTAAGGACATCATAGAATCAGTTTCAGTTGGAAGAGACCCTCAGGATCATCGAGTCCAACCGTAACCTAACTCTAGCACTAAACCATGTCTCTAAGAACCTCATCTACATGTCTTTTAAATATCCAAATAATTTTTTCCTAACATGCATGGATGGAAATAAGAAAGAGGTGATTACCTAAAGAAGAGAGAAAAACTCTAGGGCTGTACCCTGATAGAAAGAGGCCTCTCTGTATGTCATTATATAGCTCCATTTAAACAAGCAGGAATAACTGCTTATGCAGTCGAGCACAAGTATCTGGCTGCAGAATCAGGTCATGCCACCAGCTATTCCCTCTCTCTGACTTTTGGGTTAAAGTTCTTTCTCACTACTGCTGTTAATCTTTTCCTTAAGACATATGGCTACTGTATCAGGAATTTTGTATTTTGTGATATTGTGGGAAACACTAATTTTTGCATGTAGCAACTAAATTATTTGAGCCTGAATGTTGTGTTAACATAGGTCTTTCCATATAATGCCATTACATGTCTAAAACACACAGTTCAAGTTAAAGAAATCTTAAAATACGTATTCAGTACTTGGCAAATAAACCTTCTGCAATGCATGGGGACCAGCCTTTTAATGTAAATAATTTGATTATATCTGGAAGCAGACAACATACTTTGCTCAACACTTTTGTTCCTGAAAACATTTGCCCTTGACTCATCAATATTTAGGAAAGAGTTAGAGATATTTTGAAAAGTTTGCATGTAAATTATGGTGAACAACACCACTTTGGGACATTAGTACTGTATTAACAAGCCTCCAGAGCTGTGTCTATATTGTATAAACCTGTTATTTTTCAATTTATTTTCAAATATGTTGATGCTTTCAGACTTTCATGAAATGTATTGTGCCTTGGAGAGTATCCCTAATACTTTTTGTCATATTTGGTTTAAGTCAACAAAGGTGCCTGTTTAAAACACTGCAGGACTGTGACTGAAACTGATCAAAAGGAAATACTTGAGACATATAGAGAAACAATCCAGGATATCCCAGCTTCTCCATTTGTATTTCAGCTTTAAAAAAAGCATTTGTATTCAAGGGCTGAAGCCAGATTTTCGAACTGGAGGTCTTTAAGTTAGTGGCTTAGCTTCAGTTAGCAGCTAAATAAAAAAGGCCAGGTTTTCAGACATGAAATCAATAGAAACTCCAGATACTTAATATCATAGGTCTGTAAATCTGTCCTGTGTGTTTATGTAGCTAAAGATAATGACCAATTTTCAGAAGAGCTAAGTGGTCTCAATTAGAAATAAACATAGTTACCAGCTCTGGAAAGCAGGCCCTGCTGTTATAAAGTATTGATCTATTCCTTTATATTTGCCATCTTTTAAGTTTTTATTTAGGATAAAAACAAACACACAAAAAATTCTTTGGCTGAACAGATATAGTCAGCACCTACAGGGCATTTCTAATCAAAGCTGAATTATGCCCTTTTATACATTGATACAAGGTAGGACTGCCTTTGTTGAAGTTAATGGAACAGCTTTTGTATTTTTTCAGAAAAAAAAAATAAAAATCCTCTGATTTCATAGGTTATATATGTTATTTAATTTTCAATTCAGTTCTAGAAACAGGATTGCTGCAACTTTTCTGAAACTCAAAAGGAAGAGATTGCAGCAGGGAAAGCTTTAGCTGCCATGAGAATTTTGGAGCCTCTGCTGCAACACCTCTATAAATAATTCTCATAATAAAGGGGCCCATTTGGCTTTACAGGCACTGAGTTCTTTCATGTTGTTACCAAGAAGTTCAATCATGAAACAAGGCTAAAGAAATTTCACTCCCTACTAAAAGAATATCAGCAGGAAAGGAAGTTCCACCTAATTGATCATTAAATTTAGAAGAACACAACACTTCACTGATTCTGAGTATCAGAGGCAGATTTAGCAACAGTTTTGGTTTTGTTTCTTCTTTTTTTTCTTTTTTTAATACTCTTCATACAACAGACTAGACTTTCTCCAGTTGCACTGCAAAGCAGAAATGTGATGCCTTTTGTCGATAAGTGGCACTACTATGTTCAGGACACCAAAAATTTTGCTTTTTACAGGAAAAGGTTCCATGGAAACCAGTGAACACTGATGAACATTTGACAATCATCTATTTTTACTCCTAACAAGACCGAACAGCACAAAGAGAACTGTACCTCACTTTTTCAGAAATGTTCCCTTACCATTTGAAATAAAATGTAATATTTCTAATTTATCAACTGGATTTTCTCTGCAAGTATTAAAAATGGATAAACAAAGTTCTTAAGGACATTATAAATAACAATTTGGTATGGATATCTGGGACTTTTTTCAGTTCTACACAATACTGGACTACTGCCAGAATTATGTATAATAAATAAGTAATTGTAAACTGTGCAATTAAAATTTGAAAATATATATTCAGAAAAGAGGATTTCTTATCCTTCTAACTTTTCTGAAGGATTTTTACTTCAACACACAAGCTATCTCAGTGAAATTAGTTGCTCACCCCAACATTAAAAGTTTACTACTTCTATTGTGAGGAATATAGGATGTACCTACATCTCACTCCCTTATATGGGACTCCATAGAGGTTGTCTACCTTATTTTTTATTCAGCATTATCTCTCTGGACAGAGTAGGATAGCAGCACAGCAGCTATGTTGCAATGCCATGGCCAGCATAAAAGTCCTCCTGAGTTCTATGTTGGATCTACATAAAATAGTAAACTTCCCTGAAATGTTAATAAATCAAACCAGTAGGTGTACAGAAGGGACAGGGAAATCTTTTGTTCTCATAGCTATTTTTTAAAAGGGTGGCTGATGCACGGAGATTTAAGTGATTTCAGTAACTGATAATAGAAATCTAATTAATATAATGAAAAGCTTATCTTTCTCCCAATCCTTAAAGTCTCTTAAAATCCTAACCCAGTCACGAGTGAAGACAAAAAGAATCTTTCAATTTACTTGAAAATGCTCCAGATTCAGCCCCAATATCTTGTGTGCCTGCTCACTATGATCTAAAATTTATCTGGGAATTTTGTATTTTATACAATGCTTTGGCTGATTTCCCTTTTATTTCCAAATTAAACCATGGTGTCCTCAAGAGCCTTCTGTCTCAGATTAGTTTTCACAGTTATCTGTCTTTCACATAGGTCACTATGACGACTGGATATAGGGGAGGTTCAATCCTCTTTAATGTTGTGTATACTAAATAATAACTTCAAAGGGTTCCATACTTATCAAACTAAACCATATCTTTATTAAAAGAACTATAAATAAAGCCATCACAAATGCATTTATTTTATTTCACATTTCACTCATGTGCATAAAACTAACTTTATGGTGCATCTTCCAGGTTATTCCTTCATGCAACCTGTGCTCCCCCTTGGAGCTCCACACCAGTTTTGGTATGTTTGTGCTGTTCCAGGGAGCAATGGCTCATGAGTCATTGTGGACACAGAGCTGGAGCTTTTGATATTTTATGTTATGTTATGTTATGTTATGTTATGTTATGTTACGTTATGTTATGTTATGTTATGTTATGTTATTTATTTAAAACACTGCATCATTTTAAACTCAGTTAACTCACGATGGCATAGAGTTGCTGGGTTTATGTGTTTTTCTCCCTGTTGTCTTGGTCCAACACCATCTTCATGACATTTTTTTGTTTACAATATTACGTTTGGCTTCCCAGATGATAAATTCTTCAGGGCACATGTGAGGTTTTTTTGTTTTTTTTTTTTCCAGAGAAAGTCACTCCTGTCTATACATACAACCCCTACCCCAGCATGTGATACTAGTGCTTCTGTAACGCAGAAGTATTAATAAGATCTAATCAGTGACAAATGCCTATCTACCTTATGTTATTACTAAGAGGACATACAAGTCAGTCATGATGCTTGAGAGGTTTTTACAATAGATTTGTTCATCACTATTTGCATATATTTTTAAGTGACCATAGCATTCTTCATACAAGTTTGTAAACCTCTGCAAACAAATCCTAACCAAAATATTACTTAGCCTTAGATGTCCCTTCTCCATTCGGTTAATTGACTAACACCACAATAAATAAGAGATCACTCCAACACCAGGATGTATGTTTCCAATAGAATGGAAAAGGTGACAGTAGAGATATTTCACTGTTTTGCATCTGGTAGCATATATTATTAAAGCATCAACTCATATCTGTCACATGAAGTGATATTTCTTTTTAATAAATTAAATTACTTCAAGTAGTGTTATTGTGCCATGGCTTTCTGACAAAGATTTGTCAAGAAAGAGGCATCTTTGACTATTCACTTTGCAAAGGAGTTATACTGCTATATTCCTGACAGTTTTGGGACAGGGCAATAAAACAAACCTCCCTCTTTTAAATCACACTTGCATCTCCAGTAAAGCCCAAACCCTCTTTGGGTAGCTCCAGGGCTCAAACAACACAGCTTTGAAACAGCAGAGGAAGCAGTCTGCTTATTGAAATGTAAATATTTGCTACAGTGTACTGTACATAGGAATTCTGAAAGAAAGCAGGATGCTGAGCATATTTATTCATCCATCGTTACTGAGAATTCTGCGTCTGCTGTTCCACAGAAATGCTTTTCAGTTTGTTTGAGCACTGGAAGAAACAGAGCTTGGGCATTGCTTTGGAATAGGCAAAGTTTTTTTCTTGGCACTTACAGAGCACTAAAACTCATTTGAAGGCTTGATTCAAGAAGAGATGAGTCAGTACCTTCATTAACAGATTTTAGACCTTCACACAAAAGTTGCAGGTTTGGGTTGACTGGGAGAAGTAACTGGGCTGAAGGCCCATTCCCTCCTCCTCTCCATTAGTACAGTCTCACAGGCTACAGCTGTGGTTGTGTAAAGGATTTTAATCAGTTCCATTTGTATGTTCAGGCAACACATTTGAAGATGAGAGATGGGTAGGTGAGTGCCAAGCATTGAGTGATGCTGGTAACTGGGATACAGTCACTGATCTACACAAGACAGTCACTTTCATTTTTAAGGAGTTCATTTTAGATGACATTGGCAATTCAAAAAGCAGAATTTCACCAAGAGCTTATTTTCTCACGTTACTGGTACTTTTGGAAAAGATAAACAAATGAACAAAAAAATCTAAGAAATTAAATCACGAGTTAGACCCAAAGGACTTTTAAAATAGTATTTCAGTCATAAACAAAGATTCCTTTCAGGAAAATAAGATTTTGTTTCAGCAGTAAGCATTTTTTTTTAAAAAAAAAAGAAGAATGTGTCAAAAACTTTACTAAAATTCTAAGAGAAAAATTACAACATCGTGTTTTAAGGATGTTGAAATAAAATATTGCTTTACTTTCAGTTAAGAGTTTGGCAAATTTGTGAAACATGTTGGTGTTACTCCTACTTCTCTGAAGGGGATCTTAGCTACAGTAATTCACTCAGTTCTAGTGAAGAGGCTTTAAAGCAGTGTAGTTTGCAATCTTGTAATTTCTGGCAAAGGGAGACAAATGTAAATAGAATAATATTCTAAATATTATGTGTGCTTGTGAAAATGAGTCATTTTTCTTTCTTCACAAAGTGTTTAAGAAACATAAATACCTATGAAATAAAAAAGTATCCTAATAAATCCTGAAGATCTTTACAGGACACTTGAACTCTATGAACTCTTCTATGATTCTAGAAAATCTAAGTCAGGTCACATTAACTATTATTATAAAATCATGACAAATCTAAACTATTTCAATATAGCTGAAGTAGGTTGTATTACTGTTTAAGAACTTGACTTGTTGATTCCTTTATTTCAAAATGATGGTGGATTATTTTTCTTAGTAGTCTCTTTGTAAAGGCTTTTTTTCTCAACAGATTTGATGCTTCACAGTATCACAGTATGTTTGGGATTGGAAGGGACCTCAAAAGATCATCTAGTCCAATCCCCCTGCTGGAGCAGGAACGCCTAGGTGAGGTCGCACAGGAACATGTCCAGGCGGGTTTTGAATGTCTCCAGAGTAGGAGACTCCACAACCCCCCTGGGCAGCCCATTCCAGTGCTCTGTCACCCTCACTGAGAAGTTTTTTCTCAAATTTAAGTGGAACCTCTTGTGTTCCCATTACCCCTTGTCCTATCATCGTTTGCCACCGAGAAGAGCCTGGCTCCATCCTCGTGGCACTCACCCTTTATATATTTATAAGCATTAATAAGGTCACCTGTCAGTCTCCTCTTTTCCAAACTAAAGAGACCCAGCTCCCTCAGCCTTTCTTCATAAGGGAGATGCTCCACTCCCTTAATCATCTTTGTTGCCCTACGCTGGACCCTATCCAGCAGTTCCCTGTCCTTCTTGAACTGAGGGGCCCAGAACTGGACACAATATTCCAGATGGGGTCTCACCACACACACACTTCTGTGTATTCAGAATCCATTTAGTGACAAAAAAGTTTTTGCTGCTACTAACAGTTAAGCTTCTCCATCTGATAGAGATAACAGAGCTCAGCTGAATTAAATTACTTCTTTTGAATAATCAACATCACTTTTTACAAAATTCAAGAGTTGGAATAGGTCAGCAGAAGT
Source organism: Nesoenas mayeri (assembly GCF_963082525.1). Classification (NCBI taxonomy): domain Eukaryota; kingdom Metazoa; phylum Chordata; class Aves; order Columbiformes; family Columbidae; genus Nesoenas; species Nesoenas mayeri. The sequence continues at coordinate 90,422,898 of NC_137543.1, read as the reverse complement.
AAGAAGCAATTCCATTTGACCTTCAGAGGCAAATAGGAAAAGTACTAAAAAGCCATCTGTCTAATTTTAAGTTAAAGAGATTTTTCCCTTTTGATACTGTTCTTTGAGGTAGAATTTGTACCTCTGCAAGTCAAGAGTGAAGCAGCAATAGTGAAGTAAACAAACCCAGTGGAAAAAATAAATGATCTGTGCTGCAGGTAGCCATCTTTACACTTTTTGGTCCAGTGGCCAGAATTCAGTTGAGTGAACTGCAACAGTAAAGAATAAGATCCTGCAGAGCATGCAAAAAAGTAAAATGTTAAAGAGTGAGGATGGAGTGAGTTTAAAAAAAAAACTATATGGGGAAAATCTCCAATACCTTTTAAAGAAGATAACTTTTTAAGAGAATGATTTTAAAAACCGCTTGCAACTGTGATAATCAAGTAATTAATTAAATTATTCTGGAGTAAAATTTGTGAGGATCAATTTTATTACAAGACCAAATTGTCAAGAATTTCAATCTGGAATGCAGCAAAACACAGAGTGTAAGAAGTATTAAGAGAGTCAGAATTAAAAAAAAAAATGTTCCTGCTTGAGTGCAATGATTCTATGCTGACTTTTGACATGGGATCAAAAGCTACTACTCCATCTGAGAACAGATCCAGAAATTTAACCTGATAAGCAGAGATTTCAGATGAGTTGATGGTGAACCTGAAAAATTTTATGGTGGTTGAGGATGTACATGCACATCACGTGCATGTGGAAAAGAAAAATCTAAAAACAGTTAAGAGGGAAAAAGAACTACCAAACTTGCAAGCAAAAAAAATAAAATAGGATAATATCCCTTACTTATGTGAAAATAATACACCATGACTTATGAAGGGGAGGTTAACCCAGCTGTAAGCTTTAATGTTCAGAAGAATTAAATCCTCAGCTTTGAATAGCATTCGCAGTAAATTAAACCGAAAGTTATGCAATGTCTGGAGTACATTGTAACCACCCCATGATTGCCATAGCCGGCCAAACCCTGTCCTTGAGCAGGCAAATCTCCTAACTGGGATCAAGGTTTTCATCCAGTGCTTAGTCTCCTTTGACCTGATTCATTACACCATCCTTCCTTCAGAAGAAAGGGGAAAGTTTTGTTGCTGTAAAAGCCAATGCAGATATCTGGGTCAAAATGAAGCCTGATGTAACTTCATCGATGTCACATCAGGGTTGAATTTGGCCCAGTGTGTCTGGGGAGCATCATGTTCTGCTTGAAATGGAGATGAGCATTAATTCATCTCAGTTCTCCAGCTTTGCTGCAGCTACAACTGCAGTTCGGGCTTGAGGGGCCAAGGAGGGAGGTAACCTGGTGGTTGTAAAGAGGGGAGTATGAACAGGCCAACAGTCCTTTTTGTACCTTTGCAATTGTGACAAAGTGTTCACTTCTTTAGAATTGTGACAAAATCTCTCCTACCAGCCACTCTTTTAGGTCTCTTCTGCTCCAGGCACTGCTGGTGAAACCCTTTTGTTGGTAGCATTGCAAGCCAGCAGGAGCTGTGGCAGGTCACAAACTGCACACAACATTTTCTTAGTAATAGTGGCTGCCACATCTCCTGCACTAATCACCCTTGTAGAAACAGAGCTCTCATGCTATTTTAAGGGCTGGATTCTGCTCTCTTACCCCAATTAATGAGATGGGAATGGTGCGGCATTGTTATAACAGAGTGGAATTTAAAGCTCATGCTAAGAATGCCGCCTAGCCAGGAGTGCTTGCCTGCTGCATCTCAAACGTTCCTTGTCTGAGCACACATCCCAGTTGCACCGCTCCACACACATACAGATGAGCAATCATGACTTCTCATTTAATGTCCTTTTCCCCCAAGACAGTTATTGATGGTGAAAAGAGTTGTAAATTTACTGCAAGTTTGACACATACATTACAGGAGAGCTACGGAGGGAGCCTGGGTGCCCTGACAGTGATGCTGCCACACCTTGCAGGAAAGCTCAAGCAGCAGCATCAGGTGACTCATTCCTCAGGCAGACGGGGAAGCTGCTGGATGCAGGAAATGCTCATCTCTATGGTCCTTGCAAATGAAAACAAAAGGGCATTGACAAACCTGCAGGAGGAAACCTTTGGTCCTCTGGCACAGAGCTTCCCTCCCCCAAAAGAGAACTCAGTAGGGTAGAACAGGAAAAGGAAGGTGGCTTTACTTTGCCTTTCTGCTCCCATCACCCCAGGCTGGCTGATGAGCTGCTCTATCCTGAGGCAGATACAAAGCATGGCTGGCATGCACCTGTGACCTCTGGGTCATAGTGGGGTGTCATAGAATGTCCTGAGTTGGAAGGGACCCACAGGGATCATGGAGTTCAACTCCTGTCCCTGCACAGGACAACCCCACAGTTCACACCATGTGTCTGAGGGAGTTGTCCAGTCTCTTCTTGAACACTGTCAGGCTTGGGGCCCTGACGCCTCCCTGGGGAGCCTGTTCCAGTGCTCCACCACCCTCTGGGGAAGAACCTTTTCCTCATGTCCAACCTAAACCTCCCTGGCACATCTTCCTGCCGTTCCCTTGGGTTCTGTCATTGGTTGCCAGAGTCCTGGCACACAATGTGTGCCAGTATCCTGGGCACACAGTGGCACAGCTTATTGTGTACTTCCAGGTGTGGTCCCCTTCTACTGAAGGACTTCCTTCAGTGAAGGAAGCTAGAAGACAGGTAATGATGTGACCTACACACCAGCTGAGGTAGGTCTGATTCATGATCACATTCTGATAGCTTGTTCAGTCACCTGTGCCACCATGAATTGCAATGAGCCTTATGTTGCTGTTAGTCTGGGAAACAGCTGGAAAAAAGCCTCACTTTTAAATTATAGTTGGACAGGGACACCAAGTTAACTCACAAGTCTCATCAATATTGATAAATTCAAATCATCAGAATCATATCTACTATCTAAATCGTATTTTAATTGTATGGTTAATAAGTTAAGCTTCCAGTCAGCTGTAAAGTATGCAAGCTTTATGTTTGCTACTGGAGAATTCCCCAATTCTTTTTCACAATCAGTGTCAGACAAACCACCAATACACCTGCCCTTGCTTTCACAATACCACAGATCTGTAATCCATTCAATCCCTGCCCAGTCTCACCATGTAGAATGCTGTGACCTAAGCCAGTTGTTTTTCCTTCCAAATGAGACAAAGAATCCACAGGTCTTCTGCTCCCATCTCCCTAAACCACACCCAGTCTAGATTTTCTCCTTATTCCTGACCCTCAAGTGAACTTCTTGGACTGTAATGGCATTAATTACATCTGCTCTCCCCACGTGTGACTTTCTTGATCTTCAATATCCCTCTCTCCAAGATGTCACTCCAAACCTTGGGGTGAGGGAAGGGTAAGCTTTCTTCAGCCACCAGTGAAAGGGCTAAAGCCATGAAAAACATAGTGATGTTTTCTTCCCATGTTAAAATCAGTTTGATTTGTCTTCAGGTGGTACAGATCATGGGAAGCCGCCGCCTTCTTTCCTCTGTGAATATTTCTCAGAAAATGTAATGTGAATCCCTAGCATTAATCACAAGAAAAAACAGAAAGCTGAGAATTACCAGGAAGGGAGTAAAGAATATAACAGAAAGCAGTTTCATACCACTATATGAATCCATGCTGCTCTCATAGCCTGAATAGTGAATGTACTTCTGGTCATTCTAACCCATAAATATTATAGCAGAACTAGAAGAGGAGAAGAGGAGGGCAGAAAGGATGATCAAAGCAATGAAAGGTTTGGCTCAGCAAGAGACTAAGGCCCTTCAGTCTGCAGAAAACACAAGCCAGGGAGATTATCAGATAACTAAAATATCTAGAGCGGCAAGCAGAACAACTATTCATTGTTTCTTAAAAAAGACGGAAGCAAGAGGGCCCCAGTGGAAACTATCAAACCTTGGGACTAAAAAAATCATGAAGGGAAGTGTTTTTCCATGGACTGCAGAATGAAGCAGTGGGACTCATTGACACAGGATGTTGTGGAGGTCAAAAGGAAAATCTGATTAAAAAGATGAGACCAATTCATAGAAAGGTCTACTGAGTCCCGTTAAATGTGATGGTCTGGATGTAAGCCACAAATCTAAACATCCCTCACCACCTATTGTTAGAATATGGAAAGGTATACTACAGGAAGAACATACCTTGTTTATTATGTTTCCCTGAACATCCATTATCAGCCCCTCTAATAGGCTGAAAGCTGGCTTTCCAGTCTTGTCTAGTAGGGCCATCTTTCTCATTTTTGTTTCTTTCTACCAGTAAGAGCGGAAGATGTGGCTTTACCAAGCCTTCCTGGGAAGGAATGCCAGGGTGACACTTTGCACCAGAGCTCTTGCTCTGAGGCACTAGCAAAAATGCCCTGACTCATGACGTGCATATGATGAATCCCAGCACGCACAGGTCACTGTCTCAGCTTTGCCCTTGGCCTGCTGCGTGCTTTGCTTGGTAATTATCCTGAAGCTTAGTATATTCTGTGCAACACAGATTTACAAAGGAAAAAATCCACCTGTGTTACCAGGAAAATACAGCTTTTCCTACAATGGCTGCATCACCTTGGGAGAGACAGGCAGGAAAGAGTAATTAAGAGTTTAGGGTGATAATCTAGCACTCTAGCCACAGATGTTTTGGTGACTTTGTAGTCACTCTTTCTGTGCCTTGGTTCTCTACCTAGAACAGGGGTGTCAAACTCATTTTCACTGGGGTCCACTTCAGCATCGTGGTTGCCTTCAAAGGGCCAAATGTAATTTTAGGACTGTATAAATGTAACTACTCCTACATGTAGCCCCCAGTGAAAATAAGTTTGACACCTCTGACCTAGAAGATAACAGCAATCAGGTGATTTAATGGTGTTTTTTGTGTGTGCATTGTGCTGTGTTTTCTTTGGTTTTTGGTCCTTGCAAGAGTTTTATGTGGCTACATATGTCAGACATTAGAGAAATGTGAGAGAGAAACTGTAAAAATACCTGAATTTACACTACATGACTGCAAATGGAGCTGTAGTTAAGTCCAGCACTGACATTTCCAAATTGCTTCTGCTCTCCCCTACTTAAAACATATAGTCTTCTTAAAAATAAAAGGGAAAACTTGCATGGTTCACTAAGAGTACTTCTTTAGAAGCTAGAGGGTGGATTTGCCCCACTTCATCTCAAACCGTTCATACCAGATGGTTGCAATGTCAATGTAAGGACGAAGCCAATGCAGATTTTAGAAAACAGCAATGTTGTGGAAAAAGTGCTCCCTCTGGTTATTTTGCTGGAGAATTAATTGCTTACAGCAGAGGAGAAGTAGGGCAGAGGACAGTTGGGTTTACCTGCATTGTTTTCACCATTAAAGTCAGAACAACGGCTGTTTGTCAAACACACATTTTTGCCTTCCTCCGCAACAAGGACACACGTTCCTGACACGCTGCGTTAGTTTTCTGAGGAGGTGACAGCTCTTTCTCAGAGGCCGTACGTTTTCTGGGTGCAGTAGGGAGTGACAGAATATCGTTTTGTACCCGGTATGGGAGTCATTCGTTTTACCTGCTACGTCAGCCATGTTGTTAGGAGCAGAGACCTAAAATGACAGACGGGACTGAGGCAGCTGCTGGAGCTGCACAGCTTCCTCCAAACCCCCCTGATCTGACACAACAACAGTGCAGCGTGCTGGCAGTCCTGGAGGATTACAGCATCACCGCTGACTTCTCTGTTAACCCTTTTGAGCTCACAAACCTGCCAAAATATTGCGATGAGCTGGTAGGCGAAAAATAATGACAGGACTCAGATGCAAAGTGTCTCGCCAGAGACAGTACCTTAAATAACAACACACATGTATAGTAACTGCTGCTAGTTGGGCACAGTGAAATCTACCTGCCTTAAAACAAGAACAAAACAGATCATGCCAAGACACTGAGTGGGAATAACAGCAGCAACTTCAAGGGTTATCACTTCAGGAGGAGAGTGAACATAAATAATTTGGGCATCAACACAGGGAAGTATCGAGGCCAGGTTCTGGGCAATGTCATTTCAACTGAGACAGCAAGTACAAAAAATTCGAGTGTGGTGTTGATTGCTGAGAAGAGATCTTCATAAACTATTGATTGCTATGTTGTTGTTTTTTTTTTTTTTTAAAAAAAAAAAAATAGTGCCTGAGAGAAATGCTGAACCGAAAATCCCAGAGAGTAAGTATAATCTCAAAATACGTCTTTGGGACAGTCAGGTGGCACTTCTGCTCTGCAGGAGCCCACCAATGCTAATTTCAGTGTACTTTACCTATGAACAGCAGAGAAGTTTGGGCAAGTCAGCCATGTATGAATACTCACTTTTAGTGTTCAGACAGCATCATGATTCTAGGGTGCACCCCAAAGATACAGGGGTACTAATGGGTATCGTGATGACACCCCCTGGTTAAAGGCAATCACACCTCTCACTGCAACACGTTTGCACTCCAGAGCAAACACAGAGTGGCAGTGCTACATTTTGCAGGGGTTACCACTCCTCCTGTAATGATGGCTTCTTACGGGACTACTCTACTGATAGCCTGAGGAAGGACCAGGAAGATGGACTTTTGCCCATACCAAACCCTCATCTGATTTTGATGTTGACAGTATGACTTGTTTTCCTTTTAATATTTGTTGGTCACCGTATCCCTTATGTTAGCACAACAGAAAAATCACGGATTTTATGACAGGCTGTACCCATAATAATCTGTGATCCATGATCAGGAAAAAAACGGCTGTTTTCTCTGGCAATCTGTAAAGGGTTTACCAATAAGAAACATGTAGCATTTTCTAAAACATAAGATTTAACTGATATCTTTATTATTGCTTATTTTGCTCTTCATCCTCTCTCTTCCTCCTTCAACACCTTGTATAACTACCTATCAGCAGGTCCTTTTAAGTCTCTATAATTCAACTTCTTATCTCTTCTTTCCCTTCTTTGAGAAATTTCCTTCACTTTCCTTTTTATAATGACAATAACACAGTTCATTCCCCATGCCAACCCTTTTTTTTGCCTTGAAACTACCAGTAAGGATGACATTTGTGACATTGGATAACATTGGTTGGACAACGCTACACTAGGAATTAGTCACAGACCAGCTGATATCCAATCCTCTTTTATTCTTCTCTTTTTCTTACATTTTTCTTTGAAAAAGAAGACCTTCTCCCCAAACTCCCATATGCACTAATCCATGAAGCATTCCAGCAACAAGGAAATGAATATTTAATTACTTTAATTCTACTATGTTATTGAAAGAACAATTTCAAGCAAGTTCATCTTACATGTGGTGATATTAAGGCAGTTGGTTTCAGTCCCCAGGTCTCATCACAACTGCTGAAGCCATGAATAGATTTGGGTCTATGTTGCATTGTTTCAGCACATTGAAATTCTGCCTGTGTGTCTAGTTAGCATTGCTCATTACAAGTGAAAACCAAAGCTCCTCCTGTCCCTCTCGATTTGCAAAAAAAGAGAAAAGGTTCTGTATCTCTTTGGCACAAACAAACTATATTGCAGCATATGCAAAGCACAGCTACCCATTCTGTACTTTTCCAGCCCCAAAAGTTCAGCTAGGAAGCACTCCAAAGTTGTACAGAAGTTGTTATTTCCGATTATTGGAGTTGAACGATTCCTGTGGGCCAGTTGTCACACACAATTTGCAAAGGCTCCTGGCACTCTGACCAAGGGGGAATTCCCCAATTTATGTTATAACACAGAGAGCAGCAGTAACATTTTAATCAGATGGCTGAGCCTGCTGGGAAGTTCCTTTATAGAGAATTGTTATGCCCAACAGGGCCGCAGTTCAGTCTGGCTGGGGAGTCTACAGTGGGCTGTGTTTCCTTTGTGCAGCCACCATGGATATCAATGCAAAATTAAACAAAAGCTGTTTCCCCTCTCCCTTGACACTTACACACTACAGTAAGTGACTGTAGTAAATTACTCCCTCTGCATAATAATGTAAGCTATTTTAAGAGCTATCTATCTGCTCTGAAGTTAGATCAGGGAATACCTTATATGTTAGCAAGGGAATTCCCAATTAGGAAGCAGAGACAAAGGTCTTAATCTGGAGGACTCAGAAAACATGGGTGAAAGATGGATCCTGACAGCTCACTTTGGGCACTTAAATACATGGTAAGCAGGAGTTCTCCATCTATACTAAACTTTTAAGTTATGCTAGTGAACACATTTTCGCAATCAGGCCTTTAAATCAAAAGTAGTGTTCCTGACTTGCTTTTATGTCAAAACCATTTTATCCTTTAAAGACACCGAGGAATGGAAGGGCAACAATATCAGCCTTCATTGCATTGTCTAGCTGAATATGCCTCAATATAAAACCAAAAATACTTCAAGGAAAAGGGAAGGAGAACAAGAAGAAAGAAACATAAAACCATGAATTCAGTAGAATAAAAAGAAGTAGTGTATTTAAAAAAAAAACACACTTCAAGTTGAATAAAAAATATATAACCTTGAAATGTATAACCTGTAAGTACAATAGTTCTTAAGTTTATGTTTTAAATACATGAACTGGAATATTTCTTGCAGCAATTACTGTATTCCTGATTAAATTGTGGCTTCTGTACGGTAATATCAATTAGCTCTTTAAGAAAGGCAATCAAACAGATCAATCTGTAAGGCCCACTGTCTGAGGGAACAGACTTCATTCGCAAGTGCACGGGCAGTGCATCTCCACTAACTTCTGTACAGCTGCACTGATTCACTCCTCTCAATATGGGATCTGCCTTGTTAAAACTAAAAATGTCTTCTTTATGTGTTCAGTTGCCTGTTTTCTTTATACGCAGGCATGAATAAAATAATATTGTCATGGAGTATGATCTGTAAAGAGTCTGTGTTATAACGGCTTCTTATTTGTTGTAAAAAATACTTAGTAGTGTGAGTGGAAAGAAAATAAAGACAAAAAATAAGTTTGAAGGGAGAATGAGGATTGAAATTAAAAACAAACAAAAAAAAAAACAACAAAACCAACAACAATAAAACAACAACAACAAAAAACCCCACAACAAACAAGCATCAAAAAACCCAACCAACCAACCAACACTTTTGCATTGAAAGGTATTTTAACTACTGATAATGAAGTTTCCAGAAAAGAAATTAGGAGGATTGGGAAGTACCTCTGGAAGCTATTTCTGAACAGCAGACAGATGGCTGGGATGGCTTGTGTGTGCTTGACAGCAGCTACTTTGAGGAGTAATAAAGGAATAATAGACAACTAGTTGATCTGCTGGTGGGTTTGGATGGCAGAGAACCATCTGCACTCTAAGTGGCACTACTTTATGGGAAGGAAAATGTACAAATCCTCTGAAGAAGAGAAATGTAAACAAACAATTGCAGAGGGAGAAGTAGGACAAGCTTCCCTCACTGCCATAGAGGTATGTATTCCTCAATCTCTCTCATGAGTGTTGTAGGGAAAGTTCTTTGCAGCTTCTCATTTACCAGGCTACTGCACTGGCAACTGTACTGAGGTGTATATATCTCTAAATCAAATGTTTGGTGAGTATTTCCCTCACTTCTGTTCATTACCTCTCACCAATTTCATTACTTCTATTTCTTCTTTTGACCGTATTTCTAACATCATTTCCTTTAAACATTCTTCTACAGATGATTTCTTCAGCAGGGCCTCACAAACATCTTCCTGATTTGCAAAGGCGTCATCTGTATTTACATGCATGTTTGTGGGTCAAAAACCAAGCTTCTAATCACTTCGGCGTTTGCCTGCAATGACTTGCTGATGTTGACATCCACCTGTTTTGGGATGGGTACATAAAGAATGAGGTTGAGCTCCACCTGCTGCTGGAGCTGCCTCCTGCTTGGCTTACCACCATGCAATTTCCTGAAAAAAAGGTAAGACACGAAGTTTGTACCACTGAATGGCCTTTGGGATTTTTATGTAGTCTGCCATTCATGCAGGCTTCCAGATGAGTCCATCACCTTTGCTCCGGTGCTGTTATAGGGCTGGCCCTCAGCACTGACCTTAGACTACCAGCAAATATCAGCCCCCAAAGCTGCCCTGGTCATGCTTTACAGATGCTCCGTTGAAAGCTTCTTGCAAATCCCTTCACTAGCAAACCAGAAGTATTCAGGAAATATCTTTTTCAAACACACTAAAGCACTCTTTCTAAATTGGAATGGATTTTCTTGCAGCTGCTCTGTAGACCTCTGAAGACCAGCAAAGAAACGAAAGTCAACTTCACACTTTGGAAAATTGTTTATAAGCATTCGTGAATAAGAATTACGAGCCTCTCATTTGGCAAAAATGTAGAAAATATTGATATCTACCATGTTTGTATTAATATTAAAACCTTTTTTTTTTTCTTAAGAAAATGGGAGGAGTTTGGGGCGGCGGTCAGGGGAATAAAAAGCGAGAAGGTAGAACAAAGAGATGTTTCCTTCAAATGAGAATATGTCATTTATTCACAGCTTGGTATAATAACAAGGATCTAGTTCTCAAGAAGACTGGCAGAGACTTCATGCTGTTCTGTGGCTCATTACCTCAGCTGGAGGACTCCAAGCTTGGCCAGGTCTTCAGTGTGGCAGCGTCCCAGCAGGAACATTCCCGGCTCAGCTCCCTCCAAGAAAGACAGTGCTGAGCTTTGGGGGCAGGGGCTTCAGAGACCATGAGCTCCGAACATCTGTCTGATAAACACTGTCTTGGGAACATCAAAAACATGGTTGATGAACACAGCCTCTACCAAATCAAATGTCTGAGTTGTAATTGTTGAATTGTAATTTTCGGGGGGGAGGAAATCTGCATTTCTGGAAAATATCTGATTCATTTTTACCAAAAATCCAGGGGAGGTGATGACAAAAGCCACCTGCATCCTCTGGAATGTGATGCAGGAAAATGATTCCCAATCATCCAGATTTCTTTGAAAGGAGTAGGTATGCAGACAAAAGCTGCACTGGTAATCAGATATTAGAGACCCACAAAATATTCCATCAGGAGCATGAATTATACATAAGACAAAGTCAGCCAGAAATTTAAAGTATAATTTTGTTTAGTTAAAATTTTATTCCAGGAAAAGTATTTTTCTTTACAAGGAATCAGCTACCTGCCAAGACTATTCCCATTGTGTCACAGATATCTAAAGTGAAATAAAATAAAATACGGCAATAAAATCTGAGAGTACAGATTTGGGAGCAAGGTTTTTGTAGCCTAACTAGTCAAGCAATGTTTCTGAGAGAAGTAAGTAAAAGTTTTCAAGCAGAAGTGACTTTTTGCAAGACTTATTAAGAACTGTACTTAAAGACACACACTGTGCCTAAGTATAAAATTGTTTTCCTGCTTTAAACTTGGAGACAATCACAAAATGGCACAATGATTTCAATATGGCTTAAATAATCTATGGTTCCCCATGACAGCATGCCAGATAATCAGGTAAACTTCAAATAGTTTCAGGTTTGGATGAAAGCCAACATGTCTGGCAGATTTGACCTGATATAGAATGTATATAACTCTGCATCTTCAGCTCGTGTGTTCAAAAATACACTTTTAAGCTATCTCATTTTGCAGTTAAGTCTCAAAAGGTCACTTCTCACACAACAGGATTAGGAGGAAATAAGATTGTGAAAGAGCTCTTGTCGAGCACACAATCACTATCACAACACAAGGCTTTGCAACAGAAACTTCTTCAGTTGAGAAGAGAGAAGGCAAGAAGAAGAGGAGAAAGACCTACTGAGCCAAAATGACTGGGATAAATACATAAACCAAATGCTCATTGCCAAACAAGTTTGATCGAAACCAGGAAAGATGGAAACAATTTTGCAAATGGCAAGGCTCCAAAACAGTGATGCCTTACATAAGGTTCAGGGAATGTTTCCTTTGAAGATAAAAGGTACTCAAGTGTGAAATCTGTGATCAATATAGGAAGCAGAATGAAAAAGCAAACCAGCCGCAAACAAAAATTTCTGATGGCACTTTAATTCCACAGCACTCAGAGAGAAGACCAGTGACTGTATACACTTTAAATAAACTGTATGTAAAATATACAAAGTGTTCATCCTTGATAGTATACACATTTCTCTTATCAGTTAGGGGGTTCCTCATTTGCATTTTCCTTTCATCCTCTGAAGTCTTAAAAGAATGAGATTTTATAAAATTAAATACGTTTACTCTTATTTGATAAGGAGTATTGCCAATCTTTTTATGAACATTCAGGAGCTTCACATAGCTACAAATATTTGCTCTTGAAGCATTTCGGAACTTCAGGAAGCATCATCAGCAATTAGCAGAAGAATGCATTAAATTTGGAATTAGATGGGATAAAACCTTGCACTATTCCCTCTGAAATTTCTCGAGGTGAAATATTGGCTGTATGATTTCAAGAAGGCCTGGTTCCCACTGATACAAATAATCCACTTAGGGAAAGCCTAGTGGATTGTCTGAAAGAGCTTAAAACTAATTTTCCCACTGCTATATATTTCAGAAATTAAGTACTACCAATTGGTCTTTTAACTAGGGACAGGCCTCAGGAACTAAGCCTGGCTCCAAAGATCAATTTTCCTCAAAACCTGGCAAACATTTGTTTGGTTTTCTGATTTACTTTCTGACTCCTAAAAATGAGGTACAAAATTAGACATTTTAATATGATATCTTTTAGCTAATGCCTGATTCGTTGCCAGTTAGAAATGAGAGTCCTTCAGCACCTCAACTGAACACATATGTAATACCCTGTCCAACTTTAAGTATGTGAACAGTCTTGTTGATTTTAATAGGACTACAGTAAAATTAGTATCTCTGGTGTCTCCTACCAAGACAAAACAGAACAGCTGACCTCTCAGGGCAAACTCAAAACACAGACAACAGTCCTTGCTGATGTGCAGTAAGTCAAGCAGGCGCAGCAGGAGGCTGTTTTGGCAAACATCACTCCCATTTGGTAAAGAAAGACATGGGAAGCTACAGGCTGGTCAGTCGCATTTCAGTCCCTGAGAAGAAAATGTAGCAAATCTTCCTGAACATAATTTCTGGACACATAAAGGAAACAAAGCCGATTAAATGACTAACTCAGTAAGCAAGGGGATGGAAGCGGATGTCATTTACCTTGGCTTTAGTAAGGCATTAGTTACAGTCTCCCAAAGTATCTTTTTGGTCTGTCTGGGAAGGTATGGCTTCAGTGGGTGGAAAACGAGCTGAACTGGCAGCCTCAAATTGCTCAATGTCCAAAGGGCAGACGGTTGTCAATAATATTTCTTAAGCATTGATCTTGGAACTGGTACTGCTTAACATTTGCATTAACAAACAAGACACAACTAAACATTGTCTCTTACCAACACACTACTAGCAACCGAATCATGGTCTTGGCCATGGAGACTCAAGGCTGGAGATGGACATAGTCCTAGTGTAATGCTACTGACTGGTGCCACTAGAAAGCAGATCTAGTAATTGCATAAACAAAGATAACACACATCCAATACATGGAAAATGATCTAACTTGATATTGACCTCACTTTATTTGCTGTTCATCTGCCTAGACACTTCAGAGCAGGGGACAAATCTAGTATTTAGGTTTTTTGGGAAGCAGCTTCAAGAGTCTGTTGTGACTAGGATCTCGGGGAGCTATCAGGAGGGGTACATTAAAGTACTTAGCTACAAATTGGGAATCCTTTCTGGTTTCCAGAAAGTGGCTTCCTTGGATATGAGCTTAGAAGTCCAGGATGGGATTTTTGGATATGAGCTTAGAAGTCCAGGATGGGTAGGTAGACTCATTAAAATAGTCTCAGACGTCTCAATTTTTAAATTTGCAACTTAGGTGCCTAATTCACATTGATTTCATGCACTGTTTTGATGTGTTTCTGTTCCAGAAGCTAGATGAAAATTGCCATTTTCCCTTTGCTTTTCTTACTTGTCAGAATATTCTCTGCTTCAGTCTTTTGGGTAAGTACAGGTGTCCTCAAACTTTTCTAAAAATGACTTGGAACTCTGCTGTGCAAGTCAGGGCATCGAGTTCAGTTCTTTTAACTTCTCTATTTCCATCTCAAGTGACTAAGCATATTTGTCTAAGAATGTATACCATCCATACAAACATGAAGGATTTCTTCCCATTTTTCCTGTTCTTTAAATATATTAATATTATTCTGAGATATTAACTCAAATGTTGATATAAGTGTTGTGAAAGAAATCTCTTTGATAAAGTTATTTTTTAAAAAACTAGAAAAGAACTAGTCTGGAAGTACTCTTTATTCTTCCTAAGTATAAAGCCTTGAGGTGCAATCAGCTCAAATCAAAGACCTCCTTCAAGCCAGATGAAGTCATCTACAAAAACACTTAAAATGAATACCTTTGGATGATTTGAGGCTGATGGAAGACTACCATGGAGGGCACTGTAGATGAAAAGTATCACATTCATATCCAATTTTAGGTCTTCTTGCTGACTTTGTTCCTCAGTTATGCACTAACACACTTATTTATGAGAAAAAACCTTGGACACAAAACACTGCCTGACTGAAAGCATCTGTTTGATGCTGGATTCTACTGGAACTGAGTTTCCTTTAACTATAAAATAACGTCCCTCCTAATTTTCCTATCTTGTTTATAATATGAACTCATTCATTCAGGAAGACATTGGCTCTGATAATAGCAAATGCAAACAAAAGTCTCCTGCAACTTACCACTAACAGCAAAAACAAAGCAACAGTGAATTACCCAGAAAAAAGCAATTGCACCAACCTTGTGGTGAACTGAGTCATATATATACTATAAACTACAGATTGCCAAGCTTGTGCAATGAATTTTAAGATCTGTTTGAAGGACTGTGAAAAGCAATTGCTGATCCCACTGACATCCATTCATTTCAATAAAAGTGTGATCAGGACAAAATGAAGCATATCTAAGCAACTGTGTGTTGTCTATCAGGAGCATGACTAGATCAAGACTGGAAACAATGCACTACACTTTTGTTCTAATTCACAGGAAAAAAAAAAAAGTAATTTGTTGCTGGTTTGCTTCTCTATAAGAAAATATTAAGTAGAAATACAAATGGTCCAACAACACATATAGTAAACACAGCAGTTTCCAAGAGTTTCCCTTACAATGTTACTATAAAATTTCATCCAAGCAAATAATATCTTATCAGCCAACTTACTAATTTAAGCGGGGTTCCATCAAAACAAACCACCTAAACTTCAGCTACCAGAGTAAAATTTCCAGTAAAACAGAGGAGTACTAAATTCTGGATCCTACACAACGCTAGGGATTTATCTTTAAAAGTTTTCAAGGGGCTGACAGAAGTCCCCTCCTTATTATTGAACTCCAGGCTTTGTAATTATAGGTAGGAGATTTGTTCCGGCCTATGTGAAGTTTTCTTTTTTCAGGACAACGTCTTCTCAAATTAGTCCTGCAGTTCACAAAACATTAGGCACAAGAATTGACTTGATGCAAAAAAATAACATACAATTGAAAAAAATAATTTTCTTATACTTTAAATACATCTGTAATTGACTTAAGGGAAGACACAAATAAACTTAACATTTGCAATATTCTGTTTCTCACTTGCTCAAAAAGAATGAAAGGGCACAAATTGGTCTATGATTTGTTCATAAAACTATTAATATAAAATAGAATTCTCACAGATTTCAATAGCTGAGGTAAGTACAGGCCAAGTTCTATTTAGTCACATTTATGTTATCCTTCTGAAGTTAAAGGCAAGTCAAAAAACTGGACAAATCAAAGAACTGGGCCTTACATTTTTCCAAAACATTAATACTTCTGGAAAGCTAAACAACAAAGTAATATGATTGAAACTATGGGATCATTTACAATAAAGTCTACTGGCTCTCAAGATCTTGGCCCTGATTACACTTCTACCAGCACCAGCTATGAGTAATTCAACTGGAGGCAGTGTAAAATGAGCAGGCGAGACTACAGTCATACCTTTTGAGTCCAGTATCAACCTCCTCACAACTTTTATTTAAAACAAAAGTTTTTTCCCCTTGCTTCATATTACACTTTTCTTCCTAGAAATCCTGGCAGAATAACAGTCTGTCTCTTTTTTTTTTTTACCCTCAGAGGTACATAGAAATTACACAGCACTTAGTGAAGCTGCCAAGGACAGTTCAGCTATAAGTGTCATAACAGGCATCATATTTCGTGTGTTTCTTAGCCAGCCTTGATGTCATGCAGGAAAGATCAGATGACCTTTGGCATGTGTGAGTGGAGGACAGAACAATCTACCAGTTGAAAGCAACAGCAAGAAGATGGTGGGAATGCAAGAAATTTACTTCTCTGGCAATATTCCAGCCTCAAAACTCATGGAAAGCCCCTCAAAAAGATCTTCAAAGCTTAGCAAATTAGCCAGGAAGATGAGTACTTGCATCTTTTGTATCTCCTGAATTTCTCTGTGGGCATTTCCTGCCAAACTTGTACTGACTGGGTTACTGCACAATGGACCAAGATCTCATTTTTGCTTCCCTCCTTCTCATGTACAGGCTCTATAATGAAACAAGGGGCTCCAGAACTGGTAGACTTACAAAGACTCTTAAAGGCTAGGCTGCTGGGAATCCAGGCAGGGACAGCAGAGAACCGCGGCCAGTCATGAAAGGGAAACAGAGACCTCTGTCACAACTCAGAGCACCTTCAACCTCTGTAATGCTGTGTTACTGATGGCCAAAGGTGAGCATCTGGAGGAATCCTGATTAAAATAAAACACAAAACAGCTGAGCCTAGTTTTACGCCTCATCATCACTTTGAGGGCTGGTCTGGATCCCTCACCTCATCACTTCCTTTGAGCCTTTCAGACACAGCTTCATCATCAGGCTGTACATGCTTTTTATCTACAGCATCAATTTCCATTGGCATGCTTAGGAGAATTTCTTGTTGTTTCATGCAGTGGCAATGAGAACAATTTCAACAATTTTGCAGAAAACTTGAAAGGTGAGTAAACAAGTTAAGAAAGATGACTTAAGAAAGATGTTTTTAAACTTTGGTACATAAGAACCTTAGCTGAAGACCACTAAAGACAGCAAAAAACTGGTGCAAAACCTCTGTTGGTGCAGCCACATGATTTCCAGATCTCACCGGATATCTGTATTCTACACTGAGCTACAGCCTACAGCGTGGCTCAAAGGACTGTTCTGGAGACTGCTGCATTGTTATCTGTGATATAGGCAAGCTATGGGCACTGTTCTGAGGCAGATACAGATGGATTTTGAAATAGCTTTGGTACCATCACAGTGGCAGTCAGCTGACAACAGTACCTTTTTTTCCAGGAAAATTTATGAGAATTCAGGAGAAAAGAAGACTGTCCCTACATCAGTCTATTTGCAACACAAGTCCCACAGCTTTTTTAGCTTCTCCTCCCACTACAGATCTTAATTATTCATGTATCCAGCCTCATTTTACTGCATCTCAGGCTCCTATAAAGGCTTTTACACTCTTCTCAACAATCATAATTCTAATAACAGTTTTCAGGAAAAAAAAGTTTTTAGTCTGCTTACAGGGGTCTCCCCACATGGAAGTACCAAAAGTCCTTCAAATTTTAGTTAAGTAATATGTTGATCCACACACAATAAGTTCAGAGGTAGCTGGTGTCTGTTGTGACTTATCCCTTTGCACAGCGGTTGAGATTGAGGCAGGAAGGGCAAGTTCTTACTGCACCAGCGAGAGCAGCAGAGAAGCTCCAGGGCACATATGAAGGGAAGGAGGGAAGAAGGAAATGATGGAAGGGGAAGCACCATTTTTCAGAGCAGAAAAAGGACAGTAACGTCTCATCTCCTTTAGCAGAGGAACACAGGTCTAGATGGAATATCCTAAGTTAATGTGTTCAAGTGCCCTGCTAAGGCATTCCTGCCAACCACAAGATTACTGATGGCCAACTTATACTCATTTGTTCTTGAGACAAGATTGGGAAGAGGTATGTGCCCTTCCCTTATTTAAAACTCAGCACTTGCTTGTTGATAATAAAGGCAGATAAAACAAGCTCTTTATTTCATTTTTATTTAAGCAACCTTTTTATCCAGTCCTACAATTCCCTTCCTCCCTCCCCAAAAAATCTTAATACAAAATCAATATAGCCAAGGCCTTCTTTCCACTTTTATTTTATTAAAAAGAAAAAAAGGAATTTTCTTCAGATGTCAGGGAAAGTTAAAAACAGGAAGGTACCAGAAAAGCCTTTTATAATGCAGTCATAACAGTACCACATCATTGTTGAGCACCACAATTAAAATGATACATTATGACAGTGATGCGATACATCTCTGCATTTGGTCTTTCAGGATGCAGCAAAAAATTAGTACCATTTTTGTTCTGTCTGCCAACCATTTTTTTTCAAATGGGGTACTCATATACTTCAAGATGGTAAAGTATTCTTTCCTTTAGATGCTGTGATATGGCATCCTGCTAAGACAAGAAAAGGAAGACTAAGACGAAGTCTGGGAAATGTAATACTTTTAGCTGGAATCAAGAGCCACAGTTTGTTTGGAAGGCTGTGTCTGGGATAGTTATGTTGCCTTTTGTGAACTAGATAAAGGGTTGCAGGTGTGAAATTACTTTGGATATTTAGATAATTAGATTAATTTAGGAGATAAATTCATGCTGACATTTGTGAATGTGGATGCTGCTACAGTTCAGATTGAAAATGAAATCTAAAAACCCCTTAAAGCTGAAGCCATTTAAAGAGGTATTTGTGAATTATATGAATACTGTGTGTTTTTCATGGTGAAGGACCATCACAAGAGAACTGTTTTCTTCAGAAAACAATCCTATTCTATAATGCATAAATTATTACAAGTGCCTACGGTACACTAAAATATAAGTAAGTCAACCTTAATTTATAACCAGCTTTACTGAGATATTAATGGATATTTTGTTCCTTTATACTATGTGAATTAAGATCAAGGAAAACAGCAAAGTTAAATGATTTTTCAGATGCATTTATTAAGTAGATAAAAGGCAAAAAATTCATCATGGCACTAAATCTTGAATATGCAATGAATCATGCCAGTGAATGCAAATCTAAGTTCAAGCACTCATAGGTGTTTACGGTACTGTGTTACATATCCATGAGAACCCCTGTGGTCAGCCCACTTAAGACCCATCCCCATGAAGCTCCCCCCAAGTTGAACTGGCCATGGAATCATCTGCTTGTCATATGGATGTTACGTACACCAAGACGTTTTGTTGACACTTCTTTGCAAAGAGGATTTTCAGAAATTGCAGGTTTAATAGATGTTTCTGTTTATACAGATGAGACAAGCTTGCAGACAGCAAGGTGAACGTCAGTACTATTGCATCAGCAGAAAAACTGGTGTAGAGAGGAATAACCTCAGAAGGTAAGATTCTAACTGCTGTTAAGGCAATGGAACTAGTCTTTATATCTCTAAGCACTGGAAAAATTAGATTATTTATTTATTTATCCAGGCTCAATAAATGAACACAACAATTGGTAACTCAGCAACAAAAGTGATATTGATACTAGAAGGCAATTCACAGAAGAGCATGCTACCAATGTGATAAAAGCGTTGCATGTATAAACACTAAGAAGAAACACAGAATATAATAATGACATAACTCGGACAAAAAGCCAACTAAGGGGAAAAAACAAATAAAACAAAACTATCTATCCGAAGTGGGGCAAGGGAGGATGACTTGTTAGCCAGGACAGGACAGAGTGAGCTATTTCATACCATTACATGGTAGAATGTTTTGGGTTGGAAGCAACCTTTAAAGGTCATCTAGTCCAGCCTCCCTGCAAAGAACAGGGACATCTTCAACTAGATCAGGTTGCTCAGGTCCAACCTGACTTTGAATGTTTCCAGGGATGGGGCTTCTACCACCTCCTTGAGCAACCTGTGCCAGTGTTTCACCACCCTGATTTGATCCTCTTCCTCTACCAGTAGTTCCTCTCCTGTTTGAGCCCATCTCCAGGCACAAAGGCCTGGGAGATGCTACTAAACACAGAGACAAAGAAAACGTTGAGTACCTCCATCTTATTTGTACCTACTGCCACTAATTTATGCAGCACATCTAACCATGGACCTACATTTTCCTCATTTGTTCTTTTACTGCTAATGTAGTGGTAAGCATGCCCTTTGTGGTTATTGTCCGTTTCAGCTCTAGCTGAACTTTTGCTTTCCTACCATCACCCATGCCAGCCTGGGCAAATTCTGTATTCCTTCTCCTGCCTCTTATATATGTTCTTTTTGCATTAGAGCGCAGTAACTTGTTTCCTATTTGGTCAAGCCAGTCTTTTTCTATAGATACTAATTTTCCAAATACTGGTATGGACAACTCTTTACTCCTTAAGGACAGTATTTTCTAAGTGAATCAGCTCTTGAGTTCCTTTGCCCTTTAGAGTTGCCTCCTAGAGGATTCCACCTACCAGCTCCCTGAATAATCCAAATTCTGCTCTTGTGAATTTCAGGAACTCTTCCCTGTTCTTCACCTACCTCACTCCCCTCAGAATCCTGAGCATCGCTGTTCCATGGTTGCAAGGGGCAAGGCTGCCATTGATCTCATCAACAAATCACATCACCTCAAATCATAGCCTTCAAAGGGCTGAGATATTCAGTCCTACAACACATGTAATAGAGATCACTCCTGTAAGGCTGAAGTCCCAAAACGCAAAACACTTGCAGAGGAATGTTCATTATGCAGCAGAAAATGTGTTTTTCTTTCCTTCCTAAGAAATGTAAGAAATGGCAAAGGCTGCACTGAAAGGGTTGTCAGGCATTGGAATAGGCTGCCAGGGAAGTGGTTGATTCACCATCCCTCGAGGCATTTTAAAGACTTGTAGATGTGGCACTTAGAGGCATGGTTTAGAGGTGGACTCGGCAGTGTTAGGTTAATGGTTGGACTCGAAGATCTTAAAGGTCTTTTCTAACCAAAACAATTCTATGATTCTATTTACTTCATTATTTAGAGGAACTTAGACCAGCTTTTACAAGATACGGTTATCATTCCCAACATGTCACATAAATACATTTATTCTTTATAGAATAGGGCACTGGCGCATTTTGTAGCTGTGCTGTTATCCACTTCTTTTTATATGCCCAGCAATGACAACTGTACCAGTCTCCTATGAATTCAGAGGCAGCTGTTTATTGCTTTATGCTTCAGTGTCTTTCTCCACCCTGTTGTCTCTTAAATTGTAAGCTCTTTGTAGCACAAAAGCCTTTTGTTAATTGTTTTATGGTGGGTTTTTTTGGACAGCACCCAGCACAATGAAGAATGAGGTTCCTAAGCTTTACCATAATACTAAGTGACACATGTTCAATCCACTTTTTTTTTTCTATTTTTATATCTATAAGGGTGATTTCTTTTAATCCAGCTCAGCCTAACTCCAGAAACTGTTCAATACACATCCTCCCAAAGAAAGCAGATTCAGCTGCAGTGAGCAGATTGTTCCAAATGCTCTTCTTCAAATATGTGTAATGTAAATACTACCCAATATGTAATTTACAGATATAATCAGAAGAGACAAAGAGGCACAAAAAGATGACCAACTCACAGGCTGCTATTGCCAGAGGGAGCAAAACAATCTTTGTTACAGTGAGTGGCTTTGTTAAAAAATAATAGAAAGACAAATTGGAAAGAACATGATATTATTCTTCATGAGAGAGGAAGAGCATTCTTATTAACTGCCAATGAAGAACTGGCATATTTGTACTTAAGTTTTTACAGTATGTACTTAAGCCAAGAGAAAGCTTGCTTTTTATTTTTGAAAGCTTTGGAACACCAGCATACCAGTGTTTTGTCACACCTTCAGTGACACACAGTCATGTACGACAAACTTCACCCATAAAAAAATCACACACTCTCCCCAAGTGTAGGTGCACATCTCATGGATGGTGAAGAAAATAAAAGCAGTCTCTCTCCAAAGGCTTTGTTTTCCCTTTACACACAGTTTTTTCTACAATTAGTTAGTAAGCTGAGTTCTTTCTAAAGCTTAGCAAGTGCTACCTAAAATGCCACTACCTGCTGGGGAGAGGCAACAAAATATATGCCTCTTGTCTCTGGAGATGGCACTACTCAGGTCAACAGAGAGGTGACCCAACTACCTGACACCTGTCCCATGTTTTTCAGACAGTTCACTGCTGACAGTCATTCTCATCCCAACAGCTGCAGTGTTTAAGAGCAGAGTCTACAGCTTCATAGCCTACTCAAGCATAATATCTGTAATATCTTTATCAATGACCTGGATGAGGGGATCAAGTGCACCCTCAGTAAGTTTGCAGATGACATCAAATTGGGTGGGAGTGTTGATCTGCTAGAGGGTAGGAAGGCCATACAGAGGGATCTGGACCGGCTGGATCATTGGGCTGAGGCAAATTGTATGAGGTTTAACAAGACCAAGTGCTGGGTCCTGCACTTGAGTCACAACGACCCCAGGCAGCGCTACAGGCTCAGGGAAGAGTGGCTGGAAAAGGACCTGAGGGTGTTGATTGACAGCTGGCTGAATATGAGCCAGCAGTGTGCCCCGGTGGCCAAAAAGGCCAACAGCATCCTGGCTTGTATCAGCAATACTGTGGCCAGCAGCACTAGAGAAGTGGTTGTCCCCCTGTACTCAGTGCTGGTGACGCCCCACCTTGAATCCTGAGTTCAGTTTTGGGCCCCTCATGACAAGAAAAACATTGAGGTGCTGGAGAATTCAGAGGAGGGCGACGAGGCTGGTGAGGGGTCTGGAGCACAAGTCTGATGAGGAGCAGCTGAGGGAACTGGGGCTGTTTAGGCTGGAGAAAAGGAAGCTGAGGGGAGACCTGATCACTGTCTACAGCTACCTGACAGGAGGTTGTAGCATGGAGGGGGTTGGTCTCTTCTCCCAGGTAGCAAGTGATGAGAGGAAGTGGCCTCAGGTGGTGCCAGTGAAGGTTTAGATTGGATATTAGGAGAAATATCTTCACAGAAAGGGTTGTCAGGCATTGGAACAGGCTGCTCAGGGAAGTGGTTGAATCACCATTCCTGGAGATGTTTAAAAGACATGTAGATGAGGTTCTTAGGGACATGGTTTAGAGGTGGACTTGAGAGTGTTAGGTGAACAGTGGGATTCAATGATCTTAAAGGTCTTTTCGAACCAAAATTATCCTACGATAATCAAAATAGCATGTGATTTCAGAAAAAAATCAATGAATGACTCTATATTCTCATTTGTATCTATATGTCAGAACCATTCCATTGTGGTGTTCCTTCTGGGTGGAGTATCTTTTTGTTCCAGCAGTGACTGCATTTTCTGAGCAAGATTTGAATGAATTAATCTCTCTTTTCAGCTATGTGAATAAATTCCCAACACTTCTAAGCAACCACAAAACTAAAAATTGACCTTTCTTGAAGCACAGCTTGCATAATATTTTGTACTTTTAACGTGGTTTTCTTGAGAGAATTTTTCATGCTCTGAAACCTAGGTTTATTATGCCACATCAATCTGTTAAAATTTCAGCTATTTAGGCCTGCAAACTGCATTGAATGTGTCTGTAATAAACTCCTGAAGCAAATTCATCACATCTACCTTACACCATGCAATTCTATCAAAGAGTTAAGGAACTAGCATTATGTCGCAAGCACAGCTGTAAATCTCTCTCAGCCTGGACATGCAAAACATTTAAGGTCTGCGTCTAAGAGTTTGCATCTTCCATCATTTAATAATTTGTTCTCAAGACCAAGTCTGCTAGTTTTTCTGAGATGCTCATAGTAACCACTTTAAGACACCACTTTCTTTTACTTCATGTCAAAAAGAAACAGCTAGATAATTTGAGTTCATTTTTAAGTGATCCTGTGAACAGCAAAGGATACTTGTGCATCTTCTTACAAGGATAACTTTTCTTTATTTGTTTGACATTGAGAATAGAGTACCTCACACCTCTACTACCTTGCAATACTCCACATATTTCAACTGAGGATTCACAAGGGGAAAGAGACTAATGAAGCGACCGTTTTCTACCTCACTCCATCAGTACTGGCCATACTAGGACACTGCAGGAGGCAGAAGACTGCTGCCTTTTCTCAGCCACTATCAAGTCCCTTAGAGCAATAAAAATCCAATGAATCACCAGTGGTGCCAGGTCTATCTACAGGAATCATCAGAGTTTTATTGTATACAAAATGGCTTTCCCATATGAGCAGATTTTCTGAGTTGGTCACTGAAATCAACACTGAGTGCAGCTAAGTCAGTGCTGTTCCTGCACCTACTGGTACTGCAATTATTTCCATAATACTAGCAAGTAATTGATGCTGTTTACAATAATACTGAATGCATGTTTGAAGGATACATGCTGAAGGTATGGAAGTAGCAATGAAGGAGGATCTAGTGCATGCCATTCTAAATGAGAACATGCAACATAAAATTCACACAACTTCAGAAGATCCAGGTGTCCACCTAGTGTTACTCTAAAGCATTAATTTGTGGGATACTCTCCTAAGAGCTCCTCAGAGCTTCAATCATATTGCAAATCCACGTGTTACCTGCACACCTGAATTAGACCTAAATAAAACAGATTCAATAAAGTGCTGCACTCCTCAGTGAAAAAGTGTTCAAATATAATGGTGTCAAAAGAGCAAGGCAGCTATAATTCCAGCTAGGAATAAATTTCTAGGAAGTGACAAACATTTAATATGCAACAACGATACAGAGGCAGAATGTTTCTTTTGTCAAACAACAAACAAATGCTTCAAGGCACACAGGAATCACAAAGGATTAATTACTTCACTGATACTGTCTACTTGAAGTGGGCGCTTCAACCAATCAGCAGTGCTTATGATGACATCTACCAAGAAAAATTTAGTCTTTCAGACTTATTCGTTTTCACAAATGATACATTTACTGAAGCATTTTTTGCATACCCACGAGATGGTACTAATAAAAGGAACTGGATGCTACAAGTATAATTACTAAGAGTCAGAGATTCAAGGCAGAGGGAGCCAGACAAGCTGAACTACCCATGATATCTGTTTGTCTTCAATGTATACACAATATCTTTGTCAGCTAGCCATCTGGTTTCTTACACACATTGAAATAGAAGATTTTTATTCATTGTTATTTCAAAGCCCTTTTGAAAGTCCTCCCTTAATCCAGGTGGTAAATAATACTTCTAAGACTTCAGGGGTTTTAAAAACATTTAGTTTTATAAGAGGACTAGGTATCACAGAATTGCTGACCGCCAGAGCACTTGTATACAGACATTTGGATGATCACAATACAATTGAATAATTAATTTGAACTCTTGCAAATGCCAGAGGCCTCAGATTCAGAGAGACCAAGAGGATGTTGCGATCTTGCTTAAAATGCTCAAGAGCAACTGGATGGACCCAGAAAGCAGTGAACAGGTGGCTGTCAGCCTGTGAAACTAGTCCTGCTGTATGTTTCTTAGGAGCAAAGATGATATAGCTTCCAGATCTGCCTTGAAAAAGAAAAAAAAAGTGCAATTCTTCTAGAATTTTACATGGTTTTGGATCTCATCTGAAAGAAAAGGGTACAGAGCTCTGAAGAAATAATGTCATAGTCAAACAAGACAGGGGGTTTTGGCCCATGTTAAATGTTGCCCTGATGTCTTATTTTTGCTCTGAGGACTGCCCTCCTCCCTGTGTAGCGGCTCATTTTCTATAGATCATGATTAAAAGAACAGAATGAAGCAACTTCAGGAAAAGCAGAAGCAAAGAATGCAAGTCGTGCTAAAACCAGCCCCAGGCCAGATTGGTATTATTGCTGGCATAAGTCTGAGCCAAAGAACAAACACTGCTAATAGTAATTTGCAGAGTTTGTGGAAAGTGCCTGGTCATTGGCAAAGGAAAATGGTGCAAAAATTGATGTGGTAATCCATACATGCTGGGGCATAGCAATAAAATGTGCTGACAGGTACAACAGAGACAAAAGTGCTTAAGAACAGAGCTGCAGATCACAATATGATAGACTAATACTTTTTTGCATAGCTTCATCAATAAACTGCATTTTATCAAATGCTTGACCAAAAGGACAGTTAGAATTATATTATAAGCATAAGCATGACAAAGATATCTGTAATAGTATCAGCTCCTCTGCTTTATACTAGCCAAAGATCACTGTGAGGAAGTCTAACTCCTGCATCAGCTCCTCTGTGGAGAAGGGAGGGACTGCTGTTATTTTGTTCTCAACAGGTACAAAAAAAATCAGTCATTTCTTAAGACACAAATGCCCCTATACTTCAACCAGGGGAGCAGAGCAGTGAAATCCTACACAACACACCAGAAAAGAAGGGAGCAGGGGGTAAAGCAAACCAAAGTTTAATAAGAGCATATGCTCCCTCAGAATCAATACGTGTAAACCAGCCACTCGACTTTGCAGGATTCCTGTTCACAATTTGCATCAGCACTGCTAGGGAAAAAATGAAAACACTGTAGTTTTTGTGAACAGGTGAATTTATCGGCAGACTTCTCATTGCTTGAGCAAGTCTGGAGTTTTCCCAACGCTATTTCAGTATTTGCAGGAATTCACATGTCATTTCTATGTCACTAAAAGTGCAGAAACTGAAATAAGCAAAAGGCATTGGTAATTCTTCTGCTCCAGAAAGCTGCAATTTCACTCCAGACAGCTCCTGCTGTGCACAAGCTACCTGCACGAGCTTGTGTTCTATGCAAAAGTAAAGCTGGATTTGGGAGACCCCTGCAGTATTGGTATCAGTTCCAGACAACTAACTGGATGGCTTGCAGCAAACGACCTAGAACGTAGAGCTTTATTAGCTATAAAATTACACTGTTCAAAAGTTGAACAGTGAAGTAAAGGCTACTAAAGATCATTTTGAAGTGGATTGGTGGGGGGAGAATTAGTAGGTTTTCTCAAGTTTCCACCTGATTCCTTCTAATTGACTTACAGTACATCTAGCAGCCTTCCTGCAAGAAGATACTGTATTTCTAAAACAATGGATATGCATTATATTTCCTAGATTGTGTTAAGAATCTTCAATTACTAAAGAAGCACAGCTTAAGCATTACAATGTGTGTTTGCCAGTAGGTGAGTGGGTAATGTCATTAAAAATATACATCAATATTGCAATGTTCCAGGTTAGCAAAGGCTACTAAACCCTGCACATAGAGATATATTTTCAGAAAGCATCATCAGAATTTATGCTTCAGATGTTACCAATAGCTAACGTTTCTGATCTTACTTCGTTTACTGATTGGGGTTGCAGTCAGCCCTGCATTTTCTGTTCTTTTCAGCTTGCAATGTGAAAGCTGTTCTACAGGAAAGCAAGCATAGACAGTGCTCTGATTTCTCCACACTCACTTTAACAATTTGACAGATTATGAATCATTTGATTAGTGTTGGTGTGTTTTGGTGCTGGTTTTTTTTTTGTTTTGTTTTTGTTTTGTTTTTAATACTGTATTTTAATACTGTATTTAATACTGTATTTTATGTATTTATTTTATTATTTTAAATACAAAGGATACTGTCTTTACATCTTTCTTGTCCTCATTTTGCAATGCTTTACCACCAGGAGGAGCTGCAAGGTGCCTCATAACAAGGTAGAAAACTCCCGGAAAATTCATCTTTGAACATACATGTGGCAAACATTTGCTCTAGACACAGCCACCACTCGAAACAAGTATTTCAGCCCACTACTTACAACAACATTTCTAATCAGATACTTAGCATGGCTGAAAATCAAAGGCTACATTAGTCACTTGTCTCCTAAAATTATCCAGCACAACTTCTATTATTTTAAAAACACTTTTGAGGTTCCTGATAAAAAGAATTAGCTATTATTTGTAGCTTGACTTCTCCCAAATGTAGGATGAATGGAACCAAGTGTTAGCACTGGGATTCATGCACAGTCACATGTGTTTGTGCATGCAAAGGTCTCTTCTGTACATGAAGTTTTTTCAAGAGAAAAAGTGTACCACAAGCTGAGCCCTATACTAAACTGGCTACGATGTGTCCAGAGAAGCAGGGAAACTGGATTAGCATTTATTACATTTTAATGTCTCCCCAAAATTTAGTGTATACATCATTTTTTAATCCCAGAGGATGAATTAGTCAATAATTTTGGCTGAAACCTATGGAATTTTATGTTATTTCCTTCTCCATTTTACAGCAGATTTAGTATTTAGTCCTAGAGATGTAAACCAACAATAGCATACTGCAAACATAGTATTCAAAGTGATGGTCATAACAAATATTTTACAAGCCAAGCATACTTTGAAATTTTTTAACTTTTTTCCTAACTAGATTAATGACACATTCAGGAAGCAGATAAGAATGATCAAATTATCACATTTTTTCACCAATTAACAGGAGATGAGTATATAAATTAAATAATACCATTATATCTTTCTTCTTTTCATTCTATTTCCTGTTTCAGCATCTAGCTTTCTCTCTCCTGAACCTGACACTTCAGTCATTTGCTGATAAAGTACCAACCTTTCCTTCTCGTGCTGTTTCTCACAGTGCATGAGCAGTAGAAATCAGTTAATTCTTCAAGTCTGTTCATCCTTTTGCTTCTCTACTGCAATGCTGCTGTCTACCAGCATGGCAACCAGTGCTAGTGACTGGTATGATCTGGACACCTATTTGCTAGGAATCAGAAGTGAGCTTGGTCCAATTCCATCAAAATTTACTTTGCAAAAGAAACCCCTATTTCCAAATTTAGCATGTTGTTTAAATGCATCATCTCAGGACATTCAGTCATTAATGAAGTTTCATTTTAACTGTAGGAACTTTCCAATTTTGCTTTCAGTGATAAAATGAAATGGATAATTTGGAGTACTGAAATGTTTTACTAGTAGCTTTCATCACTTATGCTGAGGGTCTCTAGGCCCTCATATGAATTGGAACTATACCTAAAAAAGCTGCTCTCATGAATTTAACTGCATACACCATACAGTCTTCCAATAAAGCAACACTCCATTTTCTTTGTCTGTTGTCAGAACAAACCCAAAATCTACAACAGATATATTTAGGGTCTCCAAAGATAAATCTGTTGCAATCTTCTGAGAAGCATACTATGGCTCTGTACCTTCTAAATACATAACAGTCCAATGCTAAGAAAAATAGCTGGAAAGCATTCTCCACACACGAGTAAATGCATGTTTTAGAGCTGGACGATAAAAGAGCATCCATTGTATATCGGAGGAAGAACACCATTATCCACTCCCTCGGCCACACACTTCCAAGAAGATGTAGCAAAATTCTACTTACTTATTACAACACCACTAAGTTCTTTGTCAGGCATGGCTTTCCCCTTGAAGAATGAGGCAACACTGATGGCTCACAGTGTTTACAGCATGAGCGGGATGCATAGATTTCACACTTATGTGCAGGAAGGTGGCATCATGTTTTTCAGCAAAATTTACCTAGCTGTTTGAAAAATAGTCTTACTTATTGGAACAAAACAGGTGACATTAAGACTTGACAGGATCTCAAGAGGTAATTTCACGTAACATTTTGCCACTTTTAAAGCTGCTCTCCCAGTCATTTGCTGGCCATCTTCTGCTACCAAGTAAGCCATGAAGAAGTCCACGAACCAGAGACTGGAAGATGCTGCTTCCTTCTACTCCCAGCTATGCCAAATTCAACTCATGCATCTCGGGAAGGAAGGAAAACCTACAGGAAGAAAATAGAGAAATTACGTAAGAGAAAGCGAAGGGAGACTAGATTTTAAGTATGAAGATTTTAACACTTTGACCAAGTATGGTAAGTTTTTACTTGAACTGACTCTCAAGTTACAGGATTCTTTAAAAGGGGGAGGAGTGACTTCCCCTAAGAAAGTACTAGTATCATTCTAACGACTAATATATACCTTTATACGAGCCACTTATCAACCCAATTCAAAAAATAGATAGTTTTACAACAAAAGAAAGCAAGCAGTCTGATTAGTCACAAAAAATAGCTCATCAGTTCAGAGTAATGTAGCCCTAGTATCAAAGCATCTAGTTAGCACGTATACTCAACCTCACAAAGTACATATGATGTAGAGAATTTTTGATCCAAGTCACACAGATGTGGAACAAAGATGCATAGGGTCAGTTGTTTTAACTGCTGTTCAGCACAAATCCAATGTTACCATGGAACTATCTATTATAACTCAAATTTTGACCCTGAGTAGAAATAAACAATTTAGCATCTCTATTCAAAATAACTATTTTCTTCCTCACATGCATATCATTTAACACTTATCTGGACTGAACTGATCTGCTTTTTTTATCACCCAGTCACTCAATATCATGACATCCTTCTGTACATCTTTGCCATTGGCACACATCATTCCTACTGTGACAATCTCCATCAGGAGTTAGCAGGTCAGTGGATGAGGAAAGATCAGTGCACGTTATTTATCTTGACCACAGTAAGGCTTTTGACACTTCCTCCTCTAATATCCTCATACACAAACTGACTAAGGAGACAGTGAAATAGATTGAAAACTGCCTGAAGTGCTGGGTTTAAACAGTTGTGATCAGCTGCATGAAGCCCACCTGGAGCCCAGTCACTAGTGGTGTATCCCTAAGAGTGATACCAAGACTAGTACTGTTTAACCTGGATGACAGGACTGAGTGCAACCTCAGCAAGTTTGCAGATAATACAAAACTGTGAGGAATGATCAATACACCAGAGAGTTATCCTGCCAGTCAGAAGGACCTGGACAGGCTGGGGCAACAGGCAGACAGGAATCTTATGAAGTTTGAAAAGGTTTTGCACCTGGGACAATGCACCAAAATGGTGTGGACACTAAATGGCTTTGCAGAAAAGGACTTGAGGGTCCTTGTGGACAATAAGTTGTCCATGAGCTATGTATGTGCCCTTGTGGCAAAGATAGCCAACAGCAACCTGGGCTGATTTAGAAAAGTGCTGCCAGTAGGTTGAGGGAGATGATTCTTCCCCTGGGTTCAATACAGATGAGACACACCTGGAGTTTTGTGCACAATTCTGGACTCTCCAGTAGAAGAGAGACACAGACACACCAGAGAATGTCCACCATCCAAGATTAATAAGAGATCAGGACAATGGACACAGAAGGACAGGCTGGAAGATTATGGGAAAGAAAAGCCTTAGGGGGATCTTATCAAGGCAGGTAAATACCTGATGGAAGACGTAAAGATGATGGAGCCAGTGCTCCTAGGTGACAAGACAAGTGGCAATGGACACAAATTGAAATAAAGGAAATCTCATTTAAATATTAGAAAAAGCTTTTTTACTATGATGGTGGTCAAACACTGATACATGTTTCCCTGAGAGGTTAAGGAGTCTCCATGCTTTGAGATATTAGACATGGTCCTGAGCAACCTACTCTAAATTTACCCTGTTTTGACCAGGTCACTTGTACTAGATGATCTCCAGAAGTCCCTTCCAAAATTAACAATTCTATGACTCTTTGGAAAAAAAAATGCCAAAAGAATATGCATTTCTCTGTATCCTTACAAATTTTGTTCTCTTTTACTTTAATGTTTTCTAACAATCTTACATAATTAATAGATACTAAGACCATATTCAAAATTAAACTTGCCTTAGAGGAGAAAGACAATGCAAAGAAGGATTACAAAGGAAAATTTTTATGTACTAGGGTAGCTTCTAAGAACACCATCAACACCAAAAAAACATCACCAGCTCACATTTAAAGAGAGGTGACCAGCCTCTGACACCTGAACTTTGCAAGCAGCTTAAGTGCAGCTGCTGACATGGACCTGCATCACACTCCTGTCAACAGGATTGTGGTGGCCTGGAGTCTGCCAGCACATCTCAGACCTGAGCTGTGGGGGAAGTGAATTATCAGGAGCCGGTCTCCAAATTACATTGGATCCCAGCTAAATGTCCCACCCCATTTACTTCCAACTCAGTTGTGATTTCCTGCTAAAATTTCTTCTTTCCCTAGCTTGCTGATAACCTGTCTTCTAGATTTAGTTATATGAAGATTCTGATACATTACTATATTCATGGGAAGATCAGTTATCCCTGTACTAGAAGATGATTCCTGTACTTTTGCATAAATATATAGGCAATATAGATATTAATATAAACAATGAGAGAAGATTATTATAAAACAGCACTTAAATGTATACCGAGGCTGCTATGCTGCCAGCACACATGTATTTTATTTTGTTCAGCTGAACAGTCCCACTGAGATCAGCAAAAATAGAAAACATGCTACAGTTCCATACCTTACAGAACTGATGATTTAGGAAAATTAATCAATTGGAAATTATGAGCTATATAGCACAATTACAATCAAAAGGAAAGACTGGTGTCTTCCAACCAAAAAGGCTTAACCAAGATCTAGTAGCAATTTTTTGTCTTTTTAAATGAATATAGAAATACTTACCTGGAAGAAAAACAAGTAACAGTTGTCTTCCCTTGAGCTTGCAACCCAGGCCAAGTCTGCACCGCCTATTACCGCCTGACAACTTGTTGCCATGGCCTCCAGCCAGCCCAGCTGTGGCTAATTTAATTTGTCACAGGTGCAGCAGTAATCAGCCAGCAGGAGCTGGGGCCGCAGCCACAGGCATCCTGCAGAAACCAGGTACCCGCTGCAACAGGGAACTGGTGGGAGTCAAAGCTGAGAGGACAGCGCAAAACACATGGGCAGCTCTCTTAAGATAAAAAGTTGCCCGAATGTCTTTCCCACCTGCCCTATGTTAATTTTATTGCCATTAAAATCAATGTAAGAGAACAGCCTGTACATGATTTCAGTGTTGTAGAAACTGCAGAATGCCAGTAAAGCAATACTGAAGTAAATATTAAGCTCTTTTGTAAGAGCTATAGGCTTGAGCCTAAGCCTCTCAAGGCCTGGATGGGTGTTGCCATCTGTAGGTAATGTGCAAAGAGATTGGCAACACCTGCATTTCCTGCTTCACCCCTTTCCCACAATTTCTTTCATCCCTATGTTAAAATAAGAATAAGGTCTATAAAGGTGCCTTGTGAAATTAAGATAGGTACATACCTCTGAGGAAATCCTATGGACACCATCCGTCACTGGAGGGTGATTCTGTCCACAACCCTGGGCCAGCTCTAGAGAGCAATGAGGCTGAAACCATTCCCCTGCACTCAGCATTTCATGCCGGTGAGCTTAAGGCTGCCCCCTAAACAGCAGATGAATTTTAAGGTCATCCTTCTGAGGTCATTTTCTGCTGTACAAGTACATGGGAAATTGAAAGTTCTGCAACAGTAGGAGGCTCTGCAATCCTTTTGAGGTATAGGTTTATTATATAAAATGAAAGCAAGTTATATGTCACTTGAATGCTGAATCTATCAGCAGGTACACAGACTTACATGCTATTGTGACTGCATTTATAGAAGCTTTTCCACTGAAAATGTTTTAGAAGATTGGGGCTTTGAATTTATTTTGTTGGGTTTTTCCATCTGGTTAAAAATTTATGACAGTTCATGCATATCTACCACCACTTCCTCAGAACCATTGTTTTACCAGTCTTTCCTAGTTTCATCAACAGTATGCCTCAGAATGGATCCAGTTCTCAATGTAAAACAAATTGAGGCTACAAAAACTATAAAATATATGTATTTTAATACTCTGGTTTGTACCTGACAAATATGAAGTACCTGACATGCTGAGACCATTGCCCTCTCCTTTGACCAGTGTTCTCACTCCTATGTCTTGTCGTGGTCATATCTGTATGTTGTCTCTTGATTTACAGTGTTACAAGACACTGTAAACCTTAATCCTTTTGACGTGGAATGTCTTCTGGTCTTGTGTCTGTACAAAACCTTTCACTGTGGGAAGCAAGCCTGTGCCTCGTGCTACCACAAGACAAGTGTTAAACAATGAAGAAACAAAATTTGGGCTTAACAACCCTCCAGAAGATCCGAATGCTCCGCATAGTCCCCTTGAGAAATTCAAAGCTGTTCGGTGATAAACACAAACTAAACCATGCATTTATATTCACCATAAGGGACGACTGAAGCATGCACCTGAATAAATCAAGGAGTAATTAAAAATCACCTGCATCCTAAGAACTCAAAAAAAGTATGAATGCTGTCATCTGAAAATGCCAGCTGGAATGCCAGTCCTCATTAAAAACATTAAAAAAACCCACAAACCTTAACCAGAAATTCACTACCATTCAAGACTATTGCTAATTAATAAACACCAAATTGGCTGGATTCCAGTAAGCTGAACGGCAGTAGATGAGCTCTAACCATTCTGACAAACATGATCTCAAGGAAGGTGAATATCCTGGTGATATCCTGGTCTAGACAAAACCAGAAAGAGATTAAGGGTTGTGGAGGTGCAATGTAGATATCAACGAATAATCATCAGAGCATAGTATGAAACCTGTTTACTGAAGTGACATTATTTCATAGTTTACTTAAGAATTTGGGGTTTTCCAGTGTAAACTAACTGCTGGAATGTATTATCCAAGCCTTATGTAGGGAAAGGTGAGAAACTACAGGAAAGCATTGTAACAGGTCTAGATGAGTCCATTGGATTTGGGCAGACAAAAGGGGACAGTGGCAAACTTCCTAGTTCCACTAGGGAAGTTTTGAGGTGAATTTTGCCTTTACTGGAATTTACAGAATTGCCCTAGATGAAGGAAATCAGATCAGAAGTCCTCTCTTAGCAAAAGGATATGTTAAGTACGTGCTGAAGTATTTTGGGAACATGCAGACAAAAACCCATGTTGAATCACTTAGCAGTCTAATTGAGACCATCCTGAAAAAAGCTCTGCCCTTGAGAAGTAAACCAGTCCTGCACAATAGACAGTCTGCAAAACAAATTACACACTGAGCAGCCAAAAGACAGCACGTACATCCTAAATTCAGATGCTCACTGGATTATTACCAAATAGTTTAATGGCCAAATTGGGGTTGCCAAAGTGCTGGAGTTGTAGGAGGTGCAGTTCAACACTGGTAAACCCAACTCTGCTTTAACTGCTCTAAGTTTATGCTACCCTGAATTCAGCAGCTTGGTGGGAGTCATTAGATAGTTGGTACCTTTTCTGCTAATGTTCATGTTAATAAAGCCAGTCACAGTTAGACTGTGGCCACCATATGGAAAGTGAGATATACTAAGCTAGTATAGGAACTAAGTCTGACTAGACATAGGGATAAAGTCCAAATACAAATGTTTTGGCAATCGTGCCATCTTGAATAGTGACTATGCCCTGAGCTGCATCAACTCCACTGTTTTTGTGGTGAGAGTAATTCGAAATGGGAAATGGGTCAGCTGATGGGTTTTCTTGAGTGGGTTATTTCTTAACTTGATTAGTTCTCTGATCTGATTCACTGTCCACACCAATACTAGTGTTGGCACAGCACAACGGGCTATGCAAGGGTGAGCACAAACAAGCAGACAGACTACTTATTTTACAATAATATCTTACAATACATCATGGCCCAGAGAATCCCACACATGAAAAAAAGTGTTTACTTCAACATTTTTTTGGCAGAAGGTGAAGTTCACGATGCAGTCTTTTTCTTACTGAGACCATTAATAGTTTCACCTCCTTCTATCAGCCAAAAAAAAAGGTGCAGGGATTTAACATCTTCCCCTCCCCTCTGTCAACTTTGATTTTAACAGGCTAATAGATGCACATTACTATCGCTTTATAACTCACTTCCTAGAGAATCAAGCTAACAGCCCCATTTATACCTACATACAGAGATAATTTCTGTGATATGAGAATAAAACATTTTAGCCATACAAACAGCCCAAGACAACAAGACAGAAAGTGAAACAAATCCCTCAGAGGCCGTAATGTTGCTGCTTTAATGTCATAAGCTGATGTAACAGAGCCCTGCTGCTGAAAGAAGCAATCCACCTGCCTGGCAGGCTCCCTCACACCTCCTTCCTTGGCACCCCCATGAGAGTGCATTCAGTTGTCTGATGAAAAGGAGCAGGGGTTGATCTGGGTAACAATTAACCTTTATTCGTTTACTGACTTGGTTTTGCCTGGTTAATTGTAACTCAGATTAATTCCCTGAACTGGTTCAATGCTTGGCTATGAAAACAGCTGTGTCAGCAGGAAAAAAGGCATGGAAGTGAAACAGAAGGGACCAAGGAAAATAGAAAGACTACTCCTCTCAGTAGCAGTGTTTGCTTACGCTGGCTTAAAGTTTAAACTGTGAAATGATGGTCCAAACCTTTTTTTTTTTTTAAATTATTTTTTTAAGTGAAAATACAAAAAGCAGGAGTGCCAGTTCTTTGGCAAAAGAGTCTGATGAGCCCATAGACAACATCTGCATCATTTAATGGTTCAGGAAACTGAAAAGGATTCCAGTTCAGGAAGATTCCAATTCCTTTAATTAACATCAATTCTGTTGTTCTTTGATTCATATGTGAAACAAGACTCCTGTAACCACATCTCCTGATTGAACTCCTGTCAATAATGTTTCTTTCCCAGGTGCTCTTAGTGTGAAAAAACGATGCAACTCAACAAACCACTTCAGATACCTTCAAACAGTACTTTCTCATTTACTTAATTTCACAGATTATTTTTAAGTGGCTATCTGGCCAGTCCTGGCAAAGAGGATATGACATGTAACCTTTCACAAATAGCAGTTACATTTCAGAACAGCAGGATGAGAATGTAAGTATTCCATAGATTGTTAGTAAGGGTTGTAAATATACAACGTATTTTAAAACATGGGTCTTTCAAAAGCTAAGTATATAGATTTGCTGTTTACCAGGCAAACTTTTACAAAATCTCTGAGGTTGTTTTGTGTGTTATTTCCTCAAAAAATATTATTTGTAATTGCACTTTTGTTTCTATTCTGTTGAATGTCTTAAGAATAATATTCCTATGCAGTTTAAATGTTCAGTGAA
Organism: Nesoenas mayeri; assembly: GCF_963082525.1. Taxonomy (NCBI): domain Eukaryota; kingdom Metazoa; phylum Chordata; class Aves; order Columbiformes; family Columbidae; genus Nesoenas; species Nesoenas mayeri. The sequence continues at coordinate 90,386,248 of NC_137543.1, read as the reverse complement.
AACATTGAGCAACCTGCTGAGGAAAGTGTAGCAATTTCTGAACACAAACACACTAGATGACAGAGGGAAGCCTCAAAACAAGATTACCAAATAGTTTATTTAAATATGCAAGAGTTACTTGTAAGAGCAGCTTAGTGCTAGTCATAAGCACAAAAGTTATCATGCCTGCAGAGTATATAGCCTTCTCCTGTTTCCAGCTACTGGAAGCAAATGATGAATGACAGAAGTAAACAGGAATCTGCCCATGTTCTACCTAAGGACAATCATACTAGACCCTGCACAACACTGACCTCTCCTATAGCTCTATTGTAAAGGGATCAAAAAGAGTGGACAGTAAAATACTGGGAGAAAATATGGAGAGACAGTAAAGCACACAGGGAAGGGTCTGAGCAGTAAAAATACAATGTGACAGATAACTTTATGGCACACTTGAGGCAAGTTCTTCTATAGCGGCAAAGTGCCAAAGTAATTACAGCACTTTCCAGACATGAGGCTTGGCCCTTCAAATCCTCATTTGTGTGACTATTTCAGTGATGTAGGCCTGAACTTGCAGTCCATCTTCTGTGATCTTAATAAAAATTATATGTGTTGTCCAACTGAATGCTGAGAGTTTTGGAAAGATTTGTAATTCAGGATAGAGGAGATCATGTTTTTTACTAGAGGATGGTAACCTACGGCTAGATGAGGTAACTTAATTGCATTCACGGTAAAGGAACTGCAATGGTTTGAAGCAGCAAGGATATTTTTGGATGGAACAGATTGTGAGAAGATACAGCTCAAGGCATGTACCACTTGGTCAGTGGAGAACATTAATGAGACCTGAGGACTAAGAACTTGGTATTTTAGATCTGAACTAAGGACAATGCTGCAAAAAGGCAGTTCTTCCAGAATTACTGATTGTCTGAGAATGAACCAGCAATCCAGCCAAGAAAAGTGGAGTAAAGTGCTGTACAATTAGTTAGTTGCTGATTAGAGCTCATGTTTATATTTCTCTGTTGATAAAAATCTCTGTTCAAGTAAATGGGTCCAAGTCTAATTTCTTCTTGGATGTCAGGAACTGAGCATATCTTTCATTCTGAGGTAAGAACATGACCCACATAAACAGGAGTTTCCAAAACCAGGCTTACAAAGACACCAGTGATTAATGCCCCTTGTTAACATTATAGTTTCCTACACTGTAGCAGCAAAGCTATGAAAGCCCCTCTCCCACATGTATGGAATTGTTTGTCATCATCCATGCAAAAAGCATGCCAATATTGTCACACAAGTAAGTCCCACAGGATTTATTGGATTGATTTTCAAGAGGAAGGTGAACAAATCACCAAGATAACTTTCTGTTACATATGTATTAAAGTTCCCTGTGGTGATAATGCAAAATCATCTGCCATGGAAATCAAAATCTGAATAATAAAGTACCTGACACATCTGTTTCCTGGATAAACAATTTATATCAAAGAGAAAACAGCTGCCTTGTCACAGTAAGGGATGACAAATATTCAACTCTTTAATACTGAGTACAGTGACATTAAAGAATGCATATTTCAGAAAATCTATGGGACAAACTGGCAAACACTCAACATTAAAGACTGCAGAAATTATTGCAAAGACACAAGAACTATCATTATAGCAAAAAAAAAAAAAATTATGCTGGTCAGATTGTAGAATATTTTGCAATCTTGAAGGAACTGGAGATGCAGATAATACAGTGATCACCTTGATGTATCAGAATCAGCTCCCATGATGTCAACACCATTCCTCCCTTCCACTGTGAAGTTACACGAAACACTTTTTGTTCAGACTTTTATCAGCATGTCAAAGAACCTGCAATTATGCTGAAGCACACAGCACATAGATATAGATTACAACAGTCAAACCACTCACTCTGCAAACAAAACATCAGGATCCAGTGGTCTGAAAATTCATTGCTTGATTTTGTATTTCATAATAAGGGCATAATATTTTCTCTAGCATATACATAGCTTATAATTATTATGACAGGATGTATATGGTAAAATGCACACATAGAAAAGGCCAGAACAAAAGTGTGTAATATTAAGCCACATGCAAATCCCATCTTGTGAGGTATGTGACTTTGTTCCCCTAAGATCCCACTTCCATGAGTGAGAATACATTGCAAGGAAGAAATGGTTAAAAGCATGTTAAGAAAATAGGTAATGTCACATACATAAGGAAAAGATAACAACACCAATAGAACAGAAAGATGTTTTTGTGACACACTACTCACAAAATGCTTGTTTAATATTTCAGCTTACCTGAGCAGTCAGATGAATGCTAAGTAGCTAAGTAATTGAAAGGAGGACAAGAGAAGAATAAAGAGAGAAGAAAAAAAGGAAGAAGGACATCTGGAGGTATAGGTTTCTAGAGACAGACACACACATCAAATTGCGCTCTTGTAGACACAATACATGGATTGTGACATGTATCTTAGAAAGGTGAAGAGAAAAAGAATTCACTGTGCTTGCTATTTCTCTATATCTTCCTTTGGTGAGCACTGCATACTGCTGGTGTCCCTATTTAATTCCTATAGCATACAATCCATCTTTGACTGAATCCAGAGATGCCTCTTTTCTGTCTTCAGGTACAACTGGAAAAAGTTTATTCATTCTCAGAAGTTCCAGTATGACTTTATTAAAAAGACAGGTCTATTTCAACTGATTTACATGCAATAGAAAGAAGTTAAGAAAAATAAGATCTAAGATATTTAATCTCATATATTTAACAGCAAAGTTTTCTGCAGGTAGTATGGGGTGAGAAGGAAGCTCGCAAATAAAGCACAGCTGCTGTGCTCTGTGTTCACCTGCGCAGAGGCAACAGAAAACATAATGCAAGCGACTATTTTGCCTTGGAACTGAAATGGGTGAGCTGGGTCTAATGGGCCACTTTTGTTACTGTTACCTTCAGCTAAGCAAATATATAAAAGGCTTTTGTGTTTTCAAGAGGGTAATAATTTCAAGGCAAAGAGAATTCAGGAGAAGTGCACTCCCCCCTCCCCAAATACTTCTCATGTCGCTTCTAGACAGTAGTACAAAATGTGAAACTGTATTATTTTGAAATAAAAGAAAGAATATAAGAATTTTACAGAAGGATAAAAATGCAGCCAGGAAAAACCTTTTGTCTTACCATTAACAATAAAATGCTAGAGAGGACATTGTCATTAGGGACTTGTTTGTCCAACAATAAATCTGAAGCAACTTACCAAATGAGTTCTCTGGGGAGTCCTCTCTAGATTCATCACATTAGTGCTAACAATAGTACTACAGTAAACTTTCAACTGATGCTCATTACATTCCTGCAATTATTTTTCTGGCCTTTTCAGACTACAAGACTAAAACTATTGTGTGCATAAGCTTTCAGTAAAATAAACTATTATTTGACAAAACAAATGCCAGCATTTTAGAGCAGAATTCTTTTCTTTTTTATTCACAGAAAGCCTCATTCCTGTAGCTCAGAGGAAAAAATTAGCCCATAGTTTGGCTTTATGCATTCAAAATACTGTCTCTGTCTAACAAGGTACATACTTTAAAGCCATGAGTTTTGCTTGATCAAGGCCAAGTAAGAGTATAGAACAACAATACCATTTAATATAACACCTTTAGAAGGGTGCTTTCAAAGTCTTTTATAAACATGAATTTCATCTCACAACTCTGTGTAGCAGAGAAAGAAATTGCCACTGAGAGGCTAAAACGCAAATAAATACCTATTTTAAGTAGGTCAGATAGAGATGCAAACCAGTAAAGGTTGTGTCTGAAATTGAGAAATGGTAGGCTTTTGGATCTGTAATCATAAGCAAAATTCAAGATGTATCAAGTTCAAAGAAGAACACTCGTGCTTGAAATTCAAGGCTGTGTTAGAAAAAGTCAGCTACATGTGATTTGACCAGAGTCACACATCACAACCATGGCAAGATGAGAAAAAAAACGTGCCATCCTAATTGCTGGTCTCAAACAGTTATGTACACTTTTGGAAAACAGTAACCAAGAATTTAAGGAAGGAGAACCCCACAGCTCATTAACAGCTTTGAAACATTTATCCTTGAGGGAGAACTCATAATCCTAAATGCATTTACTTCTGGGGAAAGGAAAAACAAACAAACAAGAAATCAAATCAGGACGAAAAGGTGATTTTATTGGGTGCTTTTTGAAAGGAGACTGACAGAGCTGAGTATCCCAGTCATGAAGATCTTCCCAGCACCTGACTGAACACAGAAACATCTTTCCCAAAGCAGATAACATCAGCAAGGAAAAATTAAACATACCCTGAGAAGCGAAAGCTCAAAGTGCAAAAGCTTAGCAATAAACAGCAATAGATGGGACAGACACTAGGATTTATTTCACTTTTGCACGGCACCAGTCCTATTGAGGTACAGACCCAAGGCTATTCAGTAGCCCACCAGGTGATTTGTGTGGATAAACAATGACATGAACATATTTAAGAGCTACCTAGCAGGCAAAAATAGAAAGATAATACAAGTAATGGCCCCCATCAATAACGTGATGTGTGTTACAAGGCACTTTTGAGGGGCTGAGCTGAGTCCATTACTTTTGCTCACTGGCTTCACATCTGATCATTTTCCACAGTCTCCTCTCTGACAGTGCCAGCTGCCCGTCAGGCTTAGAATCATAGAATGTCCTGAGTTGGAAGGGACCCACAAGGATCATGGAGTCCAACTCCTGTCCCTGCACAGGACAACCCCACAGTTCACACCACGTGTCTGAGGGCGTTGTCCAGTCTCTTCTAGAACACTGTCAGGCTTGGGGCCCTGACGCCTCCCTGGGGAGCCTGTTCCAGTGCTCCACCACCCTCTGGGGATGAACCTTTTCCTCATGTCCAACCTAAACCTCCCCTGGCACATCTTCCTGACATTCCCTCGGGTTCTGTCGTTGGTCACCAGAGAGAAGAAATCAGCGCCTGCCCCTCCTCCTCCCCTTGTGAGGAAGCTGTAGCCCCATGAGGTCTCCCCTCAGTCTCCTCTTCTCCAGGCTGAACAAACCCAGTGACTTTAGCCACCCCTCATACGGCTTCCCCTTCAAACCCTTCACCAGCTTCGTGTCACTCTTCTGGACACTCCAGTAGCTTCCACAACAACCTGTTTCATTTCTGACCCCGAAGTGCATTTCCCAGGTTATGGCCCCCGACTGCTGTCACACCTGCACCTGGTCGCTCGTAGAGAGGAGACTCCCCGCCCGGTCCCTCCCGCCAGCGGAGCCCCAACCTGCCGCCTCACGGCCCCCGCCAAGCCCGCCCCGGCCCGGCCGCCGTCACCTCAGCGGCTGCGGGCGAGGCCATGGCGCGCAGCCCGGCCTCCACCACGGGAGGCGGTCGCCATCCCCTCAGCTGAGGGCGCCGTGGCTCCGGCGGGGCGGGGTTTGCCGCCGCCACTTCCTCCTCCTCCCCGCCGTGGTTCCCGGTGTCATGGCGGCTTGCGCCCTGACCTTCGTTCGGAGGTTGTGCTGGCAGCCGTTCTGCCAAGTGAGGTGAGCCCCGACCGCCCGCGCACCGCCCGCGCACCGCCCGTGTGGCTGGGGGCTCTAGTGCCGTCCCGCCCCGCTGAGACCCTGGTCCGAGAGCCGCTGTCTCCTCGCCGCGCTCCCCGGTGAGTGGCCGGTAGCGGGCGGCCTGGCTCCCTCCCCGGCCCTGCTGCTGCGGGGCTGCCCAGTGGGCCCTCTCATAAAGGCCAGGGGAAGGCTGAGGGCCGGCAGCGGCGGGGCCGGGGCTGTAAGCGCCGTGGGGCGGCGGGAGGCGCGGCGGGAGGCGCGGCCGCTGCCTCAGGCCTGGGCAGCCCCGTCTCCCCCCTGCCGGGGCCCGGCGTGGAGACCAGGCGCCCTCCCACCCGTGCCACTCGATGAACCGGGTTTGATATCTCTATACAGCCTGTATGTAGGCGGTTAATGCGTGGGACGAGACACTGGTTTCATCCTAAGTTGAGGGAAATCACTTTCTGCTTGAGACAGGGACCCTTCCAGCCGTACCGCCCGCATTTTGTGTTTGAACACACTTGTGGGAGTGGGATACCTGCGTTTGTTGCCTTCCTGAAACAGGGCCTGTACCCTTGTATTTCTGTCTCCTGAGGCAAGTGTTTAACCACCAAAAAAGTAGTTAGGGTGGGTGTAAGGGGCCTGAAACTGTACTGAAATATGGAGAAAAATATGTGATTCTATATCACAGAATCACAGAACGTCAGGGATTGGAAGGGACCTCACAAGATCATCTACTCCAATCCCCCTGCCGGAGCAGGAACACCCAGATGAGGCTACACAGGAAGGTGTCCAGGCGGGTTTTGAATGTCTCCACAGAAGGACACTCCACAACCTCCCTATGTTCTTGTTCTTTCCCCCCTCCCAATCAGTCCCACGAAAACAAGCTTAACCATGTGTTCAGCTAATTAGGGCTTCTTGCTGAGACTACTCTGACTTTGGAAATAGTGATGCAATATCTCCCGTGGTCTGTCTTCATTACATATTGATCTTGAGCTGTTTCCAGGTAACGTGTCACTTGCACTAGTGACACTGGGACAGGTGTGCAGCTCTGGTGTTAGCTGGGCTGTGGGAAGCAGAAAGGATGACTTGGCTTGTGAGTGGACTTAGAACTGTAGGATTGACATTGACAAAATGGTTAAGTTGGAAATTCTGCTGAAAAATTGTTTGTGTGTGAATGATAATCACGAAGTGTGTCAATTTGTAGAATTTGCTCTTCCTATCAAAAATATCTTAATTAATACTCAAGTAAAAGTAAGCATTTGGTTTGTTACGTATACTCAGTAAGCAAGATCCTAAGTAGAATAGTGAAACAGGCATCACCATACCAATAGATTAAAGACCTGTGGTGCTCTGATGGTTAACAGCACACAATTCTGACTGTTATAATGTACGCTTTCATAAGTGAAATACTTTTACCCAAGTATCTCCATTAGGCATGAATGCATTTTTGACCAGAAAACTGTACTCATTTAGGCATTAAGGTATAATGTTTTTCTTCCAAGGCTTTGTGAGAAATTATTTGAAGCATGTACATGAAAATCTTCAGATACAGGGAGAAACAGAGAGAATGCAAGTTGTGTGATCAGCATGACTTCTGCCCTTATTTCAAAAAATAACTCTTCAGGCAGACTTTCTACAGATAAATATTAATTTAATGTAGCTAAGTTGTTACAACAAGAGGAAGGGAAAGCAATTCTAAGTTGGAAAACATGTAGAAGACTGGCCTGCTGGACATCGTTAGGCTAGTGCAGTCAGATGAATTTGAAATGGCAAGATTCGGTATGTGAAATAAGGTAATAGATTAATATGAATAATGAGTTAATGTTTCTAGTATATTATCCAGATATAATACAGATAAATGGTGCAGTTTTTCCAGTAGTACACCACCAGACAGGTGGGCTTTATTTTCTATATCAACTGTATGCTAGCAGAATTATGTCAAAGGTGCTGGCAGCCTTGCTATGCCAATACATTTTGGAGGCTTTTTTTGCAGTCTAAATTTAAAAAAAGGGGCATATCTTTGGAGCACTGGGAGGTGAAGGCTTATACAAATATAAGGGCAAAATACAAGAATTCCTCTTACTTTGGTGTTTTGCATTTTGTGTTTGTTCGGTTGTTTGGTTTTGGTTTGATTTGTTTTTCCAAGAAGGGCATTCATAATCCTTTCAGACATGGTTCTAGAGGCTAGTCTTAGTTCTACAGGCTGTCTTCCCATGTATCCACTTTTTGTCCTGCCCCATTGCAGTATGTAATTTTTCCAAGTTTGAATTTGTTTGACGAGAAGGGATGCTGACATAAATGCACATTCAGAAGAGTCTTACTGAGGCTGTACCCATTCAACAGTCTTTCCATTCAGCTGTTTGAGATTGGGAGCTTCACTGCTATGGGGATGTATTTGCATTTAAAGCAGGTGAGACCACTGGGAGCAAAAGGTTTGCTGCTGGGAAACCTGTGTCCACACTATCCCTGTTTTGGGGCTTTCCTTCAGGCTGGTTGTAATATGATCCCAGTGACAGGCACATGACTGGGTGCCTGTCAGCAGCTGGGAGACAGCTCCCAGTTTTATGGTATCTAGAAGGGATCTGTATCAGATGTGCCAAGACAACTCTGCAGCACGAACAAGTGAAACGGAGTTGGAAACAACTTTGAGACTTGCTCCAAGAGCATTCTCCTGGTCCAAACTAAGGTAGTAACCTAGTCACACTTTGACTTTGTAGTTGGTAGTTATATCAGCAACTTTAAAGGAGCTCAGATCTTTATCAAAGACCAGTTTTTCTGTAAGCTACTCCTTTGATTCTCAGCAGCTCTGAAGAGACTTTTTCAGAGGAGTGCTATTAAATGCTGGTATTTAAATAAAGTGGATTGAAAAAATGGTTCGTTTTCTCTTATGGTGTTGGCTTGTTTATGTGGCCTTGTTGGTCTTTGTCTGTGCCTGGGATACTTCCTGGTTACAGTAAATCTGTCTTTGCTACAGTATCTACTCTTCAGCTTGGGAGGCAGCAGCAGTCTTAAGGGGTTGAGTTCACTTCCATCCTGGCTCTCGAGCTGTGTCCCAAATCTCTTCTTAGCTTTCCCGCATCATCCTGTGACAAGACATCTGCATGTTTACAGCCCACACACACACAACAGGAGCTCAGGTGCTATTAAATCCCAGCAAAATATGCAACAGTCCTTATTCAGTCTCTGCAGCCTTTTTCTGTTTCTGTCTGGGAATTTATTGAACCAGCTCCCTGAATTGCTTAGCCTTTACTTGGCAGTACAGTTGCATTCTTTGGTTGTTATGTCAAAGGCCCTTTGATACATTTACAGCAAAGCAGGACATCATAATCCTTGCATCTGCTCCTTTCGCTGTCTCTGACTGCAGACCTTATAGCTCTTTTCTGCATTTCCTCCCACAAAGCTAGTCAGATGTAAGCTCCTGGGAGGAGGCCCAAAGCGTTTGACTTTGTCCTGGATCTGTGCACATTATGAAGAAACTCCTCTGTTGAGGGTGGAGGAAGAACTGATCTCTTGCAGCTGAGAGATTATTTCTGGCTTCGTCCAGCAGCTGTGTTCTGGGGCCTCTCCTAGTGAGAAGAGGCTCAGTATTCCAGGTCATTCCCTGAAAGTACTTCTTTATTGCTGTTAACAGTCTGTTGACTGCATCATGGGTTTTTTGTTTGCTTGGTTTTAATATATGAGGAGGATGTAAACACAGCCTTCCACTGCTACAGATATGCAATAAATTTACCTGCATTTGGGAATGACTGCAGATGTCAGCACACCCAGAGTGCACGTAAGCCTTGCCTTGCGGAAAACCTCTTTGAGGCTATTATCATCTGGGAGATGACCAGTAGGTTTGATGATGAGCCTTCTTCTGTCCTGTTTCTTTTTCCAGGTTTGACCACAAGGAGTTAATTGGCCTCAGAAGGAGTGTTCCTGGATCCCTGTAGTGGGAAATGTCTTGATGTCTTGACCTTTCTGTGAATCCTATTCAGATAGCTGTGGTTGGATACAAACATAAAAATCTAACTAGCTTTGTTCTGATGTTCTCATGTCAACTGAGCAAAAGGGACATTATTGCCTCTTCTCACCCACTTTCCTGCTGCCAGGCCCTATTTCTGTATTGCAGCAGTTGCTTCTTTTTCCTACTGTCCACTGTCACCCCCAGTCCAATCCCCTTTTCCACAGAGGAGGACTGGATTTTCCTATTGTTGCTCTCAAGTAGTATATCAGACTATATTCTTAAGAACTATTTGCTAATACTCCTGAGTCTTCTGTGGGTCCGTACCGAAACCTCTGATGCTGGCAATAGAAGTCCACATACAGGGTTGTGTTTTAGCCACAACACAAAACGCATACCCCCCTAAAGGTGATGAACCCCTTGCCCTGTCAGGCAGAGGGAGAAGACCTGAGACAGCCCCTGCGCTGTTGCTGTTGGGCAGAGGTAGGGGACAGAAAAGAAGACGAGGGTTGGAAGCTAGTTCCAGTTTGGGGCCGTGGGCCTGAGGAGTGGAGGAAAGCAAATGTCACTCTAGTCTTCAAAAAGTTTATGAAGATATAACGAGGTGGATAGATGATGGCAGGGCGGTGGATGTGGTCTACCTTGACTTCAGTAAAGCATTTGACAGTCTCTCACAGCATCCTTACTGCTAAACTGAGGGAGTGTGGTCTGGATGACTGAGTAGTGAGGTGGACTGTGAACTGGCTGAAGGAAAGAAGCCAGAGAGTCGTGGTCAATGGGGCGGGGTCTAGTTGGAGCCCTGTATCTAGTGGAGTGCCTCAGGGGTCAGTACGCGGGCCAGTATTATTCAGTACATTCATCAATGATTTGGACGAGGGAATAGAGTGCACTATCAGCAAGTCTGCTGATGACGCCAAGCTGGGAGGAGTGGCTGACACGCCAGAAGGCTGTGCTGCCATCCAGCGAGACCTGGACAGGCTGGAGAGTTGGGCAGGGAAAAATTTAATTAAATATAAAGAAGGAAAGTGTAGAGTCTTGCATCTGGGCAGGAACAACCCCAGGTTCCAGTATAAGTTGGGGAATGACCTATTAGAGAGCAGCATAGGGGAAAGGGACCTGGGGGTCCTGGTGGACAGCAGGATGACCATGAGCCAGCACTGTTCCCTTGTGGCCAAGAAGGCCAATGGTACCTGGGGTGTATTAGAAGGGAGATGGTTAGTAGGTTGAGAGAGGTTCTTCTTCCCCTCTACTCTGCCCTGGTGAGACCACATCCAGAATATTGTGTCCAGTTGTGGGCCCCTCTGTTCAAGAAGAACAGGGAACTGCTGGAGAGAGTCCAGCGCAGGGCAACAAAGATGATTAAGAGAGTGGAGCACCTCCCTTATGAGGAAAGGCTGAGGGAGCTGGGTCTCTTTAGTTTGGAGAAGAGGAGACTGAGGGGTGACCTCATTAATGTTTATAAATATGTAAAGGGTGAGTGTCATGAGGATGGAGCCAGGCTCTTCTCAGTGACAACCAATGATAGGACAAGGGGTAATGGGTTCAAACTGGAACACAGGAGGTTCCACTTAAATTTGAGAAGTAACTCAGGGTATCAGAAAGGGTATCAGAACACTGGAACAGGCTGCCTAGGGGGGTTGTGGAGTCTCCTACTCTGGAGACATTCAAAACCTGCCTGGACACATTCCTGCGTAACCTCATTTGGGTGTTCCTGCTCTGGCAGGGAGATTGGACTAGATGATCTTTTGAGGTCCTTTCCAGTCCCTAACATTCTGTGATTCTGTGATCCTACACCAGTGAGGCCCTGTGTAGTATGCCGTTGCTGTCTTACATGGGCTCTTGTGTTTTGGTTTCTGAGTCTCTTGAGTCGTGACTCTCAGTGCTGTGTCTCAGGCTGTCCTGGCTTGCCTTGTTCAGCTGTTTGCAGTTCCCTATTAGACAGCCAGTGGTTAGTTGGTTTGTTTGTTTGTTTCACTGACAGATTTCTGTATATCAGCTCTCCTTGGCTTATGCTGTATTCTGTAAGTCTCAGGTACTCTGCTCTGCTCCACCTGCTTGAGCTAACTGTGCTTATCTTTTCAAAATTCCCTTTGGTAGGTCAGGCCTCTAGTTCTAGTTGATGCCTGTGAGCCAAGTTTTCTTGCTCAGCCTTGACTGTGGGCCACAGATCCTTCCCTGACAACCACAAAGGCAAGCAGAGCACTTAAGTGCTGCTTTTTCCCAAGCTTATTTTTTTCTGACTTGGTGCAAGTCAACAAAAGGTTTAGAGAGCTTGTCATATGTATGTTACCTTTAAAGTAGTAACAATTTTCTCTTCATCTATATTAGAAAATATTAAAAATCACCTTTCCTTTCTTGAAACCTTGCCCATTTTGACTTTTGCAGTAACTTTTTGCAAGATACTGGTAAAATCAGCTTCCCCTAACATTGTGACTGTAAGGTGACTTTCAGAGTCTTTCAGAAAGGATCTTTATACTACTGATGAATCTTGGATTTTTGTTTTTCATTAAGGGTTGGGATTCTGAAACATAGCCATTAGTGTGAACTCACCCTCTGTCTTTTGAATACTGAGCCTAGCTAGTCAATGGAAAATGAAGAATTAAATCTCTTCAAGGAAGTCTTCTTCTGTGAATACTAATGTTAATTGCATGAGTTATTACATCTTGTTTGCACATGCTATTTTACCAATATGACTTACAAGACAAAATGTAGTGGTAAAATGGTTAAACAGTTTTCCCAAGAAGCATCTTAATAAACTTACGTCCTTATTTAAGCACCCTATTACACTGTTTTGAACAGAAATACACACAGCAGTTAAAATCAACCAAACAAAATCTGGAGCAGCAAGCTCACTAACTGTATGTAATTGAGCTGGATTAGACAGTTCACAGCTAATATCAAGCCAAGGTGTCTGGAAATCTTGAAGACAGATTGACTTGGATCACCGCTTTCTGTTGTCGTTAATTTGCTTTGAAGCAGCTGTTCATTTAAGTCAATGGACTCTGTTAGCTTTATCTGCTGGATCACTAGGTGGTTCTGTAGCAGATTGGCTGCTGAGTGCAAATGAATCTGATAATGTGAATGCAAATAAGGTGGTATTTAGCTACACTTTTTGTTGTTGGATTTTGCCAAGGCTTGAACAGCCTTCTCTCCAAAGTGCGCTCTCCGGTACCTCCCACTTGACGTGAGGAAGCACAGTTTATCTTTGCCCTTGCTTTTTAAGATTTCTCTCCCCATCAGAAGTTAGTTATGAGTTTGTTGAGCTGAATATAGATACATTTTCAAATGTTTGGGTTTGTGGTGTTTTGGTTTAGTCTCCTTATTTGTTTTTTACTTAATGTAATGCTAGGAATTAATTTTGAGCTTTTGCTAGGGTAGGAGATACTGTCTTTTAATAGTACCATTCTAAGAAGCTGCTTATTTCTTTCTTCCCTTCTACTTCTCCACCTGTGCAAATCATGCTTAGTCTGCAACTGCGATCTAGTGAAGAGGACAAGCAAGCTATATGTCATTCTTGCATAGTAGTCCTTGTTAGGATGGAAATTGGTCTGTTTATTTCTAGCAAAATTTTTGGAACATACAAAGAAATTAAAAACACTTGAATGTCAGGAATTCAAAATTCATAGTGCAAAATATTACATTCTACCCTGGGCTTGACATGCAGACTTAAATCACTGTAATGAGCCTTGTTTACAAGTAACCTCCATTTATAGTAATGCCAAAGTACACCCCAGAGGATTCACTGGTAGTTGTCTTTGTTAGAGTGAGCACATATGGAAGATTGAACTAGTTATGTCCATCTGTTCTTTTTTTTCCATTTTATTATTGTATTCAGCATAAGAATATTTGTGACTTATTTTTTTTCTTTTTTTTTTTACTATTTCCTGGCTGTTCTATTTTAAAAGAATAATTTAAATTTTAATCAGTGTGAAATAAGCTAACTGAAACTATTATGTATTGATATTCAGTTCAGATTGGTTGTTTCTTCATGATTCTGACATAGCAAGTGATTGAGCCTTTCTATTGTGATGAGCCCACTGATTACAGTGAACATTTTTCAGGTCCCCTTGAAGTTCATTATAATAAAATTTAGACTGCAATCAGTAAACTCCAGCAAAAACAGTGAGCTAAGATTTTAAAGGCCTTGTTAAACCATCCTTTTTCACAAGCAAACAGAAACCATTGCCAAATAATTTAGTGCTAGATGCTCCACCAGAAAACAGGAAGCAAAAGCTCTCTTGGAATGGATTCTGGTTGAGGTTTCTTTCTTCCATCAAAAGTTGGGCTTTATGTCACTGAATAGGTGGTACTATTTGTTTGGCTTTGGGGAGGTCTGGCAGTGATTAATGTGTAGCAACTTGATAATTTGCCAACATCCTAGATTTAAAATTTCCCTGATGATATTCTTTTCTCACTGAAAGCAATGATATTAAAGAAAAAAAAAAAAAATCACTGTTACAGTGTCAGCATAGTATTTTATCAGCTACTGCTTTTCATATGAGTAACGCAGGTCAGCCAGCCACGGAAAGAAGACCATAAGCATTATTGGTGAGCTAATAACTTCATTGTTTTGTTCATAAGCTACTGATTTGTAATGTTGACCTAAATACCTACAGAAATGATAACAGCACTACATAGCAGTGAATTCATTAGGTAGACAGATTTCATTTGTTTTGAAATCCAGAGAGAACTTGTGTGATGTTTGCTGTGTGTATGAAAGCTACCTTTTTCTTATAACATGGAGTATTTCATGTGGAAACTTCTGTGCTCCAGTCAGTGAATGAAGTCTATTTTAATCAAAGATTAAATGGAAATTCTCATTGTGTTGGTTTAGAAACAAGTAAACAGAACTTTGCCCTCAAGTGGTATCTGGCTACATAGTTCAGAGTAGCTTTTTGACAGTGGAAATGCAAAGCCGTGTTTAAAACCAAACAAATTTAAAAGCTCCACTCCCAAAACCAAATAATTCTTTCTATTTCAATATCATAGAGTCCTTTTAACCTGCTCACAAAAGTATCATCTCCTATTGGCATCTGACTCCCCAGAGGCAAAGGTTTTCTTTTTCTTCTTTCTTCTTTCTTCTTTCATTACCCATGCCCCCCCCCCCTTTTTTTTTTCTCCTTTTCTTTGCCTGCCTGTCCTTCCCACTCCCAAGTTGTCTTATTGCTCTGCCAGAAATAAGGTCAGGTTGGAAAAGGAAGCCACACAAGAGTTGTCCTTTTTAGGTGCTGATGTAATTCTTGGTATTTCACATCTTTTGTCTGTAGCTAGGGTAGGCAGTTTGCAGATGAACCTCTTTCCCTGTGACAGGGCATGCACAGCTGCCCTTCATCCCAGCCTGGTTTGTCTGAGCAAGGTCAGAGTGGGAACTTTGCTTTTAGTAAGTGTTGCGATTTGAAGGAGTTCAGAGTGTACTTTGCTCTGTGAAATATCTTCACTCATTTACATAGTCAGTAGTTTGGGTTTGTTTGTTTGTTTGTTTTTTCTGTCATGATCTTGCAGGTTGATCTTTATGATTGGACTTCTTGGCTACAAAGACTGGGTGTGTATATGGATCTAAGTACTGCTTCCATCCTTGAATGTAGATTGACTAACAGGGTAATACTACCAGGTGAGAATTTAAACTGTAACAGTTCAAATGTAGTCTTCCTATTTTCAGAGTGTCCTAGAACAAATCATTGCAATTCCTCTGCTGAAACAGACTCTGAAGGTTTTCACATGAAGGTGAGGAGAACTGTAGCTTCGAAGTCTAGTCTAGAGATGAGCTGTTAAAGTTAGTGGGCTGCTTGTGTACTCCTTCAATATAGCTAGCAGGTTAAATGTGTTTGTTTTTCACGCGATCACAGACTGGTTGAGGTGGGAAGGGGCCTCTGGAGGTCATCTGGTCCACCCCCCTTGCTCAAGCAGAGCCACCTTTGGTGGTTGCCCAGGACCATGTCTGGACAGCTTTTGAGTATCTCCAAGGTCAGAGACTCTACCACCTCCCTGCACAACCTGTGCCAGTGCTCAGTCACCCTCACAGAAAGAAGGTGTTTCCTTGAGTTCAGAGGAAACCTCTGTGTTACAGTTTGTGCACATTGGCCTTTGGGCCTGTCACTGGGCACTGCTGAGAAGAGCCTGGCTCCATTGTCTTCACACCCTCCCTTTTGGTATTTATATACATCAATAAGATCCCCACGAGCCTGTTCTTCTGGGGGCTGAACAGTCCCAGCTCTCTCAGCCTCTCTTCATATGCGAGATGATCCAGTTCTTTAATTGTATTATTGGTCCTTCACTGGACTCTTTCCAATATACTCCTGTCTCTGTTGTACTGGGGAGCTCAGAATGGGACACAGTAGTCCAGGTGTGGTCTCACCATTGCTCAGTAGAGGGAATAAAAATTATTTCTTAAGAATTAGGTTGATTGAGTTGTATAGATTCTTTGTTGACTCTTTGTCCCTCAAAAAAATGGCTACTGTTTTTGTAGTGAGGTGCTCTGCTAATATTTATTCTGAAAATATCATATAAGAGGTATATCATTTGTAGAATGCACAATGATTCTTGAAAAATTTGGTCCTTAGAAGCCAACCGTTAAACAGAGTAAAATAATTATTTCAAATATGCTGTCATTTTATACCATGATAAATGTGCTTGTAAAATGCTTACTGCTTCAAACACTTCAGTATAGCAAGCCTGTTCCTGAAACAAAATAATCCTTCTCGTTGGTTTTGTGTTGTTTTTCTTAATTGCCAGTGAGATGCCAGATGAAACACACTTTTATTCTAGGGAAGAACTTCCAAGTTATTTGGGTTGTCAGCCACTTTACCAGACCAATAGTTCTTTGCAATGTCTACAATGACATCAGAAGCCAATATGACTCTGTACGTGTTGCAGCCCCACTAGTAACTGTCACAATCCACCACGGGCCTTTGACCTCTGTCTTGTGAGCTGCCGCTTTAGGTGCAGCCTTCTAAATGTCATGATTTAAGCTTCTTACAGTGTTTTAGTAAGACATGACTTGAAGTTTGTTGGAAGTGTATAGTTTTTCTAAAAGAGACAAACATTCTCGGTGCTTTATTTTGTATGCAAGACTTAGTGTTACATCTGCAAGATCAATCATTCTCTGATAAAACTAAGAGCAAGGTACATTACTGAGGACATCTAAAGAGAAAGTTATTAGTTGGAAATTGAGAAAACTTCTCAATAACACTGTTATTCATAGAGCAGGTATAAATTCTGCTGTGACAGAAATATACTTGCAAGTCTTGCATGTATGCAAGAACTTTAGCTCTAAGCTCAAGTCTGCCTCAGATTTTTAACAAGTAAATTGGCCAAGGTCTTTACAGGACATGTTTGTCTGGTTGTGGGTGCTGGAAATAGTGCCAAAACCAGGAGCAGCGTGCTGCTTCGTGTTTAGTCCTAATTTGTTTAATTCTAACCTGTGTGAAATAATCCTGGATTTGGACAGGATAAGCTATTGACAAGTTCTGCTCTATTATAGTTGTGTAGCTTGTTCAGTATTCTTTGTGTCCATTGTCATTATATTGAAGTATCATGGAGTCAGAAAAGAAAGTGAACCTCACACATCTTCGTTCACTGCTTCAGCTGAACTAGCAGGAGTGTCTGTGTGTTTTCTAATGTGAATGGGGACTCCAGCAGCTGGTTGTATCCTTGTCAGAAACCTACCTACATTGGCCAAAAGCCTTTAACATCGAAGTGTCCACTTTCTTACTCTCCATACAGTCAGCAGGATTTGTCCCCAGGAGCCAGACAAAAAACAGCTTTTTCCGTTCTCCATTAGCAGCAAAATTATTTTGAGTATTTGTTCGTAACTATTTCATAAAAGTCACCTTGGATAAGGATGTATAAAGAACCTAACTTTGAGTGTTTCTCAGCAAATGTCATATGTATGAGTATCACAGCTCTGTATTTTTCTGCTAACATTTATGTTTGAATGTGTTTCAGAGGATATCTGTCAGTAAATCTTCCTGCTTGCAGGGATGTCTTACATGGACTGAGCATGTACAGGAAATTCTCTCATTCTTTAGTCATTTACCACGTCCAGTTAACTTAAGCCTGCTGGAAAGAGAGAGCTCTTGAAGAGATTTCAGGATGATCCTGTTTTCCCTCCCAGCAGCTGCAAGGAGAGAATATTAGCTGTGCCTGTACAGAGCACAAAGAGCAGCTCATTTCAGATCTCAGTGAATGGTAATCTAGATCTTTGATTCTTAGATATTCTTTAATATTGAAAAAAAAAAAAAAAAATCAGCACAGCTGAGCCACTTACACTAAACAACAGTGATTCAGTGCTTCAATTTGCCAACAGACACATCATTATATTCTAGTTTTCATATGTCAAAACAGTGTAGGAGTGTAAAATAGTAAAAGCTGATAAGGATTTGTACACCAAACTTGTGTTTAGAACAACTATTGAAATGTTCTAATGTAAAGGAGGAAATAATTTGACTTTCATTTTTTTCTGTTTATTAAAGCAGCAGTAAGTGAATTGGTTATAGAGTATTTGCACTGAGATTTTCTGCTAGCTAGATATATTGAAAATACCAGAACGTTCCTATGACCTGAAAGCAAAATATTTTAGTTATTCCACAGTAGCTACAGTATAATGGGGTACTGCCAGGGATTTTGCCGGTGCAACACGGAGGGATAGTTATTTTCTTATGTTTTTTAGGAAAACTGGAGTTCTGTCTACCAAGTTATCAACACTTCTATGTTATCACTATGATCAATAAAACTTAGTGTTTCCCCAAGGGAACTGAGTGCACTGATTACTAGAGAATAACCTTGGTAGCTGCTAAGACTTTCTTAGGCTACTGGACTTTGGTCTGAGAGGTGATGCACTTGTTACAGTAAGTCTTAGCAGGTACCCAGTGAACAGTCGCGTTGTTTTCCCAAACAGACCCGTGCATTAGTCCTTGCTGCACGAAGAAATAAGACTACTGTAGCTGCTAAGCTCGTATTAACTTACTGCTAACCTGACCTACTGACTTGGATTACTACTGACCTACTGCTGTGGTGCATGTTCACAGGTGATAGCAACACAGGAGCCTGTAAACTTAAAGTACATACTGCTTTGCCTGCAATAGTTACCCCAAAGTAGTTGACTTGTTGATTGTAAGGTGCAAGAGTTGCTGTCATGAAAAGTGTGTGGGTTTGGGTTAACTCAAAGGCGCAACTCAATTATTTAACCATGTTTCCTTCTTTTGTAGTCACTAGATATTAGAAAATGTATCAGTCAGTGAAATATGAACAGACAAAAATTGTTAGAGGCAGTCTCTGCTTCTCCGTCATGTGAATGAAGGCTGAATTTCATCTGCCCATGGTCTGAGTTGTTTTAATTAATGGCAGAGGATCTTGCAAGAGGTGCATACAAATGAGGGGAGTGGAAGTTTTCATATGGGATGGTTGTGGAAGCAGATACAGGCTTTTTCAAGATTACCGAAGTTGCAAAGGAAAGGTGTTCATGTGGCAAATATGGTTACTCCACATTTCCCACTACATGAGAAGAAACATGAAACGACAGGACTAGAAATTAGCAGCTGAAGTAATTTGACTTTAGTAGTGTAAGAACTGTCAAGCTGAGGTTTCTTTAGTATGACACTGTCACTGCCTACTTCACAACTTCTGTTTGTAAGAAAATATGTCTGAAATGGCTTCCCACCTGTAAGTCTGACAAGATATTGTAACAGACATCATATTCATTTGATAGACACTCATAAAAAACAAAGTAATTCTGCAGGGGGTGAAAAAAACAACCTGAAAAGAGTATATGACAAAAAATAGTGAGTATAGTCAAATGATCTGAAGTTCTTTGGGAGAAGCCTGTAACAAGATGGCATAAAGAAAGAGAGGATTGCTTTGCTTCTACAGGCAAAAGAACCTCTGCCCAGAATTTCTGTATTAATTAACCATCCACCCCGCACATACTGCTCTGATTTTCTCCAAACAGAAAAGGAGCAATCACTCCAGACATGCCACAGGCTGCTCAGTTTGTTTTAGTGCTGTCAGGTACCTCTTCCCAGCTCAGGCCAAGATAGCTTGTATGGAGAGAAAAACTGCAGGACTGAATGTATGGCAGAAATTTGACATAAGCCCTCTCCACCTTCAGCTGTACAGGGAAAGCTCTTATATTGTTGTGTAAGTGCTTGGACTATGTGAAAAAGTATGAATCCTAAATGTTTCATTGTTGTGTGGGTAAATATCTGTGTGGGTTCCATAGTGTGTAACCAGTGGCGTGATGAATGGTGATTTGGGCAACCTGCAGATTAAAATTTCTAATAATGTTTATATTAACAGCATAGACAGTAGCAGTCAGCTAAATAAAGTGAAGTAAAACTTTTAATTCATTGCATGCAATAAATACTTCAGGTGAATATGGAACACACTAGCATTATTTTCCTAGTTACCAAGAAAGTTATGAAATAGGGGTACTGCTAATGCTTTGCTCATTGTCATTATTTGGTTATCAACCTTTCTTTTTCCTTTTTTTGGTCACCTTTTTAGAGAATCTGATATAATGTATAATGTATCTGATATAAGAGAAGTCAGTGTCTCTGGTTGAATTTCTTTTTCCAGATGGCCCACTTATTTTCTCATCAGTTACAGTTTAAATACTGGTTTCTGTTCTCCTCACATGCCTTATTTCCTAACAGTTGCTGCAGTTGCCAAGAGTGGCAACCTTTTTCCACCTGCTCTGCTCCTGTGTCCCTTGATGTAGCTCAACTAATGACCAAAGGTTGCTATTGCTCCTCTAGATCCCTTTCTTTCTCCTGCATGGAGGAAAATCAGGCTAATTTTGAGGGAGGATCAAAATAGGAGAAGCGCTACTGAAAGAGGGGACCGAAGCCTGAGACTGTGCTCAGAGCAGGAATACTCCATGGCTGGGTGCCAGCAGCAAGGACTACCCCGGGCACCCCACCGGGGAGGGCTCGTGGTTCCTCCACTCTTGCTGTGTGAGTCCCAACAGTAGGAGGACAGGGTAGTGAGGAGGTCTCATTTGGTGGCTTCCCTACTTGATTTTGGAGCAGCCTCCCAAAGCAGTAGTTGCCTGTGCTGGAGCAGACCAGGCGAAGCACTTGGGATAAGTTTTGACCTCCTGAACCTTGTAGAACAGTTGAGACTGGCTGGTGCCTCAGACACTGTGATGGGCTGGGCATCGTGTGCTGTCTCCTCTTTGCAAGGACTCTGGAGATGCACATAATCAGAAGCTTGTTTCAGATTATAACCAAACACTTGGTGGCTAGAAGTTTGTGGGAACTGATTGCTTTGTGTCCTAACTAAAAAAAAACAACACAACTATACAACCCTTTCTACAGTAGCAGCAGCAAAACAGGGGTTTATTTCATTTTCTCTTCAGGTGGAAAAAACATGAGCAGAAATATTGCCACTTTATGATGCTGTAATACCCAGGTCTATGTGAAGTGGCAAGGGCTGGTTACTGTGCTGCTCACTGTTCTGCATGAGGAATGTGTGGAAAGAGCAGCATAAAAGATCACAGCACCTTGAGATAGCAATCATGGCAAAGAAGAGATGTCATATGCGTTATATGAAGTATTACACATAATGCACAAAAGATATCCACATCTTCTATTAAGTGTACATTCCAGGATTCATCTAGGTGGCAGTTTAATGTACTGCTGATTTCTGTCTGATAAAATTTCATATTATTTTTTTCTTCCTTGTCTCTCTAAGGCTAGTTACAATAATATGAAATGAACATTTTCAGTTCTATCAGGAGTTTTAAACGCATGTGTTTCTAGCACCACCCGCTGCTTTTAATCCTAATAGGATTTTTGACTGCTTTTGTCTGTGCTTTATTTCCCCAGGACCTACTAGTGTTTAAAAGAAAACCTTTGTTAAGTAAATGGAAGATGGAGTTCAGGTATATCCATCCCTTTCTTTTGCTGAGCATGTCTGATGTTTCATGTGCAAAGAGGGCTTCTGTTTGTCTTACTGAGGAAACTGCTAAGTTGCTTTAAAAGTTAGAAAGTGAGCAGCCAGCCTTTTACAAAAAGTTGGCATTTTTAACTCTATAAAAGTCCTGATGCAAGTGACAATGATGCTGTAATAAGGGGCCCCATCTTTAACAGGCTTTGCAATCTTTGCTAAACAGTGAGAAACTTGTTTTGTTGTAATTGTAATTATTAATAATTATTAATAAAGGCCTTATGTTTGAGTGTTTATCAAGGAAAGAGGCATTTATGTGAACAGGTAGAATGCATAGGATGGGCTTGCAAGATATTATACCTAGAATGACTGAATAGGAACAGAGAGATGTCCAAGGCAAGGGAATCATCAGCCTGGATGTTTCAGGTGGTGATGACCAGGTTTTATTTCTTTTTTTTCAGAGTGCATACAGCTTGTGAAGTACCCAGTGAATGATTTTGCAGGAGTGCACAGGCATTTGTTGTGGACTTTGTGGCTGGTCTGTCAAGCTATGACTCCTCTTGCTTCTCTCTCTGATGGGAACTGTATTTTTTACCCAGCTGGGAGAGGTTGCTGGGCGCATGAGAGTCTTCCAGGGGTGCCAGTACAACAAAGGTAATTTGTAGCAGTGGGAGAGTGGCAGCTAATTGCCTGCCAGGTGCAGGGCAATAAAGGGAATAAGCTTTGTGAAGGAAATAATTTAGCTTTGTTACAGTGAGTAGATGAGAAGGGGGAACGCAGAGGGGGTTTGATTGCTTTTCTTAGGCTTATTTTTCTGCTTGGACTGAAAAAAGTGCAGGGTTAACACCAGTAGTTTGTAGGTCAGGTTCCAGGCTCTCAGCCTGCCCTGTGTGGTTTCAGTGAGGCCGCTAAGATGAGGCATGGATTTTCTCAGTGAAGGAGTTAAGAAGGATTCAGTGTCACAACAAGGGAGCAGCAGATGGAGGGAGTAAGTCCTCCCCATAGTGGGCTGCAGCAGCCTCTCCTGCTCCTCGGTCTTTGGGGTCGTGTCACTTTGTGGTCCCAGGGGTGGCAGTGCTATTGCTGTGCTGACAGGTGGTGAGACATCTCCTCACTCTTTATGTGATCTACTTGGGGTCAAGGAGCTCTGCTCCTTCTAGTCTTGTATCTCTGAAGAATGAGGTCCTGCTGAAGGTGAATAAATTGTGAAATACCTTCATTTTTCCTTTGAGTTTTCATCCTTTGTTATTTTAATAGAGAAATAGTAGCAGTCAGCTAGTTCGGAACTAGTAATCATCAGTAATGTATAGTAAATGTCCTCTGAGATCAGAAGGCAGAGAGAAAGGAGTGAATCATAGATATCCCGCAGAGAGCTGAGCTACAAGCAGTAAGGAAGAACTAAAGAAATGAGGCCTTTTCTTATAAACCCTAGATGTCAATAAACGACGAAGTTGTACAATCTCCTATTACAAAGCAGTAGGGAGGGAGGAAAAGAATGAAAGATGGAGTATTTGAAGTGGATCAATAATGTATTTTACCCAAACATTTTTTGGATCTAAGAAGTAAAACTGGATACAATCAAACAGCAAGGAAAGTAGCTCTGACTCTGGTCATACTGAAAGATCATTCTGCTTTTCCCCAGAGAGTTGTGTGGTTTGTTTTTTTTGTGTCTTGTTTTGTTTTTTTTTAAATTCACATAATTGTTTTCTCATCCTCTTCTAACTTGTCAACTTTGCATCCTTAATGAGGAAGACAACTTATGACCTGCTAAATGCCAAAACCCCTTAACCCTGAATATAGGTGCAGACATCCCGTCAGACTGGCTGCTATGCCATTCCTCTCTCCTCCACTGCCCATCTTCACTTCCTGTTAATTTATGATCCATATCAAATTATATATAAAGAGGCTTTAAGAATCTCTTTCAAAATATTGACCATAGCAAGCTGGAGTGAAGTACAGATTGTCAAACATGTTGTAACCCCAAATTTCCGTTTTTAAACATTGAGTCCACTTCAGTATAGTCACTGCTTAGACTGGCAAAAAAAAAAAAGAAAATGTACCAGATACACAGATCATCTTGGGAACAGCAGCATTCAAGTAGCCCCAAAGCTGGTTAGCAAAATTGGAGGGAAAAAAACCTCCAAACCAAAAGAAACCACTAGTCTTCCTGAACTCTCATTTTCTTCTTCCTGTAAATGTGACTTTAAAAACCTGTTTGGGAGTAGGATATGAAAGGGTGCATCATGTTCTGTGCCTCAAGGACAGACTAATTAAAAGAATGTAGTACTAAAGAAGTTGTATCCATATCTATTTAGGTACACTTTTTCCTGTCAAAGGACTTTTACTGTTGCTGGAGGTGAAGTTTATAAATTGGGTGAATAGCCTCTCAGTTGGTTTAAGGGATAAACTTGTTAAACTCTGACACAGTATGTTAGTTAAACTGGCAGATGATTAACCCACGTGTGTCTGGATGTACTGCTATGGTAGCAAAGGCTGACAGCTGATCAGTTTTAGAAAGAAAATTTTCTATTCCCGCAGCCTTTTTTGGTAGCCTATTCTATTTTGTATTGTTTGGATAGATTTCTATCTACTAGTGTAAGATTTTGAAGCAGATTCTGGAATTCTTTCTTTTGGAAAAAAATTCTTATGTAACAGAAAATGTTATTTTGCTTTCTGTCATTCAAACTCAGTAGCCCCAAAATACCAGGAGCTTAGATTTTATTAATATAGAAGGGCTGTAATAGGACATAAACCCAGCAGAACTTACAAACATTTTTACAAAACAGCTAACACCTTTTATCTGCATGAAATGAAAGAGTAATAAAATTAATTTGATACAGTTGACATTCTTCACACTTCTTGCCTGCAACTTTTAGGCTTGCAACAGAAAATAGATCTTATTTAAGAAATAAGAGCAATGAGGATGTTTCCAAAGTAGGCAGTAGAGTTTCCCTAAAATTCTCATTAGGTGTTTATAGAAAGGCAGAATTTTCATGTTAGGCATGCTTTTTAAATGATGGTTCTGTAACTGAAATGTTAACAAGTTAAATTAACGGTTAGACATTCTATCAGACAGCATTTAAGACAAACATTAATTTTTCAAGTGTGACTGATTATGAAATCTATCATATATGATGTTCTAACATGACAGCTGTGTCTAAGTTAGAATGGGGAAAGTTGGGGGCTTTTGTTGTTCTTTTACTAAAATAGAGAAGAAACACTGATACATAAACTGCTAACATTTTAAAAGTAGTAAATATTTAATGTATATTGCAATTTAACCAAAGAAAGCTGAGACAACATGCTTTTGCCCTATTGAAACAACTATTACGCTTCTTGGCTTTTGCTTCCAAACTGTTGAAGTAAATCTGCTTTTACAAAGCATGATAGGGTTGGATTTGGTTCTTTGGAGTGGAGTTTGTGTTTGGTTGGTTTGTTTGTTTGTTTTTTTAATGGAATTACCTATTTTTCTGGGGACTTCTCCTTCCAGAATATTTTGGTCACCTTTTTTTTTCAAGTATCTGCAGGCTGTTTTACAGCCAGTCCATTTCCAAAGTACATTTTGAAATTGGCCTTCACTTATGTTGCCCTGCTTGGAGAACACGGCTTTCAGATTGAAGTGTTTCTAGATAGAAGCACAATAAACTTGGAAAGATATCGTGGTTGAGACGGACAAACGACTAAGTTCTTCCAGGATGAAAGTAGCAGATGCCATTTAGTGCCACAAGTGCATTTTTATAGAGTTTTACCAATTCATGTGTCTCTTCATGTGTCTTTTCATTGGTTACAAGTTACAGCAGTAACATCTTATTGGCTATTTTTGCTTTCATCAATGTTACTCCTTTACTCCCTTCTCTCTCACGGATACATCCTTAACATCTCGGGATACTCCTTTGCTCCCATCTTTCTCATGGGTGAACCTCGATATCTTCAAGGCTAATTTCTGTTCCCATGCCCTCCATCAGGGAATCCAAGGACCCACCATAGTCCCACAGAAAGATCACAAAAAACAGGCTGCATACTCATTTTAATTCGTAGACATACAAAGCTGCTACAGTCACATACAGAGATTTAAACCATTAATAAAAATATTGTGTGTTTCTCACTTGTTTGTCATGGACAGGACCTGTAGAGCTCTGATTTATTCCAGAAAGAGCAAAACATTATTTTACCATTGCTGCCATTTAGTGGTCTATATATGATGATCTGGTATATTACTGCATAGTTTCTTTGTCCTCTGGCAGCATTAAGTCTAGGACTTTATGTCTTATTCTCCAAAGGTTAATTACATTGCAGCTAAAGTAAACTTCTAAAGCAACTTTCTTGTAATTTTTGGCATCCTGTTGTTTGTTATTGTTACTTTGATCAGCGCAGGTACAAATATTCAATGTCTTTAGAAAGCAGCATATTTGTTTCTCCTCTAGTCTTACACAAAAACCAAGCAATGGGACTTTCTTTCTCCACTTCTTAACAGGCGAGCACAAGCTGTTTGCATTCCAGCAATTCACCTGCACATGACTGCAGCCACCATGCAAGTCAGCCAGAAAGACTTTGAAAAGGCTCAAGAGCAACTGAAGCTTTTGAAAAAGGATCCTGGGAATGAAACTAAGTTGAAGCTCTACGCTTTGTTTAAACAGGTAGGCTTGACTTATTTTGTTTCATAAGGGGCATTTATGATCTGAGGGGAATGACCTGTAAAATATTTACTTAAAATGCATCATGCCTTAACAAGCTCTTGATTTCAAATGCTCAAATTCCATTCTTGAATTGCCATCCCTTCAAACCCTACCTGAATTCTGAAGGAAGCCAAACCTGTTTCATCTTAAATCATATTTTGAATAGAAAACTTTATTCTAAGAAACAGAGCCAATTTACATATAGTATAGCATATATTGATGAAAGTCTGGAAAATGGCTTATGCCTAGGAGAAAACGAGTATGCCACATGCTTCCTCTTAAATTTGTTGTATCTGTACCTGTAGCCAGTCAGCCGAGCCAATTATATAGTGGTGTTGACATTTGAAGGTTGATTTCTGTATGATTTTTTCTGTTGTTTTTTTTGTTTCTTTTTTGTGTGTGTGTGTGTGTATTTTGGGGTTTTGCGGGGGGATAGTGTTGTTTGTTGTGTGTGTTTTGTGTGGTTTTTTGTTTGTTGATTTGGTTTGGTTTTGATTTAGTTTGTTGTTTGGTTTTTTTTGCATGGTCACTGTAGTCTTTTTAATTCAAGGAACTCCCCCTCCACACTTTGAGTGATTATTCTCTACTACAGCATGGAAGGACACCTTTGTAGAAAAAGCTGCAAGTCTGTCGTGGGGGTTTGTACTGGTATTTGGGGAAGTATTTGTGGATAAGGATTGGCTGCTGAGTCAGTACAGGCTGTGGCTTGTTATATTGAAGAAGGCAATCAATTGCTCCTTTAAATAAAAACTTATACAGCTACCTGTTCCAGGTGGTTTTACTAATTGATAATAATGAGCTCCTAAATTTATTATTTATTCTCCCACTTGAACTATTTCTCTCCAGTAGTGTACTTCAGGAAAACTGATCATAGAAATCTTCAGGATAGCTCAGACTCTTGCGGTTCAACTGGTCCAACGCCCTTGCTCATAGCAGGACCAGCTTGGAAGTAAAATCCAGCTTAATAGATCCTGCACTATGTTTATTTGCTCAGACAGCTTGCAGGTCGTTTTGAAGTATAAAACTTCCACAATTTTTGAGATAGCGGAACTTAACATGCACAGATGTTTTGGAAACTAGTGTCTCCCATTGGTTAGGTGCTTCTGAAAGCCCAGCACCAGATGTTTGGAAAAGAAGGCGTTGTATGTGAACTGTCTGAATATTGCCCAACCACTAGCTAGTCCTTCTTTCTCAAGACTTGAATTCTGTATCCTGATCAGATAAATATTCCTAACAGTCATCCTTGTTTCTAGCAAGGCATCTGAACTTTAAACAAAGGTTTAAGTAAGTTTATTTCACTCTCTTTTTAGGCTACTGAAGGTCCCTGCAATTCTCCAAAACCGGGTATGCTGGACTTTGTCAAGAAAGCCAAGTGGGATGCATGGAATTCTCTTGGCAATTTGTCTCAGGTGACAATACCTATAATTACACTTAAATACTTTGTAGATTACTGTACCTTGAAATGCCTGATCTGTAAGTGAATGATGTCTAAACCTAATATATGCTAGTTGAGCAACTCTGCTTCAGACACCAAAATGTTTTGCACTGTATTCTACACTCATTTCATTGCTTCAGTGTTTGGAGGGTTGTTCTTTTTTACTGTGTAAGCCTATTTCTACATTGTTACTACCAGCCTTGTACCAGTATATCTAACATATGTGTTGACTTTCAATAAAAACAGTGTTTTTCACACAATGTTCTATTGTGTTCTTCCCTTTAAGAAAGATGAGTTGAGCTTCTCAGTTCTTACAACAGAGAGCAAATTTGTGAATCCAGCACATTGATAACTTTCTCAGTTTAAGAAGTTGGTCTCATGCCACTGACTAAAGGACTAGAAAAACGTGGTGTATTGAGAGCCTCTCTTCATTCTTTTCTTAGTATGTCTTGACATCTTTAATACCTTTCATAACCTTTAGAGAAGTCTTTACTTAAGTGAAATGAGCAGGAAGACTATAGATGCAAAGATACATAAGCATTCTTTTTTCACACAGACTGTAGTAAGTCTGACATGGCATAAGGCTGACACAGTTTCTTCAGCTACTATTAAATAAAGAAAACATAAGCTTTACAAACTGTCTGTGTCACTGCTGGATTAGGCCTGCTGTTCAGGAGTAGTTTCTGAGGTCAGTCAAAGATATTATGTAATACAGAGGTTTTTGCATTTTTTTTCTCTTTTAAAAGAAAACATGCTTGCATAAGGTAATGAACATAACCTATTCATGTGCTGCTTTGGAGTTTTGGAGCATGTTTTGGTGTTTGTGTTGGGTTATTTTGCTTGAGGTTTTTTGTAGGGTTTTGGTGGGTTGTTTTGGTTTTGTTGGTGTTGTGTTTTTGTTTTTGAGATGGCTTTGCAGCTTTTAGGAATAGCCAAGAAACACTTAAAGAAAAGAATCTGCTCCTGAAGTTATAATGTAGAGGGAATAGGCAATTTCATGTGCCACAGATTATGAATTATAAAATTGTTGGAATTATATTATTCTTTCAAGAAAATAGGTTGTAGCAACCCAAGATTTAAAATTTTTTTAAATCACTACTCACTGTAGAAATAGGGCAGCAGGATTCTTTAGGCTTTCGTGTGTCACGTTTGTGCCTTCAAGCAATTTTAAAATGCCATAGACCCATTTCAGCACCCTTATTTTCAGCAACACGTGTTCTAAAATAAAAGGTTTTATTTCTTTGGAGAAATGTCCAGCTGGAAAGCAGAAACAAACAATCTGTAGAAATGTGTAAATGCTGGGTATATGACAAAGGTCTTTCTGGTAGTCTTAGATGTGGATGGGGACACTTCTCCAACAAAGCAAATGTCATCTCAGCATCTATGCACTGTGCAGATCCATTGCTGCTGCTTTCCAGATGACTTTAAGCATGATGTGCAGTGTTTAAATACAGCATGTTCCTCTTCTCTTCATAGTTAGAATGCTTTCTAATTAAGACTTTTGTCTTGAAGCACAGTCTGCCCTTTTTCTTCCCCCCTCAGGTACCAGTTTTATGAGTAGCATAACTAACTGATTTCCATTTCAGCCTTTCATAATCTTGTGTACTTTTTTTTATTCTTTCATTACAGGATGATGCCAGAGAGAAATATACTGAACTTGTCTCAAGTCTGGTCTCTGCAGAATCTGCTGGCCAGCACAAGGATGCTTCTCCAGATGAGAACAGACTTGGTGGCTATGAAACAATAATAGTCACCACGAAAAACAATATCACAAAAATCATGTTTAACCGACCTGAGAAGAAAAATGCCATCAACCATAAGGTAAAGAAATAAACTTGAGAGGTTTAATGATTTTTTTCCTTCCTGGGTAAGCTACTGAAGTTTTTAAAGAATCATTATTACAGGTTTAGCAGAACTGACTGAAGTGTAGTGGTCTGAATTTTATGAGGGGTTAGTATCTTGACTCCAATGACAACCTAAGGAATAAATATCCAGTACAAAGTGAAACCATTCAGATAAAGTTTTACAGTTTCATCTTTTCCATGTATTTTTTTTTTCCAAACTTCTTGTAGGACTATGGTCTGCATTAAAGTGACAAGCTACAGGAAGAGCAGCCCGCTTTGTGGATACAAGATTTGACTGTAGCCTTATGTATAACAGAGCACGTGTGCTGCCTACTTTGACTCAGCACTGTTGTGTAGATGTCTAGATAGGCTCCCAGATCCCACAGCTGTCTTCATAAGGAAGTCCATCCAGTTGGAAATGTGATCACGCTGTTTCACAAATGCAAAGATACCAGAACAGGGACTTCACCCCACTGCTGCTGATTCTTTAATATATTATATTGTCCACTTAAACTGCTTCTCAGGTTTTAAAACTAGAGTTTTCCAGTTAATGTATGTTTTCCAAAGGACATTATTTTGTCCCTTAGGTTTCCATTGGAAGTCTTGAGTAGTGCAAGCATGTGTCTTTATGATCAGAAATATGTCACATGTAATACTTAACTTTCTGTGGATGCAATTTTTTTTCACACCTAAAAGGACCATAGTTAATCTGTCTTTCACGTTCCTTGTTGTCAGTGTGCATCCTCTTTTTCTGATATTTTGCAGCATCTCATTTGTACTTTGTTGATTTTCCTATTACACAGATGTACAGAGAAATTATTAAAGCCCTTGAAGAAGCTGGAAAAGATGATTCTACCATTGCAGTTATTACTGGTAACACACTTCATATTGCTTCTCTTAGATTTGTTTTGTATTATGCCAAAGTACAGTACTGACATGAAGTATCTACCTGTATCTAGACTAAGATAGAATTGTGTAAGTGAGGAAATTATTTCCTCTAGTACAGACAATACAGACTAAAAATTTTCTGAAGTGTTTTGGCAAAATTCTTTCAAGATGGTGCTTCAAATTCTCTACCAAGCTTGCTGTTAAATCAGAACATCTTTCTGAGATGAGAAGATAGACATGGAATACTCCTAAGGGCTTTGTTACTTTTGAGTAGCTGATATCTGCTCCACAGCATCTGCACTACTGTTGGTGGAGTTGGTGTGGGTTCAGTCAATTTTCTCTACATCTGTGATACATTGGAACATGCTAAAAACAAGCCCCTCAAATCTTACATTGGTATGGCCTATAGGAAGTTTACACTGCATATTTATTTATGATCAGCAGAAAAAAACCCAATGCTTTCTATTGACTTTTTTTTTTTCCTGTGGCCATTGTAGGAAAGGATTGGCCAAACAAGCTGCAACCTGGCCCAGCTGTGTACATCCCACTCACCAGATGTGCACAGCTGGATGCCTGTAGCAACAGTGTGAAAGGGCAGCCCAAACTCATACTGCCTGTGAAGCCTGGCAGCTCTGGGGACATGTAATTGGGATTCTCGAGAGGACTCCTTGGTCCATCTCTGCTGACTGAAGGATAGAGCGGCAAGGGCGGGCAGGAGGGACAGAGCTTCTGACAGCAGGTGCTGCCTGCCTGGCCGGGCCTTGTTGCAGATGGACGTGCTTTTAGGAAATTAGATAAAGCTTAAGCTTTGGCTAGCAGCTAAGTTGTGTGGACACAAAGTGAATTTGGGCTTAAGCCCATTTACTTATTACTTCTGAGGTAATTGCACATATATTCTTCTCTACTGTCTCCTTTACCAACACCTTGTATTCCTAGGGTGCTGAATTTCCTCTCAGTAGCAATGACTGGCCACAACAACCCTTACAAAATGAGAAGGGTAGTTCACACAACTGAAATGTCTAACACATGTAAAGCTAAAAGCAAATAGCGAATACCCCTGCACAAACCATTCTGTTCCATTTTATGTAGTTAGGAGGAGCACTGCAGGGTAAAGTAACAGATGTGCTCACCAGTGAAAGGTGGCATTCTGTCAGTGTCCTCATGGAACACAGGATGACTTAGACAGTTAAACTGAGGAAAGGCTTAGGAAGCTGGGTCTCTTTAGCTTGGAGGAGACTGAGGGGTGACCTCATTAATGTTTACAAATATATAAAGAGTGAGTGTCACAAGGATGGAGCCAGGCTCTTCTCAGTGAGAACCAATGATAGAACAAGGGACAGTGGGTGCAAGCTGGAACACAAGGGGTTCCACTTAAATTTGAAAAGGAACTTCTTCACAGGGAGGGTGACAGAGCACTGGAACAGGCTGCCCAGGGAAGTTGTGGAGTGTCCTTCCGTGGAGACATTCAGAACCTGCTTGGACACCTTCCTGTGTAACCTCACCTGGGTGTTCCTGCTCCGGCAGGGGGATTGGACTAGATGATCTTTTGAGGTCCCTTCCAATCCCTGACATTCTGTGATTCTGTGAGATCATGCACTCTGGCTTCTCTTCGCTTTTTTGATAGTGCCTCAAACTGACTTACACATTTACTAACAGGTTATCTGCTTCTTGTTAAAGGATACACCTTTCAGTACAGTGATTCCAATGCAGTGCTGTCGGCCTTATCCTTAGAATGCAAAGCCTTTTCCTTAATTGGTCATAAAAACCACAAAACTTCTACCACATGTTAAATGGGATATTCTGTGTACTTTTGATGCCTTCATCAGCTTGAAGAGGGATGAAGGGAGATGCATAAATGTAAATTTGCATGTTCCTGCTAAAAAAAAATAAATTCTTACATCTTGCTTTGTGGATGATTGTGAATTGACAGAAAAAAAAAAAAACCTGAGCAAGTATGCAGGGAAAGAAATATAATAAATATTTTCCTATCTGGCACTATTACAGAAAGAATAATCTTTTTTCCCTCAGATCTTTCAAGTTGAATAATCTTTGGCCTTTTACCCGTTGTTTTTCAGTGAATTGTCAGTCAAAACTTATTTTTAAACCATATGTGTCCTTTAAGGTAATGTGTATACTTTGAGACAGTCCCTCTAATTACTTAATGCTGTTGGACACTTAAAATGAAATTATTTTGTAAATGTAATAAATGGAAGCTCCTCTTCCCTACTCAGGAACCATTGGTGCATTTATTCATATGTGTTCTCTGCAGGAAACGGAGACTACTATAGTAGTGGAAATGATCTGGGTAATTTTGCTGGTGTCAAACCTACTGAAATGGAGAAGATGGCAGAAGATGGAGCAGTATTATTCAAGTAGAGCATCTTGCTTTCATATATGCATAAGTTCCTGTAATGGGTAAAATAAAATTTGCAGGCATTGTTAGAAAACATGACAGCACGGACCCAGTTATGCTACAATATGTCCATGGAGGTGACTGTGTCCAAGGGTTCACCATGTGCATAAACTCAAAGATCATGTGGGAGAAGTAGTCTTGATTGTGTGAAATAAATGAGGAAGTGAGGTGAATATTATAAATCTTTTTATGTACAGTGATGCTAAAGACTTGGGTTTATTTGTTAGTCCTCAAAGTACATGCAGATATAATGGAAAAAAAAAAAAGTTTCTGACTGTATAGCTGGTAAGCTGCAGTGAAAAATGTGTGGGTTTTTTGATATCCAACAGTGTCTGCACTTGCAGGACATGCCAGAATACCTTCACTAGCAGACTTCTTTGAATAGAGACGAGATGTAAGGAACTTGTTTCATCTTACTCATGTGAGGAGACTATTTGCTGTGCTGTTGCTATTACACAGGGACAGTGCTTCATTGCAGCTGATGCACAGACGTGCCACAAAGTGGAGTTTTTACAACACTGTTCACATCTGGAAAATATTATATTGTGAGAATGTATTTTGCACTTCTTGGATGGAGAGGTATCTGGCACGTGAAACAAAACACTGTTTCTCAAATCCAGGCAGAATGGCACAAGGGAATTTTGTGTTGTGGTCGCATAATGATGTTGGTCCCTGCTGGGGCTTTGCCGCAGAACAGAATCTGTGAAGGGAATGGATATCATCCCATGGGTGGAGTTGGGATGGGTACACAGGCAGACAGAGTGACTGTTCTTGCTAATGAGCCATATACAGTAACTGTAGCTGAAGAGGACAGCACTTTCCTAACCTGGTTGGAGGAACCAGGGAAGCTGTGCTGTCATTGCTAAGGAAATACAGGTATTCCAGATAATTCTTATTTTCTTTAACAGAATTTGTTTGGGAAAGGGACTAAAATATATGCTACATAGAATCTAGCTTATGGGTTTTCTTATGCAATATCTAATCATGTGTTTTGAAAGTTGTTTGTATTTGCTGAAGATGACTAGGATGTGTCGCTTATATTCTGGTTTCCTTTTCTCTAGAGAGTTTGTGAGTCATTTTATTGACTTTCCTAAACCACTGATTGCAGTGGTGAATGGCCCAGCTGTTGGAATCTGCGTAACGCTCCTTGGATTGTGTGACATTGTCTATGCTTCTGACAGGGTAAGTATGTTACATAGCTGATCCCAAGGTGGTCTTCAAGCCTTTCTGTGGCAAATATTATTTGGCTTGGGGTAATCTGACAGGAAAGAACGCACAAGTGGAAAACCTTTTTATATCACGTCAAGGAACACTTATCTCAATTACCAGCACGGGGGTGCATCAGCCAGTGGTTAATGTGCATGGAATTTCCTGCTGTAATTATGGTTATCAAGTTACTGACTCCAGTTGAGAAACTCTTTACTGTATCAGTGGGTAAAGACTAGCTGATGTGAAATGATGGTTCTAAGGCCCCTTTCAGGTGTAAAAGGGGGAGCAAAACTTTATTATGGAGTGAAAGTGTAGTGACTAGCATTTTTATCTAATCTGTATTCCAAGATAACTTTGGGAAGGCTTTGGTTTATTCAACTTAAGATTCCTTTTAAGGCAACTTGCCAAACACATGACCAGAAGCAATATTAAGGCATAGCGCCGAATTCCATTATATGGCTTATTTTTTGTGTTTTGTGCTGTTCATTTGTAAAAGGTTGTTAAACAGATACAGAATTTAACTCAAGGTCTTAATATTAGGCAAACTTTTGCTTGCAGAAGTGTCTGCGACGGGTGGTACTTTGATTCCTGCTGCAGCACCGTGTCAGACTTTCCTCAGAGTCACAGTGACAAATCCAATCCAACAGGGAGACTTAGGAAAATTTAGCTGCAAGGGACCAAATCCTTCTGCTTGCCTCGTTACAGGATTAGCTAGGACCATGTTACTCCTGACATACGCTTGCATAATGTGCATGATTTATTCAGCCTTTTTCAGTTCCAAGATCTTTTATCAGAAAAAATGTTGGATTCTCCCTCTTCCTCCCCTGCCATCTGATCATTTCTGCTATAGGGTGAACCTCTTGTTTCTTGTTCCTGAATTGAAAGAACCAACTGTTTTCATCCTCCCTTACAGCAGCCATCAGTGTACTTAAACTGTTAAATATATCTTAGGTTTACATCCAGTCTCTCAATCCTTTGGTTTTTTGAGCTAAAGAGCTGGGATTCATTCAGTTTTGCCTGGTGTGGACTGCAGTCGTGTTCCTTTGGACTCCTTCCAGTTGTTCGGTGTCTCTTTGAGCATGGTGGTACAAACTAGACACATGACTCCAGCTCATGTCTTACTGAAGCAAAGTAGAGCAGAACTTCTCCACATTAAGCAGGCTGTATTTCGGTTTTGACGTCACACAGTGTTTTTTGATTTACATATTGTGATCTGCTATAGCACCTGGATCCCTTACTGTGGAGTTGGCAGTTAAACAGTTGTTTCTGTCATGTGTTGTATACTGTATACAAGGTTATTCCTGCCAAACTTTAACTTGTCCATATTAAATAGTCTTCTTACTCATACCTCTCTATTTTATTAAGATTATTTGGAATTCTAATCTCTTCTGCCTCAGCATAGTATCTCCTTACAGCCATAAGTTAATATAGATTTAGTTGAAGTTTAATCCAAACAAACATTACGTTTTGGTCTGTTAATATTATCCTGCTTTCTGGAATGGTTTGAGATTCATACTTCAACTTCCTTTTACTAGTTGTAAACATGATCATTGGTAAATGCATCTTATTTTTGCCTTCTATTTCTATTTTTTCTAATCTCTGTGTGCTTACATTAGTTTTATACTTAGTTGTCTGATGTAGTTTTCACTGTGTACTTGTATTTAAAGTCAGTGACAAGCTCATTATTTAGCTGAGACAATCTGTTAGTACCTTCCTACCTGTACTAGGACAGCTTTAACTTGTGCCCTTGGTAGCAGTTCTTTGAGGATTTCTGTAGGGTCTAACTTGTCTTTTCACTTGGATTAGTCTTCATGAGAACTTTCTTGTTAACTTCACATTTATTGAAGCCTTGTCAGAAGTGATTGTTCTCTGTTATTCCCTTTGTGAATTCCCATGCAGTAAACTCATTCTCATCCAAATGACTACTTAATTTCACATTTTCCAGTAGTTTGGTTGGAGTGCCTTAAGCCTTGAGTTCCTACTGCAGGAGTGGCCAGCTTTGCTGTGTCCGGGATCTGGTTTTATTCTCAGCCAGGTATTCCCAGAGCAGATCATTATCAGCCGTGTTGGCAGGACGCTGCACAGGCCAGTCTGACAACAGGTCAGCATTTTGGGCAGTCACTTGACATTGCCTTCTGCATTGGGTTTTGCGCCAGTTCATGGGGCACTAGTTTGTACCTCGGTATAGTTAATCTCCCCTTACTTAATCATTGCCAATATTAACCTGTACCCTGGCAGATGTTGTCTAATCTTTTCTTAAATGATATAAATGTCACTTTCCTGCTAGGAAGTTCATTGATGTTTCTTACTCTATGGCCATCTGTAGTACAGTGAGAGAGGATCACCTTCTATTAAAGGGAAAGCTGCATTAGCAATTTTGTGTATTAGTTCATATTTTTAAACGGAAATAAAGGCAAGCATTTTGTCTTCCTTGCTTAAAGTTGATGTGAGATATTAAAACATAAAATTCTGTAGTTCAATTCTATCCTTACAATTAGGGTATTGTTTTGTGTGATCTCATGGTGCATTTCTGCCACAAGTTCTTTTTAAATTTGCATAAAATTTGTGGGAAGGAGATTCAGCTGCTTGAATTTTTCAGGAGCAGAATAAACTTAGTGTGCCTTGAGAAAGCAAAATGCTCTTTGCCTCTTAAGTTATCTGGGCTATGTGTTTCATAACTATTAGGGCAGATATGTATGAACGTCCTCTCTGAATGCACATACAAAATAGTTTCTCTGAGCGCTGTATTAAAATAAGGGAACTTCATCAATGGGGTTGTTATGATAAGGGAATTGAATTATACAGACAAAGTTGGCTCTTGGGTGCATTGAGAGAATGAAGTGGTGTCACTGGATGATGTTTAAAGCCTATTATGTTAACAGTTCAGTTGTATTTCTGGTGAACTCTGTCACAGTAGAAGCTTTAAAATGAAAACTAAATCCTAGTACTTTAATCCTGTGCGCTGTTGTGAAGTTTGATTTGTTTTGTTCGTGTTCTTTTTTTTTTTCCCTAGGCTACATTTCACTGTCCATTTACTCAACTTGGACAGACCCCAGAAGGATGTTCCTCTTATCTGTTTCCAAAAATCATGGGCTTATCCAAGGTAAGAATGTCTGTACTGTATGTGAGATCATTTGACCTGTGTGTGTTGGTAAGAGCAAGTGGAGTCCCATCAAGAGTCCTCAAAGCAAGCTCCTGTTTGCGTCTTTAGAACCAAAGATCAAGAAATGTAATGGCAGTGTTAGCACAGGCACTTTAAGAGAGTAGTGACCACTTCTAAAGCCATACTGTGATGCTGGTGAAGGTTTTTCTTTCTCATGGCTTCCTCCACATTCTTAAGACAATTTCTATGTGGTGAAAGGTTGTATCTTTCTTCCAGAGATGAGAGGGAATGATGTAAAGAAGAGTTTTTAAAAAAAAGCAAAAGAGCACTTGTAAGAGATGGGTTGGTAGGCTGCCTTTATCAGGCAAGGGAGCAAGTGTTGCAGGACTTCTGCCAACCCTGTGGGAAACCTGTAGTCAACCATTCCTCCAGTTGTGAACATGAGGCAATTCATTTATGTATTTACAGCCAGACTTCTTGTATTATCTGTTTTGTTCTAATATATATTGGTCTTCTGCCCATACTCTTCTTTTCTCTGTCTACTCCAGAAGTAAGGAGCCTAAATAATAGTAATTAAAAAAAGAAAAAGACACAGCAGAACCTAAATTTTCTTTTCTCAGGATGGCATAACTTCCCTTCTGCTTCTTTTGATTATCCCACAGAAAAAAATCTAGAGAGTTTCATATGCTTGTTATAATATTGTCTGCATTATTATATTGTATTTTTGTGAGCAGGTTTTAAAACTGTAAGGAGTAGAGCAAATGCTTCATAAACATCGCAGTATGAGGGGGTAGTCTGTTCAGTGAGATATAGCCTACCAGTGCACATTCTAGAAATCTGGAAGTCACCGGAGGAAGTTAACAAACACATTTATGATGAGGTAATTCCAGGTGACAACCTTGGAGCTCTGCTCAAAAGGACATGTAGACTCATGGAGAACAAGAGGGGCTGGAGGTCAGTCACTAGTGTTGTAGCCCGGGGATTGATGCTCGGTCTAATACTTGTTTAACCTCTTCATCATGGCCCGGATGATGGGACTGAGTACCCTCAGCAGATGATACAAAACTGAGAGGAATGGTTGATATACCAGATGGGTTGCCATTCAAAGGGACCTGGGCAGGCTGGAGAATTGGAGAATCTTGTAGACTTCAGCAAAGGAAAAGGCAAAGTCCTGCACTTGAGAAAAAGTAATCCCACAGACCGGTATATGCTGGGGGCTTACTGGCTGGAAAGCAGCTTTGCAGAGAAAGACCTGGGTGTCCTGGTGCACAGCAAACTGCCTGTGAGCCAGCAATGCACCCTTACAGGAAAGACCACCCACAGCGTCCTTGGGTGGTATTAGATGAAGCATGGCTTGCAGGTTGAGGGAGGTGATTCTTTCCCCCCTGCTTGACACTGATGAGACCAGTGGGTTCTGTGTTTGAGTCTGTGCTCCAGCTACAAGAGACACATGGACATGCTAGAGAAGGAGCAAGGAGCCACAAAGATGATTAAGGCACTTGAGCATATTACATAGAAGAAGAGTCTGAGACAGCATGGTGCTGCTTTTACTGGAGCAGAGGAGGCTTGGGGAGTATTACCAATGTTTATAAAACATGACTGGAGGGTGTAAAGAAGATGGAGACAGATTCTTGTCAGTGGTGCTGGGTGACAGGACAAGAGGAAAGGAGTACAAATTGAAACACCAGAAATTCCTTTGGAATGTAAAAATAAAAAATTATAGTGAAGGTGGTGAAGCACAGGAAAAAGTTGTGCAGTGATGCCGTGAAGTCTTCATCCTTGGACAAGCGTCTTCGCCCTGGAGAGACTCAAAACGCAACAGGACACAGTCCTGGGCAGCCTGGTCCAGCTGACCCTGTTGAGCAGGGGTTTTGAACTAGGCATTGTCTGGAGGTCCCTTACAGCCTCATCTGTTCTGGGATTCTGTGCTTCTTTCTGAGGGCAGACATTAATGAGCAAAAGAGTAAAATAAATGTGAGTTGGAAGCTTGTACTTTTCCTATCAGGTTACTCAAGTCTTGCATCTTGTTGAATCACACCTTCTACTTTTCTTTATATAGGCAAATGAGGTTTTGCTTTTCAATAAAAAGCTGACTGCAGCAGACGCCTGTGTCCAGGGACTTGTCACCGAAGTCTTCCCCGACAGGACTTTTCAGAAGGAAGTTTGGGCGAGATTAGAAGCTTACGCAAGACTCCCGAAAAATGTCAGTATTCAAAATTTTTCTCCTCCTTGTAAGCCTGTAGCATTCCCAATCCTCCTGTCCAACCTATCTTGTTTCTTGGTTTCACTTATTCCTTAATCGAAATAACATGGTTCCATATACTTTCCTTCAAGTACAGATCTGTCCTTGTCCCTCTGCTACTGTGAGACAGTTACCTCTCTTCAACCCTGGCTGAATCTAAGACAGTGCACTGTGCACTGAGATTCTGTGTCTGAAAAGCCTTAAAAACTAATTAATCCACTTGGAGTCTCTGTGTGCATGCTTTGGATGCTTTCCCTTAGGTTTTTATTTTGGCAATAGTTCAGGTTTAAGAGCCTTATGACTGGATCTGCAATATTAATTGTACTGTGTGCACTCTGGATGCTCAAGATGACGCTGCACGGCTTCACTCTTTGCTGAATTGGGTCATCCTGCTCAATAGTTTAGGTTTTGCAAAACTACTTGAGTCACAATGGGATTATGTTACGTTGGGCAAGAGGAGACACCTGTGTCAGCTGCTGATAATGTAAGTTCTATTTGGCACTCCAGGCAGTTGAACAGGTTTTGCTTCTTATGCCCATCTACTCTGATTATGAGCACTTGGTGTAGGCTGCTGTTTTGCTTCCCATGAACCTCCTCCAATTTATTAGCAATAATTACATCCAGCTAAAAGATTGACTAAAAGCTAAAAAGTACAATCTTAATACAACTGTTTGAATTCCCATGTGTTTATTGTGATACTTTCTGACATGTGAAAATCCAGAAAGCATAACTTCCTAATGTTCCTTGCTTTTCTCCTCCAGTCTTTGACACTGTCAAAGCAGCTCATCCGAAGTATAGAAAAGGAGAAGCTCCATGCAGTCAGCAGTAAAGAGTGTGAAGTCCTGAAGGAGAGGTGGTTGTCTGATGAATGCATAAATGCTATTGTCAACTTCTTTCAGAAGAAATCAAAACTCTGATCTTCACCAGTAGAATAATACACCTTCTGGCAACAGCTTAATCTGCCTTTATTGTTAATAAATTTTCTCTTCAACTAATAATTCCTGTACCTTTTGATGTGGCATACTTATGTACTGAGTACTGGGTTAAAAATGTTGTGTGCCTTGGATCCCTTATGGATATTTAGGTTGGGGAAAAATGGTTCATGACTCTGTAGGCAGCAGTGATGTTTCTGAATAATAATAAAGCAGATTGTCTTCCAAAAGGAGCAACAGATTCAATAGCACTGTATTTTGATAGCTCTACATTTAATGTCTTATGATTTTTTTTATTAATCTGTGGGGAAGGAAATACTGTGTAATAAAAAAAAAATAAATAAAAGTATTTAATTACTATTGTGCTGATTCTTACTCCTTCTCTTAAACATCCTCAGTGGGAGGGAATGTAGTTCCTGGAGGTGTGTTAATGAAATAGTCTTGAAAAAGTATTCACTTGACCAACTTGAATTAGCATTGCCTTGTACATCATAGGAATTTATTGCATGAGAATAATTGCAACTATGGCATCAAAGATCTGGCCTGACTTAGGAGAAAATGAGAGAGACTTTTCTAATCGGAGAAATCTCCCTTTTTTTTTTCTTTTCAAAAACATGTGCAAAGATGTTTGTTCTGAGTTTTATGGTTCTATTCTTAAACATATTGCCCTTTTTCTGTGGAAAAAAAATCCATTGGAGATAGTATGATATTTTACAGTAGCCATTTTTGGAGTTAAATTAACAAATAAATTATTTTTCAACAGAAAATTTCTCCACTGTTTGCAGACATCTTTGGGTAGAGAGTCAGGGGACTGCAGAGGACAGGGTCGGGCTGCTGGAACTAGGTAACCATTTACCTCTTGTTGATGAAAGGAAATCGTGAAGAAGCAGCAGTTACTCATCAGGAAGAGCCTCTCAATGACAAGTTAATTGTTGTAAAAAAAAATACATAGATACATGTGTATACATACATATATATATATATATATATAAAATCTGTGGGTTTTGGGTTTCTCACTGTCAGCGCTCTTGAGGCTGGTGGAGGTGCAGCAGCGGTTGAGGTAGATGCCGGTTTCACAGTATCACAGTATCACAGTATGTTCTGGATTGGAAGGGACCTCAAAAGATCATCTAGTCCAATCCCCCTGCTGGAGCAGGAACGCCTAAGTGAGGTTGCACAGGAACATGTCCAGGTGGGTCTTGAATGTCTCCAGAGAAGGAGACTCCACAACCCCCCTGGGCAGCCTGTTCCAGTGCTCTGTCACCCTTACTGAGAAGAAGTTTTTTCTCAAATTTAAGTGGAACCTCTTGTGTTCCAGCTTGATCCCATTGCCCCTTGTCCTATCATTGTTTGCCAACGAGAAGAGCCTGGCTCCATCCTCATGGCACTCACCCTTTATATATTTATAAACATTAATAAGGTCACCCCTCAGTCTCCTCTTCTCCAAACTAAAGAGACCCAGCTCCCTCAGCCTTTCCTCATAAGGGAGGTGCTCCACTCCCTTAATCATCTTTGTTGCCCTACGCTGGACCCTCTCCAGCAGTTCCTTGTCCTTCTTGAACTGAGGGGCCCAGAACTGGACACAATATTCCAGATGGGGTCTCACCAGGGCAGAGTAGAGGGGAAGGAGGACCTCTCTTGATCTACTAACCACCCCCCTTCTAATACATCCCAGGATGCCATTGGCCTTCCTGGCCACAAGGGCACAGTGCTGGCTCATGGTCATCCTGTTGTCCACCAGGATCCCCAGGTCCCTTTCCCCTACACTGCTCTCTAATATGTAATTTCCCAACCGATACTGGAACCTGGGGTTGTTCCTGCCCAGATGCAGGACTCTACACTTTTCCTTGTTAAATTTCATTAGGTTATTCCCCGCCCAACTCTCCAGCCTGTCTAGGTCTCGCTGGATGGCAGCACAGCCTTCTGGCGTGTTAGCCACTCCTCCCAGCTTAGTGTCATCAGCAAACTTGCTGATAGTACACTCTATTCCCTCGTCTAAGTCATTAATGAATATATTGAATAATACTGGCCCCAGTACTGACCCCTGAGGTACTCCACTAGATACTGGTCTCCAACTAGACTCCGCACCATTGACTACCACTCTCTGGCTTCTC
This sequence comes from Nesoenas mayeri, assembly GCF_963082525.1. Classification (NCBI taxonomy): domain Eukaryota; kingdom Metazoa; phylum Chordata; class Aves; order Columbiformes; family Columbidae; genus Nesoenas; species Nesoenas mayeri. The sequence continues at coordinate 90,344,068 of NC_137543.1, read as the reverse complement.
TCCTTAAGCCAGTTTGTAACCCACCTCACTACTCTATTGTCTAGACCACACCTCTGCAACTTAGCAACTAGGATGCTGTGGGAGACTGTGTCAAAGGCTTTACTGAAGTCAAGGTAGACCACATCCACGGCTCTGCCATCATCCATCCACCTTGTAACATTCTCATAAAAGGCTATGAGGTTGGTCAAGCATGACCTACCCTTGGTAAAGCCATGCTGACTGCCCCTAATAACCTTCTTATCCTTGATATGCCTTGAGATAGCACCAAGGATAAGTTGTTCCATTACTTTCCCAGGGACAGAGGTGAGGCTGACCGGTCTATAGTTACCCGGGTCCTCCTTCTTGCCCTTTTTGAAGATTGGAGTGACATTTGCTTTCCTCCAATCCTCGGGCACCTCTCCCGTTTCCCAAGACTTGGCAAAGATGATGGAGAGCGGTCCAGCAATGACCTCAGCCAGCTCCCTCAGCACCCGCGGATGCATCCCATCTGGACCCATGGATTTATGGATGTCCAGTCTATTTAATTGCTCCTTAACCCAGTCCTCATCAACTAAAGCAAGCTCCTCCATTGACCTGGCTTCATCTGGGGTCTCAGGGGTACAGGGCTCCCCAGGACAGCCTCCGGCAGAGTAGACAGAGACAAAGAAGGCATTCAGTAATTCTGCCTTCTCTGTATCTTCCGCCACCAGGGCACCCACCCCATTCCTCAGTGGGCCTACATTGCCTCTGGTATTAGTTTTATCCGCTATGTATTTGAAAAAGTTCTTTTTGCTGTCCTTGACCCCTCTCGCCAGCTGTAATTCTAAGGAGGCCTTGGCTATCCTAGCTTTCTTCCTACATCCTCTAACAGCAGCCTTATATTCTTCCCAAGTGGCCAGCCCCTGCTTCCATGACCTGTAAACTCTCCTCTTCTGCTTGAGCATACCCAATAGATTCCTATTCAACCACAAAGGCCTCCTAGCTCCCTTCCTTGACTTCCTACGTGTGGGGATGCTCTGATCCTGAGCGCGGAAGAAGCAATCTCTGAATGCAATCCAGCTCTCTTGGGCTCCTTTTCCTTCAAGCAGTCTTGCCCATGGAATTTCCCCCAGCAATTGCTTGAAAAGGCCAAAGTTAGCCCTGCTAAAGTCCAGGGTTGCAATTCTACTTGCTATTCTGTTCCTGCCACACAAGATGCTGAACTCCACCATCTCGTGGTCACTGCAACCCAGGCAGCCCTCAACCTTTACTGCTTCGACCAGACCCTCCTTGTTAGTGAGGATGAGATCCAGCAGTGCACCTCTCCTAGTCGGCTCCTCCACCATCTGCATGAGGAAGTTATCATCAATGCACTGGAGGAACCTCCTGGACTGTGGCTGGCTGGCTGAATGGTCCTTCCAGCAAACATCAGGGAAGTTAAAATCACCCACAACAACCAGGGCCTGTGACTGTGAGGCCACTCTCAGCTGCCCATAGAAGGCCTCATCAACTTCCTCAGCCTGATCTGGTGGCCTGTAACAGACACCCACAACAGTGTCACCCCTGCCAGCCTGCCCCTTGATCCTGACCCATACACTCTCAACTCGCTCATCATCCACTCCTGGGCAGAATTTAGTACATTGTAGTTGCTCTCTCACATAGAGAGCAACTCCACCACCACGCCTGGCTGGCCTGTCTTTTCTGAAAAGGGCATAGCCATCCATGACCACATTCCAGTCATGTGAACTGTCCCACCATGTTTCTGTAATTGCCACCAGGTCATAATCTCCCAGCCGAACATAGGATTCTAACTCCTCCTGCTTATTCCCCATGCTGCGCGCATTGGTGTACAGGCATTTCAAGGAGCGAGCAGAGCACTCCCATTTCTCCCTAGGAGCACAGGAGGCCACCTGGTCCTCATCAGTTCTAGAATGCTGCCCCACTGGGACAAGCCCAGCTACAACCCCATCCCCCTTCGAGCCTAGTTTAAAGCTCTCCAAATGAGCCCAGCTAATTCCTGCCCCAGCATTCTTTTGCCCCTCTGAGATAAACCTTTCCCACGTGACACTGTCCGGACTGGTGTCTTATAGAACCAACCATTATCAAAAAATCCAAAGCCCTGCCTGTAGCACCACTCTTGGAGCCAACCATTTAGAGAATGAATTTTCCTATTCCATCCCACACCGTCACTTGAAGATGGAAGGAGTGAAGAAGAGATCACTTGAGCCCCTGAGTCTTTCACCATCCTTCCCAAGACCTTGAAATCGTTCTTCATTGCCCTCAGACTACGGGAAGCAGCTTCCTCCCCATCTGTCTGGAAGACCAGCAGCGGGTAGTAGTCTGTCGGGTGCACCAGTCTTGGGAGCTCTCTAGCAATATCCTTGATCCGGGCTCCAGGTAGACTACAAACTTCTCTAAGATGAGGGTCAACTCTGCATATTGGGCCCTCTGTTCCTTTCAGAAGGGAATTTCCTATTACTATCACCCTTCTTTCTTTCTTAATAGAGGCAGTCTTACCAGAGAGTGGTAGTCGCTTCTCGGCCTTTTGGCTAAGATCAAGTGTAGTGTAGTGTAGACTTTCTTGATCTTCAATATCCCTCTCTCCAAGATGTCACTCCAAACCTTGGGGTGAGGGAAGGGTAAGCTTTCTTCAGCCACCAGTGAAAGGGCTAAAGCCATGAAAAACATAGTGATGTTTTCTTCCCATGTTAAAATCAGTTTGATTTGTCTTCAGGTGGTACAGATCATGGGAAGCCGCCGCCTTCTTTCCTCTGTGAATATTTCTCAGAAAATGTAATGTGAATCCCTAGCATTAATCACAAGAAAAAACAGAAAGCTGAGAATTACCAGGAAGGGAGTAAAGAATATAACAGAAAGCAGTTTCATACCACTATATGAATCCATGCTGCTCTCATAGCCTGAATAGTGAATGTACTTCTGGTCATTCTAACCCATAAATATTATAGCAGAACTAGAAGAGGAGAAGAGGAGGGCAGAAAGGATGATCAAAGCAATGAAAGGTTTGGCTCAGCAAGAGACTAAGGCCCTTCAGTCTGCAGAAAACACAAGCCAGGGAGATTATCAGATAACTAAAATATCTAGAGCGGCAAGCAGAACAACTATTCATTGTTTCTTAAAAAAGACGGAAGCAAGAGGGCCCCAGTGGAAACTATCAAACCTTGGGACTAAAAAAATCATGAAGGGAAGTGTTTTTCCATGGACTGCAGAATGAAGCAGTGGGACTCATTGACACAGGATGTTGTGGAGGTCAAAAGGAAAATCTGATTAAAAAGATGAGACCAATTCATAGAAAGGTCTACTGAGTCCCGTTAAATGTGATGGTCTGGATGTAAGCCACAAATCTAAACATCCCTCACCACCTATTGTTAGAATACGGAAAGGTATACTACAGGAAGAACATACCTTGTTTATTATGTTTCCCTGAACATCCATTATCAGTCCCTCTAATAGGCTGAAAGCTGGCTTTCCAGTCTTGTCTAGTAGTGCCATCTTTCTCATTTTTGTTTCTTTCTACCAGTAAGAGCGGAAGATGTGGCTTTACCAAGCCTTCCTGGGAAGGAATGCCAGGGTGACACTTTGCACCAGAGCTCTTGCTCTGAGGCACTAGCAAAAATGCCCTGACTCATGACGTGCATATGATGAATCCCAGCACGCACAGGTCACTGTCTCAGCTTTGCCCTTGGCCTGCTGCGTGCTTTGCTTGGTAATTATCCTGAAGCTTAGTATATTCTGTGCAACACAGATTTACAAAGGAAAAAATCCACCTGTGTTACCAGGAAAATACAGCTTTTCCTACAATGGCTGCATCACCTTGGGAGAGACAGGCAGGAAAGAGTAATTAAGAGTTTAGGGTGATAATCTAGCACTCTAGCCACAGATGTTTTGGTGACTTTGTATTCACTCTTTCTGTGCCTTGGTTCTCTACCTAGAACAGGGGTGTCAAACTCATTTTCACTGGGGTCCACTTCAGCATCGTGGTTGCCTTCAAAGGGCCAAATGTAATTTTAGGACTGTATAAATGTAACTACTCCTACATGTAGCCCCCAGTGAAAATAAGTTTGACACCTCTGACCTAGAAGATAACAGCAATCAGGTGATTTAATGGTGTTTTTTGTGTGTGCATTGTGCTGTGTTTTCTTTGGGTTTTGGTCCTTGCAAGAGTTTTATGTGGCTACATATGTCAGACATTAGAGAAATGTGAGAGAGAAACTGTAAAAATACCTGAATTTACACTACATGACTGCAAATGGAGCTGTAGTTAAGTCCAGCACTGACATTTCCAAATTGCTTCTGCTCTCCCCTACTTAAAACATATAGTCTTCTTAAAAATAAAAGGGAAAACTTGCATGGTTCACTAAGAGTACTTCTTTAGAAGCTAGAGGGTGGATTTGCCCCACTTCATCTCAAACCGTTCATACCAGATGGTTGCAATGTCAATGTAAGGACGAAGCCAATGCAGATTTTAGAAAACAGCAATGTTGTGGAAAAAGTGCTCCCTCTGGTTATTTTGCTGGAGAATTAATTGCTTACAGCAGAGGAGAAGTAGGGCAGAGGACAGTTGGGTTTACCTGCATTGTTTTCACCATTAAAGTCAGAACAACGGCTGTTTGTCAAACACACATTTTTGCCTTCCTCCGCAACAAGGACACACGTTCCTGACACGCTGCGTTAGTTTTCTGAGGAGGTGACAGCTCTTTCTCAGAGGCCGTACGTTTTCTGGGTGCAGTAGGGAGTGACAGAATATCGTTTTGTACCCGGTATGGGAGTCATTCGTTTTACCTGCTACGTCAGCCATGTTGTTAGGAGCAGAGACCTAAAATGACAGACGGGACTGAGGCAGCTGCTGGAGCTGCACAGCTTCCTCCAAACCCCCCTGATCTGACACAACAACAGTGCAGCGTGCTGGCAGTCCTGGAGGATTACAGCATCACCGCTGACTTCTCTGTTAACCCTTTTGAGCTCACAAACCTGCCAAAATATTGCGATGAGCTGGTAGGCGAAAAATAATGACAGGACTCAGATGCAAAGTGTCTCGCCAGAGACAGTACCTTAAATAACCACACACATGTATAGTAACTGCTGCTAGTTGGGCACAGTGAAATCTACCTGCCTTAAAACAAGAACAAAACAGATCATGCCAAGACACTGAGTGGGAATAACAGCAGCAACTTCAAGGGTTATCACTTCAGGAGGAGAGTGAACATAAATAATTTGGGCATCAACACAGGGAAGTATCGAGGCCAGGTTCTGGGCAATGTCATTTCAACTGAGACAGCAAGTACAAAAAATTCGAGTGTGGTGTTGATTGCTGAGAAGAGATCTTCATAAACTATTGATTGCTATGTTGTTTTTGTTTTTTTTTTTTTTAAAAAAAATAGTGCCTGAGAGAAATGCTGAACCGAAAATCCCAGAGAGTAAGTATAATCTCAAAATACGTCTTTGGGACAGTCAGGTGGCACTTCTGCTCTGCAGGAGCCCACCAATGCTAATTTCAGTGTACTTTACCTATGAACAGCAGAGAAGTTTGGGCAAGTCAGCCATGTATGAATACTCACCTTTAGTGTTCAGACAGCATCATGATTCTAGAGTGCACCCCAAAGATACAGGGGTACTAATGGGTATCGTGATGACACCCCCTGGTTAAAGGCAATCACACCTCTCACTGCAACACGTTTGCACTCCAGAGCAAACACAGAGTGGCAGTGCTACATTTTGCAGGGGTTACCACTCCTCCTGTAATGATGGCTTCTTACGGGACTACTCTACTGATAGCCTGAGGAAGGACCAGGAAGATGGACTTTTGCCCATACCAAACCCTCATCTGATTTTGATGTTGACAGTATGACTTGTTTTCCTTTTAATATTTGTTGGTCACCGTATCCCTTATGTTAGCACAACAGAAAAATCACGGATTTTATGACAGGCTGTACCCATAATAATCTGTGATCCATGATCAGGAAAAAATGGCTGTTTTCTCTGGCAATCTGTAAAGGGTTTACCAATAAGAAACATGTAGCATTTTCTAAAACATAAGATTTAACTGATATCTTTATTATTGCTTATTTTGCTCTTCATCCTCTCTCTTCCTCCTTCAACACCTTGTAGAACTACCTATCAGCAGGTCCTTTTAAGTCTCTATAATTCAACTTCTTATCTCTTCTTTCCCTTCTTTGAGAAATTTCCTTCACTTTCCTTTTTATAATGACAACAACACAGTTCATTCCCCATGCCAACCCTTTTTTTTGCCTTGAAACTACCAGTAAGGATGACATTTGTGACATTGGATAACATTGGTTGGACAACGCTACACTAGGAATTAGTCACAGACCAGCTGATATCCAATCCTCTTTTATTCTTCTCTTTTTCTTACATTTTTCTTTGAAAAAGAAGACCTTCTCCCCAAACTCCCATATGCACTAATCCATGAAGCATTCCAGCAACAAGGAAATGAATATTTAATTACTTTAATTCTACTATGTTATTGAAAGAACAATTTCAAGCAAGTTCATCTTACATGTGGTGATATTAAGGCAGTTGGTTTCAGTCCCCAGGTCTCATCACAACTGCTGAAGCCATGAATAGATTTGGGTCTATGTTGCATTGTTTCAGCACATTGAAATTCTGCCTGTGTGTCTAGTTAGCATTGCTCATTACAAGTGAAAACCAAAGCTCCTCCTGTCCCTCTCGATTTGCAAAAAAAGAGAAAAGGTTCTGTATCTCTTTGGCACAAACAAACTATATTGCAGCATATGCAAAGCACAGCTACCCATTCTGTACTTTTCCAGCCCCAAAAGTTCAGCTAGGAAGCACTCCAAAGTTGTACAGAAGTTGTTATTTCCGATTATTGGAGTTGAACGATTCCTGTGGGCCAGTTGTCACACACAATTTGCAAAGGCTCCTGGCACTCTGACCAAGGGGGAATTCCCCAATTTATGTTATAACACAGAGAGCAGCAGTAACCTTTTAATCAGATGGCTGAGCCTGCTGGGAAGTTCCTTTATAGAGAATTGTTATGCCCAACAGGGCCGCAGTTCAGTCTGGCTGGGGAGTCTACAGTGGGCTGTGTTTCCTTTGTGCAGCCACCATGGATATCAATGCAAAATTAAACAAAAGCTGTTTCCCCTCTCCCTTGACACTTACACACTACAGTAAGTGACTGTAGTAAATTACTCCCTCTGCATAATAATGTAAGCTATTTTAAGAGCTATCTGCTCTGAAGTTAGATCAGGGAATACCTTATATGTTAGCAAGGGAATTCCCAATTAGGAAGCAGAGACAAAGGTCTTAATCTGGAGGACTCAGAAAACATGGGTGAAAGATGGATCCTGACAGCTCACTTTGGGCACTTAAATACATGGTAAGCAGGAGTTCTCCATCTATACTAAACTTTTAAGTTATGCTAGTGAACACATTTTCGCAATCAGGCCTTTAAATCAAAAGTAGTGTTCCTGACTTGCTTTTATGTCAAAACCATTTTATCCTTTAAAGACACCGAGGAATGGAAGGGCAACAATATCAGCCTTCATTGCATTGTCTAGCTGAATATGCCTCAATATAAAACCAAAAATACTTCAAGGAAAAGGGAAGGAGAACAAGAAGAAAGAAACATAAAGCCATGAATTCAGTAGAATAAAAAGAAGGAGTGTATTTAAAAAAAAAACACACTTCAAGTTGAATAAAAAATATATAACCTTGAAATGTATAACCTGTAAGTACAATAGTTCTTAAGTTTATGTTTTAAATACATGAACTGGAATATTTCTTGCAGCAATTACTGTATTCCTGATTAAATTGTGGCTTCTGTACGGTAATATCAATTAGCTCTTTAAGAAAGGCAATCAAACAGATCAATCTGTAAGGCCCACTGTCTGAGGGAACAGACTTCATTCGCAAGTGCATGGGCAGTGCATCTCCACTAACTTCTGTACAGCTGCACTGATTCACTCCTCTCAATATGGGATCTGCCTTGTTAAAACTAAAAATGTCTTCTTTATGTGTTCAGTTGCCTGTTTTCTTTATACGCAGGCATGAATAAAATAATATTGTCATGGAGTATGATCTGTAAAGAGTCTGTGTTATAACGGGTTCTTATTTGTTGTAAAAAATACTTAGTAGTGTGAGTGGAAAGAAAATAAAGACAAAAAACAAGTTTGAAGGGAGAATGAGGATTGAAATTAAAAACAAACAAAAAAAAAACCAACAAAACCAACAACAATAAAACAACAACAACAAAAAACCCCACAACAAACAAGCATCAAAAAACCCAACCAACCAACCAACACTTTTGCATTGAAAGGTATTTTAACTACTGATAATGAAGTTTCCAGAAAAGAAATTAGGAGGATTGGGAAGTACCTCTGGAAGCTATTTCTGAACAGCAGACAGATGGCTGGGATGGCTTGTGTGTGCTTGACAGCAGCTACTTTGAGGAGTAATAAAGGAATAATAGACAACTAGTTGATCTGCTGGTGGGTTTGGATGGCAGAGAACCATCTGCACTCTAAGTGGCACTACTTTATGGGAAGGAAAATGTACAAATCCTCTGAAGAAGAGAAATGTAAACAAACAATTGCAGAGGGAGAAGTAGGACAAGCTTCCCTCACTGCCATAGAGGTATGTATTCCTCAATCTCTCTCATGAGTGTTGTAGGGAAAGTTCTTTGCAGCTTCTCATTTACCAGGCTACTGCACTGGCAACTGTACTGAGGTGTATATATCTCTAAATCAAATGTTTGGTGAGTATTTCCCTCACTTCTGTTCATTACCTCTCACCAATTTCATTACTTCTATTTCTTCTTTTGACCGTATTTCTAACATCATTTCCTTTAAACATTCTTCTACAGATGATTTCTTCAGCAGGGCCTCACAAACATCTTCCTGATTTGCAAAGGCGTCATCTGTATTTACATGCATGTTTGTGGGTCAAAAACCAAGCTTCTAATCACTTCGGCGTTTGCCTGCAATGACTTGCTGATGTTGACATCCACCTGTTTTGGGATGGGTACATAAAGAATGAGGTTGAGCTCCACCTGCTGCTGGAGCTGCCTCCTGCTTGGCTTACCACCATGCAATTTCCTGAAAAAAAGGTAAGACACGAAGTTTGTACCACTGAATGGCCTTTGGGATTTTTATGTAGTCTGCCGTTCATGCAGGCTTCCAGATGAGTCCATCACCTTTGCTCCGGTGCTGTTATAGGGCTGGCCCTCAGCACTGACCTTAGACTACCAGCAAATATCAGCCCCCAAAGCTGCCCTGGTCATGCTTTACAGATGCTCCGTTGAAAGCTTCTTGCAAATCCCTTCACTAGCAAACCAGAAGTATTCAGGAAATATCTTTTTCAAACACACTAAAGCACTCTTTCTAAATTGGAATGGATTTTCTTGCAGCTGCTCTGTAGACCTCTGAAGACCAGCAAAGAAATGAAAGTCAACTTCACACTTTGGAAAATTGTTTATAAGCATTCGTGAATAAGAATTACGAGCCTCTCATTTGGCAAAAATGTAGAAAATATTGATATCTACCATGTTTGTATTAATATTAAAACCTTTTTTTTTTTCTTAAGAAAATGGGAGGAGTTTGGGGCGGGGGTCAGGGGAATAAAAAGCGAGAAGGTAGAACAAAGAGATGTTTCCTTCAAATGAGAATATGTCATTTATTCACAGCTTGGTATAATAACAAGGATCTAGTTCTCAAGAAGACTGGCAGAGACTTCATGCTGTTCTGTGGCTCATTACCTCAGCTGGAGGACTCCAAGCTTGGCCAGGTCTTCAGTGTGGCAGCGTCCCAGCAGGAACATTCCCGGCTCAGCTCCCTCCAAGAAAGACAGTGCTGAGCTTTGGGGGCAGGGGCTTCAGAGACCATGAGCTCTGAACATCTGTCTGATAAACACTGTCTTGGGAATATCAAAAACATGGTTGATGAACACAGCCTCTACCAAATCAAATGTCTGAGTTGTAATTGTTGAATTGTAATTTTCGGGGGGGAGGAAATCTGCATTTCTGGAAAATATCTGATTCATTTTTACCAAAAATCCAGGGGAGGTGATGACAAAAGCCACCTGCATCCTCTGGAATGTGATGCAGGAAAATGATTCCCAATCATCCAGATTTCTTTGAAAGGAGTAGGTATGCAGACAAAAGCTGCACTGGTAATCAGATATTAGAGACCCACAAAATATTCCATCAGGAGCATGAATTATACATAAGACAAAGTCAGCCAGAAATTTAAAGTATAATTTTGTTTAGTTAAAATTTTATTCCAGGAAAAGTATTTTTCTTTACAAGGAATCAGCTACCTGCCAAGACTATTCCCATTGTGTCACAGATATCTAAAGTGAAATTAAATAAAATACGGCAATAAAATCTGAGAGTACAGATTTGGGAGCAAGGTTTTTGTAGCCTAACTAGTCAAGCAATGTTTCTGAGAGAAGTAAGTAAAAGTTTTCAAGCAGAAGTGACTTTTTGCAAGACTTATTAAGAACTGTACTTAAAGACACACACTGTGCCTAAGTATAAAATTGTTTTCCTGCTTTAAACTTGGAGACAATCACAAAATGGCACAATGATTTCAATATGGCTTAAATAATCTATGGTTCCCCATGACAGCATGCCAGATAATCAGGTAAACTTCAAATAGTTTCAGGTTTGGATGAAAGCCAACATGTCTGGCAGATTTGACCTGATATAGAATGTATATAACTCTGCATCTTCAGCTCGTGTGTTCAAAAATACACTTTTAAGCTATCTCATTTTGCAGTTAAGTCTCAAAAGGTCACTTCTCACACAACAGGATTAGGAGGAAATAAGATTGTGAAAGAGCTCTTGTCGAGCACACAATCACTATCACAACACAAGGCTTTGCAACAGAAACTTCTTCAGTTGAGAAGAGAGAAGGCAAGAAGAAGAGGAGAAAGACCTACTGAGCCAAAATGACTGGGATAAATACATAAACCAAATGCTCATTGCCAAACAAGTTTGATCGAAACCAGGAAAGATGGAAACAATTTTGCAAATGGCAAGGCTCCAAAACAGTGATGCCTTACATAAGGTTCAGGGAATGTTTCCTTTGAAGATAAAAGGTACTCAAGTGTGAAATCTGTGATCAATATAGGAAGCAGAATGAAAAAGCAAACCAGCCGCAAACAAAAATTTCTGATGGCACTTTAATTCCACAGCACTCAGAGAGAAGACCAGTGACTGTATACACTTTAAATAAACTGTATGTAAAATATACAAAGTGTTCATCCTTGATAGTATACACATTTCTCTTATCAGTTAGGGGGTTCCTCATTTGCATTTTCCTTTCATCCTCTGAAGTCTTAAAAGAATGAGATTTTATAAAATTAAATACGTTTACTCTTATTTGATAAGGAGTATTGCCAATCCTTTTATGAACATTCAGGAGCTTCACATAGCTATAAATATTTGCTCTTGAAGCATTTCGGAACTTCAGGAAGCATCATCAGCAATTAGCAGAAGAATGCATTAAATTTGGAATTAGATGGGATAAAACCTTGCACTATTCCCTCTGAAATTTCTCGAGGTGAAATATTGGCTGTATGATTTCAAGAAGGCCTGGTTCCCACTGATACAAATAATCCACTTAGGGAAAGCCTAGTGGATTGTCTGAAAGAGCTTAAAACTAATTTTCCCACTGCTATATATTTCAGAAATTAAGTACTACCAATTGGTCTTTTAACTAGGGACAGGCCTCAGGAACTAAGCCTGGCTCCAAAGATCAATTTTCCTCAAAACCTGGCAAACATTTGTTTGGTTTTCTGATTTACTTTCTGACTCCTAAAAATGAGGTACAAAATTAGACATTTTAATATGATATCTTTTAGCTAATGCCTGATTCGTTGCCAGTTAGAAATGAGAGTCCTTCAGCACCTCAACTGAACACATATGTAATACCCTGTCCAACTTTAAGTATGTGAACAGTCTTGTTGATTTTAATAGGACTACAGTAAAATTAGTATCTCTGGTGTCTCCTACCAAGACAAAACAGAACAGCTGACCTCTCAGGGCAAACTCAAAACACAGACAACAGTCCTTGCTGATGTGCAGTAAGTCAAGCAGGCGCAGCAGGAGGCTGTTTTGGCAAACATCACTCCCATTTGGTAAAGAAAGACATGGGAAGCTACAGGCTGGTCAGTCGCATTTCAGTCCCTGAGAAGAAAACGTAGCAAATCTTCCTGAACATAATTTCTGGACACATAAAGGAAACGAAGGCGATTAAATGACTGACTCAGTAAACAAGGGGATGGAAGCAGATGTCATTTACCTTGGCTTTAGTAAGGCTTTAGTTACAGTCTCCCAAAGCATCTTTTTGGTCTGTCTGGGAAGGTATGGCTTCAGTGGGTGGAAAACGAGCTGAACTGGCAGCCTCAAATTGCTCAATGTCCAAAGGGCAGACAGTTGTCAATAATGTTTCTTAAGCGTTGATCTTGGAACTGGTACCGCTTAGCATCTGCATTAACAAACAAGACACAACTAAACATTGTCTCTTACCAACACACTACTAGCAACCGAACCATGGTCTTGGCCATGGAGACTCAAGGCTGGAGATAGACATAGTCCTAGTGTAATGCTACTGACTGGTGCCACTAGAAAGCAGATCTAGTAATTGCATAAACAAAGATAACACACATCCAATACATGGAAAATGATCTAACTTGATATTGACCTCACTTTATTTGCTGTTCATCTGCTTAGACACTTCAGAGCAGGGGACAAATCTAGTATTTAGGTTTTTTGGGAAGCAGCTTCAAGAGTCTGTTGTGACTAGGATCTCGGGGAGCTATCAGGAGGGGTACATTAAAGTACTTAGCTACAAATTGGGAATCCTTTCTGGTTTCCAGAAAGTGGCTTCCTTGGATATGAGCTTAGAAGTCCAGGATGGGATTTTTGGATATGAGCTTAGAAGTCCAGGATGGGTAGGTAGACTCATTAAAATAGTCTCAGACGTCTCAATTTTTAAATTTGCAACTTAGGTGCCTAATTCACATTGATTTCATGCACTGTTTTGATGTGTTTCTGTTCCAGAAGCTAGATGAAAATTGCCATTTTCCCTTTGCTTTTCTTACTTGTCAGAATATTCTCTGCTTCAGTCTTTTGGGTAAGTACAGGTGTCCTCAAACTTTTCTAAAAATGACTTGGAACTCTGCTGTGCAAGTCAGGGCATCGAGTTCAGTTCTTTTAACTTCTCTATTTCCATCTCAAGTGACTAAGCATATTTGTCTAAGAATGTATACCATCCATACAAACATGAAGGATTTCTTCCCATTTTTCCTGTTCTTTAAATATATTAATATTATTCTGAGATATTAACTCAAATGTTGATATAAGTGTTGTGAAAGAAATCTCTTTGATAAAGTTATTTTTTAAAAAACTAGAAAAGAACTAGTCTGGAAGTACTCTTTATTCTTCCTAAGTATAAAGCCTTGAGGTGCAATCAGCTCAAATCAAAGACCTCCTTCAAGCCAGATGAAGTCATCTACAAAAACACTTAAAATGAATACCTTTGGATGATTTGAGGCTGATGGAAGACTACCATGGAGGGCACTGTAGATGAAAAGTATCACATTCATATCCAATTTTAGGTCTTCTTGCTGACTTTGTTCCTCAGTTATGCACTAACACACTTATTTATGAGAAAAAACCTTGGACACAAAACACTGCCTGACTGAAAGCATCTATTTGGTGCTGGATTCTACTGGAACTGAGTTTCCTTTAACTATAAAATAACGTCCCTCCTAATTTTCCTATCTTGTTTATAATATGAACTCATTCATTCAGGAAGACATTGGCTCTGATAATAGCAAATGCAAACAAAAGTCTCCTGCAACTTACCACTAACAGCAAAAACAAAGCAACAGTGAATTACCCAGAAAAAAGCAATTGCACCAACCTTGTGGTGAACTGAGTCATATATAGACTATAAACTACAGATTGCCAAGCTTGTGCAATGAATTTTAAGATCTGTTTGAAGGACTGTGAAAAGCAATTGCTGATCCCACTGACATCCATTCATTTCAATAAAAGTGTGATCAGGACAAAATGAAGCATATCTAAGCAACTGTGTGTTGTCTATCAGGAGCATGACTAGATCAAGACTGGAAACAATGCACTACACTTTTGTTCTAATTCACAGGAAAAAAAAAAAGTAATTTGTTGCTGGTTTGCTTCTCTATAAGAAAATATTAAGTAGAAATACAAATGGTCCAACAACACATATAGTAAACACAGCCGTTTCCAAGAGTTTCCCTTACAATGTTACTATAAAATTTCATCCATGCAAATAATATCTTATCAGCCAACTTACTAATTTAAGCGGGGTTCCATCAAAACAAACCACCTAAACTTCAGCTACCAGAGTAAAATTTCCAGTAAAACAGAGGAGTACTAAATTCTGGATCCTACACAAGGCTAGGGATTTATCTTTAAAAGTTTTCAAGGGGCTGACAGAAGTCCCCTCCTTATTATTGAACTCCAGGCTTTGTAATTATAGGTAGGAGATTTGTTCCGGCCTATGTGAAGTTTTCTTTTTTCAGGACAACGTCTTCTCAAATTAGTCCTGCAGTTCACAAAACATTAGGCACAAGAATTGACTTGATGCAAAAAAATAACATACAATTTAAAAAAATAATTTTCTTATACTTTAAATACATCTGTAATTGACTTAAGGGAAGACACAAATAAACTTAACATTTGCAATATTCTGTTTCTCACTTGCTCAAAAAGAATGAAAGGGCACAAATTGGTCTATGATTTGTTCATAAAACTATTAATATAAAATAGAATTCTCACAGATTTCAATAGCTGAGGTAAGTACAGGCCAAGTTCTATTTAGTCACATTTATGTTATCCTTCTGGAGTTAAAGGCAAGTCAAAAAACTGGACAAATCAAAGAACTGGGCCTTACATTTTTCCAAAACATTAATACTTCTGGAAAGCTAAACAACAAAGTAATATGATTGAAACTATGGGATCATTTACAATAAAGTCTACTGGCTCTCAAGATCTTGGCCCTGATTACACTTCTACCAGCACCAGCTATGAGTAATTCAACTGGAGGCAGTGTAAAATGAGCAGGCGAGACTACAGTCATACCTTTTGAGTCCAGTATCAACCTCCTCACAACTTTTATTTAAAACAAAAGTTTTTTCCCCTTGCTTCATATTACACTTTTCTTCCTAGAAATCCTGGCAGAATAACAGTCTGTCTCTTTTTTTTTTTTACCCTCAGAGGTACATAGAAATTACACAGCACTTAGGGAAGCTGCCAAGGACAGTTCAGCTCTAAGTGTCATAACAGGCATCATATTTCGTGTGTTTCTTAGCCAGCCTTGATGTCATGCAGGAAAGATCAGATGACCTTTGGCATGTGTGAGTGGAGGACAGAACAATCTACCAGTTGAAAGCAACAGCAAGAAGATGGTGGGAATGCAAGAAATTTACTTCTCTGGCAATATTCCAGCCTCAAAACTCATGGAAAGCCCCTCAAAAAGATCTTCAAAGCTTAGCAAATTAGCCAGGAAGATGAGTACTTGCATCTTTTGTATCTCCTGAATTTCTCTGTGGGCATTTCCTGCCAAACTTGTACTGACTGGGTTACTGCACAATGGACCAAGATCTCATTTTTGCTTCCCTCCTTCTCATGTACAGGCTCTATAATGAAACAAGGGGCTCCAGAACTGGTAGACTTACAAAGACTCTTAAAGGCTAGGCTGCTGGGAATCCAGGCAGGGACAGCAGAGAACCGCGGCCAGTCATGAAAGGGAAACAGAGACCTCTGTCACAACTCAGAGCACCTTCAGCCTCTGTAATGCTGTGTTACTGATGGCCAAAGGTGAGCATCTGGAGGAATCCTGATTAAAATAAAACACAAAACAGCTGAGCCTAGTTTTACGCCTCATCATCACTTTGAGGGCTGGTCTGGATCCCTCACCTCATCACTTCCTTTGAGCCTTTCAGACACAGCTTCATCATCAGGCTGTACATGCTTTTTATCTACAGCATCAATTTCCATTGGCATGCTTAGGAGAATTTCTTGTTGTTTCATGCAGTGGCAATGAGAACAATTTCAACAATTTTGCAGAAAACTTGAAAGGTGAGTAAACAAGTTAAGAAAGATGACTTAAGAAAGATGTTTTTAAACTTTGGTACATAAGAACCTTAGCTGAAGACCACTAAAGACAGCAAAAAACTGGTGCAAAACCTCTGTTGGTGTAGCTACATGATTTCCAGATCTCACCGGATATCTGTATTCTACACTGAGCTACAGCCTACAGCGTGGCTCAAAGGACTGTTTTGGAGACTGCTGCATTGTTATCTGTGATATAGGCAAGCTATGGGCACTGTTCTGAGGCAGATACAGATGGATTTTGAAATAGCTTTGGTACCATCACAGTGGCAGTCAGCTGACAACAGTACCTTTTTTTCCAGGAAAATTTATGAGAATTCAGGAGAAAAGAAGACTGTCCCTACATCAGTCTATTTGCAACACAAGTCCCACAGCTTTTTTAGCTTCTCCTCCCACTACAGATCTTAATTATTCATGTATCCAGCCTCATTTTACTGCATCTCAGGCTCCTATAAAGGCTTTTACACTCTTCTCAACAATCATAATTCTAATAACAGTTTTCAGGAAAAAAAAGTTTTTAGTCTGCCTACAGGGGTCTCCCCACATGGAAGTACCAAAAGTCCTTCAAATTTTAGTTAAGTAATATGTTGATCCACACACAATAAGTTCAGAGGTAGCTGGTGTCTGTTGTGACTTATCCCTTTGCACAGCGGTTGAGATTGAGGCAGGAAGGGCAAGTTCTTACTGCACCAGTGAGAGCAGCAGAGAAGCTCCAGGGCACATATGAAGGGAAGGAGGGAAGAAGGAAATGATGGAAGGGGAAGCACCATTTTTCAGAGCAGAAAAAGGACAGTAACGTCTCATCTCCTTTAGCAGAGGAACACAGGTCTAGATGGAATATCCTAAGTTAATGTGTTCAAGTGCCCTGCTAAGGCATTCCTGCCAACCACAAGATTACTGATGGCCAACTTATACTCATTTGTTCTTGAGACAAGATTGGGAAGAGGTATGTGCCCTTCCCTTATTTAAAACTCAGCACTTGCTTGTTGATAATAAAGGCAGATAAAACAAGCTCTTTATTTCATTTTTATTTAAGCAACCTTTTTATCCAGTCCTACAATTCCCTTCCTCCCTCCCCAAAAAATCTTAATACAAAATCAATATAGCCAAGGCCTTCTTTCCACTTTTATTTTATTAAAAAGAAAAAAAGGAATTTTCTTCAGATGTCAGGGAAAGTTAAAAACAGGAAGGTACCAGAAAAGCCTTTTATAATGCAGTCATAACAGTACCACATCATTGTTGAGCACCACAATTAAAATGATACATTATGACAGTGATGCGATACATCTCTGCATTTGGTCTTTCAGGATGCAGCAAAAAATTAGTACCATTTTTGTTCTGTCTGCCAACCATTTTTTTTCAAATGGGGTACTCATATACTTCAAGATGGTAAAGTATTCTTTCCTTTAGATGCTGTGATATGGCATCCTGCTAAGACAAGAAAAGGAAGACTAAGACGAAGTCTGGGAAATGTAATACTTTTAGCTGGAATCAAGAGCCACAGTTTGTTTGGAAGGCTGTGTCTGGGATAGTTATGTTGCCTTTTGTGAACTAGATAAAGGGTTGCAGGTGTGAAATTACTTTGGATATTTAGATAATTAGATTAATTTAGGAGAGAAATTCATGCTGACATTTGCGAATGTGGATGCTGCTACAGTTCAGATTGAAAATGAAATCTAAAAACCCCTTAAAGCTGAAGCCATTTAAAGAGGTATTTGTGAATTATATGAATACTGTGTGTTTTTCATGGTGAAGGACCATCACAAGAGAACTGTTTTCTTCAGAAAACAATCCTATTCTATAATGCATAAATTATTACAAGTGCCTACGGTACACTAAAACATAAGTAAGTCAACCTTAATTTATAACCAGCTTTACTGAGATATTAATGGATATTTTGTTCCTTTATACTATGTGAATTAAGATCAAGGAAAACAGCAAAGTTAAATGATTTTTCAGATGCATTTATTAAGTAGATAAAAGGCAAAAAATTCATCATGGCACTAAATCTTGAATATGCAATGAATCATGCCAGTGAATGCAAATCTAAGTTCAAGCACTCATAGGTGTTTACGGTACTGTGTTACATATCCATGAGAACCCCTGTGGTCAGCCCACTTAAGACCCATCCCCATGAAGCTCCCCCCAAGTTGAACTGGCCATGGAATCATCTGCTTGTCATATGGATGTTACGTACACCAAGACGTTTTGTTGACACTTCTTTGCAAAGAGGATTTTCAGAAATTGCAGGTTTAATAGATGTTTCTGTTTATACAGATGAGACAAGCTTGCAGACAGCAAGGTGAACGTCAGTACTATTGCATCAGCAGAAAAACTGGTGTAGAGAGGAATAACCTCAGAAGGTAAGATTCTAACTGCTGTTAAGGCAATGGAACTAGTCTTTATATCTCTAAGCACTGGAAAATTTAGATTATTTATTTATTTATCCAGGCTCAATAAATGAACACAACAATTGGTAACTCAGCAACAAAAGTGATATTGATACTAGAAGGCAATTCACAGAAGAGCATGCTACCAATGTGATAAAAGCGTTGCATGTATAAACACTAAGAAGAAACACAGAATATAATAATGACATAACTCGGACAAAAAGCCAACTAAGGGGAAAAAACAAATAAAACAAAACTATCTATCCGAAGTGGGGCAAGGGAGGATGACTTGTTAGCCAGGACAGGACAGAGTGAGCTATTTCATACCATTACATGGTAGAATGTTTTGGGTTGGAAGCAACCTTTAAAGGTCATCTAGTCCAGCCTCCCTGCAAAGAACAGGGACATCTTCAACTAGATCAGGTTGCTCAGGTCCAACCTGACTTTGAATGTTTCCAGGGATGGGGCTTCTACCACCTCCTTGAGCAACCTGTGCCAGTGTTTCACCACCCTGATTTGATCCTCTTCCTCTACCAGTAGTTCCTCTCCTGTTTGAGCCCATCTCCAGGCACAAAGGCCTGGGAGATGCTACTAAACACAGAGGCAAAGAAAACGTTGAGTACCTCCATCTTATTTGTACCTACTGCCACTAATTTATGCAGCACATCTAACCATGGACCTACATTTTCCTCATTTGTTCTTTTACTGCTAATGTAGTGGTAAGCATGCCCTTTGTGGTTATTGTCCGTTTCAGCTCTAGCTGAACTTTTGCTTTCCTACCATCACCCATGCCAGCCTGGGCAAATTCTGTATTCCTTCTCCTGCCTCTTATATATGTTCTTTTTGCATTAGAGCGCAGTAACTTGTTTCCTATTTGGTCAAGCCAGTCTTGTTCTATAGATACTAATTTTCCAAATACTGGTATGGACAACTCTTTACTCCTTAAGGACAGTATTTTCTAAGTGAATCAGCTCTTGAGTTCCTTTGCCCTTTAGAGTTGCCTCCTAGAGGATTCCACCTACCAGCTCCCTGAATAATCCAAATTCTGCTCTTGTGAATTTCAGGAACTCTTCCCTGTTCTTCACCTACCTCACTCCCCTCAGAATCCTGAGCATCGCTGTTCCATGGTTGCAAGGGGCAAGGCTGCCATTGATCTCATCAACAAATCACATCACCTCAAATCATAGCCTTCAAAGGGCTGAGATATTCAGTCCTACAACACATGTAATAGAGATCACTCCTGTAAGGCTGAAGTCCCAAAACGCAAAACACTTGCAGAGGAATGTTCATTATGCAGCAGAAAATGTGTTTTTCTTTCCTTCCTAAGAAATGTAAGAAATGGCAAAGGCTGCACTGAAAGGGTTGTCAGGCATTGGAATAGGCTGCCAGGGAAGTGGTTGATTCACCATCCCTCGAGGCATTTTAAAGACTTGTAGATGTGGCACTTAGAGGCATGGTTTAGAGGTGGACTCGGCAGTGTTAGGTTAATGGTTGGACTCGAAGATCTTAAAGGTCTTTTCTAACCAAAACAATTCTATGATTCTATTTACTTCATTATTTAGAGGAACTTATACCAGCTTTTACAAGATACGGTTATCATTCCCAACATGTCACATAAATACATTTATTCTTTATAGAATAGGGCACTGGCGCATTTTGTAGCTGTGCTGTTATCCACTTCTTTTTATATGCCCAGCAATGACAACTGTACCAGTCTCCTATGAATTCAGAGGCAGCTGTTTATTGCTTTATGCTTCAGTGTCTTTCTCCACCCTGTTGTCTCTTAAATTGTAAGCTCTTTGTAGCACAAAAGCCTTTTGTTAATTGTTTTATGGTGGGTTTTTTTGGACAGCACCCAGCACAATGAAGAATGAGGTTCCTAAGCTTTACCATAATACTAAGTGACACATGTTCAATCCACTTTTTTTTTTTCTATTTTTATATCTATAAGGGTGATTTCTTAGATTCTTTTAATCCAGCTCAGCCTAACTCCAGAAACTGTTCAATACACATCCTCCCAAAGAAAGCAGATTCAGCTGCAGTGAGCAGATTGTTCCAAATGCTCTTCTTCAAATATGTGTAATGTAAATACTACCCAATATGTAATTTACAGATATAATCAGAAGAGACAAAGAGGCACAAAAAGATGACCAACTCACAGGCTGCTATTGCCAGAGGGAGCAAAACAATCTTTGTTACAGTGAGTGGCTTTGTTAAAAAATAATAGAAAGACAAATTGGAAAGAACATGATATTATTCTTCATGAGAGAGGAAGAGCATTCTTATTAACTGCCAATGAAGAACTGGCATATTTGTACTTAAGTTTTTACAGTATGTACTTAAGCCAAGAGAAAGCTTGCTTTTTATTTTTGAAAGCTTTGGAACACCAGCATACCAGTGTTTTGTCACACCTTCAGTGACACACAGTCATGTACGACAAACTTCACCCATAAAAAAATCACACACTCTCCCCAAGTGTAGGTGCACATCTCATGGATGGTGAAGAAAATAAAAGCAGTCTCTCTCCAAAGGCTTTGTTTTCCCTTTACACACAGTTTTTTCTACAATTAGTTAGTAAGCTGAGTTCTTTCTAAAGCTTAGCAAGTGCTACCTAAAATGCCACTACCTGCTGGGGAGAGGCAACAAAATATATGCCTCTTGTCTCTGGAGATGGCACTACTCAGGTCAACAGAGAGGTGACCCAACTACCTGACACCTGTCCCATGTTTTTCAGACAGTTCACTGCTGACAGTCATTCTCATCCCAACAGCTGCAGTGTTTAAGAGCAGAGTCTACAGCTTCATAGCCTACTCAAGCATAATATCTGTAATATCTTTATCAATGACCTGGATGAGGGGATCAAGTGCACCCTCAGTAAGTTTGCAGATGACATCAAATTGGGTGGGAGTGTTGATCTGCTAGAGGGTAGGAAGGCCATACAGAGGGATCTGGACCGGCTGGATCATTGGGCTGAGGCAAATTGTATGAGGTTTAACAAGACCAAGTGCTGGGTCCTGCACTTGAGTCACAACGACCCCAGGCAGCGCTACAGGCTCAGGGAAGAGTGGCTGGAAAAGGACCTGAGGGTGTTGATTGACAGCTGGCTGAACATGAGCCAGCAGTGTGCCCCGGTGGCCAAAAAGGCCAACAGCATCCTGGCTTGTATCAGCAATACTGTGGCCAGCAGCACTAGAGAAGTGGTTGTCCCCCTGTACTCAGTGCTGGTGACGCCCCACCTTGAATCCTGAGTTCAGTTTTGGGCCCCTCATGACAAGAAAAACATTGAGGTGCTGGAGAATTCAGAGGAGGGCGACGAGGCTGGTGAGGGGTCTGGAGCACAAGTCTGATGAGGAGCAGCTGAGGGAACTGGGGCTGTTTAGGCTGGAGAAAAGGAAGCTGAGGGGAGACCTGATCACTGTCTACAGCTACCTGACAGGAGGTTGTAGCATGGAGGGGGTTGGTCTCTTCTCCCAGGTAGCAAGTGATGAGAGGAAGTGGCCTCAGGTGGTGCCAGTGAAGGTTTAGATTGGATATTAGGAGAAATATCTTCACAGAAAGGGTTGTCAGGCATTGGAACAGGCTGCTCAGGGAAGTGGTTGAATCACCATTCCTGGAGATGTTTAAAAGACATGTAGATGAGGTTCTTAGGGACATGGTTTAGAGGTGGACTTGAGAGTGTTAGGTGAACAGTGGGATTCAATGATCTTAAAGGTCTTTTCGAACCAAAATTATCCTACGATAATCAAAATAGCATGTGATTTCAGAAAAAAATCAATGAATGACTCTATATTCTCATTTGTATCTATATGTCAGAACCATTCCATTGTGGTGTTCCTTCTGGGTGGAATATCTTTTTGTTCCAGCAGTGACTGCATTTTCTGAGCAAGATTTGAATGAATTAATCTCTCTTTTCAGCTATGTGAATAAATTCCCAACACTTCTAAGCAACCACAAAACTAAAAATTGACCTTTCTTGAAGCAGAGCTTGCATAATATTTTGTACTTTTAACGTGGTTTTCTTGAGAGAATTTTTCATGCTCTGAAACCTAGGTTTATTATGCCACATCAATCTGTTAAAATTTCAGCTATTTAGGCCTGCAAACTGCATTGAATGTGTCTGTAATAAACTCCTGAAGCAAATTCATCACATCTACCTTACACCATGCAATTCTATCAAAGAGTTAAGGAACTAGCATTATGTCGCAAGCACAGCTGTAAATCTCTCTCAGCCTGGACATGCAAAACATTTAAGGTCTGCGTCTAAGAGTTTGCATCTTCCATCATTTAATAATTTGTTCTCAAGACCAAGTCTACTAGTTTTTCTGAGATGCTCATAGTAACCACTTTAAGACACCACTTTCTTTTACTTCATGTCAAAAAGAAACAGCTAGATAATTTGAGTTCATTTTTAAGTGATCCTGTGAACAGCAAAGGATACTTGTGCATCATCTTACAAGGATAACTTTTCTTTATTTGTTTGACATTGAGAATAGAGTACCTCACACCTCTACTACCTTGCAATACTCCACATATTTCAACTGAGGATTCACAAGGGGAAAGAGACTAATGAAGCGACCGTTTTCTACCTCACTCCATCAGTACTGGCCATACTAGGACACTGCAGGAGACAGAAGACTGCTGCCTTTTCTCAGCCACTATCAAGTCCCTTAGAGCAATAAAAATCCAATGAATCACCAGTGGTGCCAGGTCTATCTACAGGAATCATCAGAGTTTTATTGTATACAACATGGCTTTCCCATATGAGCAGATTTTCTGAGTTGGTCACTGAAATCAACACTGAGTGCAGCTAAGTCAGTGCTGTTCCTGCACCTACTGGTACTGCAATTATTTCCATAATACTAGCAAGTAATTGATGCTGTTTACAATAATACTGAATGCATGTTTGAAGGATACATGCTGAAGGTATGGAAGTAGCAATGAAGGAGGATCTAGTGCATGCCATTCTAAATGAGAACATGCAACATAAAATTCACACAACTTCAGAAGATCCAGGTGTCCACCTAGTGTTACTCTAAAGCATTAATTTGTGGGATACTCTCCTAAGAGCTCCTCAGAGCTTCAATCATATTGCAAATCCACGTGTTACCTGCACACCTGAATTAGACCTAAATAAAACAGATTCAATAAAGTGCTGCACTCCTCAGTGAAAAAGTGTTCAAATATAATGGTGTCAAAAGAGCAAGGCAGCTATAATTCCAGCTAGGAATAAATTTCTAGGAAGTGACAAACATTTAATATGCAACAACGATACAGAGGCAGAATGTTTCTTTTGTCAAACAACAAACAAATGCTTCAAGGCACACAGGAATCACAAAGGATTAATTACTTCACTGATACTGTCTACTTGAAGTGGGCGCTTCAACCAATCAGCAGTGCTTATGATGACATCTACCAAGAAAAATTTAGTCTTTCAGACTTATTCGTTTTCACAAATGATACATTTACTGAAGCATTTTTTGCATACCCACGAGATGGTACTAATAAAAGGAACTGGATGCTACAAGTATAATTACTAAGAGTCAGAGATTCAAGGCAGAGGGAGCCAGACAAGCTGAACTACCCATGATATCTGTTTGTCTTCAATGTATACACAATATCTTTGTCAGCTAGCCATCTGGTTTCTTACACACATTGAAATAGAAGATTTTTATTCATTGTTATTTCAAAGTCCTTTTGAAAGTCCTCCCTTAATCCAGGTGGTAAATAATACTTCTAAGACTTCAGGGGTTTTAAAAACATTTAGTTTTATAAGAGGACTAGGTATCACAGAATTGCTGACCGCCAGAGCACTTGTATACAGACATTTGGATGATCACAATACAATTGAATAATTAATTTGAACTCTTGCAAATGCCAGAGGCCTCAGATTCAGAGAGACCCAGAGGATGTTGCGATCTTGCTTAAAATGCTCAAGAGCAACTGGATGGACCCAGAAAGCAGTGAACAGGTGGCTGTCAGCCTGTGAAACTAGTCCTGCTGTATGTTTCTTAGGAGCAAAGATGATATAGCTTCCAGATCTGCCTTGAAAAAGAAAAAAAAAGTGCAATTCTTCTAGAATTTTACATGGTTTGGGATCTCATCTGAAAGAAAAGGGTACAGAGCTCTGAAGAAATAATGTCATAGTCAAACAAGACAGGGGGTTTTGGCCCATGTTAAATGTTGCCCTGATGTCTTATTTTTGCTCTGAGGACTGCCCTCCTCCCTGTGTAGCGGCTCATTTTCTATAGATCATGATTAAAAGAACAGAATGAAGCAACTTCAGGAAAAGCAGAAGCAAAGAATGCAAGTCGTGCTAAAACCAGCCCCAGGCCAGATTGGTATTATTGCTGGCATAAGTCTGAGCCAAAGAACAAACACTGCTAATAGTAATTTGCAGAGTTTGTGGAAAGTGCCTGGTCATTGGCAAAGGAAAATGGTGCAAAAATTGATGTGGTAATCCATACATGCTGGGGCATAGCAATAAAATGTGCTGACAGGTACAACAGAGACAAAAGTGCTTAAGAACAGAGCTGCAGATCACAATACGATAGACTAATACTTTTTTGCATAGCTTCATCAATAAACTGCATTTTATCAAATGCTTGACCAAAAGGACAGTTAGAATTATATTATAAGCATAAGCATGACAAAGATATCTGTAATAGTATCAGCTCCTCTGCTTTATACTAGCCAAAGATCACTGTGAGGAAGTCTAACTCCTGCATCAGCTCCTCTGTGGAGAAGGGAGGGACTGCTGTTATTTTGTTCTCAACAGGTACAAAAAAAATCAGTCATTTCTTAAGACACAAATGCCCCTATACTTCAACCAGGGGAGCAGAGCAGTGAAATCCTACACAACACACCAGAAAAGAAGGGAGCAGGGGGTAAAGCAAACCAAAGTTTAATAAGAGCATATGCTCCCTCAGAATCAATACGTGTAAACCAGCCACTCGACTTTGCAGGATTCCTGTTTACAATTTGCATCAGCACTGCTAGGGAAAAAATGAAAACACTGTAGTTTTTGTGAACAGGTGAATTTATCGGCAGACTTCTCATTGCTTGAGCAAGTCTGGAGTTTTCCCAACGCTATTTCAGTATTTGCAGGAATTCACATGTCATTTCTATGTCACTAAAAGTGCAGAAACTGAAATAAGCAAAAGGCATTGGTAATTCTTCTGCTCCAGAAAGCTGCAATTTCACTCCAGACAGCTCCTGCTGTGCAAAAGCTACCTGCACGAGCTTGTGTTCTATGCAAAAGTAAAGCTGGATTTGGGAGACCCCTGCAGTATTGGTATCAGTTCCAGACAACTAACTGGATGGCTTGCAGCAAACGACCTAGAACGTAGAGCTTTATTAGCTATAAAATTACACTGTTCAAAAGTTGAACAGTGAAGTAAAGGCTACTAAAGATCATTTTGAAGTGGATTGGTGGGGGGAGAATTAGTAGGTTTTCTCAAGTTTCCACCTGATTCCTTCTAATTGACTTACAGTACATCTAGCAGCCTTCCTGCAAGAAGATACTGTATTTCTAAAACAATGGATATGCATTATATTTCCTAGATTGTGTTAAGAATCTTCAATTACTAAAGAAGCACAGCTTAAGCATTACAATGTGTGTTTGCCAGTAGGTGAGTGGGTAATGTCATTAAAAATATACATCAATATTGCAATGTTCCAGGTTAGCAAAGGCTACTAAACCCTGCACATAGAGATATATTTTCAGAAAGCATCATCAGAATTTATGCTTCAGATGTTACCAATAGCTAACGTTTCTGATCTTACTTCGTTTACTGATTGGGGTTGCAGTCAGCCCTGCATTTTCTGTTCTTTTCAGCTTGCAATGTGAAAGCTGTTCTACAGGAAAGCAAGCATAGACAGTGCTCTGATTTCTCCACACTCACTTTAACAATTTGACAGATTATGAATCATTTGATTAGTGTTGGTGTGTTTTGGTGCTGTTTTTTTTTTGGTTTTGTTTTTGTTTTGTTTTTAATACTGTATTTTATTATCTGTGCTCTCCAATACAAAGGATACTGTCTTTACATCTTTCTTGTCCTCATTTTGCAATGCTTTACCACCAGGAGGAGCTGCAAGGTGCCTCATAACAAGGTAGAAAACTCCCGGAAAATTCATCTTTGAACATACATGTAGCAAACATTTGCTCTAGACACAGCCACCACTCGAAACAAGTATTTCAGCCCACTACTTACAACAACATTTCTAATCAGATACTTAGCATGGCTGAAAATCAAAGGCTACATTAGTCACTTGTCTCCTAAAATTATCCAGCACAACTTCTATTATTTTAAAAACACTTTTGAGGTTCCTGATAAAAAGAATTAGCTATTATTTGTAGCTTGACTTCTCCCAAATGTAGGATGAATGGAACCAAGTGTTAGCACTGGGATTCATGCACAGTCACATGTGTTTGTGCATGCAAAGGTCTCTTCTGTACACGAAGTTTTTTCAAGAGAAAAAGTGTACCACAAGCTGAGCCCTATACTAAACTGGCTACGATGTGTCCAGAGAAGCAGGGAAACTGGATTAGCATTTATTACATTTTAATGTCTCCCCAAAATTTAGTGTATACATCATTTTTTAATCCCAGAGGATGAATTAGTCAATAATTTTGGCTGAAACCTATGGAATTTTATGTTATTTCCTTCTCCATTTTACAGCAGATTTAGTATTTAGTCATAGAGATGTAAACCAACAATAGCATACTGCAAACATAGTATTCAAAGTGATGGTCATAACAAATATTTTACAAGCCAAGCATACTTTGAAATTTTTTAACTTTTTTCCTAACTAGATTAATGACACATTCAGGAAGCAGATAAGAATGATCAAATTATCACATTTTTTCACCAATTAACAGGAGATGAGTATATAAATTAAATAATACCATTATATCTTTCTTCTTTTCATTCTATTTCCTGTTTCAGCATCTAGCTTTCTCTCTCCTGAACCTGACACTTCAGTCATTTGCTGATAAAGTACCAACCTTTCCTTCTCGTGCTGTTTCTCACAGTGCATGAGCAGTAGAAATCAGTTAATTCTTCAAGTCTGTTCATCCTTTTGCTTCTCTACTGCAATGCTGCTGTCTACCAGCATGGCAACCAGTGCTAGTGACTGGTATGATCTGGACACCTATTTGCTAGGAATCAGAAGTGAGCTTGGTCCAATTCCATCAAAATTTACTTTGCAAAAGAAACCCCTATTTCCAAATTTAGCATGTTGTTTAAATGCATCATCTCAGGACATTCAGTCATTAATGAAGTTTCATTTTAACTGTAGGAACTTTCCAATTTTGCTTTCAGTGATAAAATGAAATGGATAATTTGGAGTACTGAAATGTTTTACTAGTAGCTTTCATCACTTATGCTGAGGGTCTCTAGGCCCTCATATGAATTGGAACTATACCTAAAAAAGCTGCTCTCATGAATTTAACTGCATACACCATACAGTCTTCCAATAAAGCAACACTCCATTTTCTTTGTCTGTTGTCAGAACAAACCCAAAATCTACAACAGATATATTTAGGGTCTCCAAAGATAAATCTGTTGCAATCTTCTGAGAAGCATACTATGGCTCTGTACCTTCTAAATACATAACAGTCCAATGCTAAGAAAAATAGCTGGAAAGCATTCTCCACACACGAGTAAATGCATGTTTTAGAGCTGGACGATAAAAGAGCATCCATTGTATATCGGAGGAAGAACACCATTATCCACTCCCTCGGCCACACACTTCCAAGAAGATGTAGCAAAATTCTACTTACTTATTACAACACCACTAAGTTCTTTGTCAGGCATGGCTTTCCCCTTGAAGAATGAGGCAACACTGATGGCTCACAGTGTTTACAGCATGAGCGGGATGCATAGATTTCACACTTATGTGCAGGAAGGTGGCATCATGTTTTTCAGCAAAATTTACCTAGCTGTTTGAAAAATAGTCTTACTTATTGGAACAAAACAGGTGACATTAAGACTTGACAGGATCTCAAGAGGTAATTTCACGTAACATTTTGCCACTTTTAAAGCTGCTCTCCCAGTCATTTGCTGGCCATCTTCTGCTACCAAGTAAGCCATGAAGAAGTCCACGAACCAGAGACTGGAAGATGCTGCTTCCTTCTACTCCCAGCTATGCCAAATTCAACTCATGCATCTCGGGAAGGAAGGAAAACCTACAGGAAGAAAATAGAGAAATTACGTAAGAGAAAGCGAAGGGAGACTAGATTTTAAGTATGAAGATTTTAACACTTTGACCAAGTATGGTAAGTTTTTACTTGAACTGACTCTCAAGTTACAGGATTCTTTAAAAGGGGGAGGAGTGACTTCCCCTAAGAAAGTACTAGTATCATTCTAACGACTAATACATACCTTTATACGAGCCACTTAT
This sequence comes from Nesoenas mayeri, assembly GCF_963082525.1. NCBI lineage: Eukaryota > Metazoa > Chordata > Aves > Columbiformes > Columbidae > Nesoenas > Nesoenas mayeri. The sequence continues at coordinate 90,315,157 of NC_137543.1, read as the reverse complement.
CAACCCAAATCAAAAAATAGATAGTTTTACAACAAAAGAAAGCAAGCAGTCTGATTAGTTACAAAAAATAGCTCATCAGTTCAGAGTAATGTAGCCCTAGTATCAAAGTATCTAGTTAGCACGTATACTCAACCTCACAAAGTACATATGATGTAGAGAATTTTTGATCCAAGTCACACAGATGTGGAACAAAGATGCATAGGGTCAGTTGTTTTAACTGCTGTTCAGCACAAATCCAATGTTACCATGGAACTCTCTATTATAACTCAAATTTTGACCCTGAGTAGAAATAAACAATTTAGCATCTCTATTCAAAATAACTCTTTTCTTCCTCACATGCATATCATTTAACACTTATCTGGACTGAACTGATCTGCTTTTTTTATCACCCAGTCACTCAATATCATGACATCCTTCTGCACATCTTTGCCGTTGGCACACATCATTCCTACTGTGACAATCTCCATCAGGAGTTAGCAGGTCAGTGGATGAGGAAAGATCAGTGCACGTTATTTATCTTGACCACTGTAAGGCTTTTGACACTTCCTCCTCTAATATCCTCATACACAAACTGACTAAGGAGACAGTGAAATAGATTGAAAACTGCCTGAAGTGCTGGGTTTAAACAGTTGTGATCAGCTGCATGAAGCCCACCTGGAGCCCAGTCACTAGTGGTGTATCCCTAAGAGTGATACCAAGACTAGTACTGTTTCACCTGGATGACAGGACTGAGTGCAACCTCAGCAAGTTTGCAGATAATACAAAACTGTGAGGAATGATCAATACACCAGAGAGTTATCCTGCCAGTCAGAAGGACCTGGACAGGCTGGGGCAACAGGCAGACAGGAATCTTATGAAGTTTGAAAAGGTTTTGCACCTGGGACAATGCACCAAAATGGTGTGGACACTAAATGGCTTTGCAGAAAAGGACTTGAGGGTCCTTGTGGACAATAAGTTGTCCATGAGCTATGTATGTGCCCTTGTGGCAAAGATAGCCAACAGCAACCTGGGCTGATTTAGGAAAGTGCTGCCAGTAGGTTGAGGGAGATGATTCTTCCCCTGGGTTCAACACAGATGAGACACACCTGGAGTTTTGTGCACAATTCTGGACTCTCCAGTAGAAGAGAGACACAGACACACCAGAGAATGTCCACCATCCAAGATTAATAAGAGATCAGGACAATGGACACAGAAGGACAGGCTGGAAGATTATGGGAAAGAAAAGCCTTAGGGGGATCTTATCAAGGCAGGTAAATACCTGATGGAGGACGTAAAGATGATGGAGCCAGTGCTCCTAGGTGACAAGACAAGTGGCAATGGACACAAATTGAAATAAAGGAAATCTCATTTAAATATTAGAAAAAGCTTTTTTACTATGATGGTGGTCAAACACTGATACATGTTTCCCTGAGAGGTTAAGGAGTCTCCATGCTTTGAGATATTAGACATGGTCCTGAGCAACCTACTCTAAATTTACCCTGTTTTGACCAGGTCACTTGTACTAGATGATCTCCAGAAGTCCCTTCCAAAATTAACAATTCTATGACTCTTTTGAAAAAAAAATGCCAAAAGAATATGTATTTCTCTGTATCCTTACAAATTTTGTTCTCTTTTACTTTAATGTTTTCTAACAATCTTACATAATTAATAGATACTAAGACCATATTCAAAATTAAACTTGCCTTAGAGCAAAAAGACAATGCAAAGAAGGATTACAAAGGAAAATTTTTATGTACTAGGGTAGCTTCTAAGAACACCATCAACACCAAAAAAACATCACCAGCTCACATTTAAAGAGAGGTGACCAGCCTCTGACACCTGAACTTTGCAAGCAGCTTAAGTGCAGCTGCTGACATGGACCTGCATCACACCCCTGTCAACAGGATTGTGGTGGCCTGGAGTCTGCCAGCACATCTCAGACCTGAGCTGTGGGGGAAGTGAATTATCAAGAGCCGGTCTCCAAATTACATTGGATCCCAGCTAAATGTCCCACCCCATTTACTTCCAACTCAGTTGTGATTTCCTGCTAAAATTTCTTCTTTCCCTAGCTTGCTGATAACCTGTCTTCTAGATTTAGTTATATGAAGATTCTGATACATTACTATATTCATGGGAAGATCAGTTATCCCTGTACTAGAAGATGATTCCTGTACTTTTGCATAAATATATAGGCAATATAGATATTAATATAAACAATGAGAGAAGATTATTATAAAACAGCACTTAAATGTATACCGAGGCTGCTATGCTGCCAGCACACATGTATTTTATTTTGCTCAGCTGAACAGTCCCACTGAGATCAGCAAAAATAGAAAACATGCTACAGTTCCATACCTTACAGAACTGATGATTTAGGAAAATTAATCAATTGGAAATTATGAGCTATATAGCACAATTACAATCAAAAGGAAAGACTGGTGTCTTCCAACCAAAAAGGCTTAACCAAGATCTAGTAGCAATTTTTTGTCTTTTTAAATGAATATAGAAATACTTACCTGGAAGAAAAACAAGTAACAGTTGTCTTCCCTTGAGCTTGCAACCCAGGCCAAGTCTGCACCGCCTATTACCGCCTGACAACTTGTTGCCATGGCCTCCAGCCAGCCCAGCTGTGGCTAATTTAATTTGTCACAGGTGCAGCAGTAATCAGCCAGCAGGAGCTGGGGCCGCAGCCACAGGCATCCTGCAGAAACCAGGTACCCGCTGCAACAGGGAACTGGTGGGAGTCAAAGCTGAGAGGACAGCGCAAAACACATGGGCAGCTCTCTTAAGATAAAAAGTTGCCCGAATGTCTTTCCCACCTGCCCTATGTTAATTTTATTGCCATTAAAATCAATGTAAGAGAACAGCCTGTACATGATTTAAGTGTTGTAGAAACTGCAGAATGCCAGTAAAGCAATACTGAAGTAAATATTAAGCTCTTTTGTAAGAGCTATAGGCTTGAGCCTAAGCCTCTCAAGGCCTGGATGGGTGTTGCCATCTGTAGGTAATGTGCAAAGAGATTGGCAACACCTGCATTTCCTGCTTCACCCCTTTCCCACAATTTCTTCCATCCCTATGTTAAAATAAGAATAAGGTCTATAAAGGTGCCTTGTGAAATTAAGATAGGTACATACCCCTGAGGAAATCCTATGGACACCATCCGTCACTGGAGGGTGATTCTGTCCACAACCCTGGGCCAGCTCTAGAGAGCAATGAGGCTGAAACCATTCCCCTGCACTCAGCATTTCATGCCGGTGAGCTTAAGGCTGCTCCCTAAACAGCAGATGAATTTTAAGGTCATCCTTCTGAGGTCATTTTCTGCTGTACAAGTACATGGGAAATTGAAAGTTCTGCAACAGTAGGAGGCTCTGCAATCCTTTTGAGGTATAGGTTTATTATATAAAATGAAAGCAAGTTATATGTCACTTGAATGCTGAATCTATCAGCAGGTACACAGACTTACATGCTATTGTGACTGCATTTATAGAAGCTTTTCCACTGAAAATGTTTTAGAAGATTGGGGCTTTGAATTTATTTTGTTGGGTTTTTCCATCTGGTTAAAAATTTATGACAGTTCATGCATATCTACCACCACTTCCTCAGAACCATTGTTTTACCAGTCTTTCCTAGTTTCATCAACAGTATGCCTCAGAATGGATCCAGTTCTCAATGTAAAACAAATTGAGGCTACAAAAACTATAAAATATATGTATTTTAATACTCTGGTTTGTACCTGACAAATATGAAGTACCTGACATGCTGAGACCATTACCCTCTCCTTTGACCAGTGTTCTCACTCCTATGTCTTGTCGTTGTCATATCTGTATGTTGTCTCTTGATTTACAGTGTTACAAGACACTGTAAACCTTAATCCTTTTGACGTGGAATGTCTTCTGGTCTTGTGTCTGTACAAAACCTTTCACTGTGGGAAGCAAGCCTGTGCCTCGTGCTACCACAAGACAAGTGTTAAACAATGAAGAAACAAAATTTGGGCTTAACAACCCTCCAGAAGATCCGAATGCTCCGCATAGTCCCCTTGAGAAATTCAAAGCTGTTCGGTGATAAACACAAACTAAACCATGCATTTATATTCACCATAAGGGACGACTGAAGCATGCACCTGAATAAATCAAGGAGTAATTAAAAATCACCTGCATCCTAAGAACTCAAAAAAAGTATGAATGCTGTCATCTGAAAATGCCAGCTGGAATGCCAGTCCTCATTAAAAAAACCCACAAACCTTAACCAGAAATTCACTACCATTCAAGACTATTGCTAATTAATAAACACCAAATTGGCTGGATTCCAGTAAGCTGAACGGCAGTAGATGAGCTCTAACCATTCTGACAAACATGATCTCAAGGAAGGTGAATATCCTGGTGATATCCTGGTCTAGACAAAACCAGAAAGAGATTAAGGGTTGTGGAGGTGCAATGTAGATATCAACGAATAATCATCAGAGCACAGTATGAAACCTGTTTACTGAAGTGACATTATTTCATAGTTTACTTAAGAATTTGGGGTTTTTCAGTGTAAACTAACTGCTGGCATGTATTATCCAAGCCTTATGTAGGGAAAGGTGAGAAACTACAGGAAAGCATTGTAACAGGTCTAGATGAGTCCATTGGATTTGGGCAGACAAAAGGGGACAGTGGCAAACTTCCTAGTTCCACTAGGGAAGTTTTGAGGTGAATTTTGCCTTTACTGGAATTTACAGAATTGCCCTAGATGAAGGAAATCAGATCAGAAGTCCTCTCTTAGCAAAAGGATATGTTAAGTACGTGCTGAAGTATTTTGGGAACATGCAGACAAAAACCCATGTTGAATCACTTAGCAGTCTAATTGAGACCATCCTGAAAAAAGCTCTGCCCTTGAGAAGTAAACCAGTCCTGCACAATAGACAGTCTGCAAAACAAATTACACACTGAGCAGCCAAAAGACAGCACGTACATCCTAAATTCAGATGCTCACTGGATTATTACCAAATAGTTTAATGGCCAAATTGGGGTTGCCAAAGTGCTGGAGTTGTAGGAGGTGCAGTCCAACACTGGTAAACCCAACTCTGCTTTAACTGCTCTAAGTTTATGCTACCCTGAATTCAGCAGCTTGGTGGGAGTCATTAGATAGTTGGTACCTTTTCTGCTAATGTTCATGTTAATAAAGCCAGTCACAGTTAGACTGTGGCCACCATATGGAAAGTGAGATATACTAAGCTAGTATAGGAACTAAGTCTGACTAGACATAGGGATAAAGTCCAAATACAAATGTTTTGGCAATCGTGCCATCTTGAATAGCGACTATGCCCTGAGCTGCATCAACTCCACTGTTTTTGTGGTGAGAGTAATTCGAAATGGGAAATGGGTCAGCTGACGGGTTTTCTTGAGTGGGTTATTTCTTAACTTGATTAGTTCTCTGATCTGATTCACTGTCCACACCAATACTAGTGTTGGCACAGCACAACGGGCTATGCAAGGGTGAGCACAAACAAGCAGACAGACTACTTATTTTACAATAATATCTTACAATACATCATGGCCCAGAGAATCCCACACATGAAAAAAAGTGTTTACTTCAACATTTTTTTGGCAGAAGGTGAAGTTCACGATGCAGTCTTTTTCTTACTGAGACCATTAATAGTTTCACCTCCTTCTATCAGCCAAAAAAAAAGGTGCAGGGATTTAACATCTTCCCCTCCCCTCTGTCAACTTTGATTTTAACAGGCTAATAGATGCACATTACTATCGCTTTATAACTCACTTCCTAGAGAATCAAGCTAACAGCCCCATTTATACCTACATACAGAGATAATTTCTGTGATATGAGAATAAAACATTTTAGCCATACAAACAGCCCAAGACAACAAGACAGAAAGTGAAACAAATCCCTCAGAGGCCGTAATGTTGCTGCTTTAATGTCATAAGCTGATGTAACAGAGCCCTGCTGCTGAAAGAAGCAATCCACCTGCCTGGCAGGCTCCCTCACACCTCCTTCCTTGGCACCAGCATGAGAGTGCATTCAGTTGTCTGATGAAAAGGAGCAGGGGTTGATCTGGGTAACAATTAACCTTTATTCGTTTACTGACTTGGTTTTGCCTGGTTAATTGTAACTCAGATTAATTCCCTGAACTGGTTCAATGCTTGGCTATGAAAACAGCTGTGTCAGCAGGAAAAAAGGCATGGAAGTGAAACAGAAGGGACCAAGGAAAATAGAAAGACTACTCCTCTCAGTAGCAGTGTTTGCTTACGCTGGCTTAAAGTTTAAACTGTGAAATGATGGTCCAAACCTTTTTTTTTTTTTAAATTATTTTTTTAAGTGAAAATACAAAAAGCAGGAGTGCCAGTTCTTTGGCAAAAGAGTCTGATGAGCCCATAGACAACATCTGCATCATTTAATGGTTCAGGAAACTGAAAAGGATTCCAGTTCAGGAAGATTCCAATTCCTTTAATTAACATCAATTCTGTTGTTCTTTGATTCATATGTGAAACAAGACTCCTGTAACCACATCTCCTGATTGAACTCCTGTCAATAATGTTTCTTTCCCAGGTGCTCTTAGTGTGAAAAAACGATGCAACTCAACAAACCACTTCAGATACCTTCAAACAGTACTTTCTCATTTACTTAATTTCACAGATTATTTTTAAGTGGCTATCTGGCCAGTCCTGGCAAAGAGGATATGACATGTAACCTTTCACAAATAGCAGTTACATTTCAGAGCAGCAGGATGAGAATGTAAGTATTCCATAGATTGTTAGTAAGGGTTGTAAATATACAACGTATTTTAAAACATGGGTCTTTCAAAAGCTAAGTATATAAATTTGCTGTTTACCAGGCAAACTTTTACAAAATCTCTGAGGTTGTTTTGTGTGTTATTTCCTCAAAAAATATTATTTGTAATTGCACTTTTGTTTCTATTCTGTTGAATGTCTTAAGAATAATATTCCTATGCAGTTTAAATGTTCAGTGAAAACATTGAGCAACCTGCTGAGGAAAGTGTAGCAATTTCTGAACACAAACACACTAGATGACAGAGGGAAGCCTCAAAACAAGATTACCAAATAGTTTATTTAAATATGCAAGAGTTACTTGTAAGAGCAGCTTAGTGCTAGTCATAAGCACAAAAGTTATCATGCCTGCAGAGTATATAGCCTTCTCCTGTTTCCAGCTACTGGAAGCAAATGATGAATGACAGAAGTAAACAGGAATCTGCCCATGTTCTACCTAAGGACAATCATACTAGACCCTGCACAACACTGACCTCTCCTATAGCTCTATTGTAAAGGGATCAAAAAGAGTGGACAGTAAAATACTGGGAGAAAATATGGAGAGACAGTAAAGCACACAGGGAAGGGTCTGAGCAGTAAAAATACAATGTGACAGATAACTTTATGGCACACTTGAGGCAAGTTCTTCTATAGCGGCAAAGTGCCAAAGTAATTACAGCACTTTCCAGACATGAGGCTTGGCCCTTCAAATCCTCATTTCTGTGACTATTTCAGTGATGTAGGCCTGAACTTGCAGTCCATCTTCTGTGATCTTAATAAAAATTATATGTGTTGTCCAACTGAATGCTGAGAGTTTTGGAAAGATTTGTAATTCAGGATAGAGGAGATCATGTTTTTTACTAGAGGATGGTAACCTACGGCTAGATGAGGTAACTTAATTGCATTCACGGTAAAGGAACTGCAATGGTTTGAAGCAGCAAGGATATTTTTGGATGGAACAGATTGTGAGAAGACACAGCTCAAGGCATGTACCACTTGGTCAGTGGAGAACATTAATGAGACCTGAGGACTAAGAACTTGGTATTTTAGATCTGAACTAAGGACAATGCTGCAAAAAGGCAGTTCTTCCAGAATTACTGATTGTCTGAGAATGAACCAGCAATCCAGCCAAGAAAAGTGGAGTAAAGTGCTGTACAATTAGTTAGTTGCTGATTAGAGCTCATGTTTATATTTCTCTGTTGATAAAAATCTCTGTTCAAGTAAATGGGTCCAAGTCTAATTTCTTCTTGGATGTCAGGAACTGAGCATATCTTTCATTCTGAGGTAAGAACATGACCCACATAAACAGGAGTTTCCAAAACCAGGCTTACAAAGACACCAGTGATTAATGCCCCTTGTTAACATTATAGTTTCCTACACTGTAGCAGCAAAGCTATGAAAGCCCCTCTCCCACATGTATGGAATTGTTTGTCATCATCCATGCAAAAAGCATGCCAATATTGTCACACAAGTAAGTCCCACAGGATTTATTGGATTGATTTTCAAGAGGAAGGTGAACAAATCACCAAGATAACTTTCTGTTACATATGTATTAAAGTTCCCTGTGGTGATAATGCAAAATCATCTGCCATGGAAATCAAAATCTGAATAATAAAGTACCTGACACATCTGTTTCCTGGATAAACAATTTATATCAAAGAGAAAACAGCTGCCTTGTCACAGTAAGGGATGACAAATATTCAACTCTTTAATACTGAGTACAGTGACATTAAAGAATGCATATTTCAGAAAATCTATGGGACAAACTGGCAAACACTCAACATTAAAGACTGCAGAAATTATTGCAAAGACACAAGAACTATCATTATAGCAAAAAAAAAAAAAATTATGCTGGTCAGATTGTAGAATATTTTGCAATCTTGAAGGAACTGGAGATGCAGATAATACAGTGATCACCTTGATGTATCAGAATCAGCTCCCATGATGTCAACACCATTCCTCCCTTCCACTGTGAAGTTACACGAAACACTTTTTGTTCAGACTTTTATCAGCATGTCAAAGAACCTGCAATTATGCTGAAGCACACAGCACATAGATATAGATTACAACAGTCAAACCACTCACTCTGCAAACAAAACATCAGGATCCAGTGGTCTGAAAATTCATTGCTTGATTTTGTATTTCATAATAAGGGCATAATATTTTCTCTAGCATATACATAGCTTATAATTATTATGACAGGATGTATATGGTAAAATGCACACATAGAAAAGGCCAGAACAAAAGTGTGTAATATTAAGCCACATGCAAATCCCATCTTGTGAGGTATGTGACTTTGTTCCCCTAAGATCCCACTTCCATGAGTGAGAATACATTGCAAGGAAGAAATGGTTAAAAGCATGTTAAGAAAATAGGTAATGTCACATACATAAGGAAAAGATAACAACACCAATAGAACAGAAAGATGTTTTTGTGACACACTACTCACAAAATGCTTGTTTAATATTTCAGCTTACCTGAGCAGTCAGATGAATGCTAAGTAGCTAAGTAATTGAAAGGAGGACAAGAGAAGAATAAAGAGAGAAGAAAAAAAGGAAGAAGGACATCTGGAGGTATAGGTTTCTAGAGAGAGACACACACATCAAATTGCGCTCTTGTAGACACAATACATGGATTGTGACATGTATCTTAGAAAGGTGAAGAGAAAAAGAATTCACTGTGCTTGCTATTTCTCTATATCTTCCTTTGGTGAGCACTGCATACTGCTGGTGTCCCTATTTAATTCCTACAGCATACAATCCATCTTTGACTGAATCCAGAGATGCCTCTTTTCTGTCTTCAGGTACAACTGGAAAAAGTTTATTCATTCTCAGAAGTTCCAGTATGACTTTATTAAAAAGACAGGTCTATTTCAACTGATTTACATGCAATAGAAAGAAGTTAAGAAAAATAAGATCTAAGATATTTAATCTCATATATTTAACAGCAAAGTTTTCTGCAGGTAGTATGGGGTGAGAAGGAAGCTCGCAAATAAAGCACAGCTGCTGTGCTCTGTGTTCACCTGCGCAGAGGCAACAGAAAACATAATGCAAGCGACTATTTTGCCTTGGAACTGAAATGGGTGAGCTGGGTCTAATGGGCCACTTTTGTTACTGTTACCTTCAGCTAAGCAAATATATAAAAGGCTTTTGTGTTTTCAAGAGGGTAATAATTTCAAGGCAAAGAGAATTCAGGAGAAGTGCACTCCCCCCTCCCCAAATACTTCTCATGTCGCTTCTAGACAGTAGTACAAAATGTGAAACTGTATTATTTTGAAATAAAAGAAAGAATATAAGAATTTTACACAAGGATAAAAATGCAGCCAGGAAAAACCTTTTGTCTTACCATTAACAATAAAATGCTAGAGAGGACATTGTCATTAGGGACTTGTTTGTCCAACAATAAATCTGAAGCAACTTACCAAATGAGTTCTCTGGGGAGTCCTCTCTAGATTCATCACATTAGTGCTAACAATAGTACTACAGTAAACTTTCAACTGATGCTCATTACATTCCTGCAATTATTTTTCTGGCCTTTTCAGACTACAAGACTAAAACTATTGTGTGCATAAGCTTTCAGTAAAATAAACTATTATTTGACAAAACAAATGCCAGCATTTTAGAGCAGAATTCTTTTCTTTTTTATTCACAGAAAGCCTCATTCCTGTAGCTCAGAGGAAAAAATTAGCCCATAGTTTGGCTTTATGCATTCAAAATACTGTCTCTGTCTAACAAGGTACATACTTTAAAGCCATGAGTTTTGCTTGATCAAGGCCAAGTAAGAGTATAGAACAACAATACCATTTAATATAACACCTTTAGAAGGGTGCTTTCAAAGTCTTTTATAAACATGAATTTCATCTCACAACTCTGTGTAGCAGAGAAAGAAATTGCCACTGAGAGGCTAAAACGCAAATAAATACCTATTTTAAGTAGGTCAGATAGAGATGCAAACCAGTAAAGGTTGTGTCTGAAATTGAGAAATGGTAGGCTTTTGGATCTGTAATCATAAGCAAAATTCAAGATGTATCAAGTTCAAAGAAGAACACTCGTGCTTGAAATTCAAGGCTGTGTTAGAAAAAGTCAGCTACATGTGATTTGACCAGAGTCACACATCACAACCATGGCAAGATGAGAAAAAAAACGTGCCATCCTAATTGCTGGTCTCAAACAGTTATGTACACTTTTGGAAAACAGTAACCAAGAATTTAAGGAAGGAGAACCCCACAGCTCATTAACAGCTTTGAAACATTTATCCTTGAGGGAGAACTCATAATCCTAAATGCATTTACTTCTGGGGAAAGGAAAAACAAACAAACAAGAAATCAAATCAGGACGAAAAGGTGATTTTATTGGGTGCTTTTTGAAAGGAGACTGACAGAGCTGAGTATCCCAGTCACGAAGATCTTCCCAGCACCTGACTGAACACAGAAACATCTTTCCCAAAGCAGATAACATCAGCAAGGAAAAATTAAACATACCCTGAGAAGCGAAAGCTCAAAGTGCAAAAGCTTAGCAATAAACAGCAATAGATGGGACAGACACTAGGATTTATTTCACTTTTGCACGGCACCAGTCCTATTGAGGTACAGACCCAAGGCTATTCAGTAGCCCACCAGGTGATTTGTGTGGATAAACAATGACATGAACATATTTAAGAGCTACCTAGCAGGCAAAAATAGAAAGATAATACAAGTAATGGCCCCCATCAATAACGTGATGTGTGTTACAAGGCACTTTTGAGGGGCTGAGCTGAGTCCATTACTTTTGCTCACTGGCTTCACATCTGATCATTTTCCACAGTCTCCTCTCTGACAGTGCCAGCTGCCCGTCAGGCTTAGAATCATAGAATGTCCTGAGTTGGAAGGGACCCACAAGGATCATGGAGTCCAACTCCTGTCCCTGCACAGGACAACCCCACAGTTCACACCACGTGTCTGAGGGCGTTGTCCAGTCTCTTCTAGAACACTGTCAGGCTTGGGGCCCTGACGCCTCCCTGGGGAGCCTGTTCCAGTGCTCCACCACCCTCTGGGGATGAACCTTTTCCTCATGTCCAACCTAAACCTCCCCGGCACATCTTCCTGCCATTCCCTCGGGTTCTGTCGTTGGTCACCAGAGAGAAGAAATCAGCGCCTGCCCCTCCTCCTCCCCTTGTGAGGAAGCTGTAGCCCCATGAGGTCTCCCCTCAGTCTCCTCTTCTCCAGGCTGAACAAACCCAGTGACTTTAGCCACCCCTCATACGGCTTCCCCTTCAAACCCTTCACCAGCTTCGTGTCACTCTTCTGGACACTCCAGTAGCTTCCACAACAACCTGTTTCATTTCTGACCCCGAAGTGCATTTCCCAGGTTATGGCCCCAGACTGCTGTCACACCTGCACCTGGTCGCTCGTAGAGAGGAGACTCCCCGCCCGGTCCCTCCCGCCAGCGGAGCCCCAACCTGCCGCCTCACGGCCCCCGCCAAGCCCGCCCCGCCCCGGCCGCCGTCACCTCAGCGGCTGCGGGCGAGGCCATGGCGCGCAGCCCGGCCTCCACCACGGGAGGCGGTCGCCATCCCCTCAGCTGAGGGCGCCGTGGCTCCGGCGGGGCGGGGTTTGCCGCCGCCACTTCCTCCTCCTCCCCGCCGTGGTTCCCGGTGTCATGGCGGCTTGCGCCCTGACCTTCGTTCGGAGGTTGTGCTGGCAGCCGTTCTGCCAAGTGAGGTGAGCCCCGACCGCCCGCGCACCGCCCGCGCACCGCCCGTGTGGCTGGGGGCTCTAGTGCCGTCCCGCCCCGCTGAGACCCTGGTCCGAGAGCCGCTGTCTCCTCGCCGCGCTCCCCGGTGAGTGGCCGGTAGCGGGCGGCCTGGCTCCCTCCCCGGCCCTGCTGCTGCGGGGCTGCCCAGTGGGCCCTCTCATAAAGGCCAGGGGAAGGCTGAGGGCCGGCAGCGGCGGGGCCGGGGCTGTAAGCGCCGTGGGGCGGCGGGAGGCGCGGCCGCTGCCTCAGGCCTGGGCAGCCCCGTCTCCCCCGTGCCGGGGCCCGGCGTGGAGACCAGGCGCCCTCCCACCCGTGCCACTCGATGAACCGGGTTTGATATCTCTATACAGCCTGTATGTAGGCGGTTAATGCGTGGGACGAGACACTGGTTTCATCCTAAGTTGAGGGAAATCACTTTCTGCTTGAGACAGGGACCCTTCCAGCCGTACCGCCCGCATTTTGTGTTTGAACACACTTGTGGGAGTGGGATACCTGCGTTTGTTGCCTTCCTGAAACAGGGCCTGTACCCTTGTATTTCTGTCTCCTGAGGCAAGTGTTTAACCACCAAAAAAGTAGTTAGGGTGGGTGTAAGGGGCCTGAAACTGTACTGAAATATGGAGAAAAATATGTGATTCTATATCACAGAATCACAGAATGTTAGGGATTGGAAGGGACCTCACAAGATCATCTACTCCAATCCCCCTGCCGGAGCAGGAACACCCAGATGAGGCTACACAGGAAGGTGTCCAGGCGGGTTTTGAATGTCTCCACAGAAGGACACTCCACAACCTCCCTATGTTCTTGTTCTTTCCCCCCTCCCAATCAGTCCCACGAAAACAAGCTTAACCATGTGTTCAGCTAATTAGGGCTTCTTGCTGAGACTACTCTGACTTTGGAAATAGTGATGCAATATCTCCCGTGGTCTGTCTTCATTACATATTGATCTTGAGCTGTTTCCAGGTAACGTGTCACTTGCACTAGTGACACTGGGACAGGTGTGCAGCTCTGGTGTTAGCTGGGCTGTGGGAAGCAGAAAGGATGACTTGGCTTGTGAGTGGACTTAGAACTGTAGGATTGACATTGACAAAATGGTTAAGTTGGAAATTCTGCTGAAAAATTGTTTGTGTGTGAATGATAATCACGAAGTGTGTCAATTTGTAGAATTTGCTCTTCCTATCAAAAATATCTTAATTAATACTCAAGTAAAAGTAAGCATTTGGTTTGTTACGTATACTCAGTAAGCAAGATCCTAAGTAGAATAGTGAAACAGGCATCACCATACCAATAGATTAAAGACCTGTGGTACTCTGATGGTTAACAGCACACAATTCTGACTGTTATAATGTACGCTTTCATAAGTGAAATACTTTTACCCAAGTATCTCCATTAGGCATGAATGCATTTTTGACCAGAAAACTGTACTCATTTAGGCATTAAGGTATAATGTTTTTCTTCCAAGGCTTTGTGAGAAATTATTTGAAGCATGTACATGAAAATCTTCAGATACAGGGAGAAACAGAGAGAATGCAAGTTGTGTGATCAGCATGACTTCTGCCCTTATTTCAAAAAATAACTCTTTAGGCAGACTTTCTACAGATAAATATTAATTTAATGTAGCTAAGTTGTTACAACAAGAGGAAGGGAAAGCAATTCTAAGTTGGAAAACATGTAGAAGACTGGCCTGCTGGACATCGTTAGGCTAGTGCAGTCAGATGAATTTGAAATGGCAAGATTCGGTATGTGAAATAAGGTAATAGATTAATATGAATAATGAGTTAATGTTTCTAGTATATTATCCAGATATAATACAGATAAATGGTGCAGTTTTTCCAGTAGTACACCACCAGACAGGTGGGCTTTATTTTCTATATCAACTGTATGCTAGCAGAATTATGTCAAAGGTGCTGGCAGCCTTGCTATGCCAATACATTTTGGAGGCTTTTTTTGCAGTCTAAATTTAAAAAAAGGGGCATATCTTTGGAGCACTGGGAGGTGAAGGCTTATACAAATATAAGGGCAAAATACAAGAATTCCTCTTACTTTGGTGTTTTGCATTTTGTGTTTGTTCGGCTGTTTGGTTTTGGTTTGATTTGTTTTTCCAAGAAGGGCATTCATAATCCTTTCAGACATGGTTCTAGAGGCTAGTCTTAGTTCTACAGGCTGTCTTCCCATGTATCCACTTTTTGTCCTGCCCCATTGCAGTATGTAATTTTTCCAAGTTTGAATTTGTTTGACGAGAAGGGATGCTGACATAAATGCACATTCAGAAGAGTCTTACTGAGGCTGTACCCATTCAACAGTCTTTCCATTCAGCTGTTTGAGATTGGGAGCTTCACTGCTATGGGGATGTATTTGCATTTAAAGCAGGTGAGACCACTGGGAGCAAAAGGTTTGCTGCTGGGAAACCTGTGTCCACACTATCCCTGTTTTGGGGCTTTCCTTCAGGCTGGTTGTAATATGATCCCAGTGACAGGCACATGACTGGGTGCCTGTCAGCAGCTGGGAGACAGCTCCCAGTTTTATGGTATCTAGAAGGGATCTGTATCAGATGTGCCAAGACAACTCTGCAGCACGAACAAGTGAAACGGAGTTGGAAACAACTTTGAGACTTGCTCCAAGAGCATTCTCCTGGTCCAAACTAAGGTAGTAACCTAGTCACACTTTGACTTTGTAGTTGGTAGTTATATCAGCAACTTTAAAGGAGCTCAGATCTTTATCAAAGACCAGTTTTTCTGTAAGCTACTCCTTTGATTCTCAGCAGCTCTGAAGAGACTTTTTCAGAGGAGTGCTATTGAATGCTGGTATTTAAATAAAGTGGATTGAAAAAATGGTTCGTTTTCTCTTATGGTGTTGGCTTGTTTATGTGGCCTTGTTGGTCTTTGTCTGTGCCTGGGATACTTCCTGGTTACAGTAAATCTGTCTTTGCTACAGTATCTACTCTTCAGCTTGGGAGGCAGCAGCAGTCTTAAGGGGTTGAGTTCACTTCCATCCTGGCTCTCGAGCTGTGTCCCAAATCTCTTCTTAGCTTTCCCGCATCATCCTGTGACAAGACATCTGCATGTTTACAGCCCACACACACACAACAGGAGCTCAGGTGCTATTAAATCCCAGCAAAATATGCAACAGTCCTTATTCAGTCTCTGCAGCCTTTTTCTGTTTCTGTCTGGGAATTTATTGAACCAGCTCCCTGAATTGCTTAGTCTTTACTTGGCAGTACAGTTGCATTCTTTGGTTGTTATGTCAAAGGCCCTTTGATACATTTACAGCAAAGCAGGACATCATAATCCTTGCATCTGCTCCTTTCGCTGTCTCTGACTGCAGACCTTATAGCTCTTTTCTGCATTTCCTCCCACAAAGCTAGTCAGATGTAAGCTCCTGGGAGGAGGCCCAAAGCGTTTGACTTTGTCCTGGATCTGTGCACATTATGAAGAAACTCCTCTGTTGAGGGTGGAGGAAGAACTGATCTCTTGCAGCTGAGAGATTATTTCTGGCTTCGTCCAGCAGCTGTGTTCTGGGGCCTCTCCTAGTGAGAAGAGGCTCAGTATTCCAGGTTATTCCCTGAAAGTACTTCTTTATTGCTGTTAACAGTCTGTTGACTGCATCATGGGTTTTTTGTTTGCTTGGTTTTAATATATGAGGAGGATGTAAACACAGCCTTCCACTGCTACAGATATGCAATAAATTTACCTGCATTTGGGAATGATTGCAGATGTCAGCACACCCAGAGTGCACGTAAGCCTTGCCTTGCGGAAAACCTCTTTGAGGCTATTATCATCTGGGAGATGACCAGTAGGTTTGGTGATGAGCCTTCTTCTGTCCTGTTTCTTTTTCCAGGTTTGACCACAAGGAGTTAATTGGCCTCAGAAGGAGTGTTCCTGGATCCCTGTAGTGGGAAATGTCTTGATGTCTTGACCTTTCTGTGAATCCTATTCAGATAGCTGTGGTTGGATACAAACATAAAAATCTAACTAGCTTTGTTCTGATGTTCTCATGTCAACTGAGCAAAAGGGACATTATTGCCTCTTCTCACCCACTTTCCTGCTGCCAGGCCCTATTTCTGTATTGCAGCAGTTGCTTCTTTTTCCTACTGTCCACTGTCACCCCCAGTCCAATCCCCTTTTCCACAGAGGAGGACTGGATTTTCCCATTGTTGCTCTCAAGTAGTATATCAGACTACATTCTTAAGAACTATTTGCTAATACTCCTGAGTCTTCTGTGGGTCCGTACCGAAACCTCTGATGCTGGCAATAGAAGTCCACATACAGGGTTGTGTTTTAGCCACAACACAAAACGCATACCCCCCTAAAGGTGATGAACCCCTTGCCCTGTCAGGCAGAGGGAGAAGACCTGAGACAGCCCCTGCGCTGTTGCTGTTGGGCAGAGGTAGGGGACAGAAAAGAAGACGAGGGTTGGAAGCTAGTTCCAGTTTGGGGCCGTGGGCCTGAGGAGTGGAGGAAAGCAAATGTCACTCCAGTCTTCAAAAAGTTTATGAAGATATAACGAGGTGGATAGATGATGGCAGGGCGGTGGATGTGGTCTACCTTGACTTCAGTAAAGCATTTGACAGTCTCTCACAGCATCCTTACTGCTAAACTGAGGGAGTGTGGTCTGGATGACTGAGTAGTGAGGTGGACTGTGAACTGGCTGAAGGAAAGAAGCCAGAGAGTCGTGGTCAATGGGGCGGGGTCTAGTTGGAGCCCTGTATCTAGTGGAGTGCCTCAGGGGTCAGTACGCGGGCCAGTATTATTCAGTACATTCATCAATGATTTGGACGAGGGAATAGAGTGCACTATCAGCAAGTCTGCTGATGACAGCAAGCTGGGAGGAGTGGCTGACACGCCAGAAGGCTGTGCTGCCATCCAGCGAGACCTGGACAGGCTGGAGAGTTGGGCAGGGAAAAATTTAATTAAATATAAAGAAGGAAAGTGTAGAGTCTTGCATCTGGGCAGGAACAACCCCAGGTTCCAGTATAAGTTGGGGAATGACCTATTAGAGAGCAGCATAGGGGAAAGGGACCTGGGGGTCCTGGTGGACAGCAGGATGACCATGAGCCAGCACTGTTCCCTTGTGGCCAAGAAGGCCAATGGTACCTGGGGTGTATTAGAAGGGAGATGGTTAGTAGGTTGAGAGAGGTTCTTCTTCCCCTCTACTCTGCCCTGGTGAGACCACATCCAGAATATTGTGTCCAGTTGTGGGCCCCTCTGTTCAAGAAGAACAGGGAACTGCTGGAGAGAGTCCAGCGCAGGGCAACAAAGATGATTAAGAGAGTGGAGCACCTCCCTTATGAGGAAAGGCTGAGGGAGCTGGGTCTCTTTAGTTTGGAGAAGAGGAGACTGAGGGGTGACCTCATTAATGTTTATAAATATGTAAAGGGTGAGTGTCATGAGGATGGAGCCAGGCTCTTCTCAGTGACAACCAATGATAGGACAAGGGGTAATGGGTTCAAACTGGAACACAGGAGGTTGCACTTAAATTTGACAAGTAACTCAGGGTATCAGAAAGGGTATCAGAACACTGGAACAGGCTGCCTAGGGGGGTTGTGGAGTCTCCTACTCTGGAGACATTCAAAACCTGCCTGGACACATTCCTGCGTAACCTCATTTGGGTGTTCCTGCTCTGGCAGGGAGATTGGACTAGATGATCTTTTGAGGTCCTTTCCAGTCCCTAACATTCTGTGATTCTGTGATCCTACACCAGTGAGGCCCTGTGTAGTATGCCGTTGCTGTCTTACATGGGCTCTTGTGTTTTGGTTTCTGAGTCTCCTGAGTCGTGACTCTCAGTGCTGTGTCTCAGGCTGTCCTGGCTTGCCTTGTTCAGCTGTTTGCAGTTCCCTATTAGACAGCCAGTGGTTAGTTGGTTTGTTTGTTTGTTTCAGTGACAGATTTCTGTATATCAGCTCTCCTTGGCTTATGCTGTATTCTGTAAGTCTCAGGTACTCTGCTCTGCTCCACCTGCTTGAGCTAACTGTGCTTATCTTTTCAAAATTCCCTTTGGTAGGTCAGGCCTCTAGTTCTAGTTGATGCCTGTGAGCCAAGTTTTCTTGCTCAGCCTTGACTGTGGGCCACAGATCCTTCCCTGACAACCACAAAGGCAAGCAGAGCACTTAAGTGCTGCTTTTTCCCAAGCTTATTTTTTTCTGACTTGGTGCAAGTCAACAAAAGGTTTAGAGAGCTTGTCATATGTATGTTACCTTTAAAGTAGTAACAATTTTCTCTTCATCTATATTAGAAAATATTAAAAATCACCTTTCCTTTCTTGAAACCTTGCCCATTTTGACTTTTGCAGTAACTTTTTGCAAGATACTGGTAAAATCAGCTTCCCCTAACATTGTGACTGTAAGGTGACTTTCAGAGTCTTTCAGAAAGGATCTTTATACTACTGATGAATCTTGGATTTTTGTTTTTCATTAAGGGTTGGGATTCTGAAACATAGCCATTAGTGTGAACTCACCCTCTGTCTTTTGAATACTGAGCCTAGCTAGTCAATGGAAAATGAAGAATTAAATCTCTTCAAGGAAGTCTTCTTCTGTGAATACTAATGTTAATTGCATGAGTTATTACATCTTGTTTGCACATGCTATTTTACCAATATGACTTACAAGACAAAATGTAGTGGTAAAATGGTTAAACAGTTTTCCCAAGAAGCATCTTAATAAACTTACGTCCTTATTTAAGCACCCTATTACACTGTTTTGAACAGAAATACACACAGCAGTTAAAATCAACCAAACAAAATCTGGAGCAGCAAGCTCACTAACTGTATGTAATTGAGCTGGATTAGACAGTTCACAGCTAATATCAAGCCAAGGTGTCTGGAAATCTTGAAGACAGATTGGCTTGGATCACCGCTTTCTGTTGTCGTTAATTTGCTTTGAAGCAGCTGTTCATTTAAGTCAATGGACTCTGTTAGCTTTATCTGCTGGATCACTAGGTGGTTCTGTAGCAGATTGGCTGCTGAGTGCAAATGAATCTGATAATGTGAATGCAAATAAGGTGGTATTTAGCTACACTTTTTGTTGTTGGATTTTGCCAAGGCTTGAACAGCCTTCTCTCCAAAGTGCGCTCTCCGGTACCTCCCACTTGACGTGAGGAAGCACAGTTTATCTTTGCCCTTGCTTTTTAAGATTTCTCTCCCCATCAGAAGTTAGTTATGAGTTTGTTGAGCTGAATATAGATACATTTTCAAATGTTTGGGTTTGTGGTGTTTTGGTTTAGTCTCCTTATTTGTTTTTTACTTAATGTAATGCTAGGAATTAATTTTGAGCTTTTGCTAGGGTAGGAGATACTGTCTTTTAATAGTACCATTCTAAGAAGCTGCTTATTTCTTTCTTCCCTTCTACTTCTCCACCTGTGCAAATCATGCTTAGTCTGCAACTGCGATCTAGTGAAGAGGACAAGCAAGCTATATGTCATTCTTGCATAGTAGTCCTTGTTAGGATGGAAATTGGTCTGTTTATTTCTAGCAAAATTTTTGGAACATACAAAGAAATTAAAAACACTTGAATGTCAGGAATTCAAAATTCATAGTGCAAAATATTACATTCTACCCTGGGCTTGACATGCAGACTTAAATCACTGTAATGAGCCTTGTTTACAAGTAACCTCCATTTATAGTAATGCCAAAGTACACCCCAGAGGATTCACTGGTAGTTGTCTTTGTTAGAGTGAGCACATATGGAAGATTGAACTAGTTATGTCCATCTGTTCTTTTTTTTCCATTTTATTATTGTATTCAGCATAAGAATATTTGTGACTTATTTTTTTTCTTTTTTTTTTTACTATTTCCTGGCTGTTCTATTTTAAAAGAATAATTTAAATTTTAATCAGTGTGAAATAAGCTAACTGAAACTATTATGTATTGATATTCAGTTCAGATTGGTTGTTTCTTCATGATTCTGACATAGCAAGTGATTGAGCCTTTCTATTGTGATGAGCCCACTGATTACAGTGAACATTTTTCAGGTCCCCTTGAAGTTCATTATAATAAAATTTAGACTGCAATCAGTAAACTCCAGCAAAAACAGTGAGCTAAGATTTTAAAGGCCTTGTTAAACCATCCTTTTTCACAAGCAAACAGAAACCATTGCCAAATAATTTAGTGCTAGATGCTCCACCAGAAAACAGGAAGCAAAAGCTCTCTTGGAATGGATTCTGGTTGAGGTTTCTTTCTTCCATCAAAAGTTGGGCTTTATGTCACTGAATAGGTGGTACTATTTGTTTGGCTTTGGGGAGGTCTGGCAGTGATTAATGTGTAGCAACTTGATAATTTGCCAACATCCTAGATTTAAAATTTCCCTGATGATATTCTTTTCTCACTGAAAGCAATGATATTAAAGAAAAAAAAAAAAATCACTGTTACAGTGTCAGCATAGTATTTTATCAGCTACTGCTTTTCATATGAGTAACGCAGGTCAGCCAGCCACGGAAAGAAGACCATAAGCATTATTGGTGAGCTAATAACTTCGTTGTTTTGTTCATAAGCTACTGATTTGTAATGTTGACCTAAATACCTACAGAAATGATAACAGCACTACATAGCAGTGAATTCATTAGGTAGACAGATTTCATTTGTTTTGAAATCCAGAGAGAACTTGTGTGATGTTTGCTGTGTGTATGAAAGCTACCTTTTTCTTATAACATGGAGTATTTCATGTGGAAACTTCTGTGCTCCAGTCAGTGAATGAAGTCTATTTTAATCAAAGATTAAATGGAAATTCTCATTGTGTTGGTTTAGAAACAAGTAAACAGAACTTTGCCCTCAAGTGGTATCTGGCTACATAGTTCAGAGTAGCTTTTTGACAGTGGAAATGCAAAGCCGTGTTTAAAACCAAACAAATTTAAAAGCTCCACTCCCAAAACCAAATAATTCTTTCTATTTCAATATCATAGAGTCCTTTTAACCTGCTCACAAAAGTATCATCTCCTATTGGCATCTGACTCCCCAGAGGCAAAGGTTTTCTTTTTCTTCTTTCTTCTTTCTTCTTTCATTACCCATGCCCCCCCCCCCTTTTTTTTTTCTCCTTTTCTTTGCCTGCCTGTCCTTCCCACTCCCAAGTTGTCTTATTGCTCTGCCAGAAATAAGGTCAGGTTGGAAAAGGAAGCCACACAAGAGTTGTCCTTTTTAGGTCCTGATGTAATTCTTGGTATTTCACATCTTTTGTCTGTAGCTAGGGTAGGCAGTTTGCAGATGAACCTCTTTCCCTGTGACAGGGCATGCACAGCTGCCCTTCATCCCAGCCTGGTTTGTCTGAGCAAGGTCAGAGTGGGAACTTTGCTTTTAGTAAGTGTTGCGATTTGAAGGAGTTCAGAGTGTACTTTGCTCTGTGAAATATCTTCACTCATTTACATAGTCAGTAGTTTGGGTTGGTTTGTTTGTTTGTTTTTTCTGTCATGATCTTGCAGGTTGATCTTTATGATTGGACTTCTTGGCTACAAAGACTGGGTGTGTATATGGATCTAAGTACTGCTTCCATCCTTGAATGTAGATTGACTAACAGGGTAATACTACCAGGTGAGAATTTAAACTGTAACAGTTCAAATGTAGTCTTCCTATTTTCAGAGTGTCCTAGAACAAATCATTGCAATTCCTCTGCTGAAACAGACTCTGAAGGTTTTCACATGAAGGTGAGGAGAACTGTAGCTTCGAAGTCTAGTCTAGAGATGAGCTGTTAAAGTTAGTGGGCTGCTTGTGTACTCCTTCAATATAGCTAGCAGGTTAAATGTGTTTGTTTTTCACGCGATCACAGACTGGTTGAGGTGGGAAGGGGCCTCTGGAGGTCATCTGGTCCACCCCCCTTGCTCAAGCAGAGCCACCTTTGGTGGTTGCCCAGGACCATGTCTGGACAGCTTTTGAGTATCTCCAAGGTCAGAGACTCTACCACCTCCCTGGACAACCTGTGCCAGTGCTCAGTCACCCTCACAGAAAGAAGGTGTTTCCTTGAGTTCAGAGGAAACCTCTGTGTTACAGTTTGTGCACATTGGCCTTTGGGCCTGTCACTGGGCACTGCTGAGAAGAGCCTGGCTCCATTGTCTTCACACCCTCCCTTTTGGTATTTATATACATCAATAAGATCCCCACGAGCCTGTTCTTCTGGGGGCTGAACAGTCCCAGCTCTCTCAGCCTCTCTTCATATGCGAGATGATCCAGTTCTTTAATTGTATTATTGGTCCTTCACTGGACTCTTTCCAATATACTCCTGTCTCTGTTGTACTGGGGAGCTCAGAATGGGACACAGTAGTCCAGGTGTGGTCTCACCATTGCTCAGTAGAGGGAATAAAAATTATTTCTTAAGAATTAGGTTGATTGAGTTGTATAGATTCTTTGTTGACTCTTTGTCCCTCAAAAAAATGGCTACTGTTTTTGTAGTGAGGTGCTCTGCTAATATTTATTCTGAAAATATCATATAAGAGGTATATCATTTGTAGAATGCACAATGGTTCTTGAAAAATTTGGTCCTTAGAAGCCAACCGTTAAACAGAGTAAAATAATTATTTCAAATATGCTGTCATTTTATACCATGATAAATGTGCTTGTAAAATGCTTACTGCTTCAAACACTTCAGTATAGCAAGCCTGTTCCTGAAACAAAATAATCCTTCTCGTTGGTTTTGTGTTGTTTTTCTTAGTTGCCAGTGAGATGCCAGATGAAACACACTTTTATTCTAGGGAAGAACTTCCAAGTTATTTGGGTTGTCAGCCACTTTACCAGACCAATAGTTCTTTGCAATGTCTACAATGACATCAGAAGCCAATATGACTCTGTACGTGTTGCAGCCCCACTAGTAACTGTCACAATCCACCACGGGCCTTTGACCTCTGTCTTGTGAGCTGCCGCTTTAGGTGCAGCCTTCTAAATGTCATGATTTAAGCTTCTTACAGTGTTTTAGTAAGACATGACTTGAAGTTTGTTGGAAGTGTATAGTTTTTCTAAAAGAGACAAACATTCTCGGTGCTTTATTTTGTATGCAAGACTTAGTGTTACATCTGCAAGATCAATCATTCTCTGATAAAACTAAGAGCAAGGTACATTACTGAGGACATCTAAAGAGAAAGTTATTAGTTGGAAATTGAGAAAACTTCTCAATAACACTGTTATTCATAGAGCAGGTATAAATTCTGCTGTGACAGAAATATACTTGCAAGTCTTGCATGTATGCAAGAACTTTAGCTCTAAGCTCAAGTCTGCCTCAGATTTTTAACAAGTAAATTGGCCAAGGTCTTTACAGGACATGTTTGTCTGGTTGTGGGTGCTGGAAATAGTGCCAAAACCAGGAGCAGCGTGCTGCTTCGTGTTTAGTCCTAATTTGTTTAATTCTAACCTGTGTGAAATAATCCTGGATTTGGACAGGATAAGCTATTGACAAGTTCTGCTCTATTATAGTTGTGTAGCTTGTTCAGTATTCTTTGTGTCCATTGTCATTATATTGAAGTATCATGGAGTCAGAAAAGAAAGTAAACCTCACACATCTTCGTTCACTGCTTCAGCTGAACTAGCAGGAGTGTCTGTGTGTTTTCTAATGTGAATGGGGACTCCAGCAGCTGGTTGTATCCTTGTCAGAAACCTACCTACATTGGCCAAAAGCCTTTAACATCGAAGTGTTCACTTTCTTACTCTCCATACAGTCAGCAGGATTTGTCCCCAGGAGCCAGACAAAAAACAGCTTTTTCCGTTCTCCATTAGCAGCAAAATTATTTTGAGTATTTGTTCGTAACTATTTCATAAAAGTCACCTTGGATAAGGATGTATAAAGAACCTAACTTTGAGTGTTTCTCAGCAAATGTCGTATGTATGAGTATCACAGCTCTGTATTTTTCTGCTAACATTTATGTTTGAATGTGTTTCAGAGGATATCTGTCAGTAAATCTTCCTGCTTGCAGGGATGTCTTACATGGACTGAGCATGTACAGGAAATTCTCTCATTCTTTAGTCATTTACCACGTCCAGTTAACTTAAGCCTGCTGGAAAGAGAGAGCTCTTGAAGAGATTTCAGGATGATCCTGTTTTCCCTCCCAGCAGCTGCAAGGAGAGAATATTAGCTGTGCCTGTACAGAGCACAAAGAGCAGCTCATTTCAGATCTCAGTGAATGGTAATCTAGATCTTTGATTCTTAGATATTCTTTAATATTGAAAAAAAAAAAAAAATCAGCACAGCTGAGCCACTTACACTAAACAACAGTGATTCAGTGCTTCAATTTGCCAACAGACACATCATTATATTCTAGTTTTCATATGTCAAAACAGTGTAGGAGTGTAAAATAGTAAAAGCTGATAAGGATTTGTACACCAAACTTGTGTTTAGAACAACTATTGAAATGTTCTAATGTAAAGGAGGAAATAATTTGACTTTCATTTTTTTCTGTTTATTAAAGCAGCAGTAAGTGAATTGGTTATAGAGTATTTGCACTGAGATTTTCTGCTAGCTAGATATATTGAAAATACCAGAACGTTCCTATGACCTGAAAGCAAAATATTTTAGTTATTCCACAGTAGCTACAGTATAATGGGGTACTGCCAGGGATTTTGCCGGTGCAACACGGAGGGATAGTTATTTTCTTATGTTTTTTAGGAAAACTGGAGTTCTGTCTACCAAGTTATCAACACTTCTATGTTATCACTATGATCAATAAAACTTAGTGTTTCCCCAAGGGAACTGAGTGCACTGATTACTAGAGAATAACCTTGGTAGCTGCTAAGACTTTCTTAGGCTACTGGACTTTGGTCTGAGAGGTGATGCACTTGTTACAGTAAGTCTTAGCAGGTACCCAGTGAACAGTCGCGTTGTTTTCCCAAACAGACCCGTGCATTAGTCCTTGCTGCACGAAGAAATAAGACTACTGTAGCTGCTAAGCTCGTGTTAACTTACTGCTAACCTGACCTACTGACTTGGATTACTACTGACCTACTGCTGTGGTGCATGTTCACAGGTGACAGCAACACAGGAGCCTGTAAACTTAAAGTACATACTGCTTTGCCTGCAATAGTTACCCCAAAGTAGTTGACTTGTTGATTGTAAGGTGCAAGAGTTGCTGTCATGAAAAGTGTGTGGGTTTGGGTTAACTCAAAGGCGCAACTCCATTATTTAACCATGTTTCCTTCTTTTGTAGTCACTAGATATTAGAAAATGTATCAGTCAGTGAAATATGAACAGACAAAAATTGTTAGAGGCAGTCTCTGCTTCTCCGTCATGTGAATGAAGGCTGAATTTCATCTGCCCATGGTCTGAGTTGTTTTAATTAATGGCAGAGGATCTTGCAAGAGGTGCATACAAATGAGGGGAGTGGAAGTTTTCATATGGGATGGTTGTGGAAGCAGATACAGGCTTTTTCAAGATTACCGAAGTTGCAAAGGAAAGGTGTTCATGTGGCAAATATGGTTACTCCACATTTCCCACTACATGAGAAGAAACATGAAACGACAGGACTAGAAATTAGCAGCTGAAGTAATTTGGCTTTAGTAGTGTAAGAACTGTCAAGCTGAGGTTTCTTTAGTATGACACTGTCACTGCCTACTTCACAACTTCTGTTTGTAAGAAAATATGTCTGAAATGGCTTCCCACCTGTAAGTCTGACAAGATATTGTAACAGACATCATATTCATTTGATAGACACTCATAAAAAACAAAGTAATTCTGCAGGGGGTGAAAAAAACAACCTGAAAAGAGTATATGACAAAAAATAGTGAGTATAGTCAAATGATCTGAAGTTCTTTGGGAGAAGCCTGTAACAAGATGGCATAAAGAAAGAGAGGATTGCTTTGCTTCTACAGGCAAAAGAACCTCTGCCCAGAATTTCTGTATTAATTAACCATCCACCTCCCACATACTGCTCTGATTTTCTCCAAACAGAAAAGGAGCAATCACTCCAGACATGCCACAGGCTGCTCAGTTTGTTTTAGTGCTGTCAGGCACCTCTTCCCAGCTCAGGCCAAGATAGCTTGTATGGAGAGAAAAACTGCAGGACTGAATGTATGGCAGAAATTTGACATAAGCCCTCTCCACCTTCAGCTGTACAGGGAAAGCTCTTATATTGTTGTGTAAGTGCTTGGGCTATGTGAAAAAGTATGAATCCTAAATGTTTCATTGTTGTGTGGGTAAATATCTGTGTGGGTTCCGTAGTGTATAACCAGTGGCGTGATGAATGGTGATTTGGGCAACCTGCAGATTAAAATTTCTAATAATGTTTATATTAACAGCATAGACAGTAGCAGTCAGCTAAATAAAGTGAAGTAAAACTTTTAATTCATTGCATGCAATAAATACTTCAGGTGAATATGGAAAACACTAGCATTATTTTCCTAGTTACCAAGAAAGTTATGAAATAGGGGTACTGCTAATGCTTTGCTCATTGTCATTATTTGGTTATCAACCTTTCTTTTTCCTTTTTTTGGTCACCTTTTTAGAGAATCTGATATAATGTATAATGTATCTGATATAAGAGAAGTCAGTGTCTCTGGTTGAATTTCTTTTTCCAGATGGCCCACTTATTTTCTCATCAGTTACAGTTTAAATACTGGTTTCTGTTCTCCTCACATGCCTTATTTCCTAACAGTTGCTGCAGTTGCCAAGAGTGGCAACCTTTTTCCACCTGCTCTGCTCCTGTGTCCCTTGATGTAGCTCAACTAATGACCAAAGGTTGCTATTGCTCCTCTAGATCCCTTTCTTTCTCCTGCATGGAGGAAAATCAGGATAATTTTGAGGGAGGATCAAAATAGGAGAAGCGCTACTGAAAGAGGGGACCGAAGCCTGAGACTGTGCTCAGAGCAGGAATACTCCATGGCTGGGTGCCAGCAGCAAGGACTACCCCGGGCACCCCACCGGGGAGGGCTCGTGGTTCCTCCACTCTTGCTGTGTGAGTCCCAACAGTAGGAGGACAGGGTAGTGAGGAGGTCTCATTTGGTGGCTTCCCTACTTGATTTTGGAGCAGCCTCCCAAAGCAGTAGTTGCCTGTGCTGGAGCAGACCAGGCGAAGCACTTGGGATAAGTTTTGGCCTCCTGAACCTTGTAGAACAGTTGAGACTGGCTGGTGCCTCAGACACTGTGATGGGCTGGGCATCGTGTGCTGTCTCCTCTTTGCAAGGACTCTGGAGATGCACATAATCAGAAGCTTGTTTCAGATTATAACCAAACACTTGGTGGCTAGAAGTTTGTGGGAACTGATTGCTTTGTGTCCTAACTAAAAAAAAACAACACAACTATACAACCCTTTCTACAGTAGCAGCAGCAAAACAGGGGTTTATTTCATTTTCTCTTCAGGTGGAAAAAACATGAGCAGAAATATTGCCACTTTATGATGCTGTAATACCCAGGTCTATGTGAAGTGGCAAGGGCTGGTTACTGTGCTGCTCACTGTTCTGCATGAGGAATGTGTGGAAAGAGCAGCATAAAAGATCACAGCACCTTGAGATAGCAATCATGGCAAAGAAGAGATGTCATATGCGTTATATGAAGTATTACACATAATGCACAAAAGATATCCACGTCTTCTATTAAGTGTACATTCCAGGATTCATCTAGGTGGCAGTTTAATGTACTGCTGATTTCTGTCTGATAAAATTTCATATTATTTTTTTCTTCCTTGTCTCTCTAAGGCTAGTTACAATAATATGAAATGAACATTTTCAGTTCTATCAGGAGTTTTAAACGCATGTGTTTCTAGCACCACCCGCTGCTTTTAATCCTAATAGGATTTTTGACTGCTTTTGTCTGTGCTTTATTTCCCCAGGACCTACTAGTGTTTAAAAGAAAACCTTTGTTAAGTAAATGGAAGATGGAGTTCAGGTATATCCATCCCTTTCTTTTGCTGAGCATGTCTGATGTTTCATGTGCAAAGAGGGCTTCTGTTTGTCTTACTGAGGAAACTGCTAAGTTGCTTTAAAAGTTAGAAAGTGAGCAGCCAGCCTTTTACAAAAAGTTGGCATTTTTAACTCTATAAAAGTCCTGATGCAAGTGACAATGATGCTGTAATAAGGGGCCCCATCTTTAACAGGCTTTGCAATCTTTGCTAAACAGTGAGAAACTTGTTTTGTTGTAATTGTAATTATTAATAATTATTAATAAAGGCCTTATGTTTGAGTGTTTGTCAGGGAAAGAGGCATTTATGTGAACAGGTAGAATGCATAGGATGGGCTTGCAAGATATTATACCTAGAATGACTGAATAGGAACAGAGAGATGTCCAAGGCAAGGGAATCATCAGCCTGGATGTTTCAGGTGGTGATGACCAGGTTTTATTTCTTTTTTTTCAGAGTGCATACAGCTTGTGAAGTACCCAGTGAATGATTTTGCAGGAGTGCACAGGCATTTGTTGTGGACTTTGTGGCTGGTCTGTCAAGCTATGACTCCTCTTGCTTCTCTCTCTGATGGGAACTGTATTTTTTACCCAGCTGGGAGAGGTTGCTGGGCCCATGAGAGTCTTCCAGGGGTGCCAGTACAACAAAGGTAATTTGTAGCAGTGGGAGAGTGGCAGCTAATTGCCTGCAAGGTGCAGGGCAATAAAGGGAATAAGCTTTGTGAAGGAAATAATTTAGCTTTGTTACAGTGAGTAGATGAGAAGGGGGAACGCAGAGGGGGTTTGATTGCTTTTCTTAGGCTTATTTTTCTGCTTGGACTGAAAAAAGTGCAGGGTTAACACCAGTAGTTTGTAGGTCAGGTTCCAGGCTCTCAGCCTGCCCTGTGTGGTTTCAGTGAGGCCGCTAAGATGAGGCATGGATTTTCTCAGTGAAGGAGTTAAGAAGGATTCAGTGTCACAACAAGGGAGCAGCAGATGGAGGGAGTAAGTCCTCCCCATAGTGGGCTGCAGCAGCCTCTCCTGCTCCTCGGTCTTTGGGGTCGTGTCACTTTGTGGTCCCAGGGATGGCAGTGCTATTGCTGTGCTGACAGGTGGTGAGACATCTCCTCATTCTTTATGTGATCTACTTGGGGTCAAGGAGCTCTGCTCCTTCTAGTCTTGTATCTCTGAAGAATGAGGTCCTGCTGAAGGTGAATAAATTGTGAAATACCTTCATTTTTCCTTTGAGTTTTCATCCTTTGTTATTTTAATAGAGAAATAGTAGCAGTCAGCTAGTTCGGAACTAGTAATCATCAGTAATGTATAGTAAATGTCCTCTGAGATCAGAAGGCAGAGAGAAAGGAGTGAATCATAGATATCCCGCAGAGAGCTGAGCTACAAGCAGTAAGGAAGAACTAAAGAAATGAGGCCTTTTCTTATAAACCCTAGATGTCAATAAACGACGAAGTTGTACAATCTCCTATTACAAAGCAGTAGGGAGGGAGGAAAAGAATGAAAGATGGAGTATTTGAAGTGGATCAATAATGTATTTTACCCAAACATTTTTTGGATCTAAGAAGTAAAACTGGATACAATCAAACAGCAAGGAAAGTAGCTCTGACTCTGGTCATACTGAAAGATCATTCTGCTTTTCCCCAGAGAGTTGTGTGGTTTGTTTTTTTTGTGTCTTGTTTTGTTTTTTTTTAAATTCACATAATTGTTTTCTCATCCTCTTCTAACTTGTCAACTTTGCATCCTTAATGAGGAAGACAACTTATGACCTGCTAAATGCCAAAACCCCTTAACCCTGAATATAGGTGCAGACATCCCGTCAGACTGGCTGCTATGCCATTCCTCTCTCCTCCACTGCCCATCTTCACTTCCTGTTAATTTATGATCCATATCAAATTATATATAAAGAGGCTTTAAGAATCTCTTTCAAAATATTGACCATAGCAAGCTGGAGTGAAGTACAGATTGTCAAACATGTTGTAACCCCAAATTTCCGTTTTTAAACATTGAGTCCACTTCAGTATAGTCACTGCTTAGACTGGCAAAAAAAAAAAAGAAAATGTACCAGATACACAGATCATCTTGGGAACAGCAGCATTCAAGTAGCCCCAAAGCTGGTTAGCAAAATTGGAGGGAAAAAAACCTCCAAACCAAAAGAAGCCACTAGTCTTCCTGAACTCTCATTTTCTTCTTCCTGTAAAAGTGACTTTAAAAACCTGTTTGGGGGTAGGATATGAAAGGGTGCATCATGTTCTGTGCCTCAAGGACAGACTAATTAAAAGAATGTAGTACTAAAGAAGTTGTATCCATATCTATAATTGGGTGAATAGCCTCCCAGTTGGTTTAAGGGATAAACTTGTTAAACTCTGACACAGTATGTTAGTTAAACTGGCAGATGATTAACCCACGTGTGTCTGGATGTACTGCTATGGTAGCAAAGGCTGACAGCTGATCAGTTTTAGAAAGAAAATTTTCTATTCCCGCAGCCTTTTTTGGTAGCCTATTCTATTTTGTATTGTTTGGATAGATTTCTATTTACTAGTGTAAGATTTTGAAGCAGATTCTGGAATTCTTTGTTTTGGAAAAAAATTCTTATGTAACAGAAAATGTTATTTTGCTTTCTGTCATTCAAACTCAGTAGCCCCAAAATACCAGGAGCTTAGATTTTATTAATATAGAAGGGCTGTAATAGGACATAAACCCAGCAGAACTTACAAACATTTTTACAAAACAGCTAACACCTTTTATCTGCATGAAATGAAAGAGTAATAAAATTAATTTGATACAGTTGACATTCTTCACACTTCTTGCCTGCAACTTTTAGGCTTGCAACAGAAAATAGATCTTATTTAAGAAATAAGAGCAATGAGGATGTTTCCAAAGTAGGCAGTAGAGTTTCCCTAAAATTCTCATTAGGTGTTTATAGAAAGGCAGAATTTTCATGTTAGGCATGCTTTTTAAATGATGGTTCTGTAACTGAAATGTTAACAAGTTAAATTAACGGTTAGACATTCTATCAGACAGCATTTAAGACAAACATTAATTTTTCAAGTGTGACTGATTATGAAATCTATCATATATGATGTTCTAACATGACAGCTGTGTCTAAGTTAGAATGGGGAAAGTTGGGGGCTTTTGTTGTTCTTTTACTAAAATAGAGAAGAAACACTGATACATAAACTGCTAACATTTTAAAAGTAGTAAATATTTAATGTATATTGCAATTTAACCAAAGAAAGCTGAGACAACATGCTTTTGCCCTATTGAAACAACTCAGAATTATTACGCTTCTTGGCTTTTGCTTCCAAACTCTGTTGAAGTAAATCTGCTTTTACAAAGCATGATAGGGTTGGGTTTGGTTCTTTGGAGTGGAGTTTGTGGTTGGTTGGTTTGTTTGTTTTTTTAATGGAATTACCTATTTTTCTGGGGACTTCTCCTTCCAGAATATTTTGGTCACCTCTTTTTTTCAAGTATCTGCAGGCTGTTTTACAGCCAGTCCATTTCCAAAGTACATTTTGAAATTGGCCTTCACTTATGTTGCCCTGCTTGGAGAACACGGCTTTCAGATTGAAGTGTTTCTAGATAGAAGCACAGTAAACTTGGAAAGATATCGTGGTTGAGACGGACAAACGACCAAGTTCTTCCAGGATGAAAGTAGCAGATGCCATTTAGTGCCACAAGTGCATTTTTATAGAGTTTTACCAATTCATGTGTCTCTTCATGTGTCTTTTCATTGGTTACAAGTTACAGCAGTAACATCTTATTGGCTATTTTTGCTTTCATCAATGTTACTCCTTTACTCCCTTCTCTCTCACGGATACATCCTTAACATCTCGGGATACTCCTTTGCTCCCATCTTTCTCATGGGTGAACCTCGATATCTTCAAGGCTAATTTCTGTTCCCATGCCCTCCACCAGGGAATCCAAGGACCCACCATAGTCCCACAGAAAGATCACAAAAAACAGGCTGCATACTCATTTTAATTCGTAGACGTACAAAGCTGCTAAAGTCACATACAGAGATTTAAACCATTAATAAAAATATTGTGTGTTTCTCACTTGTTTGTCATGGACAGGACCTGTAGAGCTCTGATTTATTCCAGAAAGAGCAAAACATTATTTTACCATTGCTGCCATTTAGTGGTCTATATATGATGATCTGGTATATTACTGCATAGTTTCTTTGTCCTCTGGCAGCATTAAGTCTAGGACTTTATGTCTTATTCTCCAAAGGTTAATTACATTGCAGCTAAAGTAAACTTCTAAAGCAACTTTCTTGTAATTTTTGGCATCCTGTTGTTTGTTATTGTTACTTTGATCAGCGCAGGTACAAATATTCAATGTCTTTAGAAAGCAGCATATTTGTTTCTCCTCTAGTCTTACACAAAAACCAAGCAATGGGACTTTCTTTCTCCACTTCTTAACAGGCGAGCACAAGCTGCTTGCATTCCAGCAATTCACCTGCACATGACTGCAGCCACCATGCAAGTCAGCCAGAAAGACTTTGAAAAGGCTCAAGAGCAACTGAAGCTTTTGAAAAAGGATCCTGGGAATGAAACTAAGTTGAAGCTCTACGCTTTGTTTAAACAGGTAGGCTTGACTTATTTTGTTTCATAAGGGGCATTTATGATCTGAGGGGATTGACCTGTAAAATATTTACTTAAAATGCATCATGCCTTAACAAGCTCTTGATTTCAAATGCTCAAATTCCATTCTTGAATTGCCATCCCTTCAAACCCTACCTGAATTCTGAAGGAAGCCAAACCTGTTTCATCTTAAATCATATTTTGAATAGAAAACTTTATTCTAAGAAACAGAGCCAATTTACATATAGTATAGCATATATTGATGAAAGTCTGGAAAATGGCTTATGCCTAGGAGAAAACGAGTATGCCACATGCTTCCTCTTAAATTTGTTGTATCTGTACCTGTAGCCAGTCAGCCGAGCCAATTATATAGTGGTGTTGACATTTGAAGGTTGAATTCTGTATGATTTTTTCTGCTGTTTTTTTTGTTTCTTTTTTGTGTGTGTGTGTGTGTATTTTGGGGTTTTGCGGGGGGATAGTGTTGTTTGTTGTGTGTGTTTTGTGTGGTTTTTTGTTTGTTGATTTGGTTTGGTTTTGATTTAGTTTGTTGTTTGTTTTTTTTTGCATGGTCACTGTAGTCTTTTTAATTCAAGGAACTCCCCCTCCACACTTTGAGTGATTATTCTCTACTACAGCATGGAAGGACACCTTTGTAGAAAAAGCTGCAAGTCTGTCGTGGGGGTTTGTACTGGTATTTGGGGAAGTATTTGTGGATAAGGATTGGCTGCTGAGTCAGTACAGGCTGTGGCTTGTTATATTGAAGAAGGCAATCAATTGCTCCTTTAAATAAAAACTTATACAGCTACCTGTTCCAGGTGGTTTTACTAATTGATAATAATGAGCTCCTAAATTTATTATTTATTCTCCCACTTGAACTATTTCTCTCCAGTAGTGTACTTCAGGAAAACTGATCATAGAAATCTTCAGGATAGCTCAGACTCTTGCGGTTCAACTGGTCCAACGCCCTTGCTCATAGCAGGACCAGCTTGGAAGTAAAATCCAGCTTAATAGATCCTGCACTATGTTTATTTGCTCAGACAGCTTGCAGGTCGTTTTGAAGTATAAAACTTCCACAATTTTTGAGATAGCGGAACTTAACATGCACAGATGTTTTGGAAACTAGTGTCTCCCATTGGTTAGGTGCTTCTGAAAGCCCAGCACCAGATGTTTGGAAAAGAAGGCGTTGTATGTGAACTGTCTGAATATTGCCCAACCACTAGCTAGTCCTTCTTTCTCAAGACTTGAATTCTGTATCCTGATCAGATAAATATTCCTAACAGTCATCCTTGTTTCTAGCAAGGCATCTGAACTTTAAACAAAGGTTTAAGTAAGTTTATTTCACTCTCTTTTTAGGCTACTGAAGGTCCCTGCAATTCTCCAAAACCGGGTATGCTGGACTTTGTCAAGAAAGCCAAGTGGGATGCATGGAATTCTCTTGGCAATTTGTCTCAGGTGACAATACCTATAATTACACTTAAATACTTTGTAGATTACTGTACCTTGAAATGCCTGATCTGTAAGTGAATGATGTCTAAACCTAATATATGCTAGTTGAGCAACTCTGCTTCAGACACCAAAATGTTTTGCACTGTATTCTACACTCATTTCATTGCTTCAGTGTTTGGAGGGTTGTTCTTTTTTACTGTGTAAGCCTATTTCTACATTGTTACTACCAGCCTTGTACCAGTATATCTAACATATGTGTTGACTTTCAATAAAAACAGTGTTTTTCACACAATGTTCTATTGTGTTCTTCCCTTTAAGAAAGATGAGTTGAGCTTCTCAGTTCTTACAACAGAGAGCAAATTTGTGAATCCAGCACATTGATAACTTTCTCAGTTTAAGAAGTTGGTCTCATGCCACTGACTAAAGGACTAGAAAAACGTGGTGTATTGAGAGCCTCTCTTCATTCTTTTCTTAGTATGTCTTGACATCTTTAATACCTTTCATAACCTTTAGAGAAGTCTTTACTTAAGTGAAATGAGCAGGAAGACTATAGATGCAAAGATACATAAGCATTCTTTTTTCACACAGACTGTAGTAAGTCTGACATGGCATAAGGCTGACACAGTTTCTTCAGCTACTATTAAATAAAGAAAACATAAGCTTTACAAACTGTCTGTGTCACTGCTGGATTAGGCCTGCTGTTCAGGAGTAGTTTCTGAGGTCAGTCAAAGATATTATGTAATACAGAGGTTTTTGCATTTTTTTTCTCTTTTAAAAGAAAACATGCTTGCATAAGGTAATGAACATAACCTATTCATGTGCTGCTTTGGAGTTTTGGAGCATGTTTTGGTGTTTGTGTTGGGTTATTTTGCTTGAGGTTTTTTGTAGGGTTTTGGTGGGTTGTTTTGGTTTTGTTGGTGTTGTGTTTTTGTTTTTGAGATGGCTTTGCAGCTTTTAGGAATAGCCAAGAAACACTTAAAGAAAAGAATCTGCTCCTGAAGTTATAATGTAGAGGGAATAGGCAATTTCATGTGCCACAGATTATGAATTATAAAATTGTTGGAATTATATTATTCTTTCAAGAAAATAGGTTGTAGCAACCCAGGATTTAAAATTTTTTTAAATCACTACTCACTGTAGAAATAGGGCAACAGGATTCTTTAGGCTTTCGTGTGTCACGTTTGTGCCTTCAAGCAATTTTAAAATGCCATAGACCCATTTCAGCACCCTTATTTTCAGCAACACGTGTTCTAAAATAAAAGGTTTTATTTCTTTGGAGAAATGTCCAGCTGGAAAGCAGAAACAAACAATCTGTAGAAATGTGTAAATGCTGGGTATATGACAAAGGTCTTTCTGGTAATCTTAGATGTGGATGGGGACACTTCTCCAACAAAGCAAATGTCATCTCAGCATCTATGCACTGTGCAGATCCATTGCTGCTGCTTTCCAGATGACTTTAAGCATGATGCGCAGTGTTTAAATACAGCATGTTCCTCTTCTCTTCATAGTTAGAATGCTTTCTAATTAAGACTTTTGTCTTGAAGCACAGTCTGCCCTTTTCCTTCCCCCCTCAGGTACCAGTTTTATGAGTAGCATAACTAACTGATTTCCATTTCAGCCTTTCATAATCTTGTGTACTTTTTTTTATTCTTTCATTACAGGATGATGCCAGAGAGAAATATACTGAACTTGTCTCAAGTCTGGTCTCTGCAGAATCTGCTGGCCAGCACAAGGATGCTTCTCCAGATGAGAACAGACTTGGTGGCTATGAAACAATAATAGTCACCACGAAAAACAATATCACAAAAATCATGTTTAACCGACCTGAGAAGAAAAATGCCATCAACCATAAGGTAAAGAAATAAACTTGAGAGGTTTAATGATTTTTTTCCTTCCTGGGTAAGCTACTGAAGTTTTTAAAGAATCATTATTACAGGTTTAGCAGAACTGACTGAAGTGTAGTGGTCTGAATTTTATGAGGGGTTAGTATCTTGATTCCAATGACAACCTAAGGAATAAATATCCAGTACAAAGTGAAACCATTCAGATAAAGTTTTACAGTTTCGTCTTTTCCATGTATTTTTTTTTCCAAACTTCTTCTAGGACTATGGTCTGCACTAAAGTGACAAGCTACAGGAAGAGCAGCCCGCTTTGTGGATACAAGATTTGACTGTAGCCTTATGTATAACAGAGCACGTGTGCTGCCTACTTTGACTCAGCACTGTTGCGTAGATGTCTAGATAGGCTCCCAGATCCCACAGCTGTCTTCATAAGGAAGTCCATCCAGTTGGAAATGTGATCACGCTGTGTCACAACTGCAAAGATACCAGAACAGGGACTTCACCCCACTGCTGCTGATTCTTTAATATATTATATTGTCCACTTAAACTGCTTCTCAGGTTTTAAAACTAGAGTTTTCCAGTTAATGTATGTTTTCCAAAGGACGTTAATTTGTCCCTTAGGTTTCTATTGGAAGTCTTGAGTAGTGCAAGCATGTGTCTTTATGATCAGAAATATGTCACATGTAATACTTAACTTTCTGTGGATGCAATTTTTTTTCACACCTAAAAGGACCATAGTTAATGTGTCTTTCACATTCCTTGTTGTCAGTGTGAATCCTCTTTTTCTGATATTTTGCAGCATCTCATTTTTACTTTGTTGATTTTCCTATTACACAGATGTACAGAGAAATTATTAAAGCGCTTGAAGAAGCTGGAAAAGATGATTCTACCATTGCAGTTATTACTGGTACTGCACTTCATATTGCTTCTCTTAGATTTGTTTTGTATTATGCCAAAGTACAGTACTGACATGAAGTATCTACCTGTATCTAGACTAAGATAGAATTGTGTAAGTGAGGAAATTATTTCTTCTAGTACAGACAGTACAGACTAAAAATCTGCTGAAGTGTTTTGGCAAAATTCTTTCAAGATGGTGCTTCAAATTCTCTACCAAGCTTGCTGTTAAATCAAAACATCTTTCTGAGATGAGAAGATAGACATGGAATACTCCTAAGGGCTTTGTTACTTTTGAGTAGCTGATATCTGCTCCACAGCATCTGCACTACTGTTGGTGGAGTTGGTGTGGGTTCAGTCAATTTTCTCTACATCTGTGATACATCGGAACATGCTAAGAACAGGCTCCTCAAATCTTACATTGGTATGGCCTGTAGGAAGTTTACACTGCATATTTATTTATGATCAGCAGAAAAAAACCCAATGCTTTCTATTGACTTTTTTTTTTTCCTGTGGCCACTGTAGGAAAGGATTGGCCAAACAAGCTGCAACCTGGCCCAGCTATGTACATCCCACTCACCAGATGTGCACAGCTGGATGCCTGTAGCAACAGTGTGAAAGGGCAGCCCAAACTCATACTGCCTGTGAAGCCTGGCAGCTCTGGGGACATGTAATTGGGATTCTCGAGAGGACTCCTTGGTCCATCTCTGCTGACTGAAGGATAGAGCGGCAAGGGCGGGCGGGAGGAACAGAGCTTCTGACAGCAGGTGCTGCCTGCCTGGCCGGGCCTTGTTGCAGATGGACGTGCTTTTAGGAAATTAGATAAAGCGTAAGCTTTGGCTGGCAGCTAAGTTGTGTGGACACAAAGTGAATTTGGGCTTAAGCCCATTTACTTATTACTTCTGAGGTAATTGCACATATATTCTTCTCTACTGTCTCCTTTACCAACACCTTGTATTCCCAGGGTGCTGAATTTCCTCTCAGTAGCAATGACTGGCCACAACAACCCTTACAAAATGAGAAGGGTAGTTCACACAACTGAAATGTCTAACACATGTAAAGCTAAAAGCAAATAGCGAATACCCCTGCACAAACCATTCTGTTCCATTTTATGTAGTTAGGAGGAGCACGGCAGGGTAAAGTAACAGATGTGCTCACCAGTGAAAGGTGGCATTCTGTCAGTGTCCTCATGGAACACAGGATGACTTAGACAGTTAAACTGAGGAAAGGCTTAGGAAGCTGGGTCTCTTTAGCTTGGAGGAGACTGAGGGGTGACCTCATTAATGTTTACAAATATATAAAGAGTGAGTGTCACAAGGATGGAGCCAGGCTCTTCTCAGTGAGAACCAATGATAGAACAAGGGACAGTGGGTGCAAGCTGGAACACAAGGGGTTCCACTTAAATTTGAAAAGGAACTTCTTCCCAGTGAGGGTGACAGAGCACTGGAACAGGCTGCCCAGGGAAGTTGTGGAGTCTCCTTCCGTGGAGACATTCAAAACCTGCTTGGACACCTTCCTGTGTAACCTCATCTGGGTGTTCCTGCTCCGGCAAGGGGATTGGTCTAGATGATCTTTTGAGGTCCCTTCCAATCCCTGACATTCTGTGATTCTGTGAGATCATGCACTCTGGCTTCTCTTCGCTTTTTTGATGGTGCCTCAAACTGACTTACACATTTACTAACAGGTTATCTGCTTCTTGTTAAAGGATACACCTTTCAGTACAGTGATTCCAATGCAGTGCTGTCGGCCTTATCCTTAGAATGCAAAGCCTTTTCCTTAATTGGTCATAAAAACCACAAAACTTCTACCACATGTTAAATGGGATATTCTGTGTACTTTTGATGCCTTCATCAGCTTGAAGAGGGATGAAGGGAGATGCATAAATGTAAATTTGCATGTTCCTGCTAAAAAAAAATAAATTCTTACATCTTGCTTTGTGGATGATTGTGAATTGACAGAAAAAAAAAAAAACCTGAGCAAGTATGCAGGGAAAGAAATATAATAAATATTTTCCTATCTGGCACTATTACAGAAAGAATAATCTTTTTTTCCCTCAGATCTTTCAAGTTGAATAATCTTTGGCCTTTTACCCGTTGTTTTTCAGTGAATTGTCAGTCAAAACTTATTTTTAAACCATATGTGTCCTTTAAGGTAATGTGTATACTTTGAGACAGTCCCTCTAATTACTTAATGCTGTTGGACACTTAAAATGAAATTATTTTGTAAATGTAATAAATGGAAGCTCCTCTTCCCTACTCAGGAACCATTGGTGCATTTATTCATATGTGTTCTCTGCAGGAAACGGAGACTACTATAGTAGTGGAAATGATCTGGGTAATTTTGCTGGTGTCAAACCTACTGAAATGGAGAAGATGGCAGAAGATGGAGCAGTATTATTCAAGTAGAGCATCTTACTTTCATATATGCATAAGTTCCTGTAATGGGTAAAATAAAATTTGCAGGCATTGTTAGAAAACATGACAGCACAGACCCAGTTATGCTACAATATGTCCATGGAGGTGACTGTGTCCAAGGGTTCACCATGTGCATAAACTCAAAGATCATGTGAGAGAAGTAGTATTGATTGTGTGAAATAAATGAGGAAGTGAGGTGAATAGTATAAATCTTTTTATGTACAGTGATGCTAAAGACTTGGGTTTATTTGTTAGTCCTCAAAGTACATGCAGATATAATGGGGAAAAAAAAGTTTCTGACTGTATAGCTGGTAAGCTGCAGTGAAAAATGTGTGGGTTTTTTGATATCCAACAGTGTCTGCACTTGCAGGACATGCCAGAATACCTTCACTAGCAGACTTCTTTGAATAGAGACGAGATGTAAGGAACTTGTTTCATCTTACTCATGTGAGGAGACTATTTGCTGTGCTGTTGCTATTACACAGGGACAGTGCTTCATTGCAACTGATGCACAGACGTGCCACAAAGTGGAGTTTTTACAACACTGTTCACATCTGGAAAATATTATATTGTGAGAATGTATTTTGCACTTCTTGGATGGAGAGGTATCTGGCACGTGAAACAAAACACTGTTTCTCAAATCCAGGCAGAATGGCACAAGGGAATTTTGTGTTGTGGTCGCATAATGATGTTGGTCCCTGCTGGGGCTTTGCCGCAGAACAGAATCTGTGAAGGGAATGGATATCATCCCATGGCTGGAGTTGGGATGGGTACACAGGCAGACTGTGTGACTGTTCTTGCTAATGAGCCATATACAGTAACTGTAGCTGAAGAGGACAGCACTTTCCTAACCTGGTTGGAGGAACCAGGGAAGCTGTGCTGTCATTGCTAAGGAAATACAGGTATTCCAGATAATTCTTATTTTCTTTAACAGAATTTGTTTGGGAAAGGGACTAAAATATATGCTACATAGAATCTAGCTTATGGGTTTTCTTATGCAATATCTAATCATGTGTTTTGAAAGTTGTTTGTATTTGCTGAAGATGACTAGGATGTGTCGCTTATATTCTGGTTTCCTTTTCTCTAGAGAGTTTGTGAGTCATTTTATTGACTTTCCTAAACCACTGATTGCAGTGGTGAATGGCCCAGCTGTTGGAATCTGCGTAACGCTCCTTGGATTGTGTGACATTGTCTATGCTTCTGACAGGGTAAGTATGTTACATAGCTGATCCCAAGGTGGTCTTCAAGCCTTTCTGTGGCAAATATTATTTGGCTTGGGGTAATCTGACAGGAAAGAACGCACAAGTGGAAAACCTTTTTATATCACGTCAAGGAACACTTATCTCAATTACCAGCACGGGGGTGCATCAGCCAGTGGTTAATGTGCATGGAATTTCCTGCTGTAATTATGGTTATCAAGTTACTGACTCCAGTTGAGAAACTCTTTACTGTATCAGTGGGTAAAGACTAGCTGATGTGAAATGATGGTTCTAAGGCCCCTTTCAGGTGTAAAAGGGGGAGCAAAACTTTATTATGGAGTGGAAGTGTAGTGACTAGCATTTTTATCTAATCTGTATTCCAAGATAACTTTGGGAAGGCTTTGGTTTATTCAACTTAAGATTCCTTTTAAGGCAACTTGCCAAACACATGACCAGAAGCAATATTAAGGCATAGCGCCGAATTCCATTATATGGCTTATTTTTTGTGTTTTGTGCTGTTCATTTGTAAAAGGTTGTTAAACAGATACAGAATTTAACTCAAGGTCTTAATATTAGGCAAACTTTTGCTTGCAGAAGTGTCTGCAACGGGTGGTACTTTGATTCCTGCTGCAGCACCGTGTCAGACTTTCCTCAAAGTCACAGTGACAAATCCAATCCAACAGGGAGACTTAGGAAAATTTAGCTGCAAGGGACCAAATCCTTCTGCTTGCCTCGTTACAGGATTAGCTAGGACCATGTTACTCCTGACATACGCTTGTATAACGTGCATGATTTATTCAGCCTATTCCAGTTCCAAGATCTTTTATCAGAAAAAATGTTGGATTCTCCCTCTTCCTCCCCTGCCATCTGATCATTTCTGCTGTAGAGTGAACCTCTTGTTTCTTGTACCTGAATTGAAAGAACCAACTGTTTTCATCCTCCCTTACAGCAGCCATCAGTGTACTTAAACTGTTAAATATATCTTAGGTTTACATCCACTCTTTCAATCCTTTGGTTTTTTGAGCTAAAGAGCTGGAATTCATTCGGTTTTGCCTGGTGTGGACTGCAGTCGTGTTCCTTTGGACTCCTTCCAGTTGTTCGGTGTCTCTTTGAGCATGGTGGTACAAACTAGACACATGACTCCAGCTCATGTCTTACTGAAGCAAAGTAGAGCAGAACTTCTCCACATTAAGCAGGCTGTATTTCGATTTTGACTTCACACAGTGTTTTTTGATTTACATATTGTGATCTGCTATAGCACCTGGATCCCTTACTGTGGAGTTGGCAGTTAAACAGTTGTTTCTGTCATGTATTGTATACAGTATACAAGGTTATTCCTGCCAAACTTTAACTTGTCCATATTAAGTAGTCTTCTTACTCATACCTCTCTTTTTTATTAAGATTATTTTGAATTCTAATCTCTTCTGCCTCAGCATAATATCTCGTTACAGCCATAAGTTAATATAGATTTAGTTGAAGTTTAATCCAAACAAACATTACGTTTTGGTCTGTTAATATTATCCTGCTTTCTGGAATGGTTTGAGATTCATACTTCAACTTCCTTTACCAGTTGTAAACATAATCATTGGTAAATGCATCTTATTTTTGCCTTGTATTTCTATTTTTTCTAATCTCTGTGTGCTTACATTAGTTTTATACTTAGTTGTCTGATGTAGTTTTCACTGTGTACTTGTATTTAAAGTCAGTGACAAGCTCATTATTTAGCTGAGACAATCTGTTAGTACCTTCATACGTGTACTAGGACAGCTTTAACTTGTGCCCTTGGTAGCAGTTCTTTGAGGACTTCTGTAGGGTCTAACTTGTCTTTTCACTTGGATTAGTCTTCATGAGAACTTTCTTGTTAACTTCACATTTATTGAAGCCTTCTCAGAAGTGATTGTTCTCTGTTATTCCCTTTGTGAATTCCCATGCAGTAAACTCATTCTCATCCAAATGACTACTTAATTTCACATTTTCCAGTAGTTTGGTTGGAGTGCCTTAAGCCTTGAGTACCTACTGCAGGAGTGGCCAGCTTTGCTGTGTCCGGGATCTGGTTTTATTCTCAGCCAGGTATTCCCAGAGCAGATCATTATCAGCCGTGTTGGCAGGACGCTGCACAGGCCAGTCTGACAACAGGTCAGCATTTTGGGCAGTCACTTGACATTGCCTTCTGCATTGGGTTTTGCGCCAGTTCATGGGGCACTAGTTTGTACCTCGGTATAGTTAATCTCCCCTTACTTAATCATTGCCAATATTAACCTGTACCCTGGCAGATGTTGTCTAATCTTTTCTTAAATGATATAAATGTCACTTTCCTGCTAGGAAGTTCATTGGTGTTTCTTACTCTATGGCCATCTGTAGTACAGTGAGAGAGGATCACCTTCTATTAAAGGGAAAGCTGCATTAGCAATTTTGTGTATCAGTTCATATTTTTAAACGGAAATAAAGGCAAGCATTTTGTCTTCCTTGCTTAAAGTTGATGTGAGATATTAAAACATAAAATTCTGTAGTTCAATTCTATCCTTACAATTAGGGTATTGTTTTGTGTGATCTCATGGTGCATTTCTGCCACAAGTTCTTTTTAAATTTGCATAAAATTTGTGGGAAGGAGATTCAGCTGCTTGAATTTTTCAGGAGCAGAATAAACTTAGTGTGCCTTCAGAAAGCAAAATGCTCTTTGCCTCTTAAGTTATCTGGGCTATGTGTTTCATAACTATTAGGGCAGATATGTATGAACGTCC
Organism: Nesoenas mayeri; assembly: GCF_963082525.1. NCBI lineage: Eukaryota > Metazoa > Chordata > Aves > Columbiformes > Columbidae > Nesoenas > Nesoenas mayeri. Next base: position 90,271,789 of record NC_137543.1, on the reverse strand, counting down.
TCTCTGAATGCACATACAAAATAGTTTCTCTGAGCGCTGTATTAAAATAAGGGAACTTCATCAATGGGGTTGTTATGATAAGGGAATTGGGACATAAGGGAATGATAAGGGAATACAGACAAAGTTGGCTCTTGGGTGCATTGAGAGAATGAAGTGGTGTCACTGGATGATGTTTAAAGCCTATTATGTTAACAGTTCAGTTGTATTTCTGGTGAACTCTGTCACAGTAGAAGCTTTAAAATGAAAACTAAATCCTAGTACTTTAATCCTGTGCGCTGTTGTGAAGTTTGATTTGTTTTGTTCGTGTTCTTTTTTTTTTCCCTAGGCTACATTTCACTGTCCATTTACTCAACTTGGACAGACCCCAGAAGGATGTTCCTCTTATCTGTTTCCAAAAATCATGGGCTTATCCAAGGTAAGAATGTCTGTACTGTATGTGAGATCATTTGACCTGTGTGTGTTGGTAAGAGCAAGTGGAGTCCCATCAAGAGTCCTCAAAGCAAGCTCCTGTTTGCATCTTTAGAACCAAAGATCAAGAAATGTAATGGCAGTGTTAGCACAGGCACTTTAAGAGAGTAGTGGCCACTTCTAAAGCCATACTGTGATGCTGGTGAAGGTTTTTCTTTCTCATGGCTTCCTCCACATTCTTAAGACAATTTCTATGTGGTGAAAGGTTGTATCTTTCTTCCAGAGATGAGAGGGAATGATGTAAAGAAGAGTTTAAAAAAAAAGCAAAAGAGCACTTGTAAGAGATGGGTTGGTAGGCTGCCTTTATCAGGCAAGGGAGCAAGTGTTGCAGGGCTTCTGCCAACCCTGTGGGAAACCTGTAGTCAACCATTCCTCCAGTTGTGAACATGAGGCAATTCATTTATGTATTTACAGCCAGACTTCTTGTATTATCTGTTTTGTTCTAATATATATTGGTCTTCTGCCCATACTCTTCTTTTCTCTGTCTACTCCAGAAGTAAGGAGCCTAAATAATAGTAATTAAAAAAAGAAAAAGACACAGCAGAACCTAAATTTTCTTTTCTCAGGATGGCATAACTTCCCTTCTGCTTCTTTTGATTATCCCACAGAAAAAAATCTAGAGAGTTTCAAATGCTTGTTATAGTATTGTCTGCATTATTATATTGTATTTTTGTGAGCAGGTTTTAAATCTGTAAGGAGTAGAGCAAATGCCTCATAAACATCGCAGTATGAGGGGGTAGTCTGTTCAGTGAGATATAGCCTACCAGTGCACATTCTAGAAATCTGGAAGTCAACAGAGGAAGTTAACAAACACATTTATGATGAGGTAATTCCAGGTGGCAACCTTGGAGCTCTGCTCAAAAAGACATGTAGACTCATGGAGAACAAGAGGGGCTGGAGGTCAGTCACTAGTGTTGTAGCCAGGGGATTGATGCTTGGTCTAATACTTGTTTAACCTCTTCATCATGGCCCAGATGATGGGACTGAGTACCCTCAGCAGATGATACAAAACTGAGAGGAATGGTTGATATACCAGATGGGTTGCCATTCAAAGGGACCTGGACAGGCTGGAGAATTGGAGAATCTTGTAGACTTCAGCAAAGGAAAAGGCAAAGTCCTGCACTTGAGAAAAAGTAATCCCACAGACCGGTATATGCTGGGGGCTTACTGGCTGGAAAGCAGCTTTGCAGAGAAAGACCTGTGTGTCCTGGTGCACAGCAAACTGCCTGTGAGCCAGCAATGCACCCTTACAGGAAAGACCACCCACAGCGTCCTTGGGTGGTATTAGATGAAGCATGGCTTGCAGGTTGAGGAAGGTGATTCTTTCCCCCCTGCTTGACACTAGTGAGACCAGTGGGTTCTGTGTTTGAGTCTGTGCTCCAGCTGCAAGAGACACATGGACATACTAGAGAAGGCCACAAAGATGATTAAGGCACTTGAGCATATTACATACAAGAAGAGTCTGAGACATCATGGTGCTGCTTTTACTGGAGCAGAGGAGGCTTGGGGAGTATTACCAATGTTTATAAAACATGACTGGAGGGTGTAAAGAAGATGGAGACAGATTCTTGTCAGTGGTGCTGGGTGACAGGACAAGAGGAAAGGAGTACAAATTGAAACACCAGAAATTCCTTTGGAAAGTAAAAAAAATTATAGTGAAGGTGGTGAAACACAGGAAAAAGTTGTGCAGTGATGCCGTGATGTCTTCATCCTTGGACAAGCATCTTCGCCCTGGAGAGACTCAAAACCCAACAGGACACAGTCCTGGGCAGCCTGGTCCAGCTGACCCTGTTGAGCAGGGGTTTTGAACTAGGCATTGTCTGGAGGTCCCTTACAGCCTCATCTGTTCTGGGATTCTGTGCTTCTTTCTGAGGGCAGACATTAATGAGCAAAAGAGTAAAATAAATGTGAGTTGGAAGCTTGTACTTTTCCTATCAGGTTACTCAAGTCTTGCATCTTGTTGAATCACACCTTCTACTTTTCTTTATATAGGCAAATGAGGTTTTGCTTTTCAATAAAAAGCTGACTGCAGCAGACGCCTGTGTCCAGGGACTTGTCACCGAAGTCTTCCCCGACAGGACTTTTCAGAAGGAAGTTTGGGCGAGATTAGAAGCTTACGCAAGACTCCCGAAAAATGTCAGTATTCAAAATTTTTCTCCTCCTTGTAAGCCTGTAGCATTCCCAATCCTCCTGTCCAACCTATCTTGTTTCTTGGTTTCACTTATTCCTTAATCGAAATAACATGGTTCCATATACTTTCCTTCAAGTACAGATCTGTCCTTGTCCCTCTGCTACTGTGAGACAGTTACCTCTCTTCAACCCTGGCTGAATCTAAGACAGTGCACTGTGCACTGAGATTCTGTGTCTGAAAAGCCTTAAAAACTAATTAATCCACTTGGAGTCTCTGTGTGCATGCTTTGGATGCTTTCCCTTAGGTTTTTATTTTGGCAATAGTTCAGGTTTAAGAGCCTTATGACTGGATCTGCAATATTAATTGTACTGTGTGCACTCTGGATGCTCAAGATGACGCTGCACGGCTTCACTCTTTGCTGAATTGGGTCATCCTGCTCAATAGTTTAGGTTTTGCAAAACTACTTGAGTCACAATGGGATTATGTTACGTTGGGCAAGAGGAGACACCTGTGTCAGCTGCTGATAATGTAAGTTCTATTTGGCACTCCAGGCAGTTGAACAGGTTTTGCTTCTTATGCCCATCTACTCTGATTATGAGCACTTGGTGTGGGCTGCTGTTTTGCTTCCCATGAACCTCCTCCAATTTATTAGCAATAATTACATCCAGCTAAAAGATTGACTAAAAGCTAAAAAGTACAATCTTAATACAACTGTTTGAATTCCCATGTGTTTATTGTGATACTTTCTGACATGTGAAAATCCAGAAAGCATGACTTCCTAATGTTCCTTGCTTTTCTCCTCCAGTCTTTGACACTGTCAAAGCAGCTCATCCGAAGTATAGAAAAGGAGAAGCTCCATGCAGTCAGCAGTAAAGAGTGTGAAGTCCTGAAGGAGAGGTGGTTGTCTGATGAATGCATAAATGCTATTGTCAACTTCTTTCAGAAGAAATCAAAACTCTGATCTTCACCAGTAGAATAATACACCTTCTGGCAACAGCTTAATCTGCCTTTATTGTTAATAAACTTTCTCTTCAACTAATAATTCCTGTACCTTTTGATGTGGCATACTTATGTACTGAGTACTGGGTTAAAAATGTTGTGTGCCTTGGATCCCTTATGGATATTTAGGTTGGAGAAAAATGGTTCATGACTCTGTAGGCAGCAGTGATGTTTCTGAATAATAATGAAGCAGATTGTCTTCCAAAAGGAGCAACAGATTCAATAGCACTGTATTTTGATAGCTCTACATTTAATGTCTTACGATTTTTTTTATTAATCTGTGGGGAAGGAAATACTGTGTAATAAAAAAAAATAAATAAAAGTATTTAATTACTATTGTGCTGATTCTTACTCCTTCTCTTAAACATCCTCAGTGGGAGGGAATGTAGTTCCTGGAGGTGTGTTAATGAAATAGTCTTGAAAAAGTATTCACTTGACCAACTTGAATTAGCATTGCCTTGTACATCATAGGAATTTATTGCATGAGAATAATTGCAACTATGGCATCAAAGATCTGGCCTGACTTAGGAGAAAATGAGAGAGACTTTTCTAATCGGAGAAATCTCCCTTTTTTTTTTCTTTTCAAAAACATGTGCAAAGATGTTTGTTCTGAGTTTTATGGTTCTATTCTTAAACATATTGCCCTTTTTCTGTGGGAAAAAAATCCATTGGAGATAGTATGATATTTTACAGTAGCCATTTTGGAGTTAAATTAACAAATAAATTATTTTTCAACAGAAAATTTCTCCACTGTTTGCAGACATCTTTGGGTAGAGAGTCAGGGGACTGCAGAGGACAGGGTCGGGCTGCTGGAACTAGGTAACCATTTACCTCTTGTTGATGAAAGGAAATCGTGAAGAAGCAGCAGTTACTCATCAGGAAGAGCCTCTCAATGACAAGTTAATTGTTGTAAAAAAAAATACATAGATACATGTGTATACATACATATATATATATATATATATATATATAAAATCTGTGGGTTTTGGGTTTCTCACTGTCAGCGCTCTTGAGGCTGGTGGAGGTGCAGCAGCGGTTGAGGTAGATGCCGGTTTCACAGTATCACAGTATCACAGTATGTTCTGGATTGGAAGGGACCTCAAAAGATCATCTAGTCCAATCCCCCTGCTGGAGCAGGAACGCCTAAGTGAGGTTGCACAGGAACATGTCCAGGTGGGTCTTGAATGTCTCCAGAGAAGGAGACTCCACAACCCCCCTGGGCAGCCTGTTCCAGTGCTCTGTCACCCTTACTGAGAAGAAGTTTTTTCTCAAATTTAAGTGGAACCTCTTGTGTTCCAGCTTGATCCCATTGCCCCTTGTCCTATCATTGTTTGCCAACGAGAAGAGCCTGGCTCCATCCTCATGGCACTCACCCTTTATATATTTATAAACATTAATAAGGTCACCCCTCAGTCTCCTCTTCTCCAAACTAAAGAGACCCAGCTCCCTCAGCCTTTCCTCATAAGGGAGGTGCTCCACTCCCTTCATCATCTTGGTTGCCCTACGCTGGACCCTCTCCAGCAGTTCCTTGTCCTTCTTGAACTGAGGGGCCCAGAACTGGACACAATATTCCAGATGGGGTCTCACCAGGGCAGAGTAGAGGGGAAGGAGGACCTCTCTTGATCTACTAACCACCCCCCTTCTAATACATCCCAGGATGCCATTGGCCTTCCTGGCCACAAGGGCACAGTGCTGGCTCATGGTCATCCTGTTGTCCACCAGGATCCCCAGGTCCCTTTCCCCTACACTGCTCTCTAATATGTAATTTCCCAACCGATACTGGAACCTGGGGTTGTTCCTGCCCAGATGCAGGACTCTACACTTTTCCTTGTTAAATTTCATTAGGTTATTCCCCGCCCAACTCTCCAGCCTGTCTAGGTCTCGCTGGATGGCAGCACAGCCTTCTGGCGTGTCAGCCACTCCTCCCAGCTTAGTGTCATCAGCAAACTTGCTGATAGTACACTCTATTCCCTCGTCTAAGTCATTAATGAATATATTGAATAATACTGGCCCCAGTACTGACCCCTGAGGTACTCCACTAGATACTGGTCTCCAACTAGACTCCGCACCATTGACTACCACTCTCTGGCTTCTCTCCTTAAGCCAGTTTGTAACCCACCTCACTACTCTATTGTCTAGACCACACCTCTGCAACTTAGCAACTAGGATGCTGTGGGAGACTGTGTCAAAGGCTTTACTGAAGTCAAGGTAGACCACATCCACGGCTCTGCCATCATCCATCCACCTTGTAACATTCTCATAAAAGGCTATGAGGTTGGTCAAGCATGACCTACCCTTGGTAAAGCCATGCTGACTGCCCCTAATAACCTTCTTATCCTTGATATGCCTTGAGATAGCACCAAGGATAAGTTGTTCCATTACTTTCCCAGGGACAGAGGTGAGGCTGACCGGTCTATAGTTACCCGGGTCCTCCTTCTTGCCCTTTTTGAAGATTGGAGTGACATTTGCTTTCCTCCAATCCTCGGGCACCTCTCCCGTTTCCCAAGACTTGGCAAAGATGATGGAGAGCGGTCCAGCAATGACCTCAGCCAGCTCCCTCAGCACCCGCGGATGCATCCCATCTGGACCCATGGATTTATGGATGTCCAGTCTATTTAATTGCTCCTTAACCCAGTCCTCATCAACTAAAGCAAGCTCCTCCATTGACCTGGCTTCATCTGGGGTCTCAGGGGTACAGGGCTCCCCAGGACAGCCTCCGGCAGAGTAGACAGAGACAAAGAAGGCATTCAGTAATTCTGCCTTCTCTGTATCTTCCGCCACCAGGGCACCCACCCCATTCCTCAGTGGGCCTACATTGCCTCTGGTATTAGTTTTATCCGCTATGTATTTGAAAAAGTTCTTTTTGCTGTCCTTGACCCCTCTCGCCAGCTGTAATTCTAAGGAGGCCTTGGCTATCCTAGCTTTCTTCCTACATCCTCTAACAGCAGCCTTATATTCTTCCCAAGTGGCCAGCCCCTGCTTCCATGACCTGTAAACTCTCCTCTTCTGCTTGAGCATACCCAATAGATTCCTATTCAACCACGAAGGCCTCCTGGCTCCCTTCCTTGACTTCCTACGTGTGGGGATGCTCTGATCCTGAGCGCGGAAGAAGCAATCTCTGAATGCAATCCAGCTCTCTTGGGCTCCTTTTCCTTCAAGCAGTCTTGCCCATGGGATTTCCCCCAGCAATTGCTTGAAAAGGCCAAAGTTAGCCCTGCTAAAGTCCAGGGTTGCAATTCTACTTGCTATTCTGTTCCTGCCACACAAGATGCTGAACTCCACCATCTCGTGGTCACTGCAACCCAGGCAGCCCTCAACCTTTACTGCTTCGACCAGACCCTCCTTGTTAGTGAGGATGAGATCCAGCAGTGCTCCTCTCCTAGTCGGCTCCTCCACCATCTGCATGAGGAAGTTATCATCAATGCACTGGAGGAACCTCCTGGACTGTGGCTGGCTGGCTGAATGGTCCTTCCAGCAAACATCAGGGAAGTTAAAATCACCCACAACAACCAGGGCCTGTGACTGTGAGGCCACTCTCAGCTGCCCATAGAAGGCCTCATCAACTTCCTCAGCCTGATCTGGTGGCCTGTAACAGACACCCACAACAGTGTCACCCCTGCCAGCCTGCCCCTTGATCCTGACCCATACACTCTCAACTCGCTCATCATCCACTCCTGGGCAGAATTTAGTACATTGTAGTTGCTCTCTCACATAGAGAGCAACTCCACCACCACGCCTGGCTGGCCTGTCTTTCCTGAAAAGGGCATAGCCATCCATGACCACATTCCAGTCATGTGAACTGTCCCACCATGTTTCTGTAATTGCCACCAGGTCATAATCTCCCAGCCGAACATAGGATTCTAACTCCTCCTGCTTATTCCCCATGCTGCGCGCATTGGTGTACAGGCATTTCAAGGAGCGAGCAGAGCACTCCCATTTCTCCCTAGGAGCACAGGAGGCCACCTGGTCCTCATCAGTTCTAGAATGCTGCCCCACTGGGACAAGCCCAGCTACAACCCCATCCCCCTTCGAGCCTAGTTTAAAGCTCTCCAAATGAGCCCAGCTAATTCCTGCCCCAGCATTCTTTTGCCCCTCTGAGATAAACCTTTCCCACGTGACACTGTCCGGACTGGTGTCTTATAGAACCAACCATTATCAAAAAATCCAAAGCCCTGCCTGTAGCACCACTCTTGGAGCCAACCATTTAGAGAATGAATTTTCCTATTCCATCCCACACCGTCACTTGAAGATGGAAGGAGTGAAGAAAAGATCACTTGAGCCCCTGAGTCTTTCACCATCCTTCCCAAGACCTTGAAATCGTTCTTCATTGCCCTCAGACTACGGGAAGCAGCTTCCTCCCCATCTGTCTGGAAGACCAGCAGCGGGTAGTAGTCTGTCGGGTGCACCAGTCTTGGGAGCTCTCTAGCAATATCCTTGATCCGGGCTCCAGGTAGACTACAAACTTCTCTAAGATGAGGGTCAACTCTGCATATTGGGCCCTCTGTTCCTTTCAGAAGGGAATTTCCTATTACTATCACCCTTCTTTCTTTCTTAATAGAGGCGGTCTTACCAGAGAGTGGTAGTCGCTTCTCGGCCTTTTGGCTAAGATCAAGTGTAGTGTAGCGTAGACTTTCTTGATCTTCAATATCCCTCTCTCCAAGATGTCACTCCAAACCTTGGGGTGAGGGAAGGGTAAGCTTTCTTCAGCCACCAGTGAAAGGGCTAAAGCCATGAAAAACATAGTGATGTTTTCTTCCCATGTTAAAATCAGTTTGATTTGTCTTCAGGTGGTACAGATCATGGGAAGCCGCCGCCTTCTTTCCTCTGTGAATATTTCTCAGAAAATGTAATGTGAATCCCTAGCATTAATCACAAGAAAAAACAGAAAGCTGAGAATTACCAGGAAGGGAGTAAAGAATATAACAGAAAGCAGTTTCATACCACTATATGAATCCATGCTGCTCTCATAGCCTGAATAGTGAATGTACTTCTGGTCATTCTAACCCATAAATATTATAGCAGAACTAGAAGAGGAGAAGAGGAGGGCAGAAAGGATGATCAAAGCAATGAAAGGTTTGGCTCAGCAAGAGACTAAGGCCCTTCAGTCTGCAGAAAACACAAGCCAGGGAGATTATCAGATAACTAAAATATCTAGAGCGGCAAGCAGAACAACTATTCATTGTTTCTTAAAAAAGACGGAAGCAAGAGGGCCCCAGTGGAAACTATCAAACCTTGGGACTAAAAAAATCATGAAGGGAAGTGTTTTTCCATGGACTGCAGAATGAAGCAGTGGGACTCATTGACACAGGATGTTGTGGAGGTCAAAAGGAAAATCTGATTAAAAAGATGAGACCAATTCATAGAAAGGTCTACTGAGTCCCGTTAAATGTGATGGTCTGGATGTAAGCCACAAATCTAAACATCCCTCACCACCTATTGTTAGAATACGGAAAGGTATACTACAGGAAGAACATACCTTGTTTATTATGTTTCCCTGAACATCCATTATCAGCCCCTCTAATAGGCTGAAAGCTGGCTTTCCAGTCTTGTCTAGTAGGGCCATCTTTCTCATTTTTGTTTCTTTCTACCAGTAAGAGCGGAAGATGTGGCTTTACCAAGCCTTCCTGGGAAGGAATGCCAGGGTGACACTTTGCACCAGAGCTCTTGCTCTGAGGCACTAGCAAAAATGCCCTGACTCATGACGTGCATATGATGAATCCCAGCACGCACAGGTCACTGTCTCAGCTTTGCCCTTGGCCTGCTGCGTGCTTTGCTTGGTAATTATCCTGAAGCTTAGTATATTCTGTGCAACACAGATTTACAAAGGAAAAAATCCACCTGTGTTACCAGGAAAATACAGCTTTTCCTACAATGGCTGCATCACCTTGGGAGAGACAGGCAGGAAAGAGTAATTAAGAGTTTAGGGTGATAATCTAGCACTCTATCCACAGATGTTTTGGTGACTTTGTAGTCACTCTTTCTGTGCCTTGGTTCTCTACCTAGAACAGGGGTGTCAAACTCATTTTCACTGGGGTCCACTTCAGCATCGTGGTTGCCTTCAAAGGGCCAAATGTAATTTTAGGACTGTATAAATGTAACTACTCCTACATGTAGCCCCCAGTGAAAATAAGTTTGACACCTCTGACCTAGAAGATAACAGCAATCAGGTGATTTAATGGTGTTTTTTGTGTGTGCATTGTGCTGTGTTTTCTTTGGTTTTTGGTCCTTGCAAGAGTTTTATGTGGCTACATATGTCAGACATTAGAGAAATGTGAGAGAGAAACTGTAAAAATACCTGAATTTACACTACATGACTGCAAATGGAGCTGTAGTTAAGTCCAGCACTGACATTTCCAAATTGCTTCTGCTCTCCCCTACTTAAAACATATAGTCTTCTTAAAAATAAAAGGGAAAACTTGCATGGTTCACTAAGAGTACTTCTTTAGAAGCTAGAGGGTGGATTTGCCCCACTTCATCTCAAACCGTTCATACCAGATGGTTGCAATGTCAATGTAAGGACGAAGCCAATGCAGATTTTAGAAAACAGCAATGTTGTGGAAAAAGTGCTCCCTCTGGTTATTTTGCTGGAGAATTAATTGCTTACAGCAGAGGAGAAGTAGGGCAGAGGACAGTTGGGTTTACCTGCATTGTTTTCACCATTAAAGTCAGAACAACGGCTGTTTGTCAAACACACATTTTTGCCTTCCTCCGCAACAAGGACACACGTTCCTGACACGCTGCGTTAGTTTTCTGAGGAGGTGACAGCTCTTTCTCAGAGGCCGTACGTTTTCTGGGTGCAGTAGGGAGTGACAGAATATCGTTTTGTACCCGGTATGGGAGTCATTCGTTTTACCTGCTACGTCAGCCATGTTGTTAGGAGCAGAGACCTAAAATGACAGACGGGACTGAGGCAGCTGCTGGAGCTGCACAGCTTCCTCCAAACCCCCCTGATCTGACACAACAACAGTGCAGCGTGCTGGCAGTCCTGGAGGATTACAGCATCACCGCTGACTTCTCTGTTAACCCTTTTGAGCTCACAAACCTGCCAAAATATTGCGATGAGCTGGTAGGCGAAAAATAATGACAGGACTCAGATGCAAAGTGTCTCGCCAGAGACAGTACCTTAAATAACAACACACATGTATAGTAACTGCTGCTAGTTGGGCACAGTGAAATCTACCTGCCTTAAAACAAGAACAAAACAGATCATGCCAAGACACTGAGTGGGAATAACAGCAGCAACTTCAAGGGTTATCACTTCAGGAGGAGAGTGAACATAAATAATTTGGGCATCAACACAGGGAAGTATCGAGGCCAGGTTCTGGGCAATGTCATTTCAACTGAGACAGCAAGTACAAAAAATTCGAGTGTGGTGTTGATTGCTGAGAAGAGATCTTCATAAACTATTGATTGCTATGTTGTTTTGTTTTTTTTTTTTAAAAAAAAAAAAAGTGCCTGAGAGAAATGCTGAACCGAAAATCCCAGAGAGTAAGTATAATCTCAAAATACGTCTTTGGGACAGTCAGGTGGCACTTCTGCTCTGCAGGAGCCCACCAATGCTAATTTCAGTGTACTTTACCTATGAACAGCAGAGAAGTTTGGGCAAGTCAGCCATGTATGAATACTCACTTTTAGTGTTCAGACAGCATCATGATTCTAGGGTGCACCCCAAAGATACAGGGGTACTAATGGGTATCGTGATGACACCCCCTGGTTAAAGGCAATCACACCTCTCACTGCAACACGTTTGCACTCCAGAGCAAACACAGAGTGGCAGTGCTACATTTTGCAGGGGTTACCACTCCTCCTGTAATGATGGCTTCTTACGGGACTACTCTACTGATAGCCTGAGGAAGGACCAGGAAGATGGACTTTTGCCCATACCAAACCCTCATCTGATTTTGATGTTGACAGTATGACTTGTTTTCCTTTTAATATTTGTTGGTCACCGTATCCCTTATGTTAGCACAACAGAAAAATCACGGATTTTATGACAGGCTGTACCCATAATAATCTGTGATCCATGATCAGGAAAAAAATGGCTGTTTTCTCTGGCAATCTGTAAAGGGTTTACCAATAAGAAACATGTAGCATTTTCTAAAACATAAGATTTAACTGATATCTTTATTATTGCTTATTTTGCTCTTCATCCTCTCTCTTCCTCCTTCAACACCTTGTATAACTACCTATCAGCAGGTCCTTTTAAGTCTCTATAATTCAACTTCTTATCTCTTCTTTCCCTTCTTTGAGAAATTTCCTTCACTTTCCTTTTTATAATGACAACAACACAGTTCATTCCCCATGCCAACCCTTTTTTTTGCCTTGAAACTACCAGTAAGGATGACATTTGTGACATTGGATAACATTGGTTGGACAACGCTACACTAGGAATTAGTCACAGACCAGCTGATATCCAATCCTCTTTTATTCTTCTCTTTTTCTTACATTTTTCTTTGAAAAAGAAGACCTTCTCCCCAAACTCCCATATGCACTAATCCATGAAGCATTCCAGCAACAAGGAAATGAATATTTAATTACTTTAATTCTACTATGTTATTGAAAGAACAATTTCAAGCAAGTTCATCTTACATGTGGTGATATTAAGGCAGTTGGTTTCAGTCCCCAGGTCTCATCACAACTGCTGAAGCCATGAATAGATTTGGGTCTATGTTGCATTGTTTCAGCACATTGAAATTCTGCCTGTGTGTCTAGTTAGCATTGCTCATTACAAGTGAAAACCAAAGCTCCTCCTGTCCCTCTCGATTTGCAAAAAAAGAGAAAAGGTTCTGTATCTCTTTGGCACAAACAAACTATATTGCAGCATATGCAAAGCACAGCTACCCATTCTGTACTTTTCCAGCCCCAAAAGTTCAGCTAGGAAGCACTCCAAAGTTGTACAGAAGTTGTTATTTCCGATTATTGGAGTTGAACGATTCCTGTGGGCCAGTTGTCACACACAATTTGCAAAGGCTCCTGGCACTCTGACCAAGGGGGAATTCCCCAATTTATGTTATAACACAGAGAGCAGCAGTAACCTTTTAATCAGATGGCTGAGCCTGCTGGGAAGTTCCTTTATAGAGAATTGTTATGCCCAACAGGGCCGCAGTTCAGTCTGGCTGGGGAGTCTACAGTGGGCTGTGTTTCCTTTGTGCAGCCACCATGGATATCAATGCAAAATTAAACAAAAGCTGTTTCCCCTCTCCCTTGACACTTACACACTACAGTAAGTGACTGTAGTAAATTACTCCCTCTGCATAATAATGTAAGCTATTTTAAGAGCTATCTATCTGCTCTGAAGTTAGATCAGGGAATACCTTATATGTTAGCAAGGGAATTCCCAATTAGGAAGCAGAGACAAAGGTCTTAATCTGGAGGACTCAGAAAACATGGGTGAAAGATGGATCCTGACAGCTCACTTTGGGCACTTAAATACATGGTAAGCAGGAGTTCTCCATCTATACTAAACTTTTAAGTTATGCTAGTGAACACATTTTCGCAATCAGGCCTTTAAATCAAAAGTAGTGTTCCTGACTTGCTTTTATGTCAAAACCATTTTATCCTTTAAAGACACCGAGGAATGGAAGGGCAACAATATCAGCCTTCATTGCATTGTCTAGCTGAATATGCCTCAATATAAAACCAAAAATACTTCAAGGAAAAGGGAAGGAGAACAAGAAGAAAGAAACATAAAGCCATGAATTCAGTAGAATAAAAAGAAGGAGTGTATTTAAAAAAAAAACACACTTCAAGTTGAATAAAAAATATATAACCTTGAAATGTATAACCTGTAAGTACAATAGTTCTTAAGTTTATGTTTTAAATACATGAACTGGAATATTTCTTGCAGCAATTACTGTATTCCTGATTAAATTGTGGCTTCTGTATGGTAATATCAATTAGCTCTTTAAGAAAGGCAATCAAACAGATCAATCTGTAAGGCCCACTGTCTGAGGGAACAGACTTCATTCGCAAGTGCATGGGCAGTGCATCTCCACTAACTTCTGTACAGCTGCACTGATTCACTCCTCTCAATATGGGATCTGCCTTGTTAAAACTAAAAATGTCTTCTTTATGTGTTCAGTTGCCTGTTTTCTTTATACGCAGGCATGAATAAAATAATATTGTCATGGAGTATGATCTGTAAAGAGTCTGTGTTATAACGGCTTCTTATTTGTTGTAAAAAATACTTAGTAGTGTGAGTGGAAAGAAAATAAAGACAAAAAACAAGTTTGAAGGGAGAATGAGGATTGAAATTAAAAACAAACAAAAAAAAAACCAACAAAACCAACAACAATAAAACAACAACAACAAAAAACCCCACAACAAACAAGCATCAAAAAACCCAACCAACCAACCAACACTTTTGCATTGAAAGGTATTTTAACTACTGATAATGAAGTTTCCAGAAAAGAAATTAGGAGGATTGGGAAGTACCTCTGGAAGCTATTTCTGAACAGCAGACAGATGGCTGGGATGGCTTGTGTGTGCTTGACAGCAGCTACTTTGAGGAGTAATAAAGGAATAATAGACAACTAGTTGATCTGCTGGTGGGTTTGGATGGCAGAGAACCATCTGCACTCTAAGTGGCACTACTTTATGGGAAGGAAAATGTACAAATCCTCTGAAGAAGAGAAATGTAAACAAACAATTGCAGAGGGAGAAGTAGGACAAGCTTCCCTCACTGCCATAGAGGTATGTATTCCTCAATCTCTCTCATGAGTGTTGTAGGGAAAGTTCTTTGCAGCTTCTCATTTACCAGGCTACTGCACTGGCAACTGTACCGAGGTGTATATATCTCTAAATCAAATGTTTGGTGAGTATTTCCCTCACTTCTGTTCATTACCTCTCACCAATTTCATTACTTCTATTTCTTCTTTTGACCGTATTTCTAACATCATTTCCTTTAAACATTCTTCTACAGATGATTTCTTCAGCAGGGCCTCACAAACATCTTCCTGATTTGCAAAGGCGTCATCTGTATTTACATGCATGTTTGTGGGTCAAAAACCAAGCTTCTAATCACTTCGGCGTTTGCCTGCAATGACTTGCTGATGTTGACATCCACCTGTTTTGGGATGGGTACATAAAGAATGAGGTTGAGCTCCACCTGCTGCTGGAGCTGCCTCCTGCTTGGCTTACCACCATGCAATTTCCTGAAAAAAAGGTAAGACACGAAGTTTGTACCACTGAATGGCCTTTGGGATTTTTATGTAGTCTGCCGTTCATGCAGGCTTCCAGATGAGTCCATCACCTTTGCTCCGGTGCTGTTATAGGGCTGGCCCTCAGCACTGACCTTAGACTACCAGCAAATATCAGCCCCCAAAGCTGCCCTGGTCATGCTTTACAGATGCTCCGTTGAAAGCTTCTTGCAAATCCCTTCACTAGCAAACCAGAAGTATTCAGGAAATATCTTTTTCAAACACACTAAAGCACTCTTTCTAAATTGGAATGGATTTTCTTGCAGCTGCTCTGTAGACCTCTGAAGACCAGCAAAGAAATGAAAGTCAACTTCACATTTTGGAAAATTGTTTATAAGCATTCGTGAATAAGAATTACGAGCCTCTCATTTGGCAAAAATGTAGAAAATATTGATATCTACCATGTTTGTATTAATATTAAAACCTTTTTTTTTTTCTTAAGAAAATGGGAGGAGTTTGGGGCGGGGGTCAGGGGAATAAAAAGCGAGAAGGTAGAACAAAGAGATGTTTCCTTCAAATGAGAATATGTCATTTATTCACAGCTTGGTATAATAACAAGGATCTAGTTCTCAAGAAGACTGGCAGAGACTTCATGCTGTTCTGTGGCTCATTACCTCAGCTGGAGGACTCCAAGCTTGGCCAGGTCTTCAGTGTGGCAGCGTCCCAGCAGGAACATTCCCGGCTCAGCTCCCTCCAAGAAAGACAGTGCTGAGCTTTGGGGGCAGGGGCTTCAGAGACCATGAGCTCTGAACATCTGTCTGATAAACACTGTCTTGGGAACATCAAAAACATGGTTGATGAACACAGCCTCTACCAAATCAAATGTCTGAGTTGTAATTGTTGAATTGTAATTTTCGGGGGGGAGGAAATCTGCATTTCTGGAAAATATCTGATTCATTTTTACCAAAAATCCAGGGGAGGTGATGACAAAAGCCACCTGCATCCTCTGGAATGTGATGCAGGAAAATGATTCCCAATCATCCAGATTTCTTTGAAAGGAGTAGGTATGCAGACAAAAGCTGCACTGGTAATCAGATATTAGAGACCCACAAAATATTCCATCAGGAGCATGCATTATACATAAGACAAAGTCAGCCAGAAATTTAAAGTATAATTTTGTTTAGTTAAAATTTTATTCCAGGAAAAGTATTTTTCTTTACAAGGAATCAGCTACCTGCCAAGACTATTCCCATTGTGTCACAGATATCTAAAGTGAAATTAAATAAAATACGGCAATAAAATCTGAGAGTATAGATTTGGGAGCAAGGTTTTTGTAGCCTAACTAGTCAAGCAATGTTTCTGAGAGAAGTAAGTAAAAGTTTTCAAGCAGAAGTGACTTTTTGCAAGACTTATTAAGAACTGTACTTAAAGACACACACTGTGCCTAAGTATAAAATTGTTTTCCTGCTTTAAACTTGGAGACAATCACAAAATGGCACAATGATTTCAATATGGCTTAAATAATCTATGGTTCCCCATGACAGCATGCCAGATAATCAGGTAAACTTCAAATAGTTTCAGGTTTGGATGAAAGCCAACATGTCTGGCAGATTTGACCTGATATAGAATGTATATAACTCTGCATCTTCAGCTCGTGTGTTCAAAAATACACTTTTAAGCTATCTCATTTTGCAGTTAAGTCTCAAAAGGTCACTTCTCACACAACAGGATTAGGAGGAAATAAGATTGTGAAAGAGCTCTTGTCGAGCACACAATCACTATCACAACACAAGGCTTTGCAACAGAAACTTCTTCAGTTGAGAAGAGAGAAGGCAAGAAGAAGAGGAGAAAGACCTACTGAGCCAAAATGACTGGGATAAATACATAAACCAAATGCTCATTGCCAAACAAGTTTGATCGAAACCAGGAAAGATGGAAACAATTTTGCAAATGGCAAGGCTCCAAAACAGTGATGCCTTACATAAGGTTCAGGGAATGTTTCCTTTGAAGATAAAAGGTACTCAAGTGTGAAATCTGTGATCAATATAGGAAGCAGAATGAAAAAGCAAACCAGCCGCAAACAAAAATTTCTGATGGCACTTTAATTCCACAGCACTCAGAGAGAAGACCAGTGACTGTATACACTTTAAATAAACTGTATGTAAAATATACAAAGTGTTCATCCTTGATAGTATACACATTTCTCTTATCAGTTAGGGGGTTCCTCATTTGCATTTTCCTTTCATCCTCTGAAGTCTTAAAAGAATGAGATTTTATAAAATTAAATACGTTTACTCTTATTTGATAAGGAGTATTGCCAATCCTTTTATGAACATTCAGGAGCTTCACATAGCTATAAATATTTGCTCTTGAAGCATTTAGGAACTTCAGGAAGCATCATCAGCAATTAGCAGAAGAATGCATTAAATTTGGAATTAGATGGGATAAAACCTTGCACTATTCCCTCTGAAATTTCTCGAGGTGAAATATTGGCTGTATGATTTCAAGAAGGCCTGGTTCCCACTGATACAAATAATCCACTTAGGGAAAGCCTAGTGGATTGTCTGAAAGAGCTTAAAACTAATTTTCCCACTGCTATATATTTCAGAAATTAAGTACTATCAATTGGTCTTTTAACTAGGGACAGGCCTCAGGAACTAAGCCTGGCTCCAAAGATCAATTTTCCTCAAAACCTGGCAAACATTTGTTTGGTTTTCTGATTTACTTTCTGACTCCTAAAAATGAGGTACAAAATTAGACATTTTAATATGATATCTTTTAGCTAATGCCTGATTCGTTGCCAGTTAGAAATGAGAGTCCTTCAGCACCTCAACTGAACACATATGTAATACCCTGTCCAACTTTAAGTATGTGAACAGTCTTGTTGATTTTAATAGGACTACAGTAAAATTAGTATCTCTGGTGTCTCCTACCAAGACAAAACAGAACAGCTGACCTCTCAGGGCAAACTCAAAACACAGACAACAGTCCTTGCTGATGTGCAGTAAGTCAAGCAGGCGCAGCAGGAGGCTGTTTTGGCAAACATCACTCCCATTTGGTAAAGAAAGACATGGGAAGCTACAGGCTGGTCAGTCGCATTTCAGTCCCTGAGAAGAAAACGTAGCAAATCTTCCTGAACATAATTTCTGGACACATAAAGGAAACGAAGGCGATTAAATGACTGACTCAGTAAACAAGGGGATGGAAGCAGATGTCATTTACCTTGGCTTTAGTAAGGCTTTAGTTACAGTCTCCCAAAGCATCTTTTTGGTCTGTCTGGGAAGGTATGGCTTCAGTGGGTGGAAAACGAGCTGAACTGGCAGCCTCAAATTGCTCAATGTCCAAAGGGCAGACAGTTGTCAATAATGTTTCTTAAGCGTTGATCTTGGAACTGGTACCGCTTAGCATCTGCATTAACAAACAAGACACAACTAAACATTGTCTCTTACCAACACACTACTAGCAACCGAACCATGGTCTTGGCCATGGAGACTCAAGGCTGGAGATAGACATAGTCCTAGTGTAATGCTACTGACTGGTGCCACTAGAAAGCAGATCTAGTAATTGCATAAACAAAGATAACACACATCCAATACATGGAAAATGATCTAACTTGATATTGACCTCACTTTATTTGCTGTTCATCTGCCTAGACACTTCAGAGCAGGGGACAAATCTAGTATTTAGGTTTTTTGGGAAGCAGCTTCAAGAGTCTGTTGTGACTAGGATCTCGGGGAGCTATCAGGAGGGGTACATTAAAGTACTTAGCTACAAATTGGGAATCCTTTCTGGTTTCCAGAAAGTGGCTTCCTTGGATATGAGCTTAGAAGTCCAGGATGGGATTTTTGGATATGAGCTTAGAAGTCCAGGATGGGTAGGTAGACTCATTAAAATAGTCTCAGACGTCTCAATTTTTAAATTTGCAACTTAGGTGCCTAATTCACATTGATTTCATGCACTGTTTTGATGTGTTTCTGTTCCAGAAGCTAGATGAAAATTGCCATTTTCCCTTTGCTTTTCTTACTTGTCAGAATATTCTCTGCTTCAGTCTTTTGGGTAAGTACAGGTGTCCTCAAACTTTTCTAAAAATGACTTGGAACTCTGCTGTGCAAGTCAGGGCATCGAGTTCAGTTCTTTTAACTTCTCTATTTCCATCTCAAGTGACTAAGCATATTTGTCTAAGAATGTATACCATCCATACAAACATGAAGGATTTCTTCCCATTTTTCCTGTTCTTTAAATATATTAATATTATTCTGAGATATTAACTCAAATGTTGATATAAGTGTTGTGAAAGAAATCTCTTTGATAAAGTTATTTTTTAAAAAACTAGAAAAGAACTAGTCTGGAAGTACTCTTTATTCTTCCTAAGTATAAAGCCTTGAGGTGCAATCAGCTCAAATCAAAGACCTCCTTCAAGCCAGATGAAGTCATCTACAAAAACACTTACAATGAATACCTTTGGATGATTTGAGGCTGATGGAAGACTACCATGGAGGGCACTGTAGATGAAAAGTATCACATTCATATCCAATTTTAGGTCTTCTTGCTGACTTTGTTCCTCAGTTATGCACTAACACACTTATTTATGAGAAAAAACCTTGGACACAAAACACTGCCTGACTGAAAGCATCTGTTTGATGCTGGATTCTACTGGAACTGAGTTTCCTTTAACTATAAAATAACGTCCCTCCTAATTTTCCTATCTTGTTTATAATATGAACTCATTCATTCAGGAAGACATTGGCTCTGATAATAGCAAATGCAAACAAAAGTCTCCTGCAACTTACCACTAACAGCAAAAACAAAGCAACAGTGAATTACCCAGAAAAAAGCAATTGCACCAACCTTGTGGTGAACTGAGTCATATATATACTATAAACTACAGATTGCCAAGCTTGTGCAATGAATTTTAAGATCTGTTTGAAGGACTGTGAAAAGCAATTGCTGATCCCACTGACATCCATTCATTTCAATAAAAGTGTGATCAGGACAAAATGAAGCATATCTAAGCAACTGTGTGTTGTCTATCAGGAGCATGACTAGATCAAGACTGGAAACAATGCACTACACTTTTGTTCTAATTCACAGGAAAAAAAAAAAGTAATTTGTTGCTGGTTTGCTTCTCTATAAGAAAATATTAAGTAGAAATACAAATGGTCCAACAACACATATAGTAAACACAGCCGTTTCCAAGAGTTTCCCTTACAATGTTACTATAAAATTTCATCCATGCAAATAATATCTTATCAGCCAACTTACTAATTTAAGCGGGGTTCCATCAAAACAAACCACCTAAACTTCAGCTACCAGAGTAAAATTTCCAGTAAAACAGAGGAGTACTAAATTCTGGATCCTACACAAGGCTAGGGATTTATCTTTAAAAGTTTTCAAGGGGCTGACAGAAGTCCCCTCCTTATTATTGAACTCCAGGCTTTGTAATTATAGGTAGGAGATTTGTTCCGGCCTATGTGAAGTTTTCTTTTTTCAGGACAACGTCTTCTCAAATTAGTCCTGCAGTTCACAAAACATTAGGCACAAGAATTGACTTGATGCAAAAAAATAACATACAATTGAAAAAAATAATTTTCTTATACTTTAAATACATCTGTAATTGACTTAAGGGAAGACACAAATAAACTTAACATTTGCAATATTCTGTTTCTCACTTGCTCAAAAAGAATGAAAGGGCACAAATTGGTCTATGATTTGTTCATAAAACTATTAATATAAAATAGAATTCTCACAGATTTCAATAGCTGAGGTAAGTACAGGCCAAGTTCTATTTAGTCACATTTATGTTATCCTTCTGGAGTTAAAGGCAAGTCAAAAAACTGGACAAATCAAAGAACTGGGCCTTACATTTTTCCAAAACATTAATACTTCTGGAAAGCTAAACAACAAAGTAATATGATTGAAACTATGGGATCATTTACAGTAAAGTCTACTGGCTCTCAAGATCTTGGCCCTGATTACACTTCTACCAGCACCAGCTATGAGTAATTCAACTGGAGGCAGTGTAAAATGAGCAGGCGAGACTACAGTCATACCTTTTGAGTCCAGTATCAACCTCCTCACAACTTTTATTTAAAACAAAAGTTTTTTCCCCTTGCTTCATATTACACTTTTCTAGTGTAATAGTGTACACTTTTCTAGAAATCCTGGCAGAATAACAGTCTGTCTCTTTTTTTTTTTTACCCTCAGAGGTACATAGAAATTACACAGCACTTAGGGAAGCTGCCAAGGACAGTTCAGCTCTAAGTGTCATAACAGGCATCATATTTCGTGTGTTTCTTAGCCAGCCTTGATGTCATGCAGGAAAGATCAGATGACCTTTGGCATGTGTGAGTGGAGGACAGAACAATCTACCAGTTGAAAGCAACAGCAAGAAGATGGTGGGAATGCAAGAAATTTACTTCTCTGGCAATATTCCAGCCTCAAAACTCATGGAAAGCCCCTCAAAAAGATCTTCAAAGCTTAGCAAATTAGCCAGGAAGATGAGTACTTGCATCTTTTGTATCTCCTGAATTTCTCTGTGGGCATTTCCTGCCAAACTTGTACTGACTGGGTTACTGCACAATGGACCAAGATCTCATTTTTGCTTCCCTCCTTCTCATGTACAGGCTCTATAATGAAACAAGGGGCTCCAGAACTGGTAGACTTACAAAGACTCTTAAAGGCTAGGCTGCTGGGAATCCAGGCAGGGACAGCAGAGAACCGCGGCCAGTCATGAAAGGGAAACAGAGACCTCTGTCACAACTCAGAGCACCTTCAACCTCTGTAATGCTGTGTTACTGATGGCCAAAGGTGAGCATCTGGAGGAATCCTGATTAAAATAAAACACAAAACAGCTGAGCCTAGTTTTACGCCTCATCATCACTTTGAGGGCTGGTCTGGATCCCTCACCTCATCACTTCCTTTGAGCCTTTCAGACACAGCTTCATCATCAGGCTGTACATGCTTTTTATCTACAGCATCAATTTCCATTGGCATGCTTAGGAGAATTTCTTGTTGTTTCATGCAGTGGCAATGAGAACAATTTCAACAATTTTGCAGAAAACTTGAAAGGTGAGTAAACAAGTTAAGAAAGATGACTTAAGAAAGATGTTTTTAAACTTTGGTACATAAGAACCTTAGCTGAAGACCACTAAAGACAGCAAAAAACTGGTGCAAAACCTCTGTTGGTGCAGCCACATGATTTCCAGATCTCACCGGATATCTGTATTCTACACTGAGCTACAGCCTACAGCGTGGCTCAAAGGACTGTTTTGGAGACTGCTGCATTGTTATCTGTGATATAGGCAAGCTATGGGCACTGTTCTGAGGCAGATACAGATGGATTTTGAAATAGCTTTGGTACCATCACAGTGGCAGTCAGCTGACAACAGTACCTTTTTTTCCAGGAAAATTTATGAGAATTCAGGAGAAAAGAAGACTGTCCCTACATCAGTCTATTTGCAACACAAGTCCCACAGCTTTTTTAGCTTCTCCTCCCACTACAGATCTTAATTATTCATGTATCCAGCCTCATTTTACTGCATCTCAGGCTCCTATAAAGGCTTTTACACTCTTCTCAACAATCATAATTCTAATAACAGTTTTCAGGAAAAAAAAGTTTTTAGTCTGCTTACAGGGGTCTCCCCACATGGAAGTACCAAAAGTCCTTCAAATTTTAGTTAAGTAATATGTTGATCCACACACAATAAGTTCAGAGGTAGCTGGTGTCTGTTGTGACTTATCCCTTTGCACAGCGGTTGAGATTGAGGCAGGAAGGGCAAGTTCTTACTGCACCAGTGAGAGCAGCAGAGAAGCTCCAGGGCACATATGAAGGGAAGGAGGGAAGAAGGAAATGATGGAAGGGGAAGCACCATTTTTCAGAGCAGAAAAAGGACAGTAACGTCTCATCTCCTTTAGCAGAGGAACACAGGTCTAGATGGAATATCCTAAGTTAATGTGTTCAAGTGCCCTGCTAAGGCATTCCTGCCAACCACAAGATTACTGATGGCCAACTTATACTCATTTGTTCTTGAGACAAGATTGGGAAGAGGTATGTGCCCTTCCCTTATTTAAAACTCAGCACTTGCTTGTTGATAATAAAGGCAGATAAAACAAGCTCTTTATTTCATTTTTATTTAAGCAACCTTTTTATCCAGTCCTACAATTCCCTTCCTCCCTCCCCAAAAAATCTTAATACAAAATCAATATAGCCAAGGCCTTCTTTCCACTTTTATTTTATTAAAAAGAAAAAAAGGAATTTTCTTCAGATGTCAGGGAAAGTTAAAAACAGGAAGGTACCAGAAAAGCCTTTTATAATGCAGTCATAACAGTACCACATCATTGTTGAGCACCACAATTAAAATGATACATTATGACAGTGATGCGATACATCTCTGCATTTGGTCTTTCAGGATGCAGCAAAAAATTAGTACCATTTTTGTTCTGTCTGCCAACCATTTTTTTTCAAATGGGGTACTCATATACTTCAAGATGGTAAAGTATTCTTTCCTTTAGATGCTGTGATATGGCATCCTGCTAAGACAAGAAAAGGAAGACTAAGACGAAGTCTGGGAAATGTAATACTTTTAGCTGGAATCAAGAGCCACAGTTTGTTTGGAAGGCTGTGTCTGGGATAGTTATGTTGCCTTTTGTGAACTAGATAAAGGGTTGCAGGTGTGAAATTACTTTGGATATTTAGATAATTAGATTAATTTAGGAGAGAAATTCATGCTGACATTTGTGAATGTGGATGCTGCTACAGTTCAGATTGAAAATGAAATCTAAAAACCCCTTAAAGCTGAAGCCATTTAAAGAGGTATTTGTGAATTATATGAATACTGTGTGTTTTTCATGGTGAAGGACCATCACAAGAGAACTGTTTTCTTCAGAAAACAATCCTATTCTATAATGCATAAATTATTACAAGTGCCTACGGTACACTAAAACATAAGTAAGTCAACCTTAATTTATAACCAGCTTTACTGAGATATTAATGGATATTTTGTTCCTTTATACTATGTGAATTAAGATCAAGGAAAACAGCAAAGTTAAATGATTTTTCAGATGCATTTATTAAGTAGATAAAAGGCAAAAAATTCATCATGGCACTAAATCTTGAATATGCAATGAATCATGCCAGTGAATGCAAATCTAAGTTCAAGCACTCATAGGTGTTTACGGTACTGTGTTACATATCCATGAGAACCCCTGTGGTCAGCCCACTTAAGACCCATCCCCATGAAGCTCCCCCCAAGTTGAACTGGCCATGGAATCATCTGCTTGTCATATGGATGTTACGTACACCAAGACGTTTTGTTGACACTTCTTTGCAAAGAGGATTTTCAGAAATTGCAGGTTTAATAGATGTTTCTGTTTATACAGATGAGACAAGCTTGCAGACAGCAAGGTGAACGTCAGTACTATTGCATCAGCAGAAAAACTGGTGTAGAGAGGAATAACCTCAGAAGGTAAGATTCTAACTGCTGTTAAGGCAATGGAACTAGTCTTTATATCTCTAAGCACTGGAAAATTTAGATTATTTATTTATTTATCCAGGCTCAATAAATGAACACAACAATTGGTAACTCAGCAACAAAAGTGATATTGATACTAGAAGGCAATTCACAGAAGAGCATGCTACCAATGTGATAAAAGCGTTGCATGTATAAACACTAAGAAGAAACATAGAATATAATAATGACATAACTCGGACAAAAAGCCAACTAAGGGGAAAAAACAAATAAAACAAAACTATCTATCCTAAGTGGGGCAAGGGAGGATGACTTGTTAGCCAGGACAGGACAGAGTGAGCTATTTCATACCATTATATGGTAGAATGTTTTGGGTTGGAAGCAACCTTTAAAGGTCATCTAGTCCAGCCTCCCTGCAAAGAACAGGGACATCTTCAACTAGATCAGGTTGCTCAGGTCCAACCTGACTTTGAATGTTTCCAGGGATGGGGCTTCTACCACCTCCTTGAGCAACCTGTGCCAGTGTTTCACCACCCTGATTTGATCCTCTTCCTCTACCAGTAGTTCCTCTCCTGTTTGAGCCCATCTCCAGGCACAAAGGCCTGGGAGATGCTACTAAACACAGAGACAAAGAAAACGTTGAGTACCTCCATCTTATTTGTACCTACTGCCACTAATTTATGCAGCACATGTAACCATGGACCTACATTTTCCTCATTTGTTCTTTTACTGCTAATGTAGTGGTAAGCATGCCCTTTGTGGTTATTGTCCGTTTCAGCTCTAGCTGAACTTTTGCTTTCCTACCATCACCCATGCCAGCCTGGGCAAATTCTGTATTCCTTCTCCTGCCTCTTATATATGTTCTTTTTGCATTAGAGCGCAGTAACTTGTTTCCTATTTGGTCAAGCCAGTCTTGTTCTATAGATACTAATTTTCCAAATACTGGTATGGACAACTCTTTACTCCTTAAGGACAGTATTTTCTAAGTGAATCAGCTCTTGAGTTCCTTTGCCCTTTAGAGTTGCCTCCTAGAGGATTCCACCTACCAGCTCCCTGAATAATCCAAATTCTGCTCTTGTGAATTTCAGGAACTCTTCCCTGTTCTTCACCTACCTCACTCCCCTCAGAATCCTGAGCATCGCTGTTCCATGGTTGCAAGGGGCAAGGCTGCCATTGATCTCATCAACAAATCACATCACCTCAAATCATAGCCTTCAAAGGGCTGAGATACTCAGTCCTACAACACATGTAATAGAGATCACTCCTGTAAGGCTGAAGTCCCAAAACGCAAAACACTTGCAGAGGAATGTTCATTATGCAGCAGAAAATGTGTTTTTCTTTCCTTCCTAAGACATGTAAGAAATGGCAAAGGCTGCACTGAAAGGGTTGTCAGGCATTGGAATAGGCTGCCAGGGAAGTGGTTGATTCACCATCCCTCGAGGCATTTTAAAGACTTGTAGATGTGGCACTTAGAGGCATGGTTTAGAGGTGGACTCGGCAGTGTTAGGTTAATGGTTGGACTCGAAGATCTTAAAGGTCTTTTCTAACCAAAACAATTCTATGATTCTATTTACTTCATTATTTAGAGGAACTTATACCAGCTTTTACAAGATACGGTTATCATTCCCAACATGTCACATAAATACATTTATTCTTTATAGAATAGGGCACTGGCGCATTTTGTAGCTGTGCTGTTATCCACTTCTTTTTATATGCCCAGCAATGACAACTGTACCAGTCTCCTATGAATTCAGAGGCAGCTGTTTATTGCTTTATGCTTCAGTGTCTTTCTCCACCCTGTTGTCTCTTAAATTGTAAGCTCTTTGTAGCACAAAAGCCTTTTGTTAATTGTTTTATGGTGGGTTTTTTTGGACAGCACCCAGCACAATGAAGAATGCAGTTCCTAAGCTTTACCATAATACTAAGTGACACATGTTCAATCCACTTTTTTTTTCTATTTTTATATCTATAAGGGTGATTTCTTAGATTCTTTTAATCCAGCTCAGCCTAACTCCAGAAACTGTTCAATACACATCCTCCCAAAGAAAGCAGATTCAGCTGCAGTGAGCAGATTGTTCCAAATGCTCTTCTTCAAATATGTGTAATGTAAATACTACCCAATATGTAATTTACAGATATAATCAGAAGAGACAAAGAGGCACAAAAAGATGACCAACTCACAGGCTGCTATTGCCAGAGGGAGCAAAACAATCTTTGTTACAGTGAGTGGCTTTGTTAAAAAATAATAGAAAGACAAATTGGAAAGAACATGATATTATTCTTCATGAGAGAGGAAGAGCATTCTTATTAACTGCCAATGAAGAACTGGCATATTTGTACTTAAGTTTTTACAGTATGTACTTAAGCCAAGAGAAAGCTTGCTTTTTATTTTTGAAAGCTTTGGAACACCAGCATACCAGTGTTTTGACACACCTTCAGTGACACACAGTCATGTACGACAAACTTCACCCATAAAAAAATCACACACTCTCCCCAAGTGTAGGTGCACATCTCATGGATGGTGAAGAAAATAAAAGCAGTCTCTCTCCAAAGGCTTTGTTTTCCCTTTACACACAGTTTTTTCTACAATTAGTTAGTAAGCTGAGTTCTTTCTAAAGCTTAGCAAGTGCTACCTAAAATGCCACTACCTGCTGGGGAGAGGCAACAAAATATATGCCTCTTGTCTCTGGAGATGGCACTACTCAGGTCAACAGAGAGGTGACCCAACTACCTGACACCTGTCCCATGTTTTTCAGACAGTTCACTGCTGACAGTCATTCTCATCCCAACAGCTGCAGTGTTTAAGAGCAGAGTCTACAGCTTCATAGCCTACTCAAGCATAATATCTGTAATATCTTTATCAATGACCTGGATGAGGGGATCAAGTGCACCCTCAGTAAGTTTGCAGATGACATCAAATTGGGTGGGAGTGTTGATCTGCTAGAGGGTAGGAAGGCCATACAGAGGGATCTGGACCGGCTGGATCATTGGGCTGAGGCAAATTGTATGAGGTTTAACAAGACCAAGTGCTGGGTCCTGCACTTGAGTCACAACGACCCCAGGCAGCGCTACAGGCTCAGGGAAGAGTGGCTGGAAAAGGACCTGAGGGTGTTGATTGACAGCTGGCTGAATATGAGCCAGCAGTGTGCCCCGGTGGCCAAAAAGGCCAACAGCATCCTGGCTTGTATCAGCAATACTGTGGCCAGCAGCACTAGAGAAGTGGTTGTCCCCCTGTACTCAGTGCTGGTGACGCCCCACCTTGAATCCTGAGTTCAGTTTTGGGCCCCTCATGACAAGAAGAACATTGAGGTGCTGGAGAATTCAGAGGAGGGCGACGAGGCTGGTGAGGGGTCTGGAGCACAAGTCTGATGAGGAGCAGCTGAGGGAACTGGGGCTGTTTAGGCTGGAGAAAAGGAAGCTGAGGGGAGACCTGATCACTGTCTACAGCTACCTGACAGGAGGTTGTAGCATGGAGGGGGTTGGTCTCTTCTCCCAGGTAGCAAGTGATGAGAGGAAGTGGCCTCAGGTGGTGCCAGTGAAGGTTTAGATTGGATATTAGGAGAAATATCTTCACAGAAAGGGTTGTCAGGCATTGGAACAGGCTGCTCAGGGAAGTGGTTGAATCACCATTCCTGGAGATGTTTAAAAGACATGTAGATGAGGTTCTTAGGGACATGGTTTAGAGGTGGACTTGAGAGTGTTAGGTGAACAGTGGGATTCAATGATCTTAAAGGTCTTTTCGAACCAAAATTATCCTACGATAATCAAAATAGCATGTGATTTCAGAAAAAAATCAATGAATGACTCTATATTCTCATTTGTATCTATATGTCAGAACCATTCCATTGTGGTGTTCCTTCTGGGTGGAATATCTTTTTGTTCCAGCAGTGACTGCATTTTCTGAGCAAGATTTGAATGAATTAATCTCTCTTTTCAGCTATGTGAATAAATTCCCAACACTTCTAAGCAACCACAAAACTAAAAATTGACCTTTCTTGAAGCACAGCTTGCATAATATTTTGTACTTTTAACGTGGTTTTCTTGAGAGAATTTTTCATGCTCTGAAACCTAGGTTTATTATGCCACATCAATCTGTTAAAATTTCAGCTATTTAGGCCTGCAAACTGCATTGAATGTGTCTGTAATAAACTCCTGAAGCAAATTCATCACATCTACCTTACACCATGCAATTCTATCAAAGAGTTAAGGAACTAGCATTATGTCGCAAGCACAGCTGTAAATCTCTCTCAGCCTGGACATGCAAAACATTTAAGGTCTGCGTCTAAGAGTTTGCATCTTCCATCATTTAATAATTTGTTCTCAAGACCAAGTCTGCTAGTTTTTCTGAGATGCTCATAGTAACCACTTTAAGACACCACTTTCTTTTACTTCATGTCAAAAAGAAACAGCTAGATAATTTGAGTTCATTTTTAAGTGATCCTGTGAACAGCAAAGGATACTTGTGCATCATCTTACAAGGATAACTTTTCTTTATTTGTTTGACATTGAGAATAGAGTACCTCACACCTCTACTACCTTGCAATACTCCACATATTTCAACTGAGGATTCACAAGGGGAAAGAGACTAATGAAGCGACCGTTTTCTACCTCACTCCATCAGTACTGGCCATACCAGGACACTGCAGGAGACAGAAGACTGCTGCCTTTTCTCAGCCACTATCAAGTCCCTTAGAGCAATAAAAATCCAATGAATCACCAGTGGTGCCAGGTCTATCTACAGGAATCATCAGAGTTTTATTGTATACAAAATGGCTTTCCCATATGAGCAGATTTTCTGAGTTGGTCACTGAAATCAACACTGAGTGCAGCTAAGTCAGTGCTGTTCCTGCACCTACTGGTACTGCAATTATTTCCATAATACTAGCAAGTAATTGATGCTGTTTACAATAATACTGAATGCATGTTTGAAGGATACATGCTGAAGGTATGGAAGTAGCAATGAAGGAGGATCTAGTGCATGCCATTCTAAATGAGAACATGCAACATAAAATTCACACAACTTCAGAAGATCCAGGTGTCCACCTAGTGTTACTCTAAAGCATTAATTTGTGGGATACTCTCCTAAGAGCTCCTCAGAGCTTCAATCATATTGCAAATCCACGTGTTACCTGCACACCTGAATTAGACCTAAATAAAACAGATTCAATAAAGTGCTGCACTCCTCAGTGAAAAAGTGTTCAAATATAATGGTGTCAAAAGAGCAAGGCAGCTATAATTCCAGCTAGGAATAAATTTCTAGGAAGTGACAAACATTTAATATGCAACAACGATACAGAGGCAGAATGTTTCTTTTGTCAAACAACAAACAAATGCTTCAAGGCACACAGGAATCACAAAGGATTAATTACTTCACTGATACTGTCTACTTGAAGTGGGCGCTTCAACCAATCAGCAGTGCTTATGATGACATCTACCAAGAAAAATTTAGTCTTTCAGACTTATTCGTTTTCACAAATGATACATTTACTGAAGCATTTTTTGCATACCCACGAGATGGTACTAATAAAAGGAACTGGATGCTACAAGTATAATTACTAAGAGTCAGAGATTCAAGGCAGAGGGAGCCAGACAAGCTGAACTACCCATGATATCTGTTTGTCTTCAATGTATACACAATATCTTTGTCAGCTAGCCATCTGGTTTCTTACACACATTGAAATAGAAGATTTTTATTCATTGTTATTTCAAAGCCCTTTTGAAAGTCCTCCCTTAATCCAGGTGGTAAATAATACTTCTAAGACTTCAGGGGTTTTAAAAACATTTAGTTTTATAAGAGGACTAGGTATCACAGAATTGCTGACCGCCAGAGCACTTGTATACAGACATTTGGATGATCACAATACAATTGAATAATTAATTTGAACTCTTGCAAATGCCAGAGGCCTCAGATTCAGAGAGACCCAGAGGATGTTGCGATCTTGCTTAAAATGCTCAAGAGCAACTGGATGGACCCAGAAAGCAGTGAACAGGTGGCTGTCAGCCTGTGAAACTAGTCCTGCTGTATGTTTCTTAGGAGCAAAGATGATATAGCTTCCAGATCTGCCTTGAAA
Organism: Nesoenas mayeri; assembly: GCF_963082525.1. Classification (NCBI taxonomy): domain Eukaryota; kingdom Metazoa; phylum Chordata; class Aves; order Columbiformes; family Columbidae; genus Nesoenas; species Nesoenas mayeri. The sequence goes on along the minus strand of NC_137543.1, from coordinate 90,241,515 downwards.
AAGAAAAAAAAAGTGCAATTCTTCTAGAATTTTACATGGTTTTGGATCTCATCTGAAAGAAAAGGGTACAGAGCTCTGAAGAAATAATGTCATAGTCAAACAAGACAGGGGGTTTTGGCCCATGTTAAATGTTGCCCTGATGTCTTATTTTTGCTCTGAGGACTGCCCTCCTCCCTGTGTAGCGGCTCATTTTCTATAGATCATGATTAAAAGAACAGAATGAAGCAACTTCAGGAAAAGCAGAAGCAAAGAATGCAAGTCGTGCTAAAACCAGCCCCAGGCCAGATTGGTATTATTGCTGGCATAAGTCTGAGCCAAAGAACAAACACTGCTAATAGTAATTTGCAGAGTTTGTGGAAAGTGCCTGGTCATTGGCAAAGGAAAATGGTGCAAAAATTGATGTGGTAATCCATACATGCTGGGGCATAGCAATAAAATGTGCTGACAGGTACAACAGAGACAAAAGTGCTTAAGAACAGAGCTGCAGATCACAATATGATAGACTAATACTTTTTTGCATAGCTTCATCAATAAACTGCATTTTATCAAATGCTTGACCAAAAGGACAGTTAGAATTATATTATAAGCATAAGCATGACAAAGATATCTGTAATAGTATCAGCTCCTCTGCTTTATACTAGCCAAAGATCACTGTGAGGAAGTCTAACTCCTGCATCAGCTCCTCTGTGGAGAAGGGAGGGACTGCTGTTATTTTGTTCTCAACAGGTACAAAAAAAATCAGTCATTTCTTAAGACACAAATGCCCCTATACTTCAACCAGGGGAGCAGAGCAGTGAAATCCTACACAACACACCAGAAAAGAAGGGAGCAGGGGGTAAAGCAAACCAAAGTTTAATAAGAGCATATGCTCCCTCAGAATCAATACGTGTAAACCAGCCACTCGACTTTGCAGGATTCCTGTTCACAATTTGCATCAGCACTGCTAGGGAAAAAATGAAAACACTGTAGTTTTTGTGAACAGGTGAATTTATCGGCAGACTTCTCATTGCTTGAGCAAGTCTGGAGTTTTCCCAACGCTATTTCAGTATTTGCAGGAATTCACATGTCATTTCTATGTCACTAAAAGTGCAGAAACTGAAATAAGCAAAAGGCATTGGTAATTCTTCTGCTCCAGAAAGCTGCAATTTCACTCCAGACAGCTCCTGCTGTGCACAAGCTACCTGCACGAGCTTGTGTTCTATGCAAAAGTAAAGCTGGATTTGGGAGACCCCTGCAGTATTGGTATCAGTTCCAGACAACTAACTGGATGGCTTGCAGCAAACGACCTAGAACGTAGAGCTTTATTAGCTATAAAATTACACTGTTCAAAAGTTGAACAGTGAAGTAAAGGCTACTAAAGATCATTTTGAAGTGGATTGGTGGGGGGAGAATTAGTAGGTTTTCTCAAGTTTCCACCTGATTCCTTCTAATTGACTTACAGTACATCTAGCAGCCTTCCTGCAAGAAGATACTGTATTTCTAAAACAATGGATATGCATTATATTTCCTAGATTGTGTTAAGAATCTTCAATTACTAAAGAAGCACAGCTTAAGCATTACAATGTGTGTTTGCCAGTAGGTGAGTGGGTAATGTCATTAAAAATATACATCAATATTGCAATGTTCCAGGTTAGCAAAGGCTACTAAACCCTGCACATAGAGATATATTTTCAGAAAGCATCATCAGAATTTATGCTTCAGATGTTACCAATAGCTAACGTTTCTGATCTTACTTCGTTTACTGATTGGGGTTGCAGTCAGCCCTGCATTTTCTGTTCTTTTCAGCTTGCAATGTGAAAGCTGTTCTACAGGAAAGCAAGCATAGACAGTGCTCTGATTTCTCCACACTCACTTTAACAATTTGACAGATTATGAATCATTTGATTAGTGTTGGTGTGTTTTGGTGCTGGTTTTTTTTTGGTTTTGTTTTTGTTTTGTTTTTAATACTGTATTTTATTATCTGTGCTCTCCAATACAAAGGATACTGTCTTTACATCTTTCTTGTCCTCATTTTGCAATGCTTTACCACCAGGAGGAGCTGCAAGGTGCCTCATAACAAGGTAGAAAACTCCCGGAAAATTCATCTTTGAACATACATGTGGCAAACATTTGCTCTAGACACAGCCACCACTCGAAACAAGTATTTCAGCCCACTACTTACAACAACATTTCTAATCAGATACTTAGCATGGCTGAAAATCAAAGGCTACATTAGTCACTTGTCTCCTAAAATTATCCAGCACAACTTCTATTATTTTAAAAACACTTTTGAGGTTCCTGATAAAAAGAATTAGCTATTATTTGTAGCTGGACTTCTCCCAAATGTAGGATGAATGGAACCAAGTGTTAGCACTGGGATTCATGCACAGTCACATGTGTTTGTGCATGCAAAGGTCTCTTCTGTACATGAAGTTTTTTCAAGAGAAAAAGTGTACCACAAGCTGAGCCCTATACTAAACTGGCTACGATGTGTCCAGAGAAGCAGGGAAACTGGATTAGCATTTATTACATTTTAATGTCTCCCCAAAATTTAGTGTATACATCATTTTTTAATCCCAGAGGATGAATTAGTCAATAATTTTGGCTGAAACCTATGGAATTTTATGTTATTTCCTTCTCCATTTTACAGCAGATTTAGTATTTAGTCATAGAGATGTAAACCAACAATAGCATACTGCAAACATAGTATTCAAAGTGATGGTCATAACAAATATTTTACAAGCCAAGCATACTTTGAAATTTTTTAACTTTTTTCCTAACTAGATTAATGACACATTCAGGAAGCAGATAAGAATGATCGAATTATCACATTTTTTCACCAATTAACAGGAGATGAGTATATAAATTAAATAATACCATTATATCTTTCTTCTTTTCATTCTATTTCCTGTTTCAGCATCTAGCTTTCTCTCTCCTGAACCTGACACTTCAGTCATTTGCTGATAAAGTACCAACCTTTCCTTCTCGTGCTGTTTCTCACAGTGCATGAGCAGTAGAAATCCGTTAATTCTTCAAGTCTGTTCATCCTTTTGCTTCTCTACTGCAATGCTGCTGTCTACCAGCATGGCAACCAGTGCTAGTGACTGGTATGATCTGGACACCTATTTGCTAGGAATCAGAAGTGAGCTTGGTCCAGTTCCATCAAAATTTACTTTGCAAAAGAAACCCCTATTTCCAAATTTAGCATGTTGTTTAAATGCATCATCTCAGGACATTCAGTCATTAATGAAGTTTCATTTTAACTGTAGGAACTTTCCAATTTTGCTTTCAGTGATAAAATGAAATGGATAATTTGGAGTACTGAAATGTTTTACTAGTAGCTTTCATCACTTATGCTGAGGGTCTCTAGGCCCTCATATGAATTGGAACTATATCTAAAAAAGCTGCTCTCATGAATTTAACTGCATACACCATACAGTCTTCCAATAAAGCAGCACTCCATTTTCTTTGTCTGTTGTCAGAACAAACCCAAAATCTACAACAGATATATTTAGGGTCTCCAAAGATAAATCTGTTGCAATCTTCTGAGAAGCATACTATGGCTCTGTACCTTCTAAATACATAACAGTCCAATGCTAAGAAAAATAGCTGGAAAGCATTCTCCACACATGAGTAAATGCATGTTTTAGAGCTGGACGATAAAAGAGCATCCATTGTATATCGGAGGAAGAACACCATTATCCACTCCCTTGGCCACACACTTCCAAGAAGATGTAGCAAAATTCTACTTACTTATTACAACACCACTAAGTTCTTTGTCAGGCATGGCTTTCCCCTTGAAGAATGAGGCAACACTGATGGCTCACAGTGTTTACAGCATGAGCGGGATGCATAGATTTCACACTTATGTGCAGGAAGGTGGCATCGTGTTTTTCAGCAAAATTTACCTAGCTGTTTGAAAAATAGTCTTACTTATTGGAACAAAACAGGTGACATTAAGACTTGACAGGATCTCAAGAGGTAATTTCACGTAACATTTTGCCACTTTTAAAGCTGCTCTCCCAGTCATTTGCTGGCCATCTTCTGCTACCAAGTAAGCCATGAAGAAGTCCACGAACCAGAGACTGGAAGATGCTGCTTCCTTCTACTCCCAGCTATGCCAAATTCAACTCATGCATCTCGGGAAGGAAGGAAAACCTACAGGAAGAAAATAGAGAAATTACGTAAGAGAAAGCGAAGGGAGACTAGATTTTAAGTATGAAGATTTTAACACTTTGACCAAGTATGGTAAGTTTTTACTTGAACTGACTCTCAAGTTACAGGATTCTTTAAAAGGGGGAGGAGTGACTTCTCCTAAGAAAGTACTAGTATCATTCTAACGACTAATACATACCTTTATACGAGCCACTTATCAACCCAATTCAAAAAATAGATAGTTTTACAACAAAAGAAAGCAAGCAGTCTGATTAGTTACAAAAAATAGCTCATCAGTTCAGAGTAATGTAGCCCTAGTATCAAAGTATCTAGTTAGCACGTATACTCAACCTCACAAAGTAACATATGATGTAGAGAATTTTTGATCCAAGTCACACAGATGTGGAACAAAGATGCATAGGGTCAGTTGTTTTAACTGCTGTTCAGCACAAATCCAATGTTACCATGGAACTCTCTATTATAACTCAAATTTTGACCCTGAGTAGAAATAAACAATTTAGCATCTCTATTCAAAATAACTATTTTCTTCCTCACATGCATATCATTTAACACTTATCTGGACTGAACTGATCTGCTTTTTTTATCACCCAGTCACTCAATATCATGACATCCTTCTGCACATCTTTGCCGTTGGCACACATCATTCCTACTGTGACGATCTCCATCAGGAGTTAGCAGGTCAGTGGATGAGGAAAGATCAGTGCACGTTATTTATCTTGACCACAGTAAGGCTTTTGACACTTCCTCCTCTAATATCCTCATACACAAACTGACTAAGGAGACAGTGAAATAGATTGAAAACTGCCTGAAGTGCTGGGTTTAAACAGTTGTGATCAGCTGCATGAAGCCCACCTGGAGCCCAGTCACTAGTGGTGTATCCCTAAGAGTGATACCAAGACTAGTACTGTTTAACCTGGATGACAGGACTGAGTGCAACCTCAGCAAGTTTGCAGATAATACAAAACTGTGAGGAATGATCAATACACCAGAGAGTTATCCTGCCAGTCAGAAGGACCTGGACAGGCTGGGGCAACAGGCAGACAGGAATCTTATGAAGTTTGAAAAGGTTTTGCACCTGGGACAATGCACCAAAATGGTGTGGACACTAAATGGCTTTGCAGAAAAGGACTTGGGGGTCCTTGTGGACAATAAGTTGTCCATGAGCTATGTATGTGCCCTTGTGGCAAAGATAGCCAACAGCAACCTGGGCTGATTTAGAAAAGTGCTGCCAGTAGGTTGAGGGAGATGATTCTTCCCCTGGGTTCAACACAGATGAGACACACCTGGAGTTTTGTGCACAATTCTGGACTCTCCAGTAGAAGAGAGACACAAACACACCAGAGAATGTCCACCATCCAAGATTAATAAGAGATCAGGACAATGGACACAGAAGGACAGGCTGGAAGATTATGGGAAAGAAAAGCCTTAGGGGGATCTTATCAAGGCAGGTAAATACCTGATGGAGGACGTAAAGATGATGGAGCCAGTGCTCCTAGGTGACAAGACAAGTGGCAATGGACACAAATTGAAATAAAGGAAATCTCATTTAAATATTAGAAAAAGCTTTTTTACTATGATGGTGGTCAAACACTGATACAGGTTTCCCTGAGAGGTTAAGGAGTCTCCATGCTTTGAGATATTAGACATGGTCCTGAGCAACCTACTCTAAATTTACCCTGCTTTGACCAGGTCACTTGTACTAGATGATCTCCAGAAGTCCCTTCCAAAATTAACAGTTCTATGACTCTTTGGAAAAAAAAATGCCAAAAGAATATGTATTTCTCTGTATCCTTACAAATTTTGTTCTCTTTTACTTTAATGTTTTCTAACAATCTTACATAATTAATAGATACTAAGACCATATTCAAAATTAAACTTGCCTTAGAGCAAAAAGACAATGCAAAGAAGGATTACAAAGGAAAATTTTTATGTACTAGGGTAGCTTCTAAGAACACCATCAACACCAAAAAAACATCACCAGCTCACATTTAAAGAGAGGTGACCAGCCTCTGACACCTGAACTTTGCAAGCAGCTTAAGTGCAGCTGCTGACATGGACCTGCATCACACTCCTGTCAACAGGATTGTGGTGGCCTGGAGTCTGCCAGCACATCTCAGACCTGAGCTGTGGGGGAAGTGAATTATCAGGAGCCGGTCTCCAAATTACATTGGATCCCAGCTAAATGTCCCACCCCATTTACTTCCAACTCAGTTGTGATTTCCTGCTAAAATTTCTTCTTTCCCTAGCTTGCTGATAACCTGTCTTCTAGATTTAGTTATATGAAGATTCTGATACATTACTATATTCATGGGAAGATCAGTTATCCCTGTACTAGAAGATGATTCCTGTACTTTTGCATAAATATATAGGCAATATAGATATTAATATAAACAATGAGAGAAGATTATTATAAAACAGCACTTAAATGTATACCGAGGCTGCTATGCTGCCAGCACACATGTATTTTATTTTGTTCAGCTGAACAGTCCCACTGAGATCAGCAAAAATAGAAAACATGCTACAGTTCCATACCTTACAGAACTGATGATTTAGGAAAATTAATCAATTGGAAATTATGAGCTATATAGCACAATTACAATCAAAAGGAAAGACTGGTGTCTTCCAACCAAAAAGGCTTAACCAAGATCTAGTAGCAATTTTTTGTCTTTTTAAATGAATATAGAAATACTTACCTGGAAGAAAAACAAGTAACAGTTGTCTTCCCTTGAGCTTGCAACCCAGGCCAAGTCTGCACCGCCTATTACCGCCTGACAACTTGTTGCCATGGCCTCCAGCCAGCCCAGCTGTGGCTAATTTAATTTGTCACAGGTGCAGCAGTAATCAGCCAGCAGGAGCTGGGGCCGCAGCCACAGGCATCCTGCAGAAACCAGGTACCTGCTGCAACAGGGAACTGGTGGGAGTCAAAGCTGAGAGGACAGCGCAAAACACATGGGCAGCTCTCTTAAGATAAAAAGTTGCCCGAATGTCTTTCCCACCTGCCCTATGTTAATTTTATTGCCATTAAAATCAATGTAAGAGAACAGCCTGTACATGATTTCAGTGTTGTAGAAACTGCAGAATGCCAGTAAAGCAATACTGAAGTAAATATTAAGCTCTTTTGTAAGAGCTATAGGCTTGAGCCTAAGCCTCTCAAGGCCTGGATGGGTGTTGCCATCTGTAGGTAATGTGCAAAGAGATTGGCAACACCTGCATTTCCTGCTTCACCCCTTTCCCACAATTTCTTTCATCCCTATGTTAAAATAAGAATAAGGTCTATAAAGGTGCCTTGTGAAATTAAGATAGGTACATACCTCTGAGGAAATCCTATGGACACCATCCGTCACTGGAGGGTGATTCTGTCCACAACCCTGGGCCAGCTCTAGAGAGCAATGAGGCTGAAACCATTCCCCTGCACTCAGCATTTCATGCCGGTGAGCTTAAGGCTGCCCCCTAAACAGCAGATGAATTTTAAGGTCATCCTTCTGAGGTCATTTTCTGCTGTACAAGTACATGGGAAATTGAAAGTTCTGCAACAGTAGGAGGCTCTGCAATCCTTTTGAGGTATAGGTTTATTATATAAAATGAAAGCAAGTTATATGTCACTTGAATGCTGAATCTATCAGCAGGTACACAGACTTACATGCTATTGTGACTGCATTTATAGAAGCTTTTCCACTGAAAATGTTTTAGAAGATTGGGGCTTTGAATTTATTTTGTTGGGTTTTTCCATCTGGTTAAAAATTTATGACAGTTCATGCATATCTACCACCACTTCCTCAGAACCATTGTTTTACCAGTCTTTCCTAGTTTCATCAACAGTATGCCTCAGAATGGATCCAGTTCTCAATGTAAAACAAATTGAGGCTACAAAAACTATAAAATATATGTATTTTAATACTCTGGTTTGTACCTGACAAATATGAAGTACCTGACATGCTGAGACCATTGCCCTCTCCTTTGACCAGTGTTCTCACTCCTATGTCTTGTCGTGGTCATATCTGTATGTTGTCTCTTGATTTACAGTGTTACAAGACACTGTAAACCTTAATCCTTTTGACGTGGAATGTCTTCTGGTCTTGTGTCTGTACAAAACCTTTCACTGTGGGAAGCAAGCCTGTGCCTCGTGCTACCACAAGACAAGTGTTAAACAATGAAGAAACAAAATTTGGGCTTAACAACCCTCCAGAAGATCCGAATGCTCCGCATAGTCCCCTTGAGAAATTCAAAGCTGTTCGGTGATAAACACAAACTAAACCATGCATTTATATTCACCATAAGGGACGACTGAAGCATGCACCTGAATAAATCAAGGAGTAATTAAAAATCACCTGCATCCTAAGAACTCAAAAAAAGTATGAATGCTGTCATCTGAAAATGCCAGCTGGAATGCCAGTCCTCATTAAAAACATTAAAAAAACCCACAAACCTTAACCAGAAATTCACTACCATTCAAGACTATTGCTAATTAATAAACACCAAATTGGCTGGATTCCAGTAAGCTAAACGGCAGTAGATGAGCTCTAACCATTCTGACAAACATGATCTCAAGGAAGGTGAATATCCTGGTGATATCCTGGTCTAGACAAAACCAGAAAGAGATTAAGGGTTGTGGAGGTGCAATGTAGATATCAACGAATAATCATCAGAGCACAGTATGAAACCTGTTTACTGAAGTGACATTATTTCATAGTTTACTTAAGAATTTGGGGTTTTTCAGTGTAAACTAACTGCTGGAATGTATTATCCAAGCCTTATGTAGGGAAAGGTGAGAAACTACAGGAAAGCATTGTAACAGGTCTAGATGAGTCCATTGGATTTGGGCAGACAAAAGGGGACAGTGGCAAACTTCCTAGTTCCACTAGGGAAGTTTTGAGGTGAATTTTGCCTTTACTGGAATTTACAGAATTGCCCTAGATGAAGGAAATCAGATCAGAAGTCCTCTCTTAGCAAAAGGATATGTTAAGTACGTGCTGAAGTATTTTGGGAACATGCAGACAAAAACCCATGTTGAATCACTTAGCAGTCTAATTGAGACCATCCTGAAAAAAGCTCTGCCCTTGAGAAGTAAACCAGTCCTGCACAATAGACAGTCTGCAAAACAAATTACACACTGAGCAGCCAAAAGACAGCACGTACATCCTAAATTCAGATGCTCACTGGATTATTACCAAATAGTTTAATGGCCAAATTGGGGTTGCCAAAGTGCTGGAGTTGTAGGAGGTGCAGTTCAACACTGGTAAACCCAACTCTGCTTTAACTGCTCTAAGTTTATGCTACCCTGAATTCAGCAGCTTGGTGGGAGTCATTAGATAGTTGGTACCTTTTCTGCTAATGTTCATGTTAATAAAGCCAGTCACAGTTAGACTGTGGCCACCATATGGAAAGTGAGATATACTAAGCTAGTATAGGAACTAAGTCTGACTAGACATAGGGATAAAGTCCAAATACAAATGTTTTGGCAATCGTGCCATCTTGAATAGTGACTATGCCCTGAGCTGCATCAACTCCACTGTTTTTGTGGTGAGAGTAATTCGAAATGGGAAATGGGTCAGCTGATGGGTTTTCTTGAGTGGGTTATTTCTTAACTTGATTAGTTCTCTGATCTGATTCACTGTCCACACCAATACTAGTGTTGGCACAGCACAACGGGCTATGCAAGGGTGAGCACAAACAAGCAGACAGACTACTTATTTTACAATAATATCTTACAATACATCATGGCCCAGAGAATCCCACACATGAAAAAAAGTGTTTACTTCAACATTTTTTTGGCAGAAGGTGAAGTTCACGATGCAGTCTTTTTCTTACTGAGACCATTAATAGTTTCACCTCCTTCTATCAGCCAAAAAAAAATGTGCAGGGATTTAACATCTTCCCCTCCCCTCTGTCAACTTTGATTTTAACAGGCTAATAGATGCACATTACTATCGCTTTATAACTCACTTCCTAGAGAATCAAGCTAACAGCCCCATTTATACCTACATACAGAGATAATTTCTGTGATATGAGAATAAAACATTTTAGCCATACAAACAGCCCAAGACAACAAGACAGAAAGTGAAACAAATCCCTCAGAGGCCGTAATGTTGCTGCTTTAATGTCATAAGCTGATGTAACAGAGCCCTGCTGCTGAAAGAAGCAATCCACCTGCCTGGCAGGCTCCCTCACACCTCCTTCCTTGGCACCCCCATGAGAGTGCATTCAGTTGTCTGATGAAAAGGAGCAGGGGTTGATCTGGGTAACAATTAACCTTTATTCGTTTACTGACTTGGTTTTGCCTGGTTAATTGTAACTCAGATTAATTCCCTGAACTGGTTCAATGCTTGGCTATGAAAACAGCTGTGTCAGCAGGAAAAAAGGCATGGAAGTGAAACAGAAGGGACCAAGGAAAATAGAAAGACTACTCCTCTCAATAGCAGTGTTTGCTTACGCTGGCTTAAAGTTTAAACTGTGAAATGATGGTCCAAACCTTTTTTTTTTTTAAATTATTTTTTTAAGTGAAAATACAAAAAGCAGGAGTGCCAGTTCTTTGGCAAAAGAGTCTGATGAGCCCATAGACAACATCTGCATCATTTAATGGTTCAGGAAACTGAAAAGGATTCCAGTTCAGGAAGATTCCAATTCCTTTAATTAACATCAATTCTGTTGTTCTTTGATTCATATGTGAAACAAGACTCCTGTAACCACATCTCCTGATTGAACTCCTGTCAATAATGTTTCTTTCCCAGGTGCTCTTAGTGTGAAAAAACGATGCAACTCAACAAACCACTTCAGATACCTTCAAACAGTACTTTCTCATTTACTTAATTTCACAGATTATTTTTAAGTGGCTATCTGGCCAGTCCTGGCAAAGAGGATATGATATGTAACCTTTCACAAATAGCAGTTACATTTCAGAACAGCAGGATGAGAATGTAAGTATTCCATAGATTGTTAGTAAGGGTTGTAAATATACAACGTATTTTAAAACATGGGTCTTTCAAAAGCTAAGTATATAGATTTGCTGTTTACCAGGCAAACTTTTACAAAATCTCTGAGGTTTTTTCGTATGTTATTTCCTCAAAAAATATTATTTGTAATTGCACTTTTGTTTCTATTCTGTTGAATGTCTTAAGAATAATATTCCTATGCAGTTTATATGTTCAGTGAAAACATTGAGCAACCTGCTGAGGAAAGTGTAGCAATTTCTGAACACAAACACACTAGATGACAGAGGGAAGCCTCAAAACAAGATTACCAAATAGTTTATTTAAATATGCAAGAGTTACTTGTAAGAGCAGCTTAGTGCTAGTCATAAGCACAAAAGTTATCATGCCTGCAGAGTATATAGCCTTCTCCTGTTTCCAGCTACTGGAAGCAAATGATGAATGACAGAAGTAAACAGGAATCTGCCCATGTTCTACCTAAGGACAATCATACTAGACCCTGCACAACACTGACCTCTCCTATAGCTCTATTGTAAAGGGATCAAAAAGAGTGGACAGTAAAATACTGGGAGAAAATATGGAGAGACAGTAAAGCACACAGGGAAGGGTCTGAGCAGTAAAAATACAATGTGACAGATAACTTTATGGCACACTTGAGGCAAGTTCTTCTATAGCGGCAAAGTGCCAAAGTAATTACAGCACTTTCCAGACATGAGGCTTGGCCCTTCAAATCCTCATTTCTGTGACTATTTCAGTGATGTAGGCCTGAACTTGCAGTCCATCTTCTGTGATCTTAATAAAAATTATATGTGTTGTCCAACTGAATGCTGAGAGTTTTGGAAAGATTTGTAATTCAGGATAGAGGAGATCATGTTTTTTACTAGAGGATGGTAACCTACGGCTAGATGAGGTAACTTAATTGCATTCACGGTAAAGGAACTGCAATGGTTTGAAGCAGCAAGGATATTTTTGGATGGAACAGATTGTGAGAAGACACAGCTCAAGGCATGTACCACTTGGTCAGTGGAGAACATTAATGAGACCTGAGGACTAAGAACTTGGTATTTTAGATCTGAACTAAGGACAATGCTGCAAAAAGGCAGTTCTTCCAGAATTACTGATTGTCTGAGAATGAACCAGCAATCCAGCCAAGAAAAGTGGAGTAAAGTGCTGTACAATTAGTTAGTTGCTGATTAGAGCTCATGTTTATATTTCTCTGTTGATAAAAATCTCTGTTCAAGTAAATGGGTCCAAGTCTAATTTCTTCTTGGATGTCAGGAACTGAGCATATCTTTCATTCTGAGGTAAGAACATGACCCACATAAACAGGAGTTTCCAAAACCAGGCTTACAAAGACACCAGTGATTAATGCCCCTTGTTAACATTATAGTTTCCTACACTGTAGCAGCAAAGCTATGAAAGCCCCTCTCCCACATGTATGGAATTGTTTGTCATCATCCATGCAAAAAGCATGCCAATATTGTCACACAAGTAAGTCCCACAGGATTTATTGGATTGATTTTCAAGAGGAAGGTGAACAAATCACCAAGATAACTTTCTGTTACATATGTATTAAAGTTCCCTGTGGTGATAATGCAAAATCATCTGCCATGGAAATCAAAATCTGAATAATAAAGTACCTGACACATCTGTTTCCTGGATAAACAATTTATATCAAAGAGAAAACAGCTGCCTTGTCACAGTAAGGGATGACAAATATTCAACTCTTTAATACTGAGTACAGTGACATTAAAGAATGCATATTTCAGAAAATCTATGGGACAAACTGGCAAACACTCAACATTAAAGACTGCAGAAATTATTGCAAAGACACAAGAACTATCATTATAGCAAAAAAAAAAAAAATTATGCTGGTCAGATTGTAGAATATTTTGCAATCTTGAAGGAACTGGAGATGCAGATAATCCAGCGATCACCTTGATGTATCAGAATCAGCTCCCATGATGTCAACACCATTCCTCCCTTCCACTGTGAAGTTACACGAAACACTTTTTGTTCAGACTTTTATCAGCATGTCAAAGAACCTGCAATTATGCTGAAGCACACAGCACATAGATATAGATTACAACAGTCAAACCACTCACTCTGCAAACAAAACATCAGGATCCAGTGGTCTGAAAATTCATTGCTTGATTTTGTATTTCATAATAAGGGCATAATATTTTCTCTAGCATATACATAGCTTATAATTATTATGACAGGATGTATATGGTAAAATGCACACATAGAAAAGGCCAGAACAAAAGTGTGTAATATTAAGCCACATGCAAATCCCATCTTGTGAGGTATGTGACTTTGTTCCCCTAAGATCCCACTTCCATGAGCGAGAATACATTGCAAGGAAGAAATGGTTAAAAGCATGTTAAGAAAATAGGTAATGTCACATACATAAGGAAAAGATAACAACACCAATAGAACAGAAAGATGTTTTTGTGACACACTACTCACAAAATGCTTGTTTAATATTTCAGCTTACCTGAGCAGTCAGATGAATGCTAAGTAGCTAAGTAATTGAAAGGAGGACAAGAGAAGAATAAAGAGAGAAGAAAAAAAGGAAGAAGGACATCTGGAGGTATAGGTTTCTAGAGAGAGACACACACATCAAATTGCGCTCTTGTAGACACAATACATGGATTGTGACATGTATCTTAGAAAGGTGAAGAGAAAAAGAATTCACTGTGCTTGCTATTTCTCTATATCTTCCTTTGGTGAGCACTGCATACTGCTGGTGTCCCTATTTAATTCCTACAGCATACAATCCATCTTTGACTGAATCCAGAGATGCCTCTTTTCTGTCTTCAGGTACAACTGGAAAAAGTTTATTCATTCTCAGAAGTTCCAGTATGACTTTATTAAAAAGACAGGTCTATTTCAACTGATTTACATGCAATAGAAAGAAGTTAAGAAAAATAAGATCTAAGATATTTAATCTCATATATTTAACAGCAAAGTTTTCTGCAGGTAGTATGGGGTGAGAAGGAAGCTCGCAAATAAAGCACAGCTGCTGTGCTCTGTGTTCACCTGCGCAGAGGCAACAGAAAACATAATGCAAGCGACTATTTTGCCTTGGAACTGAAATGGGTGAGCTGGGTCTAATGGGCCACTTTTGTTACTGTTACCTTCAGCTAAGCAAATATATAAAAGGCTTTTGTGTTTTCAAGAGGGTAATAATTTCAAGGCAAAGAGAATTCAGGAGAAGTGCACTCCCCCCTCCCCAAATACTTCTCATGTCGCTTCTAGACAGTAGTACAAAATGTGAAACTGTATTATTTTGAAATAAAAGAAAGAATATAAGAATTTTACACAAGGATAAAAATGCAGCCAGGAAAAACCTTTTGTCTTACCATTAACAATAAAATGCTAGAGAGGACATTGTCATTAGGGACTTGTTTGTCCAACAATAAATCTGAAGCAACTTACCAAATGAGTTCTCTGGGGAGTCCTCTCTAGATTCATCACATTAGTGCTAACAATAGTACTACAGTAAACTTTCAACTGATGCTCATTACATTCCTGCAATTATTTTTCTGGCCTTTTCAGACTACAAGACTAAAACTATTGTGTGCATAAGCTTTCAGTAAAATAAACTATTATTTGACAAAACAAATGCCAGCATTTTAGAGCAGAATTCTTTTCTTTTTTATTCACAGAAAGCCTCATTCCTGTAGCTCAGAGGAAAAAATTAGCCCATAGTTTGGCTTTATGCATTCAAAATACTGTCTCTGTCTAACAAGGTACATACTTTAAAGCCATGAGTTTTGCTTGATCAAGGCCAAGTAAGAGTATAGAACAACAATACCATTTAATATAACACCTTTAGAAGGGTGCTTTCAAAGTCTTTTATAAACATGAATTTCATCTCACAACTCTGTGTAGCAGAGAAAGAAATTGCCACTGAGAGGCTAAAACGCAAATAAATACCTATTTTAAGTAGGTCAGATAGAGATGCAAACCAGTAAAGGTTGTGTCTGAAATTGAGAAATGGTAGGCTTTTGGATCTGTAATCATAAGCAAAATTCAAGATGTATCAAGTTCAAAGAAGAACACTCGTGCTTGAAATTCAAGGCTGTGTTAGAAAAAGTCAGCTACATGTGATTTGACCAGAGTCACACATCACAACCATGGCAAGATGAGAAAAAAAACGTGCCATCCTAATTGCTGGTCTCAAACAGTTATGTACACTTTTGGAAAACAGTAACCAAGAATTTAAGGAAGGAGAACCCCACAGCTCATTAACAGCTTTGAAACATTTATCCTTGAGGGAGAACTCATAATCCTAAATGCATTTACTTCTGGGGAAAGGAAAAACAAACAAACAAGAAATCAAATCAGGACGAAAAGGTGATTTTATTGGGTGCTTTTTGAAAGGAGACTGACAGAGCTGAGTATCCCAGTCATGAAGATCTTCCCAGCACCTGACTGAACACAGAAACATCTTTCCCAAAGCAGATAACATCAGCAAGGAAAAATTAAACATACCCTGAGAAGCGAAAGCTCAAAGTGCAAAAGCTTAGCAATAAACAGCAATAGATGGGACAGACACTAGGATTTATTTCACTTTTGCACGGCACCAGTCCTATTGAGGTACAGACCCAAGGCTATTCAGTAGCCCACCAGGTGATTTGTGTGGATAAACAATGACATGAACATATTTAAGAGCTACCTAGCAGGCAAAAATAGGAAGATAATACAAGTAATGGCCCCCATCAATAACGTGATGTGTGTTACAAGGCACTTTTGAGGGGCTGAGCTGAGTCCATTACTTTTGCTCACTGGCTTCACATCTGATCATTTTCCACAGTCTCCTCTCTGACAGTGCCAGCTGCCCGTCAGGCTTAGAATCATAGAATGTCCTGAGTTGGAAGGGACCCACAAGGATCATGGAGTCCAACTCCTGTCCCTGCACAGGACAAGCCCACAGTTCACACCACGTGTCTGAGGGCGTTGTCCAGTCTCTTCTAGAACACTGTCAGGCTTGGGGCCCTGACGCCTCCCTGGGGAGCCTGTTCCAGTGCTCCACCACCCTCTGGGGATGAACCTTTTCCTCATGTCCAACCTAAACCTCCCCGGCACATCTTCCTGACATTCCCTCGGGTTCTGTCGTTGGTCACCAGAGAGAAGAAATCAGCGCCTGCCCCTCCTCCTCCCCTTGTGAGGAAGCTGTAGCCCCATGAGGTCTCCCCTCAGTCTCCTCTTCTCCAGGCTGAACAAACCCAGTGACTTTAGCCACCCCTCATACGGCTTCCCCTTCAAACCCTTCACCAGCTTCGTGTCACTCTTCTGGACACTCCAGTAGCTTCCACAACAACCTGTTTCATTTCTGACCCCGAAGTGCATTTCCCAGGTTATGGCCCCAGACTGCTGTCACACCTGCACCTGGTCGCTCGTAGAGAGGAGACTCCCCGCCCGGTCCCTCCCGCCAGCGGAGCCCCAACCTGCCGCCTCACGGCCCCCGCCAAGCCCGCCCCGGCCCGGCCGCCGTCACCTCAGCGGCTGCGGGCGAGGCCATGGCGCGCAGCCCGGCCTCCACCACGGGAGGCGGTCGCCATCCCCTCAGCTGAGGGCGCCGTGGCTCCCGCGGGGCGGGGTTTGCCGCCGCCACTTCCTCCTCCTCCCCGCCGTGGTTCCCGGTGTCATGGCGGCTTGCGCCCTGACCTTCGTTCGGAGGTTGTGCTGGCAGCCGTTCTGCCAAGTGAGGTGAGCCCCGACCGCCCGCGCACCGCCCGCGCACCGCCCGCGCACCGCCCGTGTGGCTGGGGGCTCTAGTGCCGTCCCGCCCCGCTGAGACCCTGGTCCGAGAGCCGCTGTCTCCTCGCCGCGCTCCCCGGTGAGTGGCCGGTAGCGGGCGGCCTGGCTCCCTCCCCGGCCCTGCTGCTGCGGGGCTGCCCAGTGGGCCCTCTCATAAAGGCCAGGGGAAGGCTGAGGGCCGGCAGCGGCGGGGCCGGGGCTGTAAGCGCCGTGGGGCGGCGGGAGGCGCGGCGGGAGGCGCGGCCGCTGCCTCAGGCCTGGGCAGCCCCGTCTCCCCCGTGCCGGGGCCCGGCGTGGAGACCAGGCGCCCTCCCACCCGTGCCACTCGATGAACCGGGTTTGATATCTCTATACAGCCTGTATGTAGGCGGTTAATGCGTGGGACGAGACACTGGTTTCATCCTAAGTTGAGGGAAATCACTTTCTGCTTGAGACAGGGACCCTTCCAGCCGTACCGCCCGCATTTTGTGTTTGAACACACTTGTGGGAGTGGGATACCTGCGTTTGTTGCCTTCCTGAAACAGGGCCTGTACCCTTGTATTTCTGTCTCCTGAGGCAAGTGTTTAACCACCAAAAAAGTAGTTAGGGTGGGTGTAAGGGGCCTGAAACTGTACTGAAATATGGAGAAAAATATGTGATTCTATATCACAGAATCACAGAATGTTAGGGATTGGAAGGGACCTCACAAGATCATCTACTCCAATCCCCCTGCCGGAGCAGGAACACCCAGATGAGGCTACACAGGAAGGTGTCCAGGCGGGTTTTGAATGTCTCCACAGAAGGACACTCCACAACCTCCCTATGTTCTTGTTCTTTCCCCCCTCCCAATCAGTCCCACGAAAACAAGCTTAACCATGTGTTCAGCTAATTAGGGCTTCTTGCTGAGACTACTCTGACTTTGGAAATAGTGATGCAATATCTCCCGTGGTCTGTCTTCATTACATATTGATCTTGAGCTGTTTCCAGGTAACGTGTCACTTGCACTAGTGACACTGGGACAGGTGTGCAGCTCTGGTGTTAGCTGGGCTGTGGGAAGCAGAAAGGATGACTTGGCTTGTGAGTGGACTTAGAACTGTAGGATTGACATTGACAAAATGGTTAAGTTGGAAATTCTGCTGAAAAATTGTTTGTGTGTGAATGATAATCATGAAGTGTGTCAATTTGTAGAATTTGCTCTTCCTATCAAAAATATCTTAATTAATACTCAAGTAAAAGTAAGCATTTGGTTTGTTACGTATACTCAGTAAGCAAGATCCTAAGTAGAATAGTGAAACAGGCATCACCATACCAATAGATTAAAGACCTGTGGTGCTCTGATTGTTAACAGCGCACAATTCTGACTGTTATAATGTACGCTTTCATAAGTGAAATACTTTTACCCAAGTATCTCCATTAGGCATGAATGCATTTTTGACCAGAAAACTGTACTCATTTAGGCATTAAGGTATAATGTTTTTCTTCCAAGGCTTTGTGAGAAATTATTTGAAGCATGTACATGAAAATCTTCAGATACAGGGAGAAACAGAGAGAATGCAAGTTGTGTGATCAGCATGACTTCTGCCCTTATTTCAAAAAATAACTCTTTAGGCAGACTTTCTACAGATAAATATTAATTTAATGTAGCTAAGTTGTTACAACAAGAGGAAGGGAAAGCAATTCTAAGTTGGAAAACATGTAGAAGACTGGCCTGCTGGACATCGTTAGGCTAGTGCAGTCAGATGAATTTGAAATGGCAAGATTCGGTATGTGAAATAAGGTAATAGATTAATATGAATAATGAGTTAATGTTTCTAGTATATTATCCAGATATAATACAGATAAATGGTGCAGTTTTTTCCAGTAGTACACCACCAGACAGGTGGGCTTTATTTTCTATATCAACTGTATGCTAGCAGAATTATGTCAAAGGTGCTGGCAGCCTTGCTATGCCAATACATTTTGGAGGCTTTTTTTGCAGTCTAAATTTAAAAAAAGGGGCATATCTTTGGAGCACTGGGAGGTGAAGGCTTATACAAATATAAGGGCAAAATACAAGAATTCCTCTTACTTTGGTGTTTTGCATTTTGTGTTTGTTCGGTTGTTTGGTTTTGGTTTGATTTGTTTTTCCAAGAAGGGCATTCATAATCCTTTCAGACATGGTTCTAGAGGCTAGTCTTAGTTCTACAGGCTGTCTTCCCATGTATCCACTTTTTGTCCTGCCCCATTGCAGTATGTAATTTTTCCAAGTTTGAATTTGTTTGACGAGAAGGGATGCTGACATAAATGCACATTCAGAAGAGTCTTACTGAGGCTGTACCCATTCAACAGTCTTTCCATTCAGCTGTTTGAGATTGGGAGCTTCACTGCTATGGGGATGTATTTGCATTTAAAGCAGGTGAGACCACTGGGAGCAAAAGGTTTGCTGCTGGGAAACCTGTGTCCACACTATCCCTGTTTTGGGGCTTTCCTTCAGGCTGGTTGTAATATGATCCCAGTGACAGGCACATGACTGGGTGCCTGTCAGCAGCTGGGAGACAGCTCCCAGTTTTATGGTATCTAGAAGGGATCTGTATCAGATGTGCCAAGACAACTCTGCAGCACGAACAAGTGAAACGGAGTTGGAAACAACTTTGAGACTTGCTCCAAGAGCATTCTCCTGGTCCAAACTAAGGTAGTAACCTAGTCACACTTTGACTTTGTAGTTGGTAGTTATATCAGCAACTTTAAAGGAGCTCAGATCTTTATCAAAGACCAGTTTTTCTGTAAGCTACTCCTTTGATTCTCAGCAGCTCTGAAGAGACTTTTTCAGAGGAGTGCTATTAAATGCTGGTATTTAAATAAAGTGGATTGAAAAAATGGTTCGTTTTCTCTTATGGTGTTGGCCTGTTTATGTGGCCTTGTTGGTCTTTGTCTGTGCCTGGGATACTTCCTGGTTACAGTAAATCTGTCTTTGCTACAGTATCTACTCTTCAGCTTGGGAGGCAGCAGCAGTCTTAAGGGGTTGAGTTCACTTCCATCCTGGCTCTCGAGCTGTGTCCCAAATCTCTTCTTAGCTTTCCCGCATCATCCTGTGACAAGACATCTGCATGTTTACAGCCCACACACACACAACAGGAGCTCAGGTGCTATTAAATCCCAGCAAAATATGCAACAGTCCTTATTCAGTCTCTGCAGCCTTTTTCTGTTTCTGTCTGGGAATTTATTGAACCAGCTCCCTGAATTGCTTAGCCTTTACTTGGCAGTACAGTTGCATTCTTTGGTTGTTATGTCAAAGGCCCTTTGATACACTTACAGCAAAGCAGGACATCATAATCCTTGCATCTGCTCCTTTCGCTGTCTCTGACTGCAGACCTTATAGCTCTTTTCTGCATTTCCTCCCACAAAGCTAGTCAGATGTAAGCTCCTGGGAGGAGGCCCAAAGCGTTTGACTTTGTCCTGGATCTGTGCACATTATGAAGAAACTCCTCTGTTGAGGGTGGAGGAAGAACTGATCTCTTGCAGCTGAGAGATTATTTCTGGCTTCGTCCAGCAGCTGTGTTCTGGGGCCTCTCCTAGTGAGAAGAGGCTCAGTATTCCAGGTCATTCCCTGAAAGTACTTCTTTATTGCTGTTAACAGTCTGTTGACTGCATCATGGGTTTTTTGTTTGCTTGGTTTTAATATATGAGGAGGATGTAAACACAGCCTTCCACTGCTACAGATATGCAATAAATTTACCTGCATTTGGGAATGATTGCAGATGTCAGCACACCCAGAGTGCACGTAAGCCTTGCCTTGCGGAAAACCTCTTTGAGGCTATTATCATCTGGGAGATGACCAGTAGGTTTGGTGATGAGCCTTCTTCTGTCCTGTTTCTTTTTCCAGGTTTGACCACAAGGAGTTAATTGGCCTCAGAAGGAGTGTTCCTGGATCCCTGTAGTGGGAAATGTCTTGATGTCTTGACCTTTCTGTGAATCCTATTCAGATAGCTGTGGTTGGATACAAACATAAAAATCTAACTAGCTTTGTTCTGATGTTCTCATGTCAACTGAGCAAAAGGGACATTATTGCCTCTTCTCACCCACTTTCCTGCTGCCAGGCCCTATTTCTGTATTGCAGCAGTTGCTTCTTTTTCCTACTGTCCACTGTCACCCCCAGTCCAATCCCCTTTTCCACAGAGGAGGACTGGATTTTCCTATTGTTGCTCTCAAGTAGTATATCAGACTACATTCTTAAGAACTATTTGCTAATACTCCTGAGTCTTCTGTGGGTCCGTACCGAAACCTCTGATGCTGGCAATAGAAGTCCACATACAGGGTTGTGTTTTAGCCACAACACAAAACGCATACCCCCCTAAAGGTGATGAACCCCTTGCCCTGTCAGGCAGAGGGAGAAGACCTGAGACAGCCCCTGCGCTGTTGCTGTTGGGCAGAGGTAGGGGACAGAAAAGAAGACGAGGGTTGGAAGCTAGTTCCAGTTTGGGGCCGTGGGCCTGAGGAGTGGAGGAAAGCAAATGTCACTCCAGTCTTCAAAAAGTTTATGAAGATATAACGAGGTGGATAGATGATGGCAGGGCGGTGGATGTGGTCTACCTTGACTTCAGTAAAGCATTTGACAGTCTCTCACAGCATCCTTACTGCTAAACTGAGGGAGTGTGGTCTGGATGACTGAGTAGTGAGGTGGACTGTGAACTGGCTGAAGGAAAGAAGCCAGAGAGTCGTGGTCAATGGGGCGGGGTCTAGTTGGAGCCCTGTATCTAGTGGAGTGCCTCAGGGATCAGTACGCGGGCCAGTATTATTCAGTACATTCATCAATGATTTGGACGAGGGAATAGAGTGCACTGTCAGCAAGTCTGCTGATGACACCAAGCTGGGAGGAGTGGCTGACACGCCAGAAGGCTGTGCTGCCATCCAGCGAGACCTGGACAGGCTGGAGAGTTGGGCAGGGAAAAATTTAATTAAATATAAAGAAGGAAAGTGTAGAGTCTTGCATCTGGGCAGGAACAACCCCAGGTTCCAGTATAAGTTGGGGAATGACCTATTAGAGAGCAGCATAGGGGAAAGGGACCTGGGGGTCCTGGTGGACAGCAGGATGACCATGAGCCAGCACTGTTCCCTTGTGGCCAAGAAGGCCAATGGTACCTGGGGTGTATTAGAAGGGAGATGGTTAGTAGGTTGAGAGAGGTTCTTCTTCCCCTCTACTCTGCCCTGGTGAGACCACATCCAGAATATTGTGTCCAGTTGTGGGCCCCTCTGTTCAAGAAGAACAGGGAACTGCTGGAGAGAGTCCAGCGCAGGGCAACAAAGATGATTAAGAGAGTGGAGCACCTCCCTTATGAGGAAAGGCTGAGGGAGCTGGGTCTCTTTAGTTTGGAGAAGAGGAGACTGAGGGGTGACCTCATTAATGTTTATAAATATGTAAAGGGTGAGTGTCATGAGGATGGAGCCAGGCTCTTCTCAGTGACAACCAATGATAGGACAAGGGGTAATGGGTTCAAACTGGAACACAGGAGGTTCCACTTAAATTTGAGAAGTAACTCAGGGTATCAGAAAGGGTATCAGAACACTGGAACAGGCTGCCTAGGGGGGTTGTGGAGTCTCCTACTCTGGAGACATTCAAAACCTGCCTGGACACATTCCTGCGTAACCTCATTTGGGTGTTCCTGCTCTGGTAGGGAGATTGGACTAGATGATCTTTTGAGGTCCTTTCCAGTCCCTAACATTCTGTGATTCTGTGATCCTACACCAGTGAGGCCCTGTGTAGTATGCCGTTGCTGTCTTACATGGGCTCTTGTGTTTTGGTTTCTGAGTCTCCTGAGTCGTGACTCTCAGTGCTGTGTCTCAGGCTGTCCTGGCTTGCCTTGTTCAGCTGTTTGCAGTTCCCTATTAGACAGCTAGTGGTTAGTTGGTTTGTTTGTTTGTTTCAGTGACAGATTTCTGTATATCAGCTCTCCTTGGCTTATGCTGTATTCTGTAAGTCTCAGGTACTCTGCTCTGCTCCACCTGCTTGAGCTAACTGTGCTTATCTTTTCAAAATTCCCTTTGGTAGGTCAGGCCTCTAGTTCTAGTTGATGCCTGTGAGCCAAGTTTTCTTGCTCAGCCTTGACTGTGGGCCACAGATCCTTCCCTGACAACCACAAAGGCAAGCAGAGCACTTAAGTGCTGCTTTTTCCCAAGCTTATTTTTTTCTGACTTGGTGCAAGTCAACAAAAGGTTTAGAGAGCTTGTCATATGTATGTTACCTTTAAAGTAGTAACAATTTTCTCTTCATCTATATTAGAAAATATTAAAAATCACCTTTCCTTTCTTGAAACCTTGCCCATTTTGACTTTTGCAGTAACTTTTTGCAAGATACTGGTAAAATCAGCTTCCCCTAACATTGTGACTGTAAGGTGACTTTCAGAGTCTTTCAGAAAGGATCTTTATACTACTGATGAATCTTGGATTTTTGTTTTTCATTAAGGGTTGGGATTCTGAAACATAGCCATTAGTGTGAACTCACCCTCTGTCTTTTGAATACTGAGCCTAGCTAGTCAATGGAAAATGAAGAATTAAATCTCTTCAAGGAAGTCTTCTTCTGTGAATACTAATGTTAATTGCATGAGTTATTACATCTTGTTTGCACATGCTATTTTACCAATATGACTTACAAGACAAAATGTAGTGGTAAAATGGTTAAACAGTTTTCCCAAGAAGCATCTTAATAAACTTACGTCCTTATTTAAGCACCCTATTACACTGTTTTGAACAGAAATACACACAGCAGTTAAAATCAACCAAACAAAATCTGGAGCAGCAAGCTCACTAACTGTATGTAATTGAGCTGGATTAGACAGTTCACAGCTAATATCAAGCCAAGGTGTCTGGAAATCTTGAAGACAGATTGACTTGGATCACCGCTTTCTGTTGTCGTTAATTTGCTTTGAAGCAGCTGTTCATTTAAGTCAATGGACTCTGTTAGCTTTATCTGCTGGATCACTAGGTGGTTCTGTAGCAGATTGGCTGCTGAGTGCAAATGAATCTGATAATGTGAATGCAAATAAGGTGGTATTTAGCTACACTTTTTGTTGTTGGATTTTGCCAAGGCTTGAACAGCCTTCTCTCCAAAGTGCGCTCTCCGGTACCTCCCACTTGACGTGAGGAAGCACAGTTTATCTTTGCCCTTGCTTTTTAAGATTTCTCTCCCCATCAGAAGTTAGTTATGAGTTTGTTGAGCTGAATATAGATACATTTTCAAATGTTTGGGTTTGTGGTGTTTTGGTTTAGTCTCCTTATTTGTTTTTTACTTAATGTAATGCTAGGAATTAATTTTGAGCTTTTGCTAGGGTAGGAGATACTGTCTTTTAATAGTACCATTCTAAGAAGCTGCTTATTTCTTTCTTCCCTTCTACTTCTCCACCTGTGCAAATCATGCTTAGTCTGCAACTGCGATCTAGTGAAGAGGACAAGCAAGCTATATGTCATTCTTGCATAGTAGTCCTTGTTAGGATGGAAATTGGTCTGTTTATTTCTAGCAAAATTTTTGGAACATACAAAGAAATTAAAAACACTTGAATGTCAGGAATTCAAAATTCATAGTGCAAAATATTACATTCTACCCTGGGCTTGACATGCAGACTTAAATCACTGTAATGAGCCTTGTTTACAAGTAACCTCCATTTATAGTAATGCCAAAGTACACCCCAGAGGATTCACTGGTAGTTGTCTTTGTTAGAGTGAGCACATATGGAAGATTGAACTAGTTATGTCCATCTGTTCTTTTTTTTCCATTTTATTATTGTATTCAGCATAAGAATATTTGTGACTTATTTTTTTTCTTTTTTTTTTACTATTTCCTGGCTGTTCTATTTTAAAAGAATAATTTAAATTTTAATCAGTGTGAAATAAGCTAACTGAAACTATTATGTATTGATATTCAGTTCAGATTGGTTGTTTCTTCATGATTCTGACATAGCAAGTGATTGAGCCTTTCTATTGTGATGAGCCCACTGATTACAGTGAACATTTTTCAGGTCCCCTTGAAGTTCATTATAATAAAATTTAGACTGCAATCAGTAAACTCCAGCAAAAACAGTGAGCTAAGATTTTAAAGGCCTTGTTAAACCATCCTTTTTCACAAGCAAACAGAAACCATTGCCAAATAATTTAGTGCTAGATGCTCCACCAGAAAACAGGAAGCAAAAGCTCTCTTGGAATGGATTCTGGTTGAGGTTTCTTTCTTCCATCAAAAGTTGGGCTTTATGTCACTGAATAGGTGGTACTATTTGTTTGGCTTTGGGGAGGTCTGGCAGTGATTAATGTGTAGCAACTTGATAATTTGCCAACATCCTAGATTTAAAATTTCCCTGATGATATTCTTTTCTCACTGAAAGCAATGATATTAAAGAAAAAAAAAAAATCACTGTTACAGTGTCAGCATAGTATTTTATCAGCTACTGCTTTTCATATGAGTAACGCAGGTCAGCCAGCCACGGAAAGAAGACCATAAGCATTATTGGTGAGCTAATAACTTCATTGTTTTGTTCATAAGCTACTGATTTGTAATGTTGACCTAAATACCTACAGAAATGATAACAGCACTACATAGCAGTGAATTCATTAGGTAGACAGATTTCATTTGTTTTGAAATCCAGAGAGAACTTGTGTGATGTTTGCTGTGTGTATGAAAGCTACCTTTTTCTTATAACATGGAGTATTTCATGTGGAAACTTCTGTGCTCCAGTCAGTGAATGAAGTCTATTTTAATCAAAGATTAAATGGAAATTCTCATTGTGTTGGTTTAGAAACAAGTAAACAGAACTTTGCCCTCAAGTGGTATCTGGCTACATAGTTCAGAGTAGCTTTTTGACAGTGGAAATGCAAAGCCGTGTTTAAAACCAAACAAATTTAAAAGCTCCACTCCCAAAACCAAATAATTCTTTCTATTTCAATATCATAGAGTCCTTTTAACCTGCTCACAAAAGTATCATCTCCTATTGGCATCTGACTCCCCAGAGGCAAAGGTTTTCTTTTTCTTCTTTCTTCTTTCTTCTTTCATTACCCATGCCCCCCCCCCCCTTTTTTTTTTTCTCCTTTTCTTTGCCTGCCTGTCCTTCCCACTCCCAAGTTGTCTTATTGCTCTGCCAGAAATAAGGTCAGGTTGGAAAAGGAAGCCACACAAGAGTTGTCCTTTTTAGGTCCTGATGTAATTCTTGGTATTTCACATCTTTTGTCTGTAGCTAGGGTAGGCAGTTTGCAGATGAACCTCTTTCCCTGTGACAGGGCATGCACAGCTGCCCTTCATCCCAGCCTGGTTTGTCTGAGCAAGGTCAGAGTGGGAACTTTGCTTTTAGTAAGTGTTGCGATTTGAAGGAGTTCAGAGTGTACTTTGCTCTGTGAAATATCTTCACTCATTTACATAGTCAGTAGTTTGGGTTTGTTTGTTTGTTTGTTTTTTCTGTCATGATCTTGCAGGTTGATCTTTATGATTGGACTTCTTGGCTACAAAGACTGGGTGTGTATATGGATCTAAGTACTGCTTCCATCCTTGAATGTAGATTGACTAACAGGGTAATACTACCAGGTGAGAATTTAAACTGTAACAGTTCAAATGTAGTCTTCCTATTTTCAGAGTGTCCTAGAACAAATCATTGCAATTCCTCTGCTGAAACAGACTCTGAAGGTTTTCACATGAAGGTGAGGAGAACTGTAGCTTCGAAGTCTAGTCTAGAGATGAGCTGTTAAAGTTAGTGGGCTGCTTGTGTACTCCTTCAATATAGCTAGCAGGTTAAATGTGTTTGTTTTTCACGCGATCACAGACTGGTTGAGGTGGGAAGGGGCCTCTGGAGGTCATTTGGTCCACCCCCCTTGCTCAAGCAGAGCCACCTTTGGTGGTTGCCCAGGACCATGTCTGGACAGCTTTTGAGTATCTCCAAGGTCAGAGACTCTACCACCTCCCTGGACAACCTGTGCCAGTGCTCAGTCACCCTCACAGAAAGAAGGTGTTTCCTTGAGTTCAGAGGAAACCTCTGTGTTACAGTTTGTGCACATTGGCCTTTGGGCCTGTCACTGGGCACTGCTGAGAAGAGCCTGGCTCCATTGTCTTCACACCCTCCCTTTTGGTATTTATATACATCAATAAGATCCCCACGAGCCTGTTCTTCTGGGGGCTGAACAGTCCCAGCTCTCTCAGCCTCTCTTCATATGCGAGATGATCCAGTTCTTTAATTGTATTATTGGTCCTTCACTGGACTCTTTCCAATATACTCCTGTCTCTGTTGTACTGGGGAGCTCAGAATGGGACACAGTAGTCCAGGTGTGGTCTCACCATTGCTCAGTAGAGGGAATAAAAATTATTTCTTAAGAATTAGGTTGATTGAGTTGTATAGATTCTTTGTTGACTCTTTGTCCCTCAAAAAAATGGCTACTGTTTTTGTAGTGAGGTGCTCTGCTAATATTTATTCTGAAAATATCGTATAAGAGGTATATCATTTGTAGAATGCACAATGGTTCTTGAAAAATTTGGTCCTTAGAAGCCAACCGTTAAACAGAGTAAAATAATTATTTCAAATATGCTGTCATTTTATACCATGATAAATGTGCTTGTAAAATGCTTACTGCTTCAAACACTTCAGTATAGCAAGCCTGTTCCTGAAACAAAATAATCCTTCTCGTTGGTTTTGTGTTGTTTTTCTTAATTGCCAGTGAGATGCCAGATGAAACACACTTTTATTCTAGGGAAGAACTTCCAAGTTATTTGGGTTGTCAGCCACTTTACCAGACCAATAGTTCTTTGCAATGTCTACAATGACATCAGAAGCCAATATGACTCTGTACGTGTTGCAGCCCCACTAGTAACTGTCACAATCCACCACGGGCCTTTGACCTCTGTCTTGTGAGCTGCCACTTTAGGTGCAGCCTTCTAAATGTCATGATTTAAGCTTTTTACAGTGTTTTAGTAAGACATGACTTGAAGTTTGTTGGAAGTGTATAGTTTTTCTAAAAGAGACAAACATTCTCGGTGCTTTATTTTGTATGCAAGACTTAGTGTTACATCTGCAAGATCAATCATTCTCTGATAAAACTAAGAGCAAGGTACATTACTGAGGACATCTAAAGAGAAAGTTATTAGTTGGAAATTGAGAAAACTTCTCAATAACACTGTTATTCATAGAGCAGGTATAAATTCTGCTGTGACAGAAATATACTTGCAAGTCTTGCATGTATGCAAGAACTTTAGCTCTAAGCTCAAGTCTGCCTCAGATTTTTAACAAGTAAATTGGCCAAGGTCTTTACAGGACATGTTTGTCTGGTTGTGGGTGCTGGAAATAGTGCCAAAACCAGGAGCAGCGTGCTGCTTCGTGTTTAGTCCTAATTTGTTTAATTCTAACCTGTGTGAAATAATCCTGGATTTGGACAGGATAAGCTATTGACAAGTTCTGCTCTATTATAGTTGTGTAGCTTGTTCAGTATTCTTTGTGTCCATTGTCATTATATTGAAGTATCATGGAGTCAGAAAAGAAAGTAAACCTCACACATCTTCGTTCACTGCTTCAGCTGAACTAGCAGGAGTGTCTGTGTGTTTTCTAATGTGAATGGGGACTCCAGCAGCTGGTTGTATCCTTGTCAGAAACCTACCTACATTGGCCAAAAGCCTTTAACATCGAAGTGTTCACTTTCTTACTCTCCATACAGTCAGCAGGATTTGTCCCCAGGAGCCAGACAAAAAACAGCTTTTTCCGTTCTCCATTAGCAGCAAAATTATTTTGAGTATTTGTTCGTAACTATTTCATAAAAGTCACCTTGGATAAGGATGTATAAAGAACCTAACTTTGAGTGTTTCTCAGCAAATGTCATATGTATGAGTATCACAGCTCTGTATTTTTCTGCTAACATTTATGTTTGAATGTGTTTCAGAGGATATCTGTCAGTAAATCTTCCTGCTTGCAGGGATGTCTTACATGGACTGAGCATGTACAGGAAATTCTCTCATTCTTTAGTCATTTACCACGTCCAGTTAACTTAAGCCTGCTGGAAAGAGAGAGCTCTTGAAGAGATTTCAGGATGATCCTGTTTTCCCTCCCAGCAGCTGCAAGGAGAGAATATTAGCTGTGCCTGTACAGAGCACAAAGAGCAGCTCATTTCAGATCTCAGTGAATGGTAATCTAGATCTTTGATTCTTAGATATTCTTTAATATTGAAAAAAAAAAAAAAATCAGCACAGCTGAGCCACTTACACTAAACAACAGTGATTCAGTGCTTCAATTTGCCAACAGACACATCATTATATTCTAGTTTTCATATGTCAAAACAGTGTAGGAGTGTAAAATAGTAAAAGCTGATAAGGATTTGTACACCAAACTTGTGTTTAGAACAACTATTGAAATGTTCTAATGTAAAGGAGGAAATAATTTGACTTTCATTTTTTTCTGTTTATTAAAGCAGCAGTAAGTGAATTGGTTATAGAGTATTTGCACTGAGATTTTCTGCTAGCTAGATATATTGAAAATACCAGAACGTTCCTATGACCTGAAAGCAAAATATTTTAGTTATTCCACAGTAGCTACAGTATAATGGGGTACTGCCAGGGATTTTGCCGGTGCAACACGGAGGGATAGTTATTTTCTTATGTTTTTTAGGAAAACTGGAGTTCTGTCTACCAAGTTATCAACACTTCTATGTTATCACTATGATCAATAAAACTTAGTGTTTCCCCAAGGGAACTGAGTGCACTGATTACTAGAGAATAACCTTGGTAGCTGCTAAGACTTTCTTAGGCTACTGGACTTTGGTCTGAGAGGTGATGCACTTGTTACAGTAAGTCTTAGCAGGTACCCAGTGAACAGTCGCGTTGTTTTCCCAAACAGACCCGTGCATTAGTCCTTGCTGCACGAAGAAATAAGACTACTGTAGCTGCTAAGCTCGTGTTAACTTACTGCTAACCTGACCTACTGACTTGGATTACTACTGACCTACTGCTGTGGTGCATGTTCACAGGTGATAGCAACACAGGAGCCTGTAAACTTAAAGTACATACTGCTTTGCCTGCAATAGTTACCCCAAAGTAGTTGACTTGTTGATTGTAAGGTGCAAGAGTTGCTGTCATGAAAAGTGTGTGGGTTTGGGTTAACTCAAAGGCGCAACTCCATTATTTAACCATGTTTCCTTCTTTTGTAGTCACTAGATATTAGAAAATGTATCAGTCAGTGAAATATGAACAGACAAAAATTGTTAGAGGCAGTCTCTGCTTCTCCGTCATGTGAATGAAGGCTGAATTTCATCTGCCCATGGTCTGAGTTGTTTTAATTAATGGCAGAGGATCTTGCAAGAGGTGCATACAAATGAGGGGAGTGGAAGTTTTCATATGGGATGGTTGTGGAAGCAGATACAGGCTTTTTCAAGATTACCGAAGTTGCAAAGGAAAGGTGTTCATGTGGCAAATATGGTTACTCCACATTTCCCACTACATGAGAAGAAACATGAAACGACAGGACTAGAAATTAGCAGCTGAAGTAATTTGGCTTTAGTAGTGTAAGAACTGTCAAGCTGAGGTTTCTTTAGTATGACACTGTCACTGCCTACTTCACAACTTCTGTTTGTAAGAAAATATGTCTGAAATGGCTTCCCACCTGTAAGTCTGACAAGATATTGTAACAGACATCATATTCATTTGATAGACACTCATAAAAAACAAAGTAATTCTGCAGGGGGTGAAAAAAACAACCTGAAAAGAGTATATGACAAAAAATAGTGAGTATAGTCAAATGATCTGAAGTTCTTTGGGAGAAGCCTGTAACAAGATGGCATAAAGAAAGAGAGGATTGCTTTGCTTCTACAGGCAAAAGAACCTCTGCCCAGAATTTCTGTATTAATTAACCATCCACCCCCCACATACTGCTCTGATTTTCTCCAAACAGAAAAGGAGCAATCACTCCAGACATGCCACAGGCTGCTCGGTTTGTTTTAGTGCTGTCAGGTACCTCTTCCCAGCTCAGGCCAAGATAGCTTGTATGGAGAGAAAAACTGCAGGACTGAATGTATGGCAGAAATTTGACATAAGCCCTCTCCACCTTCAGCTGTACAGGGAAAGCTCTTATATTGTTGTGTAAGTGCTTGGGCTATGTGAAAAAGTATGAATCCTAAATGTTTCATTGTTGTGTGGGTAAATATCTGTGTGGGTTCCGTAGTGTATAACCAGTGGCGTGATGAATGGTGATTTGGGCAACCTGCAGATTAAAATTTCTAATAATGTTTATATTAACAGCATAGACAGTAGCAGTCAGCTAAATAAAGTGAAGTAAAACTTTTAATTCATTGCATGCAATAAATACTTCAGGTGAATATGGAAAACACTAGCATTATTTTCCTAGTTACCAAGAAAGTTATGAAATAGGGGTACTGCTAATGCTTTGCTCATTGTCATTATTTGGTTATCAACCTTTCTTTTTCCTTTTTTTGGTCACCTTTTTAGAGAATCTGATATAATGTATAATGTATCTGATATAAGAGAAGTCAGTGTCTCTGGTTGAATTTCTTTTTCCAGATGGCCCACTTATTTTCTCATCAGTTACAGTTTAAATACTGGTTTCTGTTCTCCTCACATGCCTTATTTCCTAACAGTTGCTGCAGTTGCCAAGAGTGGCAACCTTTTTCCACCTGCTCTGCTCCTGTGTCCCTTGATGTAGCTCAACTAATGACCAAAGGTTGCTATTGCTCCTCTAGATCCCTTTCTTTCTCCTGCATGGAGGAAAATCAGGCTAATTTTGAGGGAGGATCAAAATAGGAGAAGCGCTACTGAAAGAGGGGACTGAAGCCTGAGACTGTGCTCAGAGCAGGAATACTCCATGGCTGGGTGCCAGCAGCAAGGACTACCCCAGGCACCCCACCGGGGAGGGCTCGTGGTTCCTCCACTCTTGCTGTGTGAGTCCCAACAGTAGGAGGACAGGGTAGTGAGGAGGTCTCATTTGGTGGCTTCCCTACTTGATTTTGGAGCAGCCTCCCAAAGCAGTAGTTGCCTGTGCTGGAGCAGACCAGGCGAAGCACTTGGGATAAGTTTTGGCCTCCTGAACCTTGTAGAACAGTTGAGACTGGCTGGTGCCTCAGACACTGTGATGGGCTGGGCATCGTGTGCTGTCTCCTCTTTGCAAGGACTCTGGAGATGCACATAATCAGAAGCTTGTTTCAGATTATAACCAAACACTTGGTGGCTAGAAGTTTGTGGGAACTGATTGCTTTGTGTCCTAACTAAAAAAAAACAACACAACTATACAACCCTTTCTACAGTAGCAGCAGCAAAACAGGGGTTTATTTCATTTTCTCTTCAGGTGGAAAAAACATGAGCAGAAATATTGCCACTTTATGATGCTGTAATACCCAGGTCTATGTGAAGTGGCAAGGGCTGGTTACTGTGCTGCTCACTGTTCTGCATGAGGAATGTGTGGAAAGAGCAGCATAAAAGATCACAGCACCTTGAGATAGCAATCATGGCAAAGAAGAGATGTCATATGCGTTATATGAAGTATTACACATAATGCACAAAAGATATCCACATCTTCTATTAAGTGTACATTCCAGGATTCATCTAGGTGGCAGTTTAATGTACTGCTGATTTCTGTCTGATAAAATTTCATATTATTTTTTTCTTCCTTGTCTCTCTAAGGCTAGTTACAATAATATGAAATGAACATTTTCAGTTCTATCAGGAGTTTTAAACGCATGTGTTTCTAGCACCACCCGCTGCTTTTAATCCTAATAGGATTTTTGACTGCTTTTGTCTGTGCTTTATTTCCCCAGGACCTACTAGTGTTTAAAAGAAAACCTTTGTTAAGTAAATGGAAGATGGGGTTCAGGTATATCCATCCCTTTCTTTTGCTGAGCATGTCTGATGTTTCATGTGCAAAGAGGGCTTCTGTTTGTCTTACTGAGGAAACTGCTAAGTTGCTTTAAAAGTTAGAAAGTGAGCAGCCAGCCTTTTACAAAAAGTTGGCATTTTTAACTCTATAAAAGTCCTGATGCAAGTGACAATGATGCTGTAATAAGGGGCCCCATCTTTAACAGGCTTTGCAATCTTTGCTAAACAGTGAGAAACTTGTTTTGTTGTAATTGTAATTATTAATAATTATTAATAAAGGCCTTATGTTTGAGTGTTTATCAGGGAAAGAGGCATTTATGTGAACAGGTAGAATGCATAGGATGGGCTTGCAAGATATTATACCTAGAATGACTGAATAGGAACAGAGAGATGTCCAAGGCAAGGGAATCATCAGCCTGGATGTTTCAGGTGGTGATGACCAGGTTTTATTTCTTTTTTTTCAGAGTGCATACAGCTTGTGAAGTACCCAGTGAATGATTTTGCAGGAGTGCACAGGCATTTGTTGTGGACTTTGTGGCTGGTCTGTCAAGCTATGACTCCTCTTGCTTCTCTCTCTGATGGGAACTGTATTTTTTACCCAGCTGGGAGAGGTTGCTGGGCCCATGAGAGTCTTCCAGGGGTGCCAGTACAACAAAGGTAATTTGTAGCAGTGGGAGAGTGGCAGCTAATTGCCTGCAAGGTGCAGGGCAATAAAGGGAATAAGCTTTGTGAAGGAAATAATTTAGCTTTGTTACAGTGAGTAGATGAGAAGGGGGAACGCAGAGGGGGTTTGATTGCTTTTCTTAGGCTTATTTTTCTGCTTGGACTGAAAAAAGTGCAGGGTTAACACCAGTAGTTTGTAGGTCAGGTTCCAGGCTCTCAGCCTGCCCTGTGTGGTTTCAGTGAGGCCGCTAAGATGAGGCATGGATTTTCTCAGTGAAGGAGTTAAGAAGGATTCAGTGTCACAACAAGGGAGCAGCAGATGGAGGGAGTAAGTCCTCCCCATAGTGGGCTGCAGCAGCCTCTCCTGCTCCTCGGTCTTTGGGGTCGTGTCACTTTGTGGTCCCAGGGGTGGCAGTGCTATTGCTGTGCTGACAGGTGGTGAGACATCTCCTCACTCTTTATGTGATCTACTTGGGGTCAAGGAGCTCTGCTCCTTCTAGTCTTGTATCTCTGAAGAATGAGGTCCTGCTGAAGGTGAATAAATTGTGAAATACCTTCATTTTTCCTTTGAGTTTTCATCCTTTGTTATTTTAATAGAGAAATAGTAGCAGTCAGCTAGTTCGGAACTAGTAATCATCAGTAATGTATAGTAAATGTCCTCTGAGATCAGAAGGCAGAGAGAAAGGAGTGAATCATAGATATCCCGCAGAGAGCTGAGCTACAAGCAGTAAGGAAGAACTAAAGAAATGAGGCCTTTTCTTATAAACCCTAGATGTCAATAAACGACGAAGTTGTACAATCTCCTATTACAAAGCAGTAGGGAGGGAGGAAAAGAATGAAAGATGGAGTATTTGAAGTGGATCAATAATGTATTTTACCCAAACATTTTTTGGATCTAAGAAGTAAAACTGGATACAATCAAACAGCAAGGAAAGTAGCTCTGACTCTGGTCATACTGAAAGATCATTCTGCTTTTCCCCAGAGAGTTGTGTGGTTTGTTTTTTTTGTGTCTTGTTTTGTTTTTTTTTAAATTCACATAATTGTTTTCTCATCCTCTTCTAACTTGTCAACTTTGCATCCTTAATGAGGAAGACAACTTATGACCTGCTAAATGCCAAAACCCCTTAACCCTGAATATAGGTGCAGACATCCCGTCAGACTGGCTGCTATGCCATTCCTCTCTCCTCCACTGCCCATCTTCACTTCCTGTTAATTTATGATCCATATCAAATTATATATAAAGAGGCTTTAAGAATCTCTTTCAAAATATTGACCATAGCAAGCTGGAGTGAAGTACAGATTGTCAAACATGTTGTAACCCCAAATTTCCATTTTTAAACATTGAGTCCACTTCAGTATAGTCACTGCTTAGACTGGCAAAAAAAAAAAAGAAAATGTACCAGATACACAGATCATCTTGGGAACAGCAGCATTCAAGTAGCCCCAAAGCTGGTTAGCAAAATTGGAGGGAAAAAAACCTCCAAACCAAAAGAAACCACTAGTCTTCCTGAACTCTCATTTTCTTCTTCCTGTAAATGTGACTTTAAAAACCTGTTTGGGGGTAGGATATGAAAGGGTGCATCATGTTCTGTGCCTCAAGGACAGACTAATTAAAAAAATGTAGTACTAAAGAAGTTGTATCCATATATATTTAGGTACACTTTTTCCTGTCAAAGGACTTTTACTGTTGCTGGAGGTGAAGTTTATAAATTGGGTGAATAGCCTCCCAGTTGGTTTAAGGGATAAACTTGTTAAACTCTGACACAGTATGTTAGTTAAACTGGCAGGTGATTAACCCACGTGTGTCTGGATGTACTGCTATGGTAGCAAAGGCTGACAGCTGATCAGTTTTAGAAAGAAAATTTTCTATTCCCGCAGCCTTTTTTGGTAGCCTATTCTATTTTGTATTGTTTGGATAGATTTCTATCTACTAGTGTAAGATTTTGAAGCAGATTCTGGAATTCTTTCTTTTGGAAAAAAATTCTTATGTAACAGAAAATGTTATTTTGCTTTCTGTCATTCAAACTCAGTAGCCCCAAAATACCAGGAGCTTAGATTTTATTAATATAGAAGGGCTGTAATAGGACATAAACCCAGCAGAACTTACAAACATTTTTACAAAACAGCTAACACCTTTTATCTGCATGAAATGAAAGAGTAATAAAATTAATTTGATACAGTTGACATTCTTCACACTTCTTGCCTGCAACTTTTAGGCTTGCAACAGAAAATAGATCTTATTTAAGAAATAAGAGCAATGAGGATGTTTCCAAAGTAGGCAGTAGAGTTTCCCTAAAATTCTCATTAGGTGTTTATAGAAAGGCAGAATTTTCATGTTAGGCATGCTTTTTAAATGATGGTTCTGTAACTGAAATGTTAACAAGTTAAATTAACGGTTAGACATTCTATCAGACAGCATTTAAGACAAACATTAATTTTTCAAGTGTGACTGATTATGAAATCTATCATATATGATGTTCTAACATGACAGCTGTGTCTAAGTTAGAATGGGGAAAGTTGGGGGCTTTTGTTGTTCTTTTACTAAAATAGAGAAGAAACACTGATACATAAACTGCTAACATTTTAAAAGTAGTAAATATTTAATGTATATTGCAATTTAACCAAAGAAAGCTGAGACAACATGCTTTTGCCCTATTGAAACAACTCAGAATTATTACGCTTCTTGGCTTTTGCTTCCAAACTCTGTTGAAGTAAATCTGCTTTTACAAAGCATGATAGGGTTGGGTTTGGTTCTTTGGAGTGGAGTTTGTGGTTGGTTGGTTTGTTTGTTTTTTTAATGGAATTACCTATTTTTCTGGGGACTTCTCCTTCCAGAATATTTTGGTCACCTCTTTTTTTCAAGTATCTGCAGGCTGTTTTACAGCCAGTCCATTTCCAAAGTACATTTTGAAATTGGCCTTCACTTATGTTGCCCTGATTGGAGAACACGGCTTTCAGATTGAAGTGTTTCTAGATAGAAGCACAGTAAACTTGGAAAGATATCGTGGTTGAGACGGACAAACGACCAAGTTCTTCCAGGATGAAAGTAGCAGATGCCATTTAGTGCCACAAGTGCATTTTTATAGAGTTTTACCAATTCATGTGTCTCTTCATGTGTCTTTTCATTGGTTACAAGTTACAGCAGTAACATCTTATTGGCTATTTTTGCTTTCATCAATGTTACTCCTTTACTCCCTTCTCTCTCACGGATACATCCTTAACATCTCGGGATACTCCTTTGCTCCCATCTTTCTCATGGGTGAACCTCGATATCTTCAAGGCTAATTTCTGTTCCCATGCCCTCCATCAGGGAATCCAAGGACCCACCATAGTCCCACAGAAAGATCACAAAAAACAGGCTGCATACTCATTTTAATTCGTAGACATACAAAGCTGCTAAAGTCACATACAGAGATTTAAACCATTAATAAAAATATTGTGTGTTTCTCATTTGTTTGTCATGGACAGGACCTGTAGAGCTCTGATTTATTCCAGAAAGAGCAAAACATTATTTTACCATTGCTGCCATTTAGTGGTCTATATATGATGATCTGGTATATTACTGCATAGTTTCTTTGTCCTCTGGCAGCATTAAGTCTAGGACTTTATGTCTTATTCTCCAAAGGTTAATTACATTGCAGCCAAAGTAAACTTCTAAAGCAACTTTCTTGTAATTTTTGGCATCCTGTTGTTTGTTATTGTTACTTTGATCAGCGCAGGTACAAATATTCAATGTCTTTAGAAAGCAGCATATTTGTTTCTCCTCTAGTCTTACACAAAAACCAAGCAATGGGACTTTCTTTCTCCACTTCTTAACAGGCGAGCACAAGCTGCTTGCATTCCAGCAATTCACCTGCACATGACTGCAGCCACCATGCAAGTCAGCCAGAAAGACTTTGAAAAGGCTCAAGAGCAACTGAAGCTTTTGAAAAAGGATCCTGGGAATGAAACTAAGTTGAAGCTCTACGCTTTGTTTAAACAGGTAGGCTTGACTTATTTTGTTTCATAAGGGGCATTTATGATCTGAGGGGATTGACCTGTAAAATATTTACTTAAAATGCATCATGCCTTAACAAGCTCTTGATTTCAAATGCTCAAATTCCATTCTTGAATTGCCATCCCTTCAAACCCTACCTGAATTCTGAAGGAAGCCAAACCTGTTTCATCTTAAATCATATTTTGAATAGAAAACTTTATTCTAAGAAACAGAGCCAATTTACATATAGTATAGCATATATTGATGAAAGTCTGGAAAATGGCTTATGCCTAGGAGAAAACGAGTATGCCACATGCTTCCTCTTAAATTTGTTGTATCTGTACCTGTAGCCAGTCAGCCGAGCCAATTATATAGTGGTGTTGACATTTGAAGGTTGATTTCTGTATGATTTTTTCTGTTGTTTTTTTTGTTTCTTTTCTGTGTGTGTGTGTGTATTTTGGGGTTTTGCGGGGGGATAGTGTTGTTTGTTGTGTGTGTTTTGTGTGGTTTTTTGTTTGTTGATTTGGTTTGGTTTTGATTTAGTTTGTTGTTTGTTTTTTTTTGCATGGTCACTGTAGTCTTTTTAATTCAAGGAACTCCCCCTCCACACTTTGAGTGATTATTCTCTACTACAGCATGGAAGGACACCTTTGTAGAAAAAGCTGCAAGTCTGTCGTGGGGGTTTGTACTGGTATTTGGGGAAGTATTTGTGGATAAGGATTGGCTGCTGAGTCAGTACAGGCTGTGGCTTGTTATATTGAAGAAGGCAATCAATTGCTCCTTTAAATAAAAACTTACACAGCTACCTGTTCCAGGTGGTTTTACTAATTGATAATAATGAGCTCCTAAATTTATTATTTATTCTCCCACTTGAACTATTTCTCTCCAGTAGTGTACTTCAGGAAAACTGATCATAGAAATCTTCAGGATAGCTCAGACTCTTGCGGTTCAACTGGTCCAACGCCCTTGCTCATAGCAGGACCAGCTTGGAAGTAAAATCCAGCTTAATAGATCCTGCACTATGTTTATTTGCTCAGACAGCTTGCAGGTCGTTTTGAAGTATAAAACTTCCACAATTTTTGAGATAGCGGAACTTAACATGCACAGATGTTTTGGAAACTAGTGTCTCCCATTGGTTAGGTGCTTCTGAAAGCCCAGCACCAGATGTTTGGAAAAGAAGGCGTTGTATGTGAACTGTCTGAATATTGCCCAACCACTAGCTAGTCCTTCTTTCTCAAGACTTGAATTCTGTATCCTGATCAGATAAATATTCCTAACAGTCATCCTTGTTTCTAGCAAGGCATCTGAACTTTAAACAAAGGTTTAAGTAAGTTTATTTCACTCTCTTTTTAGGCTACTGAAGGTCCCTGCAATTCTCCAAAACCGGGTATGCTGGACTTTGTCAAGAAAGCCAAGTGGGATGCATGGAATTCTCTTGGCAATTTGTCTCAGGTGACAATACCTATAATTACACTTAAATACTTTGTAGATTACTGTACCTTGAAATGCCTGATCTGTAAGTGAATGATGTCTAAACCTAATATATGCTAGTTGAGCAACTCTGCTTCAGACACCAAAATGTTTTGCACTGTATTCTACACTCATTTCATTGCTTCAGTGTTTGGAGGGTTGTTCTTTTTTACTGTGTAAGCCTATTTCTACATTGTTACTACCAGCCTTGTACCAGTATATCTAACATATGTGTTGACTTTCAATAAAAACAGTGTTTTTCACACAATGTTCTATTCTGTTCTTCCCTTTAAGAAAGATGAGTTGAGCTTCTCAGTTCTTACAACAGAGAGCAAATTTGTGAATCCAGCACATTGATAACTTTCTCAGTTTAAGAAGTTGGTCTCATGCCACTGACTAAAGGACTAGAAAAACGTGGTGTATTGAGAGCCTCTCTTCATTCTTTTCTTAGTATGTCTTGACATCTTTAATACCTTTCATAACCTTTAGAGAAGTCTTTACTTAAGTGAAATGAGCAGGAAGACTATAGATGCAAAGATACATAAGCATTCTTTTTTCACACAGACTGTAGTAAGTCTGACATGGCATAAGGCTGACACAGTTTCTTCAGCTACTATTAAATAAAGAAAACATAAGCTTTACAAACTGTCTGTGTCACTGCTGGATTAGGCCTGCTGTTCAGGAGTAGTTTCTGAGGTCAGTCAAAGATATTATGTAATACAGAGGTTTTTGCATTTTTTTTCTCTTTTAAAAGAAAACATGCTTGCATAAGGTAATGAACATAACCTATTCATGTGCTGCTTTGGAGTTTTGGAGCATGTTTTGGTGTTTGTGTTGGGTTATTTTGCTTGAGGTTTTTTGTAGGGTTTTGGTGGGTTGTTTTGGTTTTGTTGGTGTTGTGTTTTTGTTTTTGAGATGGCTTTGCAGCTTTTAGGAATAGCCAAGAAACACTTAAAGAAAAGAATCTGCTCCTGAAGTTATAATGTAGAGGGAATAGGCAATTTCATGTGCCACAGATTATGAATTATAAAATTGTTGGAATTATATTATTCTTTCAAGAAAATAGGTTGTAGCAACCCAGGATTTAAAATTTTTTTAAATCACTACTCACTGTAGAAATAGGGCAACAGGATTCTTTAGGCTTTCGTGTGTCACGTTTGTGCCTTCAAGCAATTTTAAAATGCCATAGACCCATTTCAGCACCCTTATTTTCAGCAACACGTGTTCTAAAATAAAAGGTTTTATTTCTTTGGAGAAATGTCCAGCTGGAAAGCAGAAACAAACAATCTGTAGAAATGTGTAAATGCTGGGTATATGACAAAGGTCTTTCTGGTAATCTTAGATGTGGATGGGGACACTTCTCCAACAAAGCAAATGTCATCTCAGCATCTATGCACTGTGCAGATCCATTGCTGCTGCTTTCCAGATGACTTTAAGCATGATGTGCAGTGTTTAAATACAGCATGTTCCTCTTCTCTTCATAGTTAGAATGCTTTCTAATTAAGACTTTTGTCTTGAAGCACAGTCTGCCCTTTTTCTTCCCCCCTCAGGTACCAGTTTTATGAGTAGCATAACTAACTGATTTCCATTTCAGCCTTTCATAATCTTGTGTACTTTTTTTTATTCTTTCATTACAGGATGATGCCAGAGAGAAATATACTGAACTTGTCTCAAGTCTGGTCTCTGCAGAATCTGCTGGCCAGCACAAGGATGCTTCTCCAGATGAGAACAGACTTGATGGCTATGAAACAATAATAGTCACCACGAAAAACAATATCACAAAAATCATGTTTAACCGACCTGAGAAGAAAAATGCCATCAACCATAAGGTAAAGAAATAAACTTGAGAGGTTTAATGATTTTTTTCCTTCCTGGGTAAGCTACTGAAGTTTTTAAAGAATCATTATTACAGGTTTAGCAGAACTGACTGAAGTGTAGTGGTCTGAATTTTATGAGGGGTTAGTATCTTGATTCCAATGACAACCTAAGGAATAAATATCCAGTACAAAGTGAAACCATTCAGATAAAGTTTTACAGTTTCGTCTTTTCCATGTATTTTTTTTTCCAAACTTCTTCTAGGACTATGGTCTGCACTAAAGTGACA
This sequence comes from Nesoenas mayeri, assembly GCF_963082525.1. NCBI lineage: Eukaryota > Metazoa > Chordata > Aves > Columbiformes > Columbidae > Nesoenas > Nesoenas mayeri. The sequence continues at coordinate 90,200,668 of NC_137543.1, read as the reverse complement.
AGCTACAGGAAGAGCAGCCCGCTTTGTGGATACAAGATTTGACTGTAGCCTTATGTATAACAAAGCACGTGTGCTGCCTACTTTGACTCAGCACTGTTGCGTAGATGTCTAGATAGGCTCCCAGATCCCACAGCTGTCTTCATAAGGAAGTCCATCCAGTTGGAAATGTGATCACGCTGTGTCACAACTGCAAAGATACCAGAACAGGGACTTCACCCCACTGCTGCTGATTCTTTAATATATTATATTGTCCACTTAAACTGCTTCTCAGGTTTTAAAACTAGAGTTTTCCAGTTAATGTATGTTTTCCAAAGGACATTATTTTGTCCCTTAGGTTTCCATTGGAAGTCTTGAGTAGTGCAAGCATGTGTCTTTATGATCAGAAATATGTCACATGTAATACTTAACTTTCTGTGGATGCAATTTTTTTTCACACCTAAAAGGACCATAGTTAATCTGTCTTTCACGTTCCTTGTTGTCAGTGTGAAGCCTCTTTTTCTGATATTTTGCAGCATCTCATTTGTACTGTGTTGTTTTTCCTATTACACAGATGTACAGAGAAATTATTAAAGCCCTTGAAGAAGCTGGAAAAGATGATTCTACCATTGCAGTTATTACTGGTAACACACTTAATATTGCTTCTCTTAGATTTGTTTTGTATTATGCCAAAGTACAGTACTGACATGAAGTATCTACCTGTATCTAGACTAAGATAGAATTGTGTAAGTGAGGAAATTATTTCCTCTAGTACAGACAATACAGACTAAAAATTTTCTGAAGTGTTTTGGCAAAATTCTTTCAAGATGGTGCTTCAAATTCTCTACCAAGCTTGCTGTTAAATCAGAACATCTTTCTGAGATGAGAAGATAGACATGGAATACTCCTAAGGGCTTTGTTACTTTTGAGTAGCTGATATCTGCTCCACAGCATCTGCACTACTGTTGGTGGAGTTGGTGTGGGTTCAGTCAATTTTCTCTACATCTGTGATACATTGGAACATGCTAAAAACAAGCCCCTCAAATCTTACATTGGTATGGCCTATAGGAAGTTTACACTGCATATTTATTTATGGTCAGCAGAAAAAAACCCAATGCTTTCTATTAACTTTTTTTTTTTTCCTGTGGCCACTGTAGGAAAGGATTGGCCAAACAAGCTGCAACCTGGCCCAGCTATGTACATCCCACTCACCAGATGTGCACAGCTGGATGCCTGTAGCAACAATGTGAAAGAGCAGCCCAAACTCATACTGCCTGTGAAGCCTGGCAGCTCTGGGGACATGTAATTGGGATTCTCGAGAGGACTCCTTGGTCCATCTCTGCTGACTGAAGGATAGAGCGACAAGGGCGGGCGGGAGGAACAGAGCTTCTGACAGCAGGTGCTGCCTGCCTGGCCGGGCCTTGTTGCAGATGGACGTGCTTTTAGGAAATTAGATAAAGCGTAAGCTTTGGCTGGCAGCTAAGTTGTGTGGACACAAAGTGAATTTGGGCTTAAGCCCATTTACTTATTACTTCTGAGGTAATTGCACATATATTCTTCTCTACTGTCTCCTTTACCAACACCTTGTATTCCCAGGGTGCTGAATTTCCTCTCAGTAGCAATGACTGGCCACAACAACCCTTACAAAATGAGAAGGGTAGTTCACACAACTGAAATGTCTAACACATGTAAAGCTAAAAGCAAATAGCGAATACCCCTGCACAAACCATTCTGTTCCATTTTATGTAGTTAGGAGGAGCACGGCAGGGTAAAGTAACAGATGTGCTCACCAGTGAAAGGTGGCATTCTGTCAGTGTCCTCATGGAACACAGGATGACTTAGACAGTTAAACTGAGGAAAGGCTTAGGAAGCTGGGTCTCTTTAGCTTGGAGGAGACTGAGGGGTGACCTCATTAATGTTTACAAATATATAAAGAGTGAGTGTCACAAGGATGGAGCCAGGCTCTTCTCAGTGAGAACCAATGATAGAACAAGGGACAGTGGGTGCAAGCTGGAACACAAGGGGTTCCACTTAAATTTGAAAAGGAACTTCTTCCCAGGGAGGGTGACAGAGCACTGGAACAGGCTGCCCAGGGAAGTTGTGGAGTCTCCTTCCGTGGAGACATTCAAAACCTGCTTGGACACCTTCCTGTGTAACCTCATCTGGGTGTTCCTGCTCCGGCAAGGAGATTGGTCTAGATGATCTTTTGAGGTCCCTTCCAATCCCTGACATTCTGTGATTCTGTGAGATGATGCACTCTGGCTTCTCTTCGCTTTTTTGATGGTGCCTCAAACTGACTTACACATTTACTAACAGGTTATCTGCTTCTTGTTAAAGGATACACCTTTCAGTACAGTGATTCCAATGCAGTGCTGTCGGCCTTATCCTTAGAATGCAAAGCCTTTTCCTTAATTGGTCATAAAAACCACAAAACTTCTACCACATGTTAAATGGGATATTCTGTGTACTTTTGATGCCTTCATCAGCTTGAAGAGGGATGAAGGGAGATGCATAAATGTAAATTTGCATGTTCCTGCTAAAAAAAAATAAATTCTTACATCTTGCTTTGTGGATGATTGTGAATTGACAGAAAAAAAAAAAAACCTGAGCAAGTATGCAGGGAAAGAAATATAATAAATATTTTCCTATCTGGCACTATTACAGAAAGAATAATCTTTTTTTCCCTCAGATCTTTCAAGTTGAATAATCTTTGGCCTTTTACCCGTTGTTTTTCAGTGAATTGTCAGTCAAAACTTATTTTTAAACCATATGTGTCCTTTAAGGTAATGTGTATACTTTGAGACAGTCCCTCTAATTACTTAATGCTGTTGGACACTTAAAATGAAATTATTTTGTAAATGTAATAAATGGAAGCTCCTCTTCCCTACTCAGGAACCATTGGTGCATTTATTCATATGTGTTCTCTGCAGGAAACGGAGACTACTATAGTAGTGGAAATGATCTGGGTAATTTTGCTGGTGTCAAACCTACTGAAATGGAGAAGATGGCAGAAGATGGAGCAGTATTATTCAAGTAGAGCATCTTACTTTCATATATGCATAAGTTCCTGTAATGGGTAAAATAAAATTTGCAGGCATTGTTAGAAAACATGACAGCACAGACCCAGTTATGCTACAATATGTCCATGGAGGTGACTGTGTCCAAGGGTTCACCATGTGCATAAACTCAAAGATCATGTGGGAGAAGTAGTATTGATTGTGTGAAATAAATGAGGAAGTGAGGTGAATAGTATAAATCTTTTTATGTACAGTGATGCTAAAGACTTGGGTTTATTTGTTAGTCCTCAAAGTACATGCAGATATAATGGGGAAAAAAAAGTTTCTGACTGTATAGCTGGTAAGCTGCAGTGAAAAATGTGTGGGTTTTTTGATATCCAACAGTGTCTGCACTTGCAGGACATGCCAGAATACCTTCACTAGCAGACTTCTTTGAATAGAGACGAGATGTAAGGAACTTGTTTCATCTTACTCATGTGAGGAGACTATTTGCTGTGCTGTTGCTGTTACATAGGGACAGTGCTTCATTGCAACTGATGCACAGACGTGCCACAAAGTGGAGTTTTTACAACACTGTTCACATCTGGAAAATATTATATTGTGAGAATGTATTTTGCACTTCTTGGATGGAGAGGTATCTGGCACGTGAAACAAAACACTGTTTCTCAAATCCAGGCAGAATGGCACAAGGGAATTTTGTGTTGTGGTCGCATAATGATGTTGGTCCCTGCTGGGGCTTTGCCGCAGAACAGAATCTGTGAAGGGAATGGATATCATCCCATGGCTGGAGTTGGGATGGGTACACAGGCAGACAGAGTGACTGTTCTTGCTAATGAGCCATATACAGTAACTGTAGCTGAAGAGGACAGCACTTTCCTAACCTGGTTGGAGGAACCAGGGAAGCTGTGCTGTCATTGCTAAGGAAATACAGGTATTCCAGATAATTCTTATTTTCTTTAACAGAATTTGTTTGGGAAAGGGACTAAAATATATGCTACATAGAATCTAGCTTATGGGTTTTCTTATGCAATATCTAATCATGTGTTTTGAAAGTTGTTTGTATTTGCTGAAGATGACTAGGATGTGTCGCTTATATTCTGGTTTCCTTTTCTCTAGAGAGTTTGTGAGTCATTTTATTGACTTTCCTAAACCACTGATTGCAGTGGTGAATGGCCCAGCTGTTGGAATCTGCGTAACGCTCCTTGGATTGTGTGACATTGTCTATGCTTCTGACAGGGTAAGTATGTTACATAGCTGATCCCAAGGTGGTCTTCAAGCCTTTCTGTGGCAAATATTATTTGGCTTGGGGTAATCTGACAGGAAAGAACGCACAAGTGGAAAACCTTTTTATATCACGTCAAGGAACACTTATCTCAATTACCAGCACGGGGGTGCATCAGCCAGTGGTTAATGTGCATGGAATTTCCTGCTGTAATTATGGTTATCAAGTTACTGACTCCAGTTGAGAAACTCTTTACTGTATCAGTGGGTAAAGACTAGCTGATGTGAAATGATGGTTCTAAGGCCCCTTTCAGGTGTAAAAGGGGGAGCAAAACTTTATTATGGAGTGGAAGTGTAGTGACTAGCATTTTTATCTAATCTGTATTCCAAGATAACTTTGGGAAGGCTTTGGTTTATTCAACTTAAGATTCCTTTTAAGGCAACTTGCCAAACACATGACCAGAAGCAATATTAAGGCATAGCGCCGAATTCCATTATATGGCTTATTTTTTGTGTTTTGTGCTGTTCATTTGTAAAAGGTTGTTAAACAGATACAGAATTTAACTCAAGGTCTTAATATTAGGCAAACTTTTGCTTGCAGAAGTGTCTGCGATGGGTGGTACTTTGATTCCTGCTGCAGCACCGTGTCAGACTTTCCTCAAAGTCACAGTGACAAATCCAATCCAACAGGGAGACTTAGGAAAATTTAGCTGCAAGGGACCAAATCCTTCTGCTTGCCTCGTTACAGGATTAGCTAGGACCATGTTACTCCTGACATACGCTTGTATAACGTGCATGATTTATTCAGCCTATTCCAGTTCCAAGATCTTTTATCAGAAAAAATGTTGGATTCTCCCTCTTCCTCCCCTGCCATCTGATCATTTCTGCTGTAGGGTGAACCTCTTGTTTCTTGTACCTGAATTGAAAGAACCAACTGTTTTCATCCTCCCTTACAGCAGCCATCAGTGTACTTAAACTGTTAAATATATCTTAGGTTTACATCCACTCTTTCAATCCTTTGGTTTTTTGAGCTAAAGAGCTGGAATTCATTCGGTTTTGCCTGGTGTGGACTGCAGTCGTGTTCCTTTGGACTCCTTCCAGTTGTTCGGTGTCTCTTTGAGCATGGTGGTACAAACTAGACACATGACTCCAGCTCATGTCTTACTGAAGCAAAGTAGAGCAGAACTTCTCCACATTAAGCAGGCTGTATTTCGATTTTGACTTCACACGGTGTTTTTTGATTTACATATTGTGATCTGCTATAGCACCTGGATCCCTTACTGTGGAGTTGGCAGTTAAACAGTTGTTTCTGTCATGTGTTGTATACTGTATACAAGGTTATTTCTGCCAAACTTTAACTTGTCCATATTAAGTAGTCTTCTTACTCATACCTCTCTTTTTTATTAAGATTATTTTGAATTCTAATCTCTTCTGCCTCAGCATAGTATCTCGTTACAGCCATAAGTTAATATAGATTTAGTTGAAGTTTAATCCAAACAAACATTACGTTTTGGTCTGTTAATATTATCCTGCTTTCTGGAATGGTTTGAGATTCATACTTCAACTTCCTTTACCAGTTGTAAACATAATCATTGGTAAATGCATCTTATTTTTGCCTTGTATTTCTATTTTTTCTAATCTCTGTGTGCTTACATTAGTTTTATACTTAGTTGTCTGATGTAGTTTTCACTGTGTACTTGTATTTAAAGTCAGTGACAAGCTCATTATTTAGCTGAGACAATCTGTTAGGACCTTCCTACCTGTACTAGGACAGCTTTAACTTGTGCCCTTGGTAGCAGTTCTTTGAGGATTTCTGTAGGGTCTAACTTGTCTTTTCACTTGGATTAGTCTTCATGAGAACTTTCCTGTTAACTTCACATTTATTGAAGCCTTGTCAGAAGTGATTGTTCTCTGTTAATCCCTTTGTGAATTCCCATGCAATAAGCTCATTCTCATCCAAATGACTACTTAATTTCACATTTTCCAGTAGTTTGGTTGGAGTGCCTTAAGCCTTGAGTACCTACTGCAGGAGTGGCCAGCTTTGCTGTGTCCGGGATCTGGTTTTATTCTCAGCCAGGTATTCCCAGAGTAGATCATTATCAGCCATGTTGGCAGGACGCTGCACAGGCCAGTCTGACAACAGGTCAGCATTTTGGGCAGTCACTTGACATTGCCTTCTGCATTGGGTTTTGCGCCAGTTCATGGGGCACTAGTTTGTACCTCGGTATAGTTAATCTCCCCTTACTTAATCATTGCCAATATTAACCTGTACCCTGGCAGATGTTGTCTAATCTTTTCTTAAATGATATAAATGTCACTTTCCTGCTAGGAAGTTCATTGGTGTTTCTTACTCTATGGCCATCTGTAGTACAGTGAGAGAGGATCACCTTCTATTAAAGGGAAAGCTGCATTAGCAATTTTGTGTATCAGTTCATATTTTTAAACGGAAATAAAGGCAAGCATTTTGTCTTCCTTGCTTAAAGTTGATGTGAGATATTAAAACATAAAATTCTGTAGTTCAATTCTATCCTTACAATTAGGGTATTGTTTTGTGTGATCTCATGGTGCATTTCTGCCACAAGTTCTTTTTAAATTTGCATAAAATTTGTGGGAAGGAGATTCAGCTGCTTGAATTTTTCAGGAGCAGAATAAACTTAGTGTGCCTTCAGAAAGCAAAATGCTCTTTGCCTCTTATGTTATCTGGGCTATGTGTTTCATAACTATTAGGGCAGATATGTATGAACGTCCTCTCTGAATGCACATACAAAATAGTTTCTCTGAGCGCTGTATTAAAATAAGGGAACTTCATCAATGGGGTTGTTATGATAAGGGAATTGAATTATACAGACAAAGCTGGCTCTTGGGTGCATTGAGAGAATGAAGTGGTGTCACTGAATGATGTTTAAAGCCTATTATGTTAACAGTTCAGTTGTATTTCTGGTGAACTCTGTCACAGTAGAAGCTTTAAAATGAAAACTAAATCCTAGTACTTTAATCCTGTGCGCTGTTGTGAAGTTTGATTTGTTTTGTTCGTGTTCTTTTTTTTTTTCCCTAGGCTACATTTCACTGTCCATTTACTCAACTTGGACAGACCCCAGAAGGATGTTCCTCTTATCTGTTTCCAAAAATCATGGGCTTATCCAAGGTAAGAATGTCTGTACTGTATGTGAGATCATTTGACCTGTGTGTGTTGGTAAGAGCAAGTGGAGTCCCATCAAGAGTCCTCAAAGCAAGCTCCTGTTTGCGTCTTTAGAACCAAAGATCAAGAAATGTAATGGCAGTGTTAGCACAGGCACTTTAAGAGAGTAGTGGCCACTTCTAAAGCCATACTGTGATGCTGGTGAAGGTTTTTCTTTCTCATGGCTTCCTCCACATTCTTAAGACAATTTCTATGTGGTGAAAGGTTGTATCTTTCTTCCAGAGATGAGAGGGAATGATGTAAAGAAGAGTTTTTAAAAAAAAGCAAAAGAGCACTTGTAAGAGATGGGTTGGTAGGCTGCCTTTATCAGGCAAGGGAGCAAGTGTTGCAGGACTTCTGCCAACCCTGTGGGAAACCTGTAGTCAACCATTCCTCCAGTTGTGAACATGAGGCAATTCATTTATGTATTTACAGCCAGACTTCTTGTATTATCTGTTTTGTTCTAATATATATTGGTCTTCTGCCCATACTCTTCTTTTCTCTGTCTACTCCAGAAGTAAGGAGCCTAAATAATAGTAATTAAAAAAAGAAAAAGACACAGCAGAACCTAAATTTTCTTTTCTCAGGATGGCATAACTTCCCTTCTGCTTCTTTTGATTATCCCACAGAAAAAAATCTAGAGAGTTTCATATGCTTGTTATAATATTGTCTGCATTATTGTATTGTATTTTTGTGAGCAGGTTTTAAAACTGTAAGGAGTAGAGCAAATGCCTCATAAACATCGAAGTATGAGGGGGTAGTCTGTTCAGTGAGATATAGCCTACCAGTGCACATTCTAGAAATCTGGAAGTCAACAGAGGAAGTTAACAAACACATTTATGATGAGGTAATTCCAGGTGGCAACCTTGGAGCTCTGCTCAAAAGGACATGTAGACTCATGGAGAACAAGAGGGGCTGGAGGTCAGTCACTAGTGTTGTAGCCAGGGGATTGATGCTCGGTCTAATACTTGTTTAACCTCTTCATCATGGCCCGGATGATGGGACTGAGTACCCTCAGCAAATGATACAAAACTGAGAGGAATGGTTGATATACCAGATGGGTTGCCATTCAAAGGGACCTGGGCAGGCTGGAGAATTGGAGAATCTTGTAGACTTCAGCAAAGGAAAAGGCAAAGTCCTGCACTTGAGAAAAAGTAATCCCACAGACCAGTATATGCTGGGGGCTTACTGGCTGGAAAGCAGCTTTGCAGAGAAAGACCTGGGTGTCCTGGTGCACAGCAAACTGCCTGTGAGCCAGCAATGCACCCTTACAGGAAAGACTACCCACAGCGTCCTTGGGTGGTATTAGATGAAGCATGGCTTGCAGGTTGAGGGAGGTGATTCTTTCCCCCCTGCTTGACACTGGTGAGACCAGTGGGTTCTGTGTTTGAGTCTGTGCTCCAGCTACAAGAGACACATGGACATGCTAGAGAAGGCCCAGCAAGGAGCCACAAAGATGATTAAGGCACTTGAGCATATTACATACAAGAAGAGGCTGAGACAGCATGGGGCTGCTTTTACTGGAGCAGAGAAGGCTTGGGGAGTATTACCAATGTTTATAAAACATGACTGGAGGGTGTAAAGAAGATGGAGACAGATTCTTGTCAGTGGTGCTGAGTGACAGGACAAGAGGAAAGGAGTACAAATTGAAACACCAGAAATTCCTTTGGAATGTAAAAATAAAAAATTATAGTGAAGGTGGTGAAGCACAGGAAAAAGTTGTGCAGTGATGCCGTGAAGTCTTCATCCTTGGACAAGCGTCTTCGCCCTGGAGAGACTCAAAACCCAACAGGACACAGTCCTGGGCAGCCTGGTCCAGCTGACCCTGTTGAGCAGGGGTTTTGAACTAGGCATTGTCTGGAGGTCCCTTACAGCCTCATCTGTTCTGGGATTCTGTGCTTCTTTCTGAGGGCAGACATTAATGAGCAAAAGAGTAAAATAAATGTGAGTTGGAAGCTTGTACTTTTCCTATCAGGTTACTCAAGTCTTGCATCTTGTTGAATCACACCTTCTACTTTTCTTTATATAGGCAAATGAGGTTTTGCTTTTCAATAAAAAGCTGACTGCAGCAGACGCCTGTGTCCAGGGCCTTGTCACCGAAGTCTTCCCCGACAGGACTTTTCAGAAGGAAGTTTGGGCGAGATTAGAAGCTTACGCAAGACTCCCGAAAAATGTCAGTATTCAAAATTTTTCTCCTCCTTGTAAGCCTGTAGCATTCCCAATCCTCCTGTCCAACCTATCCTGTTTCTTGGTTTCACTTATTCCTTAATCGAAATAACATGGTTCCATATACTTTCCTTCAAGTACAGATCTGTCCTTGTCCCTCTGCTACTGTGAGACAGTTACCTCTCTTCTACCCTGGCTGAATCTAAGACAGTGCACTGTGCACTGAGATTCTGTGTCTGAAAAGCCTTAAAAACTAATTAATCCACTTGGAGTCTCTGTGTGCATGCTTTGGATGCTTTCCCTTAGGTTTTTATTTTGGCAATAGTTCAGGTTTAAGAGCCTTATGACTGGATCTGCAATATTAATTATACTGTGTGCACTCTGGATGCTCAAGATGACGCTGCACGGCTTCACTCTTTGCTGAATTGGGTCATCCTGCTCAATAGTTTAGGTTTTGCAAAACTACTTGAGTCACAATGGGATTATGTTACGTTGGGCAAGAGGAGACACCTGTGTCAGCTGCTGATAATGTAAGTTCTATTTGGCACTCCAGGCAGTTGAACAGGTTTTGCTTCTTATGCCCATCTACTCTGATTATGAGCACTTGGTGTGGGCTGCTGTTTTGCTTCCCATGAACCTCCTCCAATTTATTAGCAATAATTACATCCAGCTAAAAGATTGACTAAAAGCTAAAAAGTACAATCTTAATACAACTGTTTGAATTCCCATGTGTTTATTGTGATACTTTCTGACATGTGAAAATCCAGAAAGCATGACTTCCTAATGTTCCTTGCTTTTCTCCTCCAGTCTTTGACACTGTCAAAGCAGCTCATCCGAAGTATAGAAAAGGAGAAGCTCCATGCAGTCAGCAGTAAAGAGTGTGAAGTCCTGAAGGAGAGGTGGTTGTCTGATGAATGCATAAATGCTATTGTCAACTTCTTTCAGAAGAAATCAAAACTCTGATCTTCACCAGTAGAATAATACACCTTCTGGCAACAGCTTAATCTGCCTTTATTGTTAATAAACTTTCTCTTCAACTAATAATTCCTGTACCTTTTGATGTGGCATACTTATGTACTGAGTACTGGGTTAAAAATGTTGTGTGCCTTGGATCCCTTATGGATATTTAGGTTGGGGAAAAATGGTTCATGACTCTGTAGGCAGCAGTGATGTTTCTGAATAATAATAAAGCAGATTGTCTTCCAAAAGGAGCAACAGATTCAATAGCACTGTATTTTGATAGCTCTACATTTAATGTCTTACGATTTTTTTTATTAATCTGTGGGGAAGGAAATACTGTGTAATAAAAAAAAATAAATAAAAGTATTTAATTACTATTGTGCTGATTCTTACTCCTTCTCTTAAACATCCTCAGTGGGAGGGAATGTAGTTCCTGGAGGTGTGTTAATGAAATAGTCTTGAAAAAGTATTCACTTGACCAACTTGAATTAGCATTGCCTTGTACATCATAGGAATTTATTGCATGAGAATAATTGCAACTATGGCATCAAAGATCTGGCCTGACTTAGGAGAAAATGAGAGAGACTTTTCTAATTGGAGAAATCTCTCTTTTTTTTTTTTTTATTTTCAAAAACTTGTGCAAAGATGTTTGTTCTGAGTTTTATGGTTCTATTCTTAAACATATTGCCCTTTTTCTATGGAAAAAAAATCCATTGGATATAGTATGATCTTTTACAGTAGCCATTTTGGAGTTAAATTAACAAAGAAATTATTTTTCAACAGAAAATTTCTCCACTGTTTGCAGACATCTTTGGGTAGAGAGTCTACCAAGCACTGCAGAGGACAGGGTCGGGTAACCATTTACCTCTTGTTGATGAAAGGAAATCGTGGAGAAGCAGCAGTTACTCATCAGGAAGAGCCTCTCAATGACAAGGAGTTGATTGTTGTAAAAAAAAATACATAGATATATGTATATATATATATATATATATATAAAATCTGCGGGTTTGGGGTTTCTCACTGTCAGCGCTCTTGAGGCTGGTGGAGGTGCAGCAGCGGTTGAGGTAGATGCCAGTTTCTCATATAAACGTGTCACTCAGCTATGCTACAGCGGTTAAGTTTGATGTTAAGTATTAAATGTGTTCAGGGTCCTCCTTAGCACCCTGTGAGAGTTGCTGCTGCCGCACAGGATTCCCAGCAAGAACAAGTCATCCGTCACACAGGGGATGGCAGAAGTGGGGTCAACAGAAAGCTGGGGAGAGGGGAGCAATGGAGAGGCACAGGGGAGAAGGAGAGGGTCAGTCTGACAGGGACACTGGAGACCAGCCTTGAGCTCAGCTGAGAGGGAAACCAACATAATTTCCTGTTTCTGCAGAATAACAGAAAAGGGCCAGGGTGACCATGTATCCAGCAGCTGTGAAACAGCCAAGAGACAGTGGGGCTCTTCCCCCTTCCAGCAGCCAGAAAAGTGACGTGGCCATAGGCCCCACGACATGGCGGTGGGAGTAAGGACATCCCTGTAGGGTGACAGACACGGGCAATGTCTTGGGGCTGATGCAGTGGTGGGTCTGAGGCCCAGGGTATGGTGGTAGGAGGGGCAACAAGAGAAGACACTGAGACAAAGACCCAGGAGGGAGGTGGGTGCTGCCAACAGGCTCTAGGCCACCGTGATACTTCAGCCCTACAAGGCCAGAACCTCTGCCATCCCACCCCGCTGTGGCTGAGGCAGCCATTGGGCTGCTAGCAAGGAGCCACACTGAGGCAGCTGGTAGCCCAGTGGGGCCACGGTGGCTCCAGGCAGACATCAGCAGGGTGCCCCAGGGCGTGAGGCTCCATGCTGGCTGCAGAATGGCAGCAGTTGCGTGGAGCAAGGAGCAGGACAGGAGCTGTGGCCCTGGCCCAGAGCAGCCCTGGCTTGAGGCAGCATATGGGATGTGCATTTGAGACCAGAGGATGAAAAGCAACCTTGGCTTACCAAGGCCAGTTGGTTTGGGGTTTTTCTGGGTTTTTTTGCATTTGGTTTGGTTTTGATGGAGTTTAGTTAGTTTGTTTGTTCCTTCCATGCTGCTCACATGCACCTGCAATGCTTTCTGTGGGGCTTTTATGGCACTGTAGTGGTGGCTGTCATTGGCATAGCCAGGGATAAACAGTAGTTCGGTCTTTTGAAAGCTCTTTATCGGCGATAAAGTTTAGTAGATTTAGTGGTGCATGTGCTGTGTCATCAACTGCATTTTGTGTGTGTGCGATGTGTTTACTTGTCTCCAGTAAAAGTGCAGCTATTGATAATCTATTGATGGGTGAAATGGCAGAAACAGAGGTTCCTTGATCAGTAGATGCCAGAGTACCACTTACAGCAAAATGGGAGATCAACTGGTACTGGTTTTGTAATTAATTAGATCTGTTGATTTTTTTTTTCCCTGTTCTGACTCTCTGCGAGTAATGAGAATAAACCAACATTGCTTCTAGGAAATGGAACTTCTGGGTGTTTATAGTTAACTTTTTGCAAAGTTAAATCATGGTCTCAGATCACTTACAAAGTTCACGTCATAATTTTTTGTTTACAAAACATTTGGTTTTGATTAGCAGCATCTTTAATAATTTTTGTGCATTTTATAGGTGTCTGGTATTAAGAACAACAAAACAAGTCTGATGAATCTTTTTAAACAATTTCTGTTTACTCCATACAACAAATCAGCAACTTTAGATATATTCTACTGAACTACAGTCACTTATTAATGATATTTTCTATAAGTGGATTGTGAGGACTACATCAAATGTTCCTGAACGTTCCTTATGTTCCCTTCAAGGTACCGCAATTGGGTGGTGTACATCTTCCTAACTAGGGAGTACAATGTGCAATAGGATTCAGGTCACACTCGGCACATGCTTAATAATTTGCATCTGTGTTGTATAGAATCACAGGTAAATAATCAAATAGCTCACACAGAAATACCAATGGCAAGGTATCTGCACTTCATTTCAGAAAATAAGGTGTTCTGAACTCTCTGCAAGACCTGCAACATTCATTGCTTACATTCATTATAGTTACACCTGTTTGACCCAAAGCAGAGTTGAGATGAGCAATTAGAAATGTGAAGTGTGACAAAACCATGAAACTCTGCATTGTGACACATTCTTGATATACTCCATATTTTTATCACAAATGATTCGGTATTTTCAGTCTGCATGATGATGCTGGCTGTTGTGTTTCTAACATTGCATTTACGGTTCAGTTGTAACCATCCTGTAACAACTCTGCTGTGTTGAAGTGCCTCTCCCTTGCTCCAGCTGAATGTGAACGTGTCCATGAGGGTAATGGTAGCAGATGTCATCGCTAAACAAGGACTTGTAAGTTTTTCAAACAGGTTAGAATCTATGTTGCAAAACTCTAAATTGTGGCTATTCTTAAATGGTTTCTCTTGTCTATAAACTTCTCTAGATACTTAGGGACAGACAAGTATGCATGTTATATAATCTTCTTATAGTAACTAAACAGAATATTCTCATCCACAAAATTTTCTTGGAGGATTAGTTTTCCTCTTTGATTTGCAACTGAGCAAACTTTGAAATGCATTCTATATTGCCTGTAACAAATGAAATGTAATATCAATACATTCTAGACCTAAGCAGGTGGAATAGGTCTAGACAGGAACATCTATAACCTGGGGGTAGGGGCAGTGGGGAAATCCTTTTATGACTGATTAACCACTTCTCCATTCAATATAATCAAGATGTGCACAGTTGAAAGCAGTTTGTATAGAGTGTTTAACATGTTGTTTTAATTAACTGGTTGCAGTGGAACACACCTGTCACAGCAGTTCAACAGCCCCTCATTGAGAAGGTTACACAGCACAGGGCAATGACTGACAGAACTGGCAGCAAATCCCAAAGAACGCTGTCAGACAATCAGTTTGGTGTTTGCAGAGGGCTGGAGCAAAAATGCTAAGATTGCTTTTGTCATATTGTCTGAAACTTTGGGATTAAAATATAAATCTGTATAATTGAACATTCAATACTAGCTTGTCAGGCAGTAGCTACTCTCTGGATCAAAGGGGGTTTTTTTCCCCTCTTCTGGCAGAAAACACCCAGACTCTTCCTCAGGTCTTCTCTCATTGCCACCCAAAGGTCAGGTGAAGGGCTGGTAGGACAAGCTGGAGCACAAGTCTGATGAGGAGTGACTGAGGGAACTGGGGCTGTTCAGCCTGGAGAAAAGGAGGCTGAGGGGAGACCTGATCGCTGTCTGCAGCTACCTGAAAGGAGGTTGTAGCATGGAGGGTGTTGGTCTCTTCTCCCAAGTAGCAAGTGATGAGAGGAAGTGGCCTCAGATGGTGCCAGTGAAAGTTTAGATTGCGTATCAAGAGAAATATCTTCACAGAAAGAGTTGTTGGGCACTGGAACAGGCTGCCCAGGGAAGTGGTGGAGTCACCATCCCTGAAGGTGTTTAAAAGGCATTTAGACAAGGTTCTTAAGGACATAGTTTAGTGCCAAAGTTTTGGTTGGACTCTATGATCCTGAGGGTCTCTTCCAACCAAAATAATTCTGTGATTCTGTGACTCTGGTGAGGACCTCACACCCACACGTGGGTACAGGTGAGAAGTGTCATTTGAAGAAGGGCCAAGTGGTGTGCGGGTGGTTGGTCACAGCACCGTTGCAGGGGGGTTGCAACCCTGTGTTCATCTCTGTGTGAACCCTCCTGCTGTCCCAGGGCTGCCCTGAGCTCTGCACCCCAGGCTGAGATTTTTTTTCCAGGACTTGTAAATCTCATGAATCAGCACTTCTCATGAGTGAGAAGTTCAAATGCACCTGCATTATGTTAGAAATATAATATGCTAAGAATATACACAAAAGAAGGTTTGTAGGAAGATACCCTTTGTTAAAGTTGTTAGTGTAGTGTAAAAAGTTGACTTTTTTTTTTTGGCATATAGCTCTTTCTTAATGTGTCCTCAAAAGCACACCTCTCTTCTTCAACTACCACAGTAAGTTTTATAGAAGTTATTTCTCCCTATCTGAAATCCCCATCTCGTTTAAATGCAAACACGTCTGAAGTACATTGTTAAAAGCCAAGTTCAGCTCACTGAACCTAACAGATACATGCTTGTAACAACTTAAAACTTTCTAGTGAAATATCAAAGGAAAACAATAAGTAGTAAGTTCTGAGAAGTGCTTTCACATGCTCTGTATCCCAAAGTGGTTTGTTCTTTTTGCAGGACTCTTGCAGACTTCCAGTGGACCTATCGCTAGATTTGAGTCACCTGAAAATAAACATAGCACAACACAGGTGGACTTCGGTGGTCAAATAAATTGGGTTTACTGTTTTATTTTGTATTCCTTGTGCTCATTTTGAAATGTGTTTCTGATATTTAAATAAATCTGTTTTCCTTACTTTAGCTAACTCAAAGTATCAGCGAAGAAGGAATGTTTCATGCCTGGAAGAAGATGCATAATGAAGGCAAAATTGCTGTGAGCAGGTAAAATAATACTTTAATAATTATATCAAATTAAGTTGAGTAGTTATTGTCACAGCCATCCAGCCAGTCTGAGCAGGTGAGAGGAATACATGCAAAGACATGTTAATACTCTGTGGAGTTAAATACCATCAGGTAATTATCATCTTATATATTTTGTAATTGGAGTGCTCAGAAGTCTTTTATTAATGGATGTAAAATTGTCTTCATTAAAGTTAAGGAAGGGCACCTGGGAGGTAACAAGCAGTATGTTCAAGTGAAAACCTTCAGTCTCTTCTAGAGCATGTTATTTTGCACTGTAGTTACACCCTGAGGATGCTTGTAGATGTATTAAGTATGCAATTCATTAACTCCATTATTAGTTCAATTTATTCAGTAAATTCTCTGTATTTCTGATGCTGGTTTTCGTTAGTAAAGGAGTAGTAAGCAGCAGAGAGGGAGATTTTTGTTTGGCTGGTTTCTTTTATTGGTACTGGGCTTTCTCTTCCAGTTTAGTGAAGACCCTAGAACTGTAAGAACCACATCAGTACTTTTGATTACAAACAACATTTCTTACACACCATACGTTCTAATGTATAGGAAATGTTTATGCAGATTAAAAACTTCAACCCAAACTTCGAATCATTCACCTACCTTGTTTTCCCTAAAAGCATACATAAATAAACTGATGGTATCTCCAGTTTGCATCCCTCATGACAGTGTATGTTCCCCTTCATTAACCTTTTGTGATGGGTGTGGTTTCATATTTTTCAGGCACTAAAATATTTATTACAAATATACTTTTTGCCTGGCATTATAGATAAAGGTAGTATAACTAATCTTACAGATATGAAGCAAATAATTCTTTACCTATTGATGTGAAGGTTAATTTAAAATTCTGGAAAATATTTGCATAGATTAAAAAATTTAGAAATTGAAGTACATATAGAAATTCTGTGGAGTTTGTAACAACATACCTAAGAGAAGATAACAACACAATCTGACAATTTCCATTGTCCTGACAATTTCCATCGATTGAGGGGGTAGTGTTGCTTTGTCACAGCACTGCTGAATATTGCTCTATTTCTTTTTGACATCTCAAGTGATTAGATTTGAGTAATGTTCTAAAACTTTTTATAAAAAAATCCACATCTGAGCAACAAATGGGGAGAAGCTCATGTCTGGTCATGTTGTTCCATTAACCTGATCTTCTAAATAAGTGTGACTTTACCTTTTGTGGTACAAGGACAGAACGCTAAGGTGTTGGGTTTTGGGTTTGGGTGGGGTTTTTTTGTTTGTTTGTTGTTTTTGTTGTTGTTTGGGTTTGGTTTTTTGTTTTAAGTCAGGGTCTACTGTTGTACAAGAAGAAGTAGAAGAAGGTAGTTAAGTACATAAAATTAGTGGAGACAGTTTATTGGAATCTCCCTACTCTGCAGTAATGAAACAGAACAAAACATAGTCTGTATTTGTCAAGGACAGGTAATATCAAACTGATCTAATTTCCTTCATTAGTGTGACTGGATTGGTGTTTTAAACCCACAGTAGTGAATGTAATTTAAGGTTTAGAAAGGTTTTTGTGCTGCTCTGCTTTGCAGCTGCTGTAAACAATTTCAGGAAATGTGATTTAGGTTGTAGAGTTGGCTGAAATACTTTACTAAGGAGTAGCCATCAGTTTGTCAAAGTGAGAGGGCATAGACTGGGGTCTGGCAGGAGTCTGTTCTGATGTTGTTTTTGTTCAGTGTGTTCAGGAATGAGCTGGATGTCAGGAGAAAGCATTATATTATAGAATATGTGGTTAGCACCGAGTTTTAGGATCGTCTTGGTGAGTCTGGGCACAGACTGAAGCACGGGAGGTTCCATCTAAGCATGAGGAGAAACTTCTTTACTTTGAGGGTGCCAGAGCACTGGAACAGGCTGCCCAGAGAGGTGCTGGAGTCTCCTTCTCTGGAGACATTCAAACCCACCTGGACACGTTCCTGTGTGATCCGCTCTGGGTGAACCTGCTTTAGCAGGTGTGTTGGACTAGATGATCTCCAGAGGTCACTTCCAACCCCAACCATTCTGTGATTCTGTGGTTCTTCTTGTGACATGGAATTTCAACAGCTGCATCCTTGGTATGCAGAGCATAATGAAGGTCAAAAGCTTTACTAGATTCAGAGGGGTCACTATTTAACCTCTAGTACATTTTCTTCCTCTAAATGGAATCTTTAGTTGTGCATTTTTTCCTTCCTCAGACACACCAATAGGCCTCCAGTGGAAACTCCCGCTCATATAATTCTTAAAGTTCTTAGCTGCCCATCATGCAGTGGGAAATAACATGAATGAATATTAGACAGCATCTTCTACCGATGTTCAGCAGACACCGACAGCAATCTGCTGGACAAGAGACTGGGATGTTTTTTCAATACTAGAACTGAAGCCATTATTTCTAACTTCAAACCCACTACTGACAATAGTACTGAAGATATCCTCTCTGTTTCCAAATGTAGTTTTGGGTTACAAAATGGTAACACAGAGGACAGTCTTTGATTGGAAGAAAACAAATCTGAGAATGAAAAGATAAATAACGGTTTGCTTAAATATTTCAAAAGCATGTATTTGAAGTTAAAGCCAAAAGCAAGAGAAAACAATGGAAGAACTAATATCCAGACATGAAAACAAAATTTTCCTCTCTCCCTCCTCCCCCGCCATGTGTTAATCTTTACAAAAGGTAGTGTTTTCAAAATAGGATAACCATAAGTTATGTTTCAATCTGTCCCCAGAAGGCTGTCATGTAAAACTGTTCTCTCAGCTACTGGAAATGGAAGGAATGCAGCACCTGCCTATATTCTAGAAGACCAAGACCTCACAGCTTCTCTCCTAACCACAGTTAACCTATTTCTCCAAAGAAATCAGCCAGCCAGGGTTATCTCCTTCTCCCTGTCTCCAAGCGGCTTTTAGTCAATAAAACATTCCAGCTGCTGTACAGGTGAGTAAAGCTGTTCAAAATGTGTTTGCCAGTGCTGTGGGACAGGCAGGTGTGCAGTGGAACACCCATCGCTGGCAGTTCAGTCGTGAGGGAGGTCGGAGCATCACAGGATGCTCAGGGAGCTCTGAGACACCCTCAGTGTTAAACTGCACTGAGGCGCGGAAATGACCTTACAACCCTTGAGGTTGTAAGGAAGGTATGCAATTACAATGTTGGACACACAGGGAATAAATTCACCCAAGATGTGTGTATTTTACAGTAGTTGTGAGCTTGGTTAAATACAGTAAAGTGTTACATATTCATGAAAGTTTTTAGGAATGCCTATACATATTCATAACCTGTCCCCGAGAAGGCGGTTTTTATTACAATGAGTTACAGGAAACCATTTCCATAGCCTCCACCTCCAGCTCCTCCTGATTGCAGCTGCATGGTGATGGTGAACCCAGGTCCTCTTTCTCTGTATATGGTCACCTTTGGTCCAGTGTGATGAGTTGGTTAGGTCTCAGACTGCTGAGTTGGTTAAAACTGGTGTGTCTCCTGTCCTGTGCCCAAGTTTCTGTTATCTAGTTCACCCAAGGGTGCACCCAAGGATTATTATCTTTGCAAGGCATCAGTGAAGTCCTGTTTCTTGTACAATAAGTTACACAAAACTAAGCAAGGCTAGGCAATTGTGATGTGGGTTAAAGGGTTAGTTCTCTAAGTGTCTTTAAGTGTTAACTAATTAATTGTTAGTTAATTAATTGTTAATTCCCTGTATCAGTACGTCTGTGAGGAGATGATCTTTGGCTGAACCAAGCTCTCATTCAGCTTTTGTAGCGACTTCAAAATCACAGTCACCAAACACAGCTGCTACCTACTCTTTCTATATCATTCTGTATGGAAAATATAGGATGCAAACCTCTTCAGAAAGCCCTCAGTAATGAGTACGCTTTTGTCTCGACAGAAAAGTAGCATCTCTCTTTTGTCAGGCTGATGTTGAAATACCCTAATACTGAAAATTATTACTTCCTTGAATTCCTACTTGTTATGTTTGAGTGTCATTCAGCATTACTGGTTTAGTGTATTAGTTTATAAGTTAAGTCAGTGTTTTCTTACTGTTTAGAAGTGATGGGTAATACCCCATCAGAATTGAATACAACTATATTACGAAAAATAAATCAATTGTTTAAAAAAAAATATTTATTTTTTATCTTTATTGCCAGGATCTTGAGTCATTTTGTAAGACCTCTTTATAAAACAAACCGGCATGTAACTGTCTTCCAAAGGGCTTATCCTTGCTACAATTACAGCATTTTCAGGTATTGGCAAAACAGTAATAAAATGTAGCATACACATTACATGCTAATTATAGTTGTATTACTTCGCATAAATACATTGAAACAGTGCAAAAGTGGTGGTATGACTTAGATAGAATGTAGTCTCTGAACCACATGCAATCTGCCTAAAAGTGGTTTGGGTTGAAAGCATTTCAGAATCCAGCGGGATTACTCCTATTTACCTTGGTATAAATAGAACAACCTGTGAAATAGCTTCCTGATAGCTTGACTGTCGCCTGAGACATAACAATGGGTGGCCTTGTAAATCAAATATGTATGTGATTTAATAAATACATTTACCTCTCTCTTAGAATCTAGGTCTAAAACATGTTCCTGTAGACTCTTGGATTTTAGAGGACTATGATGATTATTCCAAAAATCCTCCTTATTCTTTTGTGAGTAGATGACATACTTTATTTCATCTTTTTGTCTGTAAGAGGGTTGTTTCCATTAAGTATGTGTTTAGGCTGCATTCATTTCTCTCTCTGTGTTCAGGAGCTTCCTACACATGAATTTTGCAAGTTTTTGTCACTTTAAAATAAAGCTGTTGCTTCAGGTATGCAGGAGTTCTATGAGATGTCTTAAATTGCTTTTAATAGCATATATGCGATTACTGCATGATTTACCATATGGTAAGAGAATTTCTGGATTCTTTTAAAAGAATAAAAATCTTAAGAAAAAAGCATGCCAATCTAGGCATTATTTGGGATTCTCATGTAAACATAGCTGATTTTTTTATCAAGCCTTTATTAACAGAAATAGATTCATTACTTACAAACAGGAATGGACTTGGCATATTAGCTTTAAGGAGCTGGCAGAGCAATTTGGGTCAGGTCGTGATGACCCGTTCCCTACCCTGTTAGAGCACCTGAATGTTCTGTAAAAGAGGCAGGGAACTCTGCGCCTAAATTTACTTGGCCATATTTTTAAATTTAAGCCTCCTAGGGGAAGAAAATGGATAGGCATTGTGCGTTTCTCAGATTTAATGTAAAAACTCCCAGAAAGAGTGACTAAACTGCCATTTTCCTGTGGGTAGGAGACCATTCAAAGGAAGAGAGACAGCAAGCTGTCCTCTTCTTCAGCCATGATGGGAGATGAGGCTGAAGGGAATGGTGCCTTTCCTGGATTCAGCCAGCTGGCCTCATCTGTCTGGATATTAAATCCAGATTAAATTTTGTAAAATTGCGTACCGAATCCTGTGTGTCACCTTTCTGGATGCTGAGCAGATACATAAGCAGGGTATGAAGGGCAGCTTGGCTTTAGTTGAGCAGAACTCTGTTCTTTCCCATGGGAAGTCTGCAGCCCAAATGTGGGACTGTTCTATACAGAGTATCTCATCCAGATAATGTTTTTAGAATAATATTTATTTTAACACAGGAGATAGATTTGTAGAATGTCTGAGCTTTAGATGTATTTAGATAAGGTAAAGCTCTTTTTATAGGTAGCATGTGAAGTTCATTTGAGAACAGGGTTTAGGAACAGAAAGAATACCGATAAATTCACAGATTGGCGAGCGTGACACCTCAAAGCCACTGCCAAGAGTATTTGCAGAAGAAACTTGGTTTTGTCAAAAATCATTGATATTAGTTCTGCTGCTCCTGCTCATAATGTGTTCAGCACCACTGTTACTCTTTGTTAGAGTTCAGCTCAAATTCAATAAGTTGCAGGAAGAATATTCTCCCATTTACTCTAATAGAGGTTTCATACATTGGGCCAGAATTATGGTAACAGCGAGGCAAGGGACTTACGAAAGGATAAGACTTAAACATTTAGCCAGCGAGTTTTTTTAAGTGGCAGAGTTCAGAGCAGCTATGGAACTGTTAGAAAAGTGGATATGCAGAATGTCAAATCCAGACTATTACCATTCATTCTGCTTCAAGAGCAGATGACTTAAAGTGGTTGGCAGTCCTGCTATCAATGCAGAAATTCAGCTGCGTCCTCTCTCTAAGAAATTGTATTTCTGCCTGATAATGTCTCAGATTCTATGATAAATCTACCTCCCCTAAGGGACAAGTCTAGTGTAGCTGCAGGTCTAAATAGGCTTTCAAAGACTTGTAGAGCGTGTCAAGGAGAGTTTAACCGTTTCTGAAAATATCCATTTCCTATATCAGGAGGAGGGTTTTTCATGTTGCTGGAAATCAGAATGCTTTATTTTCTCAAGAGGATTGGTTTGCCCCTTGTGAATGCAGAGAGGCAGCCTGGTGTGGGGGTACCACAGGCTGCAGGTGCTGCCATTCTGTCCTTGCTCTCACTGGAGCCCTAGCAGAGAAAGCAGCCCCCAGGAACACCAGGCACCTTGCACATGCAGCTGGTGGCAGGGCAGAAGAGTCAAAAGTTTAATTAGTTTAATTAGTTTTAAAAGTTCTTAATTCCAGCATGACTGTAGATGCCCTTCTTGTGCCCAGGAACCTCCTTTACCAACGTCACGTTCCTTTTTAAAGCCATACAGGCTTCTAATAGCAACTATCAGTCCTATTCTTTTAATAGGAGGTACTTTGTCCTGTTACCCCCTCCTAGTTTCTTTTTCCCAGAACACAAAGCCCCAGTTGCTACACTCTTGCTTGAAAAATCACACTTTTGAGACTGAACTGTGAACAAAGTAGACAGTGACTGTGTAAGTACGTCCTTTGTGGGTTATGACCCATTTATTTCTGGCTGCCCAAAAGTAGCTTTACGTTTATTTCTCCTTACGTTAAACTGAACACTGAATCTCTGTAAATATTTTCTTAATGCGTTTTTACTATTTTATGAATAGTTAGCTCATACCTACTTTATGGAAAGACCTGAGCCACAACCACAAAAGTCTGTGTTTACGAGGAAATAGCTTGAGACAATAAATCATAGAACACCAGGTTCAAAGGGACTACAAGGATTATCTGGTCCAACCTGTCTTGGCAAAAGCACGGTCTAGACAAGACGACCCAGCACCCTGTGCAGCTGAATCTTAAGTGTCCAGTGCTGGGGAATCCACCACTTCCCTGGGGAGATTATTCCAATGGCTGAGTGTTCTTATCATGAAAAGTTTCTTTCTTGTGTTCAACTGGAATTTCCCCAAAGGGTACCTTGTACCCCATTACCCCTCCCTTGTGAAAAGGGAGTCTCCGTCTTCTTTGTAGCCACCCTTTAAATACTGGAACATGGTGATAAGGTCTCACCTGAGCCTTCTTTTCTCTAGGCTGAACAAACTCAGTTCTCTCAGCCTTCCCTCATAAGGCAGCATCCAAGACATTTATCATGAAAGAAAGGGCCAAGTTTTTCATTTCGAGAAAGTAATTATCAAAAGGTTAAATTAAGTTTTAGTTACTTAAGTATTTAGGTGAACAAAACTAAGGTGTGAAAGTCTAGGAGACACGTGTCATTGTTTTGCTTCTGTACCCATGTGAGTATAAGAAATATCCTTAGATTAATAATTTGACACATAATTTACAAGAAAGGAAAATACACACTCCATCCCACTTCACCATGCTGCTTCTCCCATTTGACTAGCCTCATTTTTTTCCTATAAAGATTAATCTATAAATATACCTGGCTTCCCTTCTCTGTAATACAATGTAATTCTTTCATCCTCTAACTCACACAGGCTAGTGCTTCTCTACAAGATAAAAAACAGGCATGGGGAAAATCTAAGTGAAATATACAGGAATTCCAAAACCAGGAGAGAGGCAACTCAACAAAAGACAAGAGTGCCATTTTACACATACTCAAGAAGATATTTTCACAGATTCCTTATTACCTCTGATACCTTGGCAAAAAATCCCAGTCAAGGAACTATACTTTGGTTTTAGTGTTTTAAAAAATTTTCATATATTTAGCAGCTTTGCAGTACATTTCTAAACACAACAGAAGACAGGATGCAAGTAAGTTTTAAGCGTACTTTATTAATGTCAAGCAATTGCTGCTTCCAAGCATTCTCCACCCGAGTTACAATTTTACACATACTGTAGAAGATGGCTCTATCTCCAGTAGTACCACAGGCTGGTCAGCCTTCTGTGTACAGCTCAATATACAGATAAAGGTTCTTCAGAGGTTTAATGCCACTTACCCTATGTACGGAGATAAAGTATTATTAAAAAAGTTTTAAAGGAATCATTACTTTCTATCACAGAAACTCTTAAAACAGTTTCTAATTTTTATATTATAGTAGAATACACCAAGGTAATAAAAACACATGCTAACTGCATAGGGCTGGTATCTTGTTTTTTCTGAATGCTTAGCAAACTATGTTAAATGTGAGCTCATTGACACCATCAGGGAGAAGGAAACTGGAACTAGCACTGTAGTTTCAGCCAAACTTCCCTTATGTAGGACCTCAGGTGAAGACACAAATTACATCTTCACGTCCAGGAGGAAAAGACAAACTATCTTCCCTCTTTGCTCAGCTGGGAAATAGTTTAACATAAAAACCCTGCTGCAGAGCCACTCTGTTTGCACCAAGCTGCAACCAGGGAAGTTCAGCTGATGGCAGCAGCACCAGCAGCTGCTCTGCCCCACTTAGAGACCAGGGGCTACTGAGACAGGTATTGTCTAAAACCAGAGAAGGTCCTTGACAGTGTTTTCAGTTCCAGAGGCTTTGGAAGCCAGAACTAATGGGTTTTTTATTGTTGCCAACAAGGGAGTGGCAGCTGAAGCAGATACTGGAATGAGGACTGAAATACACTTGTTTTGAATAACCCCTGTCAGCTTATTTCTGTAGCAATAATGAAGTCTGACAGAATTAAAACAAATAATGAACCTGCTGAAGTTAAAGAAAAAAGTACATTATCTGCCTAAATATTTACTCGTTTAAACATCTGTATTTTAACCAAGTACAATGGCAGATTCTCTTCCCAAATTTCCTAGGTTTTGTACAGATCATTCTACCATTTTAAGAAAATTGCATTTAAACAGTAATACTTATTAACCTACATTTAAGCACAGTAAAAAAACCAAACCAAAACAACGAAAAAACTCTTCACCAGAAATGAAACAAACACATCCAAGTAGCAAATTCTAATACAGTAAGTATGTTTCAGGAATTATCAGTACTGCAGCAGTTTTAATCAATTCTACATTAGAATGCTGGAAACCAAAAGATTAAGACAGAACTACACAAAGAATATTTTTCGTATCTTTTATAGGACAGAAACCTTTGTTCATGTCTTCTGGTAGTCATCATCTTCTTTTGAGCTGCACCTAGAACACAAAGAACAAGTAAACGAGCAACTTTATGCTTCTCCAGAACAGCTTAAAACAGTTCTGTAGGCATTAAGGGGCATCTTTTCTACTGCTTTGTTTCTGTATCACCAACTGATTTCATTGTTTAATATTCCTATTTTACAACTAAAGTACAAAGCAACAGAAAGAATAAGCTATTACTACAGCTGTGTAAAACTGCCCTCAGGTGCTGCCTATGTTGTAAAAGTGTAAGTTACTTTCTGTATTTAACTGGCAAGCAACTAGCACACATTAACATGTGAAAGCTAATTTTTGTTTAAATTTCCTGTATGAACAAGATACCTTAATATGTGGAAATAAGAAGACACTATTTTTCATTAAGAATTTTACAAAATAAATTGAGACAGGTTGAAGGTTCCACATAGGCATAAAAAAGCACCCATCTCCTGCTTGTTTTCGTAGTTAGTTCATTACATGTCCTGGGTGGGGTATTCCCCACCAGCAGAATGACTGCTCTGTGTCATTTTTCCATTCTTGAGTGCACTAAGAGTGCATGATTGTTGCCATTATGTACCTAGATGGATACAAAAACCCTTCTTAGTTCAAATAGTATCACAAAGTATGTGAAACCAGTGGGGTTTTCACAGCTTTTCAGAATATATTAATAAAAAGGAAGAGATTAAATTCTTAACATTGTCAGAGAGAACATTACATCAGCAGTATGGACCTGAAAGGTTTGATTCTGGTTTCCTCACGCTGTATAACCAACTCAAATGTTCCAAGCTGTCTTAACTTGTTGCTAAATGTTTATCTACACATGCTGTCAGAAATAACCTTGTTAGGAAGGTGAAGTTGGTGTCTCAGCAAATCAGACCCATGGAGTAGGCGGTGAGTGGCCTGTGACTCGCTTTCCTTTTTCTCTTTCAGCACCATCAAAAGGAAAAGTGAGAAAAACAGCATAAACATTAGTTAATGCCTGAAATTAATCCCATGTCCTACAGGAATAATTTCATTACAATGAAAGCAGACAGACATTATCTGTAGGGGTTTTTCTGCTCTGTTTTTCTTTAAGCAGTGGCAATTATAGATCTAATTAACACACCCTACAGCTCTCCCAAAGATCATAATGTCTAATAATCCCTTTAATTTAATGATTAATAGGAAATGCAGGGGTGGTTCTTACAAATTACCTGATTTACCATAACTGAACACAGATTCTTTTAAAAATGGCTACAAATGCCTTGTTCACAAAAGACTTTATTATCTAATGATGCATACTGAAAACATACAGAAATCTGCATGGTCCACTTTACATGCAGCAGAACAATCTTCACTTTACAATAAGTAAGTGTCAACTGTTTTATGCAAGAGACAACACTTTAAAGTCACATTTCTTAAAGAAAAGCTTCATTTACAAAAGAAATAAAAGGTAAAGAAGCAATTACCGCTTTTAAAAAGCAGCTGCTTTGTTCAAGAGTGGAAGGTTTATGCCTGTATTGAAAGACAACATGATCACAAATAATGAAAACAATGAACAAATGAAACACTTTTAGCATAAAGCAGTACACTTTCAAAATGACATACAAATAGTTAAAAATTTCATTAGGTTGTCTATCTAGCCTTTAGATATAAGGTCTTTCGAATGAGATCCCAACATATGTAATTACTAAATGAAAACTCTTCTGTAAGTATTGGTTCTATGTCATAGCGAACTGTATTTAACAAAATGTATACAAAGTCTATAGCAAGTTGATTAAAAAAATTAAAGTAATAAGAAACAGTACACTGAAGGCGCTCTATCCATCAAGTGCGCACTCTCAAAATTTTAAATGTGATGAACAGAACAGAAGCTGTAACTATGCCACGGTTGCAATGCCAGAAAATAAAACAAGATCATTAATCAAACATGCAGGGAATTCTGCCACAACGCTATTGTCTCTCATTTGTCAGTTGTTCCAGTAAAATAACAGCTTAAACACCGGTGATGTTGATGGGTTAGCTTACCTTCAGTGTACTGAAAGTTGTACACAACCTGCTTTAAAAGAGGAGACCATCCCTGCGGGCAGGCTCAAGAAGGAACAGACCCCCTTCGGCACTGACTACACCAAGGGCATGCTGCTGTGGCCTGCACACACACACCTAGGAAAATGTGAATATAAACAGCATTTATGCTGGCCATTTCTTAAAGACAAAAATGAAGCCAAGTCTGCTAAAAACAAATCAACCACCCAGTATTACTGCTCTTTTTTTTCTTTTCTTTTCTTTCCTTTTTTTTTTTTTTTTCTTTTATAACAGATGATTTTTTCTTTTTATAATATATACGAACTGCAACCATATACATTAGCATTGTACTTCTGTGCAGTCTTGGCAATTAAAACAGTTCTACAGTGAAAATTTTCACGTAAGACACAAAACAGAATTACTCTAACATTTCTAAAAGAAATATCGGCCTTGATGTTAATTCAAATGTATCATTTCTTCCTCAACTTTGCAGGGGAAATATTTATGTTTATATACATTAATAACTGCTGTGAAATTTCTTCAGTCTTTGTATCTTAATTACTCAAACCCTTTGAACTTCTTCATCTGGTTTAAATTTTTTCCTGGATGAAGGCGTGCTGCAGAGCCTGGTTGATGCTAATCCGTTTAGCTGGGTCTAACATTAGAATCTGGTCCAACAAGTCCTTCAGCTGGTGCACTTTTTTACGCTGGTCTTCAGGGAGTCGTTGGCACCCAATCAAGTCTGCTAACAGGTCCTTGGTTGGATTAATGGTGCTCATAACAGTAACTTTCTCCTACAAATACAACAATAGCAACCTTGTAGAAGAGCAGTAATGCAAGAACCCCCTTATCCCTTTTACAGAGGAGCTTCAGCAGCAGCTCTTCTGCAGGGTTCTCTCATATCTGATCAGCGATGCCCTTCGGCACCATGTGGTCTCATAAATCCTCATGCGGGCAAAGGAAACGAGCAGAAATAATGTTGCGGGGGCAGGTCAGGCTGCATCGTTGGCAAACAGCACGTGCACACGTGAGCCCAACACCCCAGTTAACACACAACATCTAAATTCCACAGGGCAAGTTACCATGCCTGATGACTAATTGTGATTCTTGATAAATATACTATGTTAAAATGATATAGAAAGTAACAGTAACCTCCTACAACACAAGCACATCATACCGAGGTTGGACATCCTTCTCAAAAATGAAGTCAGAATTTTATTTTTTAGTAATTTAAGGATAGATTATGCGGAAATAGCCAACATACCGACCAAGAATAAGCTTAGATTTCTCTTAAACACTTTCCTAAATCGTGGGAAAAATCTCTGTTGACCGTTTCTAACTATGCATCCTGTCCGTGCTGCCGCAAAAGGAAACTCTAATAGGTCATTAAATCTTATTTTTAATTAAGATGTCAAGATAAATTTCATTCAGATGTCAAGACCATAATAGTAAAAAAGCTTGGAAAAAAAGTAATAGGTTAGTCGACACATTAAGAACTTACCCTTTCTGTCACTTTATCTACTTCTATATACATAAAGTTGAGATTTTGATCAAAGTGCTGATCTTTGAACACACCTTTTCGAATCATCTGTAAAACAAGGGAAAATCAAGAGTTTCAGGCAAGTTCTCTGTGTCTTACAAATTCCACAAATTAGCATAAATGTCTACTAACTTATTGCAACATTAATAATTCAATACTAATGAAAAATACATCAAAAGGACAGTAAGAAACATCTAGATTAAATAAAAAATACAGTTCAAACCCGTTGAAAAAGGACACAGTATCTTCCATTGACTTACGTATTTTTTTTCAGGTCAGTGCTTAGGTTTCTGCTTTCGCTTTACACTTAGTCTATGAGAAAGAAGCTGTATACTTTCACAAGATTTTAAATCAATACAAATTATACAGTCAGAGTGATGTCTGATATTTACTTGCTGTTAAGAGAAGATGTATATGATAAGAAACAGCATTCAGAGAGAAAAAAGAAAGCATGTTCTACCGTTCATTACAGCAGTCTGAGGTATTTCTAAAAAATCATATATGATTTTTCTTACCTTGTTTGGCATTTTTCCTTTGAGATCCATGGCTAGTTTCAACATATGGTTATTGGTTTTGCCAGGAAAGAGTATTTTCCCTGTATAAAGTTCATATAATGTGCAGCCTACAGACCACATGTCTATACCGTAGTCATAGATTTTTCCTATAACTGAAACAGAGCAATTCCAGTTAATTCTATCAAGGCAGACTTAACGATGCAATACTGCAAAATCAGACAGATTAAAAAATTCTGGTTTGTAAACTACATTGCTGCTCCTCCTCTTAGGAACAAGTCACCAAAAAAGAAGGATGCAAGCCTTTGAACTTGTACAGTATCCCTATTTTGGAAAGGGAGTTTTTTTACCAAACACCCAAACTAATCAGCATTTATTAAATTAGTAAAAACCAACAAGCCAGAACAATACCTCTAAGTTAAAACATAACTATAACCAATTAGAATGTCTTCTCCCTGTCCTCACTGAGCTGACCACCAACATACATGAAGAGTCACAGAAACATGCTTTCAAAGTCTGATTTTTTTATTTCCAGAGTGATGTTTTGCTAAGACCGAACAGAGAGTAAATTCAAGTCAAATTATAATTTGCTAGTACTGGTATATCCTGATATTGCTTAAGATATATGCAGCAAATCCAAATGTACTTACTGATTTCTGGAGCTCGATAAAATCTACTAACTAGATATGGTGTGATGTCATTATCTGCAACATGCGAAGCAGATCCAAAATCGCAAAGCTTCAATATAGTTTTAGACTCGTTGACCTGAAAGTTAAACATAAATATCCATTACCACTATTTGTAGACAGAATTATGAATAGCACTGTGGAAGTAACAATACATTTAAGTCAGAGATAAGAAAAACATTCCGCCTTTGAGTTAGAAGCCCTTCCCGTATTTCAATCCTTCCTCTCTGTATTTTAAGGAACCTGCAAAACCTTCTTAAATTGAAGGTGACAGTTAATGTCCTCAGATCCTACAAAATAAAAAAAAGGTCAGTTTCATGTACTTTTCCCTTACCAAAATATCCTTGGTAGACCTCAATTTTATTCCAGATACTGAAACTGAGTCAGTTTAGACTTCCAACTCTGGCATTCAGGGTACCACTCATACACCGATATATTATTCACATCTCTCACGCTTACATAGTACATTTTACTGTTGTGATGGCAAGAAGAGAACGTTTTAAATAAAATAAAAATCTGAGTTTGTCACAGGGATGACCACCAAGAAAACCAAAGGAAACATACTTGATTCCTCTGATGTAGCTCTCACTCTGTTAACCAGACTGTTTAAGGGATACAGAAAAGGAAAACGCAAACAAAGAAACAAAACCAAAACCCACAAAACCCACAAACAAATTACCCCCTCAAAAAACACATTAAGGACTTTTCCCCATTATATCATTCACACAAACAAAATCTCCATCCAGACTCAAACAAGCTACTTCCATTTTGCAGAAAGCAACAATATTTTTCAAGTACTAATGGAAAAATTCCCAAGACTTCCCCTAAGAAAGGACACTGTTTAACTTTGCAAGATCTGCTTTCTAAAAAGATACAAGTGGCTGCAGGTTTGTTTGAGAAAGACTGTACTAAATAAAAGATTTTATTTAGCTGCTGTATTATATTTCTTACTTACTATTTATACCATGATAATGTTTTCTGTTGAAACTGTATAAATGTAACTACTCCTAGGTTTATACAGTCCTAAAGTTACATTCAGCCCCTTGAAGGCAACCGTGAGGCTGATGTGGCCCCCCATGAAAAGGAGTTTGACACCCCTGCCTTAAGACTTTCAGTTAAAGTAAACTTTGACTTCACTTAACAGAATTATATTAATTTCAGCTACTTAATTTTACACGATCAACTATGCAAAATAAGTTTCAATTATTTACTACTTACCAAAATATTATCTGGTTTTATATCTGCATGTAGGATATTACATCTTTTAAGAAGCTTTAAAGCCAGGAATAGCTGCTGGCTGTAGGAACGCACAGCTTTAATATGGAGTCCAACATCCTTCCCATACTTTTTCAACACCTCTCGTAAATTCATACTGTTAAAAGAAAGGAAGTGACAGAAAAAATAGAAAAGAATTTAACAAAGGAAAACATATTGGCCTCCTAAACTGCAAGAAAAAATGAAGAAACCAGTCAGTTTTAGCATTTTTTTTGAGAAAAGCAGCATTCAACTTGGCATACACACTGCTCTGTTAGCTACAGCAATGAAACAAAATTACTGGTCAATCCTATACTATATCCTATACTGTATAATTACGTACTAGACTGGACTTACTTTGTTCATAACACATTTTTAATCAAGATTAATTTGAGAGGACTTATTTGCAGACGAACAGCATTTTCTTAACAACTGTACCACCTTTGTACTCATTTTCTGAAGAAAAAAAAAAGGAAGTATACAAAAAATAAAATACAAGTTGAGGGGGCAATCTTTTGATTACTTAAACAACAGATAAAAGTATCACAATTCCAGGGCACAACTAACATTGTATATAAATAATGTAAAAATGTGTTATAAAGGGATAGTGCAGATCAAGAAAATAATTTGTTGTGTGGCTTATTAATGAAAATATATAGTAATTTCATAAAATTTGCATTGTTTCAGCATAACTTATATTTACCTCAAATATGGCAAAAATTAAAATATGACATACACAGCAAATTTAGGATACAAACAACTGATGTCTCTAAGCAGGAATGGGAACTAAAGCAATTCATATTCTCAGATGTGTCATAAACCTAATTATTTAAAGAAAAAGTGAGCATGCAAAGAAAGCACTGTAATAATTTTGTTCCTTAGACTGTTGTTATATATGTACTCTTCACATAATAGGCAGCATTCACTGAACCTCTCTGGAAATGCGTTCTTAATCCAAACCTTTAAAATAACGATGAAAAATAATAAAAACATTGTGACACATATACAAAAAATGAGTCGTTAAAAACAGCACTAGTGAGATGAACCATTTTTAATAACACTTCAATTTGTTTCAAATATTGTCCAGGCAGAAAGTTCACAATGACACTTCAAGCAAATCAGAAACAGTTCAGTAGCCTGTGGATTTGTGCCTCCAGATATTTTTTAGAAGCTCCCTGAAGCCTTGAATCTTGGCTATAGAACAAGGTATCAAAACAGCAGCCGAAAACAGAAAGGTAAAGATCACCCAATAGCACTTAGCTTTTTACAGAGAACCCCAAACATTTGTCATCTTACCTGAGTGGCTCAAATACCAGACAGAGATGCTGTTTGTGGTAGAAATGCCTGAACAACCGTAAACAATGAAACTTGTCATCAGGATCTGCATCATTGAGCTTCTTCAAAAATTCCAGTTCTTTTAGGCCAGTTTTTTGCCTGAAAACAGAGAAATAAGATTAGAAAACAAAATCAGTTAAAGTCTAATACTTTTAAAAAATGTAGACGCTAACTTGTGCTGTTATAATTATCAGGAAATGAGAAGTGTTTTGTCATTACTTAACATACCACAGCTTAAAAAAAAAAAGAAAAAAAAAGAAAAAAAAAATCACAACAGTGATCTGCTGTCAGATCATTGGGTAAGTTTCTTTAATTCTTTGATCTTCACTGTGCCTTTGTAATCTACTTATCCTTTCCTCCTCCCCTCCTGGTTGCATGTAAAGTTAAAATTAGACTTCCTCCTGTAACAGGACACTTCAGTTTCAAACAACACTCACTTAAGAAGTTTACTTTTTCTAAAAGAGTATTTAAACATGTCTATTATTAAAAAAAGTTTTAAGCTAAGCTGACTATAAAGTACACACCAAAACTGATTATCTATACAACATACCAAACTGAAAACAGCTTATCCTCGCTATCTTTTTAGCAAAAGAAATAAAACAAAAACCTCACACAACAAACTTCTAGATACCTATTCATGTAACTCAAAATAATCCAGTTATACACAGAGCAAGACAACTTTTAAAACTTCCAAGGTAAAATGCATGGAAAAGATTTTCACTTAAGTTGTCTTTAACAGAAGAGGACATAATACATGACTGTAGAAATATCGCAGCAGGTACGGAAAAATTAATATTATAGACAAATCCTCACATATTGTAGTTTAACAGATCGTACTTACTAATGTTCACTCATTCTGAAAGACCTAATTTTTTTTTAAGATCCAACAGGAAGAGTCCCATCCCTTTTAATAGATCTTATATACACACAAACACACAGAGATCATACAAAAATAATTAATGTACGGAAGTATTTTTGCAAGTTGCAGATGACTGATTAGAATCCAAGCCAGAGCCTGCCAAATCGATTTGATCTATCCAAACAAAATTTTGTACAGTCTACACTTCGCATCTCAAAAAATTTTAGGGCCAGGCAGGCCTGATAATTAACTGTAACCCTGCTTCTTGCAACCGCTGTTCCCTGCAGTTTTCCAAATGAGAAAGTGCCTGATGAAAATGCAAGTACCCTTCTCCTGTGATAGCTGTAACATAGTCCTCAAGCGCTTCCCGTTATCTGGCCCATATTAACAGAAAAGGCAGGAATCACAGCTGTAATCTGTTACTTCACTTGAAACAAAGGGAGATTCAAATCACATCATGAAAAGCTTCCAGGTGGTTCATGCACTTTATTATTATTAAACAAAAATGTTACTTACATAAGTTCATTGTTCCTGATGATTTTAACCGCTACTTCTTGGTTTGCTCTCGCCATGTCCCTGGCTCGCACTACGTTACTGAAGACTCCCTGACCAGTGTAACCATAGACATTGTAACGTTTATCTAGAACTTCACCTATGTTAACACCTGAAGGATAAAATCAAGCCATTTAAAGAGTTGTGAGTGGCATACATCATGAAACTTTTAATGAAAAATAAACCATTCTGTATAATTCAGAAAAAATAGGAAAATGGTAAAATTACTTAATATCACAGCGTACAATTCTTTATGTCACCAAGCTCTGTGCAAATTATGGGGAACAAACTGTGATTCTCTAAGTCTGGAGTCTTTTCATAACTGAGGTTAAAACCTGCACGCTCATTTCACCCTTTGTATTACACACGCAGTGAGGGCGCTGTGGTACATTTACATCAGAATAATGTTTCAGTAATTTTACACGAGGATCTTTTCCATTCAGCACCCTCGTTCTAGCTGTCCTTGCAAATCAACAAATGCAACTTACGGTAATAGCCTTCTGCATCAGTCCAGTTATCCCTGAGATTGGGGTTTTCTTTGAAGTCTTTTCCAAACCCAGCAGCCCTTAGACGAGCACTCTAAAAGAAAAAGTAACAGCTTTGCTTGTGTGCTCTATGTTTCTCCTTGATGTTGACTTACCGCAAGCCCTTTTTTCCTGCTAAAACACTGTTCCTCTCCCCACAGTACAAACACACTTATCTTGTAGGAGAGATAAACTACTGAACACAAAATGCTATTTACACACGGCTATCTAAAGACTGATGCAAGGAAAGAGGATGGGAATAACCAAAAGAACTATTATTAAACATAAATGGGCAAAGTTTCAATGATAACCCACAAGGAACTTATACAAAGTCCTGTTAGAATGAACATCTTGGACCATATGAATATGACTTTTTACTTACAGTATGTTTATAAAAATGTAGCAGTTTGCTAAACTGTAACTGTTTAATCCTTGAATTTCTGCTCATTCAATGTCACTTCACAGATTTCACACTATTATACTTACGATCATAAAATTACTACAATTGCTGTTGACATCACTTAATGGATTTGGCAATATATTCTCACAAAATCAAATCTATGAGTAGTATAGAATATCTTCAATTGAACAACAGCTTCTGGAAGGGGGAACTGCTCACTCACAAGCCATTTCAAGCCCTACTTGTAATTTTCAAATTTTTAAAAGCACACCTGCCCACACTATCCTTCAACTATTTATCTTTTTCCAGGTCAAAAGAGTTTTGATTTTAATATTATTATTATTACTAGTGTTACTAGTGGCAGCCTGTTGTCACTAATGCTTCTGTCATAACTAACAGATAATGTCTGCCAGAAATGAAAATTAACTGGAGAATTTAAGTTAAGAAGAAAGTTCTGTCTTGACTTATTTCTCAGTTTTGTGCTTCAGCAACAATGAGGTAGATTGACAGAGAATGGCAAATAAAGTCTCAAAACCAGTCACTGGACTGCTAGGACTCGCAGGCCACTTCAGCACATTTAGACAAAAGCTGCTGGAATAGTGCAAAAGTAAAAACAGGAAACGCACCTCTTCATTCAAAAAATCCCACTCCCACCAAACAAACCACCACATTACGCCAACACAGCATCATTAGCAAATTAAAATATCTTACATAGACACTTCTGAAAAAAGCACATATTTAGAACAGTGCAACACAGTGACACTAGCATAAAGCTTAACTTACAAATAGGTCTGTTACTGTGTGCCATTAGAGGTCCTATTCAAACAGCATATGAATTCCCTAATTGCTTATTCTGATAAAACTCCCACTAATTTCAGCAGGTTTTCTTTCACTGAAATATTCATTAAGAGCTACTTTGCCTGCCTTGGCTGATCAAAAGATTCAGAACACACCACCCATTCAGTTACACATGCCATTTACAAATCAAAGTTCCCACAAACCTGGGGTGGGAATGACACAAGGAGTGACGGTAACACTTTAACAGAAATCAAGCACAACAATCATACATATAATTTCCAAGAATTACCTACATCAAAATATGCAGCGAACATATCATCAGATTCTGTGAACATATCAGGAGCTAGCAGCTTCTTCTGAGCTGAACCTTAAAGGGAAATTCAGAATACTCAACATGAAAAAGATGACAAACTAGTAACTCTGTTATCAGTGAATTCATGACTTGGTATCTTTACAGTATGATCTAAGATCAGAATGTTGGCAAACAGGTAACTCTACTAAAGTTTCTAGCAAATACCATTTTACATTCTAAAAGTACAGAACTCAGATTGGTTAAGTTCTTCAAAGCACTCAAAAATTCACACCTCCTCAAAAAATTAAGTAGTATAGCTTTCAAATCATTCACAAAGCAGAAAGAAAAAAGTACATACTTACATGATTCCCACAGATGACTACACACACATACGCATAAAAAGAAATATGACTGTGTGTGTATATAAAAAGATACAGACATGTTTTCCATATACAAGCTCAGAGGTTTCTGCTAATCACAAGATATTCTACTAAAAACTGAAACTGTAAAGCTCAGAAGTTGTTTCTTTGGAAAATGTTTTCTTCAACCGTGACAAAAAGGACCTCATATATAGCTTTTAGTCAAAGATGGTGTTAACTATTATGTTTAAGAGAAACATCTTTTATGTGGGCAAGATTATCCCTTTCTCACCTTTAAATCATCTTTAAGGTCCCAAAGACATTTTACTTGGTTGATAAAAGCAAAGAAATATAAATTAAGTACATGTTAGTGAAAGCAAGTAAACTTCACACTATTTCATAATACACATTATGGTAGGATTCCTTCATGACCATGGCAAATCACGGATGCTCTCTTCAGGGTACTAATCAATGTAGAAAAATAAATGATTAACTTCAGATTCTTCGGGTCTCATGATACATAAAACCAACCACTTTCAAACAAAATAACTAGACTGAAATCTTTGACAGTATCTAAAACTCTCATCCATCACACTGACACTGTTGTTTCAAGGTGACCTGTCACCTGATGCTACGGGGAGAAAGGTTACACCATTGTTTCAAGAAATAGACCCTTCCAGGAACCTCCTCAAATATTCTTTTCAGTTCCAGTTGTTAATGCTTGCGCTACGCTACAATGGGTTATTAACTAGTTCATGAGCAACTTACTGTCCTGCCTCTATATGAGGTAAGGATATAAATAAAAAATGGCTCTTACAAACATGATGGCTCTTACAAAGAAAGATGATACACTGCTTCTGTCTGTTATTATAACCACCTCCACCCCAGAATCCTACTGATATATGAAAATTCCCAGATTTGAGTGTAAATGATCTTTATTTAAAACGGAACTTTTTCCATGTCTTAAACATGTCTGTGTAGTTAATGGTTCTATTTTCATATACTTTAGTGAACGAAATTAGAAAGCAGTACATGCCTCTGACAAAAAAAGGAAAAAGATATTGTCTGTTACAAATAAGAAGACTTAAGTCTAAACTTGTGGTATGCAAACAAAGGAAAAGCGCAAAAGAGAGTTCTCTCTACCTACACCGCGGGAGAACAATCCTGAAACACACTGCTCAAGGGAATGGTAGGACACACTGCAGAGCAGCACGCCAGTCCCAAAGAGATACAGCTTTATTACTTCAAAGAGAACTAGAACATGGCATATTTAGCCCTCAAGGATACATCTAGCACATGGCATGAAATACAAGCTAACTGTCCAAACGTTTCCTGAAGGGCTGGGCAGGTTTCATAGCCCTGGCTAAACAGTGTGTTGTTTACAATTAAACTGTAAAGAAAAACTGAAGTAATTAAAACTAGTTAAAGTATGTCCACACAGCAACTACTCATACCTTTTGACTACTTGAAAGATGTACAGTAATCTACTTTGAAAAGTAAGAAAAAAAAAGGCAGATTTTCAATATTACAGGGTGCACTATAAGATGCTCTATTTTCCTTTTGCCACAGCAGGCACAAGGCAGGTTTTGTATCAAGATGTATTTCATTTCAGTATTGTTGTACAATAGATTATATGCAGGAAGGGGAAGAAATAGCCATTTCTTCAGCAAGAAGTTGTCCCACCAAAATGGACTTACTAGCAACAACTAGCAAAAGCCTTAATCATTTTAAATTACTATAGACCATTTATATTATTCTAACACAGAGGCTCTGACCAAAAAAAGAGACAAAAAGCGGCATAGTTTCCAATCCACTCCAAAATAAAGACTAGGACTATATTAAGCTTCTATGAAAACAACATGTGTAAGTGAAAAGAAAAATTTGGGAGTTAAAAAGAGTGATTCTTAACTATAATGACAGACATCCTTATTTGCTCTTCCAGATTTATAGCATGAATTGTGTTAACAGTTATTAGAAATATAGAGAGCACGTTCCATTCATATCATCATCTTTAACAAGAAAGCTTTATTTTAAATGTTGTTTTTTAAGTACTATAATATTCTTGGAAACATTCTCAAATTCTGTCCAAAAAGTCAATCTACTTCCAAGTCTGGAAGCATACAAGGAAACTAAGCAAAATGTCTCTCTTGAAGTGCTCTGCTTAGGAGCTGAGCTTTCATATATTGCACTATACAGTGAGATTTCAGATTCTTACCATTGTTCTGTTCAACCGTCATGAGATTGTGCTTGGCTTTTACAGATGCCTCAAATGTGTCCACATTTTCCCGTTCATACTCCTTGACATCAGCAGCTACTCTTTCTAGGATGTCATCTGGTGAATTAGAACGACTACGCGTACTACTTTGAGGACTGCTTGGTTCAGACGGTACAGATATATTGCTGTCTTCTGTCTGGCCTTTGTATTTCTAAAAAAGGAATTTACTTATTAATCTCACCCTCACAGCTTATCACAATTTAAACATTTTTATACTCATCCTTTCAATGGTTTCTGCTAAACCTTAATCTTTGCTTTCATAATCACCTACACCTCTAAAGGCAACAGATTATTTACAGAATGATACAACTTCTGAAAACTCTTTTTGCCACATCGCACCACAGCCCAGACCATAAAATAAGACTAAAAAATCCATGTGTCCTATTGGCTTTTAGATTTCTGTAAAAAGCAACTTTTTATTGAAGATTAACTGTTTTGTTGTGCATGACAAAATGTCAGTACCAATAGATTTATTACTAAACAATCCTGGCACACAAGTGCTTCAAGTCTTTAAGGAAAAATTAATGAGCTTATATCTTACATTCTACAATCTTTTCTATTTTTATTAGTGTTACAGTACAGAAAAGTAGTTTTTAAATTCAGGTTAATTATGTGAATTGGAAATCCTGTTCAGTCATTCATTCTTGCTGAAAAGTGTCAGACACATTAAAAAAATTCAACACCTTTACAAATTATTTCTTTTAACTCAAGTAGTATAAAATCATACAAATGTCAGTCACTTCCTCTCCCAAAAGTCAAAAATCAAACTGAATAAATGCAGATACTGCTCAGTTACTAAGGCCAAACTATTCAATAATACAAGCACAGGTTTCCCATTTAGGGAATGAAGCTCCAGAATTTGCTTCCTGCGTGGACCAACAATAGCTGTAACCAGCCTTTAAAAATTATTTACTTTATATGGTTCTGCTCACTCAAAGTTCTGAGGGGTTTTACAATGGGCTTTGTATAAAAT
Source organism: Nesoenas mayeri (assembly GCF_963082525.1). Lineage (NCBI taxonomy): Eukaryota > Metazoa > Chordata > Aves > Columbiformes > Columbidae > Nesoenas > Nesoenas mayeri. Next base: position 90,160,908 of record NC_137543.1, on the reverse strand, counting down.
TCAAATGACGAACAGTATTTTTAGTGCTGCTTAAAATATGCAGCACACTGTAACTGGTGCTTTTATAACTAAATATTAAGTAAATGTGCTACAGCATTTTGCTTACTATGTTCTAACTGTGCCAAATCTCAACTTTAAAAAAAGATACCTGACTTGTGCTGCAGAATTATGTCCCCTTTGGCCACAGCTCCCTTTCAGGGGTACCAATCACATATTACCTGCCACCACTGTTGTCTTCTCACCAGAAATTAGAATTTCATGGGAACTCACACATGTAACTGAACACATTTTCTACTTCTATGAAGAGGGGACTCACATCAGTGGCTTTATTAAGTTTTTGAAACAGATCTTTACTTGAAACAAACTGGCCAGTTAGGTTAACTGGTATCTAACTTAATGCTATATTGACATTATGGTATCAATGATACAGCTACGAAGAAAACCTACAGATATCTGAAGAATATTTTAACATGCCAGAAGACCCTCAAAGAACATTTAACTGTCGCACAAAAGCGACTCACAGAAGAGTTGCTTCGTTCTTGAAAGCAATGATTTTGCAATAAAAGTGTAAAATTTAACTAACATTCACAATAAATTCCTTGGAAAAAAAATGGTAATTACTATCATAACGTTGTAATACACTAAGAGCCTTCCTTTATCACAATATTTTCACTGTAAACATAAAACCTGTAACCCAGATAATATAACCGTGTACCTGAACAATTGCTTGCCGCTGTAATCTTCTTTGTCTTATCTCTGCTTCTTCATCCTCTTCTTCCAAATCAAAGTCTTCAAGACTGCAAAAATATAATTACTCTTTATATAACATCATAAACATAAGATTATCTACTGAATTTACCAAACGCAGTTCTTTGGCATAGAAAAAGCACAATATATTAAACAATAGCTGTTCAACTGAGCAAGAAAGCAAAGGTGTATTAAATCCCAATGTGTATATTTACATCTTCTTACAAAGAAAATTTATCTTTTGATATCTCATTGGGACTTTTGAGTATTTAATTTTTAACTGTAAACAATTAACAGTAACTGTTCGAAGAGAAAACAAACAACAAACTTATTTATTTTCATTCCAGCATCATTCTTTCCTGATAATTTGATTAAGAATGCATGTGCTTGTGCAATGGGATTAAGTACATATTTAGCAAATATAAAAACAATTTGCAGATAGCAATTAATCCTCTTAGCTGTTACAGTTTTCCTCAAGTAATAAGCTTGAGAAAACAAACCAAATATTCCACAAGATACTGATCAAGTTGAATTTAGAAACCAAACAACATGTCATCCCCTCAGGTCTGCTCACTAGCCAACAGGTCTTGATACTTCTTGCATACTCCAAGGTTTTTCAGATCAACCCACAGTAATTCAACAAGATCACGAGTACTAAAGCACGATTAAAGTTTTAGGTGACAACCCAAATACTACAACCATGAAGATAAATGTCACTTCATTTTCTGTATCAGGGGATCTGTATTTTTACACAATCAGCACCAGTTAGAAATTAATTCTTACTTTTCATCTGATGAAGACTCCTGTTCTGCTTTCATACCCTCAGAAAGACTACCTTTAAATTTGTCTTCTTTAACTTTGCTTCTGCTTCTACGTCTATGGCCACCACGTGACCTGGACCTCCTTCGAAGGCGAGATCTACTTCTTCGGCTTCTATCCCTGGTAACAATAAGAAGGGGTCAGGTTTTTGGGGTTTTGGTTTTATTTTTTTGAAGAAAAGGAGGAAAACCTATTCATAAAACATAAAGGCACATAATGACTGGAAGTAATAAAACAATACATGAAAGACAAAATGAATTAAATTATGCTCACATAGATAAATCTGGACAAAAATGTACTGTCTTTTTACACATAAGATAGTAATCTTTATTCTTTTAGTAATATTTTACAAAATATATTTAAAAATGCAGCATGTCTTTACCTCCTTCGAGGAGACCTACTCCGCCTTCTTGGAGATCGGCTACGTCGAAGAGGTGAACGAGACCTCCTTCTAATGGGGGACCGAGACCTTCTCCTGGATGGTGACCATCTACTGGGTGGGCTAATGTCTTTTGATCTTTCACGTCTAGACAAAATATCATCTCTGGTCCGTGTTCTTAAAGCAGAGGAAGAGAACAGTAGTAAAGTCAGGAGCAAGTTGAAAACAAAAGTCACCATTCCCTTCAAAAGCTCACTTGAAAATCTTACTGAAAAGTGAGGGACCACCAGGTGGGTTTTTGAGGGAGGGATGGATCAGTATGTGGCAGAGCTGGCTGCCCTTCCTGTGCCTGTCTGCCCATCTACCCCGGGAAATATGTGCCCATATGCAGAATTAGTTCAGGACAACTCTGGAAACAGAGCTTGTTAATTGCTAGCACAAAGATGAGAGGTTTAAAAACAAAGCTTGTGTTTAGGTCTTACATAAATAGTGGCCTCTTTTCATGTTTATCAGGAACAGTATTTAAACAATCAATGAAACCCCAAAACTAATTCTTAAGAAAGTTCTCAGCAACTTCACAACACAATATTGAAAGTTAGGACCACACTACTCCACAGCAATGACTTTAATGTCTATTTCAATTTGTGTACTAGAACTGGTAGGCTTCAATATTTTACACATTCTAATAAAGCAGGTGAAAACTAAAATTCTTAATTAACATGTAAACTAACCCTTCTCAAATTAAAAAATAATTTGAGCTTGATACTATATACTATTCAAAATTTGTTAACTCTTGTCTATAGAGATTCACAATTATTCAAGAAAAAAAAATCCTTGATGGGACAATTACATTAAAAAGCTTAATTGTATTCCATGGCAGCAAGACTTCAATCAAAAACTGGAAAGGATAAAAGTTAAAAATATTTAACAACTATTCTAATGAGGCTGCAACAGAAATTCATGGAAATAGTTCCACACCATTGTTCAAAGAAAATGTTGTTATTCTAGTTCTTCTTCCTTCCCCCCCCCTTTTTAAATCAAATTGGGACAAGCTACTTCAGGTGTTATATCTCATCAATTAACCAAATCTCTTGGGTCTGAAAGATTAATTCCACCCATTCTGTAATAGCTTTTTGTTTGTTTTGAGACTGCTATAACAGCTTCAGTTACCTTAGCTATGTATAATGATCAGGCACACAGAATTGATGCAAAATAGTAAACAGTGGGACAGAAGGAAAATTTATGCACATGCAGAAGTACTGACAGCTTCTACAAGAAATTACTTTAGACTTAACTGCTGGAGCAGACCAATCCCTTTAGCTCATTTAATTTACATTATGTTCTTGTGAACAACATTACAAAAAAAGTCACAGGATGAGCTGACAGTTCCAGATCGCCTCGCTAACAGCGTGGCTGTACTACCAAAACCCAATCAAAATATCTGTAAAAAAAATAAATCCTTTCAGGGATCATAGGTATGAGACAAAAAGTAAAAGCTGACTAAGAATTTATAGTAACATCGTATAATGAGTAACTTCAAGATCTGAAAAGTATCATACATGATTAGAACAATGGAAACAAACATGAAAAATAAAATTTCTGGGAATTTTTGGTTAAAACTGTTCATTAAAGCTCCTGAAATTCTCTGGCAGCCTGAGTAATTATAGGTAGGTAAAACTCCAACTCGGTTTGAGTTAGTTCAGGATGCCCCACAAAGAAAGATTATTCCTGCTTATTTGCGAACACTTCCAGCAGAAAATATTTCTTAGCAATCCTTCACTCACACGCTCCTCACCACAGTGCTAAGAAGTATGAATTTGATAGAAAAATCCTAGACACATGCATCACTTGTAATAGTGTCTAGACAACTAATTCAAACTGCCTGCAACGCAAGCTGTCATGAGAAATGAAAACTGAGAGATATAAAACGCTACAGAAGAAAAGTCAAATACTACATCAAAGAAACTTAGTGGTTGTGCTGATACATTCCTGATTCACCAGAGAGCCCTCAGACAAACTGCCAGCATTTACAACACTTGCTAAATCTGGCTCACACTACTTGGGTCATCCTCCAAAGTACCTACAGTATCACTAAGCAGTCATACAAACAAATAAGCTGATAATGCACCTGTAGAAGATAACCCGTACTTGAAACCAGAGCAACTTTCAGTGATGCAGGCAGAAAGATTTTCATATCTATTAGGTGCTTATTTACTGAGCAAGATCTTTGTGGTCCAAATACAAGGTCTTAAATTCATACTTCCTTGTTATTAATTCTCAGAGAAGGTGAAGCTAAACCCCATGATAAAGTTTTGTATCATTAATTATCCACAAGTAATGCTGAACTCTTCTGCCTGTTGAACTGCTTACATTTAATGAATTAACTTCCAAAAATGTATCCACTTATATTGTTCTCTGCTTGAGAACTTACCATCTAGGCCTTATCAGCTTCAAAGGAGATGTTAGTAATGGTTTACATTAAATTTCAAGGTAACTGCTCTAATAAGCTAAATTGTCTTTTTAAAAAACTGTCAAGACTAGAAATACATTAAAGACATTTCAGTCTTTCTCCTTTAAGTATACGCAAAATACAGTCATTATATACAACACACCAATAACAAAGCAATACTACCATACCTTCAGCATATAAAAAATACAAAAGATTTTAAGAAAAAACATCACTGTGAGAAGGACGTTTCAATGTAAAGATCTGCTTACATTTGCACATGCTGACTCTATCATTAGGTTTTTTTTTGAGGGGGTAACGGGGTTAATTACCCACTTTTAGCCAACACTGATGTGTACGAGTGGAAGGAGCTCTCCACAGAAATTCCTGAGAGCAACAGAACTACTAACTAAGAAACAAGGTAGAAGCCAAATTCTGAACCCAACTGAGTGACAAAAAGGAGAACCTGAACAACAAAACTTGTTCACCATAATGGTGTGAGCAACTAATAAGTCACCACTGTAACAACCAAAGCTGAATTTGCATATCTGACAGCAGAGGACAGTATTTTTTAAAAACAAAATACATACAAAGTAAGCTCATAATATAATATACAACCTGTTCACTGTTTTGGAGGTAATCTGTTTTCAGGTAAGCTATTTTCAGATTAATACAAAGAGATAAACACTGAACTAAAAGACGGTTCCTTTAGTAATACATTTTTGCAACAGTTCACAACATCTTTAAGTTACCTGGGAGAAGAAAGACGCCTCCTTTCTGAGTCTCTTCTTTTCCTTTCTGCAGATCTACTCCTCACTCTTCTAACTGGAGACCGGGTTCGAGAGGGGGATTTACTCTGTTTAGATCTACGATCATTAAAGAGAGGGGATCTGCTTCTTCTTGACTTTTCACGTTGTTTGGGAGATAAGCTTCTTCCTTTCGGGCTACGGCCAGGTCGTCTAGGGGACCTGTTTTCTTTCCCTGAAGAAGCATCTTTAGAAGGAGATTTAATTGGCTTTTTTTCTTTCTCAGTCTCTGATCTCCTAGGTTTTCTATCTTTGGACCGCGATCTTCTATCTTTGGATTTGCTTCTTAGTTCTGTTGGAGATTTAGATTTTCTGCCACGATCTCTGCTTTTGTTTTCATTTACAACTGGAGACTTTCTGCGATCTCTTGATTTATTTTTATCATCAGCCTTATTTCTGTCCTCTGGGGGGGATTTAGACTTCCTGTTTTTCTCCTGAGATCGTCTTTTAAGCATTGGGGACCTAGATTTCCTTGTCTGATCTTGAGACTTACTCCTCTTATAAGGGCTTTTGGATTTCCTCCTCTCTTTTGACTTGCTTCTGGTTGTCTTCTCTTTGATGCCATCAACTCCTACTTTGCCTTTTTTTTTGTCAGATCTGTGCCTAGTCCTTTCTTTTGATTCACTCTTACTTCCTTTCTTGGAACTAGTTTTGTTGTCCACAGGTTCCAATTTCCCCTTAGTGTTTGACTTAGCTGTAGGTCTTGTTCCATTTCGCACTTTTTCATTAATCTCCCCCTCTTCTTCAGATCCTGATTCATAACCTTGTAATATTAATCCCATCCCAGACTGGACTTTTCCTTCCATTAATTCATTTTCAAGTTCAGCTTTCAATAATGCTCTTTGTTTCTCCAAATCTTCCAGAGGAGCTAAAACATCAATTTTAGTTCTTTTAGCTGGTCCATCTTCTTTGTCAGAGGTATCGGCTACCTCTTTCCGTTTATGTTTCTTATGTTTGTGTCTGTGTTTATGTTTTTTGTCCTTATCTTCTTCTGAAGAATGTTTATGTTTCTTATGTTTACTTCGGTGTTTGTGTTTCTTTTTTTTGTGTCGGCTGTGCTTGTTCTGAGGTTGGTCTGCCTCTGATACTTCCCCGTTTTCTTCATTGACACTTCTCTCAGATGCATCAGCATCCTCAGCCCTGCAAAAAATAAAAATTACAGATCAGTACTATCAACTCACTGCAGTCCTTAACCTTGTGTTGACAATCCTTTTTATGACAGAAACTGGCATTTAATTACTTACATTTGGGAGAATTAAACATGCACCACTAATGTAACTAAGTTATAACAGTAGATATACTTCCACATGAACAGACAGCTATGACTGCAAAAATAAATACTACAGAAGGAAGATACAGCAAATGCACTAATAAAAGTGATTCTATGATTCTGTGAAAACAAAATGTGTGCGTGAAATTAATGCTTACTGTTTTAGGTTCAATACAGACAATATCTGGTAACAATATACAACAATGCTGCATATTTATGCATCCTGTCAGTCCATCAACTATCTTATCCGCTGTTCCACCCTGACGCCTAACCCAAGCTGTGCCTTTTTAAAGTATTTTCAAATAGCAGAACACAGTTGTGCTCCAAAGATCAAATCTTATTTCAAGGGATGAGCTGACCACCTAATGAAATCATCTTGCAAAATCTCATGCAGAGCTGACTAATTCTCTGAACTGCAATTTCTTTCTGTAAGTGGACACACCTGTTAGGAAAATCAAGAACTCTTCTTATAATACATTTATATTATTTATGCAATACAGGGAACACCATTGAGGAACAGGATAAACTAAAGAAGTCTAATTTCAGAAAAGCTTTCTGGTAGTATACAGCACACTATCAGCTTCCCAGCAGTAATCTTGAGACCTGTAAAATGTCATTGACTGAAAAAGCAGAAAATAAGTCTATGGCAGGTTATTAAAATAATAATCTACAGAGTTTCTACAAAAAAAAAAAAAAAAAAAATCATTTCAATCAGCTAGTCACAGCACCAGGCAATTTAAATAGTGTACTTCAAAAATGATAAAATTCAGTCCTGACATCATGCATTCACGTATATTATCTTCCTTAGATACTGTAGCTGGTTTACCAATAGGTTTTTTACAGTGTTTAGCAAATATTTCCTGATCTCGTTCAGAACAACAACAAAGTTACTGTCTGTGATAAGACGGACATCTGCCTTTTGAAATGTGTTACCAAATATTGTACGTGCCAGAGCTCACCTTTCTATAAACTGACCCCACCTAAGCAGTTTCAGAATTTACTAAAACTTTATAACTTAAATATAGCTCTCTCTCTATCCCAAGCCTCTTTCATTGAAAAGAAATTCCCTCAGCATTGACAGTCAGGAGTTGTGGGGGGATGTACATGGAAATGTACAAATATCTTCCAAACTCCACCAGTTGCATACAACAGATATTTCTAAATAATAAGATCAATGATCCAATAGAATAACTACAGCAGAAATATTCTAAGTCAGTCCTAAAGGATAGCGCTTACACTATAAATTCAATTCATGTCTCTCTAAGTAAGGATCGGATCCTAAAACAGCACACAGTTACTGATTCTCTCCTTCTTGAGTTAATGCAAATTCTAGTACTAGTAAATAATCCAGAATATTCTGCAACATCATACACTAAAATTCTTGCTAAAACCACAAATACATTAGTGCTCTGAAATGTGAAACTTTCTAAAGGAACAGACTGAGTTAAAAGTACACAATATTCAGAGACTTAAGTCAGAATGCTGTATGTTGTTTTACATCTCTCCCACTACTTCTGCTTATGCAAAGCATATAGAAAGAATAGTATTTTTCTGAATGGCTTCCTCCTGACACCCAACATCATAATGCCAACATAATATCAGAAAGAAAGAGGACAAACTGCCTTAAAAATGAGCTTCCTCTATGTTGCATTTGGCACAAAAGACATGAAAAAAAGAGAAAGTGAAACTTTTTAAACTTGAATTTGCAATCCAGAGCAAGTATGTCAGTGATGTAAGTTGGCTAAAGGGCAGAGAAATGTCACAAAGAGAATTTTAAGGGAATGATGCATCTTTCAAGATTTCTTTTAGTTGGATACAAGATGCTGTATAAGTCCCTGATAATACATTACTGGTACTTCAATACATTATAAAAATATTACAGAACAACAAAAAATACGCTTATTCACGCTGCTAATGATTAAGTCTTCCTTCTCTTAATAGCAGAAAGTGACACTGAAATCTATAAGGAAGTCATTTGGTTATAGTATGTCTCTTAATGTTATGTAACCACCTCACCTTACATTTCACAAAAGCAAGTTGGTAGCAGAGGCACCAGATAACAGATGAGATGCAGCACCACTGACTGCTAATACAACTGCCAGCTTTCTCCGCATTGGTACCTCAACTACGAAATTACTATTAATTTACTTAATATGCATTAAATATTTCAGAGTTTATTCATGTTTAGGAATCTGTTTATTTCAAGTACTTACATCACAATATGGATAAACTTTTACTTCATTTAAATGCTTCAGAGATGTAATCATATGGATAAGAAACCTCTTAAGAAGATTTCAGAAGGGAGATAAGCAACTACATGGTTAGGTGCTAAAGGCTTTACCTAGGGAGGAATTGTGACATGATCTTGTTATAGCCCCACTTTTTCTTACTTAGAATTCAAGAAGAATAATAGATTTGCAAAGACACTTCACTCATCTTTTCCTACGTTAAGATTTCCTATCAACAATTTTTACGTTATTGCTCTTAGTTCTGTGAAATACTCCTCCTTATGTGCTCAAATGTCCTACACGGTACACATGTACATCCATTGCTTTTCCTCACCTGTTTCCTACTCCCGCGATTAACAAAACAAATAAACAACGGCCCTAAATTGCTGCTTTTAAAGGGAGAAAAACATAGAAAGTTTATATGGCTAAAATGCTTGTAAAGTGAGAAGCAGCAATAAAGTAATCATTAGGTGGTCAACTCCGGGCAAAAGTTCCAGAGAAGCAAGCGTTCACAAGGTCGTGAGTGTCGACAAACCTAAAATCTCACGATGCTGACCGGGGTGTCAGGAAAATGCACCCCCGGAGCCCCGGTCCGGCGAGAGGGCGGCAGCTTGATCTTCGCTTCCCAACGGGAGCCGGGAGTTGCCAGTCAGTCATTCTGAGGGTTGGAAGGAGGGGCTGGCGGCAACAAATCGCTTTTTCCTTCCACCAGCGCTAGCACTTTTATAACGCGAGAGCGCCCGGGACCCGGGGGAGGTGGGCTCGCCGCAGGGCGGCTCGGCGGCAGCCCCGGGGCACCCGCTGGCCCGGCTCCCCCCGGGGAGGCCTCGCTCGTACAGAGTCGCGGTGATGGGTGTGTGTGGGGGGGAGCGCCGGCCTGGCTTCGCCTCAGGGCTGCCCGGGCAGCCGTCCGGCCCGGGAGAGCAGCGGCCTCACAACCACGCGGAAGACGGGGATCACCCCCTTTCCCTCCCGCTCCCTGGGGAGGGGCAGGGGGCGCCCCCGCCCCGAGGCGGGAAAGCGCACGCGGAACTGAGGACACGCGCCCGCAGGTCCCGGCTCCGCTTCCCCTCCCCCCCGTCCCCAGCGGGCCGGCTGGCGCGCGCCCGGCTCGCGGCCTCCTGCGCACCTCCCCCTTCCCCGCCGCCCTCCCGGGCCCCAGCCCGGCGGGACGCGCCTCCCGCGCCCCGACCCCACCGAGCCGCCTCACGGCGGGGCAGCCCGCCAGCGGCTCCTATAGCAACCCCTCTCCCCCGGAGTGGCCGCCTTCCCCCGTCTCCCTCCTCCTCTTCCCTCACTGCCTCCCTCCACCCGGGCCGCTTCCTCGTCCTCCCCTCAACTCGCGCTTTCCCTCCGCCTCCCTCTTCTCCTCCTCCCCCCGGCGCCATGGCCAGGAGCCTCCCAGCCGGTCTCTTACTCTGGCGCTCGCAGCTCGGGCTCCACCGCGGCGGCCATTTTGAACTTCCAAACTCCTTCGCTGCCGCTGGGGAGACGCGGGGCCGCGGCGCACGCGCGCTGGCGGCTCCGCGCGGGGGGGACGGGGACCGACACACGGCGGGCTGAGGCGGGGGCAGCCGGCCGCCGGAAGTGAACCCCGCGCACTGGGGACCGGAAGCTCCACCCCCTCCTCCCTCGGGGGCGGCTGAGGGGCGGGGGCGCTCGGGCGGTGCGTTTGGTGCCGCCAGGAGATGGGGGAAGGTGGAGCGGGGTTCGGGTGCTCGGCCCTGGCGCCCGCGTTCACAGTGTCACCTTCTTACCTCCTGAGGCGGTCGCCCCGCGCACCTCCTCAGAGAGCCTCTCGGAAACGAGGGCGCCCCTTCCAGCTGCTCGGGCTCCGCAAGGGCCTAGTGACGGGAGGGGCTGCTGGGCCTCTCGGTACGTGCTCTCCAGAGGCAGCTGGTGCATCCTGTGAGGCGTTGCTTCTCTTAGTTTGCTTTTCCAGGCTCCGTCAGCTTGTACCGAGCTGCACGGAAGGGGTTAGTGAGCGTTTGGCGGTGGGGTGTTGGGCTGCGTTTGGGGTGTGCTGGTAAATGGTTGTGGTCTGGAGGCCTCCGTGCATTAGTGGTGCAGCTTTCTAACCAACGTTATTTGTTTTAATACCACCTGTTGCATAGTGGGAACTGTTGCAGGCTTAACACAAAAAAATGGTGTGGTATTATTAATCTGTAGTTAATTTTTAATTGCCACAAGAAATTTGAGTAATCGTTTATAGCATCGTTCTTCTGGCAAAACCCTTACTCCTTTCAGATAGTCTTAAGGTCTACAGACATCCTGATGGCTGGAAGATGCATCTAGATTTCTTTGTGGCGCACAGTTTTTATAAAAGACATTTGGAATCATTAAGTAGATTTTAACTGTTTTGTTTATTGTCTTTTGTAGATTTACTTACCAGCAACTATGGAAGATGAATGAATTTAAATACAAATACCAGTGTGAATCTGCATCCCTCTGAGGAAATCGCAACATCCCAGTTGTATGCTGCTGTGCCTGAAGGTTTTGGAGCCCAGATTTGATGGCCTGGTGGAAATGTTTCTGGTGGAGGTATACAGGTGCAAGCTCTGCCAGTTCACAAGCAGCATCAAAAGTAAGATCAGGATGCACCTGGCTTATATGTATGAAATAGATACAGCATGTCAAATTGTGGTCTGTCCTAAAATGGGCCACGATTAAAATGAGTTGTATACCATGGGAGATGAGGCTAATAATGAAAACAAAGAAAATCTTGCAAAAAAAGGTCTGTGTTACTACCTGTGTATTGGATGCTTCAAAATGAGAGTCCTCACTGTTTCGACATGAGCATGAGCAGTCAGAGCAATAACCCTCATGCCTCTTACTCCTGTGAATATCTTGTTTGCAGAAGCAGCAGCTCATTTGCAGATTGAGGAGCCCTGTTCTGCAGTGCTGACTTCTCTTTCCTATTCCAAGAACGATGATAAAGCAGCCCAGTCTGTACCTCTTGGCCTCTGTCGTGTTTCCGGTTTCTGGAACTCAGACCTTAGCTGGGAAGATAAAAAACCCTAAAGCTGAATCAAGGTGTAAAAGTTACAAAAATCAGAAGAAAGCTAGCTGTGACAGTAAAGGGTTAGCTCATCGTATGAAAGATATTTGTGCCCTAAAGCTGGCTTCTGAGAAAACCGCATTTCTGCAACATGTGCAACCTAGCACTGAAGTCAAAAGATGCTTATAAAACTTATGAAAGGGGTCATGATGAGGATTGTGGCTTTAAATGCATTTTTTTGTCTCATGACTGAATGGGAGGTAATGAAAAACCATTTAAAATCACACAAGCGGATAAAAGAAACCTACTAGTGCCTCATCTGTTGAGGTGTTTTTATGTCACAAAGTGCCTGGAATGTGCATAGAAACAGCCATCAGATAAAACCTCATCTCTTTCAGTGCACAGTGTATTAATCATCTGTTGAAACTGAGTGGATAAGAAGTCTTCACTAGCTTGCCGCTATCAGGATATGTTTAAATGTCTGCACGGTGATTTTACCAGTAAGTAAAATTTTATTTTTCATTCTTACACAATTGCCTCAGCTATGACCTTCTTTGTGCACATAACTTCTTTTGATTAATGCAAAATTTGGGAGAGAGTTTCAGCATGAGCTGTGAATGTTGTCGTGAGAAGCTACAGTAAAACATCTTCGTATTGGTTTAAACCAAGCTTAAGAATTGCAAAAATTCTAAAAAGTGTTGTAAATCTTCACTTTTTGATTATGTTCCTTCATTCTGCAAAATTCTGTCTCATATTGTGGATTCTGAGTATTTCTAGGAGTAGTTGACCATCATGTTCCAATAATTTCAGTATCATTAGCTTATTAGTAGTTCTGTAACATCACTGTAAAGGTACTTCTATTAAGGTTCATGCTTTATAGCTCTGAGTTTTGTGGCACTGCTAATGGCTAGATATTATCTCCTTTTATAAATGTAGGACCTTGGCAGAGTAACATAATCTGTGTCTCTTAAATCACAAAATGACATGATTCAGGTATTCCAGTACTGTTCTCCTTTGCATTGACTACAAATGTTGCTTTTGTACCAATTGTACTTTATTTAAGCAAGGACGAAAAAAACATAAAAATGTTTATCTTACTAATTGCAAGTGTTTTCCCCTAAATGAAGTTATGCATTTAGTGCTTACCTTCAAATCTGTAGGTAAAATCTTGAAAGATTGGTCTACAAAGGTAGCCTGTGTTATTTTTCTTATTTACTGTTCAGTATTGCAGGTGATTGCTGTGATTGATTTTTAACAAGGTTTTCACAGCTGCTACTCCTACTATAGACCAAAGTCTTGCTGTCTTAGGTCAACTACTGATTTGTTTCTCATTGCTCAGTAAGGCCAGTGCAAAAACTGGTAATTTATGTGAAATAAGATGATGACTCATAGGCGTGTTCTGGAGTTTGTGGCAGTGGTCAGCTAAGAAAACAGGCAACGTTTAGGAGCATTGGGAAATGTGGAATAACAGGGCTTCCTGTGATTGTTGCTAGGCTGGGTGTTACATCTGTGTTGTGGTGTACGTTTTGAAAGGTTTAGATTAAATAATGTATTGTGCAGCTGAATTTTGAAGTTGTTCCTGGGATATGTGGGGTTCTGAGTTTTTACTGTTTAAAACAGCAGGAGATAAAATTTTATAGAAGGTTGTTGCAGAATTTCTGCAGGAAAAGTAACTAAATAAAGGGTCGTTTTTAGAACAAAAAGCAAAATGAGTATCCTGTTTGTTTCAGGAAAACATAGTGTCTCCACTTAATTGTATGTGGCTTAAAGCTGACAACAAGGCTGCAATCTAGTCAAACTTTTTCTCTAAGAAATTGGGAAGCAGAGCACATAGAGAGCTGAAATTCACAATATTTCAAAGTAGAGATGGCTACAACAGTGAGAATATTTTTGAGTGCTTACACAAACAATGTTTTATGAAGTGAGAGGAGAGCTGTTTTGTATTGACCCATTATAGGCTGTCTCTTGAATACGTAATTTACTTCCATTGCGGGGGGAGAAGAGGGGCGAGGCAGGGGAAATTAAAAAAATCTATCTCCCTTACAACTGTAGTGAGGAAACAAACTGGAACTAGGCTTTCTGAATACTTTTTTTGTCAGTTTCCATCAGGTCTGGGGGCAATGAATTTTGAAGATTGTAACTTACCATTCACTGTTATGTTAATATACCCAGAATGTTTACTTAATTGTAGCTTCCTGTTGAAAAATTTAGTAGGTTAAGCATTACATTTGCTTTGAATATTGTTTGTATTTTTCTGATCGTTGTGCGCAAAGGAAGCCTTTCTAAATATCTGTTGAACACCTTGCTAATTTCTATACATTTTTGAGGTGGAGAAGAAAAATTGAAGGAATTGTGAACAGCCTTTGGCTTGCTAGTATTTTTCAGATGTTTTATTCCATTACAGGAAGCTTTACTGTAACATTACAAAGAACTGTCGTCTGCCAATTTGTTATGCTTGTGAAGCTGATAAAATGGGTATGTGAGCCTTCCTGCTTGTTGGTAAGGGTAAGACCTGAGCATAATAATGGTATAGAATAAGGGGTGGAACGTGCTGGGTCAGCCAAGATAGGGTTAATTTCTACAGTGACAGGGCAGCCAACCCAGAACCAGTCAAAGCGGGTATTTGGTACCATTTGGTACCCCAGTTACAAAGGGGGTGAGCCAGGGGCAGGCTTGCTCACTCCTTCTCTCTGTTGGGAGCCGGACAGCTCAGGAGTCTCCTGTTTTTTCCTGCATCATGCAGTTTGGTGCTTTTGTATTTCGGGTGCAAGCTGTGGTTTGGGCAAGGGGGGAGGTGGTTTTGATGTGAGCCGTGTGGGGAGGTTTTGACAATGGCTGCTGCAGCAGGACTACCATGTGGTGGGACCACCATATGGTTGGGTTGGGCTGTGTGTCCATTGCTTTGTAGATTCTTTCATTATTGTTCTTGTTTACTGTTTGATTTTATTTGCTGTTTGGTTAAACTGTTTTTTATCCTAACCCACAAGTTTTGCCTTTATTTTCTGATTCTCTTCCCCATCCCACCAGGGGCGAGGGAGGAGTGAGTGAGCGGCAGGTGACTTTAGCTTCTGACTGAGGGGGCTTGGGGACAAACTATGACCACCTGCAGCCTCCAAACAGTACTTTTTCAGACCAAATTTAGACTGTCACCAGATATGCTTAGGAGAAAATGGATAAGTAAAGTGTATGGCATCTCACCACTAAAACTAATCCTTTGAAGCTTGGGTATTTTGGTGTTTCCTAAGTATCTGTTCTTTCATTATTTTTCATATGTTCCATATTTCACATCAAAATAACTCCACTGCAAGTATATATTTTGCTAACTCATCTTAAAACTGTGGTTTGAAGTCTGTTTTTTGGGGTTTTTTTTTTTTGTTTCTTTGTTGTTGTTCTGCTTTGACCTTGGTTGAGAGGAGTGCATTGAGCATCCTTAGAGCTGAGCTAACCTTGCTTTTCATGCCAGAGCCCCCATGGTCAAATTGTGTCTTCATTAATAATGGCTCTTTCCTCTGAAATACTGTGCTTCTCAGCCAAATTCAGTCTCATATTGCTTAAATAAGTACAAAACACTTTAAAGCTACATAATAGGCCTGCATATCTCTCCCTCTTTCTGTATTCTAACTGCTTACTTCATATTTAATATTATAAAACTGCACTGCATTTTTTTACTACTCTAGATGCTCTGCTTTGTTACCAATGTTACTGTTTACTTAAAAGACAGGATTTCACTTGCTTACCTGTCTTGCTTTTTTGGATTTTTGTTTAAATTGTATTGACTGAAGTTTATGTTGTTTCTTTGCCTCCAACTGATAGTTCTCCTTTAAAAAAACAGATGAACCAGAGTGATTCAACCAATTTTCTAGAGTGCATATGGGGAAAACTTTCTGTTTGTAATGTTTTCAAATGGAATCAGTGAGACTGTGGATAAAACCCTAATATTCCATGACTTGCAGAAAAGGTCTAAGCATTTTTCGGATGGTGTCTTCTGTTAGAATAGATGAAGGGTGCACTCCTGCTGCAAAAATCTATTGAGATTTGGCCTCTTCACAGCCCCTGAAAAATGCAATGAACAGTGCAGGTACCTCACTGCAGGAAGCTAATTGTGACAGACTGTTTTAGGGAGGCAGGGACAGGGACTAGGAAAACTTGCCGGCTTTCTTTGGTACCTGGCTGCAAAGGTTTTTGATTTTTTTCGTAGAGAGTCTATAAAAAAAGTCAGGTACTAAAGAGAAGTGGGGTTGGAAAACCTGTGAGAAGTTGCCAGAGGACATGAGATGAACTCAGGCAGAATTTGGCACATTAGGAAGAAGACTGCTAGTGGGACAGGGCTTGGTGGGCAGAGAACAGAGTGGGGAGTCTTAGAGAATGAAAATAACTTGGGCAACAGGGTGGCCTAAAGTGGACAGAAAAGATTTAGTCTCAGATATGTGAACCAGTATTAATATAACAGGACACAATCAGTTCTGTTTACTGTTGTTGTCATTACTGAAATGGCAGTTAGTTCAAGCATCAGAGGTTTCTGGTATATCTAAGGGTTTCAGCAATGCCAGTCAGGCCAAATATAATGCCCCATTGTGAAGTCTGGAATTATGTTTTACTTTAAGTATTTTGTTTAAAAAAAGAACAAAACCAAAATACAACAACACAACAAAAACCCCCTAAAACATATTAAACCCATTTTCAAAAAAACCCACCAAAAAAAAAAAAATCAAGAAAACTCACAATAAAGGTTGCAAAGTCAAGCACTGCTCATCTATGTGAGCAGGTCCACTTGTAAAATCTTCGGTTGCCTGACTTGACACTACACAATTTTTTTTCCCCTCACATGATCCTTCCAAAATACAGTGTGTAAAATGGTTAATGCTTTAGTAGCCTTGGTTTATTTTTTAGTGAGCCTAGAGTATTTACACAAAAAGAAGCAAAATTAAGGTTACCAAGGCAACTTTAATTTTGTCAATTCCTAATTTTTATTTCTTGGCTTAGCTACCTTAATGAGCTGGATTTTTTTTTTTTTTTTTTAATATAGGATTAGTTTTGCTTTGTGAGAAGTATGTTGGGAATCTACATTAATGTACTAAAATAAATTACCAAAAATGTCATAATCTTTAGTGGTATGTGCTTTATGCTCTTAGTTTCAAGGCTGTAAGATCATACAATATATCACTATTTAAAAGTCCACATATTTCTTCCTTAGGTCCTGTGACATCTAAACCCCTTAAGGTCACTGGTATCAGCTCCATCATGACATCCTAACAAGCACCATGTTGGTGGTGATATATCAACCAACCACCGAACCATGCTGAAACATGGAGCTGGTGTGCACTGAATGGAGGGTCAGGTAAGTTCTTGTTTATTCATAATACTGTCTTGAATATATAATCTCAAAAAAGCATAAGACTCTTAAAAATCTGTGAACGGTCATAAGATTGGTAATTGATCCTCTCCTTTCATCCAGTCACTAGAGGCTCCATAACCCAGCAGGTTTTGTCATCTGATGCTTGCTGTGCCATCATGTTAAAAGGAATTGACAATTTAATAAATCAGGCTTGGTGACACTGGGTGAGAAAAAGATCTCTCTTTTTTTACCTCCTGTAAACAGCAGTGTGCTGAAATGTCTTACATTACCAAGTACTTGCAGGGAACATATGATACATACTGCTAAAGTCGATGGATTTCCCAAGTCACCTTCAGAGCTGGTGCAACTGTTTGGAGATTGATTCGTTTATGTAACAGTTAACATCACCTTTTCTATCTTGTTTATAGGCCTGGAGTGAGGGCAAAAAGAGAATTTACTTTGTTGCTAAAATAATTAGCTCATACAAAAGCAGTAATATGTCAGTTATGTCAGGACCAAACAGATTGAGTCAAATTAAATGATTCTGTGCCAAATTATGTTTTCTGTGTGTGAAGGTATTCCCCTTCCTCTAAAACAAATACTGGCTATCTTCTCAATCATCTAACAGATTTACTTAATTTTTCTCCTAGTCATACAAAATATGCTATATATTTAAAGGTTTTTAAGTGGCTTTTAAGTTTATGTTTTCAGTTGGAAATGCCTGTCATTTCACAGATTTTGATATTAGTCTTAACAATTTAATTGGAATTTATACTATTTTAACAACAGGATAAGAAAAGAAACTTAATATTTGGATATTCATAATATAAAAATAAATCAGTTGCTTTCAACTGGATAGTTATATTAGATAAATATGTTGCTTGTTTTTTATCTATATGTATAATGATCATTAGAAGTTTAGCTAGGGAAACTTAGAAAAGGCAACTATTTAAAATGTGCCTTGCTTCTGTATGATAAATACATTGTAATCTGGTAAACCCAAGAGTTTTAAAAAACAGAGATATTTATTGTGATGGCAAGTGTGTTAAACACAGTAGTGACTTTCTAAATTCTGTCATTTTTATCATGATAATTTGTGCTTATTTCACTTTGTTTTTCTCTTTGTGCTGAGCAGCACTGTGGCAATTTTATTAAAAAACTGCATCCAAGAATGGTAAT
This sequence comes from Nesoenas mayeri, assembly GCF_963082525.1. Classification (NCBI taxonomy): domain Eukaryota; kingdom Metazoa; phylum Chordata; class Aves; order Columbiformes; family Columbidae; genus Nesoenas; species Nesoenas mayeri. The sequence continues at coordinate 90,142,701 of NC_137543.1, read as the reverse complement.
CTGTACTTCTAGGGAGGGTGTGAATGGCAGTTAAACATGCTGGAAGTCATCTGCCTATTCATTTTATTTACAGCATATGCCAAAGTAGAATAGAACAGTTCTTTGCTCAACATTACGTTTGTTTAACAACTTGCATCTAATTCTGCCCTACAGTTTAAAACAAACAAAACAAAAAAACCCCAAACAAATGGCTGGTCTGGCTTTTTTGGGCAGCTGTTTTTTCCGTTTTTGCATATGTTTCATAAACATAACACATAATGATCAGCAAGGTTTTTCTTCTCTGTTAGTGGACTGAATGATGAGGGTTACACTATCTCAAAAGTTCCTCTACAATTTTTTCTTTCACCTGAAGTTATCTCAAATTCTGAAGTCTTTGCAGTCACTGGTGATAATAAAATGTTGGTTTATAATGTATTTGGGGTTTCTTTTTGAATTCTTTGTTAAAGAGTATAGTCATCCATGGTGGCCACCCATTCATGAGTTGACATCACACAATATTCTAATGGTAGCTCTTCTAGTATTTAGGTAGAAAAGTTACTGTACATTCTGTTTCTCTAGCCGCCTTCTAGCCATGCAAGTTTGGCTTTGGGTATGCTCTTTTTTATTGCTGTTGCTTCTGGTGATATATGTGTCTGTTACATTATTGGGAAACATTTTCACAGAATCACAGAATGGTTGGGGTTGGAAGGGACCTCTGGAGATCATCTAGTCCAACCCACCTGCTAAAGCAGGTTCAACCAGAGCAGATCGCACAGGAATGGGTCCAGGTGGTCCTTGAATGTCTCCAGAGCTGGAGACTCCACAACCTCTCTGGGCAGCCTGTTCCAATATTTTCACAATAGCCACCTTCAGTTTAACTAGAAAAATAACTTTCTGACTTTTCAAGTTGTGTATTATAATCTAATTAATTCAAATTGTCAAAGTTTTTTTTCCCCAAATATCTTCTTTACCCCACTGTTTTCTAGGACTGAAGTAATTGCCTGTACTGAATCTATGGTTCATGTAAAAAGAAATAAATACATGTTTTTGATAGCTCACTGAAATTGGTGTAATAAAAAGAAAGAAAAAAGAGAATTTGGGTTTGTACAGTCAAAGGCCTGATTACTCGTAGTGAACTAGCAGCTTTGCTAGTAGGTAGGGAGTAGACCGATGTGCTGACAAGATACCTTTCACATTGGTATCTGTTTTCTTTTTTTAAATCAAGTAGTCAGTTAACAAGCCTTGTCCTAGTCAAAGCACAGGTCAGTCATTACAAATTCATGAAGCAGGTAGACAAGTTGCTCCCATGTTCACAGTGAGGTATTTTGAAGTAACTCAGTTTTAAAGAAGTTGGGGAAGTACAGGGTTAAGCACTTTACATCATTACAACATTTATTTTATATCATTACATTATATCATTACAACAGTTATTTTTGAACTAGTGGCATATGGCAATCCAGATTTTGTCTGAGGTTATGTATGAAATGTGTCATTACCTGATGAATGCGTTACCTCTGTTTCGGAAGTGAAAAGGACAGTTACAGACTGGGCCTCTGGAGCTCTCCCTGGAACGATGCTTGTAATTACTGCAAAGGTTAAGAACCTACTTGAACTTTTCACACCTAGTTCTGACTTGAGTTTTGCTATGCTGTCTGTACAGAAAAGCAAACTTCACATTAACACAGTTTCTTTCTTACGCAGCCTCTTTGAAGGGCAAACTAAATTAGCCGTGTTACCTGCCTGTGGCTGTCTCATGGTTGCACAAAGGGCCCTGACCCCATGGCAGAACAGAAACTGTTGCGAATCACAGCCAGTTTATTGTGGTGTCCTGCAGCTGATGGTGGAAAGGCACAGAGATGCTGCAGCTGCGCTGCCTGGGCCGTCGGTGCTGCTGCGCAGCGCTCCAGGGTGCCCAAGCAAGGAGCCTCATTGTATCTTCTTCCCAGAATCATCTCTTCTTATGCCTAGGCTGACAGATGCATTAGGGAAATATATTTTAGAGTCTATTGGTACTGTAAAATTTAAACTTCAAAAAAAAAAAAAAAAAGAAGCCTTTAAACTGAAAAAGATCTGCTGTCACAGATGAGTTATCAAAGAAGCGTAGGTAATGGTATGCAGGGAACGGCCTTTCCTGGCTGTCGTGTCGTGCTGGTGCATTGTTGTTTCTTTTGGTTTTGTCCAGAAGGGGGCAGAAAATGAACAACATCAACCTGGCTTTTACTTTTCAAATGCTTTTTCAGTGACCCTCTTTGCCTATAAACCTCAGTGCAGACTCCCTACTGACTTCTAGAGTTTGGACTGATGATTTCTAATTTATTTGCTACAAGGATAGCTGTAATCTATGACTTGGAAATCTTCATTCTTGTCAGTATTAGGCAGAAGAATTTATTTAGTAAAATCCATTTCAAGTTTATTAAAAAGGCAGTTCTATATGAAGTTTTAGGACTTTTATGGCTACAGTATTAGGTGTTTTTGTTTTAAAGGGTAAAATAATAACGTAATGTGGTTTGGTTGTTTGGTTAATGTCACCTAAGTCTTGCATACATCTCTCAAATGTTTATTTTCTATATCAAGTTAAGGTAATACTACAATGCAAAATAACGTTCTCTTGGCCATTTTTCCCTCATCAGAAAATAAAACAGAATACGCTAAATATATTAATGCTTTTAATTCACTTATTAATTAATGCATTTGTATACGAGGATGGCTTGTGCATTCTGCTGACAGTGTATGCAAGAAAAGTCCTTAATTCACATGGAATACTAGTGATACTAAACAATACAGCCAAATCTTATTGTCTTATTTCAGTAGAAGAGTACTGTTTTATCATCTAAAATTTTATGGAGGTGTACCAAATTATTGATTTGGAGTATTGTTTTTGTTTATGACTATTTGGGAAAACGCTGATTAATACCTACTACCATTGTGAATTTCTGGAAAGTGTGTGGACGTAATTCTGTTTAAGTTACAGATCAAGTAGTTAGCAGCAAGCCACAGAGAGAGGGCAGCCTAACCTTTCCAGTTGAGTTTTATACAACAGTTCATATAAAGACTAGGAAATCATAGTCGCATTTGCGTGGATCAGCTGCCTATAATCAGTGTTCAAAAGCTAATTGGGAAGAACGAAACTGATTCCTAACGAGTGATTTATCAACTGTTTCTTTAAAATTGTAAGTGTTATATAGTGTGTGTGGGACCTTAATGGAGTATAAAGCTTGATCAAGAGTACTCAAGACCCTTTAATCTTAATGGGCTGAAATTTCCCACTGTCTCAAAGACTCTTTCTTTACATCTGAAGAATGAAAGGTTAAATTATCCATATTACAATTCCAGGTTCCTTTAGACTTTTTGCTCCTTAACCTTAGAAGATGGAAGCAACCCTCCTAGTAACAGTGTCTTCTTTCTTTTCTCCTTAAAGAAAAAAAAACACGTCAGAATTTGTGGGGAGTGTGCACCACAAGCACTGCACAAGATCAACGCTGTCTGCGATAATATCAGAATTCTCAAATCTGTATTTAAAGCTATTACATGTAGTGTAAATAGGCAGCTATACTTGCATGTTTTAAGGAGCAATTCAAATAGCTAGAAAATCCAAATAGCTCTACCTTTCTATAAAGCATTTAATCCTCTAACAAATGAAGGTTGTTCTGTCATTGTCATTGTGAAAGGCATGTCCTTTAAATATGCAAACGTACAGGTTTAATTCTGATTTCAATGAGTAAAAATGATAACAATAATATTTTTCTAACTTGCAAATTGGCATGTTATACTTTTGAACAACTGTACTTGTATTGGATTCATGAAGATATTACAGAAATTAGCCCCTGCATTTTTGATCTCTGCTTTATATCACTAAAAAAGTTCTACCTGCTCTGTAGGAGTTTAGAATCTAGATATTCGACCTTTTTTTCATGACAGACAGTTTTTCTTCTTGAAATATTACAAATGTTTAGGGAAGAGGGAGAGAAAATAATACAAAGAGTTATTTAGAATGGCACAGCTTGCCTTTCAGAGTTGGCTTTCAGTTTGAAAATTGCAGATTTTTCCATTATAGGGCTTTGGTTCTACAGAGCTCATTGTTTTAGCTTTACACTTTCTATGCATCGAACACTTAACTCCCTTGAGTACTGAAGTTTTCTCATGCAAGTTAAGGACTATTATTCTTAGAGCAATGTAAGCTCTATTTCTCTGGTGCAAGAACGTGTTAATCCGCACAGATAACTAAGGATTAAATCAGCTTTTGCATCTTTCTTGGTTTTGGATACTGTTGTATAAAATAACAGCTATATGACTTACTCTTAACTCAGAATTAGCAGGAGTACTCTTACCAGTAGAAGTCCTGAGTATAATATAAACTAATCTTATTGTTTTCTGAAATACTTTGTTTTCAAAATAGCAGGACTTAAATCACCTTCATAAATATGTCATAAAAATAGCTGTGTTGTCATTATAGTGTGTTTAAAGAATGACTAATCCTGTTTATTATACCTAACATGTGAATATAGTATGTGTATTTGGAAATAGTATTTACTTAGTAATTAATTATTTACAGGTATGATTCAAAAGAACATGTTTCCTTTTGCTGAGTGCTGATCAATAATCGGGATAGAGATGCAAGCACCTTTTAAACCTACTGTAATTGACTTCCACAGGACAAGGATTTTGAAGTGTTTTTTTTGCTTATGTTTCTCCCTTTGAAATCGTTGTGTTACACATGTGATTCTACAGCATTGTGAATTTGTGGACAACCAATGCTTCCTCTATTGTTGCTGATTTTTGAGGAATTTGAAGTGCTTAAGACATGGAGTTAAATGGTGGTGTGGGGAAAAATCTGGAAAATTAAGGAATTTGGAATGGCAGACCTGTGCCGGCCTTTTAAAATGTTTTACAATTGTGTTCCCTAGAAATCCTCTCTTTGTATATAAGCACACATATGGGGTTTGTGTACATTATTTTTCCTTCTAAATAAATCCCACTTGCTCGCCTGAAAGAGTACCGTGTCATGCAATTGAGAAAATAGAACTTGTCTTTTTCATCCAGACAAAAAAATCCTAGAAGACTTGGGTGGACCATTAAAACATCAAAATACAACAATCTAATATAATCATGTTGCATTATGTATTATTGGCTGTTAGTAATTACTCAATGCAGCCAAGTATATTGTTATGACAATATAAATGAATAGTTGAAAGGTAATAAAATAATAACCAAAGTACTTGATTGTAGACAGGTCTGATAGGAATGTTGTGCCCTCATCCCTCCCATAATGATATCATCTTTCCTAACTAATAGCTTTAAACAGTCATGATAAAAGACATTAAAAGCCTGAATTAACACAGTAACTGAGAAATGTCATCCCTTCAGACCGCTTATACAGGAAGAATAGATGATGATTTTCCAGTTGCAACAAGGTTCATTTCCTTTCTGACAGGAAGTGTTCCTGTAGATAGCTCTGCAGAAACACATGGGAATGTGTGTGGGCATCAAAGCCTTTCACCACCAGCACTGCCAATGCAAAACACTGCTCGAGACCTCTCTGGCACAGCTTGTGTTAATGCATACAGGTGGATTACATGTATGTCATCTTTATGTTACCACTTAGATAAACTGCTTAGGGCAGTTGAATGTTGTGTAGGAGTACTGCTTTTGTGCTGTGAAAAGGATTTCTTGACAAAAGTGTTGCGTGGGGTTTTTTTGGTGTGTGTTTTTTTGTGGTTTTTTTGTTGTTTTTTTTGTTGTTGTTGTTGTTGTGTAGTTTGTTGTGGTTTTGTGTGTTTGTTTTGTTTGGTTTTTTTTTTTAACCTATTTGTAGTTCTCCCTCTTGCGTTTAATGTGCAAAAACCAAACACTCTGATCCTGATTTAACAAAACAGACAAATTTTTCACTTGAATGGTTTTTTTGTGGCATTGAGGTGTATTGATCTTTAAGGATATGTTTGATTTGCCTTCCTCAATATGGGCATATTTATGGATTATCTTGGTTTAGGATCTATGTTCAGAAGTGACCTCTGTAAAGGTACACATACTGCAAAGACAAGGACAGCTTGTGACCCTGGCTTGTTAACTGAGAAGGATATTTTTGGTAGATCAGGTGGATGTGGACTTCAACCAGTTCATAATTTTCTGTTTCATACTGGTGCTCCATGGCCAGGAAAGAATGGGAGTGTCTGCTCAAAACTTTTTAAATCAACTTGCACATATTGGCATATTTCAAGATTTTTAATATAATAGATTGCTGTTTGGCCACCTTGGCTACATTCCCTTTAATTTTCTGAATAGCTTCCTGCTTCAGTTTTCTGTTTTAAAGTTTAATGTTGAATTTCTATCACAGGCCAGCATCTCTGTGACTGATGCTCTGGGGTTCTTTCTCTCTTTGTCAAGTGATTTGTTTACATAGACATTGGGTTGCTATGGTTATATTAAGTCCATCAGTCTGCCAAAAAAAAGGCACTTGCATTAGAAATTCTGAATTTACACAGGAGACCGTACTGTGCATCACCATCTGACTGGATCTGTTGGATCTGCTCCATCTTGTTGATATTTAAAAAGTGAAGCCTTTCTCCTTTTTTTCTGAAACGAGCATTTTGCAGGATTAGGAAATAAGTTTAACTGAGTGAATAGGATGGAAATGTGCTATGTTGCATTAATGGCCTTCTGAAACCTGCTACTTCATGTGTGCAGTGAGGGAGTGGACAGGACAGTGGGGGGCCAACCTTGTGAGAATATTTAAATAAATCAGCTCATGGAGAACTCATCCTATAGGACCTGGCAGTGTTGCAAATAAAGAATATCCACTTTGTCCATGCTAGCAAAATTAACTTTTCAGTGAGTTGAAGAAATTAAATACTCTTGCAGTAGTTTGGCAGGAGTGCAACACTCTGGTGCTTGAGCGAGGTGAGTGAATGGTGCTCAGTTCTGCAGCCTTGGAGCTGCAGAATCGCGCACAGAGGCAGAGGAGAGAGTGGGCAGGTGTCTGGCAGGAAACACGGGTGTGAAGGGGGCTGATAGACATCTCATGCTACTGGCACAGATGGCACTCAGTTACTGTGGCAGCAAGTATGCCATATCTTCAAAGACAGACATTTACTTTATTAAACATTCTTGGCTTATGTAGAAGGCACAACTGACAGGCTTCAAAAGATACAGGCAAAGGAGAGTGACACCTGAAGAGGAGATAACTAACTTCTCCTAGGAGGCTGGCTATACAGTGTGGCAGGGACTGCTAATGATGTTCAGGTGCATAAGGAGACAAGTGACCAAAACCATGCAAAATAAATTGCAAAAAACAAACAAAATAAGTGACTCTGTAGAAGGACTGCAAATCCAAAACATTCTCCTATTCGTTGTTATGCAGCGGACCTGCTATGCAACCTACAGCAAACATATTTAAGGAGCTTTAGGAAGCTGCTTATTGCCTATGGCAATGTAACTTATTGTCTAGATATCAAGCCCTTGACAACTGCTCCTGAAAATATCATCAGCCTCTTCCTGTTTCCTTCCCTATTGACAACTGGGGGTAAACATAAAAAACCACTTTGATTTCCACATTGTGCTGACTATGCAGTGATCATGCGATGTGATATCCCCCGCATTAATTCTTAAAAGATCACACTAATAAAACTGGAGCTGGAGAGTTACCTGTAGTAATGTTTGTGTGAAATGCTGTCTTCAGGAGAATTGTTATTACACCAGGGTTCATGTTAGGACTTAGATTCTTAAAATATGTACAATTTTCATTATTTTTAACTCAAATGTATTTATTTGTTTGATTTATGGTTTTATTTTTCTCTGTAAAATGAAAATAGGTTTGACTATTTGGGGATTGGACCAAATCATCTCCAGAGATTCCATTCAACCTTCACCATTGTGTGACTCCATTCAGATTTTTCTTTTTTTTCAGTTGGTGGTTTCTTTCTGGCTAGACTTGTTTCATGTTTCCCACTGTAAGCCTAATATTTCAGAATTCTAGTAAATCAGAAAAATTTGAAGATAAGTATTGTAAATTAGAAATTGTCAGGGGGAATGTAAATGAAAGGGGAGGCCAGTCCTTTAAGAATGTACCTCTCAATGTTTTGTTGAAAGTCATTGTTTTCCTTTGTATTTGTGACCTAAATGTTGTCCTTGCTGTCTCTACAGAAAATTATTTGTGTGTTTTCTTCATTAAGTCAAAATGACTTTCCCTTTAGTGTCATTTCCTTTTGCTTCTCGAAAATTTCCTGCTCTGCTATGTTTCCCCTTTCTGAGGGATTGAGTTTGTTTTTAATTGGCGACACAGAGTACGCTGAGAGTTTGCCCTCTGAATTTTGATTCGGAAAAAAAAATCAAAACTAAATGTGGAAGTGCTTCTGGACAGTTTTTCTTCTTTAGACTTATAGTGGAAGATAAATTTAGATGCAGTGGGTCTCTTAATGGTAAAACAGACTGTAACCTTTACCTACCTAGACCATTATCTAAGATCATGCTTCATTAGCAACAAGATCATGTGAAAGATGAGCTGTGGCTTTGGGGATGTGCTGTAAATGCTGATCCACTGACATTCTTTTGAATTTCCCTCTCACACTTTTTGTTCCCATAGAAAATACAACATCTTTCATATTTGCTTTCCATTTTGTGGTAGGTGAGAAGCCTTTCAAGTGTGAGATCTGCTCTTACGCCTCCGTTGATGCAAGCTCTTTGCAGCGGCCCTTCCAAACATGCACTAGTGAGGGGCCATACAAATGTTGACTCTGTTCATATAGTTGGTAAGTGTAAATAATCCCTCTGTTAGACAAATTCTGTAAATCTGTTGGCTTCATAAAAACAACAACAGCAAAAGCCCACGCTTTAAGTATGTGCTCCTACCCATTAATAAAAGCCAAGTCAAGCATTTAAATATATTCCTGTTAGGAGCCTGGCTCTATAAAGGCTTTTTTGTGTAAAGGGATTGCTTTCTGTCCCATCTTTATAGCTCTTTCTGCGTGTAACTACTGCATAGACTATGGTAGAAAATTCATGGAACACTAGTGTGATAAATACAAAAGTGTCAGGTGGAAGAAGGTGATACTGTCTGTGTGCGAAGTGTTATTGGGGAAAGTGGTAGTGACTTGTATAAAAACAAAAATGTGTTCATTCACCAACTGTATGTCTTAATTTGCTGTATTAGGTGCACCGTACTGGTTTTTCACACTGATTTTTTTCTGCAGCTTTGCTTGTAGTGTTTTGATTCCATCTTCCTGCCCCAGTTGATTGAGGACATGCTCACGTCTCTGACAGTGCTAACGTTTCATTTTGTGGCGTTGGCAGAGTGCGTCCTGTGAGGAGTGGGAGCGCTAACTAGTCCTAGTAAAGCTGAAGTACATGTTGAATGTAGGTACTTAGCAGTTTTGGAAGCTGTTTAAATGTTAAATTCTTGTGTGTTTAAACTCTGTATGCTAAATGATGTACTGTTTGCTTTGGTTTTTTTTAGAACTCTAAAGTTTTAAGATAAGCTAATGTCTACAAGTCACTTCTTGAGGTATGAAGTGGTTGGTGGAGAGACAGCTTGATTAGTTTTGGTTTGTTACTTATGTGTGGGAATGCTTAATTTATAATCTATCTGTCTAAATAAAGGCAATTCTGATGACAAAACTAGTGCTCCTTTTGGAGAGTCTTTTGATTCCAAAACTAAAATCTGGAAATGCATCTATCAAAAGTGATAAGATCTCTTGAGCTTGAAGTAATTTCTTTCTTCACCATGAGCTTTGCATTATCTGGTAATGGAATACCAGGGAAAAGGGGGTTTTCCTAACTTTTGTGGCAGCTATGTAAAATTTGAGGGGAACAGTAGTGGTGAACTTCAGACTGTAGAGTGGAACACTGGTAACCTATTACTCTTTATGCATTACTGTAGTAGGCAGAAGAAATGCAGTTTCCTCTCCTGTCAGATAAGATTTAGTTATAGGATACAGCTAAGCATGACAAGGGACTGTCATTAAGTTCTGTACTACTATTTTTTTAATAAACCGTACTGTAATACCTGTTGTAGTATTTTATCTCTTGTTGCAGTATTACTTTACAAGCATATACTTGTACTGATTAGACACATTCCATGCAGTGGAGTGCCAAAACCCAAAGGTTTGTATTCTAGATTTGATATTCCCTGAATCTGAAAGAACTGAGATTTTTATTAGTATTAGTTTATAATTCCATTGTCTCAGGGCAGGATTTAGACCGTAGTAAGTATGTACAAGACCTCACATTTTAATATGGAATGAATCCTTGACAATAGTTGTGTTATGGTTAAGTTCCTTATTTTGAGCTATGTCCCTCTATTATAATGCAAAATAGGTAGAATGAAATGACAAACATGAGGTCAAAGTTTTTTATTTATTCAGACTGGTTTGGAGCTTTTACTACATTGAGCTGGAATTATATGCAGATACACAAGCACATGCAGGTGTGTGAATTTCTGTTTTGTGTGGCTGCATGCTGGTGCAATTGTATCCCAAAGATGTAAATGCATACATAATCCTATTAAGACTGTAAAGTAAATTGGGATGCATGTGCTTGTAGAAGTTCAGATTCTTATTCCCTATACAGAGGTTTTATTTTCAAATAATAGATATATCCACAGGTGCACAACTGACAGTAAAATAGAAATACTGCTGAGAACTTGGTTCAAACTCCACTAACTTACTGCAGTAGTAGAAAAAGAAATGTTGAAAGGCATCATCTTGCTTGTGTAAAATGAGAGACATTTTAGAAGTCCTCACTTGGTAATACAGCTAAGTGTAAGTGAAGTTACTGGGCTAGGAGCCAGAAGAGCTATGTTCTGGTCTAGCTCTACCACTGAACAGAGACATGAGATATTGCTGGGGATGACTCGTCCCCTGACCTACTGCTTGGCAATTTTGGACTTGTGAACACTCCAGTGGGAGACTGACTGCCTGTGTTTGTGCAGTGCTCACTGCTCCTGGTGACACTAATATCTGATACATTTTTAATTTTTTTAAAGCATTCAGAAGAAGAGCTTGGACCTTCACATATGCTGATTTCACACTGGTGAGGCATTTGGCTGTAGTTTTTACTGCTGTTCTTCCCCTGACAAACAACTTTTCTGAAAACACATTAAGAAATATCACCTGGGTTCAGGAACCTCATTAACCAGTTCCTAGCCTATCCTTACCCTCTAATCACTTCCAGTGGAACATTAGGTTCTTCATGCTTGAACTTCCACCAGAGCATCCCAGCAGATAAAGAAGCTGTTGGTATTGTCAGACTTTTGTGCTGAAAGTCAGGGGTTATCTGGAAAAAAAAAAAAGAAGAAACGGTCCTTATGTGGCAATTAAAAGCACTTAGAATGGTCCTCCCAAAAAGCTTTGTGTGTATTATGGCACAGGTGATAAATCCAATGTGCTGAGAGGAGCGTGAAGGTTTGTGTTGCACAAAGGGTAGACATAGTGATTTTTTTGTTCTGATTACCTCTTGCTGATATATTCTGCTTACTTACAAATGAAGTTTGATGTTTCAAAGCAGAATCTGTTGAAATGTACCAAAGCTGACAGTGAACCCCAGAGGTGGTTTCTGTACTACGTCTCTCATTTTTAATACAGGTCTCTATATAAAAACAGTAAATGATTCAGAAAAATCTACTGATGCTGTAGCACTTATATTGTGGTAATAAAAGTTTGTTGAAGGTCTTCATGGTTATTTTTTATAACAAAATGTGTCAATTATGATAAACTAATCCAATGTTGAAGTAAAAATGTAATCTATTGAAATATGACATCAAATAAACTTGCCTTGAAAATACTGTGATTAAATACACCTGTGCCTTTTTTAGCCAAATAGAAATTGTTCACTTTAAAAAAGAAATATTAAATTAGAAGAACAGAATACTTCCTAAATTTAGGGTGTTAGAGGGCTTGTTTTACTATAAGACTCCACATTTATTCTTTGACTATGGTGGTTTTGTGGAGTCTGTCATTAGCTATGAATGTTACGTAGGAAATGTAACGCTTGCTAAAAATAAAAAGCCTAATATCACAACTTCCTGCCAGGCAGAAGCAAATAGTGACCGAAGTGTACCTACACTGTTGTCTTAAACACAGTTGTAAAGAATATACTACTTCAACAGGACAAAAGTTTCCTTTCAGGTAAGTTGTAGATTTCTTGATTTACAAGAAAATATTAGTAAAAGAGTTAAGTGGAGAGCAGCTACTGGAAAATTGTAGGTAGAATCTTTATTAAAGAATTAAAGAGAAACTTTTTACAAATAATAAAATGTTTATACTGTTATAAACTGATGAGCATCACATATCTCATCTTCCTGTTGTACGGTTGGGACAGAAACAGTTGGAAATGTATTACCAAACATAAACACTTGGTTCCTCTTCTTCTGGAAGTATAATAATGGGACATTTGCAACTGAGCACATACATAATTACTAATGGGAAGTATTTTCTTTCCTTAATACAATTTATGTTGCAGCATTTTAACTTGTTTGTACAATAGTCTGATGGATCTTTAACTTGAAATTGCTTGAACAATAAGTACTCATTTACGACAACAACAGTGCTTGACTCTGAAGGATTCCAGCAGCTTTTTCACTAACTTTGCATTGGGGAAATATTTTGATCCTTGTTGATGTTAGGCCCAGAGGATGTTGACTTAAATGTTGATTGTTTAGTAGCATTTAGCAGTAGCAGAAGATGTGAACTGCAGAGGGGATGTAGATGTGTGGAAGTTAATTAACCAAACTGGAATTCAGCCAAAACTCAGCTCAACAATCCCAATCTTGCAAAAAGCACAAGGGGACTTCTAATAGTTGGTAAGTGAACTGAACTTTCATTTTGATGTCACCTTGACAATTGTGGTGTAAGCAATCTAGTACCTACTTTTCTAGGGAATTTATTCAGTAATGTTGTGAAGGATGGTCTATACCACTTACTGAATTACTAGTAATTACTAGAGATGACTTCTGGCAGCATTCTATCCTATTTTTATGTCCTTCTTATAAGCGCCAAGCTCAACCTTAGCATTGGAGAACAGGCAAGAGTACAGCTTGGAGTTGCAGAGCTGCAGGCATGGTGCAGTTGCATGCCCACTAGAATTCTTAATGTGCTGTGGTTTTTTTTTCGCACTGTTAGTGCAGGCTATATAGTGGGCTTGGTAAGTTAATTAGGAATGGGATCTTGAATATAAAAGAAGTGCTTTATTTCTTTTTTATAATATATATTTATTAACCTGTTATAAAGGGGCAGAAACATTCAGCGTTAGCTAGTTTACTGTAAAGACTGACTGCTGATCACAGTTTTTGTACATATAAGGTATAATTTTTAGAGCCAAATTCTAATCTGTTCTTTATACTAGCATCAGGCAGTACAGTTATCCTGCAGTTAAGTGGAAGGTTTCGGTATGTCCTTGTAAGTGACCTTTCAATATGAATATGGCACAATCTATCAGAAATAATTCCCTGCTCTCTATAAAGGAAAAAAACTTAGATACAGAAAGCAATAATCTTGACATTGTTCTTGTTTGCTGTGTAAGACATTTTGGAATACTAGCCTTTTATCTGAAGTCCACACGCTCTGGTCATTCAGCAGTAGCTATTAATGGAGGACTGAAGTGGTTATCATGTAAAACTCTCATTAATATAAAATATTTTAAATACAGTTAGATCAGTACACAATTAGTTTCTAGTTCAACTGTCACATATATTATGGATATTCAAAGTCTACTTCTAACTCCAAGCACAATTTTTCTAGGAACATCTGAGTTAGTATGCTTTTGTTTTCTTTCTTCTTGTAAACCAGTAAACAGTGGGGTGGGTGTGTGGTTTTTTGAATGTCAGCTTATGCAAGTTGAGGGTAACCTGAGGTAGGTTTTCTGTCTGAATGTTATAAAGCTGTTAAATGAGCTGTGCTTCCTCTTGAACTAACAAAGGAATTTGCATTCCTTTTCCTTCTTACTTCCCTTTGCTGTCAGGAAAGGCATTTCATAGAGCAGTAGTTCCACACAGTGCAGCCTCAGCATAGGTTAGAGGCTGTAAAGGAATTGACAAAGGACTCTTTGTCTTGTTATATTCAAGCAAAGGTTCTACTCCCATAAATAATGCATGTTTTAATTGGAAACTGCAAATGGAAATACTGGTCTCTACAGGCTTGTTGATTTCAGTATAATCTGTTAGGGGCAGATTCTGCTCGCATGCTGAACACACAACACATTCCCCAAATTTCTGGTTGGTTGTTTTTATTAGAACTACCTGTGCTAGCAAGTTCCTTCCTATAAATTAAGATAAATGTCATATCTAACTAATCATCTGGGAGTTTCTGTGACCCTAATTTATGAAAGTTAACTAAAATGTTATTATGAGGCTGGGTTCCCACTGGTGTTAGGAATTGAGTCCATTTCCCTTGGTTAGTATTAATAGGATTGTGCACTATGCCTACTGAAAGTATATGTAACTGTTTATAGAGGATGAGTTTAAAAGCAGATAATAAACATACTCATTTCTTGACGGATTTCCCTGGGGTTAATCACATTGTGCCTGATGTTTGCCACAGGTTTAGGCTTGCACAATTACTGGGGCTGAGCAGATATCTGGCTGTTTCACGAAGCTGGAACACTAATCACCTCTATGAGTATGAGCACAACTTTTTGTACCATTTTAATTAAATTGGTTTAAAACCACGCCTTAAGGCCTCTTCTAAACATAACATCCTACCAACTTCAGTAAAGGTGTCTGACAGTTACCTGCATGGTGCATAAGTGTGTGCATACAAATCTGTGTGAAGGCTGTTAGTTTGTTTTGGGCTGGACTGAGTTTTTCTTTTAATTTGGATCATTTCTATTTGCATGCGTTCACCAATCTTGTTTTAAACTTATTTAACAGTGTCAAGACTGATTTTTGCACATTTTTTTACGTAGTTTGTAGATATTAAAATAGCAAATGAGTGTTCCTTCCCCTCGCCTCCACTTGCAGAACTGTAGAAATAAGAGGAATCAGGTTAGAGTGGCCCAATGTCATTTTTTTGCTGCCCAGTGTGTGGACCCTAATCTCCTGCTGTTTGTGGGCAAGCCTGAGCATCATATACTGAGAATGCTTGTAAGAAGTAGAATTTAGGATTAAGATAGGTTTTAAATGTGTAGAACTCCTAAGTGGTGTGGAATCCTTCCAGAAGTGACTGAATGCTGATTTCAGAAAAAGCTTTGAGTGCCTAGAGCAACCCAGTGTCCCAGCATGGGCAGGTATTGAGCTACAGGTGAGCTGGGTGCCTCAGAGTCCAATCCAGAAGATGCTGACATTGAGCAAGGGAGCCTTCAAGTTAGGAAGCAAGGCTGAATTTAGGTGTGTTTTACCCCTAATCTTCAGATTTGGGTACCGCCAGCTGGTCATCTTTCACGCATAAACCCTTACCTCCTTGTTTGATGGCTGGAGTTTGCTTTGACAAAACAGAACCAGGGAAATTCCTGAGGCCCCTACTTTAATTTATTTGTCTTTGTGTAGATACTACGTGACAGTTCATATCAACTCCTTTGCACAGACAGACAACGTTCTGTATTCTGTGTTTCCCAGGAGAGTGCAGAAGGGTAAACCTTTTAGAAACTGGGTTTATCAAGTGCTCCTATGAAAGTGTTATTTATGCATTAGGAGACCAGGCTTCTAATTTCTGTATTAATTTCTGTATGTATTAAATGGAACACAGATTAGGTATCATCATTCCTTGTGGCACATCTTAAATGCTATGTTGTGTAGACATTCTCTTCTTTTTCTGTGGGCTAATAATTACTAAATTAGCCTACATGTGTAGGAATGGTTTCATATGTCATTCTAGCTTTATGGTCAGGGCCCTTTCTTTAGGGGTGCTGGTGAAGGATATCATCAGGCAGAAGAGGTTTTTTGAATTTTTCCTTAAAAGCAAGACAAGAGCATAAGTTAGCCAGGGCTAGATAATTCTATGTCATGTCTTTTCAAATATACCAGTCTTTTTTAGAACAGCACTAAAAATATAGAAGAAAGGTAACTTCCTTCCATTCTTCTCCTAGAAGATTACTCTTGAAAAAAAAAATCAGGATAGCTAATAAAACTGAAAAGATAGGAAGAAGTCTGACTCAGGCAGAATTGCTCAAACCTGATTTTTTTCAAAGGACAAATGGTTAAAGCATTTACTCCATGTGCTGCGAGAGAGTGCATTGTATTGGTACTTCATTCTTTTCTTGATCATAACTAGACAGGATTTAATGATATATGTGATGTACATTCTTAGATTGCATTGCTTGAAATAATCTTGAATAATTTTCAAGTTAATTGAAAACAGAAATCAATCTTTAACTTGATGTTACTCTTTTCAAAGGTCATTCTGCATATAACAGGAAGTATAAAAGGCCAACAGTAATAAATTGGCTACAAACACAGCAGCAGTGTCAGCAGAAAAAACTCAAAAATGTCTATGGATTGTGTTTCTTCATTTACAGTGTGTTTATTATTTTCACAAGAAGCAGCTGCCTTGGGACTCTTAGATGCAGAAAACACATGCCAAGAGATGGCATGTGCAGATGAACCGACAGACATGGGGTAGGTGAAAGTTCTGTGCTGTAAACTGATATTTGGTGTTCTTTTAGGTCATTGCCTTGATAATTCCACACCCAGTGAGTAATACCGTTGTATAGCAGTGACAAGCCACTGTCGCCCAGGGAGAAGGAAGGTCCTTTTGTGTTCCTAACCAGGCATATTCAATGGTATGCCCATAAGCTGTTGCTGAAAGTACTGACTGCATCTAATTGGCATTAGTTTGTTCTGGTCTGAATGATACTGATTAATGGCTGTTAGCAGGAGCAGAGGAATTTTCCTTTTTATAGGTGGGGTTCAGTCACTTCAAATCTTCCTGGAGAACAGAGTGTGCTGCTATAATTATTAGTAATTCTTATCCCTGGGGAAAGGAATCTGTAGCACTCTTCTGTGTCATGTGGAATACTTTGACCAGAATTTTATTTTCTTGCTAGTATGTGTTGGCAAGAAATCATGGCTCCCTGTCCTGTCTGTCTCCCTGCTGGCCCTGCCACTGGGGTTATGTCCAGAATGAGATTGCTCAGGGGGTTGTTCCCAAATTTTTGCTACTGACACACTTACTGTGAGACAGCATCTCTTTTTGGCTCCTAGTTTTTAGGGGTGGGTGTGTCCAGTGTTAGTGTTACAGGATTAAAAATGCCATGCGATGGTAGATACCTGCATTATGTTTATTGTCATTATGCTTTCTTCACATGCAAATACAGGTAAGTAACAACCTGATACAATCTTTTTACGTACTCAGAAAGCATCGCTTCCTCAGCATTAGTTGGTGCGACTGTCTCAAGGCGTTTGATTCTTGTCTGAATTTCGGAAATGATGTCTTGGTGATCGGAATGCCTTTGCTTCACTTGCCAGCTGCTACATGGAGGTGCAGCAGTTTCATTTCCATGTGGCAGCTTTAATTTCTGTTTCCTTAAAGGAAAGTGAGCAATGCAGCACACCTTTCACAGAATGCAATTAAACCTGCTTTAGTCACTGCTGGAGGAACAGGCAGAAACAGGTCATTTAGAAGGAACTGTCTCTAATAAAACTGAGACAAACATGTCCTGTTAGCGATTTGGGAAAATCTCTTCAGGCAAAAAACCAGCTTCCTAAGGATGGACTTTTGCATGGCCTTCCTTCTATTGTATTTTCCTTCCTGTAGATGACAGATATGGTTAAATGCTGGTACCAGTCATGTTATTCAGAGTGAGGCCAAGTTTTCATGCACCAGTGGCTTTACTGCTCACCCTGCTAAGAGGGGTTATGCTGGCTGATACTGAATTTTCCCAATCTGATCTTGTATTAATTTTGAACATTCCTGGAGCCAGATGAGTGATCAATCTTGCCAAATTTTAGTAGCCTAAGAAGTCATGCATTCCATCTACAGTTAGGCAATTGGATTTCTTCTAGAGCCAATGGAGGCAGGATTTATTTCCTGGTAATAATTAATCCCTCTCTGATTGGAGGTGGCGGGGTAGTGAGTTGGTTGCTTCCTAGATGTGGCCAGGGCAGGAAGTGTTCTAACAGCTGGTGCCTCTTGGCGTTGTGACAGGTTCTGCCAAGGCATCTCTTTCCAGGTTAGATTTTCAGTAAAACAAAGTGCTGTCAATACTCAAACTAATTGTTAAAACTCCTTTTGGGGATCTGTCTGAAAATTGCAATGGCATTTAATAAAGAGCAGTCTCTGCAGTCTAGTGCTGAATGTGGAATTTGAATAAGAAAAGCAGTATTGTCCATGGTGTTTTTCTCTACTATGTTTTAGAGAGCTCCTCAGACTAAGATTGGTGAAAGACTCCTACTATTTGACAGATTTGAAGAAAAAGTAACACACCTACTATAGACTGTGAGGCCAAAAGAGATCATGAGATCAACATCTCCCAGATAGCGTACAGACTATACTTAGCTGAGAAGATAAACCATCAGTAACCACAACGCAAAGTGGCTTTTGTAGTATTCTTATTTAAGCAATTCCATGAACAGCAAAACTAATGAAGCCTTGTTTCCAAAGTGTGTGTGTATGTCTCACCTCCTCCCATGTGGTCTCTGTGACATCTAATGCTGTGGCCTGTCCCTCAGTGGCTAATATGAGATCCTCTCTCTTTTGTCTATTTTCACAAATTATTTAAGGATCTAGTATTTTAGAAACCCCCTACCTCTGTGTTAAAGTTAGTTAAAATGGGCCACTGGGTTCCAGGATTACTAAGAGGCAGTGGGCAGACCTGTGTCTGTGTAGAGCACAAATACATATGTTTTATTTTCATAGGAAACTTATAAACAAATTTAGAGTTACGGGTGTGGTGATGTGTTAGAGTATTGAGAAATGACTGATTTCAAAGTGTGATTGGCCCCAAAAAACACAGGAATGCACCTGTGTCAGATCTGCTACCTTGCCTGTTCTCTGTAGTCTATTCTGCAGAACTTCTATGTGCCAGCTTCCCATAGGCAAGAGGTGGCTCGTGTTTTCTGGAAACACTGTATCATTTAAGACCGAAAAGGAAATGTACTGCTTCTGTTCATAATCTGTCTCAGCAACATGTCACAGTTAAAATGTTGCTTATTTTATTTCTAAATTTGTATTGTTATTTTTAGCTTTAATATTTTACTATTGATTCTTACAATGCATTTCTGTGCTGGATTAGACGACCGTCTGAGACCAGTCATTTTTCACCATGAAGGTGTATATGTGCCGTAATTGGATCATTCTTGGTTTTGTTTTTGATAAATGAAGCACATTGAACTCCATAGGCCCTTATGGTAGGGCATTTTCTCTAGCATCCTTGTTACTCTGGCTCTTCTTTTCACTCTGTAATTGCAATCAGTGTGGTTGAAAAACAATTTATAAATTACTTGTCAGATATTCTGTCAATAGTATGCTTTATGGCTGGTACAGGACCTGCAGAAAGAGCATGATATCCTGTTTCCTATCTGCTTTGCACAATAAAAACATATGGTAATGTAAGGATGGCAGCAGCAACTGTTGGTTTGGGGTTTTTTTCTTTTTTTTTTTTTTTTCCAGTGTGGCTGTGAAGATGCTGGTACAGTACAAGCCGTAAAAGCAGCTAATTTGTGAAGTTGCCTTTTTATAATATTTATCTTTAGTTTTGCTTTTACAACTCTTGCATTCATTAGCAAGCATTTGTCGAACTGTGCTGTTCCTTTGAGATCCTCAGATGCCCTGCTCAAAGCCAAGCAGTGTGTGCATTCATGAAGATGCTGGCCTATCACAACATATTTCCATTTTTCTCTCTATGAAGATCAATTTAAATTTATTATTGCCAGCTGTTTCTTTCTACAGCACATATTTTCATATATGATTAGTGATCCTGGTTGATTCAACTCCTTGCCCTGCACAGGGAAAACATCAGGGCTGTTTTGTTATGTTAACTTGTCTGTTTTATGTTATCTTTCATGATGTTAGTTGACAAGTTTTAAAACCACAAGCACAAAGAGCATGTGTTTGACCAGATTTTGGTCTTTCAAAAATGCCCTCTAAAGTAGTAATTTATTTACTTTTTAGCTACAATGATAAACCAGTTTGGTTAAGTCTATGGTTTGTCTCAGTTTTATCCAATGGTCATCTTGTGTTTTGCTTGGGTAAATACCTGCAGCAGTTTTGTTTGCTTGCCCCTGTCTGATGCAGGAGAGCATCGTCTCATTGCCTGCTGAACCCTCTTGCTTATGGAACAGCGACTGTTCCATGCCGACACAGGGATGTGCTCCATCCTTAGTCTTTGAGAATGATCAATAGATTAAAGTTAACCATTTCACCTTATGGCATAGTATTAATCATGCAGAGTCTACTAGTGTCCTTTTATTTTAATAAACATTTTAACCTTACGCATTCAGTGATTAAGTGCCGGCAGGTCATTTTTTGTGTGTGTGCTGCTGCAAAGTTAGACTTAGCAGGCTGCAGGTGTGCCTCTAGCTGGGTGATGTGTTGGATGGGTTTAAGACAAAGCTATTGACAAAATAGATGGGTTGAAAATCAGATTCTTTTGTTGTTACAAAACAGCAAGGCTAGAACGAGATGGCAGTGGTTGAAGCACATGCTAGACAGACCATATGTTCCTTACAGTGAAATGAAGCAGTGTTGTATATCTGTATCACTAAGCATAAGGGCAACAGCTCCAGCTTCCAGAGCTGCTGGCAGGAGTCCTACATAGAAGAAATGTACTCTTCCTTCATCCTTTAAAAGTCATTTAGGAGTGAAGCCAATGTCTGTTCCTGCCTGTCTCATGCTAGAGCAAGATGTACTAGGAAAACATGCCTGATGTAAAGGAGTGGACATCATTAATATATTTAAACTATATATGCAATGAAGTTCTAAAATGGTCAGCCAAAATCATCACAAAGCTGTCACTCCTGAAATACAGGACTGCAAAGGATCTCTGGGTCATCAAGCCTCATCCATGCTCTCCCAAGAGTTAAGGGAGTTCTGAATAATTTCTCAAATTCCATTTTGAGATTTGTCATTTACCTGTCCTATTGGGAAGCTGTTCCAGAGTTCACATTCTCTCCTACCTTAAAGTCACCTTCTAATTCTCACCACAAATTCTGGATGTATTTTCTGTATTTTGATGTCTCTCTGCATTTGCTCTTAGAGCTTTTCTTTCTCTCCATGGTGCTTCTTTTGAGAATGCTCTTCTAGAGAGCTCTTCTGCAGAGCTTGTAAGCAACCAGAAGAAACAGGAACACTTCTCCGTGATGTGTGGTAAACCAAGGTTTTAGGCAAGACTTCCTTTATGAACTGTGTTTGACACGTTAGAAATGGTACTAAGTTCAAGAAAAGCCTTAAGAACATGTTTACATTCACTGTAAATGTATTACTCTGGATTGGAGCCATGTAGTTTCCCCGTAGGGTTCTCAGATTTTTTTAAAATTATCATGAATGATGAGGGAAAATAATAATCGAAATAGTCAAATCAGAAGTTGTGGATCTGCAGGACATCATCTTGTGCGAAGAAGAAAAGAGGGACTCATCAGCGAGGACATATTCTGTCAGCCTGTGGGCTTTTGTGGGACTCTTGTCTGAGTAAAAGCACAGGGACCAGACCCAAGACAGCTACTGGTAACACCGTGTGAGTTTAGATGCCAGCAAGCAGCAGCTGATTTGTCACTTCTCTAAAACTATAAGTTGGAGCTGGAACATTGTGAAAGTGTCCAGAAGAGGGCTATGACGTTTGTGAAGGATTTGGAGGGGAAGCCGTATGAGGAGCAGCTAAAGTCACTGGGTTTGTCCAGCCTGGAGAAGAGGAGACTGCAGGGAGACCTCATGGGCCTGCAGCTTCCTCACAAGGGGAGGAGGAGGGGCAGGTGCTGATCTCTTCTCTCTGGTGACCAATGACAGAACCCGAGGAAATGGCAGGAAGATGTGCTGGGGAGGTTTAGGTTGGACATGAAGAGAAGGTTCTTCCCCTAGAGGATGGTGGAGCACTGGAACAGGCTGACAGTGTTCAAGAAGAGACTGGACAATGCCCTCAGACACATGGTGTGAACTGTGGGGTTGTCCTGTGCAGGGACAGGAGTGGGACTCAATGCGCCTTGTGAGTCCCTTCCAACTCAGGACATTCTATGATTCTGTGATTGCTTGTAGTGGTGGGATAGGGTTGCAGTGTCAGAAATATGAACATAACTGTTAAGTCAACTGTTTGAGTGCAGTGTAATTTGTTGAGGAAATTCCAGCTCTAAGGTGTGTCGTCTGTGTCCCAGACTATCCCCAGGTGAAACACTGTCTTCCTGTGTTGCTGGACATTGAAAACTTGCTCTAGAAGGTGGAAACAGGACACTGTTACTTTACTTGATTGTTAACATTAAAACTAATGGCAGCTTAATTTTAATCTACCCTTAGAACTGCATTTTAATATTTTCTGATTTAGGTCACCTAAAGTTTAACTCAACAATTGTGTGTTTGACCTGGAGTATCTCAGGTCTTGTCCAGATTGTGTAGGGAAGGTTAGGTGAAGTGCACTGGCAGAAATCAAGGTGAAAAAACACATTCCCTTTATCTTCTCTAGGCAAGGGATTCTTCAACTTGTTAACTAAGGCTGATGCTTTTTCAATGCAGAAATCCTCAGTGAATAGCAAATGTTTTGTTCTCATCGGAGAGCTCAATTTCTGTACGTCACTGCCGGCTACTTGGGGGTGCCATTAACAGTGTTTTAGATTTTTGAGGGAAATACCCAATTGCTTTGTGGCTGGGAGAGGAGTCTGAGTAAAAGTGCTAGTTGAAGATCTAGCTGTTGACACTTCTGAGCTGTTTGGTAGAAAAGGGAGTTGTTCCAGCATGCAAGCAGTGAGAGAGCCAAATCATCCTCAGGTAGATTTGCTGGAAGGCTGTGTTTTTTCTCTTCATTAAGGAAAAAACAAAACAAAGCACAAATTTTTTTAAAGGCATATCATTGCAGCTTCACAATTTGCATGACTTTAAGAAGTGACTCTACACACCTGATCTGGTAAGTCTGCATAGAACCGTAGTTGTATAATCTCACCCTTTTCACAAATCCCACTGTCTTTTATGTGGTGCTCTAACTAAATCAGAAGAGAGATAAAAACAAATAAGCCCTGCCTGTGACTCAGGCATGGGTAAGACAATGACAACGCAGTCAAATGCTGAAGAAAATTGCTCAGACTATGAGAAGTGTAGCTCTACACCCTTCATCACCCACCCCCGCTCTCCTGTCCCCACATCCCATCTCTCACCCTCGGGGTCTCTCTCTGCTTGTTTCAGGTCATGATGTTACTAGCTCTGATGCTGTACTCTGCATACTGGGTAGAGGAATGAAATGTGCCTGCAGGTGACATAGAAGGTAAATCTCTCTTGTTCACTTTGGCTTTGCCTTCTGACTTATGCACTCCTGGGTTTGGTTATGATGTCATTTGCGAAAAAGTAGAAGGGATTGAGCCATTAGCAATAAGTCATTTCCTTCTTTTTTCGTAATTTTCTTCTCACGAAATCCTTTCACACTATTAGGCAGAGCACTGGCTCTGCATCAAACCTGCCTGAAATCGTGTTGTGCTGGCTGCCATCCAGGAAAGGAGAGAACAATTTACATACCTCTCCATGCAGTGACAGCTGAAAAAAAACTGAGAAGTGCTACATAAGTCTGAGAAGTGTGAGGGACATGTGGCTTAGTGGTTTCCTCAGTGCTGACAGCAAATGTAAGGGACTAATTTCATCCTAGCACTGTGTGTATGCAGCAGCAGAAGTTAGGAAGCCCACAGAATCAGAAGAAACTAATATATACCACAAACTTTGACACTGATGGGTCTCCCAAGAGAGTATGAGAAATACAGTGCTGCTAGAAGGAGGCTTGGGCCTATGAGAAATGGCATCATGTTGTGCTGTTCAACTTGCACATCAGTATGTTTTTTTGAGGTCAGGTCTGCAGCTGGTATGAATCATGACAGTAAAAAAAAAAAAAACAAAAAACAAAACAGAACACAAAAACCAAAACACGTGGATTCAAATTGCTCTTGTATTCTTTAATTTTTCCAAAACATATGGCAACTGCAAAGCCATTTGTCTTCATTAGCATGAAGCAAAATTCCTAAACACTTAGATAATTTAAGGAAAAAAACCAACACATCTTCAGATGAAGATGTCACTTAGGTCCAGCTACAAACCACCCAACCCAATCACATTTATAGAAAGTAGTTCAGAATTCAGCATCACTAGCACCAAATGCTGCTGCAGCATTGGATTTAAAGCCAAGTTGTCTTCTGCTCTTGCACTGATGTAAATTTGGGTCATATCCAAAGAAATTAGTGGGCTTGCAATAGTGTAAGTGAAAAAACTGATTGTCTCCACTGGAGTATTTGGGACTTATCTACAGAATTGAAATTCCATTTCTAATAAGGGATGGTGTCAGGTTAGGATGTTTGCTTATAAATCCCTTTGCAATATAGCTGTGCTGTTTGACATGAACAGAATCCCCCTGGAGAACCACACAGCAGGGACATCTGTAGCCAAATCCATGTTGTGGCTGTCTGTTGGCACAGCAATATCAGCCAGGCATATGAAGAGGTGTGATCTCTGGCCAGTGGATCCAGGCTAGGAACATTTCTTAATGCAAATGCAGTTACACCAGTGTAACTTATATAGTTATTGGACGGCTTTCAGAATGGTCGTCAAATACAGTGGTTGTGCTGCTATCAAGTTGCATCCGTGTTAAGGATGTTCTGCTGGCTGCATAGGCTGCAATAGTTACTCCAGCAAAAGGTCCTATTAGTATAGATCAGATACATATCTTTTAAGACCTGACTTCTTTATCACAGCAGTTAATAATTAGCAGGCTTTAGGCAGATGGAAGATCTGAGTTTTTCAGCAAACTGTGGAAGACAGGTTAAAGCTGCCAAAACCAGCCCAAGCATCATGGTGCTTATGAAGCAGTAATTGTGGTTCCCTCTTGCAAGCACAACATGGAAGAAAATTAGATTTTTAAAAGTATGTGTTTTACCCACAAGCCAGTAGGTTTTGGTTGCTGGGTTTTTTTTGTGTGTGCGTTTTCTTTTAATGGTGGTTGTTGTCTAAAGTTACCAAAATACATGATATATAATACTGAGGGAAGTAGAAATGTTTTGCACAGATTTAAAAGCATAACACAGTGTTTGGTTTTGACTGATGAAGGAGAAGCAATACCGCATATCACCTGGATATAGATGTTTACCCTGCAACCTAACTCTCAGTGGTTTTGGAGCCCATCTGTGAACCCAGTCTCCAAACCTCGTACTTCCCTGGGAACAGCCGATGCTTCACATCTGAGTTATTTTCTCCCTCCACTTCCTTATTTATGGAGCGTTTCTCCCAGTCTGGAAGAAGTGCTGGGGATCTTTTGCCCAGTTAAAAATAAATAGGGTTCCAGAAATGAATAATGAACAAGACCAATAATATTAAATAACCAAGCTGCTCTCTTAGACTAAAAAAAAAAAAGAAAATGTAGCTTTTTCTAGATATTTGCTTTATTTTAGTAATATGATTTGCAGTAATGCTTTCAACATGGAGATTCTTAGATAGTTATAACTCTTCTGCTCTGTAATTTGTTGCAGTTTTGTACAATCTAGATGCTGATACTGATGGCAGAATGGGGAAAGTGGGACAAACTTGTTCTGATGTGTACGCTAGCACTTGCATTAATCTGCGGTTTATATGTGCCTAGAAGGATTCATCCCTCCCCTCCAAGTATGTGTCTGGGATTTGTTACATTCCAGTCAATGCAGCATAAATCCTTGTTAGATAGGTTGTAATGATTCTTACTATTCAGCTAGGGCATGTATCTGATGACTGTAGCCATTTACTAGTAGATTTTGATACAGGCTTCTACTGAAATGTGTAATAAAGCAACCTTTGAATTTTTAATATCTCATATTACAAAAGCTAGTGTTATTAATTCTGCCCCTTCACACTGACATTTTGCATGCTTATCATAGGAGAGGAACAAGCAGACTTCCAGACAGTGAGGGAGATCTTTAATCTTTAAAAAACCAAATTTCCCTGAATATGTTCCCAAATTAAGGCATTGCAGAGAAAAATATCAGAAGAGAAGGAAAAAACCTCTAGAGCCAAAAGCCAAGAGAAAGAAATTTCTGTATGTGTGATGTGAAATGGGGCTGAGAACTAGTGAAGCACAGTACCACCAGGAGAACTACTGCAGTCAGCACTGCTGGGAAGGGCTGTGGTGGAGCAGCTGGTTCTGGTAGGCAGATGCAGAAGCCTTCGAGGCTATGTTTCTCTGCAACACATCTGGGACACTTAAACCTATTTTTAATGACATGAATGCAAAAGGATGGAAAATGAAGCTCAGAAGTTAGTTTTAGTGCAATACAGTAAATGACCCTAGAGCCTGATCCAGCGATGTGGTGAACATTCTTCAATATTATCTCATAAAAGCAGGCAAGAAGAGTGACCCTTCTTCCACATGGACTCCCACAGATCATCTACCCTGTGTCCAAATATTTCATAGAAAAGCACACTAGCTAATAACAGGGTAAGCAGAAACAAAGTGATGAGCTCCTCTTGCTAATCCAAAACTGTCATCTCTGCTGTGTTTTAAAAAGAATCTTTTCTGGAACTTCTCCCATGCATCTATTAAGGAGATAACCTTTTGAGGGGATGAATTCTAGTTTTACCCTACAAATTTCTATTTGCTGTTACAGTGTCTCTCGTGGGAGCCAGTGGAAAGTGACTTCAAAATCATTTGCTATTCACTATGGTTTGGCATCTTTGTGTTGCTGATCAGATTAGCACCACTGAACCATTTTGCACACTTATCACAGGAGAGGAACAAGCTGACTTCCAGCCAGCAGGGGAGATCTTTAAACTTAAAAAAAACCACCAAATTCTGATTATGTCAGGTGGGCTGTGTAGAACATGTTACAACTTCACATACTTATTGTGGAAAGGGCTTTAGTATTTGAAAATTGCAGAGACTTTTACCTGATTCTTACCAGTGAGTCAGTGTAGTTGTCATGCTACATTTAGTAAGCCCTGGAGAAAATAATGTAGTTTTGATAGCTGTTATGTGATTTGGTCTGTGTCACAAATATGCCTTTAATTCACAGTTTGCTCATAAACAACTGAAAATGACTAAATGTCCAGGGCTGAGTTTCTTCCTTTGTGGTGTGAAAAAGCATCCAAACAGACCCTTGCCCAGATAGCACTGATTTGTCAGGGAATGATCTTGGGAACTTTCTAAAGCAGAGAAAAGTTTTGATACCCAAGTGAGTTTTGTTAATTCAAATAACCATACAATTTGCAGATCTCATTATTTACTGTTGAAGTCTCTAAAATCTGATGTCTAGGTGGCAGCCTCGTAATTCCTCCTATCATCAAACTTACTACCTTCTGTCTTATTGATGGAGGGACTTAAAAACAGCTTCACTCTGAAAATGTAAAGTACAAAGCAGGAATAATTAGCTACCTGGAACAGACAGGGGAGCTCTCTGTGGGGATGAGAAGATGAGAAATTTTACTGCATCAAGCAAAGGAAGATACAGGATTTAAAAGCAATAGTGGGGAAAGCTTTTTGAAATGAACTGCCAAAGCTTGTGCTGATCAGACATGATGAAAAAGCTGGCCAGCTCATCTGGAAATGGAAAGCACCCCTAAAGAAAGTTCAGGAGGCCGTTCCAATTTACTGACTTTCAAGGTACAAGATCTATCCAGACGTTTGAGCTATTCTTGCAGCACTTGGGAATGCATATTTTCTTAAGAGGTATTACGTAGTCCTGAATTACTCTGGTTGGAGGCACTCTGTCATTCTCATTAGCCTGAGAGATGGATAATGCAAGCCAGAGGCAGACATGATTGAGCCACCTCTCTGGAAGGCCCATGGTGGTTAATTCATAATGTTCTGTAACCTCATTATAATTGCTCTTCTGAGTGCGTAATAACTCACCTAACCAGCTGCAGTAGTTTGAGAGCAACCCCTGTGGCTGTGCAGGCTGAAGGGAGGATGTTTCTTGGAGGTTCTTGTTAACTTTTGTAAGTTTGCATAGGCAGAACTATATTCCTAGGTGTTTACCATCACTCTAGCAGCCCTGCTTCCAAACTCTGCCCTTAAAGTCAGCGAAGCAGGATGCCAAGCTTTGACTCCATCAGGTCATGACAGCAGCATAGGCGGCATCAGAGTCAACCAATTTTCACACCACATGTATACATGAGGCCTTTGCTCTGGTGCTGATGCACTGGGATAAGTATGGTGATGCACAGAAAGCCAGGGTAGATGCACCTCTGAAACCTTGCTGATCTGCATCTTGTCATCATGCAAGCTGGTTCTACCAAGGCAAAGCAGTGTAGGAGAAGACTCTGCAGTACAGGGCAACAGCAACCTGGTCTTAACTGTCTCTGGTTCTCTTAAGTCTCACTCATGGTTAACCAGAATAGAAGGTTGTACAAACAGCATTGCACTGCGTCTTCTCTTGACCTTAAGAAGAAATTTCAAGTAGCACACAGCAACCAATTTACTTCCTGACCTGAAACACAGTATGAATTATTGCCCTGGAACAGAAGGATTTAAAGTAGTTAAGTTTCAAGCTCAGGCTTTCTGATCCAAAGCTTTTGGGAGTGAGACACACTTGCCTCTACAGGCAGCAAAGCCTGGAGGGACCCAAAGAGATGAGGAGCTGCTGCAGCTTTGCTCCTCTTCTCCCCTTTATTTCCTGCCCATGTTGATGTTGTAAGTACAGTTACAAGGAGGTGCAATATAGGATAGCTTTGAGGATTTGGGGCTTAATTTCCCATCAGTTCCTTTTTGCTAATTTGTGCTGAACCTGTAAGAACCTGTCTGGATATGAAACAATTCCAGAGGGAACAGAGAGCAGCTGCCAGGTGAGGTACATGTGGAAATACATCATCAGTAGTAGCAGAATGGCGATGGTGCCTCTACTGTCAGACTATTTGCCACTTTGAAAAGGCTCGTGCCCCTTTACTACTACATGTAGCACAGTTTGGGGACCCCATTGCAGGTAATATCTTTTCTAGAAAGTAAGTTCATTTACAACTTAGTGGTGAGAACCAAGGCACACAGTGTTAAATCCCAATTTCTGAAGCGACAAGCATGTCCTCAAAATATGAGAGTCCTTTGTTTCTCTGCAAAGCTGCTTCTGCCTTGCAGAAGTGCCCAGTACTGAATTGCTGCAGAGCACTAGAACTGTGCTGAAAGATCAAATTCCTCAAGGTCCTTAGTGCTATGCAATGTGTAATAAATTACATATTCTCTGGGTTTAATGAAGATTTTTCGCAATGTTTTTGCTCTTTGCTATTATTTATTTCTTTAAAAATATGTAGTGTGGGGGCAGTGTAGTTTCCATTTGAAAATAAGGAATGGTAAAAGTGTTGTTTGCTGGAATGTGGGAAATGAATATTCTCTTCTGGGCCAGTTTGTTTTGGCATCTGGGAGGATACAAGTCCTCAGCTGTTTGCTAAGCATGATTTCATGCTCTTCAAATAGTCTAAACCATCATTTCCTTCTTTGGCTCATACTTGTCCCACTTGTTCTTGGTACCTCAACAGGGTTGTTTTTTTTTTTTTTTTTTCTCTGGAAGTTTTGCAGTTTTTCAAGAATAAATAAAAAATGTTTGATTTTCTTCTCCAGAAACAAACAAAAACCATCTTTGTAGCATTTTTATACTGATATTTGACCTCAGCAAAAGACAATGGAAACATGTTTGACAGAAACCAAGACCCTCAGAAGGAAAACATTCTGAAGTTCCTTCTGAATTTTGAGCTTTTTGTTGTAACTGGATTTGCAGCACAGTAGCATAAGTCTGAAATTCAGCATAGGCTTGAATTCTTTACTGGACTGGGATCTCTAGGTAGCTGATCTGTCTTTTGGGGCCCAGAAGAAGCAGGTTCTCAGAGGACTGAATTAACAGTCTCTTAAAAATGTGTTTCTTTTGCCTATACTGTTATTGGTCATACAATAAACCAAGTTGTCTCTGCATTTCATTAGCTTTGCCTATGCATGCGTACATAAATAGTATAGCAGTGCCCATTGAATAGACAGTGTCTCCGTTCTCCATTGTGTTTGCACATGCATGCATGAGAATGTTGTATTTTAACATATAAAAGCTCTGGTTACGTGGTCTGTGATGATGTTTGTGGGAGTAAGCAAGCTTCCTAGAGTGTTCTGTCTCATACTGCCAACAACCCTATCTCACTGTTTATCTGCATTGGGCAAAGAGCTTTGGCTTTGCAGACCGAATACACTTGTTTCACATGATGGGATTTCTGTATTAAAAATAATCTGACCTCTTTTCTGGACTTGCCCACTTTCCTTCTTTTTTTAAAAAAAAGTTCCCTTTGCAATGTGTGATATAGTTCAGCCTTTTTTTTTTTTTTTCACTTAAACCCATCATTTTAATTCTATAGAAGGAATTGTTCAGACTGGACAAAAAGACACAGATTTTTGCAGCAGTTTTTGCAAGATAGCTATCAATGTCACACCCAGAACCATAAATAAGTTAAATTGTTTTAAAATGTTACTGCATTTCCAGACACCATATTTTCTGTCGAAGGAACAAGATCAGGTTCTTCTGGATTAAACAGCACATGATCAAATTATTAAGAGGTCCATCATAGCATATAGTGTAATGGAAGCATGATTAAAAAAATCCCATTGGGACTCATAATGTGGATTCCTGTGTCAGGAGAGAAAGAGGCGATACCTAAAAGTGTGAACCGGTAATTAAAAGCTATGTTATATGTACATGCTTGCACATATATTAAAAAAACGCATAGTGGAGAACATAAGTATGGAGATAACCAGCAGTGTAAGATGATGCTGAATAAAAAGTGTACAGCTTCCTATTAATGTGCTTTGGCTGTGGACTAAATGATCTCTCCCTCCTACTCTGGTCTATAGGTGGCTGTTGAGAGGGACAACCTTCCTACTTTGTGTGATAGCGTGGGGTATTATCAGTGGAGAATTAGATCAGTGCTGCCTCATTCAGGTCAGATTTTATTAAAATTCCACTTTAAATACTAGTCACAGCAGAAGAAAGCATTTTACTGAACTGCTCGACCTGAAGTCTCTTTCTGGACATCCTCGCAGATCAGCAATGCCCCAGTCTCCCTCAGCTTTCCCTAGTATTTCCCTTCCCCATGCGGTGCTTCTGTTTCTCCCATGGCAGGGTTGGTTATGCTGACTCCTCTGTAGTGGCATATGCTGATGTGTTCTGAAGTCAGTGGGCATCTACTTATTTAATCAAATTATTATCTAAGCAAACCCTCAGCTCAGGCAATTGCAGTACTTCCTCTACCCAGTGGAGAAAACATTAACTTCTGACCTAGCGGTTTTTGGGTACTCTCTGCCCAGCCAGCCTGTCAGAACCCAGTAACCTAGCCAATATTGTTTGAGGAGACAGCATGGCTGAATATGAGCAGAACATGGAGGTTACTTCTCCACCCTCAGTGATTTCTCCAAAGCAGCTTTTCCAGAGGCTTCCAGCTGACATGGAAGAATCTTAGAAACCAAAGTAAACACAACAGGGAGTGGTGACTGTCCACATTTTGTCTCGTCAGCCCCACCATTTTTATGAAACACTGCTCCTGGAGGGAAACCACCAGGTAAATCCTGGCCTCTGCTGTGGGTGACCAAATAAAGTCTCAGTTAGTGCCAAGGGCAGATACATAAGCTGACAGATAATGCTTGACTGGTCAGACCTGAACTGATGCTCTAAAAGTGAAAGCTCCTGTGACTACTTGTCAGTTTCCCCTCTCTGAAACAGAATCCTTGAAACTATTTGGGTTTGAAGTGCTCAGAAAATGAGATTTTATCTGCCTGTAGAGAGAGGGTGGGGGGAGAGAAAGATCAACAGTTTTGATTATTTCTCTGCTTTTAGCTCCACAATTCTGTGTTATGCATTATTCATGGCATCAGTGTATGCTACTGCTGACATTTGTCATTGCTGGTTTCATTATATGCAAATGTGCAAGTGCCTTTTGTAGACACTACATGAGATTTTTTTCATTATGTGAAAGACTGAATGTGTAATTAACAGTGTACCAGTGAAACCAGTGCTTACTTGGCCTATCATAACACAAATCTGTTCTTCTCTATTAGCATTTTCAGTTCATCACACACTCTATCTCCTTGGGATATGAGTAATAACCTTGCCTTTCTTAAGTTAGATTCAAATGGGGTTTTTTTCCTTCTTAATGTAAAAGGAATCTGAACACTGTTGTGTATGGTAATTTAAGCTACCCCTGTTCATATATTGCTGGCCTCTGCTGGTACATAAAACTCTGCAACATTGGGCTTTCATTAGCCATAAGTATGAGAATTAAGCTCTGAATGTGGTTATCCTGATAAATCTCTGGAAATTGTCCACTGAGATCCACAGCCTGACTGCAGATGTTGGGTTGTACCTAGGGTGATAGAGAGAGCATACTTTGGAAATGAGTCAAGGCAACTGGTACCCTGTAAATAAGGCCCCTAGATTTATGTGTAAATAATAGAGGATTTTGGCTCCAGAGCACCAAATGATACTCAGAGGACCGTGCTTTCATTGCATTTATTTTAAGAAAAATCTACTGTTGGAGCAGGAGCAATTTAACTCTTATTATGCTCATTTCTATGTGGCTCACTGAAATATTCCCTGCTATAATATTATTCAGAGGCTTATTATTCCTATATAAAGCTCCCCATTTATTTAAAGTTTTTTAGGTTTGAAGCTCATGTACTAAAGAAGTTACTATAACAAGTACTTCCTATATTTCAGGGTTCACCCAACATTTCAAATAGACAAAAAATATTGCCCTTTTCTTTAGGTCCATGTTCACTCTTCCAACACAGTGCTCAGATAAACAGGTTTTGTTTACAGCTCTTCACAGGAACAGTGGGCGAACAGAGAAAAAAAATTACCTGTACAAATTGTTGTTAGTGCAGTGTGGAGGAAAAAACACCACAGTGCTGTGCCTGAGAATCTTTTGGGAGTCACTGCGGTGTCGTTCAGGGACTGAGTGGGGAGATATGGACTATGGCAGCCCATGAGGAGCACAGAGATGCTTCACAGGAGCCCTTCCTCCCGTCGACCTCTTGTTTCTGCAAGCTCAGCAGTAAAGGAAGTAAGAACAGGGAAATTTAAATGTATGTTTTTTTAAAAACACCTAGTGTATGCTGTCTCCTGGCCTGCCATGACTGTATCAGAAGGCAAAGCTTCCCTGGAATATTTGCAGAAGTTGTTCAAAACCCTTTTCCCACCTCTCTTAGTTGGAATTTTAATTTTGGCCCCAAATGGATTTTTCACTAAAAATGAAAATGTTTCATTCAAAAGTCTTTAAGGCAGAAAATATTTTTCTTTGTTAAAGTAAAACCAAATCATTTTACTTCAGAAACCCTCTCGTTGCATTGTGTAAAGTTTCCATAGAAAATAATGTGAGGCTTTTGTTTGTTGGGTGCTTGGTTGGTTGGTTGTTTTATTTGTTTTCCTCTTTTTTTTTTTGGAGGGAGGTTGGTTTTGTTTGGTTTTGTGCGTGTTTGTGGCGATGGTGTTTTCTCATCAGCTAAACGAATAAAATCTACTAGGCTCTTAAGAATATTCTATTTTTGTTACATTTCTTAGCAACTGAAGCTTTCCCTAATCTGTGATTTCATCTCATTACCGCTGCACACGCCGTAACCTCAGCAGTACCCAAAAGCCGTTCACTGTACTGAAACCTGATTGAACCCTGCTGGAACTCCTGCAACTCAGTGGGTGAATTTGCCCTCTGAAATCTCCAAGGCAATTTGACAAAGCTCATTGCAGGAGGGATCGGGTGAGAAATTGTTGCTGTTCGATGTAATCTCGTTCGGTTTGCCAGATGAGAAAGGGCTGTGTTGATGCTCCTGTTCTGCAGCAGGGTTTTCAGGGCATCGTGGGGACCAGGCACGTGAAGGTCACACACGTGCCACTTTGGGTGTGTGGTTTTTACCTCCGGAACCAAGAACTTCTCAAAAAAGGCACAATTGTTATTACTGCTTATACTTATGCCTTGAAAGAACAGTCATTGTGTAGTAAATTACAGTGTTTATAAATGGGTTTGGGACCTCGAACAAAAATAGAGAGTTTTTTTAATCCTGTTTGTCAGAGGCTAAGATTAAGTGTAGATGATCCACTAAAAGAAATATTGAAAGTTTCTCAGTTTGATCCTAGCCTGACAGAAGTGCTAAACTAAAGAAGCTATTCACTCTTAAAGCTGAGCCAGCGATTCTCCTGGAAACCATTATGGCTAATGATAAATTCTATGGAAATCCTTAATGTATGAAAATATAGTATGCACGACATCCAGAGAGATATAAACGAAGCCAAGCAGAATTCCTAGACATTTCTGGCACTGTTGCACAGAGGAGTCTTTGTGGTGTTGTGAATAAAAAGTATTTAACTCCTGGCACAAGCAGTTTGCAAGTACCGTACAGTTCAGAGTAGACTGAATGGCTTTATGATGTGGCAAAGGGAGAAACTGTGAAATTCCACCCACTGTAACCCCAGATTTTCTGCAGGTGCTGCACCTGGGACTCCTGAAGCACCTTTTGCATTGGAGCCTGATGCCATTGCTGGGAACAGGCTCCTGCCAGATGTGGAGCCCGGGTTTAAAAGGTGCAGCTAGAAGAATGAGTGCACCTGTATTAGTTGTGTCTGTTATCGGGGGAAAGGAGGGAGATTATAAGGATACTTAAGTTCAGAGGTAACAAGGCTAAATATCATAGGTCAGATTGCTGTCATTAGTCCTGAAAGTCTGGTGCGATTGTTGTGTATGTGCCAAATCATATGGATGTTTTATAAGATAAAGAAAGTCCAAGAAAAATACTGCATATGAACTGATTCTTTTTGCCTAATGTGAAAAGGAGCTCTCTACTAGTACTCTTTCTCTTTAATACTGCACATCAGAAGGCAGCCATGAGCTAGGCAATTTATTCCAAGAAGGAAAATGAGAGATGGAAAGGAGGCAAGATTTTTGTAAAAGTTTTTCAGTGTAGAAATTTTTAAAAGGCACTCTTTAGATGTCTCTGAGCTATTGCGGACTGTACAGGCTGAAGTGAAGGAAGGTTCATATGCTTAATTCCAGTGCAGAGTGTTTTCTACCATGTCTGACTGTAGTGGAAATGGATCTCCAAAAATTTCTAGTATCTGTCTGAGGCTTGACATCTGGGAAAAGCCTGGATGGTTAAATGAGGCCTCAAAGGTGACAAGTGTGTTGAGACCTTTAAAGACCATTTGGATCAGCTGTGGATGTACAGATGTAAGACTTCTGCTCAAATCGTTTGAGAAATGTAACAGGAAAAGGTACATTTGTTAAGAGTTTACAACTGAAATTCACATCTCTATGACAGAAAAGAAAATAGGCTGCTTGCTTATGGCTGAAACTATTAAAGCCTTATGGTCAGCAAATGCTGAACTGCAGTTTATTTTATTGCCTCTGGAAGTGATCCCTGTGAGAAGTCACTGTGATCAGCAATATGTAGCCTTACTCCCAGCAGGAGAGGGAAATGCTTTTTCTGCTTTGAAAAATTCAAGAGTTGACTTCAAAACAAGTTGTTGTACATCTATCACTATGTAGGAGTCAGAATTTGGCTACAACATGCTCTGTAAAGAGCCCCAGATGAATTTTCTATGATGCTCTAAAAATCTCTTCCTTTCCAAGAAAAAGCTAATAGTGAAGAAAAGTGGAACAATACAGACAGACTAGTGGTATATCATGGTGCTGCTGAAATAGTTTGCTGTTATAGTCTAGGAGAGGAGCAGAAGGGCAAAAGAGGGTTAAAGTCCATGCAAACCTATCTGCCAGGCCTGGGTCACTGCTGTTTCACACAGTGTGGTGCCCTCACCACCAGTTCTGCTGTGCCTTTGCTGTTTCTTTTTGCCAACAGTAGAAACAGACCCTTACTTACTTTTTTGGTGTTGAGGAATACACATATTAAGCAAATTGCTTTGATAAGTACAACCTTTGAAAATAGACTTTCTTCCAGAAAGTGATGCGATGTTCTGTCCTGTGCCCAGATTTCCCTACAGCAAAAGGCAAACTATTTAACTCTCTTCTGCTGCTGCACTCTTTCATTATCTGTGGCTCTGGTCTTGCTCATCTGCATTCAATTTTTTTGTGGGTTTGAGAACTGCAGTAGTTAATGCTGAAAGACGTGAAGGACGATAATAAATTATGAATCCTTTCAGTAGTTTCCTCTGAAATGAGTGCAGTGCTTGAGAAAGGTCCTGAGCAGACAGGATCAGGACCCAAATTCTCTTCTTGCCAAACTTGTGTGGGAAATTCTACCAAGGCAATGATCCCCATATTTTAGTGAGGTGCTCCCTTGCATGTGGCTGACTTGATAGGATGTGGTGGCAGAGCTTGATGCCCCTGGCTGCTGGTCGTGGCTGTGCTGGTGAACTGCTGGCCAGCTGCTTTGCCTACCTGTGCCTCGTCTTCCTCTGCAGAATGGGGACAGGGCTGGAAGCCATCATGCTGTGCCTTTGGAAAGTGCTCTGAAGGGAAAGGGAAAGCAGCCAGATGGTGATCGTAGACCCACAACAGCAGTTTGTGTATGTGTGTACTACTGTCTCATTGGTGTTACTCAGCCCTCACTTGGACCATTTATAGCTCTAAGAAAGTCTGTCTCTGACCATGTTGTGTAATTCATACGATATTCTATATCAGGGGTGTCAAACTCAATTTCACTGGGGGCCACATCAGCCTCATGATTGCCTTCAAAGGGACGAATGTAATTTTAGGACTCTATAAATGTAACTACTCCTACATTTCTACAGTCCTGAAATTACATTCGACCCTTTGAAGGCAACCACGAGGCTAATGTGACCCATGGTGAAAATGAGTTTTACATCCCTGTTTTGTGTCACTGGCTAATAAATGTATTTATGCATTGTAGCATGAATACACCTGGCCAGTACTGGACTCCATGAATGGAGTTGTGGCCTTTTGGTTACCCTAGGAATATAATGGTGAAATGTCATGTGAATGATAGGATGATATTAAAATTAATCTTCTAGCATGCTTAAGTGTAAAGCTTGATTAGTTAGTAGCCAGAGCAGTGCAAGGTAGAAGTCCTTCTGAGTATTGCTATTAATTATGTATTAGCATTTATTAATAATTGATATTGCTTTTTCAGACAGACTTAGGGGCTTGGAGCTAGTTAAATGTGCCTAAGAAAACCACCTCTACAATGAGAAGTTGGAATTGGCAGGAATTGGACTTGGGGATCGGCACAAATGTGGTCCTGCAGTTTGTTGTTTTTTCTGACAGTGACGCCGTTGTGGGGCAGGAAGGGAGGGAAGGGGAAAGGCAACCACAGCTGGAATGTTTCCTTCTGCGCTCGGCTGCCTCCCTCGCCATGCCCCGCCACAAAACTGCAAAGCGCTTTTGAGCTGGCACAGTTGCTGTACAAGTTAAGTACTGGGTGCAGCAGCATCCCCAGGGTTGCTCTGTGAGGGTGAGTTGCTACAGCAACAGCTGAACTGGGATGAGCCAGCAAGAGGGACTGTGAACTGGTGTGTGCTGGGGAAAGGCAGTGAGCACCGGCTGGACTGGGCAGCTCTGGATTACAGGAAAGGGTAACCCCAGTGCTTTAGTTAATACCAAATTATGTTCCCAGCTTTTTCACTTGTGTTTGTGTCAGCATCAATTTTTTTTTTTTTTTTGCCTGACCCTTTTGGACTGGAGAAGAGCCCAAGCCAAAATCCCATTTATGAGCGATGTTCATTCTTACTCTCTTAAGGTCTGGGTGGAAAGAGCATCTCAGCTGTCATGGAAGTGATGCCTCTAGAGCTCGTTGTGTTTGGGGTTCATTTCTACATTGGTTTTGGCAGCCAGCAGATTTGCTGAGGGGCTGAGCTATAGGAAAAGCAAGGTTATTGTAGTAATTTGAATTCTTAATGCTAAGAATGAGAGATGTTCCTGTTGTCTCTTTCTAGCAAACATAAAATAGTACCCCAGGAAACCCAGTGAGGCACGGAATTCAACCCCCCAAGCAGTTTCTCTTGACCTTTTGTTTTGGATGATGACTTTTACTCATGTTTTGGTTAAAGTTCCTTAACAGTTTAAGTTACCTGTTTCCTTAAAGAAATCTAATGGCTTTGTGAAACTATCTTAAATGCATGACAAGTCCCTGTTCCTCTTCCTCTGTAAGGTTCAATGATTTTTAACAGTACAGAAT
Source organism: Nesoenas mayeri (assembly GCF_963082525.1). Classification (NCBI taxonomy): domain Eukaryota; kingdom Metazoa; phylum Chordata; class Aves; order Columbiformes; family Columbidae; genus Nesoenas; species Nesoenas mayeri. The sequence continues at coordinate 90,104,571 of NC_137543.1, read as the reverse complement.
ACTAGAAGGGGTCACTGCAGACTTCACTAGTTACATATATCAAATATTCAACATCCTTTCTTCTGGAAGGAACTGGCTAGGGTATCCATCAACTTAGACTAGATAAATAATGAGGGCATTGCTTCTATTTTTCATGAGTCAATATAATAATATGTCAAAAGATAAATATACTCCATGTAAAAAAAAAATATTGCTTGTGCTACAGGAGATTTATTACTTCACTCATAATAATATTTAGCACATGTATATGCTATTTTATAATTGCATTAAGTGGAATAAAATGGCAGTGCAATGAAGACGGTGTTTTGCAGGGCTGCAAGACAACTGTGCCACAGAAGATCTGAGGTAACAGTATTATAATGAGACATCAACTAGTACATCTACCTGAGTGGGGACTGGAGGCTGGAAATACGTATTACAAAAAGCAGCTGAAGGCTTACACAGTCTGAGTTTCAGGCAGAACCTGCAGAAGGTAGCCTAGCATACAAATGTTCTTTCTGGTTATATACTTTTGTGGAGCTATGGATGTGTTTTCGTGAGTTATCATACTTGTTACTCAAGTGAAAACTCCCACTGTATACAAAAGTATTTTATAATATCACAAAGGCATTCATACAGCCCTTAGGGTTTGTGCTATAACAACTTCAGCATGTCTGCAACCCTTTCCTTCTGAGGACCACACTGGCATCTCTTGAGGAAAAGCATTGTGGATATACCTGGTGGTTCATAAACCTCGAACTGAGAATTGCTGTGAGAGGTGATGGTATCTTTCTTGTGTTTATCCATTGTAGGTAATGATTTCAGAGGTAGTCAGGACATAGAACAAAAAGACTACCAAACAAAAAAAAGGTAGGATGTATTTTGAAATATTTGTGACTTTCCAAATTTGGTTTCAGCACTGAGACGAAGATCCCCTTCCCCTTCCCCTTCCCCTTCCCCTTCCCCTTCCCCTTCCCCTTCCCCTTCCCCTTCCCCTTCCCCTTCCCCTTCCCCTTCCCCTTCCCCTTCCCCTTCCCCTTCCCCTTCCCCTTCCCCTTCCCCTTCCCCTTCCCCTTCCCCTTCCCCTTCCCCTTCCCCTTCCCCTTCCCCTTCCCCTTCCTTCTTCCCCTTCCCCTTCCTTCTTCCCCTTCCCCTTCCTTCTTCCCCTTCCCCTTCCTTCTTCCCCTTCCCCTTCCTTCTTCCCCTTCCCCTTCCTTCTTCCCTCCCTTTCTTAATAAGACCCCTGCAGACATTTTGCTCTAACTCGAAGCTGCAAATAACTGAGCAAGAAAAGAACTTAAACAGAATAGACAGCTGCAATAGTGAGCCAAAACTGTGGGCAGGCCTTCCACAGAGCTAAAGAAATGAAGAAAAAAATGGGAAAGCAGACTATCTCTGAGGGATATTCCTCCAAAAAGCTTTTGTGAGATGAGAATTCAGCTACCAGCAGTTGAGGAGACAATAATCCAAATGACAAGCATACTGAAAAGAAATTTATGGCTCCAGTGACACATGATTTTTTTCTTCATGCTGGCTGCTTCAGAGCTTGAATTCTGTTTTTTTTTTTTTGTTGATGGTGGTGGTGGGTTTGGTTCACCTCATGTCCCAGGACTTGCAACTCATTTTTGGAGCAGTAAGGTTCACATTGGTGCGATGCCATGCAGAGGCTGCATGTACTGGCCTGAGCTCTTAGGGCTGTTGATTTACTGACATTGCTGGTAAAATCAAACAAATAGAAGGGATCAGCAGAACCCATTCAAAATGGGAAGCTCTTCAGAGTGGCTTTTGATTACTAGTTAGTTGGATTATGGTTACTTCAGTTATTACTTTATTTTTACTCTATTGTTTTCCTGTCTGGGATAGCTATGATTTTAAAAGCAGATATGAAGGGTCTTTTAGATGTAATATTACGTGTCACTGATTTTAAGGCCTGTGCAGTAATAAAGACCAATAAAGCTCTGCAGTTTTATTGCTTAAGCACCGAGCTTTAGTTTGATTAGACAAGCATTATATGGGCCTTTCTTTTAAAACACTGACAAATATGACTGCAGTGACATTTATCACAATCGGGTTGTATCCCAAGGATCGCTACACACCCTCCAATATTTTTTGCAGAATAGTTTGGACCAGTCTTAGGAGTGACCAAATGCTGGAATAGCTTCTTTTAGGGTAATGTTTTATGTATGGTTCTCTGACAGATACATAGCTCAAGGCTAGGCTTTTCCTGCAGTAGCTGGACTTTTAAATAAGTATTTCAAAGATGCTGAGTTGCTTAGGGGATCCCCTGCACTTCATATGAACTGGTGGCATTCAGCTGAACTAATAGCACTAGAGGAATTCTGAAATTGTGTTTGTGTGAGTTTCCCTAGTGCTGAGTTTTCTATCACATCCAAATTTTAAAATCTTGACTCATATTTATTTCCTAATCTCCAAGAGCTAATTACTTCCTTGTGGAAATTACAGAACAAAATGTACTCCCTACACTGTCCTTGGAGAGAGGCAGAATACACATTTCTTGACATGTTTCTTTTTTCTGAGGCTTTTTATTCCTGGTGGTGGTGTTTGATGTATTTTCTTCACTTCTCACTAATACAGGTGAATGAGGAAGGGGTAATGATCCCTCCTCAAACTTGCCTGATAAAAACTGGTTGCTTAATAAACCCTTGAACTGGCAGTAAGAGGGTGCATTTATGAAGTGGACTTGACAGCTGTGGCCACAAACAACCCAAGCGGTTGGCCGCCTATGTGGGACAGCCCACCTCTGGGCTAGGAGGGCTATAGTCACCTCCAGAACAGGCTTGTCACAGGCAAAACAGCTCTTGGGAAAGGTCCCTAGACCATTCTAACTGCCAGACTGTGTCTGGTGATGGTTTGAGGAGAGTGTGGCTGGAAGTGGTAAACTTGTGACAGAGAGGATGTTCAGGTAGTTAACTGGTGGAGAGGACCATGTTGGAGTCCTTGGGAGTGCTCTTGGACATCGTTTGTCAATGTGGCCTAAATGGATAATGTATCCTGATGCTCTCTTTCATGTGGAAACCATATCATACGTGGCAAGAGCACTAAAACAGGAGTCAGAAAAGCTAATATCTAACACTACCTCAAAAGCAGATCTATTGCTTGGTCCTCATCAAGGTAGCTGTCACCATGCCTCTGGCTGAGAACATGGAGAAAACTACACTTCTTAAATGACTTCTGATCATATTACTACTGTTGCTATTACTACTACTTAGAAGTAGTTTGTGGATCTACACAACATGGCTGTAGCCACTACTGCTGCTCCAGACAAGGACTATTGCAATTTCAGTGTCACCTGATGGGCAGGAAGCCAGTTTGACAATGTTAATTCTCAGAAGTTTGAGTACTCTTACCATTATATCAATACACGTGAATGTTAGTAGTAGTTGTAAAATTATGCAGACTTAAAAAAAAGATTCTAGACACATGCCAGTTCTATTATAGACCCCATCTGTGCATCTACTCATTCAAAATGGAAAAAAATCCCTTGCCTAGCGTGTTGATCAACTAATTATTATAAACTACATCTCACAGTAACATCCTGTTTCAATGGTGTACAGCTGTTTCTGTCTCTTTGTGTTTCTTTCTCCTTTTTGTATCTTTTCCAAGGCTTCCTTCTCAGTGCTTTGTAGCTAGTGGAAGAACTGATGGAGTCTTAAAAATATTTGATCCAAAGTCTTGGTCCAAATCAGTGCACTCAGTAACAGTCTTTCAAATGAATTCAGTGGACTTCGGATCAGTATCTAATCATAAAAGACGAGGAGCAGTGAAACATACTCTCTGCTTTTTACCCTGCAAAGCTACAGGGTTTTTTTATCTTCTTTTGAAGGCCCATGGGGATTTAAATCTACTTCTTGGGCTGCCTTGTGGTGTGGCACGATCAGGCAGATGCTGCAGCAGCAGCAACATTGGGTTACAGAGCTCCTGTCCTGGTCAAGTCAGGTCCAGGTTTCACAAGCTGTTGTGCTTGGCAGCAGGACTTGCTCCATCTCTGCCTGCCCTTGAGTCCCCTTTTCCTCTCCAGGCTCCCCACTCAGTTGAGCAAACACAGTGACTTGTGGGATCCCACCCTATATGGACTCAGGGAACCAATTTGGGTTATAACTCCTTATTTCCCTCCTCCAAATTTCCATGCTCTTTTCTTTTTTTTTTTTTTAAGCTGGACTTTATTGGTGTTACAGTTTGGCCATGCAAAGAGCCATGTTGGCAGGGCTGAAGATGACCAGCATGGGGTGAGGAGCAGGGAAATCAGGGGAATAAGCCAGGAACTATTTGAAGGGTGTTTTCTCCCAACCAGCCAATGCGGAAGCCAAGAAGATGGAGTTAACCCAAAAGACTAAACTATGAGGCTCCTGCTCAGGGTTCAGCTTTTACTCTGTATTTCCCCTGCAACTGCTGCTCCTGGGAGGGAGATGTGAGCACAGTCTAACTCTGTCAACCCTGGTTCCAAGGCAGGCCCATCTGCTGATGGATCTCTTTCAAACATGTAGTAAATTTGGACTGATTTATGCTTTTACCTAAAAATCATGCTGGTACTTCCAGAGCTGAATATTCAGTTGACTCTGGCAGTGTTATCACTGTGTTTATTTTAGTTGTCTTTGCAAATCAGCTCAGACTGAAGGCAGAGAAAGATTTGCATGAATGATTGCAAACAAAAAACTGCTGATTTCCCCAAACTCTAGTTAATTGACCATCCACCAACTCTAGGAAAAACAGATGGAAACTGTGGCCAGAAAAATAATTTTTAAAGTGAAATCTTTGAAACACTAACAAAGAAGCTTCAGCATAAGGCTATAACAATGATTTTCTTTGGGGATCTTTAGTATTCCCTCAGAACAGGAAACAGAACAGGGTATACGTGACCCTTGGACCTCACTTCTTGTTGGCTGAGGGCCACCCGATTGTTGCGCAGCATAAACATCACCTCCTCTGCCTTGGTCCTGACAGTTTTTCCCACAGGGAGTCAATGCCAGCAGCACCAAAGGCTTGCTGAGGACTTCTCAAACAAAGAAGCTGTGCCTAAAAACCAGAGTCCAAGTGGCAAGCCAAGGAAAGGCTTCTGCACCAAGTCATCTAGAAATGATAGAAAACCCTTTGTCTGAGAAGGAAGCTCTTTGTCCTGAATTTTAAAGAGTATCTTTGAGGAAATGCCTGTGGAGTCATGAATATATCCAAGGAATCCTTTCTCCTGTCATATTATTACAATTTGGATTGCAATTTTATTGCAGTGTATAAACCAAATCCAAGATCCAAGTCTCTACTCCCTGTTGGTCTCTTGGCTGTTCATGTAGGAGGGTTGAGAACATGCAAACGTCCTCATTTGCACTTCTTGTTTGAAGGCTGTATTGTGCAGTCTAGACAATGGGGGAGATTAGTCTGCTTTAAATAAGTTGTATATTAAAGATAATCTTTGGGAGACGGCTGGTCCTGGAGGAGGGATATGAAGCCTGTGTCAATGCCTGAGGAAGAGAGAGATGCGTGATGTTTCACTGCAGGCTAACCCTTGACATTCTTTTGTTGGCCCTAATCTCCAGGCTGATGATATGACACATGTTCATCTCAACTGCTGGAAGAAAGAAGCAGTTGGAGTCAGAACGGTTTCTGAATTCAGTGAGGAAAACTGTTACAGAAATGGGGTAGATACACAATAGATGGGATAATATTTTTCAAACTGCTGCTGTCACCATTTCAGGTAGGAGGATCCAAGGAGTTTGCCCTGTAAAGTGAGGCCTCTGAAGAAGCCTGTGCACTTCAACCTAATGCTAAGTTTTTTCAAAGACAAGAGTTATTTCAGATGCCCTGGGGGCCAGAGAATATTGTCTTCACTTGCCCTTACATATCACAACTTACAGGAGAGTCCCTACAAATTAAAGGTGTGATACCAAACTTCAAAAGCCGTGACTACCATATGTGCTTCAGGGAGAGAACATGAGACATCAGGGACATCTCTTTTGATTTTTTTTTTTTCTCTACAGTTTTAAATCACTCCACAGTTTCCAGCTGCAGGAGTATTCCTGCAGTGGCCAAAAAACATTAAGGTATTTTCCCTATGAAAACAATGATATTTTCTCCTCACTCTTTCAAGGCAGACTCAGGTTCTCTCCCCTCAAGTTTCATTAGCACTTGTAGCTGTCTCAGGTTTCACAGGGAGCTTTTCTTTCTCTGAGTGTCTTAAGATATTTCTCTATTTGAGCTCTATAGACATGAACTTCATAGCTTCTCCATTCAGAACTTGTGTGTAGCAAGTCCTTGCCACACCAGTGATTAGAATTTAGAGAGCTTAGGCCTCAGCCATGAGGCAACCAAATAATGGTGTGTATGAAAAAGAGCGGTATTACACACTCCACCAAAGCGTCAGCCACTCAGGAAGTACACCACCTTACTTCATGCTGCCTTGCTCTCATCCTTCACCCTTTTTTCTGCCCCAGGCTTTGCTGTTATCACTCACTTTATCTTTTTTGAACCTTCCAGGTTACGGTATGAGTCATGCCTTGGTTGAGGCCTCCCTTGTTGAAGGAGGATGCAGTTTCACCATGGCTGAAGCCAGTCTAAGTCCAGCTGGCCATGCGTCCATGCTTGCTCCCACACCAGGTAGTTATCAGGCAGTGGAGTGGTCCAAGGAATTGATCTGGCTAAAAACGAGTTTAGCAAAAAGTAAAATATTAATTTTAAGCTCCTTGAAGTGGCTTATTTTCTGCTTGCTGTGCTACTTATTGCTGGCACAAATGAAAAGGTAAGGAGACAGTCTACAAAGATGGAATACCTGGGTGATCCAGCATCATGCAGTGTGCTTAAGGTCAGGTTAGACACAGCCACAGCGATCCCATGCTTGCTGTTGAGTAGGCAGTTGTGTGGCAGTGGCGCCCGTGCAGCTCCCGCAGCTGCTCGGCATCGAGGAGGGATGTCCCCTGTGCGGCCACAGCAGATGTCAGACACGGCGATTTAGGGGACAGGGTACCACTGCTGCCCCAGCCAGGAGGCCATGAAAGAAAGGGCACAAAGCAAGGCTGCATCTGTTCTGGAACAAAGGACATCTGTCCCTGGCCCCAGCAGCTTTTTGGCATGATTTCACAAGGACAAAGGGTCAGGTTGACTGATACAAGGCTGGTACTCCATAAAACAAGCTGTAGGGTCTTAGGCTGTCCAAACGTGTGCTGACAGTGAGACGGCACTCTGGTATGCGTGAGGTTTTATTCTTCCATCTGAGGGGAGAGGGTAGCACAGGATGGGGACCATCCTGTGCACAGCCTTTAACCACACATCTGCCCACGATATAGGATCTTTTTGTGCAGTACAAAACCCAGGCTGCTATCAGATTATAGACAACAGATGTTCTGTTCAAGTAGTTTCGTGTGTGACATCCTCGTAGCAAGATTTCTTTTGCTTCTTTAGAACCTGGATTCATCTGTTCCTTTGTCCAGGTTGTTGAATTTTAGTTGTGGACAACTTATTTGTTGAAAGGGTGCAAACCACAGATGCACATCTGCCTTCCGTATGAATGTGAGTCTTACCGGAGAAAGTCTTTCATAAAGGACAGACTTCTAATGTGCCTTCAGTAAAGTGGTCTGCAATGAAGCTGACCATAGCAAATTCTGATTATTAGCTTGCTTAGCAACATTGTTAAAAAATATGCTGTACCTCCTTCCCTTCTCTGCTGGTGCCAGTAGTGGCTGTAATGCTTTTTAGCTGGGGGATCACAGCAGAAAATTTTGTAGCAGTGTATGTGCACACATGTGCACGCAAGTATAATGCAGTAGAGATTTAGGAGAACAATATCATACAAAACCAGAACAGTCTGGGTTATTCATTACTAAGCTTGTACTAACAAGATGAATATATTTAGGTGTTATATCCTGGAAATCAGAAGTAAATGACCATTAACATTGTAAGATCTTGTAGGTTTTTTTTTTCTGTGCACTTTTTTATGTTCAGGTTGCCACATGCCTGTCTCTGAGACAAAACCCTCAGTGTGGACTGCTGCACAATTGCATGAGAACTCTGTAATGCATTTGGGCATTAAAAAGCCCCCAAAACCTATCGAAGCTTGTTATGTGGTACCTCTTAATCACATGATGGGTCCATTTTGTTATGCCTTCCATGTCAAGACAGAACAATGAAGAAAAATTTTGGCATGGTTTATAAAGCTCTAGTGGGCATGGTGTACCTGCTGTCACGCAAGTAACTGCTGACCTTGCATTTCATAATGATAGGTGCCGAAACTATTGGCCTTGCCCAGCTGTTTAAGAAGCTGATTTTCCTACTGGATTTTTGAAGAAAAATAATATAAATAGTGTATTTACAGGGAACCAAGTCTGGAGATGTGCATCCTTACTCCACTCAATGAATGGGAAATAAGACTGAGAAAAAAAATAATGATTTCAGAACTGTAATATTATGCTAGATGGTCTGAAGCTTAACACCCGCTGATGCATCTATTATGTCTGCAGCCTTAACAGAGAGGTGTGTGGCACAAAATTCACACCTCTGTACACCACCAAGTCCAGAGTTAAAATAAAGAAGGTGGAAACCATTCTTATGTATACAAGGGTGTCCAGATAGAATCTCAGATGTCCAGTGATGGTATGAGAAACTGCAACATGGAATGGTTAAAACAAGATCTAATTTTCAACTGCTAACTGAATATTTTGTTCTGCAGAACAATTTGTTGCATACTGCTGTTTGATGGCTTTTGCAAACACACATCTGTAATAGCATTTCTGGGATTTTAGAGCCCCTGTTCTTTTCCTTTGGCCCTCAAAGTGACAAAAGATGCTCTAAGTACAGAGTGTTCACATTGTATGGCTTTCTTTTCATCTAGCTTGAGAGCCTAAAATAAAATTGAAGGCTTCATATGCAGCCAATGGGACTTTCAGAGAGTGACTGAGAGTGCCTACATGATGGAGTTTTCCTCTCTCTGTTCCCCTATACAAACAGTCTAAGCTTGGGCAGCATGAATCCTCTACTTGAACTGAGCTGATGTGCTGGATTCCTACTGCCATGATCTAGTTCCTGACCACCTCTGGCCAGAGGAAAGGCCCCCTGCTAGCACCTGCTGAGCACAGGAGACAGAGACCTCTGGATCATCGTGCTTTCATCTGAATCCAGTACTACTGGCAAAGGATGAACTCCTTGAATGCTCTTCCTGGTTTTTGCTTGGGTAGGTGCCCTTAGGTTTGATTCATGGCCTACACAGATGTCAATATGCTCCATCAGCAGGTGAGATGAAGCCATCAACTTTGGCATAAACATCTTAGTAGAGGCTTGTGGGCATAGAGAGTTTAAGACATCTATGGGTACTCTTGATGCTAGTGCCACCTTCAGCATCACCAGTCTCCTCATTTTTGTTTTATTCTTCATTAATTATAATGACAAATCAGATCAGGGTACTTATTTGGGTTTAAAATATCCTGATTTAAAACCTGGATCAATTCCCTGATCAGTTCACCTTGGGATATTTATTGCTGCATTATATGACCACATCCCGAATAAATGTTCTGTAAGAGCAGAGTGATACCACCTGAGGTTTGTTCAAACACGAGTTTCTAATCAGTAGGTGTCCTGGCACCACCAAGGGGTGTTGAAGTAGTGGAAATGAATAGCTGTGAAGGGCATGGGAGCTGGTGGAGGTTCACATGAACACTGCCACTAAAAGAGACGCCCAGGAGCCATGGTCTGGGTGGACTGTAGATACAATGTACTATGGAGAGGTCAGCAAAATAGATATGCCTGAATTACCATTAATTAGGAAATGCAGGGATAGGTCTTAAGCTTCTCCTACAGATCTGTGCAAATTAATCCACTGGAGATTTTTCATTCCCCAAATTCCTCAAACACTCCAGTAGTTATATATAGCCAAAGTTGTTGGAAGGCAGCCATTTACGAGGAAAAGGACAGTAGCTGGCACGTACTGCCACTGTGGCTTGTACTCAGAGAAACTGTAATGATATGCGAAGTCAAAGAGGTGTTCTGTTTAAAGGTAATGAAAGCTCAAGGCAATCATTATTACAAAGTGTTCACCCAAGAAGATGAAACTATGTTTATTTTATTAACAAAATAAGAAAAGCTGGACTTGATTTTTTCTGATTTTGACTGTGACTTGGCCACTCCCTCCAGCTATCTGAAACAAAATAAGAGGCATTGTTTATTTACTGGTTTAAAGCCAGTTTCTTGCACTGAACTTTTCTAAATTCGGCTTTGTAAGGATCAGTACTTTACAATGTGTATTTTAGCCTCTTAACGTGTATTTTAGATTATGTTGTTTCAAAATTAAGTGTTCAAGGTATTAATGGTAATGACTAAGAGAAATAAAGAAGGCTTATCTCCTGCAAAATGTCATTTCCACTCTTAGTTAGCCTTAGCCCTCAGCCAAAATTTTTATCCATTATATACCACACCTTATACGAAATACTGATGTTTTCATAAGAGGAAAAGGATGCTTTGGGATCATCAGAGTAAAAGCTTCCAGAATTATTTTGGTGATTGAGTCATAAACAAAGTCACTCTGAAAAGGAGGCATAAAAGTCATAGGGATTAATACCAGATCTTGCATGTTTGTAACTGCTAGTGCTTCTCCAGTCCTGCTCTGCAGGTGAGCAGATGCTCCAGATGCAAACTGTGAGCACCTTGAGTCCAGAGATGTCCAGGTTTAGGATTGTTTCTGGTCCCTTTGCTCTTACCTGTATCTTTCCAGTTAGCCAAATACAAGCTCTAGAGTGAACTACCTCAGTCCTTTAGATTGACACTGAGACCCAAACTACCCCACTGGCTCCTGTAAAACCTGTGCCCTGATAAAGAGTCAAGATGGAGTTTTGAGGACAGGAAAGGAGATTTTTTATTAATGCTAAGAGTAGCAAATGGAACCCACCATTTCTCCATGGAGTTACCATCTGAGGTGTTTGAACACACTCTAAGTTGTTTGCTGTCACCAGAGAGCCCTTCCAAGGGCTGGACAAAGAACTTTTTGAGTCTCTTGCTCATTTCTTGACAGCTTTTGACATTACAATGAGATATTTATTTTCTGGTATAAAGTATAAAAATGAACACTGGAAATTCTTAAATAATAGCATGCAATTTTAAAAATCTGAGTGTACTGTCCCTTTGCCCCAAATCCTTAATCACTTCCAGTTGCAAATGGATGGCAGTGTAAAACAAGCAGTTGTTTTTTTTGTGTTTTGTCTTTAATAGATCTTTCTCTCTGCATTTTATTCTGAGATTTTCCTGATGGATGTGACAGAAATCTGAAAGCTGTAGGTTTTATTTGTTGATTTACTGACTTACTTTGCCGTGAAGCTCCAGGAATGATCATTTACTTTCCTCTGAGGAGGCGTTAATTGTGTAACATGGATTATCCATGGTAGTAGAGACTGCGAACTGTCTGCCGGCACAATGGCCCCTGTAGTAAAGGGTAGAGAAGCGTCATCGTGGTACCCGTTAGCACTATTTTAGTTAAGAACATGCCAGTATCCATTAAACCCCCCATTATTCAGGATTTCTGAGCAATCTATAAATATTTGCTCCAGTACAAAAGAGCTCAGCTCAAGAGCTCCTATTTTTAGCTGGAGGTTAGGTTTGGATGTTTGTTGCTCTGTTTTTCATCTGCTTGTAAAAAGATGCTCTCAAGGTTAATGGAACCATAATTTGACCTCCCTTTGTAATACTGTGCCTGTTTGCCCTATGTGCGTATTTCTGTATATGTGAGTATTCCCCTGACAAATGTGTCACAACATGAGTCACTGTGAAAGACGGAGACCAAACAACAAAGTTCATTGACAGTCTGTGCAAGACTGAATTCAGTAGTAGTCAGGACACAGAGTGTCTTCTGCCACAAGGCTTTGAACCTGTAATTAATCCTCAATGTCTCTCTTAGGGGCTAATTATGCAATGGGATGTACCTACACTGGCCTAAATGCTCAGTGAATGGCGTCATTATCTCCTGGCCTGACCCAACAAAGCGCTTTAGTGACCAGGTAGCTTTTGTGACACACAGGTCTGATGGGTCTGTCTTTCATTAAATGGTATAAAAGTTCTCCTAATGAAGGCAGTAGAGGGTTTTTTCCTGACTGTTCATGGTATAGTAAGCCTGCTAATGGAAGCAATCAGAATTATAATCAATCATAGTGAACTGAACTGAGCTCAGCTGTCATTATGAAAGGTCCGGACCAATTGCTTTAAAGGCCACATCATATCTCTAAAAGTTCCTCTGGTAAAGAATAAAGAATAAAGAATGTTTTGATTAGTGTTTATTGGTGTTCATCTGCATAGCTGGCATCTTATAGATAGATATAAGCACAAGGAGGAAAACATGTTTGGGCCTTGCTCATCTGTCTCTAATTTGGGAGACAGAGTAACGGGTAGGCTTTTAGCTGTCAAGCTTTTCAGATTCAATCTTGCATTCTACTATGCATTACAAAAAACATATTAAATACCGCATTGAAAAAAATATTGCTAAAGTCTCGCCCTTGGAAACTGAGAAGACTAAGAATTGAAGTCACAGTGCAATCTGAATTTGGCCCATTTGGGTTGAATAAAGTCTTTGTTGACTCTTGCAATTTTAGTGCACATGACTAACCAGATATGTGTCTAAAAGGTACAGAAACCAAACTCATTTAATTTCAGGCTTTCTGCTTCCCTGAGCCTTCTAACAGCATCCATGGGAATGCAAATCTTGTTACTTTTTGCCGATATGGTAGGGAGTACTAAGCCAACCTGACACATGGAAGTTCATGGAATCTCAAAGAATGCGCCCAAGGGCGCAAAGGGAGTCAACCAGTGTTACAGTGAGGCTGCTCTCTTGCCTTTTTGAAAGGTTATAGTGACTGAGGTAGGTTCCTGATGACTGGGAAAAGGCATGACACCTGCATTCAAGAATAAGAAGGAGGATCCAGTTAGATCCAGTTAGCTACGGGCTGCTCAGATTCACCTCAGTCCCTGGGAAGAACACGGAAACTTTTGAGAGAACATCTGAAGTACTATGTCCAGTTTTGGGCTCCTCAGTGCAATAAAAGCATCAACATACTAGAATAAGTTCAGTGGAGGACCACCAAAATTATGAGAGGCCCAGAGCACAAGATGTGTGAATAGAGGCTGAGAGAGCTGGGTCTGTCCCATCTGAAGAAAAGAAAGCTGAGGAGATATCTTATTGTTGTCAACAGCTACCTAATAGGACAATACAGAGAAGTTTGGGCCAGACTTCTTGGGCACACTGTGGCAGGACAAGAAGAACCAAACACATGCTGGAACATGGGAAATTCCGACTTTGCATATATTTTTGCCATGAAAATGGTCAAACACTAGGATGTGTTCTTAGAGAAGCTGTAAGCTCTCCGACTTTGGGGATCTTCAAAACACAGCTGCACAAGTCCCTGAGCGACCTGCTTTAACTACATCTGCTTTGAGCAGGAGGTTGGACTGGAGACCTCTGGAGGTCCCTTCCAGCCAAAATGACTGCATGCTGGTTTTGAAGGAAATAAGGTATTTTGTTTATTTCAGTGATTTAATGTGACACCCTAGATCCTGCGATTGGAGTTAAAAATAGAGTTTGGAGGTGGCCAGACCTCCAATCGATCACATACGTGTTTCCAATTTTACTCTCACAATAGGAGAGCAGTTGCTTTCTTGGAATTGTTTTAGATGGTGCCTGGCTGTGGGAGGCAATTGCGATGATACAGCAGAAAATTATCATCGGGTTGTCACATACAGAAAAGGTTCAATGACACCAACTTAGGTCATGGCCAAACTTGACCTTAGAAAGTATTTTTTTTTAGATTCTTCTAGTCTTGTCATTCTGAAGGAGCTGGTTCATCACAACCTTTTTGGAATTTTGCATCCACTGTTAGCTGTGGAATTGTGTCAGTGTATATAACTGGAGCACACTGTCAGCGTAGCAAGCCCAGAAAATGCCAGACTCTTGCAAAATAGTACACTGTTAAAACCATATGTATAACAGCTTTCCAGTGACAATTTGATTTGACTTTGTAATTTCGTTAAAGGACTTAGGCTAGGGTTATACTACTATATTAAAGGTGCATGGGAATGTTCCCAGCCATTGATGCCAGCTGGCATGGAACAGCCTGTATCTATGCCGGTGAGCTGGGTTTGCCTGTGCTAGGTGGTTGCCAGCAAACTGCTGCTCAGGTGTGGTTCCTGGCACATTCCCCCGACCAAAACGTGTCCAGAAGTTGCTTGGGAAAGCACTAGTTGGAGCAGGCTATGTTCATGCCAGGGAACTCTCTCACAGTTCATTAGCATAGGTAACAGTGTTGGAGTGCACAGGCACATTGTGGGCATGCTTAGATTTACTAGGTAGAGATTTATGGTCCAAGGCAGATGAGCTATTAAGTCCTTGTGATGAGAAGAGGAGATCTGAATGCAGGCTAAGGACCTGTTCCTGAGACATTAGTGTTGTTAGGAGTCCCAGATCCTCTCCCAGCACTAGCCTGCTATAGACTTCTTAGGGGAAGGGCTCAGTCTTTTGAGTTGGCTTTCATCTCTTCACCAGAATTTTCTTATTTACAGTTACCTTGATGTTTTTCTATCTGGCGATTCCTGGTATGGTGGGCATTGGGTCAAGAAAATGTTAGTAAGCAAATTTGAAACTCAATTAAGTTTCTGCTTCTGTTGCAGTTCTCTCCCATGAATAAATATGTGTAGAGACACAGTCTCCTGCATGAAAATAGAGCAGATATGAGAGCCAGGGCTTGTCTGCCCAACCGACCCTCTTTGAGACTGTGATTTCAACCAATGCTGGCAAAAGTGTGTTTCATTGATGTACATTTGATAGTCTGATTTTTTTTTCTACAAAAAATACATGTATTTCAAATATCTTCAAATAAAAAGACCTAGAAACAAACATTTCTTGTTCCTGTTGCCATGTAAACCCAACTAAGTGTGCACTACAGACCTTAGAAAGGCCAAAAGTTGGAAAAGTTAAAACCTGGGGGTGTTGTTTCTTTCTGCTATATGTGAATAGAGTACTAGCTTATGTCTGCATAAATCTAATCTATAAAAAATGTACAGTTGGAATTAACCTGGTCCAATAAGGGCAATAACTATTCCTGAGAACTGTGCAACAGTAAATGCTGAAGTGAAGCAATTGCTTGAGTTAGCCATGACGTATATTTCTGTTCTGAACTTATTTCTCTTATAAGTATAGAATAAATCTCTCTATTTATGATGGCTTCAAAAACAGCCTACAGAGAAGGTCTGGCCAACACTCTGAGGAGGTTGCTGGCACTAGGGCTCCACTGCCTGCATGTATTTATTTTCTTTCTTTATAAAATAAATTTTCAAGGTGTAAAGGACAGAAACCAGTTGGCAGTGGGAATCTCTTGGCTCTTCCCTTTTCCCACTGGTAGAATACATCCATGCAAGACAGAGTGATATCAGAAGGTGACATACTTTTTCCCTGGAAGGACTCCTAATGCTGCAAGTTGATGGTACGTGCTATGGTTCCATTTTTCTGCCTTCACAACTAAAGGAATCATTCCTGGGACTCCAGAAACAAAGCCACTGAAATGTTTGGCAGGTAGAGCCATTTTGCTTTTCAATATGAGGATATTTCTACATCTGGCCTGAGAAAATGTGTCCCTGGTCTTTCATAATCTTTGTTTGAAAGCTTCTGTGCCTGTCTGAGGTTACTCCTAAGGATGCATGCACTCTGCTCAAAGGAACCCTTCATGGTCAGAAGACTACAGAAAGTAGTTTGGGCTGGTCATGAGGGGATTCCATCAGAGCTTGTGCTGGATGCATCCCAGTAGGTGGCAAACATTGGGGCTGCAAGGATGTCCAGGGCCTTACAGCAGTTAGCAGGCCAGGCACCACACTCTACTCCGGCCTAAAGAAGGGAAATTCTATGGACTTGCAAAATCCTATTGGTGCAGAAATTTGAAATTCACTCCTCTGGAACTGTTTTTCTGCTTGCTGAAATCAGTGCATAGGCTTTCGCGTGAGTTCTCTATGCTTGCCTCAAGCCCTTGCCCTCACATTCAGGAACAGAAGCCATGTTACTATGACACAGTGGATGCCCCATAAACCTTACGATTTATTTTCTACCAACCTCTTTTTGAGTCTGGGATCAAATTATAATACATTGACCAAATGACCATCTAATCCTTAGCCAGAACAGCCACATAGTGCTGTTCTTCAAGTCTTTTTTCCACAGATAAAAGGAGCGAGTCTAGTTCTAACATATGCTATAAATGATGTTGTGTTCTTTTGGGGGGTTTTCTTACAAATTTTAAGCTAGTCTCAAAAGTGACACTTTTTCTCCCCATTTTGAGGTAGTTAATTTTAACTCCAATGCCATATGTAGTTCTGATCACTCTCGTTGCAGAAAGGTGAATTGAAACTATCAAATGCAGTGAAAAAGATCAGCAGAACAGGGATCCTGATTTACAGTAGGAAACTGAAGGGGATCATTTGTTTAACCTTGCAGAACAAAAGCGGAAAATGGGATATGTTTGCTGTCTGGAAATGCATCAAGCGGGTGAATACCAGAGAGAAGAGGCACCACAGATGCTTTAGAATACAAATGAACAGGAATAAATTTGAACTTTAAATTAGAAAATGGTTTCTAGGCACTTGAACAGTATCTCCACAAGTGGGATTCCTGACTGCTTTTAAGACAGATCTTGCTGCGGTTATGAATGGGAAAGGGTGATTTGGGGGTGTATATTAGCGGTAGGCTAGACTGAATGACCCTGCTGGTTTTGTCCTCCTGCCATTACTGTGCTGGAAAACTGTCTTGGAGGTAATACTGTGATGACAGCAACATCCCGCAGATTTCTTCCTTCTTTAGCTGGAGCTTCTCTTCTTAGTTTTAAATCCTCTTTTACTATGGGTTGCAACATCTCCTGGTTTGAATGTGTGCCTTAGGGAAAATAAAATCATAATACTTCTAGACATGGGCCTGATACATTTTGAGGACAGCATGTACCTGCTGCAGACAGCAAAGACAAGCTGGGAAGGCTCTTTTGGTCCTGGCCCACCTCAGACATCCCGATGAAGTCAGATCCAGGACCTGGATCTCTTAAAGATTTTTGTGGGAGAGAAAGCCCCAAAACTTTTTTAGTGCATCTTGTTTGCAATGGCCTTGCAGAAGCAGAGAGTCTGCTCTGCAAGGGTGGTGGGTACAATTGTAAAGAAGAACTGAATCTGGTGTGAAGAAACCTGCCATAGAATACACTGTGAATGGATATTTCTGGATATTTGAACAGATATTCCCACCTGATCTCGTGCTGATATTTTCCTGATGGGTTTTCACAAGCAGAATTTCTAGAGTTTTCCTCGTGAGAGCAGCAATTCTGCATGCCTGAAGATTTCTACACAAGGGAAATTTGGGATGACCTTTTCCCCTGCAGATTGAGCCATGCTGGTGAATTTCCAGCCATATACCAGGGCAAGGATGATTATTTTCTGTTGCAGAAGAAAAACAGAGGTAAAAGGGTAGGTTGACACAAGCTGAAAGAAATGAAAAGAAAGCAGATCCAGTACACTGGAGACTTAGGTTGCCCTAAAAACAAGACAAATGGGACCCAGTAAGTGACAGTCCAATTTCATTTGATTTTCCCAGAAGCTGTGAGAAGAAATTATCCTCTTAACGCAGAGTCAAGGCTCATTGAAGTGGATGAGAAAATTGGCTGAATCACACCCAGAGGGTGTCAGTGCTACAGTTTGGCAGAAAAACGGACTTAGAAGATGAAAAGGGTTGTGCCTTTCTGTGGAGAATGGAGCTGGTCTAACTCATGAGTAATGACCAAGATACCAGCAGCTGAGGCACTAGAAACCTGTATGACAGATGCCCTGAACGGTGTGGGGCTGGAGGGGAAAGAAATGCCTTGAAAGTCTCAGTGGCAAAATAACTGAAGAATGGCCCTCTGTGACAATTAAATCCAAATTGTAGAGAATGTTTACTATTTTTTTTCCTTCCTCCATGATTATTTGATTTGTTGTTTTTTTTTTTTTTAATTCTTTTAAGCACTTCAAGGACAGCTCTTTCCTACCAGACGTTTATTAGAGACACTGTGACATTGATTCCTATTTTGTTCCAGAGCCTGTAGCAATGGGCAACAGAGCTTCAGTCATGGGTGAGTAAATAATCTTGGGTTTGATTTGGAGGTGTTCAAAAAGAAATGGACACCTCAGGTGCAGCTGTCCACAAGCACAGCTGTTTTGCACAGCATGCTCCCACAGTGACAATTCTGCTGTAGAGATGCAGTCCTGCCAGACTTGAAACTGTTTTCACAGGTGCACCTATTGTAAATGCACCATGGGCCAGCTAATCCAATTTGGCAACACAGAAATTATTAGTAAGAGAACAGAGATTCAGAATGGGTTATGTGATACATTCCGATGTGAATTGTCCAGAAGAAATGGTGACCAACAAATCAGGAGTGCCCCAAAGAACCAGTATTGGCCCATTTGGGGTATGCATGCAACATCAATGTATATTCAATAAAACCTTCACATTGTAAATGAGTTAGAAGTTGTTTGTGGCATGTGGCATCTCAGAGCTCCCACCCTGCCCCAAATGTGTAGTAACCTCACCTCTGCACTAATATCTGCTGTGTAGTTCAGTCACAAAGAGTGGAAAATAGACAAGCTGAATCTCTCTCACAGGTCTAAATGGTTCACTTTGGTGAATGGTTCACGGGTCTAAATGGTTCACATGGTGCCCTCCATGTTAAATGATTAGTGAGAAATTTGGCCCTAAATACAGTTTGTTTCCTTGCTTGTTTGATTCTGTGCAATATCACTCCCACACTTTTTATAGTATGTCAAAACTCTGTGATACCTCTCCTTGCTCCTGATACTTAGGAAACAGTTTTATGTATAGTTCATGCAATCCACCTAACCTTATCAGTTGAATATACATCATATGAAGAGGTAGTCCTTTTGTTCCACTCACGTTTTTAGTTCAGACTTATTTGCTGTGTTGGCATAAATATCTATTCTTGCCCTTATCTTGTCTTCTGTTTAAAATAGAGATAAGATAGATAGACAAAGATTCTATTTTACTTTACAGGAGTGTTGGAAGGTTCATGTAATTAATATTTGCTAAGTATTAGTTAAAAGATACTAGGCGATTACAAGATTTTATCACTATTCCAAGTAAGGTATTTAGGGCCTAATGCATACCTACAACAGCACAAAATAGAAGCCACTAGAGGAACTTAATTTCTCTGGCTTGCATTCAGGCATATCAGCTTGGAATCCTCTCATCCCAACTTCAGAATAAGGGTTTGAGGAATATATGAAGCTGTACTGAAAAATATTTATCAGCCAGCTGCTGCTGGTGACATCAGCTTGGCCTGTTACAGGGAACAAAGCACACATTGCTAACTCCTGCTAAAAAAAACAGATGACTTTTCTTTTTTTTTCCTATTTAAAGACCAGATTTCCTTATGGGAAATAAAAAAAAAAACAACAAAAAAGTCAACACCAAGGCAACCAGTCTTATTCCAGCATTTTCAGGTTCTGTTTTTATTGCTCTGAGCTACCTCCTACTTCCAATTATTTATGGAACAAGCTGTGTGTGAGTCACATGGTGGAGCTGGAATGATTCAGGAGTTTGTTGTGCGAAGAGAAACAGGAAAAGAAGGGCCTGGCAGTTCAGCAAATTACATCAGTGCTTCGGCATCCCGTCCCAGGCCTTAGAAAATGCAGCCCTTGCTGTGAGAAGAATTGCGGAGTGATGCTCAGAGGCAGAAGCAGTTTGATGTCTTGGCCATCCTGCAAAATGGCATGAGACATAGTCTTGTAAGGTTTATCAGTAATGACATGTTAAGTGGGAGATATGGGTGCGTAAGTTGTAGCAAGGAGAACAGATGAAAGCATTGAAGAAAAATTCCTTCCAAACAGGTGAATAAACATATGTAAAAAAGTACAGAAACTGTAAGGAGTGTCTAATCTTCTAATGCAGGTTTGCTTGGCTGGATTTTCTTCTTTTTTTTTTTTTTTCCTTCTTAAGAATAGGAATTATACCTAGGTGACAATTCCTGTGAACTCAAAAGCACCAAGTTAGCAAAGAATTTATCTGTTTTGTACAATAATGAAAAGGAAGTCACCAGGCACTCATCACAGCCTGATATACTTTATCCCTGGGTTCTCGAGACTGTGCTGCTGGTACCTCATAAGAGATAAGCTGAAAAATCTTGAGATGCTAAGGCAGCATGTTTGCATTGACATACTTTCCTTTCAAAGTGGGACTTTGGCTTAAGGACCACTCAGTGGCAGAGCTGATAAGACTCTCTGAAATCCAGCCCATTGCTGTAGCTCAGCAGACAGTGGCTAGGACAATGGTTGTCTCTGCAGCTGCTACAACACAATAATAGAATAAAAATCAGTGGCAGTGCCTGGCAAGAAGCATGTCCTGATGTAAAAGTGACAGAGGTACATGGACGAGGAACAAAATCAAGTATGTGCTGATTTCAAAATTGCTTTTTCATCTTGATTTGTATAAATTTATGGGTATCAGTACTTTTATTCCCATCCAGTGTCTCCTGTTTTTAAGGGATGTACATACTTAATGCTAGTAATTAAATTTTACTGACATAGTATAGTGATCTCAAAAGTCACACCTTGTGGCAAGCTAGTGAAAACAAATTCTAAATCAATAGACTCAAAGCACAGAAAATCTTTTACAAAATCACATGGTTTATGTTTCTTGTTATGACCTTCATGCTGAAAGGACCGAAAAAGCCCAGCTTTAGCCTCTGCAGCGTGACCCAGGTGTTCAGTTCTGCTCTAGAGACAGTGAAGCTGAAGCACGGACACCATGCCGATGCAGGGCAGGGGTGTGCGCACTCCTGGGGCTGCTGCAGCCACTTCTGCTGCAATGCTTGCCACTCTTCCAGGCTCTCTATATTGCACCGGGGGAGTGAAGTGTAGGAAAAGGTATAAAAAAAGGAGGTGTAGCCAGTTAGACTGCCTCTCTGGCATGTGATGCCTCCCTAACCATGCTCATTTCCAATAGGGACAAGCCTACTGCAGTAGGCATAAGCCTCTTGTGGGTGCCACAGTATAAAAAGGATATAAAGCTACTGGAGGCTATGAGGTTGGTGAAGGGTTTGAAGAGGAAGCTGTATGAGGAGCAGCTAAAGTCACTTGGTTTGTTCAGCCTGGAGAAGAGGAGACTGAGGGGAGACCTCATGGGGCTACAGCTTCCTCACAAAGGGAGGAGGAGGGGCAGGCACTGAAATCTTCTCTCTGGTGACCAACGACAGAACCCAAGGGAATGTCAGGAAGATGTGCCAGGGGAGGTTTAGGTTGGACATGAGGAAAAGGTTCTTCCCCAGAGGGTGGTGGAGCACTGGAACAGGCTCCCCAGGGAGGTGTCACGGCCCCAAGCCTGACAGTGTTCAAGAAGAGACTGGACAACTCCCTCAGACACGTGGTGTGAACTGTGGGGTTGTCCTGTGCAGGGACAGGAGTGGGATTCAATGATCCTTGTGGATCCTTCCAACTCAGGACATTCTATGATTCTATGGTTCTATGATGTGCAAAGTGAAGCAGTCGCTGAAGCTGCTGGAATGGAACTGGCCACAGCGGTGGGGCTGAGCAGGTCAGTTCACGATGTGACTGGCAGTCCCATGGAGACCAAATCAGGAGGAAGGCAAAAGGGTGGAAGCAGGCAGTGCTAAACATAGCACAGGTTAAAAAGAATATAGCTCAGCAGCAAGAAGGAGCAAGCATCCCAGCTTGGTGCCTCAGTCTTTGGGGTTAGGCTGTGACAGCTTGTCGATGGCGTGCAGTGGATGTGGTTTGCTGAAGTAAGCTTTCCTGGAAGCCGTGGCTGGCAGCAGGGCTCTGGTCATCATTGCCTGCTGTGGCAAGTTAGGATGCTCAGAAGTGTGTTTATTTTGGCCAGGGGATGTTTCTGGCCCTGCTGTGAAAGGTGCTTTAGGAAGCTGTTTGGTGCCCAGGACCCTCTGTGGTGACAGATGCTCTTGCACAAGGAAACCCCAATGGAGAAGTCACTGCATTTTATCCCTTTGCCTCCCACAGTACCGTCACCAACTGGCACTGGTTTTTCGAGCAGCTCCTCACCAGGTCAGTGGTGCTTGTGCCATACTCATAGCTGTGCCTGCAGGTGCCTGCGAGCAGCCCCAGACACCCTGTTTCTTTCGCCTTTAAGAGGTGGTTTGGCAAGAGGAAAATGGTGACACAATGAGGGTGACAAATATCATCTGCTTTGGAGGAGAGGTGACCGTTCTAGCGAATCCCTTCCCTGCTCGCAGCTCTGACACGCCTGGCACAGGAGCATGAAAATAAACTCATGATTCACTGGGAGGAAATCTCAGGAATGATGAGTGTTTAAAACCAGCTTAATTAAAGCCTTCTATTTTGTCGCTGAAGGCACACGTTCATATTACAGCAGTTCTGGTAGCATAAGACTGAAGAGGGAAATACTGCAGCAGTGGACAGATTTGTGTGTGGGAGCAAAGTCAGATTTCCCTTGAGAGTTCAGGGTGTTTGCACTGGGGACTAGCCAGCACTCCCACTGCAGCCTCAGCCAGTCAAAAACCACTAGACCTTATGTGGGTTAATCACATCAAGTCACAAGATGTGGCATTGACTGGTGACTCTAGCATTTGCTGCAAATTGCTTATTTTCATATGCAGAAAGCACAAGTAAAGGCAATTAATTCTCTGTTTCAGTTTTTCTTCTGAAAACAATCAAAACAAAACAAAACAAATCTGTCTTGATGATAAAATATTTTGACAGCATCCAAGTTTTTTGAGACATTTAGATTTGTTCAAACCTCATTTGATTCCCTTTTAAAATTATATCCAGTCAATTTTCAAAACAGAAAAAAAATTACTTGAGGATGTCAAAATAACTGTTTTGGCCATCCTAATTTTTCACCCATTCTTTTAGCTTAAAACTGTTCTATAGTCTTATTCCAAATTTGTAGTTCACTTCCCCCTTTCACAAAATTCATTTTTCAGTGAAGTTTTATATAACATACTATATATGTCAATATAATTTGGCTATTTTAGCCCCAAAGTGTGTCCAGATCAGGTGTGAACAAGCAGCTTTGTCATTCCTCTGCTTTAGTCACCCTTTCCTGAACATGAATTCAAGTTCCTATACATGCCTCCACGTATAAATTGTCTTGACCAAAACCATCCAGTCTAAAATTCCTGGGAAAAACTGTTTTGCTTCTTTGCTTGAAAAATTCGACACTTTGCCTACAAGCGACTTGATTTCCAAAGAGTCCCTGGCCTTTTTTCTTCTCCATGAGGCATAGTAAATAAGGACACTTCTTATGAACTCTGTGGGCTTGCACTGACGCCAGATTTGGAGAAGTCTGCAAAATCTGTTTCAAAGGGAGGCCCTAAAAAGCAAAGTAATGCCAATTATTGTTCTTGTGAAACTCATGTGAAACTGCCTAGTTCTTACGTGGAGTGAAGGTCCAACCTGTGTTTAAGAGTATGACTTGTTGTAGGATCTGGACATTGTCAGTGGTGTTACGTGTTATGTCTTGGAGTTTTCTCTAACAACACTTTGAAGGGAGAGACATAACTATCTGGAAAGAGAAAAAAAGAAGCAAAGAGTTATTTTGCATTTGAAGGCTGCCATCCAAAAGGAACTGGACTTTGCCATGAATGTGTTTATTATTGGAGGAAATCTGCTCCAAGTTAAAGGAATAAAATATCTTATGAAAACCAAAGAATATGTAGATATCTCTCATATACTACAGTATGAAAGAGGAAGATGGAAGGTGAATAGTTCCTGTGTTTTCAGCCAGATCCCTGACAGCTGAGAAAATAAATGGCTAATTTAGTGAAGCTGAAGTTGATAGCGATGAGAGAATAATTGTAATTACCAGTGGAATACAGAGATTCCACACAAGACCAATTACAATTACACCATTACTATTTTTAATTCGCTATGTATGTGGGAGAGGAAAAAATCTTCTATTTAGGTGAATTGTCCGGCAGCAAGAATTCAAACAGCATTAGCTACATGGCCCTTAAGTTAGATGTGTGAGTTTTGCCCCTTTCTCTCAGACAGCAGTAGGTGGCTGTAATGTATTTCCTCCGCTCTGAGTTTTTATTTTGTAAATGCCTTATTGATCTTTTGTTAGCTATTGGTAGCTTCGGTTTCATTCCAACAGCTCCTTTAGATGCCCTCTATATTCCTAGAAAGTCTATTTTTACTTCCTGAGGGTGATATGTGACATCTGTTTGAACATGGAGGGTGGACAACTAAGATACACCAGCCCTACAGTTCTTCTCTCTAATGAGAATGCCTACATGAGAACCTGGGGAAGTCTTCTGTGGGCAGTTGCTCAGATGTCTTTTCCTTTGTTGTTTGTTTCAGTGATTCATGCTGCTTCTGCATCGTTTTCCTGGGAACACTCGGAGGGCAGTTCTACTGTCTTGTGTGCTCATTCTGTAATGCTGTCAGCAGGCATAATCCAGGCCATGTATTAAAATAATAGAGGAACATGGGTACCTCAAGATCTTTGCCTGAAATAGTGACCATTTAATGGTCTATATGAAGATCTGGATACAGCCTTTCATCTTTCTCAGGGAAGAACCTTATGAAGTTTAGCAAGGGCAAGTGTAGGGTCCTGCACCTGGGAAGAAATAACCCCAGGCACCAGTACAGGTTAGGGGCAGACCTGCTGGAAAGCAGCACTGCAGAGAAGGACCTGGGAATTCTGGTTGACCATGAGTCATCAATGTGCCCCTTTGACCAAGAAAGCCAATGGTATCCTGAGGTGCATTAAGAATGTGACCAACAAATCGAGGGAGTTTCTTCTCCCCCTCTACTCTACCCTGGTGAGGCTGCATCTGGAGTACTGTGTCCAGTTCTGGGCTCCCCAGTTTAAAAAGGACAAGGAATTACTGGATGGAGTCCAGTGATGGGCTACAAAGATTATGAGGGGTCTGGAGCATCTTTCTTATGAGGAGAGACTGAGAGAGCTGGGTCTGTTCAGCCTGGAGAAGAGAAGGCTGAGATGAGATCTCATCAATGCTTACAAATATCTGAAGGGTGGATGTCAGGAGGATGAGACAAGACTATTTTCAGTGGTGCACAATGATAGGATGAGAGGCAACAGGCACAGACTGAAGCACAGGAAGTTCCATCTAAACATGAGGAAGAACTTCTTTACTTTGAGGATGCCAGAGCTCTGGAATAGGCTGCCCAGAGAGGCTGTGAAATCTCCTTCTCTGGAGACATTCAAGGCCCACCTGGACACATTCTTGTGTGACCTGCTCTGGGTGAACCTGCTTTAGCAGGTGGGTTGGACTAGATGATCTCCAGAGGTCTCTTCCAACCCCAACCATTCTGTGATTCTTGACCAGCATGAATTCACATATGCATCCATTTTGAACAGATATGTGGATGTAAAGGAGCAGCTGTTAATTTGAGATCTTGTAATGGGACAACAATTCCCAGGAAGTGAGAAGATGAATGCAATAAAATAATACTCTAACTATTCTACTTTCAAAGTATTTCATAAATGTGAGCTGGTTCTCAAAACACTTCCGGGAGCTAGAGAAACTTCATCCACAATTGACAAAAGAGGGATCTGAAAGGCAATGAGCTGGAAATTTCAATAAAGCTCCTGACTCCACATACTTTCCTTGGCTCAGTACAACTTGCTTAGCCTCTGGGCACCGAAACATTCAGTGCTTCCTATAAAAATGACACTTTAGGCCCCTTGAGCCTACAAAACCTGTGTTCCCAATGCAGCTTTAACTATTATAACAGTACTGACCTGTTATCAGGTGCTTTGCAGCTGCTTAAGTACTTTTTCTTCGAAAGATGGTAGTGATAGTTTGATGCTCTATGCAAAAGAGGAATTTGGCATCTTAGTCTTTCAGAAGTTTGTCCTAGAGCCCTTTTGTCAGCTGTAGAAATAACTTTCACGTGGGCAGAGCCACCCTAGGTTAGCTCCATCCCTTCTTGCCCAGCAGTGGGTTGCTCACAACAATTCCTACTGCAGATGTGACATTCCCTTGCATGCACTGGTCCACACAGTCACTGGTATCCTTCACCCTGTAGCCAGAAGTCTATTGTTAAGAGAAAATGCATTTGACTCAAGTTACAGATGTGTTTGGAGCTGGATCTAGGCTGTTAGTCAGTCTTATCTGGGGGTCTACGAACAAACCCAACTGCATGTGGAAAGCCTATATGGAAAAGTCCACACCCAGACTAACTTTGCCAGGATTTGTTCAGAACCAGAGCAGAGTTATGTGACTGATTATTGACTGTGTGCCATATGGAAAATAGCTGTTATGAGGCTGGGAAAATACATGGAACCTCCTAAGTATTCATGAAAAGTTTCTTTCCCAGGGAAATAAATTATATTCTGGTAGTTTCAGATTTCATGGGTGTTGTTTTGCTTTTACTGTCTATTTTCTGATAAAATGACTCTTTCCCAAGGCATATAGTACCTCTTCCTCACGTCACTGCCACTACCAATATCTGCATCATTGCCTCAGATGGCCTTTTTTCATTACTTTGGGCATGTGCTTGAAGTAACAGGATGCTTTGTAAAGGATCTGGGCCTTTATATGAAAATGTAGCCATACGGTATTACCTGTTTCTTGTACTTCGCTGCAGTCCTGCATCGTGTGTTTCTCCGCATATGGCTCCATCCCAAACCCTGTTGCACACCCTTGGATGAGGTTGCTCCTCTTCAGCAACAGCCTGCATCTTGCAGGGTGTGACCCTTTCCAAGGGCTGCATTTTTATGCTTTGTTTTAGTGGGGGTTTCATAAAAAAGGCCTTCAGGGGGTCTAGGCTTCCCCTGGCAAACCATAGGCAGTTCTCCAGCATTTCCCAGCATTATTAGGAAACTTGAGGGGGTCCTTTCATGTTGCTTCTTAGTTTTTACGTATGATCCACAGTAGAAGAGTCATGAAACTGCGACTCTCATGAAAGCAATGCCTCTGAAAATTGGGACCAAATAACTTCACAGGGGTAGCAAATTTTCTGCAGTCTGAGATTTTCAGTGAGATGATTCCTCAAAACAGTTTAGAGATTCTTTTAGTACAAATCACATGCTTTGGCCATATTTTGATGTTCCTAGGAGTATTTATTTTTACTACAACCATTTTCTTTAAAATGCTTTCTTTATATTGCAGAGCTCTCGTGATATTACCAAGGACTTCATGTTCTGTTGAGTAATCTCATCACCTGTGTGACTGCATTATTTCTCATACACCCTTTTTTCCTTTGATCCAGACACAGAAAGAAATGGTCTCCAAGAGGTCTTTGGAGACAACAGGAAGATTTAAAGATATTTAAAGGATAGATGAAGATAAATCATGTTTCCTTTTCAAATACTTGTAGCTCCAGGTAAATACATTGTATTATTACTAGTTGGCATACTATTTGAAAAGACCACTCTGCCATTGTGTTGTGAAACAAATTGCATCTGGTAGATCAGCTGATAATTATCAACAGTGTATCTGAAGTACTACTTGCACTCTTTAGCAGGTTTATCACTTAATCAGTGATTTGCTCCCTCTACTGTGGAAGAGTAAAGGGGTAAATCCCTTAGAAAGTAAATAAAATGTAGCTTGCTAAGTTTAATAGTGCTGGCAATGAATGGGAGCCCAGGCTCAGATTTTATGGGTTATTCCATGTCCTAATTTTTGCATGGCCTATGTGAGGTAGACAGCAAAAGTTCACCTCAGGCTGTGACTCAGCTGCAATGCCTTTGCATGTCATTGAGACTTTGCTCCACAGACTAAATTACTCTTGAAAATGACATTTAGGCCTCATAATGCCATGGAAATACCACCTGATTACCTTTAAAAATTGAAGCTGTGGTGCTCTCCTCTATTTTGATCCCAGCCCTTGCTCCTGTGATTTGACCTACTAGAAGTTAAGTTCTCTGTGTAAATTATGAAGCTACCTTGAAGTTTGTATTAGGCTCACAAATAGCAGCAGGAGTAGGTGACACTTACTGATGACTCCTCCTTTCTGCCAGAGGGGAAGATGTGTTTACTACAGGCTGGGAAGGCAGCTGAACCCCTCCAGGAGGTAATGTCACTCAGCACTGCTCACCAAACTTGGCTCTCCTGCCTCTCCTGAGCCGTTCCTGTGGTTACCTACACAGGCTTCCTCACTCTGTGCTTGCTTTGATGCTAAACGTCAGTGATAACTGTAGCATTGTGAAATACTCAGGAGTTTGGCTCGGCTGAAGGCCATAAATCCAGGAGGAAAAATGCTGGGAGGATGAATGATTTCACAGACCGAAGGCTTCCCATGTTGACATGATAGCAATAAAACTTATTAACTCCAAGCATTGCAATTTCAAGTGACAGGAAACCCTGGTAGTCTTAAAGGAGTGATGCATTCAGACTTTGTTGTTTTCCCTTTGCTTTGCAGTTGGGGCAGAGGATGGGGACTGGCACTAATCCTCTTCCACATGAGTCGAAACAAGTGCTTGCTTGGCAGCTAAACTCGTGAGATCATGGAAGGGTGCAGGAGCAGCTCTGGGTTATTATTTCATCAAATTGGCAGATGCCAAGAAGATCACACTATACAATTATCTCAGCCCCCAGGTAAGAAGCAGACACTTGGACTCCCAGTTGTTGACTGCATAGCAGTAATACTCATTGGAGACAGTCTTTTCTATTATTTTTCCCCTAAAAATTATGCTGTGGGTGCTGCATCCTGATGAGCCTTCTAGACTAATTACTTGACACTGAGTTACTAATGTCAGTTGAAAACAGCAGGCAAAGAAAAATATTTAAGAACAGAAGGTATTTTTTTCTTAATTTGACAGCTCTTTTCCCAAGAGGAGCAGCATGGTCATGACATTTTCTATTCACCTGCAAACCTCAAGTGAGGTTTGGGATTCTTTGAAACTTCTACAAACTCCAGATGAGAGACACAACAAGGACCACAAAATCACAGAGGTTTGAAGTTATCAGGTTAAAAAAAAACCAACCTGATGGTGCATCATGTGGGTTTTTCAGCAGCTCTTAGCAGTGATTTAGTTGACTTCTGGGCAAAGTGTAAAGGAATTAAAACCAAGTACATCTCAAAATTCTTTCTGCAGTGTTTTCTGAAGTCCTTATAAGCTGAAGAAATTCAGCCTAGCTAATCCAGAGATACGTGCTGCCAGTTTTTATTACAGTTATCCCTTGTGACTTTTTCAATTACAGGATTGCTGGACTATTCTAGCATTACATTTACCAACATTAGAAGATGCTCTGTAGACACTGTGCTAAATAATATAATGGTAGCCAGCAATCTCCTTTCCTTATAGCTTAGAGTTTTTGAACAAACAAATTAACTAAAGAAGTAAAAATCAGCACATTTAAAGGTTCAACCAAGCCAATGGTCCCAAGCATAATACTTACTCTCCCTTGCTATATTTCAAACAATCAATTCACAGGTCTTCTGAGACGATGCAAAGTACAGTTGATCACAGGTTTTGTAAATGAGATAACAGTTCATATTGTGGACATAGTAGTTCTTTCTAGTTCTGTGCCTTTGCTAGTGTGCCTGGGCTAAGAAGCTGTGGGTGGCAAAATGGGAGATTTCTGTTAGATTTCATTTTTAACTAGAAAAAATTTGAATGCTAATTGTTGCTTGGTATCTTTGAGTATTAAGTGTTAATACAGACCATTATTTTCCTCCTCTGTGGAAATATTGATTGATCTGTTTTGGAAAAGCAATGTTCAGGCTCTTGCAAGCTATTCAAGACCAAGGAATAGTTGTTGGTTTTCCTGTGAAGTAAGCATGGGATTTGGAGCTTAAATCTGGAGTATCAGGGAAAGTGTCCTCAAAAGTTAAAGATGTTAAAAGAGGAGAAACAATAAAATTGGGGGCTGCGAGACCCCCACTTTTGCCCCATGCAGATCTTTCACTATGGAGAGGACAGCTCAAAACCATCATGGCTGTACAGCACCATGACTACAAAGGCTGCCACTGCCAGCCCTACCCTGTGGGGTTCACTTTGGGCTGAGTCACTACTGAAAATACACTGGTCCCTTGGCAGCCAGAGGCAGTGCCTACCTCCCCTGGCCCATGCTGGCACTTCAAAACAGGACAACCCATGAGGTTGGAGGGCAGGAGTCAAGGGTGAAAATATTTCTATGAAATAAGAATTTTGAAACTATGCAGAACAGGGGAGAAAGCAGAGAAGAACTCAGGAGAGGAACAAATAATAAAATTGAGGTTTCTCCAGAGTTTACTTCTCAGATATCTGTTTCTCAATTTTGTTTTATCACAAATCTGAATATTCTGTAAACTTTTTTACACGAGCTCATACTACCTGAATGTTAACTGTATTGATTTGAATGTGCTTATGAATTAATCATGAGGATGTCAACAGGCTGGTATCTGGCTCTTGTGGGGAGTCCACAAGACAGGAACTACCTCAGCAAGCCCAAAGCAAAGAATTTGAGAATGGTATAATCTTGACTGCCTGATCAGAGGCTGCTGGTTGCAAGACACTGCAATGCATATTTCTCTTGGCTTTCTCTCTGGAACTTGCTGGAGAGACATGTTGAAGCTTCGGACCCAAGGGATAATAATAGTGAAATTACCAAAGTGAGCTGGCTGGAGGCCAGAGGAGGAGGAGAAGGGAAAGAAACCCGCGGCGATGTAAAACCTGCAAAGAGGAAAAGCTATTACAACAAAGACAAATGCTGGTGCAGCCACCAGTGCTATTTCAGAGGCTTCAAACTAGGATCTCAAGTGAAACCTGGAAGCTTCTCTTTCCTTTTCTGTCTCAGTGCAGGAAAGCTCCAGGGGAGCTATGCAATAAATGTTTTTTTCTGATGGAGGCTTATTAAAGAGATGATGTTGCCTGAGGAAGGCTGAAAGGCTATTTTAGACCATGAAGGACCTGAGTGGAATTGAGCCCAGAGACAAAGGGAAGGCTTCTTGTGAACTTTGCAGGTTGTCTTGAAAGGCAGACCTTTTGGGTTGGAGAGATAAAGACAGAAAATAGTGGCTTTGTCAAAAGACAGTAAGCATGTGGGTGAAGAGGCATAGTGCCAAAGAGGGTTTCAGGAGGGCAGTGGGACTATACCAATGGATCTTGCTTCCTTTCCTACAAGGTTCCTTTAGTTTGCAGTAACAGAAAGAGAGCTGCATATTCTAGTTGCATAGAGTTGAGGCTTGAAATGAACACATTTATTTTTGTAGCATCTATTTGGCTCTGTTTTGAGGGTTTCCAGATCGTGTAAATGTAGATTTGGCATGGGTTTGGGAGAGCACCTGTCCTTGATATTAGTACCTGTGCTGTATTCTGTAACATTTAATTGTTCTAATGAAATGTGCTGTCTTTGTCTTCTGTCCCAGACTCCAGTGCAGCATAGAGAATTTGACATAGGAGGTGTTTGGAAATCAATCTTTAACAGAGACTGAGGTTTCCAGGTAATACATTGCAGCAGGAGCAAACTCCATGAGGGACTGCCAACACAAGCGAGACATCCACTGAGGTTATTAGGCCAAAGTTAACCCTGGTGTGAATACTGTTCCAGCAGGTGCAGGGGAAGTTACATAAAACCTGTGATTTACCCTGGCATATGCAAAGTCCCCATTGTGTTTTATTCAGTAAACTTGAAAATGTCTCAAGGGAGGGAAAGAGAGGAAATTCAGCACTTTCCTTTGCAGCTCAAGGAAATTACCATATCTTGCCATAAAGAAACCTGCAGCAAAGGCTTGACTGCACTGAAATCAGTGGCAAAACTCACATGATTTTGTGAGCTGGTGCTTCACATCTGGTGTTTTCCTTCTTGGCAATTAACCTCTCTGACTTTTTCTGTTATGCATCGAATTTTGCTCATTACATCTCTTTATTTTTCTTGACACTTGTTATTTTCTTTTCCCCTGGAGAGAAATTGAAGTTGCATATCATGCTTCTCCCCTGTTGCATATATGCATGTATTTTCCAGATGTCAGTCCCCAGGTGCAGATGGTGTTTCTAGGTAGGATCTCAAACTCTGTGAAGATGGTCCACTTTCTCTTGGAGATTCCATCTGACCTGAGAGGAGCCTTGACACAGCCCTAGAAGTCTTTGCACAGTGGCTATTGTGGTATTGCCACCTCAGAAGAGTTTTCTGGAAGTTTTTGTCAAAACTGATCTAGAACCACATTCAGGTTTAATCCTTGGTTTCCAGCTCTTCAGCTCTGTGGCCTTTATAAGATTAGGTGGACTGCACCCTAAAAGCTTGTTAATCTAAACCTTATCTGAAACAAACGCCTTATTTCAAAAAGACTTGTCATTTTATATCTGATCACTGATGCTGGTTCTTCCTTTCCACACAACTGTCTCATCTTGTTATGCATGCGTATGTACATCTAAGAGGTTGCCTACTAAGAACTGGCATAACTTGGTTTTGTATTTGAACTACAAGGTTATACATTTTGTGGCTCCTCTAGGCTGTATTTCATGGCACTTGGGAGGATTTTTGCATTGTAGACTACAAAGTTTCTATGTATCTTACCATCCTCCTTCTCAGTGTATGTGTCCTGCAGCTGCCTGGCAGGGGCTGTGAGTGCTGCCCTTTGCTGTACAGCAGGCTCCTCTCTGCTCTCATGGAGGGGAATGTTTGTGTCTCTCACTGTTCATTTCCCCACTTCCCTGCTCCATCCTGCCAGGGTTTTCTGATGACCCCCAAACTTCCCAATTCTCCCCATGCCATCTGGCCTTGCAGGGTGTCACCTTTTAAAACATGCTGGGAGACAAGCAGAGCTAAGGTAAGGGTGGGAGCCGTGGCAAACTGGAGTGTTAGTGTTTGTCACTGCGTGACCTGCAGAACTGAAGTTGTGGCTCGGGCTGCCAACAAGGAACTAGCCATTCTTCATCTGACCATCTTGTTGGGAAGGAACCTTAAACCCATTCCAACTCAAACTGATAGGTTTCTGGTCACAGATGTCTCCAGCTTTCCTTACAGTGTTCAGGCTGATCACATTCATCAGTAAAGGAAGTTACAGGGTGCCCAAGGACATCAGCTTGAACATGAGAAGATTGTTTCTGTGGGTCCTTCTGCCTCAGTATCGCTTAGTCTCTATTATTTAAGGTATCCAGGGCCTTCACGGAGACCGTTTTGGTTTTAAAGCAGCAATAAGAATGCAATGCATATGGGTCATAGATCTCAAAAGGACGTGCTGAATGTATTCAAATAAATGTTTTGCTGTTAGTAAAGTTTTCAGGGAAGGCATTTCTATGGTCTTCCTCTTGTATCCTGCAACTAAACTGTCCCATTTATGCTTGCAACAAAAGTGTAGGTCAGTGTTCAAGTACCAAAAATGCCTTTTCATTGGCTTGCAATAACCTTCTGTGTCTTGTGTTCTAGGAGTCTTCTCTTTCCTACGTTGTAAGCTCTGATGCTGCTTTGCTTTATTAAGTTCACCAAGGCCAGGTTTGCAATTGGTGGGATTTGCAGTCCTGTGGCTTGCAGAGCTGCCCAAAAGCAGTAGGCCAATATCCAGCAGTATAAAAAGATCTTTCTTATCTATCTTCCTTGTTCTGGTTCCCAAATGTATACACCAGCAACCCCAGTGCACAGGATTGTGCAGTATTTCCTATTAAAAAAAAGCTAAAGATTATAACAACAAATGGTCTTTACATGATGGTATAGCAGTAGTGTCCTCTACCATTAGAGTCAGACTTCAGAAGAACTGACCTGAAAATAAGCTCTTTTTGAATCAAGTGTCCAGAGCTGAAAGCTAAGTCTGCCACTGTTGCAAGCCCCAGAGCACCAACTGTCTTTGGTGGCAGCAAGTTTGAGCTGAAATTGTAAAAGGTTGTTCTTAAAAACTCCAAACTCATTTTATTTTTATGCTGTTTTAAATTGTATGGTATGTGATGGCTGGATAGGAATTATCCCAGTTGTGAGTATGAGTTTGTCAAAAAGCATCAATTCTTCTTTTACTAGACAAGAAGGAAGTGACATAGCAGCTATCAAAAAAAACCTCCCAAACCTGTCCTTGTGGAGTGTCCTTAGAAGAACCCTTTTCAAATGATAAAAATCTTGTTTGTATATGTGTGAAGAATTTCCTTTTGCTCTCCCCCCCACAGAGGCATTCGTGATGTCTCATTGCACCCAGGCTGGTTCCATACCAGATTCCTGATGTACCCAAATACCTCTCTTGTCCGCAGTAACCAAGATTCAACCTGGGAATAGTTTTATTGATGTATGCGGACTAAATCCTGCCATCCAGCATGGAATGTTAATGTGATTCCAGGGATAAATGGCATTCCTTTGGATTTGCATCCGTGAGTTAAAGGCTGCACCTTTGAAGGTGTCCCAGGCTCCTTTCTGATGTCAGCAACTATCACACTTGGCGAGGGTGGAGATACCTCCTTGCTGCTGAAGACAGAAGTCACCTACCAGTCATGGCTGAACACATACCAACCCTGGAAATTTCAGCCCTTCAGTCAATTTTACTGAAGAAAGAAGCAATGGGCAAAGTTGATTCTCTCTTTCATTATGGAGCTGCCTACGGAGCGGAGTCACACTGTGCCTGGGAATGCTGTGTCTGACTCCCCTGCATGGGAGCGACTTCTGATAAGGTGTTCTGCTGAAGGAACTCTTAAAATGCTCATGGTCTTACAGAGTGCTGACTGAAAATAGACTTCATTTTCTGCAAGTGTGAATAAAATCATGAAGAGAAGTGAATAGGGCAATAAAATGCTCTTAAATGTCCTAAATTTCTAAAGGAGAAGATAAAAGAATCAGTGTATAAAGAGACCATACATTTATTTTTTTAATTTTTTTTTTTTTTTTTAAATTCCTGATGAAGAGAAGAGAAGCTGGTATTGTTTTCTATTACTTTTTCTGATCTTTTTTCCTGGAAAACATTTTGGATATGACATTGAGGAGCAAAATCTCGATGGATTTCAAAACAACCAACCAAATAGAGAAACTTGTTTTTCTGCTTTTCTTTTTCTTCTTAGACACATTTCAAAATGAAAATGTAGGCAAATGAAAGTGGGAAGAGTTTCAGTGAAAACTCATTTTTCGACATTTTCCTTTGGGTCTACAAAGCAAAGGGAGGGCTACTTCTATGTGGGGAAAATACTCACTTTTATCCGCCTTTCAGTTTTTGAAGGGGAAGGTCTTTGTAGCATTTACCACACAGAAGGGAGTTATTATCCAGAGCTGAACACAACTGAGAAAATAATTTTGACCTGATATATACAAGTAGTGTCTAGACAGAGAGCATTTGAAGTGCTTAAGGGGAAACTCAGAGCAGGAACCAGTTATGACAAACTGAGCTTTTGAAGTGACAAATAGAAGCAAACATGTATAAACTGAAGATCTGATAAAGTAAATGTGAGATTTGCTGCTGACTAAAATGAAATTAGAATACAGGACTAGCTAAATTAGAGTGTGGTTAGTTTCTGCTGCCGTCCTCTTCCAAACAGGAGCCAGAGCAATTGCTCATGGAGCCATGCTATGCAACCAGAAAGGTGAAACCACCTTTTCTTTTACAAATCTAAGGCTTTCTTCTTTTATCTGGTCCAGTCTGCAGTCTGGATTGGTCTCACAAGGAGTCTCATCAGGATGACCTATAGGTTAATGAACTGCTGTGTGGGAGCAAGACAGGACCATAGTGTATAAAACTGGGCTCTGCTCTGCAGGCAGCTGAAGGGACCTGTATTCGTGATGTCCTGAATATGCTGTTATCTGGAGTGTTTTGCCTTAGCAAAGCTGAATGCATACTTCATGGTGTTGTGGATTGTAAAGGCATCAAGGGAAATGTTGCCTGCATCTGGCTGGAGAAATTGAACTGAAGAGTGATTTCTGACTATCCATGCTTCTGAAATGTTGGAAGTGGAAATCTGTTAGTGGGATGAGAATTTTGACTAAGGAAGAGCACTGGCAAAGGCCAAGTCCTGTAGCTAACCTGGTCATTTACACCCCCCCAAATGTCCTGAAGTTTAGAAGATCACATTCAAATTCTTGATCCGTATCAAGGCATTCAGGTTTGACCTCTAATGAGTGAAGAGCCTATGGCACTGGCAAAAAACCATGGAAAATTACTGAAATTCTGGAGTTTCTTAGACTAGAGACAATAATTTCACAGATAATGCTTATTAGAAGAGACTATTTAAAATCTTCAGGAGAAACTTCTGTTGTGCAAGAGAATTGGGGGTGGATCTCCTTGATCCTAGTTCAGTGTTTTAATCTGAATTAAACTTTTGGAGTGTCTGTGTTATACTTGAACTACTTAGTGGGTAGGAACACTTACCACTGCTAAACTACATTATTACATATGCTTCCCGTGTATCTTCCATCGTATTTAAACTGATGTCTTCTAATTCCTTGAATGGTTTTACAAGTATATAGCATGATTATCATTGGTATATGTGTAATTATTAACTATTATTTATGTGTTTCAATTTCCTTCTGTCTGAATCAATAATGTAACGATGCTTTTATGAAATCACCATCAGCTACTGTGGATCAGATGTCATCTTCCATGCCAGCATTTATGACTCAGTTAGGAAGAACAAATAAGCTGACTAGAGTCAATACTTGGGGTAAAGAAAAGCTCTGCTATTCCCATGATCTAAAAACACTGTTCCTTGTTGTATTTGCAGGGGGCACACCACAGTGAAGGTCCAAAGTGACACCAAGAGGTTTTTGGGGCTCCAGAGCACCTTCAACCTTGCTGCTCTCCTCTCCTTTTCTCTTGTTTCCTTAACTACAAAATGCTGATAATCCTGTTGTTGTGCTTTAGCCCTCAGTTTTGCCTTCTGAGTTATTTAGTCCCCAATTAGGGAAGTGTTTTCTTCAAGCAGGATTTTAAAAGCACATAAGCCAAAGTCCAGGGATGTCAAAACGATGAGGAAAGACTATGTGTAAGCAGGGGTTTTGATTATTTATCTTTAAATAGGGACACCAAATCACAACTTTGTTTTTCTTTTTTACTTTAGGCCCTGATGTTTTTATTACTATTTTTTTTTCCTAGAATCTCTAAACATACAGTAAGACAAATAATAAATCCTCATGATATTAATAAAAATGAAAACATGGAGCATGCAGTAGATACTGTTCTTCCCTACCTTTTTTTGGACCACATTTTTCTGCTGCCACATGGTATAAGGACAATTTGATTTTGAACTACAGTAGATTATCGATGTTTTTGAATTCTGACACTTTGTCCAATATGAGCTTTAAGACTATGTGGATACATTCTACATAGTGGAATATCATGCATCTAAGCTTTTTGGTCCCTCCTAAGGAGACTGGAACAGCAACAGGACAGATCAGCATGAGTATTGGAAGAATTAGGTGATCCAGTGCAACATGCTGTAATAATATTATAATGTGCTTCTCTAAAATAATTTTATCTTTTTTTTTATTATTATTTTTTTTTTAAGAGAATAGATGTCAGGGAAAGATCTTACTTCATTTATTAGTCCAAATGACCCCAGAAGAGTTAACATAGTCTATAAATAGGACTTACTGCCACTTTAATGACTACTTTGTTACTCACAGTCAATGACCATGAGAGTTATGCATCATTTAAAGCATGGCAGTAGTTCAACAGAACGTGTTTCCTTCTATACTGTCCCAGCTTGGCTTTCAGGGGAATGACTCCACCATGTATCACAGGACGAGGAATGACCATAAACATGCAGAAGAGAAGATGATGATATTACAGGCTTTAGCATTTCCTGTACATTTAATTTTCTTTGGGTACATCAAGGACATTTGAGGCTTAATCCTTGAAAGCAGATTAAAATGAAGGTAAATTATGGGGCTTGAGAACTACCCAAGGAGAACGTCTTGGGGAATAAATCTAAAATTGAAACATTTGTTGTATCTTGCTGAGATGTACTCAAAGCACAATAGAATATAACAACAATGTAATATTTCCTGTTGCAAAACGGTGGGTAAGCTACATGCCAACTGCAACGTACTGTATTAACAATACAGCATTTGCCAATAAGTGTTCTTGGGTTCTAGCTGTAGTCCTATGCCAGAAGTAATGAGACATAAGAAGGAATGACCTAAGAGACTTCTAAAACAGCTTTCACAAAACTGTGTGGCTTCTGGGCAGGTTTTGGTAACAATCTGTGGCAGATGATCTGATCCAACCAGATTTACAGGGTCATGGGCATGATGCAAAACATAATTTGCAAGCAAGTTATGAATGCTTAATAAAATATATGTGATAAGACTAGATAGCTGTTAAAATGCACTTCCTTTTGAACCAAGAGGTAAATATTTACCATGTCTGACCTGGATCATTGATCTTTAGTGTATCACTATGCTTGCCTGTACAACATGACACATGCTGCTGCACAGGCATGACACTATGTTGTAATGAGACACTGTTTATCAAAGCTTTCACCCACCATGAATCAGTGGAGTGATGGTGAAACTGCTCCTAAATGCAGCTAAGAGCTGCTATTATCATGCTTCAGGACAGTGTGCAAGGGCTTGCCAGCAAACACACCAAAGGTTTCCTTCTGCTTCCCACCACAAGAGAAACTGTTGCCTTCTCTTTCGACTTCCTTTGTCTTCCTTTGCTTGCAATACATTTCTTGCAGACAAGCAAAACCAAGCAATGGGATTTCCCTTTTAAAAAAGTTGCTCTTTATTTTTCTTGCTGACACTGATTGTTAGCAGGAACACCAAAAATTCACACTGGAATAATCACAAGAAATGGAAGAATTAAACTCCCTGAGTGCTAACGGTTCCTTCTTATATTTGCTAGCATGTGTGTGCCATGTAAAAATACTATTTTTAATACTTATTTTACATGTTATTTTGTGACCATTTGTCTTCTTCCTCATCTAATAAACACTTGATTGGTTTCTGGGACATCTTTCCCTAAGTAGAGGAGTATGTTGGAAACATGCATCTTCCTCCTGACAAAAAATGCAGTCATAACAAAATTTGTTACTTTGGTTATAGTGAATTATATCATATTTGCTTTGAAGAAGAAAGTTCAATTATCCCTTGTGTTTTGCAAGAAAATACTTGTAATTACAGGTTTCTAAATATATTACCTAGAGTGGAAATTTTTGTGTGCGTGAGGTGAAGGAAAAGAAGAATTTTGTACCCAGGATTTTTCCCTTTGAAATGTGGGAGTTGTGCTTCATTGCAGTCCACCTTTAAAACAAGACCTACACCAGCACAAGACCAGGTGCAGGCTCTTGCAGTGAAATCCTAAGGGTGAAATCTTATGGTAGAGCCCTTCTCAACTTCAGCAAAAGTGGAATTTTTTTCCTGAGGCTTTACTGTCTCCTTCATGGTCATGACCATTACAGCTTTAAGACTCAAAGAAGCATGTGCTTTTTATTCCCCCTTATTTTGAATGATGGGGTATAATTACAGTCCCTATGCTCCAGATCCATTTTTTCCTATTTTGCAAAAGTGCTAGAACTTCAAAGCAGAGAAGATTCATGGGCAGGGCTTTCTACCACAGAACTTCCAAAGAAAATGCCACTTTTTGAAAAGCTGGTTTCTGAAAAGGCATTATATAATTTTAATATTTTATTTTGCATGTTGTTTTTAAAGCTCTAGTCCTCCTATAAATTCCCAAAAGCATTTTTCTTGCAGGGTGGAGGGAGTTCAATCTGGAATGCTTATTAAAAAACAGACGTATATGAAGGAGTATTTAAATTTGTATTACCCAAGCAGGAATGGGAGTTAATTTGAAAACAGAATGTAGCATTTCGAGGCATAGAATGAGGTATATTTTCAACATAGAGCTTACTCCTCACCCTTTAAGTTGCCATATAGATGGTCTTTCCAGATCAAAAACCTATAATACACCTAGGAGCTAGTTAATAATTCTTCTTCATGTGCAAACTGATCCTGTACATCTTTCTCAAGTTGGTCATCGCCAGTCTACGTCATTATGAAGAATTAAGCCAGGCCCACGGTTTTCGACGTTAAAAGAACTAATGCAGCAGTATGAGCTGCAAGTGGTTTCCAGCTCCTTTCATTTCTGTGAGAAGGTGGTACTCTGTCTGGCCCTTTAGTGGGATGTACAATAACAACTCTGGATATTTCATGCCTATCCCTGTACAGCTGAGAGGACTTTAGAAGTCCTGGTGCAGATGGTGGGGGGCAGCCTTTCCTGCTCAGGTCCTGCAAGCCCCTTTGGCCAGCTTAGGTGGCACGTAGATGTAGGAGCTGGGAGTGTTATGCAGCTTCCTACCTGTGCAAACAGAGAAAGATATGTACCAACTGCTTTCTTTTGGTGCCTTTTCATTCTTCTTAAGCAATACCTAGCTTGATTGATTTTTTCCTCTGTACAATCATAAATGCTGAGATTCAGCAGAGTGTGCATTTCTCAGTCCCCATGCTGTAGATCAGGAGGGATTTCTTTCTTGGGGAGCAGTTCAGACTCAGGCCAGTGTAAACAGGATAAAAATCTCCCTGGATGACACCAGTAGATTTAGTCTGGTTTTATGTTTGTAGAGCAGGGGAACAGGGATTTTCTTGGAAGAAACAGGCAAAAGTCCTATTTCAAAAGCTTCAACAGCAGTTAAGCTTTAATAATACACTCCCTTCTTTGCTTTGCTATAAATACCTGCCAGAAGAAAGGATTTCTTTTATCCAAATCCCAAATGCATTCATCTCTGAATTGACTGGTCACAACAAAGTCTAAGTGTCAGATAATGTTATGTGGAGTACATTTCAGTATAATGGCTCAATATTACATGTTGTTGAGGAAGTAGGGAGGTGTTTGGTTTTGGTTTTGTACATTGCATCTGAAAAATCCTGTTTTCTAAAATTTTGCAGTTCTATGGGGACAAGGGGTGATTTTTTTCCTTTTTTTTTTTTTTTGCATAGATATCTTGCAACTTTTATTGCTTTGTCATTTTTTATAAAACCATTTAGGTTAGAAGGGACCTCAGAGGGACTCAAGCCCAACCTCCTGCCCAGAGTAGGATTAGTGAGGAGATCAGACCACGTTGCTCAGGGCTTTATCCAGTCCGGTCCTGAAATCCTCCAAGGATGGAGGTTGCACAATGTCTCTGGGTAACCTGAGCTACTGCCTGACTGTCCCTCTTCTATCTCTGTTTCAATTTGTGGCCATTGTCTCTCCACTGTGTACCTCCCTCCTTATCTCTTCTCAAAGCAGCTGAATGTCTGCTATCAGGTCCCTGCGGTCATCTCTTCTTGAGGCTGAAGAAGCCCTGGTCCCTCAGCCTCTCCTCATAGACCTGTGTACCAGCCCCTGGACCTCCCCTGGACTTGTCCTACATTACAGTTCTTGTTCTCGCCCTGGGGGCCAGGAGTGGATGCTGCATTCTAGGCGAAGTCTCAAGAGTGCCAAATCTTGAGTGCCCTCAATCTGCTGCCCATGACACTGTTGGCACAGCCTGGGATACGGGTGGCCTTCCTGGCTGCCAGGCAGGCTGTGGTTGGTGCCCAGGTTACTGCTCACCACCACCCCCAGGTCGTTCTCAGCAGCGCTGCTGCTGAGAGTATCAGAGTATCCCTCCCTGGCACAGAAACAAGCCCTTGAGCTTTCTGTAGACCATTTCTTTAAGGAGTTAAGAGCTCTGTGACCTTTTCTGAGCACAAGAAACCTGTGACCTAATAACTGTGATGAATTCCTTGCAGCAGTCTTTCCTCTCCTTGGAAACAGAAAGGTGGTGATGACACTTCTGTTGAACACGTGTGAGCAAGTAATGATCACTGTGTGAAACTGAGATGCACAACAGGGGTTTCTATTGCACACTGTGCTTCTTGAATCCTATTAGAGAAAGCAAAGCGAACTGTTGCTTCTATGGTCATTAGCTGTCACAGCAACTGTTTCTTTTCAGAAATACCATGTTGCTATTTATAAGGCAAAAAATACTGGAAAAAGACCCCTTCTATTAACTGACCTATAGATAAACTCAATTCTGTAACTGGCATCTACACTTTCATTTGAAGTGAGGGGGAGGCTTCCTGTAGGGGAATAAAGAAGAATGAAAGTCTGAATACCGACCTCAGTTATGCCAGCCACTATGCAGGTCAGCTTGGGTCCAAATCTGTTTTAGGAAGGACTTTAAGATTTAGCTTGTTAAGTCTGTACAAAATGAATTACTTTAACAAAGGAAGAAAGCAAGCCTTGTAATGATAGGACAATGAGGGTTTTATTCCTTTTTTTCACAGAATTTCCTTGGTGATCTTGACATTTTTAGACTGTGTGACTTGGTCAAGCTTGACCGCCTGTGGGTAGGCACCAGACATTCATATGCAGAGATGCCTCTAGTAAGCAGTCTGGTTTTGAGAGAGTTTGATCATCAAACCTCCCAGTTCTCAACAGCACAGAGGATGTTGTGCTCTGCTTGGCTTCTTAATTTATCTGATGCACTGTGGTCTGACTGGATCTCCCCGAGTAACATGCTGATGGTTACATAACCACATCTACGCTTCTTGCTTTCTAGCAGAAAAAAGGACTGATTGAATGTGCAGTTGTGCCTTAAAGCCAGACAAATGGGATTTGGGGCTCCTGTCCCATTCTCTGTTTTCAGAACTGATTTTTCAAGTTTCTGAATCAGTGGGAACTGCTGATACCTTGAATGTTTCCAGTGCTGAATGGGAGACTCAGCTGAGTGTCAGTAATGTGAGAGAAAAATAAAAGATGACACTTCACCTTCTCAAACAAGTCAGCCTCAAATCTACTACTTTTCTTTTATTTTTTTTTATGTCTTCTGCTATCAGAGGAAATTGGAGCAGGATTTGAAGAGGAAGACATTTATAGGAGAGATCTTATCATGGGTATTGAAGCAACCTGAAAAGCATTATGTATAATCAATAGTTTTACCCTGACAATGGTGGGAAATAGGATGGAGACAATAGCAACTCTATAGAAGGACGTAGCCTGTTATTTATTTTGATATTTATTTCCCTCAGTCATGTGCTGGGATCTCTTGTCTGGTAGTGGCAACCACATGAAGGGCTAGCTCCTTAGGAACTGTCTTCCATTCTGACTAACTCTGTCATTGCTCTAGCAGGAAAAAAAGAATTGCTTTTTATGGGAAAATTAGGCCAACTCATCTGAGTAACAAATATGGCTCTGGAAAACTTCTATGATATAAATAGCTTTTGGGCTTCTACTGTAAGAAATTGCATATCAGATTTGAAGGTTGTGATATAGCATTGAGAAGGATATGAAGATATGAAGAATAATGACTCTAGGGCCACCCTGTTTCATGAGCTCAGGTGTTACGGCATCACCAACCCTTGGAACTGAAATCAAGATGAAAAATTATGGCACTGAGGAAAAATGAGCTCTTTTAAACCACACTGTGCCAGGGTTTTGGGTTGCACTGTAGTAAATTTCTTTGTAGACCTTTTTATTCCATTCATTTGGTTTTCTTTTTAAAGGGAGATAATTCTTGCTAGCAATCATCAGA
The DNA here is from genome assembly GCF_963082525.1 of Nesoenas mayeri. NCBI lineage: Eukaryota > Metazoa > Chordata > Aves > Columbiformes > Columbidae > Nesoenas > Nesoenas mayeri. Next base: position 90,061,259 of record NC_137543.1, on the reverse strand, counting down.
GAAACGAAAAGATAAATTAGTTGGTGATTTTCAGCACTTAGAATTACTGATACTTTTCTGCTGTCATGGTTATGTGCTGCTATTATGTACTGGCACTTCTCAGGAGAAGACAGCAATGCAAACATGGATTTTAACAAGTCTCTGCTGCAGCACCATTGATTGCAGCCAGCTTTTGCTCTCCCTGCCTCAGAGAGGAGTGAGAAGCTTCCTGGGATTTAGGTCCAGACCTTTTTGATGTGAGGCTGGGGAACAATGAGGGGGCAGTTGAATCTCTCTCCTTCACCCCATACACGCTTTTAAAAAATGAAAACTGTGGAGAAGAGGAAGTAGAGTTTCCCTCATTCTACTCATCTGCTGCGCAAGGGGCTGGCTATATAAAAAGTAGTTATATTCTTAACTACTTTGGAGACAGAGGTTTTTTTCTGGCATGTGGTGGAATCAAACCACTCTGAAGAGAGAAGTTGCTCAACATCTTGCTCAAAAGAAAGTGGCATTTGTGAGCTGAGAAAAGTCAGGAAAAAACTCTTGTTGCTGCCCCACCTGCCAGAGGGACAGGTTTGCATCTGTCCATCACCTCTTGGAAACCATGCAACTGGCAGCTCCTCTCAGCAGATGGCTGATATTTATGCTCTTTTGCCTTTGTGTTTCTTGTTTCCTTTCAGGACAAGAGGACATAGGGCCCTAACATTGATTTTTCTGTGCAGTTAAAAAGACAAGAAAGCTGCTGTGTTTTTGAAGTTTTATGCTGTTGGTTTTCTTATTCCCTGTAGGTCTTCTCAAGATTCCCCACCTCTTTTTCATCCATGCAGATGCCCCTGTCTTCTCTAGAAAATAAAACTGAAATCCTGGTCCCATTGAAACATTTGCTATGCAGCTCCAATTCTGTAATTAATTCTACATGGGCTTAATTGGCATCTGTGTTTAATTGTGGTGACACATAGTTGTACATGGGAGCACTCAGAGCTCCTAGTGATTTGCACTGATTAAGATATGTTTGTGTAGTTACATCACTCCAAAATGTTCAGACACAGAAAATCTTCCAGTTCTTATGGGGAATATCTTTTGAGCCGAGGGACAAGGCATCTCCCATTGTCTTCAGCCCTCACGAAGACTCTTCCCCCTCTATTCCCATCCAGTCCTACAAGGTGAATTATTAGAAATCTCTTGCTTTGCATTTGGGACCCTGTGAGCAAACAGTATCCTTATAATGTTAACTGTGCTTTTAATTCCAGACCTTTTTGTTCAGAAGGTTCACTGCACAACCAGCAGCATGGGTTTTTGATCACAAATGCTACGAGAAAGCAAAAAATTATATATATATATATACATATATATATATATTAATGATCTTGTGAAGATCTATTTTCTTTGCATTTCAGTTGCTTTCTCATAACATTAACATGGCTTTGCATCCCATTTTCTCCCAAATAAAGCAAAAAAAAAAAAATCATTAATGCTGAAACCCAATGGATTTTTGTGCTTGGAGCATCTTTGCAATCAAGCCCAAAGGTTTTTAACATGTGTAGAGGCTGCTTTTCCAGCAATCTGTGCTAAAACCACTGTAGGTCTTTTTCTTCATTCTTCATGTTCCTCTGAGGCTTCACAGTGTGTTGAGTTGACAGTCAACTGTTGGTTGAGGTAACTGACCTTATTTGTCCTATGCAAACAAAAACATTTTGGAGATTCTTTGTTAACCCACTCATATTGAGAGTGATAAGTGTTGTCCATCAGATCTGGTCCTTTATTTATAAGGAGAAGGTTCTATGTTACCTTTCATGACCTTTTGCAGTGTGTGCTAAGTATACATGAACCAAACCATATTTATATATAAGGTACTCTGGTCCCTATAATATGACAAATAATAAAAAGGGCTTTAGGGAAAATACTTGTCATATGTCTGACTGGAAGGGAAAAAATACGTAAGGCAAACACAGTAATTGACTTAGAACATTATAAAGAGAAATATCTTTTCTCATCGAGAAAAGAGCCTCAATTCACACATGAGCTGCACCAAGTAGAACTGATGAATATAGCACAATAATCCTAACAGATTCACTACAGGCCCTGTCCTGAATAAGAAGAAAAAGAAACAAAGAGGAAGGGGGCAGGGAAGTGGTTTCTTTCTTGCTCTTAGGAAGAGGTAGAAAAATAGAGTGCTGAGCAATATAGAAAAAAAAGAAACATAGTCACATATTATTCACGCTTCACTCGTATTTGGTACATTCACACAGGCATATTAGGCATGAAAAGAACTCTGAAATGTAAATAGAGACATTCATTGTGTGGTTTTACTTTATGCTTTAAGAAGGAAGGGAACAGAACGAATGGACTCCCCACTCCGCTGTTTCTCAGAAGGAATCCCTTCTGAAGCCATTCTGATGAAAGAATAATTAACCTTGTTTTCGTTAATGGGTCTTTCCTTTGTGGCTCAGATAACAAAAAATGGGGAAGAGCATGGGCCACCCTGGTGATCAAGGAAATGTCATAAAAATTGACGATGAGGTGGTTGTGCACAAACTGAACTACCAAAGGTATGATGGGCTCGAATTTAATTCCCATAATTATACTAATGATGCAGAATGTAGCCAGACTGAAATATCTCAGGTAATTAGTTAGCATACTGCTCTAGTTTCTGCAATGGCAGTCATTGTTTACATCTCTAATTATGCCATGTAGACACATCAAATCACTCACGCTTGTTTTGACTTGAAGTATTTGAAGCAACAAACACTGATGAGCTGTATCTTATGGGTGCTGCTACGCGAGTGAATGCTATTCGGTAATACTTGTTCATCAGGCTCAGGGTCCAATCCTGCATGTCTTTCATATTCGGCATTCCTGTTGCTGTGACTTCCTGATGTGTTTCTCTCACTGAGCACTTCTCCTTGCCTTGAGCAGATGTTGAAAGGAGCCTTTCACAAAGCTAAGCACTTGCTGTGCCCTTAATTTTAAGTGCAAGAGTAGTCTACTGTAGGCCAGCTGGACTGCTTGTATGTTTTAAGGGAGGGTTACCACTGATGAGGATACAGCCAGAGTTTTCAGCATCTAAAACAAGGCCAGCTGCTTATCATGGGGTAGTGCAGGGAAAGCAAAGGAAAAATTAGTTCCAATTACTAGCAACAGTAGCGAAAAAGATTACCAAGTTGAAGTTATTATCCTCAGCCTACCATTTTTGAACTGGACGATTTTTCTTCACAATAATGAGAAAAAAAAATAACGTTAGAGAAGCTTCATCGAGGAGAGGAGAGGAGAGGAGAGGAGAGGAGAGGAGAGGAGAGGAGAGGAGAGGAGAGGAGAGGAGAGGAGAGGAGAGGAAAGGAAAGGAAAGGAAAGGAAAGGAAAGGAAAGGAAAGGAAAGGAAAGGAAAGGAAAGGAAAGGAAAGGAAAGGAAAGGAAAGGAAAGGAAAGGAAAGGAAAGGAAAGGAAAGGAAAAAGATTTCTTAGCATGTGCAGATGGTTCTGTTGTGCATTTATGGATCTAGTGGACATATGCAATGTGATTTTTTTTTCTTCTCCAAAATAGTGTGTTCTCTAATGGTTGTATACAAGTCCTTGTGCCAGGTGCCACAAATATTTCAACCTTTAGGACAACCTCTTTCTGCAATCCTAGGCAAGCTGCCTTCTCTACTCTGTGGCTCTGACTCCCCTTCTGCAGACTCAGAATAATAATGCTTGTATTTGAATACTTCAGGGCTTTCTCTTTCAATGTGCAGTGCAAATTTGCAGTTTTAAACCATACAAGGGATCATTACAAACCATACTGAAGGCCAGTACTGTGGACCTTTTGTTGCCCAACTGGTTGGTTAGGCTAAGAGTCTGAAAATGCAAATAAATTTTGTCTTGCATATTTTTATGCCTTTTTTTAAAAAATTATTTTAGTAACCTACAGGTATAATTAATTTATTTTGATCTGCTGGAAACATAGTGAAGATGAACTTTCTATGTTGTCTCTAGGAAAAAGGCTTATAAAGGGTAAATTGTTCCACTAGAAATACTCTCCTATTAGATGAAGCTAGTTTACCCTTTGGCAGGAATATACCTAGCTTTCAACTGCAGTTACAGCTCTTTGAGCATTCATAACACACTTTTTAATGGAAAGAATTTCAGGCTCTTCTATTAAATCAAATTCAATGTCAACTCTAAGGGAGTAGAAGGGGTCTTTCAAGCAGTTTTTTTACCCCCAAAACACATTACAGATTCTAAAAATAGGCTGTGCATACATTAATGGCTATATTATGAGGTAGCCAAAGCTGGAAGGATATAGAACACTTTTTAAACTTGCACTGGCTCCAGGAGGGCTCAGTACATCACAGAATCAGCCTGGGGGAGAGAGGAGGAGAACAAAGTGGTAATACATAGTCCCAGCAGTGCTCTGACTGTGCATGCAAACCTTTTGCAGTCAAACCGCCCCACAGGAGCATGAAAGAATGTTTTTCAGTCAGTGGCTCATCTAATCAAGGGCTCCCTCTCACCAGAGGTGTTCAGAAGGGGTGATCTTGTCATATGAACTAAAGACTAAAACACGAGGAGCTGCTTTGCCTTTGGATTGCACATTCAAAAAAACCCTTTTAACAGAAAGGTGCACGTCATGGGAGAACAGAAAAAGTACCCACTCCATGTTGTTTGCAGGTGTCACAGAGGTGTGGGCTGCTTTTTAAAAGTTGTTATCTATCTTCCTTTCACTGTTTGTGTAAGTGGATAAAGCTTCAATCCCTCTTGCTTTCCAAATTACTTTTGGTACTGTTGAGCAATAGGTGACCATTTTGTTTATTCCAGCACCACACTGGCAACAGCGAAGAATGAGCTAACTGAGTGTCTTTGCAAGGGCTCTGCACCCACATTTGACAAATCTGCTTGCTGAGGCTGGAAACGTGAATCTGTCCTTCAGTGTGGAGTGCTGGTGGTCCATGTTTTCACTGCAGGAATGATTTTTTTAAAGTCATCTGGCAAGAGGTCTTTGGTGACTCCGGGCTTGGGAGCTGTGACTGCTTTTTGACTTGTTAAGTGGCTTGCTGCAGTCTTTGAATCTCTAACACTTGTTCCAGTTCAGAAATTATTAATAGATGCAATTTTTGCTTATATACAAGAATATAGAAAGTCAGATTCCTCGAGCAAAAGAAACTTGAACAAGCAGAGAGCCTCTTCCCTCAGGACAGGCATTTATCCCCCTCCTGCACCTCTCAGACCCTTTCCAGGGTGATGTACCAAAGCTATTCAGGCTCCTTCCTCAGATCAGCGTTTTCCAACACTTGAGTTTTGTGGCAGTATCAGCTAAAGGAAATACCTTTCCTTGCTACACCCGGCTGCTTCTTCCTGCTTTATGCCACAAGACTGTGTTTTTTGCCCAGAACACCTGGAAGCTCCTGTACAGTGGCAGTCACAGTGGTGCAGAAAACCTGACCTCCTTCAGATCACATCCTGCCTCTATCCTCCAGCTCCAACTTGGCTCTTCCATCAGAACCATCACCTTTACATGTGCCTGCCCCAGAGAGGCTCCGCAACACCTCTTACCTCTGTTTCAGCTGGGGATGCATGTTGGTTGGTTAGTGGCTGTTTCTATTTCAATAATCCATTTTCTTTACAAAGGTTAATGATCTAAACTGAAGTAGTGAAACCTGCCAGTTTCACTGGTCACACTCAAAAAGATATAATGTGTTTATTCCTTAAGATGAAAACTATTTTCTGTATCCCTTATTTGCCATAGCAGATACTCCTTATTATTTACTGTAAAGCCTACTGCCAAAAATGGGGACTTTAACTATGAATATAGTACAGAAGCCTCTTCCTTGTCTTGCAAAGCATATAGTACATGGATGCAAGCAGAAAAAGAGTGAGTAATTGTGCCTCTCTGCTAAGGGAGTTGAAGGCAAAATGGCAAAAAGGAGCCCTAAAATGACTTTCAAACAATAACAGTGAGAGATCTCCACAGCTGTTTAGAAGTTCCTCCCAAATGCAGATGCAGTCTGGGAGATTATAATTATTAAGGACTATGACTGGCACAGAAAAGAGAAGCTGCTGCAGTGGACTGGAGAGTGTAGGACACATAGAGAAAATGTAGATAGTATGGAAATAGTTTTCAGAAGTCTTCATAGCCTGCTGGTATGTGACAGGAGGTAAGTATCCCTGTCATTTCTACTACACAAATGAAGAAACCAGAAATAACAGGCCTGACAGGTGTCATGACGCAGCACAAGGTTAAAAACACAGACTCATTCATCTTCATTTGTGTTTCTAGCCATGGTTCACATTGCAAGTGTGAGAGGCCAGAGTTACCTGCCCTTGGGCTTCTTAAACTCTGTGATTTGGCTCTGGCCTATTGTCAAATTCAGGAAATTTTGCTACATCACTTTGGTTGCATTTCCTTCAGTTGAAGGCTTGAGAGTGAATTTTCGGCCAGAGTAGCCATCACAAGGCTGAGGTCCTTTCAGCAAGCTGATTAACAGTATGTGATAGGTACTCTGCATATGATCTGGAGCCACACAATTGATTACCAATTTGTGAAAGTAAAATGCGAGACTGGAAAATGGTTAGGTAGAAATAAAACTAAAAGGTGGCCAAGAAAATGCATGCATTCCTGGAGTATTTTATGACTCCAATGAGACAGTAAGATCACAAAAATGCAAGGGGATAAAATACATACTCAGCCAACATCTTTATTCTCTAAGGTACAATTGCCAATAGTTACTTTTGTCTCAAAACTTAAATGCAGAAAATAGTAACCCTACATGTCACACAAGAAGGAATAAAAAGTGTTTCAATAAAAGCCTTTCTTTAAAGGAAGGCAAATACATGTTTTGCATTCTCTGCTGAAGAGCAGTTGCTGTGCATTGCCTCTGCCTATGCTGCGTACACATGAAAAACTTGTTGAATGCAGATACCCCCCTTTCTATGTACTTTTAAAAGTGCATGACAATTTGTAGAGCAACAATAAAAGGTGCTGATAATAAAAGATACTTCCATCTGGAAGTTGTCTGTGTCCTTTGGGACTATCTGTCCTTCCTGCACATCCATTTTACATTCCATGCTGCACATAATCTTGCAATTCCTGCCATCCTCCTTGGCACACCACTAGCTAATGCAAACATTTACTATCTGTGCACGAGCATTATCTGGCAAAACCTTTCTGGAGCCACACAGTAACAGATGACTATTACTAACCCAACTTCCATGAACAGCAGTTGTGCCCAAATTTAATGGCTGACTGGCATTACCCTACTGTAATAGGGATGCTCAGGAGCATACCCGGGTGGTGAGAGGGCACGTATACAAACATCCTGCAAACTAGGCTGAGAACAAGATTAAATTGCAGTGCTGTCGAGGGTTAAGATTGCGGGGTGACAATAAAACCCTGGCAGATGTATTGTTAACCTCCTCTCCCCCCCACTTCCCCCTTTTGCTCCTCCCTCTCACCCCTTCCCACTCAGGACAGGCGATCGGGAGGAAAGGAAGGACAGAGAGAAGAGAGTTGAAAAAATTAACAATGTTTTACTAATGCTACTAATAAGAATAGAGAAAATGATACAAAATATACAAAACCAATCTTGAAAGTCTCAGCAACTGCAGAGCCGGCAATCAAAGTCCTGGATTAGACTCTGCAGCCAAATGGAGCTGGATTCAGTCTCTCACTAGGCCTCAGTTCGCAGGGACGACTAACAGGGTCCTCTCCTAATGTCGGCCATAAGGAAAAGGGAAAAGGGAAAGGGCCAAGATCCTTGGGATCTCCCACTTTTATATGAAGTATTCACTTGAATGGAATGTTATACACAGTTGGTGAGTTTCTTGGTCACTTGTTTCTCGTCGCCCCTCTCGCGAGATGTCCAGCCATGCTTATCAATAAGTTTGCATTCCATTGCTAGGTTTTACCAAAACATGTGTCTGGTTCTCCAGGAAAATGCAGCTAATATGAAGGCTTTAGCTGACAGGCAAATTCACTAAAAGAGAAACTTGTTTTTAACAAAACCAGGACAGGTGGGCTACTGATTTGCCCACAGGCAATGAGTGGCCATACCAGAAGTGCTCAGTGGCAGGATTTTAAGCTGTGCCACATTTTTACTTTTCACTCCAAAAAGAGGATGTTGTACTTCTGTACTTACTGGATTAAGATTGCTTTTTCTGTAACAGGCTCATACTCATGGGGCAATAATGAACTGATCCTGCATGTGCAGCATTAGGCATAGGAGTACTCCTAAACTGCAGGATCTGGCGTCAGAATGTCAGCTTCAAGCCCTTTAGATGTAGAGTTTTCAGCATAGGCTCATTTTCCATGAGCAGGCAGTAACAGGCACATAGGGTTTTGTGTGCTTTGAATATTTTAATTAAGTTGGAAGTGTGGCACCAGCCAGACTGAAAGAGCAAAATAGAACCAAACATTTAATACCCAAGCCTACAGGATGGTGCATGCCAGCCTTAGCCCAGCAGAAGCTGAGGACTCCCAACCAAGACCTTGCAGAATCCAGCTGAAGCCAGCGCTCTGACAAGGTGCTGAGAGCCTTAGAGGTCTAATGAGTGACATGCAGTTTGTGGGCAGGTCGACAATGGCAAACATAATTCTATTGCAAAGGCAGAAAATACCAGCAGGAATCAGAAAATGTCAAGCACTTCCCTTGCCTAAATAGTTAGAAGCAACACAAGGCTGACATCTTCAAAAAAAAAGGGGGGGTTACTCTCACAGTTCTCTTCCTAGAAGTTTCGCTTCCTTAGGATATGTGGTTCTTTTGGGTTACCACAGCAACTGTCAGAAAAGAAGGCATTTTATTTTCTTGTTTTGTTCTTACACGGAAGAACTGGGAAGACCACCATGTACTGGAACAAGAGGAGGGATTACAAAAGCCTGCCCTGAACAAAAGGAGCTGTGTGGAGGTCTTCCTACAGTACAAAGGTTCACAACAATTCCTTTCCTGTGAAGCCACACTGAATACTCTGAACAGCTAATATGGGGCACTCAGGAGAGATGTCTAGCCTGACAGTGATGTGAAAATGTTTTTCATGGTGATCCAAGGTGAAGCAAGTGGGCCTCTGCCGCACGCTTTGTTCCGGGCAGGGGTACACAGCTCTCCTCAGAAAGTGTGTGCCTTCAGGTTGTTTGCTTTGTTCGGTTTTGGATCGCAGATACGGGCCCAGTGCTGTTCTCAATAAAGTCAGTTTGGTAGGAATCAGTGCTGAGCATCTCAGGATCCATTCCAAGATCTTTAGCATCACTCGTCCTGTTTTGAGAAACACAGATTTCTCTAAAGAAATGTCTGCAGGTGCTGTGACACGAGACTGAAGTAAACAAGCACGAGCTTTTCTGTTTGGAGAAATGGGGCTCAGTCATTTGCGTTAGTTAGATATAACTGTGCTTTGGAGTGAACTAGAACCAGTTTTGTTATGTAAAGGTTAAACCAAGAAAATATACAATTAGATATTTGAATAGGGAGATTGGGACATCATTGCTTTTGTCAGTTTGGAGTTGGTTTACCATAAAGGCATATGGCACCTGAATGATTTCGGCAGTTACTAGCAACATGTTATCTATCAAAGAGTGTGATTTAGTTACTTAATTATGCACTTAACAGAAAACTATTAATCATCTTTCACCTCTGTGACCCTCCTGTCCACTCCCCACCACTATTCTTATTTGCACTGCCCCAAGCTGATCCAGCTGCAATGTTCTCCTAGCACCACTTTTTGGCTGATACCCATAGCAGTGATCTTGTCTCTGGGTTTTGCTAATTTTTCTGAGCAGTTGAACAGCACAAGGATCATTACTGTGTGAATTCCTGACCTCCTGAACCACAGATGTCACACTAGCAGAAACTGGCTTATATTTGATAATTCATAGTATGAGTGCAACGACCTCCAGCCTCCCCAAATTATACAAACAGGAAGGGTCTCTCCTGCCGCAGGCCATGGCATGACCCCCGGAATTCACCCAATGCCTCCCTCAGCAGCAGAAAGCCGGTGCCGGAGGCCACTGCCTTCAAGCAGAGGCCCATCCCAGATGTTGAATCTCACATCACCGTGCTGTCATTCGCTTCACCTTCAGCATGTATATCTTAACCCTGCAGCTTCTAGGCATTTTCAGACATCCAGGTGTCTCCCACACACTTCCTTGCTTTACAGTGCATCTCTAGTTTAGACAGATGACTGTATCTGACTGTTCCAGCCCCCGCCAGCTCTCCCAGTGCCCCCTGCTCTCTTGTGCCTCAAGACAGTGCTTGAGGTCCCTGGTAGGAAGGAGAGGCTGTATTTGCAAGCGCAGGTGTCCCCATCTCCCTCCTGTGAGAAATGCTGCTGGAGGCTCTCTCAGGGGTGACACCGCACCAGACTATTAAGAAAAGGCCGAAGGACTTCCAGACACCAGCTGTCTACACCCTTTCTCCTGCTTGTCCTCTCAGTAATCGACCTCCGTCTCCCTGGAGATGCCGGCACGGCTGCCGGAGTCTCCCTTTAGGCTGCCCAGGGCATAGACGGTCGCTTTGCCACCGTGTGTGCTGCTAGGGGCTGGCAATCTCGCATGCCGCAGCTGGAGACGGTGTAAGCAATTCTCCCTATTCCTCCCTCAGCTGGCTGGGCTGGAAGTTTTGGCTTTTTTTAAAAAAAAAAAAAAACAAACACAAAACAACCCCCTCACATCAAAAAACTTCTGGGGTCACTGAGAGGGGAAGAAATTTCCTCGTAATATCTGTGGCGTCTGCGTAATCGTCCCGAGAAGGAAGAGGAGGATCCCGCCGTGGGGACCGCGGGTGTTTAGGGGAGGGAGTTGGCGCTGGCTGCGGGACCGGGGGCGTCACAGCAGCCGCGGGCAGCCTCACTCCCTCCCGCCGTGGACGGGAGGGGCTCTGCCTTCCTGCAGCGCCGGGGAAGAAGGGGCCGAGCCACTCCGCTCTCCGCCCCGGGAGGGGGTGAGAGCCGCCCTGCTCGGTGCCGGGGGCTGAGCGGAGCAGAGGCTGGGGTGCCTGGGCTGGCCTCTCGCTGCGGGCCACCGTCTATGAGGCGCCGGCGAGCCCTCCCTCCAGCGCCGGGAGGCGGCTCAGCCCCGGCGGGCAGGGCAAGGAAGGGCCGGACCAGAGGGGGGGCCGTGAGGCGGGTGGCACCCCCCTTCTCTCTTCTTCCTCCTCCTCTTCCTCCTCCTCATAACTTGGCCGTGGCGGCGCGAAGCGCTGCGCTTCGCCCTCCGCCGGCGGCGGGGGATGCGGTGGCGGGATGGCCTCGGCCGTGTTTGAGGGCACCTCGCTGGTGAACATGTACGTGCGGGGCTGCTGGGTGAACGGGATCCGTCGGCTCATCATCAGCCGGCGGGGCGACGAAGAGGAGTTTTACGAGATTCGCACCGAGTGGTCGGACCGCAACATCCTCTACCTGCACCGCAGCTACTCCGACCTCGGCCGCCTCTTCAAGCGGCTCCTTGACTCCTTCCCCGAGGACCGGCCCGAACTGTCCCGCTCCCCCTTGCTCCAAGGTCTGAGCAGCCTCCGCGGGCGCGGCGCTCGCTGGGCGGCAGGCGGGCGGGCGTTCAGCCGCTGCCGCTTCCCGCGGGATGGCGGTGGCGGTGGCGGTGGCGGGGCGGGCGGTTCCCCCGGGCGGAGGGAAGGGGTGAGGAGCCCGAGCCGCTATGCGACCGGACGGGGCGGGGGGGCTGGGAAGCTGCGGAGGCGTTTTGCGGTCGGAAACTCCGCCCGGGCTGTTGATCTCTGTCGGTTTTGGTTTTTGTTTGTTTGTTGGTTTTTTTTTTTTGTAAATACACGGTGGGGGTGAAGGGCTGTCCCGCAGCCCGAGCTGGGGCGAGAGCCGCGGACTCTGGGCTCCTGCAGGAGGGAGGTCCCAGCCCCGCCGCTGTCCGCAGCTCCGTGGGGACAGGGGCTCCGGGCTGATCTGGTCTGGGCGGCAAGGGGGTCCCTGTTCACTCTGCCCTTCACCGCTGCCTCCGGCCTCCCCGAGGCTTCCCGAGGGAGGGATGGGAGGGTTGTTGGCAGGAGAAGGGCTGTAGCTGAGAAATCTCCGCATGTTGGTATGTTGTTTGCCACAAGGAGAGCGGAAAAAAATAGGAGGCTGCAGCACTTGCCAGTGGACCGAGCGAGTCTGGGAGTTGGCATAATTCCTTGCATAACTTCTGCAAAACAGGGGAATTGCATCAGTGGTTAGGGCTGGGTTTTCTCTTTTCGTTTCTGAAGTGGATTAGCCCAATTTGAGAGATGTTACCCATGTCAGGCCTCTCTGTACAGAAGCTGCATGTACGTGTTAAGCTCTCTTGGGAGTTGTTTTTAATTTGTTTAACTTTTGGTAGGTGTTTTTTAGATACAGTTATGTGTTTACTCGAAAATATTTCAAGTGTGCAGAGTTGTGCAGGCCAGACTGCTCATCTGAAAATGGACGTGTCTGGAGAACTTCCAGTCTCCCCAGTTGTTTGAGTAACCACATAGATTATTTGATTGAACAGAAATGGGAGGAAGCCGATATTTTGTGTATGTTTTCCTCTGTGAGAGGATAGGGAAGGACTCGATGATCCTGAGGGTCTCTTTCAACTGAAATGATTCAATGAAGCTCTCTCCTGCTCTTGGTTTGCCTCACACCTTGCTAATGTGACCCCCCCTTGCAGAGGGTCTACGTTTTGCCATTGTGGGGTCTGGTTCTCCACCCTGCATACCAGTGTAAATCCACCGCATTTATTTCTCCGCCCTACCTGTGTGACAGCGGGCTCTCTTCCCATGGAGGGGAGGCAGCGACAGCAGGTCCTTCCCGGGCTGACTCACCAAGGATGTTTTCTGACGGGTGTTTAAAGTGAGACACTGCTTTTTCTACTGCCCTGCCTGATCCCTAACCTCTGGTGGTGGGGTTGTGCCTCCTTTAAAAATGCTTATATCTTTCCCTCTTCTTCTTTCCCCCTCGGCAGCGGGAACCAGAGCCCGCTCCCCGGCCAATGTCCCCCGGCTCCGGGCTCTTCGCCTTCCCGCTGCCGGGAGGTGGCCGCTCGGTCCCGCCGGCGCCGGGGCAGCTCCGCCGCCACTCGCAGGCCCCGAGTGCCCTCTGCAGACGGCGGGTATGAGCGCAGCCCCGGCAGCCCCTTGCTGTCTGCTCCGGGCTGCGGGCTGGGAGATGCTTGCGGGAGCTGGGTGCCGGAGGGCGGCTGTCCCCCCAGCTTGGGTGCGGGCTGGGAACGGGGGAGTCCTCTGGCTGTTGCTGCAGATCGCTACACCCCCACCTTTCAGCCCTGCTGTGTGCCTGACACAGTGTGCTTATACAGTGTCTTACATGATTAGGTTGCTGATCAAGGATCTAAAATATTGTGAACATGTATTATCCGTTGAGGGTGATTTTTAGCAGTGCTGAACGGCAGTAAATTCTAAGTAACACGGCCTATAAGTGTATATGGCACCTGGGCCCCAGCTTTTGAGGATGCCAGGTAGCAAGCCTGCCTGTGGCCTGTAGGGCACAGCGCCTCCCAGAGTCATTGTGACTAAAATTTGACTTCTCAGGGTGCTGGTAGTCCTTGTACTTGTTGGCTTTGTGGGGCTCTGAAGAGTCCTTGTGAGCTGGACTGGGATGTGTGCTGGCCCTCGCCACAGACAGACTCGATCCATGCTGGCCCTGGCCTTTTGCCCATCACAGTGTGCTCCCTCCCTCACTTCAGGGACAGGATCTCCTGCATGTTCTAAAGCCACTCTCATTCTTCAATGCCTCTCTCAAGTGAGGGTGGTTCCTCTTCTGTCTGAAGACCTGCCAGAGCTTTTGCAAAATATTAAACTGTTTTCACATCTCTCTGAAGCATCACTTGTGCACTTGGAGCCAGATGGGATTATAGTCCCATGCACTGGCTTTACTTGACAGTCCTAGGTAACATACCCTGTTAATGCATGAACAGCTGAGAAAGAGTAAGCATCCTCAGCCTGCAACACTCAATTCCTGCCTAAGACCTGGAGCCAGCAACCTTCACTTACCCTTATCTCAGGAAAAGGCATACTGACTGCAGTAGAATTGGGAATGAGCAAAGCATCAGGCCAGGATTTAAAAAATCGAAACCCAATATAAGCAGACCATGATCTTTTCAGCTTGGTGAGTGAGTGTGGGTTTACTTTGCAACAGAGACAGAATAAAAATGAGGAATAGTTTCTAAGCAATCACAGTGCACTTCACAATTTCAGTAATACTCTGTTTAAAATTATGCTGCTCCTGCTCTAAAGAAAATTACTTTGCAGAGCATGCCTCTCTGCATAGAGAACACTTCATCATACCAGCATTTTAAAGTGACTGCCCACAAGCTTGTGTAACTTCACAAAACTGAAACATAAAAATCTCTCTTAACTAAGTGACACTGATGCAAATCTTTGGATGTAAGAACAGATTGCATGGGACATGTCTGGTCTTTATAAAACTCTGGGGGTGAGCATGGTTTCTTAATGTCCTGTTTAAAGGCACTGTAGGCATTGCTGCCTACAGTGAAACTCAACATATTAAACCCAACAAAAACACCTGAAAAAACACACTCTTGTGTGTGCTAGTCATATACATTTGTGTGTGAGTATTTTTATAGACAAACAAATGTATATGCATATGCATGTGGGTCTGTATATGTGTGTGTGTTTATCTTAGCCTTTCTGAATTAAGGTGAATATTAGCTGTGCCTTTTATCTGGAGGAAGTGGTAAAGTATTGCAAACCAAATCTGTGTTTCATTGAAGGACTCCAAAGTCCCTACAGATTTGCCTAAGTAGCATTAAAAGGACTAACATTATCCTACAGCTCAGTCAAGCTGCAGAACGTTACTTTTAAGGGATATAGTTGAGCTCGAGCTATTTGATGTTATTAACTTTTTAAAAGAAGATTTATTTTTTTTTTTAAACATCAGCAATACTAGAAAGAGTTGGTTGTTACCATTATTGCTGATTTCAGCAAACAGCTCATGCTGAGGAGGAGTGTGCCCCTTTTCTTGCTCAGCAACAGCAAACCATCCTCTCCCTTTCTTCACCTCTCATCCCCTTGGACTGACTTCCACAATGCTTTCCCTCTCTGTATGTGTTGGAGCTGCTGAGTGCTTTGAGACGACAGAGGAGAGGATGTGAGGTATGGTTTTCCACCATGGCTGTTCATCTCACCCTTTATTCGATATGAGAAGAGGGGAGGTCCCAGGGGGGAGTATGGCATTCACACAATCTGGTCTTGTCTTTGATAACTAATATGCACATGTGGCAAAGTGCATTCTTAATAAGCATCTGGAGTGTGCTATGATGTTAAGGGCCAAGGACATTCAACAACAAAAGGCATCTTACTGGTAAGCTAGTAAACAGGGTTAGATATGTGCATGCCTGCAGGATGACTAAATATGATTCACTGTGATGTTACCAGTAACTTGCTAGTATTTTATTTGTGTCTGAGATGTGCCCATCCCTTGCTCTAGGCAAGTGCACAAAAGAGGATCACAGAAAAACATGGGCTAGTCCACACATAAGAGAGCCAGAAAATGGCCTAATGTCACTAAACTGTCTATTTCTATATGCAAACTAAACAGCTTTTGTATTTAAATCAGTTTTCATGAGAAAGACTGCACTATGGACTTAGAAACTGACTTAAAACTGATGATTTAGAAATAGCTGCAAGAGACCCAATAGACACTGGAAGTGAAGTATAAACCTAGAAAAGTACTCTTCTCTTTCCCCCACCTCCCCCTGCCCCCCTTTTCTCTAAGTATTACTTCTGAGAGGTTTTAATCTAAGATTTGTCCCAGAACTCGACCCATCTTCAGTGCAGTCAGCAGTCAGACACCTGCCTCTGACTTCAGTGTGGGCAGGATCAGCCCCTGAAGTGCTGGACCAGGGTGCCAGAAGAATGTGTTAGCAGCCTTTCAAAGCTGGGATTTGTTTTGCCCTTGCAGTGGCAGGGTGGTTTCTGGCGATCCTTCTCTGCCACTGTTTTGTCACCTTTGTCATCAGAACAGGGGCTCAGATGCTCTTCTCATGTCACTGTATCACACCTATGTGTCGTGCCTGGTCCTGCTCTGTCACTCTGAGCTGTCAAGTCAGAAACTCTATTCAGTCTTACAGTTTTGTTTTGTTTTGTTTTGTTTTTTACTAGATGGGACATCTCTTCCCAAAGTGTTCATTTTCCTTACCCTTCCTTCTTTTCCATGCCTCCTCTGACTCATTCTGCTCTGTCATGGCCTTTTTTTTTCCCTTGCTCTCCTTTCTGTTATTTTCTCTCTGCTTCTTCAAGTTTCTTCCCCTGAGCTGCTTTCTGTTCCTTTTCATTGCCCCCAGATTTCCCTCACCGGCTTGCTGCCCTCTGTGATTATCTGTGGCTCTCCAGAACTTTTCCCTTCTGCCTTTCTGGTACTCAGCCTCTGTCCATCCACACAAGGTCTCCAGTAGTGGTGGAGATTTCCTGTAGAAACTTTGCATCTGTAGCTTGCCTTGTAGCATAGAGGTAGTCACTTCACCTGCAGCAGAGCCTGAGCAGTCCCTCCCAAATGACTAACGCTTAGGTCTAGCTCTGAGGCTTGTGCTCACCCCTGGCATGGCTTCCTCATGCAGGATGCAGGTGATGGGCTGTTTTCCATGTCCGAGTGTCTGTGCACCAGGAAACACGTGGGAAGCTCCTCCAGGGCTGCCCTTGGAAAGACTTGCACAAAGCAGAAAGCGATTCCTGAAGAGCTGGCCCAGGAGCATCATGTTTGCTTGCAAATGTTGCATTCGCAACTTACCATTTTCTGTATACTGCATGATAGTGGTGTTGTTGTTTACGAGACCATCTGGGAGTGTGATTTATGGGAAGAGGGAGTTCTACAGAAGCAGCATAGTGGTTTCCACAGACAGCAGCTGTTCAGTGCTGTGACAATGCAGATAAATACACTGCATCTATTGTGCTCTGTTCATTGTTGACATTGTCAACACTTCATTAGGGAAGCTTTCTCAGAGCTTCTGTCTTGCAGACAAAGGATGCAGCTCTTAGTTATCAGGCTCTAGCAGCTCTGTATAACCAAAATTAAGTTTGGGGCTTCTGGGTTTGTTTTCTATTAGCTGAATTTCACGGTTCATCGGTAATGATGGAGATAACGGAAGCTTGCTGTGTCATTATAAAGCTAGGCACAAGTTGCTTATTTTGTGATGGATGGAGGCAATGTGTCTGAGAGGCTTTTGGTGGCATGGAATGGAAATGAGGTTGTTTTTTCATGACAGTTCTCACCTGATAAGAAACCAGTGCTAAAAACGGTTGTAGGAGCTTGCATTTTTCATCACACTTTGACTGGTTTGCTCGCTTTTATCTCGTGCTTCTTTGACATCTTTTTGTTTCTTGTGGCTCATCAGGCATCAAGACAGGGAGCTCTGTGGGGAAAGCTGGTCTGCTGAGTTCTGTCACCAGGACGTACCGTCTTCCCTTCAGAGGTCCTGGGAGATCCCATAACTAATAATACATGTGTGGAAAATCCATCAGCTGGAGGATCTGGACTTGTCAGCTTTTAACTTGCCTCCTTGCTTTGTGTGGCTATTTGAGTGTGCCAGGGTCACAGTCACAAGCCCTGCTCTGGGGGAGTTCATTTGGATAGTTGTTTGGATAGAACTTTGACCACATTTTTACATCTGCATATGAGCTGCAAAAGAAGAAATAGCCTGTGTCAGAGCTAGCTGTGTGCAGTGCAGGCAGGGTTTTGGAAGCTTTCTGTCTTTCTGCATCTGTATTTTCAATATGCTCTTTGTTACCTGGTGGGACTTCTAAAAGTACGGAGTGAGTTACATGCCCTTTGTGTACTCACACCCCTTAAAAAACCTGTCCCTATTTTGTTCCTCAATGTCAGGTTTAATAAGGGCAGCATAACATGTAACACATTTTAAAAATCCACCCCCTGCACTCCTCTTTTCAACTCCATCATATCCTTTTAGCTGCTCCCCGAGTAATAACACCAAGATGGATCACATCAGTGATATTGCATAAATAATAAACCTTTTGTAAAGGCTTTAAATACTCTTATAATCTGAGATGGATGAATTTCCCCATGAGGGGAAGGGGTAAGCGTGTCTGCCCCAAGAGAGGGGTGTTGTAGAGTTAGGCAAGAGGCATCAAAGACGGGTTGCCAGAGCTGCCAGCCTAAGCCAGAGCAGTGCTGTAGCCAGCTCTGGGATTCTGTCCCTAGTGATGAGAACCAGATGCTGCAGAAGACAGCATAAATAACTGGCAGAGAACAGAAAAGTGACAGTCCTGGTCTCTAATAATTGGAGATATGATATCACTAATTGCCTGTAACTATCTCCCCTTCTCTGGATCTTATCAAGTCTTTGGACTTAAAACATTCCTACGGTGTTATTTCTACAGAGTTATTGAAGAAATATTGTGTTTAACAAGCTTTCCCATCTGCTTTTTTTAAAAAAAAATTCCTGCCCTTACATACCACTAAGTATTCCTTTGTCCTTCTAACAACCTTATATCCTATTCTCCTCTATCAGAGAGGAGACAGCTGTAAGTGGGAGCTCGTTTGGCCTCCTCAAAGTCCAGTCTAAGATGGATAATGCCATGGTTCCCAGGCAGTGAGGCTCAGGGAATGTGTGTCTGCAAGGAGGAGGAATGTTACCAGGGCAGCTGCTGATGGGGAAGAGGCAACATGACTGTGAAGCATGGAAGATGCCAGCTTAAGTGGTATTGAGTCCAACAGAGAGAGAAAATGGGAAGCAGTGCAAAGGAGGAAAACAGCAGAAATCATTGGGCTGAGTTGCCACCTCTCAGCCCTGGTCCACATCACAGCTGAGTAGCTTCAGTTCCTGCATGATTCTGTTGAATATCAGTCCTCAGGGATATTCAGAAGTCACCTTGACATGGTGACAGGACAGATTAGCAGCCTGGTCTGACTTTGGACTTGGTCTTTCTTTGGATGAACCAAATGACTGTCTGAAATCTCTTCACTGGATATTATTCTGTGCTTTTGTACACCTTCTCTTGTGACTGTGGCCCTCCTACTATTGCCCCATCTGCATCCTGAGTTGTATGTGTGCTCATGGGTTAGAACATATCTGAGGGAAAGAAGGAAAAATGAGAGGAAAAGATAAAAAAGATTGAGCACTACATGTTAATTAATACTGTAACTGTTGAAGCCATACAGACTGGTCAGGAGAGAGAGCAGAGTAGCAGTCTTCTGTACAAGACAGCTCATGTGTCTTCGCTAAATATCTGAAATCCCTAGCTGCTGCTCATGGGCTTGTCCAAAGAGATAAGGATGGGCTCAAGATCTGAATCTATAGGCCTTAAATCTTTCTTGTAGCGTGGGTTAACAGAACACCGTAAGATTTCTCCTTGGATTTATTTGCTGCTTCTTTTTTTCACATTGATATCTACTCTGCAGTCTTCCTATAGGGGATGGAGAGAAGATTAGGTGAGGAGGGCTCAATGCAATATTTTAATCTTCATGTACCTACTAAAATACACAGCATTTAGGAGTATTGCCATTCCGTCTTGCACATGTTGTCAGAAAGTACACTTTGGCTTCTGCTCTTGCTCAACCTCCTTTACGTATGGAACTGATTTTGAGAAAACAGGAGATCTCTTGGACATTCTTTATTCCTCTCCTGACCACAAGCCTGAAGTGGAGTCCTTCAAATTGAAGAAACAGGGCTTGCCCACAGTTTGAGATCAGGTACACATAGTGAGTTGTACATAGCAACACATCTCCAGAAAAACAGACTTCTCTGTGTCATCATTGAGAGATGGAATGAGACACACTTGACTTAGGCATGAACTCACTCTTCCTTGAAAGGCAGTGGAGAATTGGTGAGACAATGTGCTCATTGTGGACACCAATAGTCAGGACTACGTAGTGATTCCATTATGACCCCTGGAGCACATGCTGCAATTCCTGTCCCACTTTGTTTGGTAGAATCATGCAGCGTGTTATCTGTGGTTGTCAAAATATTGTTAGTCTCAGATTTGGTGACTCATGTGGCAGTAATAGGACAGGCCTACCAAGGCTTGCGTGTTGACATCAGGAATTGGCTTCCTGCTCCTTCTCCTCCTCTGCTGAGCTCGTTTCCTGCTGCTTTGCAGCCCTGGGCCCCCTCCCACGCCGTGAGCCAGCGTGCTGGGTACAAAGCTGCTGGCCTGCTCACTCAACCTCCTGCAGCTGCTCCGGCACCGGGTCCTAGGGCAGGCAAGATGCTGCAGACCCCAGGTGCTGTTTGGCCCTGTTTCTTTCCAAAGATGTGTTGCTATGCGTAAAGTTGCTATGTACCCATGGTCTCAAACTGCAGGCAAATCCTTTTCATCCAGTCTTAAGGAGTCTGCTTGGGGCTTTTGGTCTGGGAAGGGGCAGAAAAGATGTCAAAGGGGTTGCCTCCTCCTTTCTTAAAAGGAGATCGCTGACCATGGGGGCTGTGCACACAGAAAAACCCTGCTAAAAGCACATATCCCAGGTGCAGGCGAGTGCCACCCTGGGTTAGGAGGTGTGCCT
The DNA here is from genome assembly GCF_963082525.1 of Nesoenas mayeri. Lineage (NCBI taxonomy): Eukaryota > Metazoa > Chordata > Aves > Columbiformes > Columbidae > Nesoenas > Nesoenas mayeri. Next base: position 90,040,859 of record NC_137543.1, on the reverse strand, counting down.
GTATCGTCCCTCCTGTCACCCAGCATGTGAGCTCCCCTGTGTGCAGGGTGAAGAAACCTTAGAGGTTTGTGGTATTTGGCAACAGGGTTCGTGGTAAACAAGGAGCCAGTGGAGTTCCAGTTTACCTCCAGCCCTATAAACATAGGTGTTCATAGCATTTAAATCACTTGAAATGATAGTTAATTGTCTAAGCACAGTTCGGGTAACAAGACAGAGAGCAAAGTTTTCCTGTGAAGAGTTTGCACATGTTTTCCATTAGCAGTCAGGCAGGGGCCAGGGCAAAGGAAAAGGCATGAGAACAGCTTTTCACCATGACCTCACTAAGAGATTTCCCAGCTCTGAGCTCCGCTCTGTTGCATGACTGAACAAGTGAAAGAAGACACAACTGTTTCCAGGCTACTGGTTGCTTTACTGGTGTCTTATTTTTATTTTATAGCAAACTGTCTGAATAAGGATTCTTGGGGTCTAGAAGTCCCAGATGGAAAGACAGGCATGTATTTATGGTCTGTGGGCAGAGAGACAACAGCCTCAGGGCAGGCTGTAGCTGCAGTATGGATGCTGCATACGTGGCCAGTGAGTCCCGTGCACTCCAGCTGCATCCAGCTTGTGATGCGTTTGTGTCAGGGTTAATGAATGGTGTAAGTGCTGAGCTCTGTCTGCAGAGTCAGCTGGCGTGTGTGTCTCTCTGTTTACTCAGGCGTTTCCAGCATCTGGAGATTCTACACCAGTCTGTCCTTCTGTCCCTCTACCTTTTTTTTTTTGATTTGCTTCACCAAAGCTTCGGAACAAAAAAAAAAAAAAAAAAAAGAAAAAGAAGACAAATGGGTGAGAAACACCCACAAAATGAAAAATAGAGGTGGAAAATTTGGGTGCAGTTCTGTGACCTTTCTTTCTACAAGTCCTGATTCCTGCTCAAACTCAGTATAGTGTCTGGGTGAGAAAGGAGCTTGCATGTGGCATCCCAGCCTGCAGCCTCTTGCTTCTTCTGTGAAGGCTGGGGTTTCCTGAGGTGAAGCTTTTGACAAGAGCGAGGTGTTCCCTGCCGCTCACCTAATTGTGCTGACGAAGCAGAGGCAGCCCTGTATTGCGGCGTGGGAGAGGAAATGAGTTACAGGGGAGAGTGAGAGCACCTTAAACCAATGTTGCCACCAGTGGAGGCTTCACCTCACGAAACCGCAGCGTTTCTCATGAACGAATGTGCTGTAGTTGATGACAGCAGCCAGTTAGCAAGTGATGAAAGGGAGCAAAGGAGGGAATGGGGCCCCCGTTGCTCCCGGCTGCTTGGCAGGCAGTGCCTCGCTCCACGTCGCATGGCTGTGGGGTTGTAAGCAGTCCCTCAGGTTGTGGGATCAGAGGCTGTGATGAACAAGAAAACCAGGAGGGCATCTGGTAACTCCTAAAAACAGACTTGTAGAGTTAAGATAAATGAGGGCCTTACAAACTTTGTGGCTGTTGCAGAAGAAATTGCAGGGTTCAATATATATAGCCAGTCAAGTAATTTCTATGTATTTGGGCAGTAGGCATATGGAAAGGAAGGCTTTAGCCCAGCCAAACTGTATTTCCTGTGTGGAGGATTCATGTAAGGTCAGCAGCTTTACACCCCAAAGCTGTGCATCTGTAACCATTAAGCACATATATAGGAAGCTGTCCAGGCAGATGTGTCACTTACTTTCCTTCCTACGCTGTCTGCCTTTTGGTTTTAATATTACTAAAAGCTTCAGTAAGGAACAGCTTTTATAATGTCAGATGTCACAAGTCATCTGTGCCAGTTTCCAAGTTGGAGCGTGGGTTTGCGTGGCTGGTGCCTTTCCAAGAGCTGGAAGGACGAATATACCCGGGCTGGAAATTCCTGGTAGATGCAAGAAGCTGTAAAACCTCCCACTGGGTGATCTGTGACAGTGTGACAGGCTGATGGCTGTATCTGACTTCTCTTGCTGAAGCATAAAAAGGCCGTGTAGGATTGCAGATGCTTTCCCTGATTACTAATGAGGGAAAATCCTAACTATTCGACTGATTTTCCTCACAGAACAAATGCTCAGTGTTGCTGATGAGGTGATATTTTTTTGTTTGTTTGTTTTTCCTCTGGCCTGAATGTCTTTATTTGAAAGTATCCCTTTTCCTGGGAAAATACTAATTTTGACAGTGAATGCTTACTTGGGAAAGGGTCTGAGGTTGGTGGCAGATTTGAGAGAGAGCAGCTGGATGCCACATTCAGTGGCTCAGCAATGAGGTGTTTGCCTACGAGGTGGGAGCTGCAGTCAGGCCATCTCTGCTCTGAATGTGTCAGTATTTACGTAGACAGGAACAAGACCAGCAGGAGAAGTGGAGGCACCCCATGGTAGCCAGCACCATGGTGGCTACCTTGGTTTTCTCTGATGTGGGCTACAGCAGGGCAACAGCGTGTTTCTAACATCACAGATTGGGGTGTCTGAGCTGTGGGGCCATTGGCAGCGGGTTTTTTTAGGGAAGATGAAAACCCTTTATTTCGAAAGGTTTGAGCTTGGTTCAGATGTGGGATGGGAACATATTTGTGGAGGGGCAAAGCAGATCCACCCAGGCCTGCTCACATCCAGTAGTTAGCAAGATGAAGGGTGCTGTTCTGCCATTCAGGTCTGTAACGTCAAGCACAACCCAGCTAACACGCAGTCTGCGGACCCATGCAGATGAGTTAATTCACCTTTATAGCCTTTTAGCGAAATTCCATGCAAAGCTACCCGACTGTAGCATATGTCAGTCAAAGCAGGATATGCTGCTGCCTTCTATGCCTGGTGTGCTCTGCTCTGGGGTGAGGTGGTAGCGATGCAGACAAAACAGGCAAGATGAGGGACAGTCGAGCAATAGAAAGGCTTATGCAACCAGGTTGCTTTTGTGGGACAACCTTCTAGTAAACCTGGTTGCACCAGAGACAATCTCTGCTTCATTTAGAACTGTAATTGGAGGAGAGCTGACAGCTTCAAAGTCATACTTTTGTCTGGAAAGTTTGTATGGGATCAGATCTCATTGGTAACAAATAACAAGGTCTGATGCAGATTGAAACTGTGGATGTTGTCCCCGTGCTGTTCATGTTTGATGGCCATTTTTTCTACATTTTGAATAGGGAGATGGAGATGTGCTTAATTTATCACAATTTTAATATATTGAAGTGTTTTCTCACAGACTGCTTTACAGAGTTTTAGTTTTGATAGTTTTTATTTATTGGGTCTTTTTCTGCTCCAGCTTTGTGGCTTTTTTGTTTGTTTGTTTTTATCAGCAGAGCTTGTTATATTTAATTATCTCAGTTAATTCATGTTCATGTGTATGTAGTGCTCCTTCGAAAAAAACACACAACTATAGGGCCAAAACAATTATTGGGTTAGAAAAAGTATGTTACAAAGATCAGAAATAAAAGGACTGCTAGAGGGATGCAAGATTTTAGGGTTTACTTCTCATATTCCCTGTACATGCATATAACCTGTGCTATATTTCCCTAAGTCTGCTAGAGGAGGGGGTATTTACACATGCCTTGCATGTTATATATATGAAATATGGTGTTACAGTTGAAGATCCCCATACTGAGCAATTCAAAATTAGAAGCATTGTAATGCATCATTCTGGACACTGGACAGCAAGATTTCCATTTTAATCCCTTCTGCAGAACTGTGATAATTCAGTGATTATTTAAAAAAAAAAAAAAATCAAAGATTTGTCTTACACTTGAAGAACATGATACTGAGAAGTCTTCCTTTGGACTGCTCACAGGAGCTTACATTCAGAGAAATACAAGACTGGCCTCAAAGCCTTTTGTTTAGCTTGTGTTTAGTTTTTTCCTCTTATCTGTGGGTTGTGGGTTTTGTTTTTTGAGTTTTCTTTTGCTTTTTGTTGTCAAAAAAAAGGATGAATCATGGTTCTTGGAAGCAGAAAACAGGCTGATTATCACTGCTGGGAATGCTGTGTAGTGAAACTGTGGGTGAAGGAGTAGGTGGTTCTGCTTCTGCTTGTCTTGCAACTCCTAAATATGATCATAAACAGCTGATTTTGTGTCAGACTTGTAACTCTGCTGGTAACTACACTCACCTCAGTTTTATGATCAGTGTGGCTTAGAAGACATTTCTGGGAGGCATGATGTTTAAGGTTGTTCCTCATCTTCTGGAGCGGCTGCTTTTGGCTGCTGAAGCATATGTACACATGAAGGCATGCTTTTGTCTATGCTCACGATCTGTTTACTTTGTTTCTAGGGCTCATCACAATAAAAGAAGCCAATGATATAGAAGCCAGACTTAATGAAGTGGAAAAGCTCCTGAAGACTATTATAAACATGCCCTGGAAAGTAAGTAAGCCAAATTTCACATTTAGCCCAGCTTGACTCCTCCTTCATGGTGACATGCACTGTCATGCAGATTAGAAAGCGATGGGCTTTGCCAAACTCTCAAAGAAACGGCAATTTTTTTTGTTATCTTGGAGAAGTGCTGAGTGCCATAACTGTGTAATGATATCTCCAAGCTGCTGCTTGTAATAAGTCTTTCTGTTGTACTATGAAGGGGTGGAAAGGGGAAAGGGGCAAAGCAAACTACTGGTAAAAAACAGATGTCTGTTTCTTCTTCTCTTTTTAAGTATTCAAGATCTGAAGTTGTCCTCACATTCTTTGAGAGATCTCCTTTGGACCAAGTTCTAAAAAATGACAATGTCCATAAAATTCAGCCAAGCTTTCAAAGTCCAGTTAAAATATCAGGTAAGAGTGGTTAGCTTCCTACAGTTGACAGAAGAATTACAGAATGAAAATGACATTATTTGCTGTTCCCCTTATTCTTTCTCCCTCAGCAATTCAAAAGATAGTTCTCCATCGTCCGCTTTATAATAAAGACATATAATTAGCCTCGACATACTATGCAATATGCATGCAGGCAATAAAGTGACAGGTGAAACTGAAAGCTGATAGATACAAAGAAGTGGATGTGAGGAAAATGCAGTCGTCGCTATCATCACATATGATAGTGCTGTTACCACTTAGGAAGGAGTTTTTGAGGCTATTTATACAGTTTTGTGAAACCGTAAGCTCAGTGCCAAGTGGTGAGCAAAACCAGCGGTGAGAATATTAAATATTATTAGGAAAGGAGAGGAGAACAGAAGAAAGGAGCACAATCCTATCTTGAATACAGTGTGTGCAATTCTGGTCTCTCTATCTTAGAAAGGATATAACCATACAAATAAAGGACAAGGATTCAAATTGTTGAATAGCTTCTCTAAGAAAAAGGTTGAATTAAGAAGGACACTTCAGCTTTGAGAACAGATGACAGAGTGGCGATATGGTAGAAGTCTACAAAGCTGTGAATAGAAGGAGGTCAATTACCCTGTATTTCTATTGAAATGAGAACTATAGGTTTTCCAGTAATGTTAACAGAAAACAGGCTTTAAACAAACAAAAGAAAGATTATGATATTGTTTTGTTTCCATACGGAGAACAGTTATGCAGTGGAATTTATTGTCATAGAATATGGTAGAACTGAAAGTATAAATGACTTCAAAAAGGAATTAGACAAGCAAGGGGAGGAAAAGCACATTGAGACCTATCACAAGTGGAGACGTAGGAAGCTTCTAAAGCACAGATGCTGGTGTGTAAAATTGAGAGCATATCACTCTATCCTTGTCTATTCTTTCAGCCTTTCCCCTCTTCATCTGCTACTGACCATTGTTAAAAAGTTTGTGAACTTTTGATATGCCTAGTTTTATATATCCATACTGAAACATTTTGTTGGAGCCTAATGGCAATTGCTGCTTTTGTGCTACCAGGAGAGTTTATTTCAGATAGTGAAATGAAGTAAAATACTACATAGTCCATCAAGTTACACGAAGTGTTTAGCATTAAACTGGTATCGGTTTTCTTAGGTACTAGCAGTATATCAGTTAATGGCCACTCAGCATGTCAACATGCTAAAGGTGTAAACAGTGTGTCTTAAGGATTGATCTTATACACAAGGTAGACCTTTTGTAATTGATTCTAAGTGAACTAGTCCTCTGTTAGATAAATATTCTATTAATTAAGTGGTAAATGGTTTACGAGTCCACCAATAACTCTTTAGACAAGTGCAGCATCATACAGAACCTCAGTGAGAAGCATGGTCTTGCCAGCCTGTCTGGGTTGGTGCCTTGTGGAGCCCCCAGCCCAGGCTGCAGTGTGGCATGGGGACTGCAGAGTCCCCAAGGTCATGCTGCAAAGTGGGGTAACACAGATCTGGCTTTCTGGGAGCCAGAGACAGGAGCCAACTTGTGTGTGCTATGCCCCCTCTGTGGCCAGGAAGGTTTGGATGATGTCTTGAGTCAATGTGGAGGCCTCAGGTGAAATTCCTCATGTTTATGTTCCCAACATTAGTCATCTTTCAAAGACCGAATGTGGTTACTTGCTTTGCTCCTGAACACTAAGACATATTCTCAGCATTGACCTTTGAGAACATATTCCCTGTTTTTTTCTGAAATATGTTGCTACTCCGTGGGACTAAGCTGCAAAATGGGTCCTAGCACCTGCTCATTATGAAGTGAAGGATCCCCAAAGTATGTGCTGTGAAAATGTTTCAAAGGGTGGCTGCTGTCAGTGATAGCTTGTTCTTTTTGCAAAAAGGCAAATATCAAGAATAAATGCATTTGGAATTGCATTGGTTAGAAACTGTAGCATTGCTTTAGGTTGGGGCTTTTTGCTGTTTGGAAGGGTTTCATATAATTTTTATGAGGGTGTGTACCCCCTTAGGACACACTTACTCTGTGTGTGCGTGACTCAGTGTGTCACATGGTGGGTACAACAGAGAGAAGAAGATGATCAGGATGAATCTAAATTCAGAGCAGGAATGCCTGGCTGATGGGCAGAGGCCAGCAGCAAAGGGAACCCTCCTGCCAGCCTCTCTGTAAAGGAGCTGTGGAAACCGTGTTAGCTGAATAAAGTTTGGTTTTAATTCAAAATTAATTGTGGTAGAGATGAGTAATACTTAATTAATTGGAAAAAGGTTTTTCCTACCTGTGCAGCTATTAGAAAGCATCTTGTGGTAATTAGATTTATCATTTAATTGATTGCTGCAAAGAGTCTAAGAACATAGGTGGAGATTTGATTATAATTGATATTTGCCTCATCAGAATGTTGCACACTGGAACTGGTTTCAGTGTCTGGCAGTATTGTCAGTAGGTGGCAGTAAAGGCTAACATTTAAAGCAGTTCACACGGCAGTGAGATGCTGTAACTCTTTGGTCATGTCAAGGACACTGGGAGAACTCTGCGGCATTCAAGTCAGTCATAATGCAGGTTTCTACATGGCTTGCAGACTTAGAAAAGCAGGCAAAAGTGGTTTGTATTCTATGAAAAAAAGCAAACTGTCCCCATGTGGTCCTGTCCAGAGTGGTAGGTGATAGGGAAGAAACAAAGGGCTGCCCTCTTAGATGAAAATCAAATTTGAATTTATGATGTAAATCTTATTCTGCAGTACCATGTTGGTTCAAGGTAAGTCATGAGTGAAGTGTGATTCTGCAGGGATTCAGTGTTTTTAACACCCCTAAACAAATTCTGCTAAAGTCTGTTACAGTAAAATATAGTCTGAAAGTCAAAGATTACTTTTTCAATAAAAAATATCTGAGGTTTGGCTTTTCCTTAATGTAGGAACATGTAAATGTACACATCATAAAATTCCCCCTCTTCTTTCTCTTGTCTCTGGAGAGCTGAGGGCAGCGCAGAAGATGGTATTGTTTTACTCTCCTTAAAGATGTTAGTTGAATTAACTTATAAGGTCACTTTTAATTTCCTTTTTCTTGTCTTTTTGGGTTTTGCTTAACTTGCTTAAGACTGGGATTATCTAGGCAAAATACAGTTATGTTTTGGTAGTGGTAGGTTGCAACAGATAGATGTGCTGCCGTTCTGCTTAAGGGTGACAAGGATTTTACCACTGGTAATAACCGGGCTGAAATTGGGCCTTACCTCACACACTGCATATCATGAACAGATTATGTGAATAAAAGTGTTTAACCACTGGCGGTTTGCAGAGGTAAGAAGCTGCGAAACCAACTCTTCATTCCTTCTTTCTTGGACAGATTTTCAATGTCACACACACATCCCAGTTCGTAACTATATCAATTCCATATGATATGCAGTTGTTTTCCAGATTTTTTTGTGTGTGTGTGTTTTCATCTTGTTTTTCTTTCTTTTCCTGACAGAAATCATGCGATCAAATGGATTTTGTTTAGCCAACACCGAAACAATAGTCATTGACCACAGTATACCCAACGGAAAAGAGAAGCACCTGGATGTAGATTCAGCAGAACACTTGTAAGTGCACTTTGTGCAGGAGTAATGCTGTCAGCTTTGGATAAACTGTAGCTTCTTTTTCCCCTTACCAAAATGTTATCCTCTGCCTAGGAGCAAGGCTGATACAGTTGTCATTCTGACTGGTTAAACATTACTGAGTGTGATTTCAAACGCTTCACAGCTCTTTCTATTAAAATGGATAAAATGGCTGTCAGTGAGAATGATTGACCCCAAGGAGCTTAGCCCCCTGTGTATGAAAAAAAGCTGTAGTTGTCATGGGGTCCTGCCAGCTGAGAATAGAGGAGTTTTCTTTCTCTCATGACAGTGATGAGAGCTGATTAGAGCCCAAACTTGGAAACCCAAACATCCTTACAAATGGAATATCCTGCTAGGAAGGGTATGCTTTATTTGAGAAGCAAAACACCATCCCCAGAGGAGAGGAACACATCCCTCTGGTGCTGCAGCATGCTGGGACTTGGTGAAGCACATGGATTTCATTAGGGGAGAGGGAAGTTAGACTAGTGTTATTTATAAATTCTACCTCCTAATGCATGTAAGATTCGGGGTCAGAGACCTGTAACCAGAAGAGCTTTCATGCAGGTCTTAGGCCAGTAACTGTATTGATAGATGGGTGTTGACAGAAATCTTTTCCTACAGATTTATGTCATAGCAGGTGATTGATTTCTCAATGAGCTTCAGGTAGTGAAGCATTTAAATATTTTTAATGAGATACATTGACCTACTTTTTCATTAAAGCAATGAAGATGATGGAAACAGAATACAAAAAGCCTTATGGAGGCTTTATATTTGAATGCAGCGCTGTCTTGCCACATCTGAAATGTGATCATTGCCAGTCAGTGGAATGGTTTAGAGGCTGACAAGACTTTTGTCAGGTGTTGGAGTGTATCTCTGGCTCTCATCTGATTTCTTGACGTCTTTCTATTCACTTATCACTTAGTGTTTTGAACCTTGACCTTGCTAACAGCATTTAGGCTTATAAGATTGTATTAATGAGAGTAAAGAGACACACTGGAGGTAATTCTGTAAGGCAAATGTCTGGAAATTAGGGTGCTCATAGTCATAGTATATCACTCTTCAGTAGCCGGAGTGACAAATAATAGGAGCAAATAACCAAAGAAAGCCTTTTCCTGCCTTATTTTGATGATTTTAAAAAAAATGTTGATTTAAAAAATATATATATAGTTTTGATTTTAAAAATCTGCTGCAGCCCAAGCAAAACTTACTGATCTGGGATCAGAAACTGTCATCATTTGTCATCTCATTGAAGTTGGAGACTATTAAGGCCTGAAAATACAAAGATAATATAAACTGTATGATATGCATCATTTCCCAGGAACTGTTGTGGAATAAACAAATCCAGGATAACAGCCTGGCTTTGTGCATTTGTATTTTAACTTCCCTGGAGGAAGTTAAATCAAGAGTCAAAAAGTTAATACATTTTAAATGCCTATTTTACATGGTGCCCTAAATTTGCCCATCCTGTAGCTGTATTCTATAGCTGAGAAGTAATAGCTATGAGATAATAGCACTTGTGTAGCACAACTGTTTTGTAAGAATTGAACTTTTTTTAAAAGCAGAAGTTTTCTATACTGTTGCTTCAAATGCAGGTTAGTAGCCCAGAAAGGAAGGTTTCAAATCTTTCAAAAGCCCTTGCAGTTCCTTTTTGGTCTCTGTAAAATTGGACTTGTGTTTTGGGATTTGTGTTTTCTGTTCTGAAATCAGAATTAATTCCTTGTGGACTTTTATATCTTTGATTGGACGTTTTTTCTTTTAGCGACATTAAAGTCTATATGACTTCTGTGTTTTGGCTGCTGATGTACTTGAATCAGACATTTTGCAAAGCAAATCTGTACTTTTTGGAGAGAAGCACTTGGAGCTTCAGCAGGTAACATTCATTCCCCGAGGTCCTGCTGCACTGGTTAGCTGTTATAGCCAGCAGTGTTACCTACCCAGCGATCCACCAGCTGAAGTGTCGCACACTTGTTTCAGAAGAAACTACAGCATTTTTTCGAGTTGGACTTGCTTACTCTGTTGTTCTGAAGTAGTTGCTTGCTTCTTCCTTTGTTTTCTCCATAATTTATTTGGCAGTACACCATACTTTTGCAAAATGTGATGAAGCCGGTGGCATAGTCCTTTTATGCATGGATCTTGGAATACACTGCAGTCCTTTTGAAAGGAAAGTTTGTCAATAAATGCACTCAAAATTATGCTTTGTTTTTGTTACAGAAGGGCTTGTCCCTGCCAGGACTTTTTGCACTTCTGTATTTTAGGCTGGCAGCAGAGGCTAGGCATTGGATATGCTGCCCTTTTGGCACATTCACTCCAGTACTAGATGTGCATTTTTCAGGATGGTGCTACTACTGTCAGAAGCATCTTGCAGCCAATGGAACAGACTTTCATGTGTGGTGATGCAAAAGCAGCACAGAGATAGTGAAATTAGATACAGAATTTTTCTGAGAAAATGAAATCCTACTCTTGACAGGAAAAACAAATACTTCCCCTGTGCTTTTTACTCTTAGATAGTCAGAGATCTGTTCAGGTACTGTTTGTACATAAGGTGATGAGAAGAGCTAGACTGTTGTCTCACACCATGTTTACATTGAGGTTACTCCTGTGAGTTAATGAGAAGCATCATAGACTCATAGAATCATTAAGGTTGGAAAAGACCCTTAAGATCATTGAGTCCAACCTAACATCAAGTAAACCTAATGCTGCTAAGTCTACCACTAAACCATGTCACTAAGAGCCACGTCTACACATCTTTTAATCACCTCCGGGGTTGGTGACTCAACCACTTCCCTGGGCAGCCTGTTCCAATGCCTGACAACCATTTACATTAAGAAATTTTTCCTAATATCCAATCTAAAACTCCCCTGGGACAACCTGAGGCCATTTCCTCTCATCCTATCATTTGCTACTTGAGAGAAGAGACCAACACCCTCCATGCTACAACCTCCTTTCAGGTAGTTGTAGAGAGCAATTGGGTCTCCCCTCAGCCTCCTTTTCTCCAGGCTAAACAGCCCCAGTTCCCTCAGCTGCTCCTCATCAGACTTGTACTCCAGACCTCTCACCAGCTTTGTTGCCCTTCTCTGCACTCTCTCCAGCACCTCAATGTCTTTCTTGTCTTGAGGGGTCCAAAACTGAACACAGGATTCAAGGTGTGGCCTCACCAGCGCCGAGTACAGGGGAACGATCACTTCCCTAGTCCTGCTGGCCACACTATTGCTGATACAAGCCAGGATGCTGTTGGCCTTTTTGGCCACCTAGGCACACTGCTGGCTCATGTTCAGTTGGCTGTCAACCAACACCCTCAGGTCCTCTTCCACCAGGCAGCTTTCCAGCGACTCTTCCCCAAGCCTGTAGCGCTGCCTGGGGTTGTTGCGACCCAAGTGCAGGACCTGGCACTTGGCCTTGTTGAACCTCATACCATTGGCCTCAGGCCATCAATCCAGCTGGTCCAGATCCCTCTGCAAAGACTTCCTTACCCTCCAGCAGATCAAGGCTCCTGTCCAACTTGGTGTCGTCTGCAAACTTGTTGCAGGTACACTCAATCCTCTCATCCAGATCATTGATAAAGAGATTAAACAGAACTCGCCCCAATACTGAGCCCTGGGGAACACCACTTCTGACTGGCTGCCAGATGGATTTAACTCCATTGACCACAACCCTCTGGGCCCAGCAATCCAGCCATTTTTTTTACCTAGTGAAGAGTACACCCATCCAAGCCATTAACTTCTATGTACCTTGATTCTTTTTCTTCCTGGAGAATGTTAGTAGCAACTTTAATGCATTAACTGAGGCTAAAATGGTCAAGAAGATTGTCTTACAGCACAAGAAGTAGGACTTTGTGAAGAGCCATGTGTCTGTCAATGTACTTTGGGGAAAAAATAGCAAGGGCAGCAGTTTGGGCGTTTAGGCATCTGCATGTCCATAGTAGCTTGAAGAGTTTATTTGGGGAAAAAGGCCTGTTGGTAACAGCACAAGAGCATTTTAGCTGTTGGGTGTCCTATACAGCTGCTAGCTGTAGTTAAACAGTCCTGGTTTATTTGGTTTGGTTTCATATGAGCATTCTAGAGCCATGCTTTGCAAACCTGTGCCCACACTTCCTTTTTGGTGGCCAGGAAAGCTTTCTGCATAACCACAGCATATGAATCCCACTAGTCACATACTGCTTGTAGTAGCCTATTAGTGAGAGTGAAGAACCACAACATCTGTGGGGCCTTCCACTTGTAGTAATCTAGTTTAATACAATTGACAAGAGAAGGAGAGCAGAATCTGGATAACCTCTTTGATTCCTCTTCTGCTTTGTTCATTCTGTCTGTCCCACTGGTATTTCATAATCTGTTGTTTCTGGATCACTAACAGTCCGTAAGACAGCACAACGTGATCTGCGAAGTGTTCGCAAGATACCAAGTCAACTCCCTTCTGCACATGTTCCCACACATACAGACAAGAAAACAGCCCAGAGGGAGTAGGGGAACGAGGGTAATAAACATTCAAAGTTCAGTCTCATTTTGGTTTCATTCTAAGTAAAGAGCATAGCAACAGCACTGCAGGAGAAAATCCACGAGTTTCTGTTCAAAAGAATTATGGTCCTCATCATTGATGAAGAGGTGAGAAGGACCACATAGGAGTGTGGAAAAGACAGAACAGTGTCCATACATTGCAGGATGTATAGACCATGCTATCCAATAACCTGTGGTGCTTCTAGAGGAAGTTTTGGGGAGCGATGGGAGTGGGAGATTTATCTGCTTGTTTACCCTCCCACTCTTCTTTAGGTCCTGTGAAATGCCTGATTCTTTGGGCTCTTTAGGGTGAGGTTAGAGTGATGTCTGCAGTAGCCTCGTTAGTCCAACTGGTTCATGTGTAGGTGAGATGCAGTTTTAACTCAAAACTTCAGCTGTTTATCTGCTATTCAGAGAGCTGAAGTATGCCAGCCTGAAAAGGTGTTAGAGATTTGTCCTGTAGTCAGAACTAGGTTAGGATTTCTTTTTCCATCTTGTGTAATTTTTCAGTTTCTATTTCTTTTTTTTTCTCACTCTATCAGAATGAATGCAAGTTCTTTCAAAATATTAAAGAGAGTGTATGAGAAAAAGAAACCTGACGGTTCTGCAAGTCCTTTGCTTAAACAGAGATGAGATTTAATCCTTGGCCTGCAGTGACTGCCTTTAACTTCTAGGTTGTCTGGAAGAAGCAAAATGTTTTCTTACTGCATAAATTCAAGCCTCCTTGGAATGGGAACATGTGTGACTGAGTAAAGTGTGGGTTTTAATGAGCTGATGCCTTCTGACTCTGAGAGCAGGTGTGAGACAGTGGGTAATCCTTGCGGAAGTTCAGGTTTTAACACAGGAGTCAAGAAGTGGAAAGGAAAATACCAATCAGTGAAACTAAATTTGGGAATCTCTGTATACTTGGATGTTCTCTTCTTGTCAAAGCCTAAGTCTCGTGCCATGGGGAGGACAGCAGGCATCTGGAGGAAGGACACTGTAGTCATTGTTTCCTATTTGTGTTAGAGATTTGGCCTCATATAAAAACCAAACCCAGAGAAGGTACTTGTGAAGTGAAAGGGTGAGAGTCCAAGTTCAGATGGGAAACAAAGGCAGTTTCCTTTCCATTCTTGTGTGGGAACTGAGGCATTTTATGTCTCTGCCACATGCTGTGAGAACAAAATGGAAGGATGTAGATCTCAGCTACATGATTCACTCTTCCAGAGCTCACTTGCTGCTTCCTTCCTTCCTCACTAGTAGCTTTGAAAGTCAGGGGTGACAAGATGATTTGCTTGCATGCACCATGGTTCTCATTGACCTATGGTTTATTCAAATACACATGGGTGTGGGAAGGTGGGGGTGTACATGGGATCAGGTCTGAGTACTTTTGTGAAAATTTTTCCACACCACAATGAAAGCTCTTCTAGACTCATAAAAATCACATCATAGATGTATCCAGAATTGCCTGACAAGAAATTATATGTCCCAGGACATTATTCATTCCTTCACAGGAGGGGAACCCTGGGACATGAAAACAAATTAATGTTTTTGACCCATCTCACCTTAAATGCAATGTGATAACCAGGTGTTGTGGGATATGGAGTTCAGGTATTACAATGACAAGTGCTGTGAAGAGTCAGAGTCATACTAGAGAGAAGCCATAGAAATCCCTTTTACTGAAGACTATCTAGAGCGATGAGAGCTTGCTCTCCTTGTCTGCTGCACAGCTGTGTGCCAGTACAGTTTTAAAGGGAGAGAGCCATCCTATTTTACTGAGAGCAAATTCTTCAGTCCATTGATTTCCATAGGTTATAAAGAAGCAGGCTTTCAGTTTATTTAAGGACATGGAGAGTGGTGGTTTCCATTTACTACTCATCTCTCTCTAGGAAGCGTTGAATCTTGTTTTACGAAAGTGACAGTAGATGCCATTGCTGATGCCTCCAGTAGATTACACTAGCATAATGACACGTAGACTGATGCCAGAGAAGCTATAGCTTCATGATTCATAGTTGATCTGCATGGACCTTCCTTGACAACTTCTAGTATTAATTCAAGTTTCAGGCTACCAGGAGAGGGGGTGAGATACTCAAGCTTTGGAAGAAAGCATTGGAACTCTAGATCTTTGTCTTTCAAACCAAGCTTCACAAACCTGAAGCTGCAAACCAGCATTAGAAATACTTCTTCTGCAACACTGCTCAAGTCCACAAGTTACATTTACTCAGAAATTTAACTTGCAGTGCCAGCAGAAGCATTCTTACCTGAAGCCCTTTTTCCAAGTAGTCCCCTCACAAATGTCTTTTCTCAAAATTTGCAGGTGTCAGTCTTCAGATATCCTAGCCTTTTCCCTCTCCCTCAGTACTTTCAATTCCTTCGACTTTGATTTTCTAAAAGAACATGACTGACTTAATGCCTTTTGTTGTTGTTATTCTTTTTGTTTGATTTTGTTTGTTTTTTCTCCTTAGGTTTGAAAGTGTTAGTGACTTTACTTCAGAGCTAGAAGACAGTGATGATCCAACAGCTTATGTCACCAATTTGACATACTACCACCTGGTCCCATTTGAGACTGATATTCTGGACTGAGGCTGCTCCGTGACTCAGTCAGCCGTTATCCAGCCGATCTCTTCGTCCACAGGCTCTGCTATCTCTGGCGTTGCATCTCTGTGAATGAGGCTGTGCAGGCAAGACCAACAGCAGAGAAGTTGCAGCAAGTACGCCACAAAGCTGGTTTTGTAGTCTGGCCCTCCCGTTGTGTCTTGTGGAGACATCTTGTAAGGAGATAACTGCTTCACTGTTGACAACAAACTCATTTTCTGTGAAAGCAAGGCAGCAGAGGACTCTTGGGGCTCAAGGAAATCTCTGCGACGTCTGTGGGAGCTGCCACTTTGACACAGCCATGGGAAACTTGTGCTGTACTGCGCTCTCACCCATGCTCCTTGGCTTGGTTGAGGCTTCCTCTTTTAGAATACCACCAGAAACTTCCCCAGATGGCGTGACCACACTTTTTATGCTACATAAGCGACAAGGCAAGCAAACCAGCTGAATTTTGTCAGTTCCCTCCATGGTTGCTTAATTGAGGTCTCGTGGGTCACTTTTTACGCAGCTACCAGACGACTCGTGCCTTACACGAGATGTCAGAAACACCATTGAGTGCCTCCAGGAAACAGAGCACATGAGCTGACTGCTTTACTTCTTTTAATCATGGGGTTTTATATATTCACAGAAGAGGCAACTACTTTTTCCTGGAAGAGTAAAGCAGACAGCAGCTGGCATTGCAGTGGACTCTGCATGATGTTTGGGTACCCATGTGATTTCAGAGATCTGGAAAGCTGATGGGAAAGCTGAGAGGCCCCCTGCTAAGAACGATCAAGGTTATGACAAGCACTTGGATATGATTTTTTTTTCATGTGGACCAGCCAATGTGAATGGTGCTTACAGTTGTTTACATCAGAGAAATAATTCCCTATGCATATTTCTCCCCAGAGGATGGGGAGGAAGACAATGAGATTTACGTCACTGTGTTTGGACTGGAAAAAGAACGATAAGCTACAGTATGTCTACAGTGGCAGGAAAAAAGCTCTCTCCCCTGCCAGCCTGGCTCAAGGAGTCTGTCTGGCTTTCCAAGATCTGTCTGCGGGGCCGGGTACAGGCTTTCTTGTCCTGTAATGCCATGGATTTCAGCAGAGGTAGGACAGTGGGA
The DNA here is from genome assembly GCF_963082525.1 of Nesoenas mayeri. Lineage (NCBI taxonomy): Eukaryota > Metazoa > Chordata > Aves > Columbiformes > Columbidae > Nesoenas > Nesoenas mayeri. The sequence goes on along the minus strand of NC_137543.1, from coordinate 90,024,398 downwards.
GCAAGAGCGGGGTTGGACCCTGCAGCCTCCTGACTACTGAGGAGTGACACGTGAAAATCTCCTTGGGGTCTCTCTTGTGGAGCGTCCTGAAATCTCGGCTCTCACTGGGAGGGCTCAACAGTCAATAACACGAACTTTTGTTGAGGTTTTTGTCATCTGATTGCAAACATGGGTTTGAAGGGATCAAAATGGGAAGGAATGCATTTTGGACTGGTTTCTTGGTAAAAGGGCTTGCTTGGTCCTGAAGAAGTTGACACAATCCCCTTCTGCAGACTTTTGATTTATAACTATAGAATAACTGTCAAACAGAATTTGCTAATGTAAATAATAAATTATTGAGAATCCTGATTCTTTTACATGGTATGTTTTTAAAATATATTTTAATGAAATAAAATATAACTCAACTTCAGTATAATTCTGCAGCTTAAAATAGTGGCTTCCTTTTCCTTTTTTTTTTTTTTTTTTAATTTTGTGGGCACTTTCCTCTTTCTTTTTCTAGTAGTTTTGGAAACATGCTGAGTTTTGGAAATTCTTTCTGTGCTCCATGCATTGCCCCTACTGTAGCTATGGTGTCCACCCGTGTGAAACCTCATCATCTAACTTCTGATCTTGTGTCTAGCTCTATGTGGTTTAATACCACTGAGTTTATTGGAGGAATTCTGCATTTTCAGGATCATAAGTGAAATCAAATCTGGCAGTTATTATTTTTGAAGATAAAGCAGATTCTTATATGTTACATTTCTGGAACAGAAAGCGATATGTTCTCACTCATGCAAAGGCTTTCTGAGAAGCCTCTTGAATTACAACTAGGAGGGATTTTTGTTTATTTGTTTTACTCTCATTAGTTCTAACTCTTCTGTCAGTGCTTTCAGTTTACCATTATGGGGTAGAAATAACATCTAGTAAGTATGTGTATTGGATTAGGAGTTGGGATGTTTGATTTCAATTCCTGGCCCTTCTGTCAGTCTACCATGTTGCTTCGAGTAATTCCACTTCATCTCCCTATCCCTGAGTTTTTCTTGAGTAATACTTTGAAAAGCATCAAGAGTCATTGGCTTTTGATGCAATATTGTGCCCTATTTCATTTGAATTTTCCTATGAATTTTTAACCACATGATAACTACTTATCTTTTATAAAGCACTTTAAAATATCTGTATTAAAAACAAACAAACGAACAAACAAAAACAAACAACGGAGAAGTATTGTTAATTTTTAAAATGTATAACCATATGCCTCATATGAAAACCAGCTAAGCTGCATGCACAGCAAAGTCTTCAGGGAATGAAGGTATAATCCAGAGGAACTGATCTGCAAACAGAAGTTACACTCATTTAACTTGGATTTTTCAAAAGCCATTTTGATCAAGTATTTTTCAGGGATGATGTCATGTGATCTATTTCTCTTAGCTGAAATATGTTTATTTGATGAACCAAAGTAATGCAAATGATCATGTATATTCCTTTGTCTATAGTCCCAATTAAAAAAAAAGAAAACAACCTTATTTGGTTAAATCACTGCAACTTTCTCATGTGGATCAGGTCCCTACAACTGGAAAAGATTCAGAATATGAATTATGCATATGGCCGACTCATATGTACAGATACCTTACTGTTGATCAAAAAAAAAATCCTAGTTTTAACATGACTGAAAAGGAACACAGAGATTTTTTTTTCTTTTGAAACAGCTTTAATTATAGACTAATGACATCTTGCAAGAAGATAGTCTAAACTCATCATCCAGATATCATTCTGTTAAGTTTCACCTTTTGATGTAGCAGAATGCTCAACTTTTCCAACTGTGCTTCAGTTTCCATTCTGTTTGGTAGCATGTTGTAGCAATGTTATAAAGACACCAATGCTTACAACAGCACATGGGTTAATATAGTAATTCCGAACACTTTAGGTGTGGAATGGTTGTTGAATCCAGAGGATAGGCCTGTCGTGTAGCAGTTTAAAGGTAGGTAGTTTTGAAAAATCTGCTGTCAGAAAAGAATGTTTTGCTGTCAAGGCAGAATAAGGCAGTGGTGTAAAACTTATTGTTAAAAATGTCATTGGTTAGGCCAGTGCTGAAGAGTAAAGATATTCCTCAATCAAAAGGCTAACAAATGCATGAGTTGTGAATAGCGTACTAAGATGTAACCTATTACTCATTCAAGATAAAATAGCTCTAAGCTTTTGTGTTAGTGATGAGACAGTGGACCTGGCCCTCTTGGAAAATTTTTGGGGAGCAGAGAGCTAGTATGAGCATTTCTCATTCTGCTGAGAAAAGGAAGGCTCCAGCTGAAATGTTCACTCTTGCCATGCCCTGGTATTGTCTCTCTTCTGGGCCAGCGATTCTCCAGCTCACATTTTATAATACTCTGAATTATTCTGTGGGGCTGAACTAGCACATGGTTTGCCCACAGTGCCAGAGGACACAACACCACCGTGGAGCAAAAATGCACTTTTCTGTTCTGTGTATCTCAGGGGATGCAAAGTGCTGCCATCCATATCTCATCCTAACAATGAACACGTAATTTTCAGCATTATTCATTAGCTAACCTACTGATGATTCTAACAGAAATGAGTGGCACAAGGATTTTATCCCCAAACCCCTCTCTGCAATGCAAAGCCACTTATGTAAGTGGAGTAGTTATAAAGCTGGCCTTTATTTTCTCTGTAACTTTGGCTTCTCCCTTTAGCTCGTTGCATGGGGAGTGTGTGTGCCAGTCCTTTCTATTAGCTGCATGAGCAGAATAGAATTGAAGTACACTGGTATCTAGTGAGGGAGCAGTAGGTATGTGTCTCTTGAGAGGAATCATGATGGCAAAATAATTAGGTTTGTATTTTTCAAGTCATGAAGTATGCTGGCATTATAACATTGCCAGCATATTGAAAGAGGGAAGAGGAAGGATATCATGCTATGCTATGTCTTGTCCAGCAGTCTTTTTGTTATTTTTTTGTTATAGTGAATACTTTCAAAAAGCAGAGCCTTGGATTCTAAGGCCATTCTTTATAGCAGCAATAATCTGTAGCTCAACATCAAAGTCTCTAAAAAAATATATGGATGTTTTGTAATTGCTTCCTATAATCATGTCCATTCCTGTTCCAGTCAGCCATCTCTGAACTCCCTTCCCCACACATACAAAAATTATTCCGGCTATTTTACCAGTCAGCTTTCATCAATGTAATTGCTTTCTTATGGAAATATTCACACCCTGAAGTGCAGTTCCCAAGTTTTATAGCACACAGAGCATTCCCATTTTCAGTGTTGTCAAGTAATTTCTTCTTGCTCTAAAGCCATTCTCATTATAATTAACATTGTCAGTAATACATACATTGGGGGATTTAGGTAAGGGAAAAATAACAAAGTAATATTATACATAATATATCTAGATTTAATAAACGGAGAATTTGCATTCACTCAAAGGTCCGTAACAGCAATGAAGATGTGGAAATTGCTTGGTTGGATTTACAGTTGAATTGTATGAATTCAGACTTCCTTGGGGTTTTCAAATCCCTCTTATTATGTCTTAGTGTCTTAAAATCAATATGTATAACTCCACCAGGATCTGGTGAGAGAGTGAACAGCTTGAATTTTCACATTACACAAGGGGAGATGAGGCACCAAGAGATGGCTGAGACAAGATTTTGCAGTTCTTAGGTTTTGTCCTAGGAGGACATCTATCAGGGAGATGTCTTGCACCGTAGGATTGAAGTTGCTACAGAGGTTTTGATTGTTGTTCTTCACTTGAAAGGCTGCTATTAAGAGAACCTGCTCAGGTAAGGATTTAGAGGAAAGCTCCTTGTTCTCTAAAGATGCCTTGTCAAGCCTTGTGTAGCAGTAAAATTCATTTTCTTCTGGCTGATGAGGCCACCTGCATATCTGAATTGAAGAACTGACTAGTTCCAGATCAGCTTTCAGCTGCACAAGGGCCCACCGCTGCCAGAAAGGACTAGATTAGACCCCAGCTCCCACCCAGGCTGTGGAGATGCCTTCAATACCCATCTTCTAGTCCTCAAATTCTACTAAACACTCTTCAGAAACTTTTAGGTAGAAATGACAGCTGATATACTGGCAAGGAAAACACTCAAATGTGAACACTAAATCTTGATTTAAAGCATCCCAACACCAGCTCTATGTGTGTTTTTTTTCACATGAACTTCAGAAAATAGAGGATTCTTCTCTAAAATCTTTTATAGTATGTGTTGGAGCTCCATGTAAGACCTTGCATGTCCCTTTGGTACAGCTATTTCTGACACAACCTGGCAAAAATCAATACTTGGCCACAGTTAAATATGTGTGTTTATAAAGTCTCTGAGCCACTGAGCCTCCTTTGGCTCCCCTGGAATCTCAAGGAGGGCTCTCAGCTCCTCAGAGGCACTGGTCTTCTCCACAAAGCTCTGTGTCATAACGTTAAAATGCCTCCAGCATTCTGGGGAGTCCCAAGCAGCTTTAGTAATTTCCATAAGTATGTTAGCTTCATTTTAACACTGTGGTTTAATTTGGAAACCATCTGCAAGTAATCACAACCTCTCGTTTAGCCGTATCGCCTTGTACTGGGCAGGCTGGAGGTAGAAATAATTACATGTACCAGAAGCCAACTTTGTTATGTAAGATGAAAAATGACCATCAGCACCACCATCAGCAAAACAACCATTGTCCATTATTTTCCCTTGTAGCTATTAAACTTAAGTTGAACAAAATCCATGATTTCTGAATGAATATACATGCTTTTCAAAACAGAAACTTCTCAAATTTTGCCAACTTTCCTTTTGTCTCATGGGAGCTGGCTTCAGTGATTGAGTGCAGTGATTGTCACATGCTGCATTCAGCTGCCTTGAAGTGACCTTCAGATAGAAAAGCAAGCAGTGGGTGTGTGTGGAATGGGGGGCAGGAGGCACAGGGATGGCTTAGAAGGAGAGGGATGGAGAAATAAAGGAAGGATTGTAGTGCAAACAGAGGAGATCTCCAGGAACAGAAAGTTTCAGTCTTGAAGCTGCTATAAGTCATCTTTGTCATAGTGAGGGTGCCCTTGTGTGCTCTTGTACTGGTGGTATCTGGGTGTTGAATCACGGTGTGCCTCACCCATTATCCTGCAAGGAATGATATGAGCCCTGGTTGTTTTGTTGAAAGGAGAGGATGTCTGTGTCTGACTGGGAGCCCTTGCAAAAAGTGAGTGTCGTGATGTTTTTGTAAACAGACATTTTGCAGCAACAAAACTTACTGGGATTATTCCTTTAAAGGACTGCATAGCTCATGTAAAGGGCTTAACAATTTGACTTCTATTTCAATTACTCACCCATGCATCTTACACTGCATGCTTCCTTTCTGTATTTTAGGACTAAAAATACACGTGGCTGTGGGTATGAGGGCACTAACAAGCTTTGATTGCCTTGACCACCCTCACCTGGGACCTCACCCACATCCTGGGTCTGTACTTCAGTTCAGCCTGGGGGGCTTTAGTCCTTTGCTAAGATGGGCTACAAGAGTGGCTGCCCTTAGTTTTACTCCTGAGTTGTTGTGGGGATTTCCTGGGCCCTCTGACCTGGTGTGTACATTGCCTGATGCTTGCTGAATAACTGATGGGAGATGTTGCTGTCACCACCCTGCTTCACTCACAGTGAGTTCCCCCATTTTGCTCCTTATAAACCTCATCTTTACATGACTTGCCTGACAGAACCATGAACTATGCTGTTACGGGGAAGTGCTTCCCAGAGATATCTAAATAGACTACATGCTTGGGAATATGTTCTTTGCGCAATGCATAAGTTAATAGTATAGTTGTTGGCTTGTTCTGGAGAACACAAGTGATTGATGGCTCAGTTGATGCAAAACCCTGAGGTGCCATTGATATTTATGATGAATTAATGATGCTGCAGGTTCTAGAATAAAATGACAAAATATGTTCAAGTGTAACTTCTAAAAATAATCAATTTACAGGCTTTGATGATTGGAAGCTTCTCGTCTGATTCCAGCTGGTATTGGTAGAAACGTGATCAATCAGCAGTTCAGCTGAAATGGCTTATTGGCACATGTTCGCTGTAGAGTGAGAAAATACCTAATCCAGCAAACAAGCTGGCATTATAGTAATCACAAATTTGAACCCATGTTGGTTATATAGCCCATGACCCTAGGTGGCAAATGCGATCGCTGGAGGAGGAAGAGTGGAGGTGTCCCATGGGAAGTGGTCTGTAAATGTCAGGGCTTTGATAGGTGGGACATCATTATGCAGTCTGCACAGTCACTGTTGGTGCTGGTCATGTTAAATGTGCAAGCAATACACTTTTCAGAAAGAAGAATTTTGATCTCCTTTCTATTTAATCACTACTGAAGTGCACATGGCAAAATATCAAAATGCCCTGGGGTTTGGTTGTGAACAGGTTAAGGAGGCTGGGAGTCCCACTCCTCAAGTCAAGGAGACAATAGGGATATTTAACCAATCTGTACGGAAATGCACACAATTGGAGTTTCTAGGCTGCAAGAAGATTAAATTCGTCTCCTTTGTGCTTAACAATCTGAGAAATGATGAAGGAGGCAAGCCAGCTGGGGGGGATGGCTAATTAGATACATGACTGAGGGGAGCAAAAGCTGTCTGCTAATGGGTGTCGGCAGATGTTAGCTAAACAGGAGCAAGAATGCCAGTTGAGGAGTGTAGTAACAGGTACTATAGCAATATATAATGAACTCACTGGGCTTTGGTTTACACTGTCTGAAGCATTTACATAGGAAACAGACATTATTTCCATAGAGCTACAGTGTTAGACAGGATTTTTACAAAGTAAGCAACAGGACAGAGAGCTATAAAGCTCAGAGAGTCAGGAGAGATTTGCAGAGCAGTTGCAGGGCCATAACAAATAGAAAAGATGGAATTACCTCTTTAGGCAGCTTTGAGATTGCAGATCCAGATTCAGGGTTTTAGCCTAACCGAGGAGTGTCAGGCAATGCAGTGCCTCCTAGAAGAATAGGTTTGTCACCAGTGGAGTGCTTCAGGTTAATAAGGGAATCAGAATGCAATTAGAATTTATGTGCAAGTTTATTAGGCACCTAAATGGTGATTCATTAACAGCTGTGAAGGAAGATGGATATCTTTTGTATTTTATAGTTAAATGCTCTCACTGGCGAATCTCCCCTGACACATTTAATTAGCCTGAAGAGGGAAAATATGCTCCCTGTGTATGGGACTGTTATCATTCCAGTTGGTGAAGCAGCCTCCAACATAAAACACATCAAATGGGACCTCAGGCTGATGGGCTAAAAATAGCTGCATACTGCTTACAACTGCCACAGAGACTACGGTTACAGCCTGGAAACACAGACACCCATAGCATCTGTGAATGTTGAATTCTTGGTTAAAGAAAACGTATGGGGCACACATTTGGAAGAAGTGTTGTTCTGAACAATTAAAACCTGCAATGAGCTTTCTAGAGCATGAGAATAATTTTCCCGGGTGGGAGCAGACAACTTCTCACCTGGCTGTTAACACACTCCAAAAAGTGGCAAAATTGAATTTCTGCTTAGATCAGGACTTGGATGTCTCTGTTCTGCACACTCCTGTACGGTATTCAGATAACCAAGCTATTCCCAGATAAGCCACCTCTAAATTAGAGTCAGCACAAGGCTTGTAGCAGTATTTGCTCCTCAGTCACCCAGTGTAGATGCGCCACCTTGCATATTTAAGGTGAGGCCTGTTGTTCTCTCTGTTTAGTTTCAGTGCAACAATCTAAACCTTTTGAATGGTAATGGTCTGGGAGAAAGGATGTGACATGCAATGTGCAGTACTCATTCCTTAGGGCTCTTTCCTTTGACTGTGATCTGTTGCCTGACTTCATGTAGTAAATATCAAGCCCTTTCTGGGAGCATTTTAGACCAGGATTCCAAGTCCTTATATCATCTGATCTGCAGAGCTGAGGAGTGTCTTGTGATCCATTGCAATTATAATAGCAATAACCTTTTTGAGGTAGATGCTGGATGGAATTCCCTGTTCATAAGCCCAGTAGGAATACTCAAATGCGTGACTGACGTTAAACATTGAAAGTGAGGGAATTCCTATGCTTGTTTTCATTTTACCCTGTTAACACTAGTGTTGCTTAGTCTTGCAGATGATGCTGGAATCTGATTTAAGATAAACGTTTTGGGCAGATGAGTGAAGCATAAATAGATATGAGTTTAGGTATGAAAACTTCTTTTGAGAAGCAAAATTTTTAGGGAGTTATGTTTTATTCAGAGCAACTGATATGGATGGGGGGTGGGGAAGGTAAAGTGTTTCAGTACACACTTCCTTCAGAATCTTTACTGTGTTCCTAAAAACTTTACCAGCTATATCTATTGGTTTAAAACAAAATAAGCAGACAAAAAAAAACCCCAACAAATATTGATTTAATCTCTAGGCCTGTTTTTTTATATTTCTATACCATTATGGCAAGGCTTTTGTTAAAGCCATTTTCACCCTGGTCAATTTTATTATAAGACATATTCCAATTTTTCATTTTGCCCACCCATATTTGTATCGCTGTTTTTCTTCTTTCTCCTTTTTTTTTCTTCTTACTTTACCACTACAAAAGGTATAACAAAAGAGAACGGAAGAGAGAAGGGAAAAAACATATTAATTAAAATGTAGAACTTTGTAAAACTACCTTAGTTTTCTTAGATATGATAATGAAAAAATGTGGGTGCTTTAAAATCACAGATGAGTTTGGTGCCAATAAAACCCGGTGTTCTGACCTCCTGCCCTTCTGAGGTCCTCCCTGTGCTTCTGCCTCCCCTTGCAGAAGTTCATATTTACAGCTTGCTGAAATATGACTGTACAACCTAAGCTCAGTTTTGTTTCTAACTTTCTGTGTACCTCAGCACAGAGTTATCAAAACTGCATTAGCAGTCCTTTTGAAGATCATATTGATAATTACTATTGCAGGAGTGTTTTTTCTAAAATGCAGTGGGAGGAAGGCTATGGGTCATCTCCTTTGTAGCCTGACATAGTGAAATTCTTGCAAAAATACAGATTTTAAAAAGAAAAGCCTGCTAGCTGAGGCTGCTACATTGACACAAGCCGTTTAATGCATGATACTCTCTAATAAAGATTATTCCTGGTGCTTCAGTATGAAAAGCTGTTTTCTGTGAGTTTCTAATTGTATTTTAACAAGGCTTAGGAATGATATCTGATGCCCAGCTTTGTGTGCTATGCTGCACACAGAGGAGGACCAAGGTCTTCTCTGCAGTTCTTCTTGTCCCTGCTCTGCAAATGAAGCCTCTTGTTGAACTTCCTCAAGTTAGTGGCAAAGTTCCAAGTCTTTCCAGCTCCAGTCGGAGCTGCTGTTGTTGACATTTGTTACAGGGAGGGAGGAAGGAGTGTCCTTTTGTTCTCAGGAGAAAGTTTAATCCCTTTTTAGAGCAAGAGAAGTTAACACAGAGCAGTTAAGCATCCAAATCAAGGTTGTGCACAGGGAATGTCTATGAAGTATGCAGCTGCAAAGCCTCCTCCACTAACTGCAAGATAAACTTGAGACCCTGTTTCTCCTTCTCTCCACATCTTTCTCTTCAAATCTGTTCCTCAGGGTTAGTCTTCAAGAGTCTGAAATATATTATGGTAATGTAATATGAATCCAAACCTGAGGACTAGTGAAGTAAAGAGCCGCTCCTCCTCCCAGCCTGTCTGCCAGGCAGCAGCGAGGCTGCTCCACAGGGGAAGGGCAGCTGGGAGTGAAGGTGAAGCAAAGTAGGCAGGACAGTGTCCTCACATTGTGTCCCATCCCACATGCCCAGGCAGAGAGAGCAGAGAGGGTTGAGTGATGGTGACCTGGGGCAGCCATGAATCCTGCTTGCCAAACAAGTCTGTAGTGACGAGCAGGTCCAAGGCTGGGAAGCCAAGTCATTGGGTCAGGGTCTGGGTTGGTGAGGGGCAAGGGTGGGCACAGGGCCACCTACAGCATAGCTCAGGCAGGGACCAAGGCCAAGGGCTTGAGCTTAAGTGCCGTGGAAAGAGCAGAGACCCCCAGCAAGACTTCTCCCAGCGCTGTTCCCAGCAGTAGTGTCCAAGGTCACACAGCTGCACTGTATCAGAGCTGGCATTGAGCAGTGGCTGTCAAGGCCCTGGGAGGGGGAGGAGAAGCTGCAGGACTTAATACAAGGAACAAAAAGTTCACCACATAGTTGGTGGGGCTATATGAATGAGACTACCACAGAGAATGTAATGCTTGCTATAGAAGAAGCTGGGGGGATTCCCTATGCCATTCTTTTTAGGAGCAATCAGCCTAAAATTTGAGGTAATTATGGAACAGGTTGAGGTACAGATAAATAAAACGAAATAAAATTAAAACTAACTGATTGCCAGGGCTGGTGCTAATCAGCCAAATGTTGTGAAGGAGCTCAAGGTTAAACTGAAGAAGGATCTGCTGAATTTGAGAGATGGATGGTAAGATAGCAGAAGAAATTCAGTGCAGGTAAATGTAACTCCTCGATAAAACTTATACTGGCCTTACATATAATAGAATGATCTCTGACTTCATTACTGTCATTTAAGAGTGAGACTGTGGGTTTATACTAGATAGCTGCATGAAACCAACAGCTTAGAGCTCAGAAGCAGATGGAAAAATGATCAAATGTTATTACTTTCTGGGAAGAGAATAGAGATAAAAAAGCCACTGTATGACTCAAAGGCATTCACCCTCTCCACGCAGTTCTGGTCCTCTCATCTCAAGATGTATTAAAGCAGAAGGAAGTCTGAACAAAGGCAATGTGTGCAAGCAAAGGTATGAAGTGGTCTGTTCAAGGAACAGTTAAGCAGGCTGAACTTCCTGTTCTTTTAAAATGATAGATGATAAAATAGAGATCAACAAAATCATGAGTGACATGGAAGGGGTGAATAGAGACTAATTGTTTGTTATTTTTTCTGGCACGAGAACAAGGGGGCATCAAGTGACTCAGGAAGGAAGTGGCCCTAATGCAAATAGGAGGTGGTGGTTCGTGTGGAGTGAATGAGGCCTGTGATACTGCCTGCCAAAGGATGGTGTAGATGCAAGAAGCTGATATGTTTTGGAAAGGAGCCTGGAAAAGTGTTTGGAGTAGAGCTTCTTTGAGGTTTCCTATCTAGACAAATCACAACAGGCTCAGGTGGTCCCCTGAAGCTGAGGAGAGTTGGAGGTGGGGAGAGTACTAGGGTGAAAGGGCCTCCCAAGTGGTACTTATTCTTCTTCATTTACAGACACTATTAGAGGCAGAAAACTGAATGAGGTGAACAAAGGTCTGCTCAGATATGACTCCTCCTTTGTTGTTATGATTTTACCCAGGAGTATACCTTTATTTTTCACTTTTGAACACAAAAATATAAGTTACCTTTTTGTTTTTTAGTTCAAAGTACGTTTGTCCTAGGCGTGATGCAGAGTTGTCATAAACTGCCACAAAAATTTAGCGTTGAGTCCTTTGATCCACCAAATGTTCAGAAAAGCTTTGACACTGCATGCGTGCAGGTATTCACAGAGTACAACTGTGATGCTAAAGAACAGCCTTAGACAAAGTCCTCTGTTTTATTGTCCAGTGAGGAAGGTGGGCAGCAGCCTGACAACTGACCCTCCAGCATCAAGAAACTGGTTTTCCCCTGTCCTGCATATGTGTGAAGCCATTGGGAATGGTTTGATAAAGATAAGATTCTGTCTGTGTGTGAGCTTATTGAAATGTCTGTTCCTTTCCATCGTTTTGCTTTTGTGTTTTGAGGGAATTTGCCAGGAGCAGTTTCCATGGTTATGAGGATACAGCTGCTCTTAGAGTGAGAAATCTGCAGTGAGCAAATACACAAAGCAGTGCATCCAGGACAGGAGAAATGTGCTTTGTATCCATAATGGCCATTTTACCCTAGCTGAAAGCCAATGTGAAATTGGAAAAACGGATGTTATTCTTAACCCTGATGTCTTGCTCTGAAATGTAGTGATCTTCTTTACCATTAGGTCTTTGTAGATTGCTGAAAGCACTCTGATTTCTGTGGTCTCTTGAGTATTAAAGGGCAGGAAACAGGCTATGTTGCAAAATATGCTACTAAACCAAGTTGTGCAATTCTGTTGTGTAAGAAAGAAAAGTGCATTTTCCCCTCTTATTCAAGGTTGTTCCTTCATTTAATTTGGAGGAAAGAGCAAAACTGAGGTTTAAAGTCCAGAGTTCTGGGAGGGACGTAGTGGTTTTCTCTTTGCCTTTACGCTGCATGGTAGCACTAGCCAATACTTGACGCTGTCTGGCCAGCTTTGTACAGCATGTGGTTTGTTGAATCCAGGAAGAGAACAAGTCACACGTTCAGGAATACAGGGCACGTTTTAAATGTGCTTGTTACTATGCACAAAAATCTTATGAAGAAACTGTATTTTCACACGATAAGTGGCTGCTGTAAACCCGAAGCAAGCCTTGGTCCCATGATTGTCGCTCAAGAACTCATTGCTTTTTGTATAGAATTTGAGGGAACCTTCACTACAGAAGCAGAGGGTGAATGAGCAGAACTTTCTGAAAAGGCTAGCATTAAAACCTCTGCACACTTCTGTAACCTGGAGTGATGACCTAGGTGATAACTAAGCCACCCTTCACAAAAAGCTTTTAAACTGGAGTGTTAATTGCCAATCAGGTAACTTTGTTTAACACTCCCTTGCAAGTCCTGACTATAGTGAAGAGAAAGGGGAAAGAAAAATAAATGAAGACAAATCCTACAGTGGAAATTAAACTTGGTGACTTATGTTCCTTCTCCAGAGTTTTAACTGTAGTTCTTTACCACTTTAACGCAGAACTTTTTATTTGAGCAAGCATCAATAAAATTCCCAAGGTGAGTATAGCCGCATATTGTGGATGCTAATTATAGAATAGTTTGGATTGGAAGGGACCTTCAAAGGTCATCTAGTCCAACCCCCCTGAAATGAGCAGGGACATCTTCAACTAGATCAGGTTGCTCAGAGCCCCATCCAGCCTGGTCTGGAATGTCTCCAGGGATAGGACATCTACCACCTCTCTGGGGAACCTGGGCCAGTGTTTTATCACCCTCATTGTAAAAAAAATTCTTTCTCATGTCTAGCCTCAATCTCCCCTCCTTTAGTTTAAAACCATTACCTCTTGTTCTGTTGCAACAGGCCCTGTTAAAAAGTCTGTCCTCATCTTTCTTACTGGCCCCTTTTAAGTGCTGAAAGGCTTCAGTAAGGTCTCCCTGAAGTCTTCTCTTCTCCAGGCTGAACAACCCCAAGTCTCTCAGCCTGTGCTCATAGGAGAGGTGTTCCAGCCCTCTGATCATCTTGGTAGCCTTCTCTGTCCCCCCTCCAGCAGGTTAATGTCTTTCCTGTACTGAGGGCTCCAGAGCTGAACTCAGTACTTCAAGTGGGGTCTCACCAGGGCGGAGTAGAGGGGCAGGTGGCCGAGCTCCTTTTGATGCCACCCAAGAAATGTTTGGCCTTCTGGGCTACAAGCACACATTGCTGGCTTGCATCAAGTCTCTCATCCACCAGTCCCTGAAGTCCTTCTCGGTAGGGCTGCTCTCAATCCCTTCATCCCCTGGCCTCTCTTGATACCAAGGGCTGCCCTGACCCAGGTGCAGGACCTTGCACTTGGCCTTGTTGAACCTCAGGAGGTTTGCATGGGCCCACTTCTTGAGCTTGTCCAGGTCCCTCTGAATGGCATCCTGTCCCTCAGGTGTGTCAACTGCACTCTCAGCTTGATATCACCTGCAAACTTGCTGAGGGTGCACTCGATCCCACTGTCGGTGTCATTGACGAAGATATTAAACAGTACTGGTCCCAGTACAGACCCTTGAGGGACACCACTTGTTACCGGTGTCAGTCCAGACATTGAGCCTTTGACCACTAGCCATCCAGCTGAGACCATCCAGCTAATCCCCCATCCACTGAACAGTCCACCCATCAAACTCCTATCTCTCCACTTTAGAGATATAAAAGCACTCAGGCGACTAACTGATGTTCCAGGCAAGACTATCAAAGGATTTATGTTAATTTGTGTTCTTTTCATTGATTGATATAAATCCTTCTTTTTACTATAGTTAAAAATTAGCCTTTTGGATAAAAACATCCAAAAAGCCAACCCATTTTCAAAACATGCTTTTCCTATAAAGCCCAAGTTGCAGATGTCTTTTTGTTTGCAACTTCTACAGTACAGCTGTGCAGTACTCCAGAAAAATAAAATGAGTTTTTGATGGAAGAAGTGGCTAACCATTTAGGGGAGCTTACTGAACAGTGGAATATTGCAAATGGCAATAAATATTCAAATCCCAAAGCAAAATATTAACAGGCTTCCATATTTCGATAGAATTATTTAAATGAATGCCTTGCTATTTATAGCAGGTGGTAGTTTAATACCATAGGATATTCATATTTAACAGATTGCTTCTGTAATGCTGCCAGTGCTGAAGAGTTAAGGAACTACTTGCTGTGAGGGATAGGTTTCGGCAGTGTATGTGACCAGACACAGCTCACTGCTGCTGCTCAGCCACCACAACAGCCACCTGCCAGCCATGAGGCTCTCCTGACAGGATAGCGGTCCTTTGATGGAGAGAATTTTTGACAGATATATATTGGTGTTCTTAGTAAACTGACAGAGATGTCTACAGTGGTCACTTCTTACACTGCTGGCAGCTACAGCGCACAGCTCTGGTCAAACCAAATTTGGAGAGAATTGGGACTGCTCTGTGATATGCAGTAGTAATTTTATATGTGCCCCTGTCAACTAGCATTTGGCTTGCTCTGTGGGGTTTTATTCCTTTTACTTCAAGAAAATAACTTCTTACAGCTTTGCTTTTGTTTTTAAGAGACATATAGCAGCACTGGAAATATGTGGGACTGTGCTAGCCCTGCAAAAATCAAGGTGGATCTCTAGGAATTTGTGATGGGATGGGTAGGAAGCAGGTCAGCTAGTGATCTGGAAATGCTTCTCCAAAGGACAGTGTAGGTCCAAGCAGTATTTGTGGTTGGTTCCTCTTTACCACCCTACTCTGTTGTGAGAGGAACTTCTGCCAGTTGCTTGTTAAATGAGAAGACTAACAGCTGTCACGTACTCATTAAAGATCACACATTTATGATACATAACTCTTGGCCCAATCTTCTGCTAATTGGGATCTCTGATGAGTGTTATTCTCCTCTTAATTAATACTAGCAGGGTAGAATTTTCAGTAACAACTTAGTGACTGAGGAGCTCACATCTGCTTTTCCAAAAGCAGCTTAGAGATGGAAGCATTCCATCAGACTGAAATGTCACAGAAACAGCAGTAGCAGTGGCTACTTTTGTAAACTGGGACACAGGTCTGGCTGCACTGCAGTTGTTGATGAGTTTAAGCATGTTATTCTGCTATTGTGAATTTGGTTATCACTAGGGTAACATGATGGTGTTTCTTTCATCTCACACCTTTCTTCTGGCTTGTTGCCTTTCCTAAAACACAGATGAGTCTATTCTGGAGAAGTATGGCACTTGAAAACTGAGTCACTATTCTGAAATCAAATCTCTCTCCTTTCAGGAGCATCCACCCAAATTAACCTGCAGTACTTGAGTTTCTCATTCAGAAACTCCAGATTGCCTGTGGTGCAGAACAGCATTTTTAGAAGGTCTTCTGGTTGTCTAAAGGCAAAATTGCAGAATATTGTAAGGGTAGACTTTTTTTTTTTTTTAAATTTCTTAATTTGTCATTCCCTCTCAACCTTAGTCTTCTGTGCCACTACTTCTTGAATACGAGAATCCTTATAGTTTGTTTGAAAGACGGTCACTGAAGAATTAGAAGATCAAGAATGCAATGGATGTCTGCAGCACTGTGTTAAACCTATTGCATCGAATTCTTCAAGGCTGTCAAACTGTGATCTGGTCTGCACTGGAAATTATGTGGAAAGAGGAAAAAGCTCCCCATTTTTGTTTTATGGAAAAAAGATGCATCCAATATTGAGTAGAAGGAAATCCGTGGAAAATTAGTACTAGAACATGTGCAGTTGTGATTTGGAGCATAATGTTGCATTAGAACATACAAATCCTGATTGTTCAAAGAAGGAACTACATCTTTTCAAGCTGGCCTAGTACAAAAGATCTTATTTTTTCCTCTGCAGAGAAACAAAGTTAATTTTAAAAAATTATTTACATTTCCATTTTACAGATTTACTTTTTCAAATTTATATATATATGTATGGAAGGTGAAAATTATCCCAATCAAGACTCAAAGCCCACCGTTTCTTTTTTTTCCTAATTGAAACACTTCAAAAAACACAGTTCCAAAAACAAATATGAAAAAGGATCTAGGTGTATAAAATAAACCACAGAACTTAAAAATAAAGAACCGCTAGAATGAGAACATGAATGCTTGACTGTTCTTTTTCCATCAATGTGCTCGCCTTTCTCCCCCGAAACTTGGCTGCAAATCTTTGCAGGGTTGATTCAGCCTTTTTCCAGTTGCAGCAGATAAAAAGTTCTGAGTAGTTTTCAGTGTCGGGGTTCTTGGATGAAAGCCAAGGTCTTGAACCTGCTCTTAGTGAAGCAAGTGGAAAGATGCCCATAAATGTGGGAAGAGGTTTTAGATGTGATTTTAATGGAACTTTTTGAAGTAGCTAGTTTTGCTCTGACTTCTTTGTCTATATAACGACTCTGTCTTCTACTGTATGCAGTTCACAGACTATCAACAGTGCTATTTTGGGCCAGAAGGGGAAAGAAGAATTTTTAAAATAACTACAAATATTTAGGGATTCGAGAGTTCTGTGTGCATAAATCGATAAAGTGCAGTCTTCAGAGGGAGATAGTGGAGATGAGCCTTGTAAAGGCACAGGTCAGACACTGGCTCAAGGAGCAGCTCTTAAATAATGAGAAAACCTGTTCTGTTAAAGCCATTAAGGATCAGTGCTCTCAATGATGTAGGATATGGCTAATAATGCAGCTCAACTGCCAGAGGTATGAAGGTTTGACTTTGCCAGAACAGAACTTGTCCATGTTCACCTTCAAGAACCTGTCCTGTATCTCCCTTTTCAATGCACAGCCTCTGTGTCATGGCTCAAGCTGGGGAGAATGCATGTGTTCTGCAAGGTAAGAGATGTCAACACAGTGTTGCTTTAGAGCTCATTTTCATTCCACTGGCTCCAAGCTTAAGTGTCTACGTCATACCTGAGAGTCAAGATTGTGCTGCTCAGGAGAAGCTACCTTCTGTGGGACTAGACATCTTAGCTCCTGCTGGACCACTGCATGTGGACAACCTCTTGCTTTACCAAGCTGCTAGGGGCTTCCAGGTTCCTGCAGTTTCTGCAGATCAGGCTGCCTCCTCTGTAAGTCACTGCTCTGGTAGGTAGCACCTTGTCCCTGTGCAGGATGGTTTGGCATCTGTTGAGCTCCTGCAGTTCCCACATAAGAGTTTAGCTGCTGTCCTGCAGTGAGGAGGAGCCCAGCATATGGTCCTCACCTCAAAGTGCTCTGCTGTGGTTGCCTGGTGAAACGAACTCCTGATCATCCCAGGGTATGTACTGAGAGAGGAATACACATTGCACAGCCCACAGGCAGCTGTTTGGCAATGAAGGTAAATACTCTTCTGCAATACCTTAAAGAATATAAAGATTTTGAGCTGCAATCAGGTGCTGAAGTAGAGCTGAGCATGTCTTGTGCTGAGCTACTACTAATTGTAGGAAGAATCACAAGGGTATTTCCTCCCACTGGGTTCAGGTTTATAATTTAAGTCAGTATATTTGATGAGTGTCTAACAGGCTTCAGAAGCAACAAGCAAACCCACAGAGGTAGAGCAGGGATCAAATACATTAAAAAATCAGATCAGCAGAGGTGTCCTTGTCTGCTTTTTATTGGGTATTGTGGACAAGAGATAACAATTGAGTTACTTGTAAAGGTATCACAGCCTGTTTTGAGAAAATAATGAGCTTTTGTTGCTGTAATATAGAAATACTTGTGGTAATAATGATGACTGATTCTCAGATCAAGCTAGGCATCCCATCATATCTAGTGTTTCCATTTTAAAATAAATGTAAGGAAAAAAAAGCAAAAAAACAAAAAAAACCACACCACCAAAAAAAGTGTCTTATTTTGAATGCAAAGGGTGTATCTCTGTTCAAAGGAAGCATAGCTATAGTTCTGATTTGATCTACCAGCATTAGCTGAGTATATGGTCTCTAGAAAATAGGTCACAGCAAGAAAGGCAGTTAAATTTAAAGAAAAGAAAGATGAGCAGTAGTGACTAGAGAGATTAGGTTTTGGTGTTCAGTAGATGAATGTCACTAACTGACAAGAAGTCCTCTTTCAGTTGGGCATAAATATTAATGCCTTCCACATTCATGCTAGACAGAGCCTTTTATTAAAACCTACTAAATAACTATATTACAACCTCTGTCTCTTAGGTT
The DNA here is from genome assembly GCF_963082525.1 of Nesoenas mayeri. Taxonomy (NCBI): domain Eukaryota; kingdom Metazoa; phylum Chordata; class Aves; order Columbiformes; family Columbidae; genus Nesoenas; species Nesoenas mayeri. Next base: position 90,006,083 of record NC_137543.1, on the reverse strand, counting down.
GGAGGACTTTGAGCCTACTGTGACTGCCTGGGAGGAAAAAATACAAAGCTGCTTTTGTAAATGGTCACTCTTTGGTCACTTGTGAGAGTGAGAAATTCCAAACCTGATTTCTGAAACAACTTCCAAAATACGACACATTGCTTTTCAGGACAGTAGCTAAGTAAATAAATATAGAATAAATGCTGCCATTGTTTCCTTGCTGTGAATATCCACTTATTCTGTGGCTGTATTTCCCATCTCAGCTTGGCATAGAATCATAGAGTAGTTTGGGTTGGAAGGGACATTCAAAGGTCATCTGGTCCAACCTCCTGCCATGAGCAGGGACATCTTTAATTAGATCAGGTTGCTCAGAGCCCCATCCAGCCTGGCCTGGAATGTGTCCAGGGATGGGGCATCTACCACCTCTCCAGGCAATCTGTGCCAGTGTTTTACCACCCTCATTGTAAAAAATTTCTTCCTCATGTGTAGCCTCAATGTGTCCAGGGATGAGACATCTACCATCTCTCTGGGCAACCTGGGCCAATCCCCAGCTTTGTTTCTGTGCCCACGCTGTGAGAATAGCCAGGGCTCTTACTTGAGTCCTGCCTTTTCCTGCTGTAGTGCTAATAACAGTCCCATACCCTTGCCTGCCCCAAAGCTCCTCATCCTGGCAGAAGCACATGGTCAAGTATACAAATGAATCACTGCCTGCAAGTAAGATGTGGTGGGCCACCACATTTATGTTAGTAAGGCAGTACAAGACTTGAGTCCTCCTGTGTCCCTTCAGTTTTTGTGTAAAAGGAAACTGTCTGGTTTAGGACCATTCCCAAAAGGCTTTCTTCACCTTCTCCAAGGTTGTTAGATGCACTTTGGGCATAGCAAATACTTCTAGCTGGGAGAGAAAGATGGAGAATACAGTTTAAAAAGAAAAACTATGTTTTCACATGGGGTGAGGTTCTAGGACTCGAGAGGAAGGTCTGTGGACTGTGGCACACAGGAAGCAAGTGGGGGTGATGTTTTAAGCTCGGTATCTGTGTCCTGAGAGCCTGTGATTGCAGGGGCTGGTTTTGATGACCTTAGTGGTTTCTGATAGCTCTGTCCTTTGCTTCTCTGCTTAGCTCTTAATTATTTCAAATGCACACTTATGTGATGCCAAAACTGAAGGGGACTGAAAAAAGATTCATTTTTTTAAAGGCATTGTTCCTGTGGAGTAGCAGTGCTGTTACTCAGTGGTGCAAGTAGCTGTGTTTGAGTCAGAGAGGTAACTCCACTGAGTGCAAAAGGAGCATGTTACAAGCCATATGTGCACCTGGGGTCTCTCCCGCAGCCCTCAGACCCAACCTGCCCCAAGTACACCTGCTTTTCTGGTACCCTTCAATAAGAGGGCAGCTCATGCATGGCGATAGACTTGTACTGTTCACTGCAGCTGTATTTGTTTTCTGTGTCTGCCATACTTGCAGCCGAATGACTACAAACTGAGCCCAGGCAGGACATTAACTGCTAGGCTGACTTATTGAGCTCTATTTTCTCATTTTTGTTATAGCTGTCATTATTTTCCTTGTCATATGAAAGGATTCTTATGGTATTGAATTACTGCCTAGCTAATACATTATTATCTCAGCTGTTTAAGGAATATAGTTTCAAACATGTTAGGTGATATACTCAATATTGTGATTACTTCTTGTTCTTGTTTGAGATTACACCATAATTATTACAATATGACAATCTATAAAGAGACCACCATGTCATTCTTATCAATGTAGGGCTGTCACTAGGGAAAATTTGCATTTAGGACTGCCCTTTTCTAGTGTGATTAAAGGAATTAAACTCTTCATAGAGTCAAATGTAAATATTTCAGCTAAATATATGAACACAGTCATACATATATAGATGTGTATACCTATATATATATATATATATATATTTGAGTATTCACTGTTATTTCTATATGTTGAAGCTTTACACTTTAAAGGAAGGATTTGAGAATCTACATCTAGATTTTGGCCCAGCACTGAAATTTCACTACCTCTGTCCCAACCATTCTGTTTCTTTGCTGCTTTTTACTTTGCATTTATCCCTGTGGAAGGGAACATAAGACTCAATCAATACACTTGACATGCTGTTCTAAGTATCAGGAACATTGAGGCATGGGTTTGATGGAATTTCTTAAAGATATTGCTTCTAACGACAGAGTTTGTGCTCTCAAATGAAGTAGCAGCAGTATGCACTAAGGCATATTTACCTGTGTTTACCCACACAAAGCTCTTCTAGCTGAGTTCACAGCCACAAAGGCCTGCCAACAGACTTAAGAAATCTGTAGTATGGCTTGCCCCCAAGAGCAATCTACAAGACATTGAGTCTTGAACCAGCTATTATCTGTAGATTCTCTGTCCTTCCTATGACCCTCGATGAAGGCAATAGGTGATACTTCAGTGCATGTATTTCTATACAGCTGTCCAAAAATCAAAATGCAAGAGCTGATTCAATGTTACTTGTTTACATGAGTTTTGGGCTTCTGTAAGTGTGTTGGCTTTCAGAGAAGCAATTTTGTTGACTATTGTGTTGCACTCCTGACTGCTGTTGCTGATGATGCCTCATCACGTAACTGCGCAGGTACTCAGGGCAATGGTGGGAAGACAGCTGTAAATGAGGCAATGAGGAGGTGAATCATGCTCAGTACCACAGGAATAAAATGATCTTCTCTGTGTCCTGTGCTTTAGAGTTTCTGTTTAGAAACTTCAGTTGAATCACTGCAGTAGTTCTAGCTGTTTTTCTGTTATTTTTTGTCTGTCACAATTCCCAATAGATTCGGATTTAATTGCGAAAGTTAGAGAAAAATTGTCATCTTTCATCAAGAAACAAGCCTGTTTCTATAGTTCTCTGCTGGCTGATGGCTCTTCATTAATTTAGACTGGTAATGTTGTTAGTATGAAAGGGATCAGTCTTTGTGATAGTTTTAGGGGGCTGTGAGTGTAATGGCAGCTGTAAGAGGAAAAGCAATCATCTTGTGGCTTGAAGTAAACAATTAAATAATCCCTTTAATTCTAGCTGCTTCAATTTAATACATGTGACATCTTTTTGTCCAAGATCTACCAGAAAGAGTTAGTTGGTTTGCTAGTCAGAGGCTTTGCAGTAGATCATGCTTGTATGCTGATTGCTGTTCACTCTAAAGCCTCACATGCCCATGCAATAGCTGATTTTGGGTGGCAGGAAATGCTTGCAGAAACTGTCCTTTTAAACTGATCAGGACTAGAGCTTCAGTGCTAAAAATTATTTGAATAACAATGGAGAACAATGTCAAACTGAGTGATTAAAATAGATTTACAACTTCCAATAAGCAAGATAGCCACAGGATGATAGAAAGATGAGCAAAAAGAGGCAGCCTGGGAATCTTGTTTCTACCTCTCCAGCTACAGAAGTTGGTAACAACTGCAACTGCTGTATGCTGGAATTGGAAACTGTGTTATTTACTTGTCCCCAAAGCTGCAATTGGCCTGAAAATGGGGAAGGCAGGCATAAGAATGATGATCTCATATTCTTTTTTGCATCCAGTGGACAAGTGCTTCATACAGAAGACATAGGGCTACCACAAGAAAGAATCTAATCCTATAAAGTGCAAAGAAATACCACTAGTCTTAGGAAATAAGCCACCCTCCTGTAATCAATGGACCCATCTCCTCTTTAGAATCAGTTTTCGTTCTTAATCTTGCCAGAAACTTTACTTCCTGCAGGCAAAAGTGTTGGCATTTGCTGCTAATGTTGACTAGATATTTCTTCTTTATTATACTGATTTTCAACAACAAAACAAAATAATTCCCTCTCATGGTGTGTTTTGTAGCTTGTCTGTTCAATAACTGAATGACTCATTAAGCATCTTTGAGGCAGGAACCATCATATTGTACTGAAGCTAATACAAGGCAATCCTTTCTCATGGTCAGGACATCATAATAGCTGCAAAATACTGATATATCATCTTGAATAAAAGGTTCCAAAGAATAACTCTGACATTTTCATTTATCTTCAGAATGGCCCATTTGTGCTGAACAAAATATTACAAATAAACACTGAAACTGTCATTTCCTGATACCTACTTCTACGTTTTCTAGATCCCTTCACAGCAGTCTCTTTCACTTTAGCTTCTCTCGTTTCCTGTTCCCTCCTGACTGACAGGTTAACAATAGAATGAGTAATGGTTAAATTGTCACAGACTTTGTTCAAAAACAAAGTCTGGACCAAAGCTCCACTCAAAATTAAATTCCTTATCTATAATGTCCACAGCTGCAGAGACTATGTCCAGCAGTAAGACTCTGAAGCAGCCCAGTTGGGTCTTTTGAACATAGGCAAAGTGAGAACATGCTTTCCAATCCACAGGTAGCCTCTCTGACTGTGAGGAAGCTGGATTCTGACTGGATGTATTCAGTTGTCTGTTTTGGATGTCTAACAAGAAGACAGCGGGAAGCACCAAAGTTAGACATCTGTGATCCATATCTAATCAGTGGGGAAGAGTGAGGGTTCTGAGTGGGTTGATTTTCATGGAGAAAATATTTGCAGTATCTTCTTGTTTGATTAAACTAAGATATACTTACTCTGTGTGTATTATGTTTAACTGATTTGTTGCCTTAAAAGAGATTTCTTAAACATTTACCAATATTGTCTATAATTCTCATTCAAAGATCAATGCACATAGCTAGTGTTAGAGACCGAGCTGAACCACACACTAATGTACTTGAACAGCCTTTTGCCTTTCATGGCATGTTTCTAGATCATGAGGAGAAAGAGTTGAAAATGAAAAGCTTCTATCTAACTCTTATGGCTTCTAAAAAAATATTGTATGTTTAGAGTCTGTATATGATGAAAAGTTGACAATTATGTGTAGGTGAGGTTCTTAGGGACATGATTTAGAGGTGGACTTGGCAGTGTTAGGTTAATGGTTGGACTCAACGATCTTAAAGTTCTTTTCGAACCAAAATTATTCCATGAGTCTTTATTTTTTTAAAGTATGTTTGTAGAGAAAAAGCTCCTAAAATGAGCTTGACTTGGGCCTATATTTTCAGTAATACATGGTTAATGTGGAACAGAAATCAGGTCTACATCAGTATTACATCCTTAACTTTCTGGTTAATGGCAGTCTGAGGAATTTTAGGTGCCTGAGACTTCAGGTAGGTTTATTTGAATTATTTATTATAGGAAATAATATTGGAAACCCTCCTTTCCTTTAGATCGCTAACCTTGAACTTTCTTGGTTTGGATTGGCTGTATTTAGAGGACCCTCAACAAACACCAGGGTAAAAAGCTCATCAGGATCCAGATATGAATGAGAAGATACATTTAAGGGTGGGGAGGGTCCCCAAGCCCAATGTAGCATGTGCTTGCTGCTGCATGGAGCAGACCAGACCACAGGGTCCAACAGGAAAGCTCTCCAAGTGACTTTCTTTAACATAGCCAAGTGCCCTGGCCAGCAGACTGGGGTAGAGAGGAAGTTAGCTTGAGGTCTCTTGATCCCTTGGTTCCTGTTTGTGAATAAGTAGTTGTAAAAATAACTACAGCAACTCTTTCCAAGCTAAATGAGAAGGATTCCTTCCTGTTGAAGAGGCTTGATACCCTGGATTTCTTGGGCCAAGTGAAACCTGTTCTCATGCAGGGAAATGTACAAGTGTAAGAAGGCCATGGTTTGCTGGGGAAGGCTGAGAAACATCACAGTTCTCCTCTGCATCCCTTTCTAAAATGCGTTCATGGTCAGTCTGTGCATGTGCATTCACTGTGGTAGTGCCTTGCCAAGCAAGTAAATATGGTTTATTTTATGGGACAGTTATAAAGTGACTCCTTTGAATAACTAGGGACATTGTTCTGACACTTCAGCTTACAAGATCAGCCGATGTACTTTCTTTTCCTCAAAGAATGAGGAAGCCAAATATGGCAGGAATGCCAGGACAACATCAATTTTAAGGTGTAAATTTTAAAATGCCCATGTGAGCATATCACTTCGGACACTGATGTGAATAAATGTCATTCCATGGGCTCAGGCAGGAATTGCAGATCAAAGTGCAATTGTATACCCAAAGATGCACATTCCCAAGGAAGAAACAGAGGGCACTACGGGCATAAAGTCTGCTGTGGGTGTCTAGTCGGAGCATGATGGCATCTTACCTGTCAAAGCCTGCTTAGAGAAGGAATAAGCCCATCAGCCCAGCTATGTCTCATGGCTCCATGCTGAAGGTCTGACAGCAAATTAGCAGCCCACACGCCTGGACATGGTGTCCATCGTAACGTGACTACCTGGCAGAGTACATTCTCTGGATTTAATTTACTGTGCATCCAGAGCAACGGATTAAATAACAACAGTAGTTTGGTAAATAAGGTTTCTGTTTACACAGATTTCTCTGCCCCAGTTGTTTCCTGTCCCTTCCTCTCCCCTTAAATCTTGAGGCTCTCATGGAATTTCTCTACTTGGACTTGTCTGTGCCTAGATCTGGCTGTGTGAGGCTGCCTGGGTTTCAAATCACAGCTCATTCTTTTCTTCTTGCTAATCAACATAATTCGGCCCCTGATCAGTGAAGTCAGCCAGTGGTTTGCATCAGTTGTTATTTTGATGCAGCAGTGGATGAGGTTAAGTAGATATTAAGAGGCTTGTTGCTGCTGTAAACACCATTCAGGGATTTTTTTATTTTATTTTTTTTTTTATGGAAACTGTTTTAAAATTCTCTCACACAGCAACAGAAAGTCTTTTCTTCCACAAGTATGATGAAAAGTTAAGTAGGTCATTTTTTATCTTTAAAGTATAAAGCTTTTAAACCCTTCTCTGAAATAGTCTCCACTTAGTAAGTCTAGCAAGGGATATTTTTTGTCATTGCTTGATGATGCCATCAAATAGAGATAACGCTACTGCAATCTGGGATTGCTCTGTGGCACCGTCGGCTCTTGGTTTGAAGTAGGCTTCCAGCAATCTGAACTTTCAGTAGGAAAGTTAAAATATTGTTGGCCACAGTGAGTCTTTTGTGACCCTGGTGAACAGCTGAACATGTGTGTTCATCTCCTGCTCATTGTCTGCTGCACCTTTCCTTTTAAAAGGAATAAAGCCACAGCAAACTGAAAAGTGAGTTGAGAGGTGAGGCTTCCACTTAACCAGGAACAGCCTGAGTTGTGGGCTGTTGGTCAGTGTCCCCCAAATCCCTAAAATCCCAATGGCCACTGCTTTGTGTTCTAAGCTGCCTGGATCTCTAGATAAGGCTTTGGAGATATGCTTTTTCAAATTGAGCTTTTCAAGGAGAAAGATGTAGGTTTATAGAAATGTTCTGTACTTCTTTATGATGATTGTAATTTGCTGGGTGCTGTTCAAGAGCATAGCAGAAGGGACAAAGTGTTCCTCTTCTGAAAAAATAATTTGTTTATGTGTATATCTGGTGTTGCAATTTAGGTCAGAGAAGGTTAGGCTTTACGTTCTTCTTCAAAATCTGGATTTCTTGTAAATATGACATTGTTCTTCATATTCCAAGCAATGTATATATATATATCTATATGTACAAGTGCACACATGTATACACACTGGCTTTAGAAATAAATACCTGCCCCTCCTGCCACTACTGATTTCTAGGGGCCTTCCACCCATCCCAGTGCATGGCATTTGCCATCTTTGTCCCCGCTGTGACAGAGCTGCTGCTCAGAGCCATGTGCTTGCGTAGGATAGGGAAGAAATATTCCAGCTATTCTAACTTTCTTTCCCTGAAAAGGCTCATAGAGGCTTAAAGCTAGTGTTAATTGTGGGTGGACAGAGGAGGGATTGTTGAGCTTCAAGACCCCATAAGACTCAATAGGTAGGTCACGTTCCCATTGCATACAAGGTGGTCATAGCCTAATGCAAGGACAGTTTCACTCTGCATTTTGGTTAGGGCTGCACCTGTGTCTCTGTAGTGCTTCCTTTTCAGTTGTTGTACCCCTGTGGCTTTCTGTCTGACCAGTTATTGCGGGGAGCTGCACTGCCAGCTCTACAGAAAGCTCTGTGTTGGTCTTGCAGTAACCAGGATGTTCTCTTCTAGAGTGAAAAATAACGTGACAGCTTGCAAGATCCCTGCAGGCATCTCTTAAACCAGACTGCTTGCTTGTTTGTTTTGCTTGTAAGGAAACACAGAAGACCACAAAAAGAAGGAAGCTGGCCAACTAATTGTCCAGATTAAAAGTCACAGAATCACAGAATGTTAGGGATTGGAAGGGACCTCAAAAGGTCATCTAGTCCAATCCCCCTGCTGGAGCAGGAACGCCTAGGTGAGGTCACACAGGAACATGTCCAGGTGGGTCTTGAATGTCTCCAGAGAAGGAGACTCCACAACCCCCCTGGGCAGCCTGTTCCAGTGTTCTGTCACCCTCACTGAAAAGAAGTTTCTTCTCAAATTTAAGTGGAACCTCTTGTGTTCCAGTTTGAACCCATTATCCCTTGTCCTATCACTGGTTGTCACCGAGAAGAGCCTGGCTCCATCCTTGTGACACTCACCCTTTCTATATTTGTAAACATTAATAAGGTCACTCCTCAGTCTCCTCCTCTCCAAACTAGAGAGACCCAGCTTCCTCAGTCTTTTCTTATGAGGGAGGTGCTCCACTCCCTTAATCATCTTGGTTGCCCTGCGCTGGACTCTCTCCAGCAGTTCCATGTCCTTCTTGAACTGAGAGGCCCAGAGCTGGACACAATATTCCAGATGTGGTCTCACCAGGGCAGAGTAGAGGGGAATGAGAATCTCTCTGGACCTACTAACCACGCCCCTTCTAATCTACCCCAGGATGCCATTGGCCTTCCCGGCCACAAGGACACAGTGCTGGCTCATGGTCACCCTGTTGTCCACCAGGACAGGTGTTCACAAGTGACAGGCTTAATCCCACCCCTGGCCCCTGCAGTGTTTCTGTCTCTTCCCCCCTGCTCTGCACTGTCCCCTCTGCTTCAAACTATGAAACTACAGCATCTGCTTCAGCTCAGCAGCCAACCAGGTTTAGGAGATCCATTGTGAAGAGGCATAGTCTATCCTCAACTCCTTTTCTGAACTGCAGTGTGACTGGGCAGATCACTTGGCCTTTGTGCCTCATTTTCCCTTGTGAAAAATGGAGATGGTGATACTTCTCTGAAGGGTTAAACAATCTATAGACAGGCAATACTGAAGACAAACCAACTCATATTGCTGGTCACTAAAATCTTGTGTCTGGGAGGAGTGAGTTGAGTCAGCGACAAGTGCCATTGGTATAATGCAAAGAGTTCTAATTCCACTGGGTGGCAGCTGAGACTTTCTTTAGGTGAGGAATAATGTTTTCTCCTTTGGGTTAAAGGCAGCAACTTCTTCGGTGGAAGATAATGGATCCAGAACCAAGCCTACTGCAAGCTCCTGGGGCTGTAACCAACAGAGATGGTTGATTTCCCTTTGTTTACATTCTTTGAATCCCTTAAATTAGTGCAATAAACCAAGGTCTCTTGAACTGAAAAACTCATAAAATGTACTAGTTTTGGACTGCCAGTCACTTACAGGATTTTTAAAGGCTTATAAACCAAAACCACCTCAACAGAAGTCCATTCATTTTTCTTTTCCTGTTGCAGTCTGTGTGAAAATCAGGACATGAGATATGTCTCCTCACTGTGTGGTTGAAGGAGGCAGATACCTAAACAAACACCTCCTGCTGTATGGATGTGTGGAGTGGGTAATATTGCCTACAAAGATCACCTTCCCTCAGCTGCATCAGGCCCTGGCAGAAACCAAACATTGCATAAATTGCCATTGGACCTGAAGTGGCATTTTGGCAGTCCCATTGTGCTGCTGATGGGGTGCTGTGGTGGGCAAGACCCTGAAAGCACAGTTCAAACCATTGCGCTGTGAGAGGGGGTATCACATTATGTCCTGGGCCCTGTCTGGCTCAGCATTATCTATCTGCATCCTCCACCCCTGCTGCCCTCACTGTGAAATAACCTTTCAGTGGTATCTCACACCCTTCACCTCTATTTTGGTGCCTTAGGTAGTAGTTTTCTGATGTCTGTTACTTTCTTGGTGCTTTGTGTTGTTTGTACGTAACAAACAGAGGTATTGAGCAGCCCTGCAGGATACTGAGTCATTTGGTGCTTGGTTCTTGCTTTGCTGTGCAAGAGGTGGAGAAAAGCCTCTGTAAATCATGGCAGTCTTGTGGATTAGGGTGCAAAGTAGTAGCAAGAATTGCTTAAAGCTGATCAGATGCTGTATTGGTGCTTCAGGAGGAACTGCTATCTATGTCTCTAGTTGAAAACCACAGTCTCACTAGCCCTGCTTGGTGGCTTTCCTCTAGGGACTTGAGAACTTTGTCCTTGCAAGCAGCTCTCTGGCAAAACCGAGATTTCTTCTTGTTTGTATAGAGGAATAACAGCCCTCTGCTTGTGCTGCCTCAAAGTGAGTCACACCATGAAGTTTGCTACAGAGCTGCTTCCTTTTTACTGCACACTCACATGCAATCGTCTCACTCGAAGATCGCTTATTCTCCCTTCCGTTCTTAACCATTCAGCTCATTCAGGGCATGATGTTCACATGAATGTAGTGGATAGAAAGGGGCTGTGGATGCTTTGTAGGAAGGTTCTCTGTCTCTGAAGAGCAAGCAGAGGTTTGTGAGGCTGGCAAAGGCAGCTCTTGCAGAAATTGTCTTCAGGGTGGGCAGAGGGCATGATAGGAACAGCAAGGCTGTAGTTTACCTGTCATTGGTGTAATTGTTCTATGCTAGGAGAGTAAATAAGAGCCATTCTCAGCCTAGTCCTAACGTTAGAGGGATGCGAAAAGGAATGGGACATTTGGGCTCTTCCCTGCTCAGTAGATTTTGACTGTGGAAGAGGAGCAGGCTGCCATCAGCACGGGTGCAGGATGTCTCCACAACGCTGTATTAGGCTGGTCTGGGTGTCAACATATTTGCTTAAGAACATGGGAGGGTTTGGATGCAAGAGGGAATGCCACAGATATAATTAGAGGGTGAGAGAGTGTGGAGGATATCATTCTTGGAGATTGTTTGAACATTAATAAGTTCTGACAAGTGTCACAGATGAAAGAAAGAAGAAACAGTTGTAAATCTTAAGTGAGGTTGGCTTCAACCCTGGTACATGTTACATGTTCCAGCTGAAGACATACCAGATGAATGTGAAGAATGATGGGCTCTCTTGTCTCTGTATGAGTTGATTTTTGAAAGGCATTTGATAGCTGGTATAGATAGGTATGGGACCATCCATCAGGCCTTCAGTATTATGGGAAACAACACTGTGTGAAGTTGAGTGCTGTGCAGGAGCAGGTGGTCAAAGAAAGGAGTTGGTTTAGCTTCGGCAGTTCTTTGCTGCCCTGTGGTTCTGCCATAAACCAAGTGATGAAGTAACACAGGCTTCAGCAAAACAGGCTGGCATTGCGTGGGTAGATGAAGAGAATCTTTTTAGACTTAAACTTTATAGACCACTTATTGCTACTAAATGGCACACTAAAAAGTAAAAAAAAAACAAAACAAACACCCAAACATGCGGAGTAGTTAGATTCACATCAGTTCCACTTGTGAAGCTGCTGTGTCGAACAGTACTAGTGCACTGAAAGGCAAACAGCAGCAATGAAGCTGAGTTCTCACCTGGGCAGCACAGGCTGTCCAAAGGCATCTCCAGAAAAAAGTCAATTCAACTGAAGCTGACTTCAACTCTGAAAAGTAATCAAGCCCAAACAAAATGAAAAATGCAATGTAGCTTGGTGTATAGCTGTGACACCTGGTGCCCTTCCAAAACAGTGCAGGACTTTAAAAACCTGTGCTCACGAAATGGAAAAGATCATTCCACTGGTGATGAAATTGAGAAAGAACTCACCACCCAACCACTGAGCTGAAATATGACAGCAGTGCTAGACGTAGGTGCTGCATGTGCTAGAGGGTAGCATGCAGACTCCCTCCAAGAAGCTGTCAAACCCAGATCAGCTGCTCTGGCAAACAGAAAAAGTTGTAAAAATATTTAGTGTGGGAAGAAGCAGAACAGGTGCAGAGGAAGGCAGGAGGAGAGCAGCTTTCACCCTGTACAGCAGTGCTGGCCTATGGCAGGTTCAATTTAAGTGTGGTGGAAAAGGTGTGACTGGACCCATTCAACTCTTCTGAAGGTACTTTGTTTTCTGGTGGGCATCAATCCCTCCTGGGACAGCAGACTGTCCACTGCATGGTGCAGCACAATACCCCATGATACTCATGTGCCCTGGCTCAGCCTGTTTTAATCCTCTCGTCCTTGCTTTCTCCCTTTGCTACTAAAGAAGAAGGCTATATAGGAAAGCAGCTCTCAAAGCTGTTTGTCTTCCTGCTGCTGCCCTAGTGAGCAGCTGTGTGATGGTGGGGGCCTGAGGTGTGCCAGTGTAGGGCTTGGCACCTGCTCTGCACTCCTACAGCACCAGCTCTCCTGTCCCACCTGCCCCAGCCTGACCTGGGGCACCCTGCTCCCCAGACTGGTTCTCAGTGTGTCCCAGGTTGCTTCTTCCTGAGTCTGCAGCAGGCAGTGATCTGATCAAACAAATCTGGCAAAGTAAGCAAAGTTAGTTTGATGCTTCTAATTTTAGTGCTGGCAGTGCTATTGAACATAGGGACCATCTTTCCTGTTGCTCCTTTCCCATCCTCAAAATGAGAACAAATATTATTTCATTAATGTTATTTAATTTTATTAACTTAATGCTATTGATTTATTTAATTAGATTTTATAGTTAATAACATGACAGTGCTGGTCCAGAGTAAAACTAACTTGGGGTGATGACCATATTAGAAGCACCTGCTTTTAACTGAACTGATTGCTTTATTTCAACAAGTTTCCAGCAATGTCAGCTCCAAGTTTTTGGAAACATGAGCCTGTTCCCTTGAGTATCACAAGAGTAGCTAATAATTCTGTTCTTAGGGTGTAGTTACACCACATAGACAAGGCCATAATTAGTGGCTGGGACAAGCACAGCTAAAAAATATTTATGTGAAACCCAGCACTTGATAAATGTGCTGTGCTTAAAGCTGGAGGTCTTTGAGGAGCTGTGGGCTGATGGACTGAAAGAAAAATCTGTGGGTCAGATTCTTCATTGCTGTCATTTGTCTGATTCCTCAACACATTTTCTGTGTATTGAGCTGTTGTTTTAAAACAAGGGTCGAGTACTGCCTGCCTTACCCTTTTGTTTACCAGAGAGACAGATGGGTCATTCACTTGTGCATTGCTCAATGTTTGAAACTAAAGACCATGTAATTGGGGCATGGGATTTTGGGCTGATCTGTACAAATAGTTGAACTGACTTAACTGTAATCAGTTATGGAAAACATCACTTGGAAACACAGTATTTTGACTGATAGCAATTATGTCTCAACTTGGTAGTTTATTAACTTGAAATTAAGTTTTAGATTAATATCACAATTAACTTACCAACTGAAAGGTAAATTGCTCTAAGCCATAACTGTTATAAATGAACTCAACTGTTTTCTCAACAGAGTTTCTGAAGGATTAACTGAATCAGTTTACTAACTGTTTGAAGTAAAACTAGTGAGTACCACTTGGTGTAAACCAGTCCTCAGGGCTGGGAGGCTTCACAGTGAATCAAGTAAAGGGCACAAGGCAGCACCTGGGGAGAAATATTTCATTAACTTTAACTTAACTGGTTGAAACTTAACCCCCAGATCTGCTTTGCCAGGAGAGCTACATGAATCAACAGAGCATAATTTATTTTGCTATAATTGGGAAGATACAAAGAGCTTCCTAAAACTAATTAAAATGTTTACAACCATGTGAGACAAACTGCTGGTGCAGTGTAGTTATATTCTGTGCCTTCAGGTTTCCTGAAAACTTATCAGTGTATCACCTATTTTTCAGCAGGCTCCAGTAGATCAATTACTGCTTATCTGTACTACCTGGACAGATGCTTCTGGATACTATGCTGTAAATCGTATAAATTCTTTATTGTGTGCACCAGCTCACTCTGACACAAATGTGTTTGTGTGAGCGTGTTTAATCTGGATCATACTTGAACTGGACATGGATTCAGTATTAATAATTTTAAAATCCTAGCCTAAGAAAGAGCAGCCAGGATGTGCATTATACTACTTCCCTGCCCCATGGCTGAGATAGTGTACATTGTTGTCACACACATTATGGTGTTGTTATCTCTGAAAGATAAGTCTTTCAAAGAAAGCTTCCACTCAGTGTTAAGAAAGAGAGAAATAACCTCAATGATCCTGCTCTTTATAGGCAGAAAGGTAAGCAAATGTTTTAAGCAGGTGGCAGTGAAAGCATAGATCACACAGTTCGTAGCATCTATGGAGATGGTAGCTCAGATAGCATTCCTTAGGCATCCAGATGCATGGGGTTCAAAACATCATCTTGAATATTGATGGTAAAGAGAACACCTGCTCACTAACTCATGCAATTATAAACAAGATGTGGTTTAATGGGCACAAAACCATCTGTTTGCAAAGAGAAACCAACCTCTTCCACCAGATGCAAGCACTTAGGGTGGGCTCTGCTAAGCCTGGCCTGTGTACCAGTCCCAGATGTGGTCTGTCTGCACTCAGCACAACATGGGAGGACCCAAAGTATGGCTCCATGGGCCTGGGTCCTGCACCTCAGGCTTGCACTTCACAGCACTGCCTGTGTGCCTGCATCTGAGCTCGCTGTTTCCTCAGCTAGCACAAAATCCCATAAACTCTTTAGATCATGAGACATCTCTATCATGCAGTGATCAGCACTATCTGGCACTTTTGATAGCCCCTTAAGCAGAGAGCTCGGTGATGGATTGGGCAAAAAGATTAATTTCTCTTGGGTCAGGGAAGGAATAAGTGAGAATCCGGGCAGTTCATCTTCATTCTGCCTGTTTTGTAAGGGTTTGAGGAATTTTGATCTTTTGGTTTTCTTTTGGTGCTTGTGTTGTTGTTTGTTTGTGGGATGTGTGTGTGTGTTTTGTTTTTCAGTTAAACCATCAGCATGAGCAGTATTAACTTAAGTGCAGTAAGTGAAAAATAACTTACTTATAACCCTTGTCTGTTAGCCTGGACCTTTTTCCTAACTTAACAGAAGACAGGGTGGGCATTGGTTTTTGAGGAGTTAGTGTAGAAGGTGGGAAGCAGTATGATGTACTCTCAGTTCATCCTCAGCAAATTCACTGAGCTGTGTACACATTGCACAGACAGAGACTGTTTGTTCAAGAAAGGCATTAGGCTACACTAATTCTCACCGCAGAAGCAAGCTCATTAAGAGCTTGCAAGCCTCAAAGGATAGTCCTTTATCTTCTTACTTTAATTATGAAATCCATGAGAAATACAAAGCAATCCCTGGCTACAAAACACCAGCAACATCTTGTATTTTAAGTGGAAATGCCCTGGATTTTTCTCCTATATGACTGGTGGTACAGCAAAGTTAATAATCTTAAGTGGTATTTATCATTGCATGTAAAAAAGAAATGTAATGAGATCCTATTTATATCAAGAAAGGCTCTGTGCATGTGTCACCTCTATGTTTTGATATAGCTGTCTCTCAAATATCTTCTGATAGACATTTCTGCCAATCATCATGAGGCAGTAGGAGTAAAATCTGCTAGGACATTTAACATTCAATCTTGATTATTTTGGTTTGACTTGGGTTTGTGGCTTAGTGCTCCAAACTGTACTTAGCTAGTCTGGTTTAGGAGAGTTTTAGCTTGCAGAGAAAAGGTTGTGCTACCGTCAGATTCTTACAGTTGTCTATTATCATAGCCCAGAGATCCACAACCACACGTGGAGTGCTTACATTTGCAGTCTGCTTGAACCAGACACAATAAGAAAATACTAAAACTGAGTGAAAAATGGTGCAGAAGGACAAGATTAAGAGCGATGAGGAAAACAGGGTGAGGTGCATGGCTTTGCACCCCTGCAGGTGTAAGGAACATTTAATAAAGAACTGTTGTTTTTACATAACTGAGGACCTGGCACATGACCCCAGCATGGGGGAACCACCAAGAGATACCAGACTATGAATCCTTAATGTAATACACAGTCTTTTCCTGGAATATATACTGATACCTGCATACATACTGATACCTGCATTTACAAGTTAATTTAGGGGAAGTACAGCCAGAGTACCAGGCATCCATATCTGAAATAGATTGATAAGGGGAAGTGTATTGTATGTGCCAGGGTAGTTTGGAAACCCTGAAGTACCCAACCAATGGGGAACAGGGGAGCAAAATTGCAGCCAGGATTTTGACGGTGATATATGCAGGGGCTTTTTGCCCTATTAGGTGTGCCTACTTTTAGGTAGAACACCTGGTCTTGCAAAATTATTATTAAAATACACTTTGCTGAGAGATCCTGCCTGGGCCTATTATATTTGCAAAATAATTGTTTCCTACATAGTTATGTGTACTTCATGAGTCATCTCATGGAGTCCTCTTGGCTAATCTTATTGCTCCCACCACGATTCAGGGGATAGGAATGAGGATGTAGATGCAGACAGCCAGCACAAGCCCCTTGTGGCTCACGAGCAGTTGTGTTTCCAAATTGCCAAAGCAGAAATCTGGAAGGAAAGACCTACATCTGCCTTTAGTCCTTTGTCCCAGCTTCTAACCCAGGGAGCATAAATGAGGACAGGAGCTGATTGTACTTAGCAGATCCAACACACAGGGAAAACAGCAGATGGGAAGGAACGGTGGCACTGATATCCAAGATCCAAAAGATAGTTCCCATCATAGCAATTTTTAGGATAGGTCACACTTTTTTTTTCTTTCCTATTGTGACAATTCCTCCCAGTGACATCTCTTGTGATAAGAAATGTATATTGGTGGATAAATATGATAATTTCCTTTTCAGGTTCTGTAAATCATTTTAAGAATAGCAATATTTTATGCTTATGCAGAAACTTCTATCTCAGAATTCAACTGATCTTGCTGTGGTACAAACACTGTATTTGAAATATAACAGCCATCACACAGATGGGGAAATGACAGTAAACTCAATGTCACACAAAGTTTATCCATTACAGTTGGGAATAAAATATGAGTTTTAGTCCTTGTTTCACAAACAAGATCCTCCTCAACAAGAAATCTTTTTGTGTGATACTGACTCATAACTTTTGTACACACCAGTAACTGTGGTATACATAGTGGGGTTTTTTTATAGAGGAGATTGCCTCAGCTGATGAAGAAGTTATGACTCTGTATCAGATGCACTTTACCCCGACATAATTTTCTCATTACTAGTCTGCCTTGTCGCAACTTCCATTCCTATCACACTTCGGGGTTTTTTTAATGTTTTATAGGAAGAAATGTTATCTGCCCTGAAAGGAAAAGAAAGAAATTAAAGCAAAACTCCTCAGTGTATATCATCTTAATCATCCTACCCAGTACCCAAGTACAATGGTCATTTTGAAGTAAGGTATCTCTGTCTTTTCCTGATTTTTTTTTTAATTTTTTTTTTTTTAATTTTCAATGGCAGTTAAGGCTAAAGCTTTTTATATCGTATCTCTGTGCAGCTGCTTAAAGCTGTGCAAAGTAAGTATATACTAAAAAAAAAAAAAAGTCCTTCTATTTCACCTTGATAAAAAGGACCTCACAAGGTGTTGAATGATACAGAATTTTTTGTCTCTCCTTGCTGTGTCTATCAGTGTGGAAGACCGAACACATCGGCCTTCAGCTGTGTCAAAAGCAAAACTCCATGATGCACTCTGTTTCTGTGAATACTGATCCTTTGTTGCAAGGCTCTCTGTATGCATCATCAGTCACTTGATGTTCTGTGTACCCTAGAAACCTAGAAACAGCAGCATCAATGCTAATTTGTTTATGTATTTTGAGGAACTTCATTTATGGTTTGACTTTGGTCATATTACTTCACAAATTAACTTTCAAGCGCCTGACTGGACAGTGTAATTGGAGACCAGCCAGACTGCCTGTGGCCTTACCATTTTTTCCTCCTTATTTCCCATTCTAATGACTCAACTCGCCCACCACACTAAGACCTCCATAGTATTCATGACCTCCCCGAGGCCTATTAAAGTTATTCATAGTTATGACTGACTGACACCAAAGACTGACTGTTCATGATGCATGAGTACAGCTAAGCTGCTTTAGCTATAGGCTTAATCCAGTAGGTGGAGCAGCTGCCTGGTACTGTGGAAACACCTGGTATCTTTGTTCTGGGTAGTGTGATTCTGGTGGCCTGGGGCACCTGGTAGTTATTAACTGAAATGTGGTCATTGTTATTTGCTAGCATCCACAGGCAGGAGAGGAAGCTCTGCTCCACCAGATGCTTTGATGAAGTTCTACTTTTTCCTGCTCTTGTGTGCTCCTGTTAAATTAGATCCCAACTCCAGAGTTTGTCATATGCTCTTAGAGCCAGCAAGGCAGATGGGGAACTCTGCTACAGATGGTATAAATCTAGTATGTCATCTGACACTGATTTGACTGATGGAAACTGATCTGAGATCAAGGCTGCTGTGGGGCTTAAGAGAAACAGGCACTACCTGCTCATGTTCTATAATTATCAGTGATTACCCTTATGACTAAAAGATAGCCTGATGCACCTTGCAGATTTAAGGACCTCAGGTTAATAACTGTGACACATGAAGATGCCCCTTGCCTTGCATGTAAACTGTTCCACATTGTCCTGTGGGAATGGGAACACAAGGACAACTTACCATTCCCAAAGCTTTGTGGACTCCTACTACAACATTTCCCCTACTCTGTTCTGGATCAGTTTTCTGTCTCATCTGTTAGTTGGGCTGTCTGTTGGGTTGTTGTTTTGTTTTGGTTTGGTTTTTTTTGCTGTTGTTAACCTTCTTCTATGGTGCCCTGTTCTATTGACTGGGTAAAGTGCTGCTAAACTTATTTCTGTCTTGACATTGCAACATGTACTTCAGAATGATAACTTCAGACAAAACATGGTGTGACAGGCCCTCGTCCTAATACTGTTTAAACTTGTACTTCTTCAGGAAGTCAAAGAAAAGCAGATAATGATGGCATCTGTATTCTGACTATAAATCTCTGAATGCAAAAACTGTAGTTGTCCTTAATATGTCAGCTATTGTGTCATGTCAGTGCTACTCCAGGCAGGTGGGCCGCACCCTCACATGGGGTGCAAAAGTGATGCCTTTTTATCTTCTTAAGTGCCAGTCATGGAGCCCAAAGAGAATTTGCGGGCAGTTCAGGTGTTACGAAAGCAATATATACTGCCTTTCTGCAGAGGGTCAATCTTGAATTGCCCTCTGAGGTCTTGCCTGCTCATGTTATTTAGAGCTGTTCCACTGACATGTGGATTTGTTACCCAGACAATAACACTATGCAAAGTGGCAACTTTTTTTTTGTTTTTTTATATGATACTTTAATA
Source organism: Nesoenas mayeri (assembly GCF_963082525.1). Lineage (NCBI taxonomy): Eukaryota > Metazoa > Chordata > Aves > Columbiformes > Columbidae > Nesoenas > Nesoenas mayeri. The sequence goes on along the minus strand of NC_137543.1, from coordinate 89,986,799 downwards.
TTGGCAGAAGGCCCTGTAGCAGTCACTTTCTGTCAGTGTGGCTTTGTGGTGCTTTGTCAGCAGCAGAACAAAGGTGAGTTCTACCAGTAAAATCTCTGTTGCTGCATGTATTGTAGGAGCTGTAAGTTGTAACTTACCAATCTAGTTGTATCTATATCCAACAACTGACTAGTGGTAAATCTCCGGCTAGCCTGGAAACTTCTTCTGGTAAACTCTTGGACCCATTTCTTACTTCTGTTTTCTTGCTATGACTCAGAGGGAATCTGGCCTATTGTGATTAATTCTTCAGTTAAAGCCTAGGTGCCCTTGCTTTAATTTTTTTTGCTTCTAAGACATCTTCTCATGTTGCAATATTAAATATCTAAACCCCTCGAGGATTCATTAGCAATAAGTGATATAGGATGTAGTTTGAGAGCTGGGAAAGAGATCTTTACTGATAATAGGCAGAGACCATGTTTGAGGCAAGAGGCCAGTGTGTGGTGGAGCCCCAGCCTCCTACTTTGCATTTCTGAACATCAAGCTAATTTTTTCCTAAAATACATTTCATTTTTTGTGCTATAGCTGTGCCTTGTCTTGGTTGGCAATAATAGAGAGTGAGAAGTCTCCTTTAAATTCTTATATTCAAAACTCTTTTTAGGCTTCATATAATAGGAATAACTTCTTAAAAAGACTAAAACTGAAGGCTATGTTTGAATCAGGTATCTTTCCCTGGTTATGTAGCCTCCTGTTGTTCTGGTAATATTTAAAACAAACAAACAAAAAAAGCACATAATACTTCCATAGTACTTTTAATTTCTTGGCTTTCTGATTAGCTGCCTTCTTTACACTTCACAAAGGAAATGTATCTTTTATGGATAAATCAGCACTGTTTCTCTCTAACGCTTTAAAAGTTAAGCTTGGATATGATGTCAGTACAAGTAGCAGTAGAAACCAGTCTCTGCTTTTTTTTTTTTTTTAATAAAATATTTTTTAATCAAGTATTGTCTAAAATGCAGAGTCCAATTAAATCCAGGGGACCCTTGATGGGGGACAAAACAGGACTGGGGGTTCCCCTCTGCTGGAACCTGTTCTGCCTCTTCACATCTCTATTCACTGCTTCTCTTTTCTGACCAGCAAAGGTGCCACTTAGTGCCACCTGTGGTTTGATGTTATGGAAACTGATCAAGGGAGAATCAAATGTAGACTAAACTGCCATCAGGCAATAATGAGCCAACCGACTCATGCAAATATGGTGTTTGTGAGATTGCACCCTTAACCAGACATGCATGTGCCTCCTAGTCCTCTTGTGTAAGTTCTCTCTAAATACAGCTTTTCTCTTTGTCTTCTGTCAAGGTAAGAAACCTGCTATTTTCCCCACAGCCAAGCTGTAAAAGTGTCAGCTATTTAGAGAATTTTATTGAGACAATAATGGCAGCAAATGTCTTGTCTCCCCTTTTACTTGCTGCTGCTTATACCATTAAAACTAGCCTCTGCAAAGTGCAGAGTATTTATGCCTAACAGTGAAACCTTTCCCAAGTTGATAAGCCCTGACAAGTTCTATCTGCCACTTTATATTGTGGTTTTTCTGACCCTGTGGCACTGTAAGCAGGTACCTAACAGATGTCCCTGGGAAATGAGGCTGTCAAGCTGCTTCTGGAAAGTTTGAGCAGGTAGAGCACATCCATGCTGCTTCCTACCCAGGTTGTGCCCTGATGGGGTAAACTGACTCATGTGAGAGCAGGATGGACGGTTCCTTCAGAATGAGAAACAGGCCTACAGCTTTTCCACCAGGATGAATGGAAGCTTTGCGGTGTGTACACAGATATTTAGGATGAACTAATTTGTGGCCATTTTATTATCTCTTCACAGATCTTGACATGTGTCTGCCTGTGCAATGACTTGTTTTATTTCACTGGTGAGCAGGTGTTTCTGAGGCACTGGTCCTTGCCAGCTGAGATGACCTTGTTCATTCTGGCTTCTCTTGCCTTTTCATCTGACAGCCACCAGTCAGCTTGGAGGACCCAAGCTCAAGCTCAGACGGTGACTGAAGAGGTGACAGGCTGCAATGATTTCCAAGAGGATTAAGAACTGCAGGTACAGGGGGATGCTACCAAGGTCTTGCTCTGTCTTGAAGTGTTGGTTTTTTTCCACCAAAACAATTTCAGGAATCAATACATTAAATGATCTTTTTTTTTATGTGTCTGGTTTTATTCCTTCTTTCTTCTTTGAAATGGTGTTTTTCTGGGGTGGGTGGTGTTGGTTGCTCTGTGTTTTGTTTTTTGTTTCTGTGGGGGTTTTGTGTGTGTGTGTAAGGTGTTGTTTGTTTTACAGCAAGTACTTTTTTATGGGAAGCCTTAGAATATTTAATGTTCTCCGAAACCTAGAATTAATTCTGGAAACTTTAAAGCATCTAGGGAGTACATATCACTCTAATTCTGACTTTTTTATTTAATAGGAAAATAAATTTAAAAAAAAAAAAAAAGAAAAAAAAAAAGACAAGACAAACCACTTCAACTTAATGTAAAGAGTTTCCATTCCAGACCAGAACTCATGGCCAGTTGTTTGGGTTTGGTTTAATTATTAATTTATTTTCATTTCAGTTAATTTGTTTTCATTTATCTTCAGGTAGTTATCTCTAACTCTAGAAACACCAGAGCAAGTGTTTGGTTACAGTAACCAGAAAGGCACATGGAAATGTGCAGTGGGTTAAATTCTGCAATGATTTAATTCTGGTATGGTTCTACTGGCTTTTCTGGAGTTGCCCCATTGCAGCAGAATTTCTGATCATCCATGACTTCTTCCATTCTCAGCAGTGAGTGGAAACATTATGCAGAAGTGTGGTGAAAGCTAAGAGCTGAGAAGGAGATCTGTCCCGGTGAGGTTCCTGCTCATGTGTTTGGAATCCTTCTTGCATTTTGGTCAATCCAGTACACAACCAAAACAGGTTCCTGGAACAGTTTGGGACTCAAGAGCGCAGCTACCCTATTCCTGGACTGGCCATAACTGTGTTGCTCCTGACAGACATTTGGAGGAAAGTAGGATTTGGAAAATACTACTTGTTGCTAAAAATGCTACCTGTCTTCTAAAACGCTTTGAGTTAGATACACTCTATCAGCTAGGCTACCTAGTGTAGCCGATGTTTTTATGGTAACATGTACCTCTATGAGCTTTACTGCTATATCTATAAACAACTGGCTACATAAAAAGCTATTTTGTCTTTTGGCTATGACTTACACCCAAAATTTCCAAGGGGAAGGGTAAATTTGAGGCTGGTATCCCAATATGTACAGCAGTCTTGGATCAGACTATGTGGGTCTGCCACATGAATAGGCTGAACAAAGACCTACAGGGTAGAAAAGAGGGTGGTTATTAGAAAAGTTTTTAGGGGTCCATGTGTCTGGCATAGGTTAGTAAGGAAGCTGTTGAGAGAGAGAAGAGCCAGGACATGCAAGCATGGGACATTTTGCCTGAAATAATGTATAAGGCAGAAATAAGAGCAAACCATTCACTCCTGGAAGAGCTCTAAAGAGGACATGGAGATGGTGACTGCAAGAGTTCAAGAGAGGTTGAAGGAGCAGTCAAGTGAAATCATGTTAGAGGTGGCCCTGAGGGAAAATCTGATGCCTGGTGAGGCATCTCTAGCTGAGCCTTTGCTGGACAACTGATTGTGGTTGTTCTTTATTGGGCATCTCCCTCAAGCTGGAAGAAAAACCCCTGCTGCAGGATCTCATGTTGATGGAGGTCATGCTTCTGGCATCCTCTGTTAGACTTTGTGTTTGGGAGGAGTTTTGACTTGGCCGGTGGGCTAAACTTCCTACTATGTTAGATCCTGATGGATGGAGACAAGCTGAGGTAGGTATTGGGCAAGACTAAGCTGTGTCCTTTCCAGGGCTCTACTGACCTAATCTCTTAGATTTGATGAAGGCATCTTCCTAGCTTTTATGATGAGCAGGAAACTTCTGGCTCCAAAGTTCTCTGTTAAATCAGTGTGTTCAAAATGTTTACAGATAAGCAGAATTCTTAGAGGTAATCTCATCCTCTATAAAATTTCGCTGAAGTTAAGGCAAGTGCTGTTTTGAAAGTTCAATACTAAATGCACCCGCAATCAAATAAACAGAAAGAAATCACTTGGTTTAGGAGTAAAGTGCTAATGGAAAGGAGCTAAGGTGAACATCCAGAAACATGCCTTCTTCCCAAAAGGAAGAAACAGTTAAGACTCACTGCTGATTTTGAAGAATGTATTATCCAGATTGTTGGCGTTATAGGAAAGCAATGGTCCTCAGACATACTTGTGTGCACTGCCAAATTTGAAATTACTTTTCCTCAATACAAATGTGTCTGTGTGTATAGCCTAGCTATAAGCTGCTGCTTAAAAATCTCTACTGCATTATGGTAAGCTGAAAATTAGATAAGTGAGTCTGGCTTTACAGTTTGAGCAAGGGCTCTTCTTGACTCCCTTATGCTGTAATGAACTCTTAAGTACCTGGATCAGTTTTGCTGAACCAATAAGTTCTGAAATGTCTGCGGTTTATTTTGCTGCCTTAGACACATATTGCTCTGGTATGATACTCGAAGATGTTTTAATTTCCTGGAGTGCCTTAAAGAAATACAGGCAGTTCAGGCCATAAAAATGTTTTCATGCTCAACAGTGTCAACCAGCAGAGTGGTTGGATACCTGTCACTGTATTAGGTCCCATGAAAACTGAATCTTCAAGGAAATCTTAAATATACTACTTTCTGAATAAATAAATCAAAATAGATCATGAAGTGTTGAGATGTCAGAAGCCAGACAATAGTATTTACCATTTACTTCTTGTTATAGAATTCTTTTCCAAAAGCCTTTAGTATATAAACTACTTAGCAATAACTTACAAAACACTCTGGTAGAGAATGCCAGCTGATTTAGTAGTACTCCTGACCACTTCTTACTACCTTCTCTTTTCTTTGTAATACCATGTGGCCAAGTGACAATTTTGATTCCTGGTAGAAAGAAAAATGTGTCCTTTTAATTTTTTTTTTTTTTTTTTTTTTTTTTTTTTTTTTTTTTTTTTTCCCCTTAACGTTTAGTTTCCAGTTTGGTCAATTATGGTGCCACCTGAATGTGGCTCTATATAATTAAACTGGTGTGTGCATCTTTGTTTGAGTTTGGTTTTCTTTTAATGTAAGAGCTATGGCTATCTTGGGTATGGCTATGGCTTGGCTACGCTGGTTCAGTGGCTTTGTAGCATAATGCTGAGAGCCTACTCATTTTGATAAGAGGAAGAGAGAAATCAAGAGCTTTACAGTGTAGCAAAATGCATATGTTAACATTATGCAGTATCTTCTTCCAGGGTAGGATAGCATCCCTAAGCCTTTCCCAGGATTAGCTGACAATATGAAAATGCAGAGTGGTTTTATCTGCCCGGCACGGTGCAGAGATATTGGAAGACGGTCAAGAATGAGGATCACAAAGTCTAGCTGTGATTGTTGCCTTAGTTAATGAGGCAGGCTCTTAAGCAGGATCTAGTACTTCAGGGCTTAGTCTAGCTTGAAGTCAAGGCTCTGCAGAAAGCCTATGGGTTGAGAAATTTCTGCTGGATAAGTAGCAACACTAAAATGATATGATCCTTTTTTGTTAGGTTGGTCCTGAGACAAGAAGTAACACTACAGCTGAATTACAAAGATTCTTGCAAGCAGCAGTGGGAGGCTGGAACATGTCATACCCTGTGCAAACACTTTTAATGGAAATTATTATAGGTCTATGTCAGTATTCCAAAAATATTTATTGGAATAGGTTGAGGGACACATTTTTCCAGGTAAAAAGGAGAAGATAATTGCTGCTGAAAAAGAAGGTGAGAAGGCTTCTTTGGTGTGTAACTGAGTAAAAATGGTCCAAGATCTGGATCTCAGCATAATGGGTGCTGGTGAAATGGACAGTGTCACACTGTAATACAAGCAAGTATGTGAACTCTTTTTGCTCATTAGCTTTTAATGCTCTCCTTTGTCACAGGTTTGTATGTATGGTGTTTTACTTATTTATGCCCAGGTGATGTATGTGAATGAGAGCTGGAAGCAGCTGCTGAATAATGGATGAAATGCCAGAGTTCTGCTGGTGGCAGTCTCCACAGTGTAGGGAGCCATGCTGAGGGCTTTCTGCTTCCCTGGCCAAGTAGTTTGCTCAAATGCTCTTCCCTGGCAATAGCCAGAAACTTCTAGCAAGTCCTGAGGTGTCTCAGTGAAGAATGTCTTTCTGCGGAGTATACCTTGACATCTTGCATCATGGTCTGTTTCATTTTCTAGCTGGTTGCTCCCATTTCTATTGAAGAGTCTGACTGACTCTGGTCTACAGGAATAGCAATTCTCTCTTTTCACTACCTTTTGCAGCACTTCTGAAGTGCATTCTGCACAGCTTTTAAGCACAATTTCAAATGAATAAACTTTACTAAAAAAGAAAGCAAAAATGTTTTAATTAGAGTAACCTAATAGGCTGACTAAGCTCTGAATACAACAGTGGCAGAAGATCACTGAAAAGCTTCTGCCCTTATCTGGCCTTAATCATATATCTTGGTTTCAGGGCACTTGGAGGCTTTATTTTGAATGTTTCACAGATTACACTGACTAAAAGGAGAACAGGGTCATTACCATAATAAATCTCAGGTAAGTGTAGAGCTAGCCTTAGGAAACCTTTCTATATTTGGCCTCTGATATCCATTGCTGTAGGGGTTTATATAAAATAAGCATTGACATCTGATGCACAGTACTGGTATACATGTGTGAGAAGTTAACTCTGCCATTTTTCCAGCAAAATGGGGCCAGGCAGTCTCAGATTTGGCAACACAGCTCTGTAATATGCCTTGCTTGCCCTCAAGGAAACAGAGTTCTCCCTTGCTGGGCACCTGTCTATTAAAGACAGCTAATTCTAAAGGTCTGATAGCAGTTCAATGCCTTGTTCACATCATGACGAATTTTTCTGTCCAAGGAACTTGCTTCTATAGTGCAGTTGACAAAATAGGTATTTATAACCTCATTTGTAGGAGGGATGGGAGTTGGTTGAACTACAACAGCCTGGTTAAAAACATCTGACCACCATTACACAAGCTGTGGTCAAGAACTTACTCTGCTTCCCATTTTGGCCAGGCAGGGCTTGACCTCAGCAGGACCTCATTTGCTTTGCCCATCCCATGACCCCTGGGCTTGTAATGTGTGTGGAAGGGGTGCTGGCTGGCTTGCCTGTGTTTTGCTCTTCTGCTGTGAGGGGTAATCACTATTTATTCATTGGGAAGGAAGGGCTGGAGAGCCTGTGGAGAGGAAGCAGAGGAACCAGTCTGTGGTAGGACTATCAATGGTACAATCTAGTGATGTTTGCAATAAATCAGATGCCATCTCTCTGCAACTGCTAGGCAAATTAGCAGAGAAAGGCTTTTAATGCTACCTATCTAATTCCAAATTGCTGGGGATATCCCATAGTCTAGCAGTGATGGAGAAACAGTTACTTTGCCTCTGCCGCAGTGATCAAGTAATGCTCCAGGGCAGTAGGTGTTTGAAAGCACAGCAGCAAGATTATTTAGGCAGTGTGACTAGATTGTATCTCTATGAGTTAGTTGTTAATTCCACCCTAGCTTGCTCTGCTGCTGTAAACTGCTGGAGATATCTCTGCTGGCTCCCTTGCTCCGGCACACAAAGGCTTCTCTGTGTCCGTGTCTATAACAGTGTCAGTATTTTCTTTTTCTTTTTTTTTTTAATCCTTCACTCCCAAATGATTCTGAGCAGACTGCTTTTCCCTATGTATAGCTTTGTACAGATAATGCAGGAGCGAAAGCAGCGGGGAGCTGTGGGGGAGAGAATTAACCCTCTGTTCCTTACTTTGGGATTAATGACCAGACATGAGCAGAGGACCCTGTTTTAGGGGAAGACTGTTCTCCCTCCCCACCAGGCTCCTGTGTTTGGGCTGGGACACAATTCTGCTTTGCTTAAAAACCAGAAGGGCTTAGGAAAGCTGCAAGGCGGGGAGGGGGACAGTGCCAAAGCATGCATGTGTGTTTCATTGGTTCATCTCAGCGGGACAACTTCACGAAAGTTAATTCAATGCTCCTGTGACACAACTGTTACCTCTTTATGGCTTTATATATGTCAGCTTTGCCATCACTTGTCACAGGCCTGAAGAAGCCTCGATTCATCTCTGGCCAGCAGGCCCAGCAGCAGCTGCTCCCTTTTTGGTTTTTTTTTTTGGCTCTTCGGCATGTGTGCAGCAGCTGAGGGGGATAAAGAGCAGCAGCCAGTTGGGGCAGATTCCACATGACGCAGCAGTGCCATGGGAGTGACAGGGGCTCGTGTGGGTTCAGCTGGCCACAGCCCCATGGTATATAGGCAGGGGATCAGAAGACCTCTTTGGAGGACCAGGTGTAAAGGATGACACTAAGGGAGCTGGGAAAGATAGCTGTCCCCTGCAGTGAGCAAGGGGGAATGAAACGCGGGAGCTGGAGAGAGCTTGTCTGAGAAAATTGACTTCTCTCTCTGCAGAAGTTATTGCACAAATGCATGAGGTAAATTATGTCTGACCTGCAGGGAAACCCTTACCTCTGGAAATACCAGCTTCCTCAAACCATCCAGAGGCTTTGCTTTGGTTGGAAGGAGATATCTTTTGTACTTGCTCTCTATCCAGTCTTTTTTACCTGAATTTTCAACATATTTCAGAGCATTCACAGACCCTCTTTGCTCCCCCTAACTCTGGAAAATTATATTTCAATGTCTTCTACTCAAGACAAAGCTAATTAAAAGGTACAGTGAATAAAGCCTGCTTTCTAGTCACTCTCTTGCATACTGTGTTTGCACTTGAAAATGCCTGCCTCTAATTACTGCTTATCCTTCCAGTGAAGAAGGTGGCGAACTGCAGGCCTCGGTGGGATGGACCACAGTGGTCTGGAGAAGGAAGCTGGCTGCTCACTGGTACCTGGCTCCCACTGACAGGGATTCCAGCAAAGACCTTTAAGCAAATATTTAGCAAACAGCCAGAGCTACTAGTTAGAAGAAGAAAGTATCTGAAGCAGTTTAAACAATGTCTGGTCCTCTGCGGTGGTGGTAAGGGCTGGGGTTGTGAGTGCATCCTAGATCCTCCTGTACAAAGTATTGCTTTCAGAATCATGCATTTTTCAGTTATATCCCACCACGTATGGCTTGCCTCCACCTTTAAAATAGCCACGATCACCTTTAATCCACAATGAAAATGCTGATTCAACATGTAACACATGCTGCAATGTACCTTGGCTTTCTTAAACAGGTATGGTACATGTTGCAGTCTTTGCCTGGGCTGACTTAGAGAGAATGAAGAGCGCTTTGGTTTGCTTTATTCTTCAAAAAGATGAAAAAGGTAATTTTTCTTTGATCTGGTTTTCTTGGTTACATAAAACACTGTCTTTTAACAGTAACTGAGGGATCCCACTTCTGAGTTAAATGTGAGTTTCATTTCTATTTAAATATACTTTGGGATTTTATATTTTTCTGCTTACTTTTTGACTTTTGTATTTGTTTATGCTTGTACCCACCTGCTTGAGTTTTCTGGAAGGAACTAGACCACTTGTGCATCAAGCATCTGTCTCCAAAGGCCAACTGCAGGCTCATCATGAGGTGTTTTGTGGGGACTTTCCTCTCTGGACTCCTTCCAACCCTGCCCTCACTCTTCGTTCCCAGTCTCATCTGTTTCACTGCCGAGTTTGCTTTTTATCTTTAGTATAAATGGTCATTGTTAAGCAGTAGAAAATAATCAGACCAGAAAACCTGGCTTTGCTCCATCAAGTCAGGTGATTTTTTTTTTTTAATCCTGCTTGGGAGTGAGAGTGGGGAGGAGAAATGAACCTCTCCAGCTCTGAATATTTTTTTAACAGTTTTTTCAACATCTGTGGTGACCCTTTTGCCTTATGGATGCTGATAGTCGTTGCTGGAGGAGCAAAATGTCTTATCAGTGCCTCCCAGGGCTGCTCTGAGGGGGAGACAAGGCCAGCCATGCTGACAGCTGCCTGTGCACAAACACACAAAAACCTGTCACATCACTACACATGTGCCATGCCATGGAAGACAGATACTTTTTGCCTTTGACTAAAACACAGAGCACTGGAAATGCTATTTCTGAAGTGAAGGGGAGGAGCTGTGGCTTTGGGGAAGGGTGATGCTTTAAACCAAACAAAAACAGATGCACTTTTTTTCTTTCTCCACCCTATTGGTTAATAACATGGCTTTTAAAAAACTGTAAACAACATTTCAAAGTTTTTCAACTTCTTAGCTTGAAAACATCAAGGGAAAGAATGGGACAGTTTGGCAGGATTGCTATGGAGCTCTTCCTTTACTTTCTGGAAGAAGTTCAGGCAGCCCCAGGGAAGTGCACGTTATCATTATTAGTCACCCCATGTACTCACAGTCCTTTAGAGGTTCTGTTTACTCTTGGTAAGAAAGGGGAAAGTCCAGCAACAGTAAATCTGGAAACACGAACACATGCCTGCATAGTTACTTGGGTTTTTATTCTTGGGTTTGGCTTTACTGAAGACATAAAAATTAGAATGGAGAGCTCTGTACAGTTAAACCCTCTTCTATTGTTTACTGTTCAAGTAGGGAGATCACTGCAAGGTAAAATCTTATTTAGAAAAGAGATTACTTTCTGCTTCCTTACGCCCACATGTATCTACCTTTCCCCTGGTTTTTAAGAGCCTAGGGTTGCTTTTTAACAGGTCTGACTTAAAGCATACTTGGGACATAAAAAAGCACAGGAGTTCTCATTTGTTCTTTTTGCAATCAACTGCTGCTCTTTCAAATATTTTGTTGTACTTCTTTTAACTGAAATGAAATTGTGTGTTTATAATGTCCCTTTTGAATTACTTGAACCACATGGATGTCTGAAGGTGCGTTACATATCTGAAGGTGTGATACTCCTTCCACTGCGACAAGAACTAATGCAAGCCACGCAGGCGTGGATGCCTCCCAGGGCTAGTCCTCTGCTGAGGGTTACTGGAGTACAGCAAACAGCCCTCTGAATAGGAGTCAGGATGTTGACCCTGTAACTTGAGTGTCAGATCCAAGAGGAAGGAGCCGAGAGGATTGAGCTGTCTTTAAAGCAGAGCTTTTTGAGTATCAGGCTTTTAGTTACATCTGTTTTGATCATAAGATGAGCCTGGACTGGTGTTCCAGAAGTTTGGCAATTAATTTTCCCACAAAGCAACTCTGAGCCTTTCCACGTTATAAGGTTTTAAAAGCATTGATACGTTTGAACAGATAGTTCACACCTGATGGTTCCAAGCTGAGGTCCTGTTGCAAATTGGACAAGTCTGAGTATCCTGAAGGTCCAGAAGATGTAGCAAATAGGTGTCAGACTTGCATTGCCCAGCTCTATGATTTTTTAATAGTGTTAAGAACTTGATGGTAAAATGTGAATTTTCAGACCTCTCAATTTCTCCAGCTTTAGTAATTCATTGATACTGTGTAGAGAAATGCACACTGGGCATTGCAGCTGCTAAGATTTATTTTACCTTGTGGAATCCTACTTATCTGGTTGGCAGAGAGAATGGCTTTTAGTGCAGTCCTTCTCCACTTTGGTCTGCAAGATGTTAGCAGATAGATGTCCAAATGAAAAGGGGGAAAAATAAAGACCAGACTCTCATATGCGTCACTAGTAATGCAGGCAAACACATTTGAGATATTAGAGGGGAACAAAAGCAATAAATTAACATTAAGGTTAACCTAATTTTATAGCATTGTTAATAAAAACTACGTGATCTCACTGTGTAAGATTTTTTTTTTTCAAAGCCTTAAATAATTCTTCCTTTTCAATATAGAAGTTAGGAAATGCTGACCTAGCTTGTATCTATGAATAAAGTCTTCTTGGTAAGTGTCCCAAATCATGAGCAAAGGCTTTGAAATTTTTCCCCTGCTTGTAATGGAGCTGAATGTTCTCAGTGGTAAATATGCAACAAGTGTAATGCCTGTTTCCGCTCTTCGTTCCCCTGAGTATCATTTAAACAAAACAAATTCAGTGTACACTAATGAAGTGGGTAGGTAGCTATTGCAGCTTAATAGCCTGTGCTCGACCATTATCCTTGGCAGGGAGTTTAAGGAATGTTTCCAGCTAGGTTATGATATCTTCATCATGGACTGCTATCAGGAGTTGCATTTCCCAGTGTCAAGTCCTTGCACTGAAGACACGCTGGTCTTCAGGAGCCTGGGGCTGCTCAGGAGATACAGAGTTAAATGCAGTGTATGTGCTGCTCCCCAGGGCCCATTGTTATTGCTGCAGCCTCCTCCACTTGCATTCAAAATGTTTTCCAAACAGAGCACGTATTGAGAGAGATTGTCTGTTTGCCTTTCTTTCTTTCTTTTTTTTTTTTTTTTAACTATAATTGAAAATAGTTTTTGTCTAGCTAGACCATTTTTCTGCAACTCTACTTCCTTTCTTCAGCTTCATTTTAGTGAGGACTGGGGTTTTGAATGTTCTGCTCATAGTGTTTCCCAAATCCAATGGTCTGTGTCTAATGCAGCTATCTTAGTAACACACAAGTGTTGCATATTATACTTGGCTACAAAGGACAATGAAGAGGTGTGCTCCTTTGGGTCATCTCTGGCCCCCTGGAGCTAGCCCAGTTCAGTTGTGGGAAACCACACAATTGATGGGACATGGGGAATGAGGTGATGTGGCTAGAGTCTAGAAAATGTTCCTTGCTGCCTGTAGCTAAAAAGAGTGGGAATAAATTCGGGTAGAAGACAGACAATCACAATATGTGAGCTACTTGTCTTGTATTCATGCACCTTGACTGATAAGCCTGTGAAATGCTGCTCTGTAGAAGAGAACGCTGGCCACACTTAGGCCTGACCTCATGCCAGTTTTGCTGCAGCTGATCTAGACAGTCCCCCCAGCCTAGCACTGCCACCTCCTTTGTAAAACTCAGTGACTCCTCAGATGTGGCTCCCTGTGCAGGCAGGAGGTGGGGACATCAACTGCCTGAGCTAGAAATGCTGCTGGGATTTCCCTGGTGAGCTGTGCTCTAAGTGCCCCCGTCCAGTTGTTCTGCAGACCTTGTGCTGAGCATGTGTAACCAAAACAAGGAGGCAAATGCATGGCAGTATTTTTCTCTTTTTATTTTTCTAGTGATCTTTGGAAAGTGGTGAAAGAAACTAGAAAAAAAAAAAAATGTTATGTACTGAGAGACTAACAGTATCTGATTTCCAAAGGTTTTGTATTTGTAGCTTCACACCCCTGAGGTTTGTCTTTCCTTTTTGGGCGTTCTCCCTCAACTGCCAAGGTGGGAGCCTGTGTTGCAGCCTTCTTGGTCAGGGTATCTATGTGGGCTTACTTATGGCTTCTCCACCTATATGGACCCTTCCTCTACTGTTATAATAAGCATATTGAAATTAACTGAAGAGGTTGAAAAGGGGCTCAATAGTGTGACAACACATCCCCTTTTCTTAGGGAAACTCTAACGCTGCTGTTTTGCATAGTGTCCTCTAACTGATGCTCTCCCAGTTTAGTTTTGCTCTTTTTTTTCTTTCTAGCTTGGTGTGAATGCATACTTCTCTTCTAGAAGATTGATCATCTAGAAATCATGCCTGAAAGAGTTTTAATTTACCTTCAGCATCTAAAGCAAATTAAAGTTCCGATGTGTGATATGATTAAGTACAGTCCAGTTGTAATCAGAATCTGTTATCCTTGCCAGCTGAACTCTTAACTGGAAAGGAGCAAAGCGTTTCTGGTGAGCAGGAGATTAACTGAAAAATTTAGAACAAAATTTCTCTGTACCATGGGTCAAGTTCAGTCAATAGCTGAGCTGAATTAAAAAGATCTCAAAATACTAACATTTAGAATGTATGCTGGTGCTTAATTTTTTATTTCAAAAGACTATTTAAAATTATTTAAGCTTTAAGAAATTGAGTTGAGCCAATATAAGACTGGAATTTCTCAGTTATTTTGCTCTTGGTTTTGTTAAGAAATAAACGCATCTGCAATTTTGGTTCAGTCTAACAAAAAATTGGGATTTGCTCCCAAATAAATAAACCTTACTACATGCCCAGTGTTGCTACTAGTAACTTTTTTAACTACACACACATCGTTTGCTATTGTTTATAACAACTTCTAAGATGAACTCCCAAGAGTTATTTCTTCACTTCTCAGAACAACAGTATCTAAAATTACTGTATGTCAAACTGCATGCTTTGGAGGCTGCTTTTCTGTGCCCCATTCTTTTTTTTTTTTTTTTTTTCAATTGACACAAATCACTGATTTAAGGAGCTCTTCACATGTCCTTACTGCTGCTGAAAACCCAGCCATGGCCCCCAGTGCTCACCCATGGATGCAATGGCTGAATAGAGCCTGGTAGCTCAAATGTCTTCATGGCATCTTATAGCATGTTTCACATAATGTATATATTTGATTTGTTCTGGAACTCCCCAAGCAACTGCACGGCTACTCTCAGCTCCTCTCCCAAATGGTTGTGTTCATATTTGTGGTCTTCAGCCACCTGAAAGTCATCATGAGAGTTCAACATAATGGTTATTGGCAGTCAGGTGCTGTCTCTGGTATTGCCGTCTGCAAATCAAATGAGGGCTGGATTTCCCTTTTTGGTAGACATACTGGTTTGTCTTTGTGTATTGCCTGGCTGCACCAAGCTGTACAGGAGCCCCAGAGGACTCTGAACAGGGAGCAGCAGTTGGGTGCAGATGTGGGTGTTGCACCTTTGAGCATGCTGAGATTGAGACCATGCATGGTCAGGGTTGAGCAAGGAGGAAACAGGGCTCTGTGCCCTAGGTCTCTGTAGGGAAAATTAATTCAGTGGTCTGTAGCATCTCCAGCAAATTGCTGTAGTTGTCGGTACTTGCTGCTTTTGTGAAGCCTACTGTGTAGCGGTCTTCTATCCTATGGAAGCAGATAGCAGTGGGTTGCCTATTCCATCCTCATAAAGGAAGCCTGTTTTGTAGAGAACATGATGTAAAGAGGTTGTAAGCTTGAAATATCTGGATGTGTTCCAATTTCTATTCCCAGAACTCTTGTTCTAACAAATACTGTTGAACATACATACAGTACAAGGGGGTGTAGGGACAGACTCAGCAGGAGATGGAATCATACAAAACATCACCAGTCTTGGAGCAGCATGATTAAATAGGCTGTACTAGATCTTTTAAGCTGGAATGATTCCTTGTTTGTGGAGGCTCATTACCTGAAAAAGGCTGCAACCCAGCTCATATGCATGATCGGCTACACTTTTAAATTTAGGGGCTTATTTTTGAGTTCTCCTGTGGTTGTGCACATGGATTTCAGGATGTGCCTAGACAGGAATATTAAACTTATGTGAGAGCCAGCTGGTGAAAGGAAAGATATTGGGAGCTTCCCCACCCACTGCAGCAGATGGATAGTCTTCATCTGTCAGTCTATCACAAAGCAAAATGAAGAAAACTTCCCCCAATTCTCTAGTCCCCAAACTTTTGCCTTCCTCTGCCTGCGTTCAAAGCAACTGATAGTCCCTAAATTGCCAAAGATTGTCATTGCTTCCTGTTTATTTAGGTTTAGACATTCACAGACCCAGTTTGGAAAATGACTGTACCAGAGCCAAGTCTTGAAGTTTGCTAAAGGAAGTTCCGTGGTCCAAGAAGCAATGGGAAAAATTTCTCCCTCTGCTTTCACTGGCCTGGATGAGCTATTGACAAGTACAATGGAGCCATTGGCCTCCAGGCTCTCTCCTGCTTCATTTAATGTCTTTAAACCTCAGCATGCAGAGCCAGGCTCCTTACCCATATGCTTCTGGGAATATGGTAACAAAAGCAAATGCACAGGAGGGATTAGAGTACCACCTTGAAAAACAGGCAAATTGGAAAAATAAACCATAGCAATATAAACGAGCAAAGGAAGAAGAGCACAAATGTATTAGTCATCTCTTAATTGCTTTCGGAGCCCAATATGCTTAACTTCCTGAAATAGAAAGCCCATCATTTCACGTTAGCAATTTAAAAAGAAATAAAGCGAGATCTCTTGAGAATGAAATAATATATATTCATATTGTCAAACAAGTATTTTTTCTTTTTGTAACCTCTCCGCTTAATCTCTCATACCTTATTATATTCAGACAAATTATTTTTCAGACAAGAGGAAAGTTTTGCCTGTGTTTCAAGGAAGCTTATTTCATATTACATGACCCGAATGTGCCAACATATTATTAATTTAGGAAAACTTTTTAGTGAATAAGCTTTAGACATGTGCAAGAGCTGTCAGACTTAAATATATTCTTGCTTTGCAGAAGTCCATGGGTCAGAGGTGTGGGCATCTACAGACCCATTCAATCCAGCATAACCACCAGATGTCCATCAGAAGTTGGGCTGCCATCTTTTAAACACTTTCATTTTTTATCTGTCAACAAAACCTGTAATTTTTCTTGTAGCTTCTTCAATCAGTCATCAGCCCAACTCCCCCTCTCCCCATTGCACAGTACAAGTAAAGGAAATCGTCAATTGGGACTGTTTGTTTCACACTTAATAGATGCTGTCATCTGCCCTACAGACCTCCAGGGACTGTCCGTTGTTTTTGTTCGTTTGGCATATCGGCTGTGCCAAAAATCATCCTCCTCCTTCTTCTGTCAAAGGACATTTCCCCTCCCTTTCCTTCCTCTGACTTCCTTTTTCTCTTTTTCTTTCCTGCTTTATGCACTGGTAGTATTTCAGCTTTCGGAGTATTTGGTACAATTTCTGGGCATCCGCTCTGGTGAGCTCATTCCTTGTGTACAGATCTGGTTCGGAGGCATTAGATTCTTTCTGTGTGATGTTCCAGGGCTATGAAAATGATAGCCTTTTGCAATTAACGTGTGCGCATATTAATTGCAGGTGCAGGGTTAATGCTGTTGGATCATAGGTGACCTATAATTTTGCTCAGCATTTCTAAACTAACAGCCTGCAACTATAATCAAGCAAGTTTATGGTCTTTACTGTAATATATTTCCCATGAGGTGTTGCTTGCAGTGATATTTTTCACAATGGAGAAAATTATATATTGGAAAAACCCTTTAGTGTTTATAATTACATGTCTGAGATTAAACAGTACTGTGTAGAAGAGCAGTTGTTGTATGAAAATGACCGATAATGTTTTAAACTGAAATCGCACTTCTATTTTTTAAAATTTATGCCTAGTGTTTTATTTAGTTATTTGATCGTGATTGAGTGGAAGTATGTATTTCCATGAATTTTGAAAGTACTTTCTACCAGTATATGAAGATGGCATTAGAAAAGGGGCCAGACTGATTACCAAGCCGTTTCACTTCCAAATCACAAGTCTACTCTTTTTGACAGTTGCTGCAGAATACATAAATGGGAGGAAAAAAAGTTCTGAATCCAAGCTGTCCACCATCAGCATCATGTTGCCATCACAGATATCAGTGTTGCTTATGATTTCTAGTGCAGGAACCAGCAAGACCTGAAGAAGTTGTTTGACCTCAGAAGAAATGGTTCATGACCCAAAAAGCTTTCAAGTGAAGTGAAAAACAAACAAAAAATGTCAAACAAAAAACAATAACAAATACAAACAAAAAAGCCACAACAAAACCAAACCACCAGCAGTATTCCCCCTTCTCCCCACCCCAGCAATGAGATAGCAGTCTAAAGGAAGCACAAAGGTGTGAGGGTGACAACACTAGTCACCCCTGGAAGCAGAGACCTTGAGGTACACAAGCTGCTCAACAGTTGTCCAAGCTCTGCATAATCCATGTGGCAGAGGAGACAGAGGAATGGAACAAGGCAGATACACACTGGCTGTATAGAGCTGTGCCTTGTTACGGGGGGGTGACCTGAGAAGAAAGCATGAAGGTTCTTGTCCTGCTCTCTAGTAAGAGGGCAATGAAGCAGACTTTGCCCATGGGAAGCAGAAATTCAGACTTCAATGTGTCTTTGTAGAGAGGTTGATGAGTGCCAAAGACTAGAGTGGGTTTTGCCTCTGTATGTTCATCACAGCTTGGAGAAAGCTCGAGTGTACAGAATGTCTTGCTATACTAATTCTAGAATGAAGCATAATTTCCTTCTGCAGTGCTTCTAGTCTCAGTGCATTTCATCAGAGCCAAATGCACATGCCCTGGTCTCTCAAATGAGCTCAGTGGGAGTGGTGACATTTGCAGCATCTGTTGAGCTGACTTTCAGCCCTCCACTGCTGGTGGATTCTGTAGGTAACAGTGGAGAGAGCAGAAATATCAACATCAAAGGGAAGGAATTAAAAAAAAGAGTGTTTGAAATGAGGTCTTTAACTGCAGTTAGATTTCAGACGTGTTCGCTAATCCTGTATTGCTGGGAACCAATACTTAAAGCAGCGATCACGGGAGGAGAATGAATGGGGAAAGGCAGTTTTGAGGAACACCTGGGGAACAGGTTCCCCACTATTAACTTTGTACACTGGGGACCTCATTTTGTTCTTATTGCTTCTCATTTGTACCTAGTGTTATGTCTTACAGCCCCAGAGCTTTTCCTTGTTATATTGGGGTAGGTGCTCTGGAGTTCAGCTGTGAGCAAGGGAATTCACTGAAAAAACCAAAAGTTTCTGTTAGAAACACAGGATGTCCATAGTGCAATGGACTTACAGAGCAAAGAGACATGGCATCAGCAGCACTGTCAAGCTACAACTATGGAGGGAGTTTTCACCTTCCCTTAATAGGGAGAGAACTGGGCATCACACACCACCTGGGAGAGGAAAATGGCCATTAGGCTTGGAAGGCTGAGCTTCTACAATCTTGCTGAGCAACGCTCCTGACCCACATAACATCAGCTGTGTCTTGTAATCAGCAACTAAGGAAAGCCTGTTGTTGTCAGACTGTTTTGGTGATTACCTATGACTGCCAGATGGCTGTGGCAGCCCAATGACAAGTTCACAGGACAAACATAGTGGGGGAGAAAATGAACATTATTCCTGGCAGAGGACCACAGAGACCCTGGCTTCCTGCTGCAAAAACAGGAAATTGGGTTTTTTTTCTGGAGCAATGATGGACTAAATTCAGTGCTGGGCTACGTTCACAAAACTCCCCACACCTTTACAACTGGACAGTTTTCTGTGCCTGGTGTCCCATAAATAATAACTAAAGGGAGAAAAGTCTTTTTCAGGTAGGCTCATTTTGTCTTGGCTGTAAAAGATGGAAACGGTGGAGGTTTGCATGTTCTGGTGTTTTGGCCAACTCACTCCTAAACAGTCCTAGTAGCTGTTCACGAACACTTTAGTGTTTCACTAGTAATTGTTTTAGTACTGAGCTTAGATTTTCCTCTGTGATTTCCCTCTGCCCTTGTTGGAGAACCTTCAAGACACAAGTTGGGTACCAATAACAGGGCTAGGGGCAGGGATGGACAGACGGTACTTTTTTCTGTGAGCTTCTCAGCATTCACCTGTCTAAATTACTTGTCTAATATTCTGTTGTAAACACCCCTAAGTGTAAATTGTTACAGGGCTTTCTATGAGCCGCAACAAAATTATTTCAGATAACTTGAAAAGTTGCCAATATACATTGTTTAAAGGCTTTTTTTTTCTTCTTCTTTCCCTTTATGGTTTGTATGCTCAGGCTCTTTACTATTAACAAAATCAATCTGTACTGATAAAATCTGAATGCACTCTTCTAATTGAGGGAATCCAGAATATTAGCTATTTTACATATGTGGGATGATGATACAGAAGTAGGAAGGTTCTTGCTGAGGTATGAGCTGATGAATTTAATGTTCAGTATTATTTTGAGGCAATCAAATTACTAGTTCAAGCTTTTGAAGCTGTAAATCAGAATATAAATACCTAGAAAGACTGAATACAAACTGTACGCACAAAAGCTCTAGGACTTCTGTTTGTTCTGTTCTCTAAGCCAAACTCAACTTCATCTGAGCATGGTGAACTAAATTACATAAATTATCTTCCTATACAGTTAAACATTAAAAAAAAAAAACATTGTCTCCCATTCTTAACATATACATGCTCCTGCCCAACAGGTGTTTTCAACAAGCCAGAAGTACCCCCTCTCCCAGCATGGTTCTCCAGGCAAAAGTCTAGCCCTCACAGTGAGCCTCATCCTGTGCAGGATGAAGGAATCAAGATCTCCACTGAGCAGAGCCTCACAGAGGGGTACTTGTTGCTATTTCATTCTGCAGCTGAAGAAACATAGACTAGTGGCAGGGAGCCTTGAGGCAGCTGATTTAAAGATTGATTTTGCAAGCTGCTCCTTACTATCTGGCATTCATAAAATTCACCTTGAATAACTGGTTGGTTTTCCTACTGAACTCTTAAACTCTTGCTAGACGAGCATCCCGCTGACCGAACGTATTCAAACCATCTCTTGAGCTACACCAGATGGTACCAGGTGCACTGAAATCCAATAAGTGGTTTTTATTCTTTTCTTCTTTGCCAGCTATAAGGATCTGCTCCAGTCTTTTCCTGGGAACTTTGCTAGTGTGAGCAGTAAATGATCTTCTCAGAGAGAGCCTCCCATCGGCTTCAGCTCTGCTCTAAGAAAATAAGGTAGGATTCAAAAAGCACAATTGCTTCTGGGCAGTCAGTTTGTGGCCAGCCACGTGGTGGAATAGCTTGGACATAAATTTTAATTTAAGGCAGAGTTGCTAATCAACGTCAAACATGTGAACGTCAGTGGCTGATAAATTTAATTGGGTGTTTGTTTAAGAGCATTGCAGGAAGTATGTGCTTGAACCATCAAAGAGTGAGTTCCAGAACTTCAAACAATACTCTGGTTATGTTTTTGGGAAAGGCTGTCACCAGATTTGTGCTGTTTGGCTGCTGCAGTGATACCTATTGCATCAGTTTCTGAACTCGCGTGACACTTACTAAAATATGCGTGTACATAAATAAACTTGCAAAGAACAATATACATGTATGTAAACAGACTTAAGAGTGATGTTAAAAGAACACTGTAATGGTGAGCAAAGCCTTGGCTAGGCAACGCAAACATCAAGGATGCCTGACAAATCTTAATTTGCTCCTTCTTTCATCCCACCCCTGTATACTATGGACACAATTCTCATGTGATCACACACACTATATTTCCAGCAGGCTTGTGAATGCACAAAGTGGCTCTGCTGAGAAACTGGAGCTATGGAAAGAGGCCAAGTCCTCCAAAGGAGGACTTCTCTGGTCTCTGTCTGCAGTGAATAGGACAAAAGGTTTGAGCCACATCAAGGAGATGTGGGTTAGACTTCATGAAGAGATTGTGAACAGTTCTGCAAGGAGCAAAATACTGGCATAGAGCCATCTTTAAAGATGAAGGAATTGCTGATCCTCAGAGCATGAGACTGGTATCAGGGATAAGGCAGGGCTAACTCTTTCTGCATAAAAAGAAGGAAATAGACTAGATGATTTCCAGGTTCCTTCCACACATCCCTATTCACTCTGAATCCTTGTTGCCTACCTCCTTTTCACTAACAGCAGGCATTAGAAGGCACATGACAAATGAGATGGGCACTGGTAGAAGGGGAAAGAAGCCTCTGGCAGCTGAATGGGGTACTACAGAAAAGTATCCATTCCCAGCCTGTGCCATGGAGTTCCTGTGAGGTGCTGCAGGGGTTTTGCAGCTATCAGTTGTTCCCAATTGGCATTCTGGATGTACCCACCTGCAGTCTTATTTAAAGCGTTAAACCCTAAAAACTTAAACTGAAATTAGCAGAATATGTGATCTGAATATGTTATGTTGACCTTTTCAGAAGGCTACATCTTTCTGTGTATCAGCTGTCTTTCTGTAAAATGAGAGTAATACCACATTTTCAGAGCACTTGGATGCTGTAGTAATGTGTGGTGAGGATGAGGCCGTAAGGAAATGATGAATTCTGTCTCTACAGCGGGGTCTGAACAGTAGACCATAAAGAAGGCCCAGGGTCACATACTGAGCAACAAAAAGAAAACAAAATATTGAATGACTGCTGATTAAGTGAACACTTTTCATTCTTCATGTTGAATGAGGCACTGATGCCAGGGAAAAAGTAGTATTTGGTGTCTTATTGAAGACTGTATAGTAATTCAGTATCCTTTTGCATGAAGATTAAGATGGGCAATTTTCCTCACCCTTCTGTGAGGGGCTCAAAACATTCCTATGCTACACACAAGCATCTTAAACTAAGAAATACAAACAACAGCAAAAAATCATCTCTGTGAATGTGTAGGCTGTATGGTTTGCCAGCTGGTGGATCACTCAGCCCAGCACATGGACAAGCTGACAGCGGTGGCAGAGAAACCTCCAGGCTGATCAGTGCTAGGAATTTGGGTCTTCTTTGCCTGGAGTTGAAGAAATGTTGATGTCTAGAAGTGGAATGATGAGATTTGGGTATCCTGGCTTCAACCTAGATTTGGGAAGGAGTATACTGAAGCAAGCATAGACGTTTGTGTCTCAGTCCTTGTTCTATGCTTGTTTTCCCTTGTCAGCCTTAGTTACCTTCTGTGGCCACTGTCTTGGGCTGTATTGGGTTTTCTCAGGCAGAAAACTGAAAAGTTAACAACTTGTGATACCACCACCCTGCAGAAATGGCCCAGCTGTTGTGTTTTTGTGTGAGAGGGGTTGGGCAGCTTATATGTTGAAGCTTTGTCTGCAGCATGTTGTAGCTGTGTTGTTACTGGCAGCAATGGCTTGAGGCCATGAGGCAGAAATGTAGGAAGATTTAAAATCTCTTATTGTAACAACTGATAGAGTTGGGGGGAAAAAGCTTGGTAAGCATTAAGACCTGAAGAGGGACTTATGTACTTGAGAGCTGCTATATTTTGAATACCATTTGTACCACTAAGGGCTACTACATGGCCATACAAACCTCTCTGGTCTTCAGCATGTTAAGCAGGGAGTATGTTGGATGACACAGTGCTCTGGCCCCATAGATTAGGAATGAACTTGAAAGACTGTGAAGGAACTATGTCTTGGGAAACATGGGGCCTGGAGGCACAAGTCTACACTAACAAAATGATAAGACCTGAAGGTGCCTTGTCTTTCTGCACAGAAGATGAGGTTGGGCCATGTCATATTCCAGCTGCCCAGGAGCTCTAGGTAGTCTGCACTGAATGAAAGCCTCCTACATTTCAAGGTTTAAGCACTCCTCTAGGTCCCAGGCACTAAGGGACAAGAAAATAGTTGTATCAGCCCCTTTCCCTGCCTCCTCACTACCTCATACACCCCCTTGTGTCTCTTCCTTCACGGAGACGTGTCACACCAGCTAGCCCCCACTGCAAAGCTCACCTGCCAGTCTCTCTCCTGCTGCTTCAGGTGATTAGCCAAAAAACACTGAAAGAAGAAAAAAAAAAAGCAGTGTTTTCTTCTCCCTGCTGGCATTTTCACCACACTGGATTTGAGGAGTGAATGTCAAAATACAGACTAGGCAACTATGTCCTATCGAAAATCAGTTGAGGGGAAACTTCTATTGAAAAGACAACAAAGAGCTTCATAATAAACAGTGTGAAATTGATAAGGTTCAGAGATTTCACTCCTTCCTACCGCCATGTGTACAACATCAGGGATCTTTGTCCACAGAATGCTGGCTTTTGTATCTGTTACTAGCTACCCTTTTCTTTGGATGTGCCAATCAACAGGGAAAAAAAACCCTACTTTTCCCCAGCCCTTCCTGTAAAGAAACCTAAATCATGCTCTGGCTCACAGATTTCCTCTGTACTTCAGGAATAAATGTAGGGTTTCTGCTCATCCTCTAAGAATTGCTATGTATGGTATAACTACCTGCTAGAAGAAGAGGCTATCAGCTTCTGCTATAGGATAAAACTGCTCTGGTGATTAAAATTCAGCAATAATGTTGAGTCTCCTAACAGCAATTCTGTGAATGGTACATCCTTCTGGGGAGAACCTAGAGTGCTTTATTCTTCATTCCAGCAACTTGTCTCCAAAACTCCTGCATCCTTATTTTACAGGACATAATCTGGGATGGTGTAAAATGCTGGGCATTGCCACAGCATGTGAGAAATGTTGTGGTTCTCCAAATGAAATTAACAGAGACTGAAGAATAGGTTTCCAAATAGACACAGGTGACATATTTGACAAGAAGATGTATAGAGAAGCTTCTGCCTGATCATAGCTAGCCTTTGTTCTACCTCTTAGAGCAAAGCTTGAAAAAAACTGATGCAACCTCCAGTAAAACATCTCGTTCCTTCTTGCTGTCCCTCTTAGGTGAATGGTGCAACACCTGAGGCTGTTGACACAGTGACCTGATCTCACAGCTGACTAATGAGGAGGCAGACAAGCAAAGTGAGCCAGAACTGAGTAAGAGGCACAATGGGTTTGATGGCTTTATGTAACTTCTTATGATCAAATATTATTACAAGAGCAGAAAAGAAGACCAAAAGAGATTATGTTATTCTGTGACTCCCTAATTTTAGATTACAAAGTGAGTTAGCCAGATGAGAGATACTTAAAATGAATAGGATTGTCTTTTCATGCACACTCGGGAATTCCTTACTTCAATCCCAAAAACCACTAATAGAACTGTGGCAAACAGAGAGGTGAAATTCTCATTTCAGTCGATTTCTGACCTCACTTACCCTGGTGCAGACACGTTCCTGCCTGGTGCTCTGGCTCAGCTGCAGCCAAGGACACTAGGTCACTCCTGGAGGATCTTTACCGATGCTGCTGATGCTCGCACTGCAGAGCACCCTGCCCAATTACAGATGGAAAAATCCATATTTGAGATTCTTTTTAACTGAACACATTGAATCCAGTGGTTGAGATGTTGTAATTATAACGATTTGTCACTGTCTGTAGTGATGCTGCTTTGTAAAATAAACAATGGTCTTACAATCTTTCAAAAGGTGGTAGCCTTAATCAGCTTTTTCCTGATTATAACTATCATCCTCAGTAGGCATTCAGCTAATGGTACTTCATTCATTGGGAAGCTTGAAATAATAATATTTGGAATATAATGTGATTCATTTCAAGGTGTCTCGTTAAATCTATCGGAACTCTTATTTTAGCTCAGCCAATGTTATTAATAATACTTTTGAGTGAACATGGGTTCCTTTGACATTGTACTCTGAGACTTACTGATTAATAATGATAAAATCTGGCCTGACTTGTCTATCTGGAATTTCAAGTAAAAAGCTGCTGGTGCAGCATCAACAGTTAATTTACTGAATAACTCTCCCCCACTGGGGATCATAAAGATAAGAGAGATCGGGGGGCCTAATTGTTTTCTAATGGAGACAGTTGATACACAAATTACTGTTGCATTAACCGAGCAGCACAGAGTGCCATTTTCAGAGGCGAGATAGGAGTTGAGCTGTGCACACCCATGTGAGAAGTGGCACATGCAGAGCAGCTCTGCAGCCCATTGCCAGGCCCCTTGCAGAATGCCTCCAGGAGCAGATTATTGCTCCTCTGAGAAGAAAACCCCAACGCTGTGAGCAGGCCAGGGCAAAGCCAACACTTGCTCATTGTGCTGCCACAGCAACTTGAAGCACAACCATGGGCAGTCTGCAGGTTGGCACATCTATGACTGCTCTACATTGGTGCTGTTGGTGAACAAGAAGTAAACTCAAAAGTGCTAGCTTATATTCAAAAGCAAAATCCCATAAATAGGTGTCCACAAAAGAACTAGGGAGGAAATGCCAAAGGTATCAATATGCTTCCAGGTTATCACCCAAATATTAATTGAAACCAAGAATTTCTAGGCCATGTATCTTAATAAATGGCCAATCTCTGAAACAAGCCTTCGAAGTCCCAGTAGCATGAATGTGAACTGCAAGGGCTCTGCTGCTACAGAAACTCTCACCAGAACCAGATGATGCACACACATGCTACAGCATCCTCTCCCCGAGGGCCAGTCTGTGGAGGGATGTGCAAGAGACCCATTCAATAACCCTTCCTATCTCAATCCCACCCTAATCTCTAATAACTGCAGATTGCTTTAAGGCTTGAAGCATAACATTTTGTTTCTCTTCTTACATTTTCATAATTATTTGTAACTTTATTCTCAGTAGCCACATAAGGCATCCAGTTTCTCTGAATTCTGCTGCACTCACCAGTGCCCTGGGGCACAGAGCTCCTTGCTTTTTGTGAGGTACTCACCTTCTTCCATGGTTTTGAAGCCATCACCTTTTAGAGCCACCAATTATCTCCTTGCTGTTGTGTTGCTAGTTAGAGAGAGCAGGATTTCTACATCTTTAATTGTTCGTAATTTATTATACTGGTTTTGTCTCCCATTTCTAGTTCCTCCTTAGAGCAAGAAACTCGAGGAGTTTAATCACTTTACCCTGAGCCTTTTCAGGCCTTTGACTGCCTCCATTATTCCCTTCTGAAAACTTTTGTTTATTTAACAACCATTTTTTTAGGGTAAGCAGTAGTGAGCAAGCTGTTTCAAAAGCCCAGCCCATTCCTTCATTCATCTTACAACATTATGATATTTTTTGGCATCTATCTTCATCTAATTCCTTATAAATCCTTTTTGTTGCCTTTTGACTGAAGTTGGAGATTGAGCATAAATCTTCACTGAGTTGACTGTGTTTGAAAAATGAGTCTATTTTCCCTGATTAATCTGTAAACTAAGGATTAAAAAAAATCCAGGAGAGGGGAAAAATCCCAGAATTTACTTCTCCTCTGCCTACTTGGCATTTTTTACTGCTCCATGCAAAGTTTTAGGGACTTGTCTTAAAAATGTGCTGTTTTGATCTAACTGTGGTGTATGTTTGAGTCAACTAGGAGCAGAAGCAGATCATTAGGAGACCTACAGATTTTACTTTAAAATAAAATATGTTTCAACATAAAAGGCTAAGATAATCTCAGAAATGATAAACTTGTTTTCTCTTCTCATAGTATTTCTTTACAGACCTTTATTTCTGTAAATTGGTAATACTGTAGTAAATAAGGAAGTCACAGATTTCAAGTCCGACTATGGACAAACATAACATGCAGAACTCTGGAAACATTTAATGTCAGAGCATTATTAACCCTTAGTCTCATTAAGATCTAGTGGATAATTATAGTTCCAGCCTCTTGCATATAGACTGATGCATTTAGTCGGTGGGATTTACAATTATAACTTTGTCTGTGTCGATATCAATGCTTACAACTTATCAGCCACCCCTGAATGCTGTTTTACAGTGTCAGCAAGTTTAACACTTATTAACCACAGGCTGAAGCAGGAATGTAGAAAGCAATACTGCTTCTCGGTAGCTTCTCAGTTTACTGTGCAGCGCTCACAGGCTAAAATCCACCTGAGAAAAGAGGAAAGCTCATGCAGTATTCAGGATACAGCACAGGTGAGGAATCACATGCATGACTGGCTTGGAAGCCTGCCCGAGTTTTGCACAACAGGGTTCAGTTCACAAGAAGCATGCCTGATGTGGGATTTAATAAGGCAAGTACAAGGAAGGGGTGATGGAGTCCTCACCTAAAACAGATTAGGATGCAGAGCTCATACTGGTCTGCAGACTAGCACAAAGCAGAGCATTGACCAGAGCCAGCAGAAACTCTTGTTTCTTTGGTGGTTGCCAGGTAGCATAAGCCTTGTGAAGGGTTTATTCTCCAAATAACAAAAGATGAGGGTAAGTTTTCACTGACATAGAAAGATTACATTGCGGAGATTCATCTCTGCACAACAATTTTCTTCATGTTTTTGGTTTTTTCTCTCTTCTCCCAAATGCAAATAGAGAATGTCAGAAGTGGGAGAGGAAAAGCAAAGCTCAGCCTGTAAAAAGACAAGAAACTTGATTGCAGAGTGTTTTTAAGGGATTTCAAAACTTTTCTGGCACAGGGAGTTTGTATGAGCTGCTGCCTCGCCCCAGGACTACATTTATGAGATTGCTGAAGGCAATAGAGCTATGGACCAGCCTCTTAGCTGTGAGGAAATATATGCTCCACAGTAAACAGTGTAATGAGGCAATGGGCTTGTATGTGGTCTCTCACTCCAACATGCCCATCTCCAGGGTAAGGGATGTGGTCAGCATCGGTGTGTGTTTGGCAGCAGCAGCTCATGTTTGTGCTTCTGATACCACCAGTGCTCACACAGACAAAAGTGAGTTCCTTAGTGAGGGGAACAGAACAAAAGAGGTTCCCTTGTTACCAAACTACTTGCCTGAACCTGTTGGCCCATCTTTACATATTAAGGATCACAGTTATGGCTGTGGTGGTTTAATTGAGCTGCCTACTCTCAAATGCAGCCTCCAGCTCTCAGTTATCTTCACTGTAACACAAGCTGAAAGTAAATGTCAGGGGGAGTAAGGATGGGTAGGGTGTTTAAATGTTGTGAAAGTCTTGAAAAGTCCAAATCTCTTTCAGTCTTGTCCCGTAGAATACCAACATCCCAAAGTGCCATCTTTTTACACAAGCCACTTGATTTATTTTCATTACTTATGCTGGAGTTACTGACCACTGCCAGACCCCTGTATTTCAGAAAGACCCACTACATAGCACAGCAGTACCTTATCTGAGATGGGATTTGACTGTTGTAGGAAGCAGCAGGGCAAAGGAAGACAGACACAAATGCTGGGATGGAAAAGTCACTGTCATGTCTGCCCCAGGAATGCAAGCAAGGAAGTTATAGCAGGAGAAACAGTCAGCAAGCTGAGTAATTATGATGCAAATCAATAACAAAAAAAAAAAACAACTACATCACTGCATTCCTCCATTAGTTACTTCTGGTTTTACTTTCCAATATCCATTCTTGGTTAACAAGAGTTTCCTGTAAATAATTATTTTTACAACTGTTACCAAGTTTGCCAATAAGGGAGAGCATAACCTACAAAATAATTATCAGTTGCTGCAGTGTCTTCATCGTCCATTGTGTAACATCCCAGCCTGGCCAGGGACCCCCGTATAAGCTTACTCCTTTGGACAGTCTTTTATGCTGCTTGTTAGCTACTCCTTCTGCCACTCAGGAGCAAGTCATGGGCACTTGGCACATGGCCAAAAGTGCTCCATGTTGAAATTTATACTCCCAAATGGATTATACTTATGCTTACATGGTCAAAAGGCTTTTGTCTTCAAAGCCCTCAAACCAGCAAACCCTCTTTGAACATAAGTCTTTGAGGGCAGGGCTGCCTCTTGGTGTTGTCTGGTGGCATCCAGCACCATGTGAGCACACCTTGCTGAGGGCTTTTGTTCAGCAGTGTGAGTTGTTCCTGGGAGAAAAGAAAAAAGGGTTTTAAAGGACGAGAGGAAGAACTTGGAATTGCTATGCTTTTTTTAAGCCTGCTAGGAATACTTCCTATGCAGACTGCTTTTTGCATTGTGTTTTCTTCCTTTCCTTTGGGACAAACATCACTTTATCAAAAGGAAGGATGTAGTTGCTCACAGACCTGGGGGAGAGGGAGGTCAGCTCTAAAGTCTTTGTTATGTTCATTAATGGGGTTTGTAGCCTGGTTTCTTAAGATAAGCAAAGTTTGTACAGTCATGTTGTCTGTCTGTCTTTCTACACAATTGTCCATGAATTTATTGGCAAATTTTGTTCTAACTTGTCTAGGTGCTTGAGGTATCAATGACACTAAACTTCCATAAGTTTTAAGGATATAGATGATAGATAAGCAGGAAAGATTGTGTTAACAGACTTGCTGGGAGACAAGCAAATAAACTGAATATTTACATGAGAGAATGCACATGGAAAAAATAAGTATCTGTAATCCTGCCATCTGTAGAGCTACTGTAGAGAACTGGCTTACATGCTAAAGGGTGCATGAGAAATATTGTATTGTCAATATATTACTAATCCTAAATTACATATGCAAGTAGAGCATACAGGGTAAGTTCTGGAGACAGGATGATGGTGCAGCCACTTTGATGGGCAGGAGAAAATATGACATGCAATAGCTAACAATGCTTCCTGGATATAGGAAGCCTGCTGAGCAATTTGGGGAACAATTACTATCTGTTCTTGGTGAAGAGCTCTGGGGAGGCCTCACCAGATTTGTGCTTTAGTTCTTGTATTTGGAAGTGAGCTGCTCTGAGCTTCGATGAGGGCGGTGGCAGTTCAGTATCTATGCTATTCCAAGACTCCCTCATGTTGCAAATGTTAATCAGGAGCAACAGCATGAAGGGCAAAGGTGCTAGTTGCAGGAAAGGACAGTGGGTCAAAATCGCTTTTGTCATCTCCTATAAATCTCACAGTTCTACCTCCAAGACTAAAGCCTAAAACTGCCCAGTGTGCAACTTCTGTGTACAACAGCATAGACCTTAAATTGCTGGCACTGCATTACCCTGTTCTTGAAAACCCACTGGCTGTATTTTTAACTACACTTAGGTTGCACGCTGTCAAAGGAAGTTAGAAACTCCATCTCTTTGAATTCAATGATATTGATGGTCCTTTAAATATCAGTGAAGTACTTGTTCTGTGCTATATAGCAACTTCTGGATTTTTGTGACTTTCCAGGGCATACAGGCAAGGAAGGTCCTGTGCGTTCGTCTATCACAGACTTGTAATCAGTTGTTACAGAATTGTTTCTGTAGAAGAGCAAGCCATTGTGTGCTCTAATTTGTGGCAAGTTACCTTAAATAACTGGAATTTTAAGAAAAAGGCTTTTTACTTTAAAAAAAGTGTCCTTAATCTACCAGCTACCTGTAAATAACAGTTATGATGAAGCTCCTTGCCAGCTGAGAGCAAGTCCCCCCACTGAGAAATGAGAGAGGCACAGCAACATCTGCCACTATGCATGCAAACGGCAGGTCCCAAATATGTGTGATGGGGGGAGAAAAAGAGAATGACCTCAGAGAATGCACCTGGCTGAGGTGAAACATCATACTGATGCAATTAATAAAAGAACAGGCACACTGGCCACAGAGTGTATACCCTGCGGTCTAAGAGATCTTCTTTGGCAGAGTGTAACGTACCTGCCCTATGCTGTTGCTGTGTGAATGATAAGGTTATTAAAACCACTGGTGTAGCTTAAATATAAAATTCAAGGCTGCTCAATGGCTTAATGCGTTTGGCCCTTTGCTGCCTTACAGAAGGACTGATACAAATTTCCATTCCCACCCTGAGTCCTCGATTTTACACCCTGAGGGATGTCAGTTCATTACCCCAAAGGTCACTTCAAATGAGCTACTTGGCATGAGTGAGGGGAGTGAGAAAATACTGCAAAGGCAGCACCATGTCTGTCAGAGGAGAAGCAAATCATGTTGTTTCTAAATGATCGCCATAGTTAATATAAAAAGGAGTGCTTATATCCTGAAAAGTAATTGCTGGCCAGTGGTTTTTTGCCCAGCTGTGACCAAGCACTTTTCTTTCTGTGAGTGGCAGTGCAAGAAGAAGGGATTGTTTCTTGGACCTCCAGCAGGGAACTGGAAGATTTGCAGAATAAATAGCACCAAAAAACTAATCAAATTTGATTTTTTTCATAGTAACACTTCAGGGTCCTAGTTCATTTTTGGCTGCTGTCTCCAGCAGCACACAACCAGTGATCAAACCAGTCAGCCTTCAAGAGCTGGGCTGTTTGGATGGAGTAATTGGTCTTTATTGGCTGTCTCTTAGGGACTCATTACTGGACTTACAAAAATGGACAGTACAGCACAGTCTGTATTGTCAGTACATTTTAGTGGATTTTCACATGTGTACAGCCACTGCACCAATTACAGAGTCTCCATGAGGCCTTTGTGAGTGCTAAAGAGGCCTGGGAGAAGGCTTTGCTCAAACACAATTCTTGGCTTTGGCAGTTCTTCACTTTCAGAGGGAAAATGGAGTTAAGGAAGATGGATGGGTGAGGAGAGACTTGCCTGGTGTGCATTAAACCCCTAGTACAAACAGTCAGGATCCTTGGATCCTCATGTTAGACTTGGCACTGTCACGGTGTAGGACCTTTGCAAGTTATCACTCACTGTGCCTGCCCTGTCACTCCCTCTTTGGAATGACCCTGGGGACGTATGACACAGCATGCTGTAAAGATTAGTCGTTGAATGTAGATTTATGATCTTTGAATGAAACTTGCAGTCCATGTAACAGGGCATAAGTAAGCAGAATGGTGTAATGATGTTCCTTGGGTAGTTGTGTGTATGGCCTAATAGAGAACGCTCCCATTAGCATAGTTTTGCCTTGTGGTAATTTATCCATGCTTTTAACCTTACTGTTGAAATTTCACACTTTTAACTGCTACCTGTGTCAGAAAATGGATTTCACCTAACTATTCCCCAGCTCACTGCCATGCACTAGTTATCTCAGAAGACAGCTCTGGTGAAACTAAAGCTGAGTCATGTGTGGGGATGGTAAAGGGTGAGTTGAGCTAGAAGTCAAGCGGGTCTGCCACAACGGGCTCTGCATCATGGGACAAAACAGGCAGAATTTGTTTTAAAAGGACTAGCATTCAGTTACTGAAGATTGAAAGTCCTACGTATTGTGCAACATATTGGTGCCAACTGATAATCTGAAAGAGCAGACAACAGTACTCAGGGGCACAGATACACGTGTAGCTTTTCTGCTCTATCTCAGAGAAAAAATATTATGTGCCACTCAGAAAAATGCTCTCATAAAAATACCTGTCTTGTACAAGAGAGACTTAGAGCCAATGCACCACTGGACCCACCATTTTATCTTAATATTGACTTGACTGCAAATCCAAAATGTTATCTTGGGCTTTTTCCCCTCTTGTTTCAAGAGCTTTTCTCCATCTCCTCAGTAAGCAAAAGGAAGATGACAGCAATGTTCAAAGCCTCATCTATTGAGCTCAAGTTATCAGTTAACTTGTGCTGCACTGATAAGCTGTTCTTATTGTTTAGGTTAAGTTCTTAAGTTTAAAGCAAACAGTACCAGCTCACTCATACATTTGCATGAAAAACCACTTGATCTGTGGGAACACTCCTGCTTTGTTTATGCATATTTTGTCTCATCTGTTTCAATGATATCTCCACCATAATGCAGTTGGCTGATGCTACCAACTATTTAAAAGTCCACTTCTGCTCTTGCTGACAGCTTAGTGTAAATTGTCTGAAAGGATCAAAAGGGATGTGCTGTTTTTCTTTGCACATTGCAAAAGCACCTCATAAATCGGGAAGATTAACACAACCATACAATTTCAACACACAGCTGCATACAGCTACACAACACATTAAAATGTTGATAACACTTTACAGCTAAAACTCTAAAATATATTTATACTCATTCTTTAATTGTTCAACAAAATATCAACTGCTTGAGTGAGCTGTGAAAGACTAAACTTGGGATCCATGGGAAGCCTTGCTGGCTTTCTCTTAGTCTCAGCAAACAAATAGAATAGGGAGCACAGTTCACTCCCATACAGAGGATCAGCACAAAACATAAGCACCTTGAAGACCTATTGTGAGGACTCAACCAGGACTTAATTGATGCATTTTGTGGTAGATCATTTCCAGGCATGAATTGTGCTTCAAGTGACTACAACTCTGAAGTAAGGATTTTGTTTGTTGGAGTTACTTGTTTTAAGATCTTTACTTTCTCACTCAGGGAGAACAAGCTGAGTTTTACTTCCCTGGCACACCAACAGAATTGCTCTGTAATTCCCAGTAAACTAACTGTTCAAATCTTTTTAAAATCCTAAGGTTTCCATGGTGTCACAAAAAGGCAACATTTGAAGGGAATGTCGTTGCTCTTGCACAGATGTGGGTAGAATTTATTCAGAGAAATTTCATTTTTATCACCTTTTATGAGAAGTAAAAAAAAAATTTTAAAAAAAGCCTCACTTGAATGCAGTGACCCCACACTGCGTCTGCAACAGTAGCAGTTAGAGAAATTAGATTTTTAGATTGCACACTGAGTGTGTCAGAAAGAAAGAGGCAAGGATTGCTGGATTATACCATGCTGCTGCAATGCAGAATGATGCTTTCACATGTGAGCCCCAAAGAAGAAAAGTGGTCCAAGTCTGGGGCATGCTGGTCTTGCAGTCATGTAGCACAAAAACAAAGTGCCATGATACCTCCCTCTTGGGACTTCTGAATGTGGCTCTATTTCCAGGCAATGAATGTCCTCCTTCTCTACAGGTTGGCACTGAACCTCACAGATAACACAGGGAAAGGGCTTTTCCATCTCACATAGCTAAATTGGTGATTACAATCAGCAGGCTTCTGCACCCAGCACAGCTCCCTGGAAAGCCTATAAATTCACACATTTTCTTTTCAAGGGATGCCTGGAAGGCATTGCTGGTGAAGGCAGTGGCTGTCCTGACTAGTTTAATTAGTACGTAGGCACACTAATTCTACTAAATTTAGCACCTATGTCTGCTAATCTACAACCCAGCTGGAGGGCATCGGCTATCAAAGAAAAAGGAAAAGTAATTGCTCTGGCCTTAGGGATTAAACAATAAAATTATGATGGAGAATTTAGTCAATAGGTACTTTTTATACCTCTCGGAAAATTAAAAAAATATCTATATAATTACCTGGAAAACATCTAATGTGTTGAATATCTGCATACCATGTACAGCCAGCAAAATACATAGTACTATTGAATCATTTTCGGATCAAGTCCCAAGCAGCATTTTACAGACTGACCCTATTAATTACCACCTATTAGTCATCTGGAAATAAGAGCAAGGACTTTTTTTTTTGTATGTGGACTTTGATGGAAAGTCAAGGTCTTTCAGCACATTGTCTGTTCCCATGCTGTATATAGGGACTGAAAATTTACAGCCATAATGTCCCCGTGAGCACAAGGTTAGACATATCCTCTTCCGCTACTATCAGGAAGGACACACAGTTAAATAGCTGAATGTTATTTTTCACAGTCTCTCCAGGGACTCTTAAAAACTTGTTCTCTTCAGACTCAAAGGAATACAGACTCCTGATAGAGGGATTTCAGACAGGTCACCTCTCCCCAGGGTATCAGCCAAGTCTTAGTAGCACAGACCAAGCTGAACAGCCCTAGGTGTTCTGGTTGCTCTCACCCTTCCCTAAAAAATGAAGAGGTGAAGAAAAAAAGGTTTTAAAAAAATATTGAAAGGCTGGAAGAGGTTGCCATGTCTGTGCTTTAACAAAGCTCTTCTCTCCTTGCTGCTTCCCTTCCTGCTGCACCACGTCCCTGAGTGAGATGTGGCCCCTTTTCTCCCTGTAGGCCCAAGGCAAATTGATCCTGCATCCACTCAGCTCTCCTGTTGACTGGTGGGAGCCCTTGTCACGCCAAGGAAAGTGGGAAAGGAAGGTGCGGTGGGAGCCCTGCCTCACTGAGGCTCGGTTCCACAGATCCTCACCAAAGCCTCACTGTGGCAAGACCCAAGGGATGGGTAGTGTCACCTCACTCTGCCATCTAGGCCTTTCCAAAGCCTCTGAGCCTTTGGGTTTGGGGTTCACTCTGAAAGAAGCCAGAAAAGTCACTTTTCCAGTACAATCAATAGGTAAGGGGCAAGATTTTTCTATCTCACCGCATCCTAGACATTGACAAAAAATACAGGGCATGTCTAAAGATAGCAAGCCAGCAAAGTAATTCAGACCAGCTGAATATTGTAGATTCTTTAAATTAGATTTTCCTTAAAATCCTGCAAGCCTACACTATTTTTCTGTTGAAAAAATACAAAATAAAACCATATGTTTTAGGGTTAGCCATGCTGACACGGCTGATTGAAAAGAATTAGTATAGATAGACATGCAAGAGCACATGTAAGGCATGTAGCTTTGTGTGCCCTGCTTTGCTCTTTGAAGATGCCCAGCTCTTACCTTTGGCTGTAGAGGTCCACTAGGACCTGCCATCAGAATCTATATTGCATTTAAACTAGATGCTGGAAAGGCTAGGGAGATTGGATATTGCTGAAAATGTTCTCTTCCACCAGCCATTACAGTCAAATGCCAATTGCCTGTTCAGATTTTTGAGGTATTTCATCAGCCACAATTTATGCTTTACTACATCTATAGCTCTGAAAAACATGGCTTTTCTCTGTTTGCCCTAGTTTGACTTTTTTTTCAGCAGTGATTCTACCATTCAGAAACCAGCAACAGTGGATTTTTTTTCTCTAACTGCAGATTTCAGGTGCAAATTACTTGTAACTAAGTACCCAGAAAAAGCTTTTACATTGCTTCTCTTCCCTCATTTTTGGAGGAAAAAAAAAAAAAAAAAATGCTTGAGACATTCTGGAGGTGCTGGGCTTTTGTATATCCCCACAAAACAGATGAGATTCTTCAAAGTGAACAAAGAAAGTCAGTGATAATTTTTTCTGAATTCTAGGAAGAAAAAGGAAAAGAGTAAAGCCTTGATGAAAAAATTAAACACTATATTTTATCCTGAAGGAAAAAAAAAAAAAAAAAATATTTGCAGTGCAAAGTCATTACGTTATCCTGAACAAGATGAAAATACATCTTTAAGTAGAGATGTAGCATTGAAACTCTATTCAACTGCTTTGTGTAAGCAGACTGTGGGCCTGGTGTTTCAAAAGATCACAACAAATACTCAACCTCATTTGTTTAAAATGAGATAATGGAAATCATGGCTCTTAAAACTCCAAGGGAAGTTTTTTTTTTTTTTTAAAAAAAAAGGACTAAACTGGTGGGCAAAATTACAGCACTGTCTAACAAAGTACCAAGGTACAAGTGGTTCTGTGCCTGCTATATGTGAGTAACAGCATGAATGCTCCTGGAGCATTCACTGGATTATAGAAGGTGGTTGCAGGATCTGTATTATCCCTGCTAAAGCTAAAACTTACCAATTATTGAGAATAATATTATGATACCACTTCTGAAATGGCAGCCTGCAGAATGCTGCAGCCAGCCTGCCAGCAAGTTGGGAACTTGGCACACAAAGAAACTGTTGCAGAACATATTGACCCAGGAGATAATCTTGATAAAATCTGAAAACAAAGCTTAATTAACTATGGAAAGAAAGGCTACATTTTGGGACATGAAATGTAAAGTGTTACACAGCTCGTTCCCCTCTACCGGGGAAAACAGCCTCGCAGCAACAATGCAGTTCACTTTCCAAAAACTTTGTTGCACCGTACTTGATGTGGGAGGTTGAGGGAGGTCCAGAAGTTCAGCAGAGACCCTGAAATGTAGTCCTTACACCCCCATCCCAAAGCAGCTGAAGTTTCTCTGTGATATTGGACTGAATTTTAAGTGAAAGTTGCAAGCACTTAATTCAAAACCGTGCCAGAAATCCTGCAGGGAATAGACATGTTAATAAAAGCAAGTGAACCATTTGTTTGCTTCAGCAGTCCGATGGATTGAACCCACCAGAAGACAATGAATCTGGAGGAACTCAGAATTTCCTTCCTTCTGAAGAACTGGAAATTTCCCAGGAAAATGTATACAGAACAGGAGAACCCAAATACCGAACCTTTAGTGAGTAGAGGTCTAAATTCACCTCCTCCCAGAGATTATGTGTACTGTACCGTATCCAACCAAAAGCTGATCAGAGGCTCTTCCAGGCTGTTTTAAAACTTGAGAACACCACAATACCGATTACCCTGGCAGTGCAAGATATGCTACAGATGTATGGGTTGGATTTCAACCCTTCACCACTGGTGACT
Source organism: Nesoenas mayeri (assembly GCF_963082525.1). Taxonomy (NCBI): domain Eukaryota; kingdom Metazoa; phylum Chordata; class Aves; order Columbiformes; family Columbidae; genus Nesoenas; species Nesoenas mayeri. The sequence continues at coordinate 89,949,484 of NC_137543.1, read as the reverse complement.
CAGCTTTGCCGGTTGCAAGCTGGCTATCAATTTGCAGAAGGTCACTGAGGTCCATTCCAAAATATTTTTTTGTTCAGCCAAACCAAATGCTGACTGTTTTGCAAAAAGGTGAAGCTGATACTAATGTTTTCCATTACAGTAGCAGCCAACCCTAGAAATGGGAGAAATAAAGATGCTTACTATCAGCCACAGCTCAGGATTCTGCACCTCATGCAATGAAAAGAAAAAGAATAGTCTGATTTAAAGCTCACAAGAGTTTTAGGTAAATTCACTCAAAGAAAACAGCAGCCTCTGAACTTTGTCTGACTTGGACTCCATTCCTCTATTTGTGTTTTTAAAATAAATAATTATTAGCTTTATACCATTTCCACTTTGTCTACTTCTAATAAAGTGAGGAAAACAAACTTTGTCCTAAACTTTAAAACTTACTATCTGTAATCTGCTTCCTTTTTTAATACAGACTAATTCTCATTAAGCACTGCATCGGCTCGCTCTGAGGTCTTGGAGCAGTGGGTAGGACACTTCATTACCAGCAGAGTGAACAACATATTTTGCATCTACATTCACTACCTGGATAAAGGTTTGTCCTCAAATCTTAAAATACTGGAAGGATACGTTGAAGTATTTAAGAAGAAAACTTTAAAAAGTCTGACTCCAGGAGCATTTTCCCATAGCAACATGCTTTTAAAAATAATTGAGAGAGATTAACAGAGAATTGCTGCATAATTATACAAATTCATCTCCATCTCTTACCACTGGGTTCGTAATCACAAAAGTATGATGCAGAGGAGAATATGAACTGGGGACCAGCTAGTCATCTGCTTCAGGTAAGCTTATGAAAATAAGCAGGAGCCAGTGAGGTGTCTAGTCAGAATTACTGTTTGACACTGAATAAGGAGATCACAAGTAGGTCAACACCACTGTGAAACTAGCCTAACAATCTCCCTTCTGCCTAAAGCCCAGGAATAATATTAAAGCTAATTAACTATACAGAGTGTTTTGTCTAAATCCAAATGGCCAGGAACACTTGATACCTATGGAAAGGAACTGGAGATAAGAAATACCCTGCCTAAGCTGGCAGGACAGCCAAGCTGCACAACATAGGAGGCTTTTGCTCAAGGTAGATTTTGGCCCACTGCCTATCTCATTCCAAACAACCACAAAACTGGTGAAAGACTTTGATGTTCTCGCATGACATGGTCACAAGTGTGAACAATTTATATCTGCAGTCACCAGTATGGAATTTTTTATTTTTTTTTTTTAAATGGTAGCTGCTTTAAACTTGTTGCCCGGTTGATGTCTTCCTGAGGAAGATAACTGAACCTCAGGCATGTCTGAAAAAAATGTTTACTTGAAAAGAAATGCAGGTTTGCTAGCAAAAACCAGCCTCCTCCTTGCTGATTGAGGCCATCGGTATTGCCTGTTCTGCTGGCTGACTGTGCATGGACCAGCTGAGTGGGTACGAGGAAGCAGGGAAAGGCCACAGCCTGGTTGTTGGTCCGTTGGCTTTTTTCTTCTTTAAAGTCAAACCTCCTCAAGCCAGGTGTTCGGGTGTTTGTTCCTAGCTGGCTCCTCCCTTGTAGCGTGTCTTCTCGACCCAGGTGTAACCTCTCATTCTCTGGCTGCTGCTAACAGCTTTTCCCTCCTAGCAAAATGTGTCTAACTAGGTGTCTCCAGTTGCAGAGGAACTTGAGTTTTCTGTCTTCCGTGTTCCCAGATTCCTCAGATGCAGCATCCTCATTGAGCAGCAGAGGATAAAAAGACTGTGGCAAGTCTGCAGTGGGTCATTTGGTGCGGTTGGTGCCTTTCACCTTTCCTTGGATATGCTGGGTGTGTACTGAGTAAACATCCTGGAGATCTGCATGTGCTGGCCAGATCCTACTGGTCCAGAGCAAAACTAGCTATAATTTCACCCCCTTCCTTCAGATGCAGCAGGTCTTGGGACTCTAGTGGTGTAAAGTACAGAGCCCTTTGGATGAATGAAGGGACCTATCTCTCTCCCTTTCTCTCTCTCTCTTTTCCCCCCCCAACCCCCCAAGTTCAGGAACTCCTTGATTTTAGGCTGCATAACTTCAGAATAAAAAAAAATATGAAAGAAGTGGTTGGTATTTCAAAGGTAGAGGCTAACAGCTCAAGACAACATTACTAGCATGCTGGAAAAGGAGTTTTGACCTTTGTGGGGTAAAGTATAAGTCAGTGCTTATGCCTGGAAAGACGAAGTTTACCAGGCTGACTGCACTGCAAAGCTGTATTTGCACAAGCTGGCTTGGGTTCCAGGTAACTACAAAATATTTAATTCTAGCATTGCAAGCATCTTATCTCTCAAATATTCAAACACTGATAGAAAATACAACAAAAACATTAAATATTGTGTTATGATTTTTTTTCCCCAATCTCTTTCTTTTCCTTTTGTTCTTACGGCTGTTATTTCATTATTTCATACCTGTTTTCTTGAGAAAAACCAACATGCTCTTTCCTCAACTTGAACTATTACAATTAATGCTCCTGTTTCCCTCTTAAACCATATGTGCACAATCATGCCTGGTTTGTATGCAGAGAATAGAGAATATGTTGTTCTCCTTGAAATGTTTGAAAGTATTTATTCAGGAGAACATGAGCTGACCTGTGAGCCACTGGTGCTGGTGTCCCCTGCAGATAGGCAGTGGGAGAGTATCCAGGGCTACACTTGTCAAGATCAAATTTAGCCAGGTCTGTACAGGACATCCTAGTAATTCCTGTCTGGAAATGGAATGGAACGGAACAGAACAGAACAGAACAGAACAGAACAGAACAGAACAGAATAGAATAGAATAGAATAGAATAGAATAGAATAGAATAGAATAGAATAGAATAGAACAGAATGATTGGAAGGTAGCTACAACAGTCATCTAGTCCAGCTGCAAGCAGGATTTGCAAGGTGCAAGCAGCAGTGAGCACCAGGTAATGTGTAAATAGATGGATGGATATATGTCAACATCATGTGGCTACATCACACTGTTTAACTAAGATTTGGTCCCTTCTCAGCCTCTCCATAGGTAGCATCCACTTTTGGCCTGTGTTGAAGGATGGAAGACGCTCAAGTCCTGCTACTGTGCTGTGGAGCTCACTCCCAGCCCATGTAAACACAGAACTGTTTGGATATTGGGTGAGTCTGAGCTTGTATATATAATATAGGAGCAGGTATGGAAAGAAACACTCCCCAACAAGCATGTGTCTTATCCGGGTGTAAAGAAACAAAAACAAAACAAACAAAAAAAAAAAAAAATCAAAGGAAATATTTCATGTGCAAATAAGGTTCTTGATGAGAGGTTCCATTTTCATTAAATATTCCAGTTGCGTCCTGTAAGATTGGAACTTGGTGACTCATATATTTGAAGCAATTAGAATTTGAGTTGCCATCTTTACATTTGTTTGGTTACTTTCTGTAGCATATACACCTGCTTGCACAGTTAGTCTGCATGCAAGGTGTAATTTATCTGTCTGATGGCTGCACTATGAGTCACTGAGATCCCTCAGGGTGTCCTGATTCCTTTCCTCTGATAATCCTTAAGAAAGATCCTGGGTGGTGTTTGGTTTTTGCTTTCCCTTTAGAAACTGAGTTAGACGGTAAAAGTGACAGTAAGCATCTGCATGTAACAGGTTGTGACATCCATTATAGGTGAAAATGCACTTATCTTGCTCCTGAACTAGGTATTACTATTCCAGTCCTGGTATTTCTGTTAAGAATCTGTCAGCAGCCTTAGAAGTGGATGAAGAAAATAAACACATGTATTTGCACTAAATGATTTTTCAACGTCAGATGTTTGGCTACCATCTTATGACCAAGGGAATGCAAAATTAATGCTGTTAGGGACTTTGGTCTTTTGAAGTAGGAATCCTGCTCAAAGCCTGTTTAATTTAATTTAATTTAATTGTTCAGTTAATTTATTTAATTCTAGTATTTGAAGATCTGTTTAAAATTAAAAAAAGCCACTGGACTGACATAATTCCTACTTGATTTCACTACATTCCTCTAAGGCATTCAAACAATCTGCCTCTAAAACTTATGTACACTGCAGAACTTGTCTTGTGTAAGCACTCATTAGTTTTTTGCACTGTTTTAATGTATACGCACAGAGAAAAAGCCCTACATTAAAACACCACGAAGAATGCAAAATTAAGAACTTGAAAGTCAGAAATTACACAAGGTAAAATAGCTTGTGCAAATCTAATTTGGCCTCTCTGTGTGTTCACATAATGTCTATGTGTTATACATAAATACACTTATAAAGTGTAAATATTTGTGTATGTACAGCAAGAAAAGCCTTTAATTATATGACTACCTACTGGTTTTTTCCACAGAGGGCTTACCTTATTCATTGAACAGGATAGACCTGATTTACATGTGGGTCACCTTATTAGAAGGCTGTTCCTTCTACGACATTACCTTGTTACTTGTGGAGGTAGGTGAATCACAAATGAGGTGGGAGACTGCGAGAAGAGTTGGGGATCTCACTGCTTCTCCATGGAATTAAACTTATAACTTAGAAAATGAGCTGGGCAGTTGCTGAAAGGTGTAGAGGTATCTGGGTGAGCTCCTGAACTCTCCTCAAGGAAAATTATCAGGACAAGCTTATGCAACATGAGTTGCTGGTCTGAGTGAACTTCACTTATTTACCTCACTGTAAAACAGGAGGTTCATGCAGGAACTGGTCTGCAGGTAGATTACAAGGGGAACTAATTTCTAGCTACGAAATGTTCACAAGCATCAGATGGAGCTAAATTCTTGTGGTGGCACAGCTGAGTCTAGAAGGTAACATCTGTTCACAACATGGGTAGAACTAGTTTGGGTTTATCTTCCTTAGTCTCCAGTTCCTAATATTCTACATCAGTACAATCATCTCCATTAACCAAATTCAGAACCTCATTTAAAAAAATAAAATAAATAAAATAAAATAAAATAAAATAAAATAAAATAAAATAAAATAAAATGTAGTGTGACAAAGTTTATTTTCCTTAAATCCAGGTTAACTGGCTCTAATTATCTTACTAGATTTAATTCTTTATTAATCAAGTGCTGCATCAGCTGCTCTATCATTTTGCCCAGGAGTGATGTTAGACTTCTGTCTCTTCCTCACAGCACTGTATGACATTATTCCAGTTCTGTTTGTCTCATTTTATGAGTGCCTGACTTGACACTCTGGAATCTGATTTGCAAAAGCACTGCACATTCACAGTTGCCAACAGTTGTGCTTTGAAAATACAAAACACTGCACTATGCTCAAGAGTGGTAAACTACTGGGAGCTGCAAGTACCCAAAATTTCATGGTTGTCACCTTAACCTATCTGCTTCTGAGTTTCTAAGTTTGAAAGAAAGGTAATAAACCTTCCCCTTTTGGAGACGCAGTGCAAATAAAAGCATTAATATTTGTGAAACACTTGGATCCTTCATAAGGGAGAATTGTAAAAAAGCCCATGAGGACATTAATCATTAGTTCCTTGGAACAGAGTTTGAAAATAGTGCATTAAATAAGTCATGGGCCTCAATACTGAACAAAGAGAAAACAAAATATTGAATTGCTCCTCATTAAGACCCAGATTCTCAAAGGTATTTTAAGTGCCTAAATCCTGCTGAGAATCAGGGCTTTTTAAGTGTGGGGTTTTTTTGTTTTTTTGTTTTTTTTTTAACTGCATGAGACAGGAGATCTACAAGAAAAATCATAAGGAATCATGTAGTTATAGGCTGCATCATGATGTGCTTGTAATTAAAGATTGCATGAGAATGTATGTGCATAAGATTGGGGCCCAAATTAACATTGCCCATGCAATCTTAGTTACAACATTTACCAACATGGGGTTGCTTGATTTTGCAACATCTATGATCTTTTCCAATAGTCAGTGTACAAATAATTTTCTCTGGTTTTCAGATAATAAACAAAGCTGCCCACATTCCCCATCATACTTGCATCCCTAGCAAATGGGGGATGGGAACCACCGCTCAGCTTTATCCCTCCCTGTGTGGGGTACAGACCTCAGCCAGCAGAGTAAATGACACAAGTAATAGGTTGTTATCTTCCCTTTGAATCAGCATCAGGGAGGGACAGAACATTTTGCCAGTGAGTTTCATTAGTGTTTGCTGACATCAGAAGAATGGTGGAAGTCAGGTGTCTTTGGTTCAGTCAGGATCGGGGGAGAGTAAGTTGACAAGAGTACAGGCTTTTCTGCCTATTCCTCAAGTGGGTTACCTGCTTTTACCATTTTTAACTCAGTCCTCTTTCTTTCAGTTTATCTTGCCCCACATCCAGCTCTCACAGTATTCACCTGGACCTCCTGAACTGAAAAATCCCCTATAGCATCTGGATAAAGCCCTGCACATTGTGATCTGACCCCGTAGCTGATCCTGCTTCGAGAGAAGGGTGCAACAAGACACCTGACCTCTTCTAACTTGAATTATCCTATGAAGGCATTGTGCTTTTCTCTATTACATAAGTAATCTGCATTCCAATAGGTGATTTTATAAATCAATCTTTGTACCAAGTAGCTTTGGTTTATTGCACTGTCATGATTTCACCTCTACGGAACAAGATTCCTGTAGACAAAAAAAGCAACCAAGCATACAATGCATAGGGTTGTTACTATGTGGAATGAGGTTGCAAATTCCACATTAACCAGAAATTCATGCCAGGAGCTCTTCAAAGTACTGCGGTTAGACTTTCAAGAATCAGGAAATGTTAATGTCAAGGCTATGAAAGTTTGATATGTTTTTTCCCCCCTCCTCTCTGTAAACATCATGATATTTCTCTGGGTCCTGGCTTCAAATCCTCTGAGCTGTGGCAGGGTGCTGACAGAGAGGACGCTTGTTCTTCAACGGCAGGCTTGCTCTGCAAAGCGGTGAAGTTCACTGGTTTCCACCACTGTCATGTTGTACCAGCTCTCAAGCTGCTTTTTGTTATGGCAGGGATGAAACTGCTCCTGTCAGAGGAAACCAAACCCTTCTTTTCTGCTTCTCCTCCTCTAAATCTTTAGGACACATGTTATAATGGTACACAGTTTTCTTAATATAAATCAGTGTCGAAAAAATAAGCCAAAAGACATTGATTCGTTCTCTGATTGAATGCAACTCATATTTTAAACAGCATCTTTTTGTCTTCTAGCAAAGAGGCACCCCAAAGATCCTATGTCTTCTCTCTAAGGTCTAGAGGTACTGTTGGAGAAACCATGTTTGATCACAAAACGTAGCATCTCACAAAGCCTTGCATAGGAGAGAGAGGCTTGCCTCTGTAATCTTAACTGCAGCATTTACTCGTGTAGGCTCCACTACACAGCTGGAATATTCCTTTCTAATCTTTCTCATTTCCTCATTCAAACAAAACACAATTTTCACAAGAATTTGTGAAGGCATTTCTGTTATTTGAAAGATACTTTTCCATGAAGTTTTCCTTCAGTGGCACTTGTTCCATCAAAAATTTATTTCTTAACTCCTAGAAATGTGTTTTCTTTCTTGTATTGTCCTCAGCCTTCTAGTACTCAGAAACAGTCTCTCAGGCATCACTGTTTCAAGGGTGGGAGAACTTCTACTATGTAAAAATAAGTAACTCTCAGGAATATGCCACCTTTGAAATTTTTCATTTCCAAATGAAATCTCAGGATGTAGGAGCCAAACAGAAGAGGTACTTGGGATTAAAATGTTTGGTCAGTTTGCATAAGGGTTGCTGCCTCTCATTAGGGTCTTTTCATTGTACTGTATGGTTGTATTCTGTTTCTACAGATCTGCTCATTCACAGTACATCTGCCTCCTTCTCTAAGGGCTCTTCTTTTCCCTTCTATCTCTTCTAAGTTTTCATCTCTTTACTTTCTTCAGTCAAATTCCTCTTTTCTCAAAACTTCTACTTGAGATCTCCATTCTCAAAAGTCCTCTCCTCCTCTCCATTTCTCCGTGCCAACTCCAAGCCATGCTGAGGCCTTTTTGACTTTGTAGGAAAAGAGAGTTAGTTGTTGATAGCTGGGAGTTACTAGAAGATCTGTTCCAGGTGATCCCATTGCATAAGAAATCGAGGAAGGGTAGGAAACAACCAATCCAGCTGAACTGTGAGTTCAAAAAAAAAGGAAGCACAGAGAAAGTAGGTCAGGTTTCCACAGGGTAAGTACAGAAGCATCATCCAGTAAGACTAGATGGGAACAAACACAAAAAAGTCAATACAACAAATAAAACTTAGCTAAGAAGAGCATCGCAAGTAACAAGAAATCGTTTGGTAAGTGCATCAGGGGTAAGAGGAAGTCAAAAGCAAGTGGATTACTCATCAGAGAGGGAAAGATATTGACTGATGCTGAGAAGGCTCAGAGTGCCTCAGGCCTTTTTTGCACCAGTCTTGGCCAAAAGAGGTCACTTGTGATCAGTTGATTGACATAATACATATTAATGACAAAGCAATGAGGTTTCAGCCTGGACTGAGACAGAAATGTTTACAAGAGTATGCAGAAAACCTAGAGGTTTGCAAACCAAGAGGCTGGCTGGACTTCACACCAGCATACTGAAGGAAGTGGCTCAAATAACATTGGAAGCACAAGTGTTTGTCTCTGAGAGCTCAGGGAGGACAGCCAAGGGCCCTGCTGACAGAAAAAGGCAGAACGGGTGCCTGTCTTTAAAAAGAGCATAAATACATAAATAAATAAATAGACCAGTCAAACATTTTTTTCCCCAGAAAGCACCTGGTACAGACTTTGTTATGGAAGAAAGGAGCAAGGCCTGCAATTATCTGTGCCTTGATTAGGCTCTGCACAGCCATTCCTAAATGAAGGAGTTCAGTTTATGTGAAAAAATTGGGCAGTGGGTACAAAACTGTGAAAAGAACAGTTGTCAGTGGTTTACTGACAAATGGGTGGATTATAGCTGCAGTTCCAAAGGGGTCAGTCCTGAGATGTTTCATTAGCAGCCTTCAGAGAAGCTGCTAATAGAGGAGCAACTGCAAGTACATTGGAGGATGAAATAAGAAATCAAAATAATCACAGAATCACAGAATGTTAGGGATTGGAAGGAACCTCGAAAGATCATCTAGTCCAATCCCCCCACCGGAGCAGGAAACTGCTTGGGAAGGACAGAACAGGACTGAAAAGCCACAAGAGGAATTGTTTTTGCAGGCAGGGTTAACCCCCCGCACACACAGAGGCTGGGGCACAGCTCCTTGCACACTTCAGGCAACAGCTGAAGGAAAGCAGAGGAGAGATGGTGGCTGATGAGACAGCAGGGGAGCTGGACAAATGGCAGCTGGTTGGCATAAAGAAAACATGGCACAGGTGACATGATAACAGTCATCAGATGTGAAAGAGCACTGCAACACAGGAAGAGAGAGAGGAGACTTCCCTGGGCAGGGAGCACCAGGTTCATGTTTCAGCATGGAATAATCAAATCAGACAGGCGAAGTTCCAGCTGGGGAGGCTGTAGGGCCACTTGGGTACTGGGGACCCCTCAGAGCAGGACGGAGGGTAGCCCGAAAAAGGGATCTAAAACCACCAATAGATGGGAAACCTTTTTGGTGTCCTATGCAAGAAAAAGAGCTAACAGGAGAAAGATATATGGAATTAATGGTGTATGATAACTCATTTGCAGAGACTGGATCAAGTAAATGAAAATCTGTTGACTCTCCCATTTATATTTGGTAATGATAGCAGTCCTCTTCTGATGCACACAAGTATTTTCTGCTCACTAGCCATGTTCATGTGCACAAGCGCATATTGATCTGTTGTCTCTCTTTCTCTTCTTCCAAAGGAAAAAATAACCACAGAGTTCAGTAATGCATGAGCTACGCTCCACAATGAAAATAGTCTGAGGCACTCAGATGCTGAAGTAAATTTAGCTTAACATAAAAATAACCTTCATAAGTTTGATCAGTTTATTTTACAATTAATTTGACAATTAATGTCAGGTGTTAATACGATTATTATTTTTTAAGTGTGCACTAATTTGGCAGCCTGACTGAAACAACGCAGGTACATCTCCTTGCAGTGCTCTAAGTCTCAGAAATGCCACCTTTGACTTCCAGTTCTTCCCTGTAGGTCTGTCCCCGCTGCAGCCTCCCCTCTTCAGCCGCCCAGGGTGCTCCTCCAGCCCAGCCAGCTGCAGCGGCGCTGCATTATTAAAGGGATGCCGTGTAAATAATTGATATGGAAATAACAGCGCGCCGTACAGCGAGAGCACTTCCTTCCCCGGCCCTCACCCCACCGCCGCGATACGCGATACCTGCCCCGGCGCGGCGGAGCGCAAAGCGGCCGCGGGGCGGCGCGGAGCCCACGCGGGGCCGCCCCTCCACGCCCTCCCGGCGCCGTCCCGCCCCCGGCGGCGGCGGGTCCCTGCAGGGGGGCCGGGCCGGGCCGGCGGCGCGGCGGGAGCAGGTGCGGCCGCCCGGCACCGCGGGGGCGGAGCGGAGGGCGGTGGCGGCGGCCGGGCCGGGCCGGCAGGTAGGGGCCGCCGGGAGGCGGAGGTTGAGGAGCTGGGCGGGCTGCCCGGCCTCTGGAGGTGCGGCCGGCGGCACGGCGAGAGGGCTGCCGCGGGAGGAGGACGGCGGCGGCGGTCTCCGCAGCCCGGGCCGCGGAGGGGCCCCTTGCTGCAGAGCCAGATGTGCGGGACGGGGGGCTGCGAGGGGCCGGTGGGGGGGTGTTGGGGGCTGCCGCCGCCGCTGCTGCTGCGGCCGGGGGGGAACCCTTAGCTGTGCGGGAAGCGGGGAAGCCGCGTCGGGAGCTGTTATTTTCTTCTCCCCTTTCCTTTGCCTTTCCTTTCCTGCCTCCTCCTCCTCCTCACCAAAACCGGGAGAGGAGGCGTGTTCGTAGAGCCTTGCTGCACCGGTTTTGCTTGGTTTGTTGTTGCAGGGTTTGGTTCGCCGGGTGGTGGTGGGTTTTTTCTGTGTGTGTTGTGGTCTTCTTTTCCTTCGGTTCCTTCTCCCTCCCTTTCCTTTGGCCCATTGCATGCTCGGATCCGGCTGGATCCTTCCTTTTATTTTCGGTGGTGCTTCTCGGAGGGGGGAAGGGAGAGCTGGGATGAGTGCAGTTTGACGCACAGGCGAGGGGAGGGGGGGCACCGCCGGCAGCTGCAGCGGTTCGTGGCCGCAGGGTGCGGGTGAGGAAGGGAGCGAGCGAGGGGTTCGCTCGGTGCCTCCCCCTTTCTTCGCCCATCTCCTTCCTCCCCTCCTGCCCTCCCCATCCTTCTGCTGCCGGGTCCGGCTGGGAGCTTGTGTGCAATATATAACGTTGTAAGGTGTGTGTGCGCGGAGGAGAGGGAGGAAAGGACTCGCGAGTGAGCCGGGGCTGCCCCAGCCCCCCTTATGTGACCCCCCCCTCCCGGGCGGCTGGATGGCGATAGACCGGCGCCGTGAGGCGGGCGGCGGGGGCCGGCCGCTGCCGGAGGAGAACGGCTCGGTGCCGGGGGCCGCGGGGGGAAGTGCCGCCACCCCCCCGGGGCCGTCCCCCGCCAACGCCACCGGGGCTGAGATCCAGGCGGTACCGGTGCCGTCGCCCGCTGCCGCCTGCAGCCCGCTGCTCCTCGACTACGACGGCTCGGTTCTGCCCTTCCTCGGGGGACTGGGCGGCCGGTACCAGCGAACCCTGGTGCTGCTCACCTGGGTGCCGGCCCTCTTCATTGGCTTCAGCAAGTTCTCGGACTCTTTCCTCCTGGACCAGCCCGACTTCTGGTGCCGGGAAGCCGACGGGCAGGGCAACTGGAGCGGGTCCCTGGCGACGGGACACGCCAACCACAGCGGCAACGGGAGCATCTTCCCCACGCCCGGACTGCCCACCCCCGCAGGGGGCAATGTCAGCGAGTGCGACTGCCACGAGTGGCACTACCGCATCAGAGCTGGTCTCATTCAAAACGTCGTGAGCAAGGTGAGAAAGGCGTCTTTCTTCAGCCCCTGTCCCTGTCCAGCCCTCACAGACCGCCTTGTTCCTACCCCAGCCCTGCTTGACATCTGCTCATCTCAAGCAGTGTGAAGCGAGCTGAACATCATGCACACCTGTCTGTATATGCCACTGCTGGGTCGGTCAGCTGCCCCATGGGTTACCCTCTCACCAGCAGAAAATCTCGCATGCCTGTAATCCTTTCCTTCTCTGGGTGTCACACCTGATATCTCTCCTGTGGGTTTGTTCTTTTCTTGCTGGTTGTGATGCTGAGCTGCAAAGTTATGTCCTGAAATGGGATCCTTGGCAGCTCTTCGGGATCCCAGCAACCGTCCTGCTGTCTTGCGATGGAGGTGTCTGTGGGAAAGACAACACAGATGAGTGTCACCAGGTAGTGGGGGGAAAGGGTTGTGGAGAAGGTTCCTCTTGTAATGTCACTCATCTTGGTGCGAATACACCATAACAGCCATACAAGCCAAAAAACATGTTGATTTTTGGGGAAGCTGATGAGGTGGTCACTGGGGAGAAAAACAGACAAAGTTCTGCTGAGTTGTTCTTGTTTAGTACTTACTCTCTTGATAACTGCTTTGGTAGAGCAATAACAGAAGAAACGTCTCATACAAGTTGTACTCCAGAGGCAGAAAACGCATGCTGCTCTGTTTTGTGTTTCCTAATGTAATGGCTAAGGTGGAAAATTTCTAGTGAGGCGGACTGTGCCGTGTTCTAATGTTACTTCATGTTTGCTGAGTAGTGCATGCAAAAAAAATGCTTTGCCTTTTCACCTGAAAGCTTTGGCTTGTTTATGCTACCAGCCCTGCAAAAGCCCTACCATCTCCGGGTGGGCCTCAATGATATTAGTAAGCAACTGGAGCTCTAGGAAATGTAAAATGAAACTCTTACACCAAGGAAGTAGTTGCTGTAGTGTGAAGACTCCCCCCTTAAGATCAGCAAAAATTACTTCCTGCCCGGGAGCAGTGTTTTGGATTAACTGTGCTTATCTAGTTGGGAGAAAGAAACGCAGCAATAATCAGGTGACCGGTATGATTGTGCATTGGTCAGCCAGCATGCATGCATATTCATCATTGAAAAACATTTAAGTTTTTTTCTTTTTGTGCCCCTTGAAAGCGTGCACAACTGGTGGAAAAGCAAGTAAAGCAAATCCCTCAAAACCTTGAACCCTGAATGGATTAAAAAAACCCAAAAACTAGCCCTGCTACGCTCCTTCCGTGAGAAAAACACAGGCACATGGTGGATTTGACTGGTTTGAGATGTAGAAGAGCATAATATGAAATTTGACATTTAAGAGAAGCAGATTTTCTTCTGTTTATAACCAGAGACTGAGCTCTTAATATGTTTTAGGGTTTAACACTGATGCATAGAAAAAAAAAATATTTCCTTTTAGAGCAAACTGTATTTTTTTTTAATATTTGAATCTTTTGAAGGTCATAATCAAGTTGGCCACAAAAGGTCGGGGGAGAGTTAGTTTGCTATATTGCATGCTTCTTTAAAAATAACAAAAGAAGTGTTCTTTGGAAGAACTTGCAGTAAAGGGCAGATCAATTTTAAGGGGTAAATAAACAGCTGTGGTCCCTCCTGCCTTGTTTTCTGTTACAAAGAATAATAGTAATTTTTGGAGACTATGGGATTTTCCAGTGTGGAGTTTTATTTTTGTTGTATGCTCACTTTCAAAAACTTGGCAGCTTTTTCTCTTTGATTTGTAATCCCATGTAATTATAATTAGGTTGTTTTCTCAGGGTCAGAATTCCTCCTTACTTTGTGCTTTGGTTTTGTTTTGGGGGTTTTCTGGGTGGGTGTGCTGCCTTTTTTTGTCCTACTGAAGAAAGAGAAGAAAAACCCAGGCAGAACATCGGGGTAGCTTAATTTGGACTTCCTTTCTTAAAAACCCCCAGGAGCTCTGACAGTGTGGGAGCGATCCTTGTAACTGCTGGTTGCTCTTACATGCATCCACTGTCCTTTGTGAGAAAGAACTGCCCTGGATGAATTCAGAAGACTGGATATTCCGATCTCCTTTAACTCCCTCAGAAATACATTTGTTTCTGTAAGGTATTATGCAATGTTCTCATCTTTCTAAATAAATTTTTATTAAATCTTAGTCTAATATACACTAATCTATGTAGTAGCCAGGGGTTATATTGAAATATCACAAAGACAGCCAAAAGTGTATTAATAAAAAATGAACTTTTGTTTGGCCAGTAAACCCCATTGTTCTCATCTTCAGCAGTCCAAGCTAATCACTGCCGGATGCTCCTTCACTGCTTTGTCTTCAGAAACGATGAAAAAAATTGTGGTTATTTAGCGCAAAGCATATTTCCTGCTCTGCGTTTTGTCCGTGCACATGAGACTACACTGCACCCTGTTACTCTGGAGCAGATTGCTGTCCTTAAAGTATGTTAAATTACTGTCTCCGTAGCCTCTTTCCTAATGGTACCCATCATCAGATGTTGTCTCTCTGTCTCTGCTTTCTCAGCTGTCCCATCCTTGATGCCCGTTTTTTCCCAGCCTATGGCGTGCTTGGGACTGATGTATCTTGCTGTTTCCAGCCCCGCTCTGTGCTTCGCTTAACCCCGCTTCTCTTTGAGTCTTTGCTGGAGCCAGAGGTGGCCTTGCAGCTTCCTTGAAGAGTGGTATTGCCACGCGAGGCACTGCCATTACCCTGACCTTCTCGGCTGAGTCACTGGGAACGGTGCTTTTTATAGTGCTGCCAGTCACTGGAACTGGTAATAAAGGACATACTGCTTATTATTTAACATTGTTGAAATACATATGGCAAAGAGGTCAGATGCATAATTTAACCACAGGGATTCCAGTGGCCATATTAAATCACCCATCTGAGCTAATGTCCTGACTTCGTACATAAATCTTGGACTTTAGCTTGGTTTGTACATAAATATCTTCCTTTAGGAGAATTAGCTTCTAAGGCTTTTTTACTGTCTTCTTTGATGATTTCTATCTACTCTCTATCACAACATCACCATTATCACATCACTATAAACAGGGTGCACGTGTATCGCTTGTAAGATATCTATCCTGAACTAGCCTCTAGGCATACAGCTAGTAAAAAATAAAAATCTGTGTTTTAGATGGTCTATGTGTCTCAACAATGTCCCAAGGAAGGATGCTGAGAAACTCTCCTTTTTTTTTTTTTCCGTGTGGAAACTTCAGGTCTCATTTTACCTATTTGCAAAGTAAAGCTTCAGGTAAATTATTAGCATTAACGCAATATACAATTTAATGAAAACTAAATGTATGTAGCCGTGAAACCTAGCAGGAAGTTGGAGTGTGTACTTAGCAGAGACTTTTCTAAAGCTCTTGTCAGCTGCTTTAGCGCCTGGATCTTCTGGCCATCTGCAAAGCTGGCTGTAATCTTGGGGCAAAGTTCTCACGGAAGCTCTTAGTTATAGGATTGATGGTTGTTTTTCCCTCTGTTACTAAGATGAGCTGTCTGCTATGTTCGATTGCATTACATGGTGGGATTCTTTGTTGTTCTGAATTCTAATTTATGTAACGGACACCAAAAGCTGATGAGGGCAAGGACTGAGACTTGATTAAATTGTAGCGGTTGATGGCACAGCATCCCTCTGCCCGCACCCGCAGCATTCCAGATCATTCTACCTCTTGGGGGTGGTGTAGTGGGAAGCGGTTAGTTAAAGGCTGTGTTTTAATCACCCAGAGCAATTATGTAATAATATTTCGTGTCTAGTCACAAGGGAATTCCTGTTGTGGCTGCTTTTCTGCTCCAGATGCCTTGTTTTGCTGCAATGCTGTTCCCTTGGCTCTCAGCTTCCCACTTGATTTGGGTTGAGTCATCTCTTTTCCCAAGTAACATGCCATCATTTTACCTATTTGCCACTGGTTCGATCGTTCTGATGCCAGTTTGGCTGAGCCTCTAGCAAACTGTCCCATCCAAAAAAGTAGACCTTAATTCAGGAGAGCTGAATTGTCCGGGGGCAGGGTTCCTACGCAGCGAGCACTGAGCAGTGCTGTCTTGGTGTGAACTTGGATCAGTTCAGACTGTAATGTGATGCTCTTTACCCCTTGCAAGGGGTGATGTCTGTGCCCTACCAGCCTTTCTTTCCCTTGCTTATATGCAAATTCGGTCACTTTTCTGGCACTTACATCTTCAGCTGATTCAGCTTGCTTACTGGGTAGAAAAGTTTCTCTTCAAATCTTTTTTTTTTTCCTGGGTTAATGAAGTGAAACGTCTCTATGCAGTTACGTGTATGCTAGACTATGGTGCTGTCTCATGGAATTATTGTAGGTATCTGCAAGCAGTCAGAAATGGTAAAACAAACAAATGTATGTGATAAGTGATGACAAATTTGGCATTGCTTGTAGGGTGATATTTCTTGTGGTAGGGTATAGGTGTGCGTTTCAAGTGGACTTTCAGAGTGTATTTGTTAATTAATTTGAAGAGATCACTCTCACAAGTTTCTTCCCAAAATAAGAGCTGTGCCACCCTTTCCAGGCACAAATGGGAGGAGACCTCTCACTCGTTTCTGCAAATCTGCTAGTTGGCTGGTCTCTGCAAAGAGGCTTCAGAAATGCTGATGCTTCCCTCTTTTCCTGCAGCTCCCAGGATTTGTCTTGTCAGTGTCGGTTCCTGGCTGACTGGCTCCTACTTAGTCCCAAATCGATGAAAACTTTGAGTTATTGTACCCAGTACGGTAGTTGGATCAGAAGCGGCAAGACTGAAACTAGTGTAGCACCCATGCCCTTGCTTCACTTGTATGGATTGCAGGGGGTGTAGGGACCTGCAAGGCAGACACTTGCAATGGGCAGGAAGAGTATACGAAATTTCTTTCAGATGAGGCTTTGAAGTGACTCTCTCTGCTCCTAAGGGGTCAGCAAGTCCTTGTGGTCTGATGTATCCAGAAATACTGGCAGACCACAGCACACTTCTACTACTATTTTCTTATGCCTTTATGACCTACGGGAGAGATCCCAAACTACTTTTCCTTCTGCAAGTTCAGAGTCAGCAGTTGCCAGTCTGAGCGGTCTCTAGCTTGAGAAACCTGTTTGTTAAAGAGGAAGTGAGGGACCTTGCTGCCTGTCCTGCTGCAGCTGCTCTGGGGCCAGCCTGTGTGCACTGAACATGGTGGTGGAGCCTGCTGGTTAGCAGGGTGCTGGTGAACAACACCCTAAAACACTGGAACACGTTTCTGGCTGAGTGGCCTGAAGGAAGGGGATGGCTTTTTCAGGAACAGTACTTGCAGTTTCCTGGTGGTGTCTTCTGCCTGCAAACAGCAAACTACCCGATGTTGATCTTCGAGATAAACAAGTATGATGATATCACCAGACTACAAAGACTTGTTTAGTGAGCCTAGATACTGGTTTTATTCGTTTAGGGGGCTGTTACCTACAGGACAAAAACATTTTAAGCAATTGGTCTAGAAAACAGGGGCTGGGTTTAGACTGATACTGGCACCAGAACTCAGGTTTTCTAGCTGGTATGTGGTGTGTTGTTTGGTTTGTTTTGATTTGGTTTTTTGTTTATTTGGTGGGGGTTTTGTTGTTTTGTTTTTCCTAGAGGGAATGTACATAGAGCTAATGTTTGTTATCACCATTAAGATAAAGTGTCTTGGATATGGGAGTCTGATTTCAGCCTACCATAAATGGTTTGTTGCACTGGTAGAACTAACAGAGAAGGTAGTTCCATATTAGAATATCTTAAAGTCATTCTTAACTTTACAAGACTTCCTGTTGAGCTTTTCGTGTTCCTCATTTGTTCTTCATTTTCTGTGTGTACGTCAAACAACTGTGTTTCGTTTTGTGGGGGTTTTTTTGTTTTTTTTTTTGGTGTGGTGTTTTGTTTTTTTTTTTTTTCCTCTGGATGGATGTAATGTTTGAAATGGTTGGGATTTTTCTTGGTTTTTGTTTCCACTCCCTAATACATCCTGTATCTCAGTAATTTAGTTTAAATATACCAACCTTGCCCATTCTGTGGCAAAAGATGCAGGCTCCAGTGTATATTCACCAGCTGCTCAGGCAGTCTAAACCTAAATTTCTAAAGTGATTTAATGGTTTTACCTCTTCTTGCTCCGGCTGCAGGAGTGTGGTTATAAAAGATGACCTCATGTTTTTCTTAAAACATTTGTCAAAGAGAAGAAATTGGCACTTAGGAAGGCATCTAATTTGGAGCCCGTTCTGATGGTAATGTTGAGATGAGGATTACAGGCCAGCCAAACATGAAGCTGTTCATAGTTTAATAACCTAAGTTACAGAATAGCATCAGACATGTGGTTTTCCTTAACTTAAAATCTTTTGGCCATACTAGTGGTGCAAAGTCTTAAATTAGAGCTTTCCAAATTAATTCTAGAGAGCTGCTAAATTTAGAAATTGCTGAAAGGGATCCAGTGCTTTTGTGTACCTTGCCTTTTGTTTTCCCTGTCAGCCTATTTGTTTCTGCCTGGTTTCCTGTTTGCACTACCCAATGTCCCTGCTTGGGGCAGTTGCTCTCACTCACACGCTTTTATACTTCTTCCTCCTCCTGCTTTTTGGCAGTGCAGCTTGGCTGGTGCTGGGTTATCCATGAGTACCTGTGGAATCCGTTAGACTGAGATCTTGCTGTAGAAGAAAGCAGTGGGTTTTGCTGTAGATGTTTAGAAGAGCAGAGAAGCCTCTCATGGGAAGATGCTGCAGCTCTGCAGCAGCGCTGAGTGTTCAGTTCTCGCACTGAATTCCCTCAGAGCAGCTTCTGTTGGGCTCTGGTCACCTCGACTCTGAAATGTGTGCTTAGTTGTCATAATGTAGTTTATGGTTTTTTTCCATTTGACTTTGGACAGCATGTGAGCTTGTGTGCCCTCTGAGTTATCTTCTAAAGACAAGGCCAAAAGTAGAGACCTGGAGGAAGGAGAAAGCAGGTTCAAGTCCCTTCTGGAATGTGTCATTGGGGTGTGTTGCAGCAAAACCAGTGTCAGCGCCTGATAACTGCTCAGTACCAGAGACACGCTGTCCCACACCCAGTGTGGGTGCCGCGCAGCCTGCCATGTCACTGGCCCATAAAACCCGCCAGGAAGTGATGACTGACATGTGCATTGAGTAGCTCCTGCTGATCCAGGCCACGTCATACCTGCTGGGAACGCGCAGTAGGTCTGTGCCCATTCCCACGCAGTGGGAGATGCAACAGGCTGGCTGTGGTGCACACCTGTGTGTGCCGCAACTGCAGCGTTTGGGGCAGAAACTCCTGCCTGCTCTGCAGCATGATGAGGCAAGGGCATGTGTGCTCAGGGGCTGATGGCCTTGATGGGACTCGTGCCTGTGGAGAAGAGTGTGGGTTTTTTGTTGTTGTTGTTTTTGTTCTTGGTTTGGGGGTTTTTGTTTGTGGTTTGGGTTTGTTTTGGTTTTTTTTTGGTTATTGTTTTTCAGGGTTTTTTTGACTCATCATCTCCCCAGGAGAAAAATTCCGTGTACAGCGCAAGGCTTGGTTGGGATTTTTATTTTGCCTTTTAGTTTGGCACAGCCCTGAATGCTGGTTGTCTTACTGAAACACAGGAGCAAAAGACTAAGTGAATATATCCTGATATTTATTTCTGGGATGCCTATCTAGATGCACAAGCAGCAAAACTGGAAGACTCAGGAATAGTGTTATACTTGTGAGATGCAGGGAAGCGGTGCCTTCTCCTTGTCCAGCAGCACGTGATTTAGAGTTACCCTTGAACGTTGTTTTCAGAGCAGGGTGGTCCAGCTTTGTAGAAAAGGTTTTTCAGCTCCAGACAGTTGTGAAGGAATTTGCACAATCTCCCTGTTACTCTGCAGTGCTCTGGATCTGCCCGGTCTCCTCCTGGCCTCCAGTCCATAGTCCATGAATGTGTAGACAATGTCGCAATGTCCACCCTACAAATATTATTAAGGATAGCAAATGTAAATTAAGCCATAAAACCTTTTTCTCTACTCTGTCTCCCAGGGCTGGGTCAAATATTCGCTGCTTGAACAATTCAAGTTTGACAGACCAGTTTCATATTTTGATTTGTAAAACAAGTGGAGTATTTTTCTCATCTTTTCTTTCTCCTTAATATTTAAGTCTGAATTAATATAATACCAGACCCTCTTTTTTTCACCCTCTCCTTTTCTTCTTACCTGAGTTATAATAGCTGTAGTCCTCAAATGATGAGAGGGCAGGGTCACAGCAGCAATAGTTGCATGTTAAAATTAAGGTGTCTGATTCTTTTTGTCCACAGTGACTTTGAGCAAATATTTCTCATGAGGAATAGCTCACTCCTCTTGTCTCCTCCTTCCCCCTTCTCCATTTAACTTTTATGCCACATTTGACTTTCTCAAGGTTTTCCCTTGATTTTTAAAAAGGTCCAACAAGATGGTAAGTTAGGTTTTGTCATGTCAGCTCTCTTAATTCTGTGCATATGCAGTATGTTTTACACACATGTGGTTTTGGTAGCCTAAAAAATACTGGTCTTCAAAGTGTTAACTTGTTTTTGATAATCAGATGATAATGAATGTTAATGTTTAACTAAAATGTTGGGGTTTTTTTACATATGACTTCTATTTACAGTGCTTAGACCTATTCTAAATACAAATTTGAAAACTAGTTTAACTTTTTACTTAGTTTTGTTTTGAAGTCAGTCCCAGCAGCCTGTACCTTGTTCAGAATAAAAAGGTGGTTGTCAGCTGAAAACTGAGAGATGGCACTCAAACCACATTTGTGTGTGTGTGTCAGTCCTAGTGACGTGTGGTTTTGCTCCTGGTCTTTTCATGCAGCTGAAGGGAGGCAAACAGCTACAGGTCTTATAGCAAAGAATGAGTTTAATTTTAAAGTCAGTTTTGTGGCAGTGGCTCCTAATGGTGCAAGAATATGTATCAAAAAGATGCTTAATTGCAGGATAGAGATGTAAAAGAGAGATAGAAATATCCTGATCATGTTCTCTGGAAAATTATGAATATAGGGGTTCATGAAAGCTGCAAGCAAGATTTTGTATCTCCCAACTCTTTGATGTTAGATGACACTGTGGAGTTGGAAAAAGTGGAGCAGATAGCATCGGCTGAGAAACAAGTTAGTTGACTAATCTGGGGAGGGTAAAGGCCGGAGAAGATCAAAATGTCTCAGAATAAAGGGAACTTGGACTGCTGAAAATAAAAGAATTAGTGATAGTGAAGTGGGTGGTATATAAATGCTATGAAAATTGATTTAATAATGTTGAGTGTTCAAAAGACTGTCATATGATTAACAAATAATATTTTAATTGTTAGCTTATTGGTGATGATTATTTACTTAGCAAACTTCCCTCTTTACTCTCCCAGTGGGGTAAAGAAAGAGACCTGTGGGGAGAGCAAAGTTGAGAACGGAAGAGATAATTGTTCCTGATTAAACCAGGAAGCTGAAGGACAGAGGAAACTTTTCCAGTTTTGGGTTGTTTCAGGTGGCATCCCATTATCTTGGTAGTCTGCTGACATGCTCGGTGGATGGCTTGGAGGGTCGTCTTTTGCTTCTGGCATAGACTAAGAAATAATTTAGTGCAGAGCATTCGATTTGAAGTCTTTTCCAGGTTAGTTTACTGGCTCTGAAATAAAGTTGATTTGTGTTCTTTTGCATATTTGAAATTTTGGGATTGTTTTGTGATTGTGGTGTTGCTTGAGCCATCTCACCATGCTGGGGAGATAGCTCTTAGAGAGAAGCCGTGGCGGAAAGACGTTAGATATGACCCAGGGCACACAGATGTGTGTGGTGCAGCTCAGCTGGCAGCCTGGAGCTGCTTCTGTGAGTGCAGGCAGGAGTTTCTACAGTAACACTGCTGCTGTCGGCATCGCCTTTCTGCTGCTGGCAGGGCAAACAGAGACACACGTATATTGGGTGCAAGTGGGACAGCATCCCCCCACAGGGCATAATGAGGACAGCCTGGCTAACTGGAGGTAATTAATATAAGAGGCAGTGTATCTCTGCTTCTCTGCTTGCAAGCAGCTTGACACAACCTTTGCCTCAGGTGTCACATCTTCATGACGGAGTTGAAGCTTGCAAGCCAGGAGGAAGTCCCGTTTCATGTGTCAGTGTTCACACGGTGATATGTGACAGTGTGGCACTGAGCCTGTGTGCTTTATTTTTAAGGCTGAAACACAAGACTTAAAAAAATATACACTTCAAAAAAATTAATGTGGAAATTTCACAGCTAAGTCATGCATATCAGAAAATGCAGTTTTGAAGGATGTATTTCAGAAACCATCAGGGAAATTTGGGACGTCTGTGGTTGTGCAGTCCTGTACTGTTCGTGGGGATGGAAACTGTTTTCATAGGTACATGAAACTTCTTTAATGCAATGCTGCATGATCTAATTATATCTTTCTTGGAAGACTGCTAAACACGTGTCCTCTGGCTCACATGCTCTCTTCTTTCGCTCTCCCCACTCCCCTCTGTCTCCATGTTCCCAAAGCCTTTGGCTTTTTGGTGGTAGTCAGAAGTAGTTTATTTTCTCTATTTTTCAAATAGCACTTTGCACAGGTGGTCAGTCATGTCTGTAGTTAAAGCAAACTGACAACTTCTGTGTATATGACCTTGTGTTCATTGTTCACAAGTGAGTTTCCTGGGCTGCAGCTTTCCCTACCAGCTGTCTGGTGTGGTCATAAATGGTTTACTGGTTTCTGAGAAGGAAAAGTGCAGAAAATGTTGTTCCCACTTTTAGAAAAATGAATTGAATAAGAAGCTGAACAAAACAAACCCTCAAGTTTTTTTGGGTTAGCAAGCTCCAGTGTATGGGAATAGGGGCTCCATGTTTGTTGGGAATGGAAAGAAAGCAGATGTTGAGCAAAAGGTGATATTCTGGTACCTACAGAGTATTTCTATCTCTCTTTTACATCTCTATCCTGCAATTAAGCATCTACTCTTTTGCTACCTGAGTAGAAGTTCTTGAAAACTTAGATGGCTATAAACCTCTCAAAATACCAAGGAGCTTTTTGCTCACTAGAAATTTGTTTTAGAATGACTTATCTTTAAGAGGTCCTAAGCACTCAGGCACTGGTTGAAGATTTTCAGCAAAAGCATCCACTTATGATAAAGCTGAAGAAAGTTAGAGTCTCTCGGTACTTGGAGGTCTCACATCATACAGAGAGGAAGGATCTACAAAGTCAGGTGCTGCCTGTGTCGTGGATTGAGGCATTCCAGTGTAAGTGCTGTAGGCTTCTTTGAGTGGCTGTTCAAAGAAAACTAACAACAAAACCTCTTGATAGCAGGCTTGTGGTTTTTTTTAATTTTGTTCTTTTTAATGACTTTTCTTTTTTCCAGGTAGCTCCAGTTGTGTCCAATAAAAATGTAAGGAAAGATATACTTTGGACATGTTTGGTTCTGATTGTAGCTGGCCAAAGAGGAAATAATTCAGTTTTGTACCTTCTTCTTAAGTCTTCCAGAATTATTTGGTTTATTTTTTTACTCTTAATATTTCTTTTAATGTTTGCTAGATTTTGAACTGTGGCCTTCTGGATACTTCCACCCCACTCTTTGTACTGGTGGTCAAAAAATACCAGGTGTTCTCAAGAACACTTTATTGACACTTAAAATACAGATCAGGGAGTGCTTTGCCCAGCTGTGATCTCAAAAGAGAGGCATCCTTACTCTGAACCTTGAAGATTAAATAGTTTAAATGCTCTGTTGTTGCTATGGCTGAGAGGGAGATACAGAAACATCTGTGGCAGTAAAACCACCTCAACTTCAAGTGTTGCAATTGGACTGGCACATCCCTCTGGGAGGCTTCTCCTGCAGTCTCTTCAGTGTGGTTTAATTGTACAGTTATTTTCTATAGCGTTGAGCATCATACCATTATCTGGAACTTGTACAGTTTCTTTAACATTAAAAATGCAGCCAGAGTGTCGTCTTTGGCTGGGGGATGAGAAGGAGAGGAGAGAAGGATTGTCCTATAGCAGCCTGGAGACAAATCTTGGTACAGTGGTCTCTGGTGGCTGTAACTATGAGTACTACTTGGATAGTTTAGTACTGGGAAAAGGCATTAGTGGTAGATATCTCATGGTAGAAGTACTGACTATTTTGCTTTGCTTTCTTTGTGTGTGTATGTGTTTGGTCTGCTGACTTGGAGCTTTTCCTCCAGGAATAAGTACCTGGAGACTGGTTTGTTTTTTGCTACATAGATTGTGTGAAAAGTATAACTTTATTTTTTTAATTATCTTATTATTTTTAAAAACAACTTTGTGGTTTGTGGGGTTTTTTTAAACTGTCTAAGAATCTGAAGGCATCAAAAATTTAAACTCTCTCTAAATTAGGTATTTATATAGAAGATGGATTCTAGTGCTGTGCAGCAAAAATTGACAGGCTTGGGTTATAAAAAGATGAAACAGGAAGAAGAGGAACAAAGAAAGATGAGACCCAACACTCACAGACCTCAGTGACAAATGACAGATTCTTATTTTCATTTACTGGTCTTCAAATCACCATCTAATGCCCAGAGGAGCTTGTGGCTTTTCCCCAGAAGGCATTTGGGGCTGCCGTGACACATGTGATGTATATAGAGACTGGAAATCTCACAGTGGGACTTTTTCTCTGGGGATTGAGAGGCCACATATGGTGTGTGGGGCACATTACATGCCTCAGGACAGAGCCTGTGAAGCCAACGCAGCAGCTGGGTGCTGCCTGACTAGGGAAGGACCAAGAGTGCAGCTTCATGCCTGGCTTAGGGTCTTCCAGGTTGTGGGGGACCCTCTGATTTTCTCATGCTGAAACCAACAGAGACAGCAGTCAGAGCAGAGCTATAATCCACCTGCAGACTGTTTGGGGAAGGGTCTCTGTGCTTTCAGCAGCGATCTGGGCTTCGGTCATTAGAAACGGACTGCGAACAAATGAGAGGTCCAGCGGGAGGAGAGGGTGTACATGTCCAGCTCCCCTTCTGTGGGATCTTTTGTGCCAGGCTCTAGCCAAGCATTGAACCAGAGCATCTCTCCTCTCATCTCTTTGCTCTTTTAAGGGACAGAAAGGTCTGCCTTGGACTTTTCTGAGCAATCAAGGTGAAGGTAGAACAAACCAAATCCTTGGTAGGCATCTTATGACCTTTTACAGCAGGTATTCAGTGTGCTTAGATGCCACAGACAGCATGACAGCCTCTGGAGGATGGCAGGAGCCCTTAATTGAGACAGCTTGTGTTTCTAGCAATAACTAGAAGTGGACTTCACTTTTGCAACTTTTATAACTTCAGTGCAAATTCTGACTCAATCATGAGGGGCATGAGCCTCGTCCAGATTTTCACCCCTTGTAAAGAAGTTACAGGATGATTACTTTTTGGATGTTACCTTTTTCCAGATATCTTCCTAAGCATTTCATGTTCAAATAGTCCTCCATCTTGATGTGAAGCATAGTGACTCACAGCATGGGTGGTGACTCATCGATATCAATTAAACATCAGGATCTCAAAGGTGTGACTCCTTAAACTTTCACAAAAAAGTGCTGTCACAACACAAAAAAAAAACTCTACTTCCAATATATTGCACATCTGCATATGTACCAAATTCTGCACATTGCTGTACTGCTATGAAAAAAAGCTCTTTTCTTTCAATCTTCCCTTTCCACTAGCATGTTTTATGTACAGTTATTTTTTCTTTCAGCATAACAATACAGTCCTATCGGTTTAGCAAGTTGCTTTATTAGATCTCTTGCATTAGGAGGGTGGATGGAGGACAGGGAGAGACAAAACCCAGGAACACAAAGAGAAATTCCAGAGAACACTGTAAATCTAGCAGCATCCTTCATTCAGGCTGGGTGCTGCTGATTCCTAGGGTGGACAGCACGGGATTCAGCCACAGCAGTTACAGGATTTAATGGTCTCCCAGCTTGTAACAGATTAATCTACCTTTTGTAAGAGGCAGTAGAGGATTACTGTCTAGTCTCTAGCCAAAACAGTCTCCCAGTGCAGGTTTACTTGGAGTGCTGCTTGAACTGTCCTCAGCATGGCCCAGCCCCGTGTTTTGTTCTGCAGAGACATGGAAACTTGTCACTCCTTTCTCTGTAGGAGCAAATCTGAGTGTTGTGTTTGCAGAATGAAACTATCAGAACTTAGAGCAGGACCTGCCATGGCTCAAGGTACAGCCATGCCATGTAGGCATGTGTCAAATATGCTTTGCTTTGCTGAGCCAGGTGTGTGTAAGGAGAGAGGCAGCCTTGCTGCTGTGTAATGGTTCCTGCTTTATTTCTAGCTCTTCAAAGCTGAGGCTGCAGTTCTCTGCCTTTAGATTTTCCATGGGGAAGAGAAGAGCAGCACAGGTCTCTGGCAAAATTCCTACACTTCCAGCATGACAAAGCCTTGCTGGTTTGCTCTGCTACTGTGTTAAGATGGGTGGGGATGATACACTACCTATTAAATATGTATTTTGTCCTATTAATGTCATCTTCACCTGAGGTGGCTTTTGATTGCCGCATCCATTTTGCTTTTGTGCCCTCTCCTTATCTTATTCTGCTGTTGCTTCATGAGTTGCATGCCCTGGTGGCACCCACCAGTGTCCTGATGAATTTATTTTGGATGACTGCTTCACGGCAACACCTCTCTGGTTTGTGACAGCTGCCAGAGGACAAACCAGGGTATGCTTGAGCTCTGAGCAAGTAATCTGGGGTCACGACAGTTTCTCTGGAAGTTTGTGCTAAAGCAACTGTTGAAATATTTCACCATTTCTCTCTTCATGAGTTCTGGGAGTTTTGGAGAGTGAGAGATTTGGGGAAGGTCAGGGGCTGCCTGTGTCTGTCAGCACCCATGCTAGGCTGGCCTTGTGGGCTTGGGGGACCAGCTCTGGTTTTTGCTGGCCTGCAGAGCGAATGCTTAACCGAGGGCAGGAAAGGGCCACATGCAGGGTTTGCAAGGAAATACGTGTTTTCATTTTCAGAGCAGCTGGAGAGTTGGGCAATAGCCATAAAAACAAACAAATGATGACTCGCAGATAAGTTATCAAAAGGAGTGGGTGTGTTTTAGGCACTACTGAAGGACATGCTGATAGATTGACTTTGCTTCTGCTTTTAAACTCTTACTCTGTGTGCCAAAGTGCTTTGACATCTGTTGTCGTGTCCTGAAACTTCACAACAGCCCTTCATGATGTTTTGGCTCTTCCAACCATGAACCTTTACCTATGTGTAATCTGGAGCTGCATGTTCTCTGCCTGGGGCTTGTACAAGGGCTGGCTCTCATTGACTAGCAGCAGTGAGCTGTGAAAATGCAAAGGCATGATGGTAGCTACTTTTTCCTTTTGCACTTGGATGACATCACTGTCCATCTGATAGCAATAAAATTAAAAATTAACAACTTGTAGAGGTTGTTTTTTCAAAAGTGTTCTTGTATAAATATGACTTTATAAACTTAATTTGTTCCCTACAGACAAAAATGATCTCTCTATTTTTGAGCGGCATATACACTTTCTGGATTGTGAAAATAAATCCAGAGCATTTGAAAGCCTGCCTGGAGCTCAGATGTACCTCCTGAATTTTGTTTTGGTTGTGGCTTGTCGGGGCAGATGTTCTTCTTTGCTAACTGGAGATTGGTTCTATAATTACAAATATTAGGAATTGCATTTCCCCCACTTGATAAATACTTCTAAAGAGTCAACATATTTGGAGAGCAGTTCTCAATTACTTGCTGAGCTGTTTGCTGCAAGTAATTCATAGCAATTTGGTGGAAAAAGTACTTGCTCATGCTACTTTGTTTTGGTTCTTTAGTGGCTTCAATCTGTAGGTTGAAGGATCAGAAATGTATGTCCCAACTTCTACAAGTCAGCACAGTAAGGAACTCAGAAATACATTTAACCTAAAACAAAAAGCCTGAGTCTGAAAGCTGGCCTGTCTCTTTTGGCCACAGAAGTGCTATTCTTCTTGGTGAGATGGTATATATTGTAGGGAGGACATCTCCTGTGATGTTGAACCAGAGGGCTGAGTCAGAGCTAGCCTTATTTGTGCTCTATGTCACGGAAATCCTTAAAAGTACAGTGCATTTAATTGAACTCTTTTGAGGGAAGCTTTCTTTTGAAGTTGCACCTGACATTTAAAAATAAATTGCATACTTCTACTTTGGTTTTGGCCATGAAACTTCGGTTACTGCTGTCAGAAGGGCTGCTACTATTACATTACACATGAACAGCCATTTATTCTGCAAAGTTTCAGTTCTGGAGTATCTGCCTCTTCAAAGTTAGCTGTACTTATTTTACATGAAATGTGCATGGTTCCCATTAGCATCAATATTTGAGCACTTCACAAACCACGAACAAACATATCTTCCTACATTTATTCAAGGGTATAATAGTACTATCCACACTTTACACATAAGAGAGATTAAGTATGAGGGCAATGCAATGAGGATGCTGGGCTAAAGCCAGGAATGCAGCCTGAGTCTCCTGAGGCTCCGTCTAATGCCTTAGAGGCAAATGTCTTGGAGTTTAGGGAAGCCTTAGTAGAAACCTGGCTGTTCCCATCTTTCTTGTGGGAATAAGGCAGTGCCCTAATGGCAGTGTGCCTGAAATACTCCATTTGCTCTTCTGAAAGGGTAATTTCAGTATCTGGGATAGCTTTAGTGTGGAGGTTCAGCCCCTCTCTGATCTCTGAGCTGTGAAATGTCACTGTGGGAGCTGCTATCCCGTGGGGTTGTGTGGCTGCGCTGGGCTGTCTGGCTCCAGGCCAGGCCTGATGAGTGATGCTGTTAGTCTTCCTTTTCTACCACCTGGGCAAGGGACATGCTTTTCTGAAAGCAAAGGTCTCTTGATGCTTTGTCCATGGGAGCTTGAAGCTAAGGGACATCAGGGGTCTGTGGCAAAGCAGCTGCTTTTCCCTGTGTTTCTGCACAGCCCTGAGGAGGTCAATAGGAGAACTAGCTCTTAAATTGGCAGGCTTGCTCCTGGTGGGCTTCACGGGGCTCTGGTAGTAGATGTCTGGGGCTGCTATGATGGGATGCTCAGCTACATCAGTACTGCCAATGTCTGAGCTCATGTGGCCTTGAGACGGGGGGACTTAAGTGTTGGATATTGTAATTTTGTAATTAAGGGCCTGATAAAACTCACTGAAGAAAACAAGTCTTTAATTTGCTTCTTGGGATCTGGGTTTTAAGTTGAGGGGGAAAGCTCTTCTCTGCCACTTCCATGCACACTCACACTAGGACTGAAGTTTGAAAGCTCTACACCAATATTAGTATGTTTAAATGCATCTGAGAATAACTGTTTTATTTCATTTTATCTGTCTTTTTTTTTCTTCCAGTGGGATCTTGTTTGTGATTCTGCCTGGAAAGTCCACATTGCTAGATTCTCCCTGCTGGTAGGATTAATCTTTGGCCACTTAATAACAGGATGTATAGCTGACTGGTAAGTGAAAAATCTTTTAATGCAATGTAACTATAGATAAGCAACAATAAAATATTAACTGTTGTTTCAATTTTCTTCTGCTTTATATTCATGAAGAACCTTCACATAATGATTTTTCAGGTTCTGAAAGAAGCGTGATGAATAAATAGTTTAAAACTGTGTGCTAATGTCTTGAACTGAGTAATTTATATTAAGGTAAATAACATGAAAATAAACTATTTGATAGTAGACTTAGTTATTTCCTGCTGACACAATTTATTACAGCTGTAATGCTAGTGCAGAATTAATTATTTTCTAATTATGTAACTGAAGCCTTTGGTTTAGGGTTTTATTTATTTTTCTAAACTAAGAGATAGAGCCAAAAGAAATTGGAAACCACGTTGATTTGACTGAATACAAGAGTAGTGTAATGTCAGCTTTGTGCTTACACAGTATCTTTCGGGGCGGGTAGAAGGCTGTTTTTTGCAAACATTTCCATTGTTCTATTTTTAAAGTTATTGTTAAGCAAACATTTCAATGCAGTGTTAAGGAATCACTGACGTGCTGTTAATATTGGGGTATTAAGTTCAAAAGCATCGAGTGCAATTCCTTACGTTGCAGTGGTGAAGACATTATTGGAAAACTCGGTTATTCTGGGAGTTCAGCTTTTATTTAAAAGTGGGTCTGATAGTGCAAAAGAGGGAGAAAAAAATTAAAGGCATGACTCAAGTCATTCCAATGGAAACGCAGTATCTGAAACAATAGCTCTGCAGTGCTGTCCCAGTAATTTCAGTGGCTTTCAGCTCAGTTGCCAATGTTGGTGCTTTAAATGGCCCCAAGTTAACTCTTTTGCCATTCATTAAAAGAGGAAAGGAAGAAGAGTTGCCTACTAGAGAAAACTTAAAAAGCCTCAGCAACTCACCAGTCAGTTGGGAGAGAAAAGGCCCCCTGAAGCTGTGCAGTAATTTGGCAAAATTGTGTCTTAATTCTTGAATAGTTGCTAAAAGTTTTTAGGCAAATGAGAAATCATGACTTTTCAGTGAAGTATGGAACATGTGTCATGAAATACACTTGAATTTTATTAAAATACTAAAGTAAAACAGGGCTCTGACATACGTGTAGAAAGTATAGTGGGGAAATAAATGATCTTACTTGGTTTGCCTAAAAAGGAATCAGTGTGGAGAAAGCAGACGTATTCCCAAGTTAGGGAAATGCTGCTGTAATTGACAAATAAGTCACAAACAAGTGAACAGCTTATTGCCCAGGGCACTAGCTCCAAGAGAGACATGCAGTATGCAGATTTAGTAGTTCTCTGCCACCAAAAGAGGGAGCATCTTGCTCTTCCGTGCATTTCTGTCCCCAGTGTGTACTTTGTGCCACCACATGCACTTGTTGGACCCCTCTGCAAGCTGCTTAGCTGAGCTAATATAGCATAAAATTACCCTGATACAAAAAGTAGGTCTGATTTGGTTTGGTTTGTTGGGTTCTTTTTGTGAGCTTCAGAGACACTAAGGAGAATCTGTTTTCCAGCTGTGCTGCAAAGGAGAAGTGTAACTTGGTGGCTGGAGGGACAAGTGGAACCCCTTGCTGTTTTGTGGATGACCAGACAGGATGTGGTTTGCTGCCACCAAAGCCAGTCCTTGTGTTCCTCTTCATTCCTCGTCCTTGCTATCTGATGGAACTGATCCAGCAGGAGTTCTGTGCTGGATAGTCTTTGTGTCCATAGGACTTGGTGTTGGTAAAAGAAGGCTGAAGCGGGCTTTACTTAGCTATTTAATCACAACTTGAGTTTCTTCTGAAAAATATGTCAGTCCCAAGCAAGAGCAGGGAAGATTAAAGAGAATAATATATAAAAGCACTACAAAACTTCAAAATCTGTTTTCACTTATATTCCACTGTCCAGTTTAGATAATTAGAAGACGCTTTGGATTTTTTTTTACTGTTAGGGTTTGGGGCTTTGCTTTCCCTTTTTGAAAGAAAGCTTTTAAAGCTGTACGTGGCAAAGGCATAGAGTGTATTAAGGTCATTTGCTAAGTAAATGAGTGGTCTACATTCAAAATACAATAGGTGTGCATGCTTGGATATCTCTGAGTGGGTAGCTCTATGTGGAATATCTATAGGAAGAAGGCCTTTAAACACATTTGGCTGGGTGTAGATTGACTCTGTCCAGTGCCTGGATAAGTCACTTGTTCAACAGACAGAGCATTGCTGGTGTTTTTTCAAGCTCTGGACAGAGGCTGTTGAGGTCTCTGTAGAAGGTTTCCTTCTGGAGCAGGTGGAATTGGTGTTCATGTAGTGTTGAGACACTAGGTCTCTGCTTCTGCCCAGCACTGATGCTGCTTTGTACCTACTCAGGTGCTTTATAGAGCCTTTGTGTTGTGCCAATTCAAGTCCCAAAACCACAAAGAACAGCATGGGAAGAGCTATTTGATCAGCAGCAAGAGCAAAGCTTAGGCAGGGTGGCAGGATACATGCGTAGGAGCATGGGAAAAGCAGATCTTGCTCTCAAAGCCTTTCACTTCCCCCTGTGGTGCAACCCTGACTACGTTAGGAGTATCTTTTTGATGCATCTGCATATCACACTGTGTGGATTGCAGATTCTTCAAAAGCCTGAGGCTGTTTCTATCCCTAGTTATTTACCTGTGCAGGCAGCATTTAGCATTTGATCTAGATAATAGTATGTGGTGTATGCTGAGACTTGTGTGGCACAGAAATCTCTCTCTGGAATAGTTTGGATGGCAATAGATAGCATCCCAGGGCTGTTTTACTAGGTAGCTTTTGTATGGTTTAATTTCTTCCCATGTACTGTTAGTCAGATAACTCTGTGTACATATAAAAGGCTTTTTTGAGACTCATAAGACATCCTGTCAAAACGCTACTGGATCACCAAATATACAGCTGATGACGGCCCTGGAGTTTTGATTTTTGAGGAGTGTGCTGTGTGCCTTGGTGAGGAAGGAAAACTAGTTTTGTGACTGGGAGGAGCTGTTGCTGATGCCCAGAGAGCTTACTTGGCCTCAGCTGGCTTTCACAGGCTCAGGAGGGTCTTGGATTCCTGATTCTTCCATAGCAGCAACCATTCATTTACATAACTTACATAAGGTTGGGAGAAATATTATGTCCTAATGGTGGATAACGTCAAAGAGAGTGGGAGAAGGGGAAGAGGAGAACTGATGTAGGCTAAGCATGTCATTTTAATCAACATCAGGGAATGGCACGTCAGGCTTGTGATAAAAATTAAGTTCCTAATTCTGAGTGTTTGTGTAATGACTTTCATCTACAAAACACTTCCACAAATGCTAATTAATATGAATTGCAGCTTGGTCATTATGAAAATAGGGCTGAAAAAGTCTACACAGATCACTGATAACACAAAGGTCATAGTTTTTTCTGTATTCATGGCTCCGTATGAGGTACTTCCCCTCCCTGCCCAAGTGCTTTGTGTTCCATAAATATAAAATCTGAAGCACGCACAGCAGTAACTGCCCCACTGTCCAGTGTGTTCCCAGTACATTGCATATCATGAGGCAGTGATTGTGTCTTTTCACCATGAGCTCCACGGCTGCCCATCTTCCGGTGAGCTGGGTTTGTGTGCTGGTTGAAATCAGCCTGATTTGGCCTTACTGTCTTCGGCTTGCACGTTGTTATTTTCTGTTTTAAAAATATTGAATGGCTAATGCCAACAAGTTAAATCTCTGAGGTGCCCCACAAGTGATGCTGCAGCTGAAAAGAAATAGTAAACCTGTCCTCATGCAGAGAGCCTTGATTTCACATTCTTAGGTGTGACTTTGAAAGAGCATGAATGATGATATTTTCTCAAAACCATGGTTCTTTACCTGGTGTGCACGCAATTGATCTGAATTTAGCACACAGAGACGAGTTATTGTTTATGACAGACTTGCGCAAGTCTGGCTGCTGGAATAAAGCCAGCACAACAGAAAGAAAAGTAACAGCGATTATATATGAAATCTAATCACTACATTCACACCCTAAAGAGCCTATTGGTTGCATTATCATTTTAGCATATAACAAGCAACGCTCGGCTAAAGGACACTTTATCCAACATTCTCGTGGTACGTGTTGAAACAAGACTCAACTAATTATGCAGGCTTCAAAGTGTCTAAAGCTGCAAGGTCAGTGGTCTGTGTAGTTCCTGACTAGGTGTTTTGCAAGTCACTCTTGTTAGAGGAGCCGACTGACCTAAAACTGAAAGGATTTACATATCTTTAGGTTAGCAATTGCCCACAGGATTAATCCCTTTTAATAATGACTACAGTGACACACATAGTGGTGCATTCTTCCAGTTGCCAAAAATGTAAAAAAATATAATGATGTCTCTCCTTTTCGCCTCTTAACCCTATATTTTATAGATCTCCTTCCATTTTAAGTAAAGCAAAATTGAAAGTTGTAATTTTGAATGCATATATGTAACATACTTTATAGCTGCTGCTAACAATCTGCTGAAATAATCAAATAGAAGCACTTCAGCATGTGAAAGTGGACTAAGTTGTGAGATTTAAATGTTCTTTATTGTGCTGACATTCAACCTGATGGGTGGCTTGCAGCTGCCAGACTGCTTTGAATGGGTCTGTGAAATCTGCCTACAAAAAGCAAGTTCATATATTCTTTGTGGAAGTGGCATATGGAGCTGACTAAAAGCGATCCTCAGTTCCCCTGGAAAACTTGTGGGAGTTGACAAGCTGAAAATTTTTGGAAGTCTCATCATAATGATCCAATTCTTGCTTAAAAATAGCAGTGTTTTCTGGTATTTCGTATAGTTCTCCTTGCACGGAAAGGAGGGGGAAGGGAAATTATAAACACTAAGCATATGAGTAAGAGATGTAAAAATCTCATGTTCCTTTGACATAAAAGAGCCAAAATCTGCAGTGAGTGCCCTTACTTTTGGTGGTAGCTTAATTTTTTCTCCTCATTGGCACTGCACCAAGACACACACAACTACAGATTGCAGCTGCGAAGCGGGGCAGCAAATCTCTGCACCCACATTGCCAGTAATCATTTTTGGAGTTGTTCCTTCCTCACCCTCCAGTCAGGCTGGTGTTGCAGGTCTCTGCAGGAGAGACTTGGAGCTCACAGTTTTCCTGTGAGGGTTACTATCGGCTCTCTAAGCCTCAGTGAAGTGACATGAGTCCTGTTTTGTGCTTAGTCCTTGTTTATTAGGCTTGCCCTTGTCAACAAGGCCAAGAAATGCGGTTTTTTGAGCCAGCTCCTCTTGCAGATGAGGCTGAAAAGCACATGTCTGTTGGGAAGAGAGGACCTCTGCAGTAAATTTTGTGGCTGTATGCTATAGAGAAGTAATAATAATATAACATTCCATATAACATCATACACTCTCCAGTGTTACTACAGAAAGCCCTGAGAAGTTGCTTGTAGTCTCCAAGGGGGTTGTTTATGGCCTTATGGTAGTTCCTAGATGTTTCCTTGTTCATCTTCAGTGTTTTGAAAATGATGGTTAAACCAAGCAGTAATACCATGTGCTGTCTCTGCTTAATCCCATCTGAAATGAATTCATCAATGAAAAGCTATCTTGAGGAATCTTGGGTTTTAGTAAGCAGAAAAAAATGAGAAGAATGGAATAAGCATTTTAAATGGGTGGCAATATTTGAAGTCATTGCATAACTTGTTCCCCTCTCTGCCAGTTGTAATGATCTAGCGTTATGTCTTCCTGGCTTTTAACACAGTTTCTCCATACTTCTTATTTTTAGGGTTGGTCGACGGCCTGTGCTGCTCTTCTCTGTCATATTCATCTTGATATTTGGACTGACTGTGGCACTCTCAGTGAACGTGACCATGTTCAGCACACTCAGGTTTTTTGAGGGGTTTTGCCTGGCTGGAATAGTCCTCTCCCTATACGCACTGCGTGAGTATGCCTTCATCACCCATCCAAATGTGTCTTTATCAAGTACATGGTTTGCTGTTCTCTGGCTTCCTACTTTCATCCAAACAGATCAAACCAGAATCATATGGACTGAAAAAGCTTTAGCCTAAATTTTGGTAAGAAGGTAGGGATTTTGTAGCTGTCTCTTTAGGTTGCTACAGAGCAGTCTGTGAAGCTGTTTAGAGAGCTCATTTTTAGAGAGTTATAAGTTGGTTTGGGTTTGCTTGTTGTTATTTAAACCTGGAAGTCATCTGTGTCATAGCCATAATGTGTGGAGTGGATTTTACCTTGCAATATTGAGCTCAGTAGGAGACTCCCCAGTTTTGCTTGCCTCAAGCAGGATGCATTCTGGCACTTTTTCAAAAATTCCTCTGTTACTTGCAGCAAGAGATCCTGTGTCCCTGAAAAAATATGTGAGAAGAGCCTGAAGTACTTTTATAAAAAGAGGTTTTTTTGTTGTTATTATTGTGGTGGTGATGTTTTTGTCTGTTTGACTGGGGAAAAAAAATAACCGAGAGAAACCTGAGAGAAAGCTTGTAAGAAATCTCTACACACTCATATCTGGGGTGACTGTAGCCAGAACATTAGAAACTCCCTTTTGGAGGCCTTGCCTTCAGAGAGTACATGTGTAATACGTAATCTTTGTCCTTTGGACATGCTCTAGAGACCTCTACTGCTGCTTCCTTGGCTTTTTGTAATTATAAGGTAGTACTGCACCAGCTGAGGAAAACAAAATTTCCCCTTCTTTATAATGGCTCTGGAAAAGTATTATCTAACCATATCCTGGAAGCTGCTGTGCAGATCTTCATGGATTTTTATTTACTTCCTATCACAGATGGTATCTAACCCATCAAGACTTAGCACACTTGTTACTTTTCATGGAGTCTTTCGTAGTATTGAGTTCCACAGTTTTTGTTTTGTTTTTGGTCTGTGTCAAGAGGAAAGAAACCCAACTAGAGTGTACAGGAGTTTATTTTGTATTGCAGTTTTTCATTATGGCTGATATGGTACCCAAGATACACTTCGTTTTTTTCTTCTCTTGCTTTTGGTCATGTAAACTCTAGTGTGAGTTTTTCACCAAAAAAACCCCACCAAAACTACCGCTGGAGTCATTACACTTTTATTGGGAAGTGTTTAATCTGTGTGGTTCCCATGGGAGGGGCTTCAGCCATTACCAG
The DNA here is from genome assembly GCF_963082525.1 of Nesoenas mayeri. Taxonomy (NCBI): domain Eukaryota; kingdom Metazoa; phylum Chordata; class Aves; order Columbiformes; family Columbidae; genus Nesoenas; species Nesoenas mayeri. The sequence continues at coordinate 89,913,280 of NC_137543.1, read as the reverse complement.
TATGACATTCAGCTGGAAATTAGGTTTATTGGGATTTTTCCCAGCCCAGCGCAGTATGCTAGTTTTTCTTGGTTGGTGGGGCTTTTTAACTTTTAAGAGAGTCATTGCAACTGAAGATTTTAACAGGGAAATACTATCTAACTAAACGTTTCATTATGGACCTTGTGAGATCAGAGCGAGAGAGTATCTGTGTCACCTTACACCAGAAAATAGCTGCCAGCCAAGGCTTTAATTCAGCAAATGGGAGAACCTGGTTAGTTTGTGCTCTTCTTGATCCAGAGCAAGGATTTGAGTCTGATTTCCAGGTGTGCAGCCCCTATGATTCAAGTGTTTGCTACAACCACTGCTGACTTGATTGACAATACATTAATTGGGTAGGTGTTAGGAGAGATCTGGGTGAAATTAGTTGCAGCCTGAACATCAGTGTACTTCTGTGGAAGTAAGAAAATGTGAAAGATGCAGCACCTGCACCTCTGGTAAATCTTTTGACCTTCTGGCTGAGGAGGTGAGGGGAGTGGATTTTTCTGCATTAAATATTTTCCATTAAACAAACAAACAAACAAACAAAAAAAAAAAAAAAAGTTGTCATCTCGGTGTAGAGTAGTGGGAGAGGCTTAATCCCTAAAGTCTTAAGAGAGTGGGAAGAATGGGGTTTTTTTGTTTTGGGTTTTAGTATTCATAATCTGTTAGGCTTCCTCTCAATTTAAATTTATTCTTTTTCCCCTTCTGATAGAGTCCATAGCATGCTGTTGCACTCCTTTGTGCATTCATCTTTTGCTTCATAGCCCCTCTTCCCTTTCTCTTAATGGTCTTGATTTCTTCCCCTGGAGGTTTGTTGCCCCTGAATTCCCTGCTGGCTGCCCTAAGCAGAACAATACAAAGTGGAAAGTTTGCTCTGCAAGCCACAGTCATTAGCTGAGGCTTTCGAAGCTACTGCGCAGAAGCAGGTTGTATAGGCTTGCATAGCCTGCAAAGGTAATTAGCCTGCCACAGGGATCCTTTTACACTGTGGTGAGCTTGCTAGTTGTGCTTGGATTTATGGCCTGCCTAGGGGAAATGGTAAATAACAGTCCTGGGAGTGGGAAGAGCACTGAAGTGCTGTCTGTAAAACGCAGAGCTGCCAATGTTCAGTTGCCCTCTCCATTCAGACTGCACTCTTCTTTATAGCCTAATGCGGTTTCCTACCTGTCTGCCCCGAGGTTCAAAGTGAGTCACGGGACAAGCCTTGTCATCTGTGGAGGTTCAACCCTCAGCCCAAACCACCTGTGTTCCTCTGTAGGCTTTCTTCAGTGTTGTAGTGAGCTGGCTTCTTGTGGCATCGAAGTACAGCCTCTTGCCTGGAGCTGCTTGGGACTTGTCTAAAGAAACTGCTTTTGGATGTTGATTTGTTAAACTGAAAAGTTTTCCTGCAGCTGCTGTAGTTTTGTTTGAAAAAGATGTCTCAGGTGAAATTTCTAGTGAACCTTCAGGAAGAGACAGGCATTGTACAGGTGATGGTGCGTGCTATGAAGGAGAGAAGCAGAGGAGAAATGAAGCTGAGTCTTTCTCCTGAATGCTCTGGGTCATTGCATCATCTAAGAGAATGGAAGGCAGTTAATTCTTTTCTACTGAGCAAACACATGCAGCTTTGAAAGGCTTTTGTTTTGTGCTGATGTAGAGGTGAGGAGCTTCTACCGTCTTCCAGAAGTGGTTTCCTGCCCATTACCAAACTTCAATGGGTTCCTGTGCTCCTGAGCAACTGGTACACATATTGGCTGGTGAGGGACTAGGAAGGTCCTCAGGAGGGTGAAGTGACTCATGATGTGGCATGCTCAGCAGCCATCTGGTGCCAAAAGCTGGAGATGCCTGCTGTGATATGCTAGTTAGGTGCACTGCTATGTTTGCTGAACAGGTTTCTGTAGAAATGGGCTGTTCCTTGTTGGATGAGGGTGCTGGGAGCAGAGGCAAAAACTCACAGAGAGAGAAAAAATGTGGAGAGGTGCTAAGGAGCGCTGTAACTGCAATGGTTAGAAGGGGAAGTATGGCCTGTTCAGTTAAATGTAGAAAAGAAGATAGTTTGGGGGACTGGAGAAGGACAAGAGGTTGCTTACAAGAAAGCAGGGGATATTTTTTTTTTTTTTTCTTGAGGGTGCCTTTTTCTCAGTATTTGTTACTGCATGTACATCCAGGGAGAAAGGATGGGCATCCTGCACATGCTGGCTCAGCATGGTTGGATGCACACTGCTGTAACGGGCTGCCCAGCTGGAGATGAAGAGGTTTGAGTTTACCCATTGGGGTGGAAAGCCCTGCTGTTGTTCCTGTGAGGAGTTTGCTTCAGGCAGGCCAAGAGGGAGGGAAAGAGGTGGAGGAGCCCTTAGCAGGGACACGTGTGCCTGAGTAATGCCTCAGCCAGTGCATGTGGACTCATACTGCAGGTGAGGTGTGCCACTCTCACTGCAAACAGCTCTCCTTGCTGGTTGCAGCTTGTGTGGGACAAAGTACACTCGGCAAATGCCCAAGTCACGAGAGAAAGCAAATCTGATTATCTCAAGGGTGGGGAGAGTGTTGCTTCTGGGTCACTTTAGTCTCACTGGGGCATTGCCTCAGCCATGACCCCAGGACAGCCATTTCCTGCGTGCTCATGCAGAAAGCCAGCTGCTACTGCTGACTCAGCAAGGGTCTGTTCCTTAGTGCTTGCTTTCATGAGCTGGCCTGAGCTGATGCAAGAGCTTTTATGATGAGAGCAGGAGTTTCCCCTCCCTGTTCTTACCATCTCCTCTCATGTGCTGCTTCTGCCTAAGCTGAGCTGGTGACAGCATCTGCCTGAGCCTTCTGCAGGGGAAGCCACCTACTTTCCTGCCAGAGAAGACCAAGTGTGCTCTTGTCAGTGGGATGTGCCCTCTGGTCTTGTCCTCTCTTCCTTTGGGAGAAGTTCTACTGGGCATTGTGTTCCTCGTGTTGCCTGAGCCTGGGGGATAGGGTGGGAGTGTGACCCTGCACCATGCAGGACCAGTTAAATGCATGAAATGAAGCAAGGCTTCCCTTCCAGCTAATCATATCTGATGCTGCTTCTGTGTCCTCCCCAATGTGTCTGCTTTAGACACTTTCTGGAGTTGAAGATAGGATGGTGGTATTCATTAAACTATTTAAGGGGAAGGAGGGGACAGTAAGAGTTGCACTTTTCTGGCAAATGCTCCTGGCATGTTTACCTCCTATTAAAGTGCCATGTGCCATTGCTAATGACTGTACCTCAGCTCAGACAGTACAAGCCATGGGGCAGATTTCCACACGATTGCAGGCTGTTCAGCAGTTTCATGGGTGACTGAACTACGCATTACACTGCAAAATTAGAAAGTCTAGACTTGAATGAACCAGTAAATAGGCCCTGGAAATAGCTTTGCTGAAAGGGAGACAACGTCATCTCATGTTGGAGAAAGGAAGCAGGGATGCCCAGTAGTAGGATGAGTAGGTGGGTATTTTTTCTGTTACACATTTAGGAGAAACAAGGTAGATACTCTGTTGAAAATCATAGGTTGTGTTTCAAAAGACCTAAGATGCTTGGCAATGGTTTCCAGACTGGTTAAGATGTCCAGCTGTGATGTGTCTTTCTCAGTTATAGCTAGGTCAATCTAACCTGTTGTTCCTGTAAATTTCACAGGCACTGATCTGAGAGAGGATAGATGCGACTTCTTAAGATCGTGTTTTGTTTTGTTTGGTTTTTGTTTTAAACATGTATCCTGGAAAGCTTAACCAGCGTGCTAGAAAGCTCACTCCAGGCTGAAGAATGAGCAAGTGCCAAAACAGAGCATGGAGGTCTCTAGGTGTTGGGCTGTAGTGATGTCAGAGTTGCAAAATAATTTTGCTTCCAGTCAAGTGTCAAGAGAAAGGGTGAGACATCTCTCTTTCCCCAAAGCCCTTCCCCTACCTCTTCCCCTCCCTCCTAGAAGTATATAGGCTCTGAGATCCTGGAGTATCCCAAGTTCAGAATTCTCGCCTCCCTTGGAATTTGAATTGTCTAAACAATATAATTGCTTAATTTTTATTTTCCATTTTCCTCTCCTCACGATTCAGTAGCAAGCAAGGCCTCAGCTAGGTGAGGCACTAGAAAACAGGCTCTAAGGTTATTTTGTGTTATCTGAACTGGCTCAGTAAAGAACTCTGCAATGCATTCCCAAATCGGAGGATGTGAAAAACATCTGACGGCTTTCCAGTGCATTAACATGTGCTTTAGCTCTGCAGTAACGTGCAGTTCTCTCTGCTGACAGGTCTGTGATAAGATCAAGGTTGTTAAGCCACCTACCTTCTGTTTATGTAACCAGCCTTTCCTTGCTCCAAGTCACTTGATGCAGACCAAGTAGGAGTGCTCACAGGGGGGTCCCTGGAACAAAAATCTTACTGGATCACCCTAAAGTGACCATTAATTGTTAAATGCCAAATCTTCATTTAAAGAGCAGCCATAGGCTGGAAACAGCACCACTGCATTTTTAGTAGCTTTGTGTGCAAACTGTTTTTTTTTTTAAAAAAATAATAGAATGCAGTAGGAGCACTCCAGCTGCTCAAAGAAAAGGACTGTGCATGCCTTTTATCACACGCCTGAGGGCTCAATTTATGCAAGAGTGGAAAAGGTTATTGGAATTACAGTACTTTCCTTATAAGTATAAATCTTCCTTGTTCTACATTGCTTCCTCCAGTACAAATTGTGACTCCTCATATAATATGTTGGCTTCTTTCTTCCTCAGTACTTCCTCTGAATTTCCTTCCCTTTTCTAATAGTCAGACTGGATATGGGCTCTTCTAGGAACATGGTGTCTGCCATTAGGGCATGGGCCATCATCTTTGTTTCAACCCCTGCAAACTGTGTTCTGGAGCAGAGGTGCCCTTGAAGCATTGCTAAGGTGTTGTCTTGAATCCCGGAAATCATTTGAGGCAGCTTGTTTGAAAATAATTTATACAAAGAATTAAGGTATGCCAAAGGAGAATAAAAGGAGGCTCTTTCTAAAGCTCGTTGGGAGGTTAGAAGATGTTTGGTTAATGCAGAAATTGCAGCAGGATCTAATTTTAATCAGTTTTTTTCCATTTCAGTTGCTGAAAATCTTGTGTGTTACCAATGTGAAAAAAAGCCCAAGGAATTAATTTTATTTGAGGTACTTTTTGTATGACTGTCAATTGGAATGCAATTAAGATGCAATACTGCAATTGTTATACTTGTGGTGATGACGATCAGATAAGATTAGAGTACACTTGCAATTTCCCCAGCTCAAAACACAGCTTGCATTTATCATTTAGAATGTCTGTCTTCTAATTGTTCTAAGCCAGCTCCAGCAGTTTGAGTATGCTCAGTATGCGAAATCTTACCTTCTGTCACACAAATACTTGTAACTGTAACTGTTCAGGATTGAAATTATGTTTTTATGGATTTTTTTTTTTAACGTAAACAATGTCTAATAGACTCGTAGGTCTGCTCAACCCTGTTGTGCTGCCTAGAGCTCACTAATAATGAAAGGAAATGAGAGGGGCTTCTCTGTTCTCCTTCCAAACTCCTCTGCACTATCTCAGCTGCTCACACAACCATGGCTTCAAACCATAAGAGAGTGTTTAAGATGGGTGGATAGTTAAATCCAGAAAGTTACCTTGTTACCTTTTACTTGCTACTCTTTGACTCCTTTAAAGTGGTGTTAGAGCCCTACTGTAAAAGTAATGTGCATGTTCCCACTGCCTTTTTTTTAAAATATTATTATTTTTTTAATTTTTTTAAATATTATTGCAAGACAGCTGCTAAATGGCTTTTCCTTGCTATGTAGATCCAAGCTAGCGTTCAGTGTTGTGGAGGGTTGCTTGTAGCAAAAGCTTCACATAACGCATGTGTACACATCTGTGCAAGCCTTGTCCAATGTGATCGATGCTGCCATCAGGACATGGGTGGTCTGTATCTCTCTGCGTCCTTCAGCCCTGCTACCCTCCCCCCTGAGAGCAGGTCTCAGTAGTGCTGCCAAGGAGTCCTCCTGGCAGGACAGTGTTCCACCGCAGTTGTCAGGTCTGCTCATTCTCACCAGCATATTAAAGCCTTCCCACTATGCCATGCCCAGTGCCTGAGATCCAGCTTCTCTCATTATTTTGGATAGGAAATGGTTATGTACCGTGCAGTTACAAGAGTTTGATAGGGCAGCAATATTGTATCACTAGTTGATGTCTGATATTGTTGCAGGTTAATCCCATGCTGCCATGATGGTTTGGAGATAGTGGTGTGAACACCAGTACCGTCTTGGGTTCTATCAGAAATAATGTGCTTCCCTGTACTCAGTACTGGTGAGGCCCCACCTTGAATCCTGTATTTGGTTTTCACAACAAGAAAGATATTGAGATACTAGAGAGAGTACAGAGAAGGGCAATGAAGCTGGGGAAGGGTCTGGAGCACAAGTCTGATGAGGAGCAGCTGAGGGAACTGGGGCTGTTCAGCCTGGAGAAAAGGAGGCTGAGGGGAGATCCAATTGCTGTCTACAACCACCTGAAAGGAGGTTGTAGTATGGAGGGTGTTGGTCTCTTCTCTCAAGTAGTAAGTGATAGGACAAGAGGAAATGGTTGTGTCAGTGGAGGTTCTAGATTGGATATTAGGAAAGAATTCTTGACAGAAAGCATTGTCAGGCGTTGGAACAGGCTGCCCAGGGGAGCAGTGGAGTCACCATCACTGGAGGTGTTTAAATGACCTGTAGACAAGGTTCTCAGGGATGTGGTTTAGAGGTGGACTTGGTAATGTTAGGTTGACAGTTTGACTTGGTGATGTTAAAGGTCTTTTCAACCAAAACGATTCTGTGACTCTCTGACATAAATCCTGTACTGCTTAGTGTATTGCGTACAGTTTTTTAGCTGTCCTGTTCCTCAGCTGTCTTTACACTTGATGTGACTTGAACACTGGTAGAACTAGTGTTAGAAATAAGATGGGCATCTAGGAGCTCTGGAGTTCCCCTTAAAAGTAGTCAGCATACAGGGTTGGGGTTTTACTTCCTTTTCCTGCCTGTCCCTACAGGTTAGCTCATCAGGCAAACGCAAGTCAAATTATCATGGCAACAGGAGGTGCTTAGAGGAGAAAGCATGTGTATGAGGAAGGTGGGTTTAGAACTTATGTGTAGTGACTTGAGTATTCAAGTCCAGCAACAAATGTCAGCACACAAATTCACATAAATATTTATGTGCCTTTCAAGAGGAACCATAATTTAACAAGACTTGCCAAATTTCCATCCCCAGTCACGCAGACATAACTCCTGTTTTCTTGCTTACAAATAACATAACTCTGTGGGATTTTTACTAGTTCAAGTTAATTAAATTTCACTCAAAGCATGAAATTTGAAGGCAGCGTTCATTGCAGTATTTCTACAAATGTGTATTACTTAGATACAATAAGAAGTTCACTTTTGCTTTAATTCATTTTATTTTTTGCCTATCTACAGAATTTAATGATACATCCTGTACCAGTGCTCATATCACTCATTTTCCTTTTTTAAAGAAAACTGCTTGAAGTTGCATTGCAGATGAATTTGTTTATAAATCATATGCTGCAATTACTGATGGACCTAAAACTATGAGCTATATGTTTTTTCTTTTGAGAACATCTGGTCCCTTCTTAAATGAATTGTACATACACTTGCGTAGTTTTTGGAGATAAGTTGAGACATAAGTGCTTGTTAGTATCTTGAAAACTTGTTTGCTCACATTCTTTGAATTCTGGTTATGGTATGAATTGTGAGAGAAGTTGTCAGTTTACTGAAGTCTACTGAATGATGTGCAAATCTTTGCAAGCACTACTCCAGTTTTGCACATATGAGCTGTATGTCTGCTTTAGTCACCCATACATTCAGTAAGGAATCTTTCAACTATCTTCAATTCAGCCTTGGTAATAAAACAGGTAGCATTTTAGAGAAAAAGGGTGTTTGAAGAAGCCTCCATGGCTTGAAAACATGGCACTTCCTTAATGAATGCTGTCTGTGCTGAACTGTGCCTTTCTGGGTGATTTCCCCAGCTCCTGGATGCTGCAGAATCCCTCTCAAACTTGCTTGTGTTTGGAGGAATTCTGGGCAGACTAACTATTCTCATGGCTTCTCCTTCCAGTTCTGTGTTCTCTTCCTGTGGCAGGGATCACCCGTTTGTAGAGCAAACTATTAGTTTTTACACTGATGCTTCAGTCCTCTCCCATACAGTCAAGCATTAAAGTGCAAATACATCTCCATCAGTGGCTTACCTCACGTAGTCAATATATTAGGTTAAGGACATGCATTTCATTCTCCTGTTGTTTATTCTCTGAGGAAAATCTCTGGCAGAAGCAGCAGTGGAGCGCAATGTTTGCTTGTGCCTTGGCCAGCTGGAGCTGTGAGGAAGTGCCTTGGTGTGGTGGAAGAGGACAAGCTCTCTGTGCTGTGAGCTGTGACTAATAATTCTGTTAAAAATGCGGACTGAAAGATATGTGTGCCCCGATACTAAGGCATGGGGAAGTTCCCCTACATACCATCTGTTATCCAAACACTTGAGACTAATTCTGTGGAGAAACGAGGAGGGTATTTTCTCCATGAAGCATTAAGTTCAATAGATATTTAAGCACACGGACCGGGGATCATTGTCTAAAATAAATAAATTAATGGATCCCTAGAGCTTTCTGCTTGATGTGAAACTGCTGTCCAAATAAATAAATGAATGAATCCCCAGAGTTTTCTGCTTGATGTGAAACTGCTGTCCAGAAGCAACAAAGTGCTGCTCTGTCAGCTCCTCTTTAAGGGCTTTCTCTAGTTCCAGTGTTGCTTCCACCCTGACTTCAGTCCTGTACTGGTAGGCAGTGTAGCTGTCTCCTGGGTAGAACTGTTCTGCCTCGGAGCACTCACTTTACAGCTTTATAAGGTAAGTCAGAAGAAAGAAAAGTAATAAAAAAACATACAGGAACCAGAATCAATAATGTGGTGAAGCAAAAAGCAATATAAGGGAAGAAATGTTTTTCTTATTATAGTAAATAAAAATGGACTGAAGGCAGGGAAGAAAAACAAGAGCAACTTAAAAAGATTGTATAACAGTAGAAGTAGCTTATGTGGTGAAACTGCAACCAGTGTTCCTAAAAAAAAATCCCATTTTTGTTTGGTTTATAGCTTTGACTTTGAAATGGGGTTTTTACCTATATCTCAACTGACTTGTTTTTAAAGATGCAAACCCAAATCTGTGTTTCTAGGAAGCCTGAGGAAAATTAAAGAGCTTTTTAGTTATAGATCTCTGCTTTGAACATTAAATAAATAAAGCTGTCAGTGTTAGTCACTTGTTGGAAAAAATGACTTCTATTGTATCTGTACAGCAGAAGAAACCAAATTACTGCACTCCAGTGCTTTGGAATTTGGGCAGAAGCTTTGATTATATCAACCTAGACTCTACCCATATGAGTCTTTTCAGACGTCATGAGTGAGTTTAGAGTTGCGCATCAGCCTGAAGTGTTGTCTCATCATGGTTATTTTTTTCTTTAGTGTCTGTGCTAACTCTGGAAGAAAATATGCAGAGTTCAATCTGCATCTTGTAAACTTTTAACTTTTTCAGGAAGACAAACTTCACCCTTTTTGAGTGTAACATAAGTATTTATTCAGGTGCCTTTCCTCCCTTCTGAGCTTTTCTTTAAAGGTGGTCTTTGACTGAGGGCCAGTGCTTCACATGGATCTAGGGTCAGTAATGTGTGACAAAGCAGAGAAAAAGAATAGCCGATGCATGACTCAAAGAGGGAAAATGAAGAAAATAGAATATACAATATGTACCACAGCTGCCTCTTCTCTCTTGCTGCTGATAAGAGAGAATGTGACAGATATTCTTCTAAAATAAGAAATCTGATCCTATCCAATGAAGAATAATAGCAGTAATTAAAGATTTCATATCCTAGTTATTTTGGAAACAAGACCACGGCCAGACAAAGCCAGCAGTATGTCTTGCTAGCTTGTGTGAATCTGAGCAGGACTGCTGTCTCAGTGCTGTACTTTGCTGGGATCCTGGCTGGCAGTTCTCGGCACCTGGTGAGACTTCCACTGGGCCTTTTTCTTGCTAGGACAGCCTTGTGTATGACTTCTGATTAGGAAACATTTACCCATAGTTTCTATCCCTCCTTCAGGCCACTAATACATTTCCTGCTTGCCCAGTGTTCCTTGGCTACAAGCCAACAGCCGCAGCGTGGCTCTGCTTGCAGCAGTGCAGTGCAGATGAAATACCTGACAGACATGGACTTCTTGGAGAAGTAACCCACCTGCCTATCCAAGCGGGAGAGGGCTTTTTATATCCTTTCTGCCCTGATTGCTGGGAGTAGTTAAAATCCCAGAATGACAGTGCAGGAACTGGCTGAGGCTTTTGCCCTGCAGGAGAATCTGACAGCAGCTCAGGGACAGCCTAAGCTGATGCGGCTCTGCCTGCTCTGGGTCTGCCCATCCTTCCCTGGCTGATGTTTCCCACCTACTGCTGGCCCCACAGTGAACTGACCCAAGGGTGTAAACCAGCAGAAAACTATTGATTTGTTGTTGCTGTTTAGTTTTAAGTCACTTTTCCTCAGGTTTTCTACCTGCAGCAGCTCACTGCAGGGGTGGGATGAGCATGGGCAGACAAAGGAGAGCAGGAGCAGATGACTGGGGAGTCAAGGAAAGAGGAGGGACTGCAGGAACCACGATACAAATTTGACTTGCTGTAGTGCCCTGCTGCAAACGCAGTTTAAGAGCCCTTGTGTCTTGTTTGTAGTGCAGATGAATAAATTCTTGCCAGCTTATTGCAGCAACCTTAAGTCAGGAAAATCTCTTGGTGAAAATAGACTAGGCTGTTACAAGCCGCTGTGAAGCTTGGTTTTTTTCAGTGCAGGTCATTCTTGAACATGGGATTTAAAACTTCTTTCTTGCTGGCTTTTTCAAGATTAGGCAGTGTTTAATTGCCTCTTGGCAGAGAGAGCGGGTCTAATATATTTAGAAACTTACGTCTCGGACAGGTTGATGTTTCCTCCTAGGATAGCTGTCTTTGTTTGAAGTAGTAGCAGATGGAAGCCCTTCCACTGCTTCTAGGCACTGACAAGCTTGTCTTGGAAAAGAGTGGATAAACTGGCAGTCAGTAGAGAAAATTATTCTTAAAAAATAATTTATAGAGATCTGTATAGCTTTAACTTTATTTACTTTACTTCAGCTTTCAGAATGATGATACCCTGTTTGGATTTATTTAACACTTTTAAAGCTCACTTGGAGAGCCAAATATGATCAGGTCTTGGTTATGAAATTTCTACATTTCTGGCTGGCTTTTCTTAGCAACATCCAAATTAATGAATAAATAGAAGCCTCCAGTCTGCTGATGACAACAAATAATCTGTGATTCAGAGTAAAACATCTTGATCATGGACTTGGCAGTCCTAAACCTTCAGGAGCAGAAATAAAGACCATTGCTCTGATATTACAGTACTGGAAAGACCCAGTTTCTTTGAAAATGTAATTTTGTTGCTGTCCAGTTAGTTTTGCTTCAGCAAGTTTTACCCTTTAAGGAGACTAGATTTTACTTTTGGCTTTAGGATAAAAAAAGGTTAGAACTTGAACTGAGGGGCAAAGATGATGGTGTTTGTCTTGAGGATAAAGATGCTGAAAGATGCTCGCTGCACTCAATTGTCTGACCAGCTCATATGACCTTGGGCTTCCACTTGGAGCATTTGCAAAGTCTTGGGATTGTCATAGCATCTGGGATTTTGATTATGGGTTTTGTGTTTGTTGTGGTTGGTTTTTGGTGGTGGTGTTTGTGGTTTTTGTTTTGTTGGTTTATTAGTATTATTTATTTTATTTTAATTCGTGCTTGCTTAATTAATTTTGATTGCCACTTAGGTGGCTGCCTGAGAATGTCAGGCTACAGCATGTCCATCTCTGTTTTAAAATATTATACTGTGTAAAGTAGGAAAGTACAAAGGGAAGGTTCTGGATTTGTGTGTCTACGATTCAGCTGTGTCTCCCATTTGTTTTGTTATAAATGGTCATACTGAAAAGAGTGAGTTTCACTTTCTCAGCACTGAAAGGGAATAGAGCTTATTCTTTGGAAAAGCCACCTATGAGAAAGATTGCTACAACACTTGCCATAATATATTAAGAGAATTCACTAAGAATTGTAAGTTTTATATGAAAACAAGTTTGTCATGATGATTCTGAATTGGGAATAGTGGTTTCCAAAATATTATGCACAATTCTAATTTCAAATAATAGAATTTTAGTGACTTAAATTTAAGGTGCTACTGTAAGAGAGTTAAATATCAGACAAAAAAAAAATCTATATTGTGGGTTTGTTTGTAGCTTTCTTTTTTTAATATTGCATTGCAGTTGTACAGTGTGCAATAGGTATGAAATGGTACTGTTTGGACGTAGACCTTGAGACAATTTCAAATAAGGCATTCAGCGTAAAATGCATTAGATTTAATTTTGCTTACAATTTGTGTGAAATTTTTATATGTTTGAGAAACCTAAGTATACAAGCTGTCAAAGCTTTCATTTTCCATTTGTTCTGCAAACTGGTGGATCAGGACAGGACTAGGATGTGGCTGACAAAGCTGTTCTGGGTTGTCTGTACCTGAAGAGGCTGGCAGTGGCACGGGGTGTTGTCAGTGAGGTGTGGGGCTGAAGGCCAGCAGAGCCACTGCCTATGTGTCTAATACTCCCTCCTTAGAGTACTGGTGTTTTCCCAGTGGTCTTTAAGGAAAAGTTTTACTGCATGGCACCTATGCTGCAGCTGCAATCCCAGTAAGATACTGATGTTCAGTAATTGTTGGATTGTTCCCGTGGTGTTTGCAGTCATGTAGTTCACATTAACGCCTAAAGTGAAGCCTAGGGGAATAACTCAGTAGCTCCTGCTGTTGGAAGGAGCAGCCCTGTTCACCTGCATCCCTCTTGCTGCTTGCTTTCTGCTGGCTTTGGCATTTGTATCATCCTTTTCAGCCACTGAATCCAGCTAACAAACAAACAAAAATTCAGTTTTCTTTGCTGAGCTGATTTTCTGCTCTTCTGGTGAAATATCCAGTTATGGAACAAACAGATGCAAACGTTCGAGGTAAATGTCAGGGGAGATGAGAAATGTAGGAAGGTGAGCTTTCTTCGTGGGGAGGTAAACAGCTTCCTGACCAGCACTATCTCATGAAACTAAATCTGAAAATAGAGCAAAGGTGTGGCTCTACATTACAGCCCTTGAACAGCACATCCAGTTTCAGAAGTTTCTGCCACATGTTGCCACCTTCTGAAGTTTTCTGATTTAGCTGGTTTTGTAACTGCACAACTGTGAAAGGTGATGTGACTTAAACAAAAAAATTGAAAACTGCCTCTTAAAATATTGCTCCCACCCTAGCACTACCAGTTAGTTGCTCTGCTTTTTAACAGATCCACTTAGGAATATTGTGTGATTGCATCAGCAGTGGAATTGATACAGATGAGGAAAACATAATGCACAGCATGTTCTTTCCTTCTCACACCACATCATCATGTGTGTTTAGGATGAACTGTATGTAGATGAGTTTCTCATGTACTGCAGAGTATGCTTCAGATGGAGCACAATCAAAGGAGAGGAAATCAGAGCATCATCCTGTGAGGAAAATTGAATTCTTGAAGTATAAAATTTTGTAATGGCAGCATGCAACCTTGTCCGACATGGTTACAGTCTTTGGACCCCAGTAAAGAATGTTAAAGAAACAAGTGACAAATGGTTGTATGTGGGTTCCAGCTGAGCTGGCCATCTTCCCATGGAAAGGTCAGGGAGAGTAAAAGACTCTTTCACTCTACTGTTTTTAATGGCAAGTAAAGGTCTTTTTTCATTTGGAGTTCTGAAATATTAGCAGCAGACCTAGCAAAGATGGATGGCAGCAAATGGGTAAAAGAACATGATGAAGCACTAGATGGAAAGCGTGGCATGTTGGAGCGTATGACTTAGAGGAGGGAGAAGATTGACTAGAAACATACACATTTCTTCTTTGAAGACTGTATTGTGTCAGGATAGAAACTGTCTACAGAAAATGCGTGACTTTGCTGACATCTCCCTGTTTTGGGGAAACTGTAAATGGTTTGTTCTGGGTCAAACTTAATATCTCTGTTCTCTGGCAATAATGTAGTGCTTTAGAATGCAGTGTATGTTTTATTCCTCATGCCTGGATTCCTGTATCATACGTTTTCACTACAGTATCTTTCCTTGCCAGACTAGTCTGTTGTATCATGGGAATCCTTAAGCAACCAGGACAGATTAGGTGAAAGCAGATGTCAAAATATTTAAATTTTTCATGGGATAGAAACTCCCCATCCCACGCAAACACCATATATAACCTATTGGCATAGTTTCCTGTGCAGTACCTTTATTTGTCTTCCTTCGTATCAAGTTCTTAATGTCCTGAGACTGACTCAGAAAATGCTGACCGAGCACAATCTAGAATGGCCTGAAATATTCAGTGATGCTTGTGTGCTGCATGGGTGTGCCGTGGGAGAGGCAGTTGCTCCCAAAGTCTGCAGAAGTTAGTATCACAGTGCTTATTTGCATGTGATAACCCAGTGACTATTGATTTCGACTGGGATAACTGAGGATGGCAATCCGAAGCCTTTGGATGTTAAGTCGGAGCTTTTCTTTGGAAGTCCTGGTAAACCTTTTCGCTTCGGAGTCAAAGGCAAGAAGTACAAGGCCACCCTGTTCCTGCTGTTGTGGTCACCATTAGAATCTGCCATTCCAGAGAGAAATGAATTCCCAAGTGCTGGGTTGTGGGGTTTTTCTTGGCATAATTTTTGTGGGACTCAGAAAGAATTCATCTTTCTGTGAACTGTATACCAAAGGTAGCATGTTGAAGAAGATCAATGAAAGACAGGCAGACTTTGCAAACTTTGTTATCAGTGTGATGATAAAAATGGTATGAGATTGGGTGCTAGACTGACAAGGAGATAACACAGGCTTTTTGATTCTGGTATGCTTAAGTGCTTGACTCTTTTGCAATGTTAATACATTGCATATGACATAGGAGGAGACCACTTTTGTTTATGTGAATGATCTCTTAGGTTGTCTCAAGGGGGAGAAATGCCTTACTGTGGCATCAAGTAGTTTCTGTGTGAACTTGAAGCCTCTGATTGAAATGACAGAGATCTGTAGGATGACCGTTAATGCATCAGTAGGCTGGCCGCTGTCATTTTCGTTGCCTGGCTTCTTGCAGGACTAAGCACTCTGGCACTGGTTGTGGTGCTGGGGTGAGGGACAGGGAGGGAGCAAGCCATGCCTTTAGGAATATCTGCTTACAAAATAACTGCATAAAATGGACTTGCACCCCAAAATTTTGTGTAAAGCCATTGTGAGAGAATGTACCACTGCCTCTGTTTGAGGCAGTGTACTGTACACTGCCCAGCTGGTGTACACACCTGCTCATGTGCACCTGCATGACATGGGAATGTTTCTCTTTATGATAGCCACAAACTAATGAAATGTGACTGGAAAGCACCGAGGGGGTGTGGGCGGGTTGCGGAGGTGGTGTTTTGAGCACTGGTCAAGACTGTGGTCTGTCTCATGCTTTCCTAAAGTAGCATACATTTTTGTTTTCTAGTTTGTTATCTTAACAAAGGATCACATAAATTGTTTACGTGTGTGTGGATTTTCTGTTATAAAATTGTAATAATAAACACAATGGCAAAATCAAAAATCTTAAACTATTTGTTAATATAGTTCTTTAATTTGCAAGTTGGAATGCAAAATATAGTTATTTTTTAACTTGGGAACCTTTTTTTGTTTAAAAGAGAATGGGAAAAGAGGGTTAAGTCTAAAATGGTGCTGTTACCTTCAGGTGTCTCAGTGTGGAAAAGGATTATGGGATGCAGTGCAGTATGCAAATCAATGCAAATCACTTCTGGTGTCAATGCTCCTCACCTGAGCAAATGCATATAATGCTCACCTGAGCAAATGCATATAATGCTCTGTGTGCGTGTGTGTGTGTGTGTGTGTGTCTGCCTTTCCATTGACCCTGACTTCCTGGCAGTGCCACTAATAGCTTTTGCTTCTTTGGAAACAGGCCTGCGCTGAATTCCCCAGCCACACCAGTGTGATCTGTCCCTGAAACGTCCTCCACCCCAGCAGTCACCACTTCTCCCTAGAGCACTGAGGGTGCCCGAGGCAGCAGCTGGTATTAGCATTGCTCACTGTGTTTGGTTTCTTCCTTGACACAGCTTCTTAATGAAACACCTGAAGAGTGTTAACTAATCTCACTTGGGTGTTTGGCTGTTGCCTCCCTGGAGAGCAGGGGGAAGTTCTGCTTGTATCTTGAGGATGCTGTGAACCAGAGATATCGTTTGCATGCAGCTACCACTTCTTTCTTCATGAAATTTTATAATTCAGTACCTGTAAGGATAGCAAATTGGAAGTGAAACTGGCACAACCAGAAGTAAATGTATGCTGCCCTTGCTCCCTCAGGCAGCACTTTTACATAGGAGGGACACTTTAGAGATGCATATTGAAATTTATTTCATCTTTCTGCCCCATTAAACAAGCAATTGGTTTTCAACAGCAGTTCACAGATGAATCTGAATCAAAACAGGCTGATTAACTGGAGGACAGCCAGCTTGGCAATTGTTTGTCATCTCCTGTTTAATACTCAGTGTATAGTGATACACACATCAGGGACTTAAAGCTTCTCCCCTCAAGAGACAATGCAGTAAATTAATCTGTTGAAACTGCTGAGATCCCAGCCTGCCTACCAAATTCTCCATTAACTAAGTTAAATACTGCTAGCTGGAGTTTATCAACTTGATGCACAGCCAATGCTGAAAGACTTTATTTTTGCTTTTTTTTTTTTTGCGTTTTGTATCTGTAAATGAGTGGTTTGGATCTCAATTGGGTTGAATGTGCTGAGGTGAATCTTAATTCCTGTCAGTTAATAACAACAATTCTTCATTCAAACACAAAATATGCTCTGCTGGTCTGCTCTCTGATTACTCACAGGTCTAGGGGATCTTTGCATGTATGTCAGCAGTGGACTTTTTCCAAAAAGTTAGGATGTTCTGGGGGCACATATGCCCATCTCTATTCTGAATATCTGAATTTGGGTGATTCTAGTGACTAACCTGACTTCTGAAAGGCAAAGGTGTTAAGGAGTGTCCAAAGCCTGACAGATCTTTAATCTCCTGGTATTTGTCATCCTGATTATTTTTAAAGGAAAAACAGATGTATTTAAAAGCTCTTAATCATTGTGCTGATCCCTCTTTTGTTTTATTGGTGAGTGAAGCAAACATGCTCTAGTCTTTTGGGGGCTGAGAGGAGAAAAGGTAGAAGGAAGGGAGGAAGCTGCTACTACTGTGTACAGGGCACCTCTTACTTGTATTTTCTATTTCACCTCCTTCTTACAAAGGGAAGTTAATGAAAATGGCAGAGTTTAAATAGCTGTGTTGCAACCTACAGGGAGAGGGGAGTGAGTCTACAATTTAAAGTACAAGGTTATTGGAGCACTTATCTGCCTATAATATAGGTATATGTTTCTGAACTACTGAATATTTTTATAGCTGCTGCTTTAATAATTAATCTGCCTTTTGGAAGCTGCAGGCTTTTTATCTAGGATTAATGTACTCTTAATATCCTTGTGTCTACCACCTCATCCTGAAAATGAGTGATAGCACAAGAATCTGCTACAGGGGGCTTGTTCCATCTTTGACCACATTCTTCACCATGAGGATAGTGAAGCACTGGAACAGGTTGCTCAGAGAAGATGCCCCATCCCTGGAGGTGTTCAAGGTCAGGTTAAACAGGGCTTTGGGCAACCTACTGTAGTGGAAGGTGTCCCTGCCCATGGCAGAGGGACTGGAACTAGATGGTCTTTAAGGTCCCTTCTAACCCAAACTGTTCTATGATTCTATGCTCATATATCTTCACAGAAAGTGTTTTCAGTCCCTCTCTGCCAGGTTCAGACATAAAATCTCCAGTTCTGTTC
Source organism: Nesoenas mayeri (assembly GCF_963082525.1). Taxonomy (NCBI): domain Eukaryota; kingdom Metazoa; phylum Chordata; class Aves; order Columbiformes; family Columbidae; genus Nesoenas; species Nesoenas mayeri. Next base: position 89,895,366 of record NC_137543.1, on the reverse strand, counting down.
TGCAGATCTTATCTAGGAGGGCTGGTCCATTAACAACTAGCAACAGTAAATGGCAGCTTTCTCTAAACTAGGCTATGAAAGAAGGCCTATGCATGTTGCATGCCTGTTTCTGGCTAGGAGTGGAGAAACTCTGACCCTTACAGAACAGATCTTGCTGCCTAGAGTACGAGCTCTTTCCCTGGTGTGAAAGACTGAGTCAGGCTCTGTTCAAGGCCTTCTTGCTCTTTCTTGAGAGAAACCTTGCCTGGGGAGGTGTTACTCAGATCTGTCAGCAGGCAATGCAGGTTGTCGATGTGTTTTTGTTTTGTGTTTTTCTTGTTCTATCTTGTTGGTGTAGAAAGGTGACGAATCAGCATGTAATGTCTGCCACAGTGAAAGTAGTGTGAAGCAGGGTGCTCGGTTGCTCCTGTTTTTTCCCAAGATCTTGTTAGGCTTCTTGGTGTTATTCTCTGAAATGAGGAGCTCTTGCTTTTTTTCAGGTGGGAGAATCAATGTATTGTGCAGTGCTTTGCCTTGTTCACCCTTCTGCTTTCCATTAAATACAACAGATGCCCACCTGTTGTATAATCTGGCTGCAAGGTGTGGTTGATGAGGAGGAGTCTCCATCTATATGTTGTACATAATGCTGGGCAAGATGGGGCAAGGGCAAGCATCTCTTATGCTTGAAATTTAGGTAATGGTTGAACTCGATGATCTTAAGGGTCTCCTCCAACTAAAATGATTCTACGATTCTAAGACACATTGGGTTGGTGAATTTATGATCACTGTGTTGAAGGGGAGAAGGAAAGCAAGATTGGAACATGGATTAATAGAAGTGTGGAGGGTGGCAGAGGCAACACCCTCATCCATCAAGGCTTTTGTGCCTCCAAGAAGGAAGTGTCTTGCTGAAGACAAGGGCTTCAGGGCAGCCAATTAACAATTAATCCAAGGTCCCCTAACTATGGATGGAGGGATCCTCCTAGGATGGGTTTTGTGGGAGGGTGGAGGAAGCAGAAGAATTAAAATGGGAGCTGGAGAAGCTGTATCTGTACACTGGAGAGAGGGAAGGACAAGAAAACTCCTAGTAGAAATGAGTAATAATAGGATTCTGACTTTTAAGAACTAATAGCTAAAACAAAAGGAGCAGAAAGAGAGAGACAAAAAGGTGAAGAACCTTACTTTCTAACAAGACATGCTTCCAGCTAGTATATTGAGTGAGTTATTGGCCAATACAAGCCCTTTGAATGGATACCCTCCCTGCTCCATTTGTATTTAATTTTTTCGTATATGTAGAGCTTAAATTCTAAGGTCTCTTCAGCATCACCAATGACATCTAAATAGGTCTTCTTTAGTGGGTGGTGGTTTTGTTTGTTTACTCTTCCTTTTTATAGCAGCCCATGCAGTTAAGATTACACAATATTTGCCTTCATGGCTGAAACCCTGTCCTAACCCAGGTTTCCAGAGGCGAAAGGTATATTTTTCTGCCTCATTGGGCTGTTTTTAATCCATTCTTCAGAGTCTCCAAACAAGGTTGTACAAGTTGTCTAGAAGTAACAGAACAGCTCAGTTGTGTGGCTACTGCCCAGCCTCGCTGGTGAGAGGGTGTTTCTTTCTGAATCAGCAAAGAAAATTGATGAAATGCTCCTTTACTCCCTGTGGTGCTGTTGGTAACTGCATGCATGATGATACTGGCTAGAACTGACGGCTAGTAGAAAAAACAGTATTTGTCAATCTGGTGGACTTTTGTGGTAATTTCTGTCAGTGTGCAGCAAAACATCCACTAATAAGGCAAGCGTGCCCCATCAGAACAAAAGAAGAAAGTATACCATTCCCATGGCGATCATAGAAATACAAGGCTCTTCATTGTATTTTAACTGTATTTGAACACACGAATTTCTGGGGTTACTGAGGTCTACAATTTAGCTATAGCAGTGCCACTATACCAGTGAAATTCTGAGTTGAGATGCTGCCCTTTTCTTATAATGCCATATGGATTTTACTTCAGAAACAAAATACTTACTTTATTCTCTTAAAATTTAGCTTCTTCTAATGGATAGTTATGTAAAACGAAAACAAAACCAAAAAATCTTAGTAGCTCACACTTTAGTTGTGTTGGTGATATGAAAAACTGAACTGAATAGCACAAACTCAGCTACTCTTCCTTCCAGGAACTGAAGAGCATGACTTAGTGCCAGGATTAGACATAACCTCTCTTAGGGAGGCAGTTTTATCTACAGGGGTCTACCATGCACAGATTCATGAGAAGTTTATTTTGATACACACACTTTTTTTCCTTATACTGCCCTGGCTGTAGCCCATCCACGTTGTAGGGGTAAAAAACTGCCCTCTTGCTTCCCTTCCCATTAGAGTCAGATTATCTGTTCTCCCTGGCTCCTCCATATGCCCCACCTAACTGACTGTTGTCTGTAATTACTGTTTGAGCTGTTCTCAGCTTATAGCTATTTATTTGTCTTGGAAAGCAGCCAGTGTTTTCCATGGGATTATTTCTCTTTGTTAAAGTTGTTATAGTCATGATTATTTAGGCAAAGCAATGCAACTGTTGATTTTGGGGCAACAAAGGCTAATTCAAGGCTCAGAAACTGTGATTTACAGCCCAGAAGGGTGAACCGCTCCATGTATTGGAGATAGTAAGTGCTATCTCTTGCATATATGCACCTACTGTTTTGCCCTCCTTGAAAATGAGAGGATTTTTTCTTGCAGAGATCCGTAGTGTATTGGGATGATAAAGCATGCTCTAGGCTGTGTTCTTACTAGTTTTTGGTTAACTACCAGCAGAACAGAGCAAAGCAAGATTTTGCCAGGTGGGAGTGCAAAACTAGTGTAGGAGGAGCACCCTCACCAATCTGGAAATGGCAGATTTATGGACATGGGACAACTTTCAGTCAGTACCAGCATGGGCAGATCTAATTAAGGGCATCTCAGTGGACAATGTTTGTTTCTCAGTTCACTGCAGTGGCTGTTTCAATTAGCTTTCTCACTTGTATTGGAACTGTCCTGGAGTGCCATGTGTGCAGGTGACAAACTTTGTTTCTCCTGAGATAATAGTTTTGTTTATTTGAGGCCAAAGGAGATCAGGAAGCCACATTAATTTAGTGTGGGTTTCATCTGTGATGTTTCTGGTGTTGGTTTTTGTTGTTTTTTGTTTTCCATAGCAAAAGCTGCTAAATTGTGGAAAAGAGTCTTGGTGACCTCATAATTGAAGAAAATGAGACTGCTCATTATGCTTAGGAGGGTTGCTTAGATTGTCATAAATATTTTTCCTTGCATTTAAGCCCACAGATTTTCTTTTTAAAGAAGAGAAGAAAGAATGCAGGGTGGATGCTGCTGCAGTCTACAGACTTGCTTTTTTCTTGCCTATGTTTGTTTCTGTGTGGTTTTAGTTGGGAAGTTAAATGACTGGGTGAAACTACCTTCCTTGGCACCTGACAGTTCTGGGCAAATAAAGGGTCATAATTGCACTATCCCACAAATGAGACTTGAAAGGTTTGACCAATCTTGACTTCCCTGCCCCCCAGGGGAGTGGGAGGCTCCATGGGAGGAGCACTACAGAGCAGGTGGGACCCTGGGGGCTCCCCTTGCTCTGTTCCAGCTCCTCGGCTCTCCTGTTCAGAAATGCAGACAAGGCAAGGACAATGCTGTGTACCGTGGTTGTCTGGATATTTTACTCTAACCAAGCTGAGGGGAGAAGGAGGCAGCTAGATCCCAATTCGTGTTGCTTTCCCTCGTATGGCTCCGTTCCTCTGCTTTCCCACCCCCTCGTGCCTCTCCCTGGCTTCCTGGCAGCCGTATCCCATGGCATACTCTTTTCATGGTCTTTCAGGCTGTGCAGCAGCACAAGAGAGCCTTTGTTGTAGCTGGAGTGCCATATGTGTATGCTGTGAAAAGCATTACAGCAGCTGCCTATATCTGAGACTCTACATTTGGGGACACTTCAGACAGGAGCTGTGTGTCCAGCACCCTCCAAGCTGAGTGGTGGAGCCATAGGGAAGCTTTGGGGATGCAGGAGGGATGCTGTAACTGTGTGAAAATACGCTCCCAGGCACTGCCGTGGAAGTGTTTCTACAGGGAAACTGCTGTGTGTTCACATAGTATTGAAGCAAGCCTCGGGATATCTGTGAAAGGGAAGAAACTTTTTCAGTGTCAGGCCAGTGATACAGATGCCCGAGAGTGCGGCAGTGGCAGCTGCATTGTCCACTTGGAGGAGTAATACCTCTTCTTGGGAGGACTTCTCAGCTCCATCTGCAAGGTGCTTTCCTTCACTGCACAGCTCCTAGTCTGCCCTGTGCCCCACAACCAGCCTGTGTCTCTATTGCTATGGCCCAGCATTCCATTACACCAAAAGTCATTGAGAAGACCTGTCCTGGGGAGGTCACCAGCAGTACAAGAAGCCGTATTTGAGTCAGCATGTTGATGCTATGGTGGAAGTGTATCTTGTTCAAAGGCTGTACTAATTATAAACTGGTCTTGGGAGATGATGATAAAAATATCTTTAGTCAGCTTGTCTCTGTAATGCTATTTGGAAGCATGGCACAGTTTTCACGTTGCCGGGAATGCATATGCTATGTGTGAAGCAGTCTTGGTGCTGAGCTTCCTTGTGGTCAGGCTGACAAATAAAGTGGAGATGGAATTTTTTTAACTCCTGAAGATGGCTGAGTGGATATTAATGAGATTCTCTTCCATGCAGTTCTGGGAAAAACCCAGTTTCCCTCAGTATTGGGGAAGGAAGGGTGTTTATTATACCAAGTGTATGCTGCAATAGTGCCTTATTTTTTTTTTTTTTAATAAAAAACATCCTTGAAGCACATTCTCTGTACTGGCCATATGACTTTGGCTAGCATCTCTCCTGTGCATTGCAGGAGAAGATTTGCTTCTGTTTGTGCAAGAAATGAGCTGGTTCACTGCTAAATGAAGTGACAGCACATACTGTCATCCACAAGGTAATTTGCCCTACTGGAAGGGGGTGCCAGAGGCAGGAAGAAGAACCAGGTGCCAGTGACAGATGTGTGGGGAGCACCCAGAAGTGGATCCAGCAGAAATGATGCTGGGTAAGGCTGCTAGGAAGGCAGCTGTCCCCAGCAGGACCTTTCTGCACAGCTGGAAGGTGCTGCAACATGGTGACAGGAGGAAACCCGCAGCAAGGCCCCATAGCCTCTTTTGTCTGCTGGCTTTGGCAGCTCATGCCCAACATGGGGACCATCCCAGCAGATCTGCTACTCTGCTCCCAGTGGAGCTGAGCCTCTCGTGAACCTCGTCAGCCTTCCTGCGTGTGCCTCATGTGATCTTTCTGATGCATGCAAGTGGTTCCAGAGGCCAAAAAACATGAGTGTGCTTTCTAGTGAGGCAAAAGAGGAGGGCAATGAAGCTGGTGAGGAGCCTGGAGCACAAGTCTGGTGAGGAATGGCTGAGGGAACTGGGGAGCTGGAGCTGTTCAGCCTGGAGAAAAGGAGGCTGAGGAAAGACCTTGTTGCTGTATACAACTACGTGAAATGAAGTTGTAGCATGGAGAGGGTTGGTCTCTTCTCCCAAGTAGCAGGTGATAGAACAAGAGGAAATGGCCTGAAGTTGTGCCAGGGGAGGTTTAGATTGGATATTAGGAAAAATATTCTTGATGGAAAGTGTTGTCAGGCATTAGAACAGGCTGCCCAGGGAAGTGGTGGAGTCACCATCCCTGGAAGTGCTTAAAAGGCATTTCAACGAGGTTCTTAGGGATGTAGTTTAGTGCTAGAGTTAGGTTATGATTGGACTCTATGATCCTGAGGGTCTCTTCCAACTGAAATGATTCTACAGTTCTGTTCTATGATTCTAAAAGCACTTTGCCTTTCCCCTGTTCTTCAGCTTGACTGTGACTTAAACCAATGTGGTACAATGTATTTGCAGTTTCCTTTGGGTAATGCATCTTGCTGTAGGCCCTGGGGTGACCTATGTTCTGAACTCCACATTTTAAGAAACGGGCAAAATATGAGGAGTAATGGTCAACAGCCTTGCTTAAGTGCTTTCTGGTTCAATACTTTGGGAGCACATTGACAGTCTTGAGGAGAAAATGCCTGAAGTATGCAAAAGGATTTATCATCTGAACTAAATTATTCATCGAAATACTAAAAGAAGGATATGCAAAGACATAAACTGAGTGCACCCCACTGTGTGCTGTAACAAGCTAAAATACAGGCAGGGTCTTGGGGAAAGGCTATAGAGCCTCATTAGCTCAGTGCTGTTGGCTGCCTGAGTGTGTATTGACACCTTCTGCACAAGGACAATGCCAGAATTTCATCACCTTTGTACTCTTTTTTTTTTTTTTTTGTAGCTTAAATAAGACAGGATTTAGTCAGTATTAGCGACAGATAACAATAGTACCAGTTAATAGTGCTGTAAGTCTGGTGAATAAGTAACACAAATGGAACCTCTGTGTTCCTGTTGTCTTGCAACTCTCCTAGGTTTTCTCACTTGTTTTTTTTTTTTTTCCTTGCTGCTTGTCCTGCAAATGCTTACAGCTGGCTTTATTGAGATGTCAGCCTCCTCTGCGTTCCCTTCTTGCATCAGCTCTGACTTCAGCTGATGAGTACATGTATGCTTAATTCTACCTCCATTAGCATTTTAAAAATTGATGGCTTCTTTCTTTTTTTTAAAAAAAAAAAAAAAAAAAATCTCAAGTTTAACAGTCTGTTTTCTGCTTCTGTTTTACAAGAGGTGGGAGTCTTGCTTCTCTCACTTAGAGCATGATCACTTGCATACCTCTCTGGATTTCAGGGCAAAGGTAAATGATGTGTTGAGAGATTTAGAGTAGGTGAGTTGAAGATGTTTCCTCTTCCTTTTAGTCTTTCTTAATGCTGTAGTGGAAAGGCTAGGTTGGTGAAGCAGGTCTTGCAAGTTGTTTTTTTCAATGCTGTAAAGTCTGTTTTCTCTGTTTGTCACTAGTAGTACTTCAGGCAGTGTCTTTATCTTCATGAACTTGAAGGTCTTGCCTTAACCTTGATGACAAGCCCAGATGTCACAGCAGTGTGATTTAACTCTGAAAAGTGCTAGAGCTTGAATAGAAGTCCATCTTCATTCAGGATAGTAGTTAACATACTTGAAGCTGGTCAGCTTGTAAGGGGACTTAAACACTTATTGGAATAAAGATGCTTTTCTGTGCCTCTCCCCTCTGCCATTTTTTTCTTCCTCATATATTAATTAATAATAATCATTGTGTGGGTGGGGATTTGTAGAGCCAGAGACGGCATGAACTAGAAATAACCCAGGAAACGTCTGCTGTTCTGCATGTATATATAGCTCATAGACAGCCACAACAAAGAAGATACTGCTAATTATTTTCTAAATAACTTCCACAGAGGCATGAATAGAAAAATGTATGTGAATATTTTTGGAAGATCATCTGAGCAAAAACTCTAAATTTAGAAATTGCTTGATCTGTTTTAAATAACATTCAAGAGGTCTTTAATGGCAACTTAAAAAGATAAGGGAATTTTTCATTGAAGAATAAAAATCAATTTTAGTCTTGAATGAAAACCTAAAAAATTTGGCCAGGCATTTCTATTAGATACACTTGGGAAGGCTGGGGGAGGTGCAACAAAAGTCTCTCCCTGAGAAGTTGTTCTGTGTGCTTTTGGTGCTGATATGTCATATGGTACAGAGCTCATCTGAAGCAATAACAGGAAAAGAAAGCTATACAGAAAGCTGCAAAATGTGCTGATTCGGGATAAGAAACTTATTTGGAACATCCAGGCTGTGATAGTACTTTAGGTTTCCTTCATTTCTGTTTGATTAACTTATATTCAATCATGGTTCTTGGCAGTGTCTTCATTTCCACACTGTGGAATAGAGACACATAGGTAGGTAAGCAAATGAAATGTGAATGGCTTTCTGCAAAAGGAAGACTGTCATGCAGGGTCTACAGTGAAAGCCATGGGTCTTTCTTATTATTATAGCCTGGGAGGCATTACAGAGACCTCATGGGAAACTGGGAAAATAACTACATGTTTCTTTCTCCAAAATGATTATGGGTGGAGTTTACTTACTTCACCTGGCAAAATTTAGTCCTATATGCCTGACTCTGTAAGGAAGAAATAGTTATCGTCACCATCTCCTGCTGCTGCAGTTCTGGAATGCTCTGGTTTTGGTTGGATGACCTTCTGTTGGTGTAATTCAGACATCTTTTTGGTCCATTTGCATTTTGAAATAGTTTTATGTCCTAGGATAGTGTTTTAGATGGTTGATCTAGTCAGGTCCATTCCTTGTAGTCTTTCAAAATGTAGGAGCCTGCATTTATCTCTGTTCACCATCTGCTGAGTTGAGGCACTTCCTTGTCTGATGTATTTTAGGTTTTTTGCTCTTATTTAGTGTTCCAGCTAATTTGGAAAGGCTCTGGTTTTATGTCACTTTTAGTGCTGCACAGGGGTCCATTACCATTTATGTGGCCCAAAGGAACAAGTGAAAGATAAGTGTCTGAATCCTCAGTGCTAGCAGATGCCTCCAGCAGGGCCAGAGCCCTCTGTGCATGTAAGGCTGTACCTGAATGTTTCTGCAGAAGTGTGCTTTCCACAAGCAGCAACATTGCTTATGTCCTTTTGTTGTCATTGGATGATGTTCTTGATTGCAGCATCATTCAGATTTTTTGAAACATGTGAATCAGTGGGGTGGACCAGACTGTCATAGTCTTTCTTAATTTTTTGCCAGCTCTTTGGGATTGTTCTGCTCCACCTTCATTAAAACTGGGAATGGCTTCTTGAGGGGAAGAGTGAATCATCTCAAATATGAAGCCTTTCCTTAATCTGTGGGGTTTTTTCTTATGGGTGTCTTTTTTTATTTTATTCTCTCTCTCTCTTTTGTTCTCTCTTTCCCTCAGTCCACAGTGTAGCTGAAGTTGATGCTGGTGGGTTGACTATGGGAACAATTAAGCATTTAAATTCTTGACATTTTAAGATTTATAGTGTTGTTATGCATCAATTCACATGCTGGCCTGTAAGCAGTGGTCCAAATTGATATAAGTAATGAACTCTGGTGCTCCCAGCAGCTTGTGTGCTCTTTGGCAAGTATGTGAGCCATCTGAAGTAACTGGATGCAAATTGGCAAATTGCTTCATATAGAACCAAGGTGCACAAAAGCTGCAATTGCATCATGTTTGTGGTGAGATCCCCTGCCTGCTGTAATTTTTTTTATGTATGGAGAGAGTAAGTAGCTGAGAAGCATCAGCAAACTGTGATGTTCAAGTCGATTTGATTGCAAATGAAAAGATTTTTTGTTTTGTTTTTCTTTGTTTTTTAAGGCCAAAAATACCCAACGCAAACCGACAAAACCTGGAAAACCCTTCCAAACAAACCACTGTGTGTGGGTTGGCTGTGGGTTTGTGGGGTTTTTTTGCGTGTAGCTGTGATATATTTATCTCTGTGTTTATTGCCATATTGTTGGTGTTATGAAAAACTAGCATCTTGCATTACTGAATTACACAAGCCATTTATTCAGAGTCTCTGTTATTTAACTTAATTTCCTATGCCTCTTTTATTAGTAATTGTCATGTACCTGTGAGCAGAAGGGTGACATATTTTAATATGTGAAATAAAAGCAACTACAGTGATACCAGATGATTGACAGTAAGGGGGTAGTACAGGGAAGACAGCTTGCTTGGCTGCCAGTTTGACAAAGAATGTTAGTTCACAGGGTTTGGGGTTTTTTTTCTTCTGTTTTACTTGTTTTTAATTTTGGTCTCCTGGTTGGGTTCTGTCTCTAACTGAAGTGTTCAGTATTTATGTAAGGCAGCACTCATTTCTTCAACATAAATGCTCTTAGCCACTTATATAAATACAAGAGCTCATACTGACAGGATTGATGCAGAAATTCAGGTATCGGACTGGATTTGCCATGTGTGATATGTTCCACTTACTCTTCTGGTCGTTGTTGCATGGAACTGCTGTTGCAAAGAGCACTGCTTCTTCAAAGTGTTATTTTATGGTGTTTACTTCAAGCTTCTTCTTAGATACCAAAATGAAATTCAGTATGCTAGTTTATCTGAACCTCCTAAGCCGATGGAAAGAATAAGGAGAATATTTTGATTAGCTTTCATTTTGCCCCGTGCCACACTGAACTGATTGTCTGTGACAGTATTGAATTAACCCTACAGAAGCGGAGGGAAAAAAGTTCTTCCTAGAGTTGTGTTTGGAATGCTAAGGGTGTTGAGCAAATATGTTTGCAGGGATTCATCAGAGTTTATTAAGTTGTAAGTATAAAGTTGTTTTTTGTTTTATTTGGTTTGTTTTTTGTTGTTGTTGTTGTTTTTTTTCCCAGGCACTAAGTACTACATAATTGAAACTTTGTTAAACCATTGAACCAATTCATATATCCTTCTCAAAAGCAGGGGTCAAGCTTTCTTGGCACAGGCAAACATTTAACACTTCTTTTTATTTAATCCAAACAGTCTCTCCTTCTGGCAGACAAATTGCCCATGTCGTTTCGTGCACTGTGCTGCCAACACATTCTCCCTTCTCTGTAGTGCTTGTTATCTCATATTGTACATACAAACTGCAGGGGGGTTTTTTCTGCAATATCAAACCAACTTGATCTGAAGGGAAAATAATTTTCTTTTTTGAGTTAATGCAGCTTTCTATGCATTTAATACATTAACAGTTCTATACTCCTAAGACCAAATCTGACACTAGAAAACACGTAGCTATCTTGGGGACATGAGGAAAGAGTCATGAGCAGCTTATGGTAATTGTTAGGACTGGGTGGACATCACAGGAGAAGGTCCACCCTTGCTGCACCAAGGCTAAATTAAGGATATTTTTAATGTGTTGGTAGCTAATTTGGGGAGCTCAAATATAAACCGAACCTTTTGTGGTTCTTTTGGAAAAGCATTGTGGCTTACTCAAGTCAGTGACAATGTAAATTAGTGTTAATCAGAACCTAGCCATTTTAAACATGCTCCCAGGTCTCCTTGGTGTTCCAAGAAGGCCAGAGCACTTAGTCTAAAGATGTGACAGCTTCCACAAGAGCAACTAGCATTTCCTTTAAGTGTATCTTTTCTCTGGCTTTATAGTTTAAAGAAACTCTGTAGCTTGTATCCTGCAGCTGTGTCAGGTGGACACTTTCCTTGTGGAGAAAATATCCTGAATAAACTGTTGCTTCATGGTTCTGGCACAGGCCACAGTCAGCAACAGCACTCCGAATTTCCCAGCTTTGCCTTGAATTTTCTCTGTCTCCAAGCCAAGATGCATGTCACTGTGTATCTTTCACCTTGCCCCAGTGTTTTCTTCTTTTCTCTCTGTCCCCATCACTTTCAGCCTGTTAACCAGTTTCAGTCACACAAAAGCAAGCCAAAATCCTTAAGATGCTCCTCAAGGTGGAGGAAGGACCTGGCGTGGTTCAGGCTTTGTTAGTGGCTCTACTTATGGGCAGTTTGTTTGCTCTGTCAGGAGCCATGCAGAGAAAAGAGTAGGACTTAAGGACCAGCACAGCTGGGATGGAAGGGTTGCCTACCTTTCTCTAACTCCTAACGTGTAGTGGAGGCTGAGCGTATGGACAAGGCAACATGGAGTGTCCCAAGTACCATTTACACCATGGTGAATTGTAGATCCCTTCTGGGGATTAGGTTCAGCTTCCTTTGTTTGCAAGGCTCTCTGCCAGTAAGAGGCCACAAACTTAGCATGCAGGTCCTCATTGTTACCTTGGCCTTCTCTCTGAAGTCAGTTCTTACCAGGCTTGAATTTTGGGAATTCAGAAGGAGGAATGAAAGAGGAGTTGCCTCTGGAGTCGGAGGGGTCAGCAGACCTGCAGGGCACATTTGAGCAGCTGCATGTGTTGTTCCAGACCAGTACCATCCCAGCATCACCAACATGCTTGGCATTTGGCACCCTCAGAGAGTGCTCAGCTTCAGCTGAAGGGCAGGATCAGGGGTCTGCATGTTTTTAAGAGTAGCTAGTAAAATAGGTAAAAGCTCATATGGCATTTAAGCTTTGCTAGCCATTGCCAAGTTTCCACATGTTTATTACATCAAGTGCTCTTGTAAACAAGTTCTCAGCTCACACCCTCCTTCAGTGTAGGTGGCTGTGAAGCTTTCACTTAAAAGCATGTACATGCCTGTGTATAGCCATGGAAATGACTGATCTAATGACTCTGCGAACTAGACTTTCAAGCCTCATTATATGGCTGACAGGGCTGGGAAATGCTTGCGCATCTCTTAGCTTCCTGGATAAACTTCTGTGGTGTGAAATGTTTCCTGTTCCTGAAACAGAGGAGTTCACTAAAGGCAGCTGAATAAAAGGAGAAGTGGCATGGCCTGGAGATGAAAGCAAGTGACTTCTCCTTTTAGGTTGAATAAGTAGTTGTGAAGCTCTGAGGTTCCTGGTTGTTCCAACTTAGTCCACAGGAGGCTTTACTGAAACCCATGCTGGGCAGGGCTTGGGTTACTTGGCTCATTTGAAGTCTGATGGAGGTTTGGTCACCGATGCAGGTGGAGGTAATCTGCTGGCCAGGGGATGGTTGGTGCCTGTTGATAAAATACATCCCAGCATGGCAGCAGAGATCAGCCAGGGGTGGCATGGCAATCACAGGGGGGCATCTTCATCCTCTGAACAAAGGCCATTGCCTGTCAGGAGCCTATATTGTTCCCAAGCCTCAGTCTCTTAGTGGATTCTTTCCTGAGGGGAATTAGGGTCTCCTATGAGTTATATACTTTATGCTTCATACATAAATCCTTTCAAACATAGGAGAGCCCTCTGTTTCCTGTTCTTGAAAGAAGAGCTGAAATAGAGGGGGTGGTACGGTCCCATCAGATGTTAGAGCCCAGTCCCACCTTTGGGCCCCCTTTAGATGCTGTATTGGTGCCAGAAGAATGTAAAGATCTACTGAATGTACCTTATCTGTACAGTATTTCTGAGGTACCACACCTACACATTGTCATTGGCTTCTCATATACTGCTTGCAACACGCTTAAAGCCTCTCTTTGTTAAGCTGCTTTGGAAGCTGTAGGTGCAAAAGCAAGGCTGCAGTTTATTTTTTGCTTTGCTACTAAGGGGCTGAGGGTGATCTTGTGAAGAAAACTTGAAATACTGTTTGGTAAAGCAGTTTCAGAGATTGCTGTTGGTAGAGCAGTGCCTGGAGTGGAGACTTCTGCTTTTCACGCAGGTGTTTCTGTAGGCCAAAGGTCTCTGCATTTTGTAGATGAAGTCTTTGTAGCATCTTCAAACTTTCAAACTAATACATAGTGTATATGACTGTAATAGATGATACTGAGGAGGACACACAGTTGTCTGAGTGATAAGGAGAAGTAGACAGAGAGGAGGGATGGGGAGACAGTTAAAGAGAAACATCTTCCATCCAGTCACTAGCAGGGAACACTTTTTCACAGAAAGACGTTGTGTGGGAGGACAAGGATTTCTTGAACTTGTTCCAGTTCTCTGAAGTTATCTGGAACAGAAACAATCAAAGAGAGTGATGGACTTCATGTGTGCACTGACACATCATGTTGGATTGTACTGGAGAAGTCCAGACCAGCGTCCCACAGAGAAATTCAGGCTATTGCTTTTCTAATTTGTTGATTCGGAGCAAGTTGGATTTGCAGTTAGAGGAATGTATTTTAGTTAAGTATAACGCACAGACTAGCAGAACAAGGAGATCCTTCCATGTTCCATTGTTGTTCCTAAGATTTCTGACGACTCTACTGGAATATCTCTCTTTCTGGAAAGGAAATGAGAGTTTGTAGAAAACTCTGAAATTCAGATTTTTACCAATGTACATTTGGTTTATTCACTTGTCTGAAACTGTTGCTTACCAGAAGGTCAAAACCAAAACAAAAACAAATGCAAACGTATTTGTTTCCTTCTATTTGTTCTTTGGAAAGAGGCTGTTTTTGAGGATATGCAATTTCTTGCTGATCTTTGGGTTGCCCCCAAAATATGAGCATGAGAAGAATGTGTTGTGATCATCAAACTGAGCTGAATTTGCATGCCTGCCAATAAGACTGTTGGGAAATGGAACGAATTTGCTTTGTGATATAGTTAAAGAGAGGAACTGTAGTGAACCCACACACAAGTGAATTGGAATTTAATTAAGTGAATTTAAATACACTTATCTAATCTCCCTGACAAAAGTATCATTTGCTGTACAAATGCATTTTACCTGTTGGCTTAGTTTTGTGTGATTTTTTTTTTTTTTTTTTTTTTTTTTTTTTTTTTTAGTCATGTGCTGTCAGGTTTTGTTTCTGAGATGCAAGAGTCTTACTTTTTTTTTCATTAATCCAGGTTAAGAGCTTCGTGCAGAGCCGTTGTTTCTGAACATTGTCTGTCTTAGATCTTCAAACATAAGTTGTCAAAACAGTGAAATAAAAAGCCCCCTTTTGCCTACAAATTAATTGAAGAAGAGCTTTTCTCATGTTAGAAAATTTGGGAAGTTATAGTTGTGGCCTGGCCTCTTCACACTGCTCTGTAATCACACACTTTGGCTCAACAAAAACAACATCAGCAAAATGTGGTTACAATGTGCCAGAATATTAAGGTTGTGGTTTTATGATTCAGTAGATCTGGATTTAAGATGGCTTTTGTGGGATCAGAGGCACTCTGCAGCCATGTGGGTTGACAGGATTCAGTACAGTTTGATAATTCTCCTTTGCATGCACAAGAACATATGAAGGTTGCTATTTCTACCCCACCCCTGCCACCTCTTGACAGACCTTGATCAGTTTTTGTCCATTTGCCACTGTAACTGTGCAGGTCAGGTGTCACTGTCCTGCCTTGGACAGTATTGTCCAAATCCTGTCTGGCACTGAACTTGGCTGCCTACTGTGAAAGAACTGTGTTTGTTTCCACATACCTGACTGCATTGTTGCTACGTGAATGGTTTTTGGTTTGGGTTTTTTTGTTTGGTTGTTTTTATAACTTAGCACAAAGTCTAAGGCTTTCTGCCCAAATGAAGATATGAAGCCTTTCTGGTGCTTTTTTGACATGGCTGGTGATAACAATCAGCATCTTTGAGCCCAAAAGACTTTCTGTATCTGTAATGAAAGGACAGGCAGAGCAGTTTTAACGTGCAAAAACCTTCAATGTTTTGTCTGTCAGCCAGAAGGACAATAAGTAGTTGGTTGAAAAGGCGGGAACTGAAGCAATCAGAGTGCTTTGTGTAAAACACAAAATTGCAGTGGGTCTGCTAGTCGATGCATGAGCTGATTCCTGCTGCTGACTCCGAATCCCACTTTTTGGATCACATTGTAAAGTAGACAAGGTATTTGGTACAAGAAGACATCAAGGATTTGGCTATAGATTTTATATTGCCTTCAGACAGCAATGCTGAAATCCTGCCTTAAATGATTAAAGATGCTTTTCAGAAGGGAAGTAGGTGATCACTGGCTGGTAGTAATTCAAATGTGTTGACTTGTAATTAAATATAGTTTTCACATTCATTTGGCATTATTCCTGGATAACCGGGTGGGTGCATACTGAATGTGTATGTATGCTCACTACGGAAGTTGTAGAGTTCAGCATACGCTTGCTCAGCTCCCTGATTAATAGTTCTTTTTCTTCTTGAAGTTTGTGCCAAGCTACAATTGGATGGAAAGTGGAATTTAAAAGCACCAATGTTGTTAAAAGACTAATTATTAGTGAAATAATAAATCAGTGAAATAATAGAAGCTTGTTCAAATGCTCTTCTGTTTGAGTGAAAAATAAGTTTACCAAAATGTGATTTTGTTCTTTAAAGATACCCAATGTCATGAAACAAAGGAACCATTGTGGTTTTTTGCTTCTAGTCACAGCATCCTTCAAGATTTTAGATATTACAGTAGATAACATGGTGGATACTGGAGGGGAGAGAAGAATAAGCTTTCTGCAGCCTGAAACTTCTGTGATCCCATAGCTTGTTTTCAGTGGCAAGTTCAAAGCCCATAGTAATAGGTTAATTTAAGCAAGCTTAAATTTACAAAATATTTTTGCCCATTTCAGGAAAAGAGTTGTCAAAAACTGAGTTAGATCTTCTGCAAACTCTTGTTTCAGAGCATCAGTTTGAGCACACTCAGCATCTGATTTCTTTAAAGCTTTGACAGCAAATCATTGTTTGCTGGAACACTGTTTTGAATTAATTTAGTTGGGTTTTTTAATTAATTTCCGGTAAACATACTGTGATTTCAAATGTAGAATTAAAAAAATTTGATTAAGAGATTGACATAGGTCTGATTTGATTCCAGCTGCAGAAGTGCAAAAAAGTGTGATTTGGATTTGAAGAGTTCCTTCTCACTCCTTAACTTGCCACCTACCCCAGTAGCTCTTGGTTTCACTGTCAATTTTTTATTAAAATAAAAACTGGGTGTAACTGTCATATCTGAACTATCCTCAGATTAAAGGCAACACAACTGAATAGGTTTTCTAGAAAAGAAGGTGAGTCCTACATATTGCAGTGCAGTGTTGGAGATAAAAAACTAAGTAGCAGGGGATATGTCTCAAAATAAGGCAAGTTTTTCTTGGGCCACCTGGTGTTTCTGCAATGCACTTAACCTGTCAGCAGCTTAAAACTGAAGCCTTTCAGCAACTGCTGGTTGTGACAGAAGGAGCGTCCCTCAACCCCTCTCAGGAATGCCTGGGTCACTCTGGCATGGGGATGAGCAACAACAAACCATTTTTTTAATAGATTTGACTTTCTAAATTTATCTTTGTGCCCTACCTGACTCCTGTGGTGTACAGTAGTTCTCATATCAGGGCAAACTGTATTTAAGTGGTGTTTGAAGGGAGACTGTCACAATTCCTCAGTGCGGAGTTTGGGAACAAGAATTGTCAATGTTTATCTGCATGGAAATGTGTGTGCCCAGAGGAGGAAGGAGAAACAGTGGTTTTGGAAGAAAGGATAAGGATTCTATTTTTTTTTAAATTAGTTTAATTTTCCTGAGGGAAAAAAACACAAGTTGTCTGAGTCTTAAGTGTTTTTCTCATTTCTTCATTAATAGTTCTTTGACTATTTTTGTGTGTGTGTGATATCTGAATGAAATTGCAAAGTCAAAGCTCACCACGGCACCATCTGCTTACTTAAAGCGCACTTTAAAATTTCAGTAGGCTTTAGCCATCATTTACAAACAGCTCTGTCATCAAAGTGTAGGTTTACCCTGCAGACACAGCAGACACCCAAGTGTGCTCAGATTCTGGAAACAACTAAGCCATAGCTGTAAAAGAATGGTAGGCAAGTCTGTGGAGCTCCACTCCATTTAAATGTAACAAAAGCAAAAAATGTCTGAGGTGGATGGGATTTGACCATCGAAAGGAGCTCAGTGCCTGGCTGCTTGGGATACACCACCTTTGGAAGGGAAGACCTTGATCTGGGGAATTAGAGGCCTCTCAATCTGACCTCAGTGCTGGGCAAGGTTGTGGAGCAGCTCGTCTGGAGTGCCGTCATGCAGCGCATAAAGGACAGCCAGGTGATCAGGCCTAGTCAGCATAGGTTCATGAAAGGCAGGTCCTGCTTGATTGACCCAATCTCCTTCTATGATAAGGTGACCCACTTAGTGGATGAGGGAAAAGCTGTGGATGTTGTGTACCTAAACTTTAGTAAAGCCTTTGACACCATTTCCCACAGCATCCTCCTGGAGAAAGTGACTGCTCCATGGCTTGGATGGGTGTACTCTTCACTGGGTAAAAAACTGGCTGGGTGGCTGAGCCTGAAGAGTTGTGGGGAACGGAGTCAAATCCAGCTGGTGGCTGGTCATGAGTGGCGTTCCCCAGGGCTCGGTATTGGAGCCAGTTCTGTTTAATCTCTCTATCGATGACCTGGATGAGGGGTTGGAGTGCACTCTGCAGATGACACCAAGTTGAGCAGGAGTGTTTATCTGCTGGAGGGTAGGAAGGCCATACAGAGGGATCTGGACAGGCTGGATCATTGGCCTGAGGCCAATGGTATAAGTTTCAGCAAGGCCAAGTGCCAGGTCCTGCACTTGGGTCACAACAACCCCATGCAGCACTGCAGGCTCAGAGAAGTGTGGCTGGAAAGCTGCCTGGTGGAAAAGGATCTGGGGCTGTTGGTTGACAGCACCCATGCACAAGACATCTTTTGTCTGGTTCCCGAGGAAGAAATTATTCTTCTCCCAACCCTTAGTTCTTTGGTTGTTTGCCTGTGTGTGCTTATGAGACTAAAGAGTGAAAGATCTTACTCTTTGAAACAACTGTCCCAATGAAAAGGAAACTCTGGGGCCTCTCTCAAAGAGGCCTCTGATAGTGGCCACTGAAGCATTTCAACATAGTGTTCACATAACCCCTTGTACTGAAGAAAATGGCAAGAAGAAAGAAGGGGAGGTCAGGCTGCTCATTTGGGAGGATTATTTATTAAGACTCAGATCTATGCCTTTGGATTAGTTGCAGATTTAGCCCAGAGTACCAAGTATGCCACGCCACAGATTGGTATGCATTTGTTTTCTAATATAAGGTATGGAAACCTGCTTTGTTGGCAGCATTGTAAATGTATTAAGATACTATTTCTCTATTACCTCTCCTTGTTTCATTCCAAAGACGTTAAGCCCTTAGTGTTCCAGGGTGCTATATTTACTCCAACACAGACATACACATTTGGAGCTCATACAAGCTCACTTTGTAGTGAGCTTCTTCTGGCGAATGTGCTGCAGTCATAGAGAACTTAATTTCTTAGCCACAGCTTTGCTTATTCTAATCCTGCATGAAGTGCATTAGGTCTTGGGCTTCGGGTCTTCAGCGTATGTCTTATTATAGGGATCAATTTTTAATCTGAGTAATACTGTATGTAGAAAATACTGACACTGTGATATAAGACTTTCCCATGATCCTGTGGGTGGTTTGGTTAGGTTGTTGTTTGGTTGTTTTTTTGTTTTTTATGATTAAGTGCTTCATCTAAAAATATTCTATAACACTTAAGACATCATTAGTTGTCTTAAAGCATTATAAAAACTGCACCTACCCATCCCATCTCATTTACATTTGCATGCGTACTTGGAAACCCAATGCTTTGCTTGCTCACCTCTCAAGAAGTGCCTTGAGGATCATTTGGTATTTCAGAAACAGGAGTGTCTCCCCTGCCCTGCCAGGGATGCTCTGGTGACAAATGTCATTCCCCAAGGCTGCATGGCCAATCAGCACCAAATGCCCAGTTCCTTCATGGTGGGGAATATGCCAGTCAGGACTTGATATGTGTTGTGTGTGTTGCAGAAGGTTTAGTGCTTTGAATCTTTCTAGCACACCTTAACAGCTCACTGTTGAAGCTGGCTGTGATTTGTGGCGTGGTAGTGTTAGACCTGATCTCTGGTATTTGTTTTGCACATTTTAATTAGAGAAGGTGTCTGATTGCTGCTAACACATTCCCATTCCTCTTCTCCTTGGTTTGCCTCCTGCTCCCACTCAGCTGCATGTTCTGTTCCCCACACAACCCCTGCTGCCTACCTGGTGATGAGGGCACAGATACCCTACAAACCACCATGCTAGAGGGATGCTGTTCATATTACTGCAGCTAAAGCAAAGCTCTTTCCAAGAGACACATACTCAGATCCAGTGTGCACAGGGTGCTCTCAAACATGTGGGCTCCCTGGAATGACCACAACCCCCTTGCTGGAGACTGACAGCTCTGTCTGACTTCTTTCACTGTCTAAAGCATGCAGTAGTTTTTTGTGTGTGTTTATTTAAAAACAAACAAACATCAAAACAAACAAACAAAACCTCTTCAATGTCAAAATAATGTTCTGTTTTCCCTGAGAAAAAATTTGGATGAGGGAAGGAGTTCACTTAAGTTGAAGAAAAAATGTACTCCACTTCCCATGAAAGGAGATCTAATAGTGTGGGTGTCCCAGCAGTGGATAGCACTGAGGAGTGCAAAGCAATAATCACACCCCAGAGAATTTTGCAGTTAGCCCTTTTCAGCCATGTTTTTAATCAGCATGGTGTTTTAGTTCTGTCAAATTCAGAATGAAATCATGTCTCAAATATTTCTTGTTGCTATCAACTTTTAACCATCCAAACTTTAGAAAACTTGCTTCAGCTGTTGCAGGCCCAACTTTTGAATCTTCTGGAGACTAGATATGTTTAATTAGCATGATTTTTGGAGAGTGACTGCAATGGATGTCAACTCTTTTACGATACTGGATACTGAAGCACGTGTAGTTTGCCCTTCTTCTGAAGCATTATAAATAATTTCCAAAATCCATGGGCCGTTTGCAGTTGTCCTGCTTAAGACAGAAAAGTCAGGAGATGAAGTAGTTGTCAGCCCACCACCTTTCTGGCAAGGCGTGAAGGAGAAACTCAGATCACTTCATGGTGAAGAAGTATTACAAGCCACACTCCTACCAAAGTAAATTCCTCACCTCATTTCAGAGCGAGGATATCTTCTCATTATCATTATTTGCTGCTTTCTTGAGCTGGAGTAAAGCATTGCTGTGGATTTTTACAAAGCTACTCTACCATGTCCCAGGAGCTGACAGCCCCTAAGCAAACAGGAAGCAACTGCTGCGTATTGTGGGAGACAGTACTTGTGTTAGGGTCCTTTGGTGATAAGAGCTACATAGTGTAAATATGGATAAATAGTAACCGACTACATATACAGCGGTATACAGTCATTTAGTGGTTTCTGTGTGAAACAATGGAATGAAGAGGCTGGAACAGAGACACCTTCTGCTATTTGGTGTGAAATACCTGTTGGTGTGAGGTATAATCAAGAGAAACACATTCTTAGGATGGTTGGCTATATATTTATAGTCTTGTTTTAATTAAGCCTTGTCTGTTACACATGGTAATGCTTGCAGTGATACAAATGTCAATTTGGCTCCTTTAACGTTTGGCATGTTTTGTTGAAGGGGAAATAGTGTGGTCAGTCACTAAGTGGAAGCATGACAGAAGTGTCAGATCTAGGATACCGTGTGTCACAGATTGCAGGAGTGCTTTTAATGTAAGGCTCACTTTCTGCTGGAAATATGTTTGCTAGCTGAAAATGTTTATTTGCAGATGCTGTGATCATATTTCACCTTCATAACAATTGCTTTGGATATTATTTTTGATATTGAAGCTTTTTCTGATGTTGGCCAGTTAAATGTCCTGTTACCTACTGTTCTGTTTCTGTCATAAAGAAATATTAAATTCAGATGTCTTTATAATGGCAATTTCCTATTCTTTCCTGAAATAAATTGTGCCTTCTATGAATGCTTCTAGGAGGTTAATTAATAATTGACTACTGAGGAAAAAAAGGAAGATCCTTTTAATAGGCAATTGAATATGGTGTGGTGTATGAAAATTAATAGTTAGGCCTGGAGCTTTAAATGAGATATAAATAGCTTGATACAGATACTCAATATTTAGATGTGAAGATGTCCTTATTAGCATCACTTCCAAACATTTTTGGGTTTTTTTACATGCATCTCCAAAGAACTTTCCCAAACAATGAAACTTAGAGTGTAGGTATTTAGGACTGTACTTGAATGCAGGGGTGTCTGTTAACATTATTTGTGTTTAGATGAGGGCGATCAGGTATCTTAATTTTTTTTTTTCCTCCTTAATGTTTTGTTTGGTTTTTTTTCCTTTATGCTTGTGCAGGCATTTGTTAAAATTGAAAAATTAGCTTTGAATCATGTATCTTATAGGAAGGAAGAGTGTGCGATGATTGTTAAAATATTTTACAGTGGTTGCTTTTATAGTTGGTTTTATGTGTTAGCTACTGATAAGCCAGTAATAAATCAGTGCAAGCCTCACACGCCTACACTTTTCCTTCTTCGCACAGAAGTTGGATATTTTCTGCTTCCTGCTCTTCTTTGTCCAGAGAATTGCACAGGGAGTTTTCCTGTTTTGAAGAAGGATTTTGAAATGAAGATGCTACCACACTTCAGATCTTAATCTTTGTTGCTGTTTGCAGATGATTCTTTGCCAGTCAGCTGGGTCAATATTAAAACCAAACTGTGCTGCCTAAAACCCGGAGACTCTGTCTGTATCAGCATTTCCAATTTCTCGTATCTGGAGTTTAGAAATTGGCTATAAATTGAGTTCCCTGAAAAGGAGGAAGGCCACGAGGTACAAGGCTCAGCCATCTCCTGACCAGCCTGCTTGTGAACTGTGCTGCCTACCTGGGGTTGAGCCAGGTGGGGCTGGTAGTTTGCCTTGTTCCATTGCTGTGCTACCGTTCTTGTCTTGTCCTTTTAGGAGGTTGTATATCACTTTCTGTCAGTCATAAGTGAATTTATTATTGTGGTTAGGCTTGTCCCCGGCTATTTTTTTAATATTTTATTATTATTACTGGAGTACAGTGTCCAGCTCTGGGCTGCCCAGTTTAACAAGGACAAGGAATTACTGGAGGGAGTCCAGTGGTGGGATATGAAGATGAGGAGAGACTTAGAGCACCTTTTTTATGAGGAGACACTGAGACAGCTGGGTCTGTTCAGCCTGGAGAAGAGAAGGATGAGAGGGAATCTCATCAATGTTTATAAAGAGGATGGGGCCAGACTCTTTTCAGTGGTGCCCAGCAAAAGGATGAGGGGCTTCAAGCACAGACTGAAGCACAGGAGGTTCCATCTGAATCTGAGGAGAAACTTCTTTACTTTGAGGCTGCCAGAGCACTGGAACAGGCTGCCCAGAGAGGTTGTGGACTCTCCTTCTCTGGAGACATTCAGGACCCGCCTGGACACATTTCTGTGCAATCTACTCTAGGTGCACCTGCTTTAGCAGGTGGCTTAGACTAGATGATCTCCAGAGGTCCTTTTCAACCCCAACCATTCTGTGATTCATTCCATGATTTTGTTATTATTTTTTTAAATTTCTGCATTGTTTGCAATCCCTTCCTCAATTCTACACCACTCCCCACTGAAAAACAAAAAAGAAACAAACAAAAGTCATAACTGTACTTCACTTTAACTTCTGTTTATGTGATTATGCAGAAAGATTGCTGGTTATACCAGCACAGTGATGGACATGGCAGCAGTGCTGAAGCTTTTAAATCCTCACCCTTCCTGTATCCATTTGTTTCCGTTTCAAAGGTGGCCTGACTTTTAGATGAGTTTATTTTAATAGAATGCATGTGAGTACATGAATGTGTTGTGGATGTATTATTTATAGCCCTACAGTGTCAGATGCAAAGTGATCTGAGCAACAGCTTCTGGCCAGGTTAAAAGAAAAACCACCTCAGGGTGAAGATTATAGCTATGATTTAACTCCATGTGGTCAAAAGTGCGGGTAGGTGTTGTTTGGATTTTGGGGCGATGGAAACCCATTACTGGTAGAGAAATTTTTGTGTGGTGTTGGAATACCTGTTCTCTGTATTTAGTGGCACTTTACCCTCTGTCAGTGAATGCTGGAAAATGCAACTAGGGAGTGAGTCAGTGGTGTAGAACGGAGCACACCTCAGTGCACTGGGAGCTGCTGGTCTCTTGCTGGAGAGAGAACAGGCAAAAGCTAGCTAGCTGCTTTGTAATCTTCTTCATCACGAAAAGGTAATGTTCTATTTCATCACCAATGCACTTGTTCTGTGCAAAGGATGCAAAAGGCAGAGTAGATGAACTAACAGGACCCTTCAACTGTTACTACTCTGAGATCTGATGGTATCTGCACTCTCCCATACCGCTGTGCCGCAACCGTGTACAAAGCTGGGTGACTGCTGCTTGGCTCAAGCTGCTGCTGCAGCTATGATTTCCAGGTAGAGAATTTATGCAAATAACAACAAAATAATCTGTTGCTGCTGGTAGCAGGACACTTAACATCAAGTCAAATTAGAACAGGAGAAATTTCAACACAAGAGAACAATGTGGGGCTGGTTTTTCACTCAGAGATATTACCCGTATACCTCGTCTGACAGGCATCTTTTTCTGCCTTAAAATGAAGACTGCAGAGTCCCCTGTTTTTTAACACAGGTAAATTCTGACCTATTCAGGCATGCCTGTAAATAGGCACAGATATCCCAAGCAACACAAAAACTCATCATGACAAATAGAAGTTTAAAATAACAGTGTGAGTTTTTACATGCTAAAAAAATTAATTAATGGTGTATCATACTGGTACATGGACACAGTTGTGGTGACAGTGATTTTGTGTGACAGAGGAACACAGCACTTAATTAGCCCAGTCCTGGCTGACCCTAAACAGGGGTTTATCCAGTGAAACGGTGATTGGAGACGCTTGTTGTTCTGTTTGGGTTTTTTTGGTGTTTAATGTTATTGCAGCATCGGAGGACAACGCAGCAGCAAATAACTCTTTGCAAGCACATTCCCTTCTGAGGCTCTGGCAGGCTGGAGGCCAAGCAGCAGATATCTGGCACTTGAGGTCACCTGCAACTAGGTCAGGCTGTTGGGTCACTCAGCATTTGTGAGCGTCTAGTGTTTCCTCTCCTTTGAGTGAGAGCTGGAAAGGAAGCAGGTTTGTTTAGAAAAGGGTTTTTTTTGTCAACTTCTGTCTATTCTTACTCTTGATGGAAATGGCTTTCCTCCTTCCATGTGAAATATCTGACTAAATTATAAATGTGAGGAAGTGAATGAAGAAATGGCTTAACTGAATTGGTTTTTATCGGGTGATTTTGTAGAATTTCTCCTTGTTATCATGGCTTAGCCATATAGCCACATATTCCTGTTGAAATAAGGAAACAGTGACAATAAAAGGAGATACTATTTGCAGAAACTTGCCCCAGGGTGAGGCTGGTGTTGTGTGGGGAGCCTGTAGTGCTGCAGGAGGGCACTTGCTGGTGCAGACCCCTTTCTCGCCTACGGTGAGAGCGTCTGCTCGTCACCCAGGAGCCACTCAGGGCAGCCCCACTGCCTGGTGGCTCCAGCCTGAATCCTGAGTTTTCCAGGATCTCTAGCTCTGGCCCTATTTTAAGATGAAAAAACAGGAATTAAACCCTCTCTGGTTTTGGAAGTGTTGTGCAAATGGGTAGGATGTGTAAAAAGACCTGTTTGCTGTCCAGTTCTGGTCCAGCAGCTCCCTGATGCAGAGAGTGGGCAGAGCGCAGTGGGGCAGTGGTCACCCCTGGGACAGGCTATCCAGGTGAGACCCATGGACATCCTTCCTTTTGCTCAAATCTGCAATCCTCAAGTCTCGTAATGTGGAAGTTCCTCCAGTGCTTCAGTCAAACCTGAAGCAGACAAAAATATTTTCCCTCTAAGACTGCACTTTGAATAGTGAAAACTAAAAAGAAAAATAAGGTTGTTTTCTTGCTCTACTTCCTAAATAGCATAATATAGCTATTTGTCTTAGATACATGATGGATGGCTTTTGGTTTGTAATCTCTTTTTTATTATTATCTGTAGTTCTGAACAGTTTTACTCTTTATTTATTTTTATCACTCTCCTGTGTTACCTCTTCTCATTTACTTATTTATTTTTGCCCTTGGCTTGTAATTCCAGATGCATCCCAATTATGTAGCTCTCTGAGCTTTATCCTTCATTGAGCAAACATCAGAGTTCAGTATAATAAATATGACTGTTCTTTGGCAGCACTCTGCATGTCTTTCATAGCTGAAGGGTTTACAACACTTCCAAATGTCTTTAATTTTGCTTCTTCAAAATTTGATTAGAAACATCAATCAGCAAGATAGAGGAGCAGTTCGCAGTTTCTCTGCTTCTGTAAACATACATAAATGTAAGTGGACATTAATTTCATTTTTTTCAAATTATGTCTGCACTTTTATTTCAGTAAGAACAGATCCTACAGTTTTATTTATTCTTAGTTCCTATGTGAACCAGTTGAGTCCTTAAGACATTTCTGAGGTGCTCGTGCTGGAGGGGACATGTACCTGCTATGCGCTCAGGTATGCAATATGCCAGCAGGTACAGGGACCTGCCCTGTGGAGGTGCTGGTGTCCAAACCCTGCGTGGCAGTGCTGAGGAACAGCGGGATCATCCATAGAGCCTTTTTTTCTCCTGTCACCCAGCATCTTTTTCCTGAATGGAAATCTTTGCTAGTTTACCATGTTCCTTTAAGTGGTTGAATATGGTTGTGGAGCAAATACGCCTTTGAGCTGAAAACTTAGCTTGGCTCTTATAACTTTCTGGTTCAACCCCTTCTTGTCTCCTTACCAGCCGTGCAAGAAGGTCCAAAGGAACTTTTGGGAAATATAGCTGAATTATTTCTTTTGTGCCATGTGATGGAATGATTTGTTCATAGCTCAATGTGGGAAGGAAATCTGGTATGATGAGCTAGGGGCAATTGATCTATAGTTTGGGGGTTTTGCCCCCAATTGCCACCATCTCCTTTTTGCCACTCTTCCTCCCTCTCCTACCCCCTACACATTTCTCTGTTGCTACAAAAGTGTGGTAAATATGGGAGATTTTTTTGGACTTATTATACCTTCCACTTCTCCCTGAGCAGGGGAAATCTAATGCCACATGCCATGCACCTGTGGCATTGCATGTGTAGGAAGTAACACATGAAAGTAATTCATGTACTATAAGCAATTTAAGTATCACTGTATAAACAAAATTAATATCCTAATGGAGAAACTGCTTACTGTGTGCCTTTGTCTTCAAAGTAAGTAGCAGAACTTACTAGAGAGACAAACTACCCAAAATCTTGTACCTTAAGAGCACTGATGAATTGTACCTAGGCGAGGTGAGATTTACAGCAGTCTCTACCAGGTGATCTCCTGGGCAGTATTGCGTCTACCCATAGGTCTGATCTTTGCACCATCACAGGTACAGTGAAACACACTCAATAGGATCTGCCATTTGAAACACAGAGAATCACATAGCGAAATACTTAGGAATTGGTAAGAAAATATTATCAGTTGTTCATGTCCCAAGGGGTGGGTGCAGGCACGTCTTCACAATTTTTGCTGTAGCCATGGTGTGTACAAAGTTTGCTAATGCCGTAATCAGGAAAAGTGAAATCCGCTTCTATGAACTGCAGCTGGATTCTTTCCAAAGAGCTCAGTTTCTTTTTGATGTTGTGTTATTAATTAGTTCAGCAATTTGTTCTGGTTTTATTCGGAACAAAACAGTGAGTGTTGCCATCTCTGAACTCTGCTGTAAGCGGCAGGAGTTTTTTTGAAAGAGGCCTTTCACTGGAGAAAAGCGAAGCATCCTCTGCAGGATGATGGCTTCTGCTCAGGCAGATTGATGTATTCCCAGCATACTTGCCAGCCTCCATGTAAGAAGGATATTGGGAAGTGTTTCGAAGGTATTGTAAATCAATAGGAGGTTTTCCATCTATTCAGCAGAAATATTTAGGTACCTAAGCAAACCTGCTTGCCTGTGGGATATACCATTGAACAAACTCAGCTATTTTTCAGGGATTATCCTGGGAAAAGTTCAAATCCCAGTGGGTGGTTTTGGGTGGTTTGGTCTGGTTGTGGCATTGACATCTTTAGCACAGCAATTTACATGGAAATAAGAGATTCTGGAGACATTGTAATGCCGGTTACCTTTTAACTGTTCTTTACCCTCAAGTCATATTTCACCAATTTAAGTGACTCTGGTTCTCTAGAGGGGAAACTGGTGACCAATGGTGTTTGTAAAGGTACTGAGGAAGAAATTTAAGATATGTTTAAGCTTTGATTATGAAATTATTTTAATTACATGTGTGACAGCATCACATGAGGGATGTTCCCCTGTTGCTCACCTCTGTACAAGAAAGTACAAATGCTGCCATCATGGGTTAACCTTGGCTTGAAATAGAGATATGCTTGAAGAGGGCTGGAGAGAGAATGCTCTTTTCCCAACCCATTTTTTGCACTCTCATGGAACTGACTTAATTATGCTGTTTGCGGCAGAGTTGTCCACAAACCAGCCATGAACAGTGCCCCCCGTACAGAGCATTCCTTGTACATGACGTGGTGGAAGATGTCTTATTCAGCATACAGTCCTTGTATTTAACATAAAGAATAAAAGCATTTAATTAAAAACTCAAGACTTCATTTAGAATGAAAATTACAATAACTTCAATAGCTCCAGGAAGTAGGTTTTTTTCCCAAGGTTGGATGTCATCTCTTTTTCACTTTAAAATCAGTTGAACAAAAGGAGTTATTCACTGGTCTTTCTTTTTTCCCTTACAATATATTCCTTATGGGAATGTTACTTGGAAAATAAAAGTTCATTGGGAAGTGGAAGAGGAAAAACAGTACTTGTACTTCTAACTGTGCATTGGCTGCTTTTGTATCCCAAGGAATTTTCTCACCACCTATGTATTAGCACAGCCTCATTTATTTTTCTGTATTGTTGTAGGTTTAAAATTGAGGCAACCCGAGCAGGGGCCATCCTGCCTGCACAGATTCTGGTGCAATGCTTGTGCGCACTCTTCAGCAGGGTCCTTTCTTGTTGCCTGGGTGTTCCCAATCTATCTGCCTTTGCCTTCCCCAGCAGACCTGTGTAAGACTTGACACCAGATCCCAGAGGCAGAGGACTATTAATGCGAAAGTCACCCCTTAGTCTGAGTGGTACTTACTTCTCCAGCAAATGCACACGTTGCTAAAAGCACCCAAAATACAGCAGCTTCTTGGCTCTGAATCGCCACAGTTTTCCTTTCACTGCATTCATGAAATATCCATCTATCTAGAGTGCCTTGCCTGGCATAAATCTTTAAAAACAAGGATGCCCTGGGGGCCAGATGTGTGACAGCCTTTCACAAAGATGCTTACTAATTGCTTTTGATTAAATCACCCACATTTCTTCTGGCCCTTGGTGCATGCTTTCAGCCAGAGTTGTGGTATTGTGGGCAATTCAGGTCCTCTGATATGGCATGAGGTTCTTCAGGGCATCACCTAAATTTCCACTGATTGCTTTTGACATCATAGGAGACCAGGGAAGGAAAAGGAACTAGGAGCTTTTTACCTTTACAATTATGTATACATATATATACATACATATATATGTATGTATACACATACACATGCATATTCATATTTTTGTGTTTATACACACATGTGGGTATGTGTTTATGACTGTATTTATGACAGTTTAATAACCACTCACCCAAAGTTTGCTTAGTCTGTGTATATAAGCATTTGAAGGCTTATTATTAAGTTTATATAAACTAGTGGATCAAGGTGCTTTCGTGGGGTCATATCTCTGGTGTGCAGTGCTTCAGCCAAGCCATCCTCCTTCAGCCTGAGGGCAGGTGTGCAGGGCAGGTCGGGCTTTATTAAGACCTAGGGAGCACCAAGTACATTTCTTTGCCATCCTTTTAAAAGTTTGCTCTGTGCTTGTGTTTTCTGCTTGGTAAGCTTGGCTGCAAACAGCTCAAGGCACCCATGTCAAATTCTTGTTAGCAATATGCAGTTCTTCTGGGAATATGCTCAAATCCGGGTCTCAGTGCATTTATTCACACATCCAACAGCAAGACAGTAAGAATGAAAAAGCTCCTGCTTGCCAGAGCATCTTATGTGAGATCAGTGCTCAGGGAGTGAGGGGCTGCCCCTCCCTGTCCTGCTGCCTCAGTGAGATGGGAAACATTTAATAAACCTGAAACAAGGTGTTAGGCTGTTATTTCTTTCTTCTCACCTTTTTGAGGACTATCATCTGTCTGGAGATTGCAAACTGAGATTTAGAAATAGGTGCTGTTGGAATATTGCTTGCCATTCGGTTAGTTGAGAGACTGCCTTGCAGATTTGCAGCTATTGAATTTTTTCTCTGTTCTTATTTAAAGTGGCTACAATATCGTTAAAAATTCAGTAACAAATGCAGATGCAGAACCCTTTCATCTGAAGCATCAAAGAAAATTAGCTCCTGTGATATCTCTCACACTAGTTTTTGTTTTAGCTGCTCTCCTTCATTCCTGTCAAAAAGATGCCAGTTGTGATTTAGATCCTGCCAAGAGCAAAGGGGTTAGCTGTTGTGAACAGCAAAGGTGTTCGATTCGCAAAATATTCCTGTGATCGGCCATGTGTTTTCTTTAGAGCAAGCCACCTTTTTGGAACAAAGAAGAATCTAATAGATATCTATGCAATCTTAGTTTTGTGCAAAAATAAATATTGATATGGGTTTGGATAGTCTCCTAATGGGGAGTAGGAAGTTATAGACTGGAGGTGGAAGGGAATTTTTTTTTTTTTAGATAGCAGTTAGTATATATCAGTATGTCTGTCACGGCAAAGCTTTTTAATCACTTTTTAAATTGCATTTAAATCAAGTAATTTTTATTCTGAAATTAATGTCTTCTGTATCTACCAGTTTCTGTAGATGTCTACCATGTCTTCTGTATCTACTCCTTTTCACTTCTGTTTAGGTTTCCAGGGCCATCCTCCTGGTTTTGTTTCATAATGCTGTTATTCACATGCAGGAACTGTCATCAAAAATTAGTGTTGGCTGGGAGCTGCTGCATGGCAGCAGCAGAGATACTGCTGCTTTCCTCTGGAAGTGGGATGGATGGCAAGTGCAGTACCACAAGCGTGATTTCTCATTTCTTTGGTTTTATTACTTCGTGAGTGGCAGGCGGTGTGGTGTGTTAAAGGTTTCTTTCACAGTCAGATGTCTGTTTTGTAAGATGTTGTTTGTCTTGTGCAATATAAGACTCAGCATATACAGATACTACAGGATGAACAGAGGAACAATGTGTGCTCCCTTCTCTGCTGCTGGTGCTCCCTGGGAGCCAGCTTGGATCCAGAACATGATTGCAGGCATCTCTGCATCCCACGCAGCTGTCGGGCAGCCTCTGCTCAGGGTCCCCAGAGTCTGAAGGAGCCAAGCTCACCCTTGCCCTGCTCAGCTCTGTTGTGAGCCAGCCTGGCCCTGGGAAGGGGCTCTGCTGGATGGGCATTGTGCCCAGGTGGTCCCCAGCCTGAAATTTCAGGCCTGAAATTGGGTTGGCATATTACTCATTCATTACAGGAGAGAGCTGGCCGTGCAGAAAGTAAAGAGAGGGAAGGTTGCACTTTGTGTTTGGGTTGAATTTTGGATGAGAGGTTAGCCACGCTTACTTTTTGCATGCTATGCCTCTCTGTGCACGTTGTAGCATTCACAACAGCACAGGGTAAGGAGTATTTTGCCTAACATCAGTGTTAGCACTGTCCTGGTAATTGTATTAAAAATGAAAGTCTGATCTAGTTCTAGTAATAAATATATCTATTCTGTTTAGATATCTATCTGATAGCTCTAGTCAGCACATACATTCCTTGTCAGAAATGAAGAGTGCCACTGCATGTCTGGTGAGGTGTCATGCTGGCTGCCTGCCCTGGAGCCAGCCTGGTGGCTCCATCAGCTCAGGTTATGTTAGTGCATGGACAACTGATTTGACATGCATAAAAGGTGTTAACTAGACATAAATGGGGGCTAGTGTGTGTTTAAAAGAAGCCCTTGCCAAATCTATGATGTGTAGGAAAGTACCTTTAAATGGAAACCTGTGTCTCTTCGTAGATGTATTTTAGAATAACTTTTGTCCTGCTGCGCTATTGGGGGAAAATAATCCCATTTTTCTTACTTGGCCATTGGAGTTTCAGTCTATTACTGCTCTCTCAGCTTGGCAGTGTATTGGATTTGTCCAGAGAGGAAATTAGATTTTTCCTTCCCTTCCACTCTGTCTCTGTCCTGTGTTTACATCAACTGGCAGTTGCTTGTGCACTGCAGTCCATGTGATAACCTTTCCTCCCACATGCTGCTTCATTTACTGTTCTCTAATAAACTCTATTTACACCTGGTGCTTCTTCCCTTCCTTCTGGTGACAGCAAAGGTGATCAAGAAAAAGTGCTCCCTGTCTAAACTTAGCCAGGAGCAAGTGAAGGCTTAACCTGGGCTATTTGAGACAATTTTAATTGGGATGAGAAGCGTATGTAGCCAGTGGGTAGGGTTTACTGTTCTTAGAAGGTTGTGTCTAGAAACCACCTGGAAATTTGGGTATATAAGCGGATATGCTGGATTTTGTTACCCACTGTAGCAGCCAGCTGCAAACTTAAAGGCTTGTCTGAGAGCTATTAATAGTTTTTGCTGCAATTTTATCTAGTCAGCTAGCCACAAGTGAGCCTGGGGGCCGTGTTATTCTAGGAATATCCAGTGAGATGATCTGTTTACAGCAGAGGGCAAATCCCACAGAGAGTGTTGGAGGAAGAAGAGGTCCCTGAGGTTTGAGAGAGCATGGTGGGAATTAGGAAATACAGCAGCAGTGGGGACAGGGTCACCTCCCAGCAGTCTTCAAGATCGCTGTGACAGAAGTGGCAGAGTTTATGGTGCCAAAAGGGTCAGGTCAGGGGGCATGGTGATGGTGGGACCTGCTGGAAGTGCTGAACAGCTTGGAAAACTTTGTGCTCTGAGATGTTTAGGTTTTTGCTTGTTTTCCTTTTGTGCTCTGTTGAAAAGCAGAATTCAAATCCAAAATTGTAACTTAGGGCCACAGCCTGCACATTAATCTTGACTGAGCTGAGCAGCTGCTGGGGCCGAGAGGCAAGCACAGCCCTGGTGCTTTAGGATGCTACCACCCCTGGGAAATTCTAGTGTCCCGCATTTTACCGGTAAAACTGTGTTGTCTGAGCTTTCTTCTGTTCAATTGATAGTATGGGTCTTGTTCATCCGAGTCTGATTGTCTTCCTCCCTTCTGGGATAGGGGAACATCTTGAGGGGTCCTTAGAGGGAAGGAATTAAGTGTGTTAGATGTATGGTCAAAAATTGTTATTTTCTTTTTTGTAATATAATATAATATGAAACTGTGAATGTGAATCTAGAAGCAGACTGTCTCCTCGGGGATTTTTTTCAGTGGGAATGCTGTTGCCCAGACTTCAGGTGCTTTGTCCTGGCCATTTTCTCCAAGGGATACACCTATATAATTACAGTCTTGGTGGCTCATAGACTGAAACTGGGTGGAGAGAGAAGACTGAAAAGGCACAAAAAGCAGTTAGCATGTGGTTTCTGACGGAGCTAGCACTTGGGCTGCAGTGTAAGAATTGCTTTGTGTTTTGGGACCAGAGATGGGTGAGTGAATGCTGGAGAGTAGTTCAGGCAGTGTGATTTAACCTCTTTTTCTTCTTGTCATATTATTTGCAAATGGCTTAGAACTTTTTTTTCTTTAAATAAAACTATTTGCTATTCATCCTTGTGCAAATATCCTATGAGAATAAATGTCAGCCTTTAAAACAAACGAGAGGTTTTCTGAAATAGATTGTTACCAGTAAGCAACTGTAAGAACAAGTGAGAAAGGATGGGGTGTGGCCCTTAGTCCATTCATGATGACAACAGCTCACCCAGTGGGGCTCAGAGGAGGTGGGCTACACAAGGCCATGCTTTGTGGCAACATGAGCTGATGTTAACCTGGTACTACTGTAGTTTTCTCTGGTCACCTGTCCATGTGTCCATATCCTCCAGATGCACTGCTCCTTCTACACTGTAGGCAGAGAGGGTGGGAGAAAGGATCCAGCTGGAAAGCGGAGAGGGCAGCATTGCAGATGTCACGCCGTGGCATACTTGGATAATTCTACCTCAATCCCCATGTTTTTTTCAAAAGATGTTGCCTGAAATATTGTTCTCAAGGTTATCAGCCCCGGGGTTTTTCAATCCCATTGCCAGGGAGAAGCTGTTAGCAAAGGCCACTTGCCCTTTTGAATCTCAAATCGATGTGCCTCTTGTCACCAGTGCCGGCTGCATTTGCTGGGGCTTGCCTGTTGTCTGATCTGTGGTTTTATCATGCCTTTCTCTGCCAAAGCCCAGAGACAGTGGTGACCTCCTGCAGCATGGAGCAGCTCTGCACATGGTGGGGCTGAGCCACCATGGCATTGCAGAGGCTTTTCATTAGTTCCCTTCTCACCCACACGGAGGTGAGTCAGAGTGCTCGCAGTCATATATCTGGTATAGCCAAGCCACAAGCCCTCCTGGCCCATCCATGTGTCCTGTGCAGCTTGTGGGCCGTGCTGGTGGGAAGAGCATTGGGGGCTTTAACTCCCTCTGCTATCCCATCTGAGCTGACAGTGCTGCTATGATCTTCCTAAATTTTTCCAGCCACACCAAGATATGTGATGGAGCCCTGCCCTTCTCCATAATTCCCAGCCATTTTGGTCAGCTGTCAGGGGCAATCTAGAACAATCTAGAGCTCTGTTGTCTTTTGCAGGCTATTTCTAGGTTTCTGAAAACCATAAAAATAAGCAAAACCTTTCAGGACTAACAGTTCTCTGTGGACACTCCAAAAACATGTGAGGATCTGCAATGTGCCATTGTCTACCTGTGTCTTGACTCCAGAAGCATCTTCTTTTCTGCTTTGCTTCCTGGGTTATTCCAGGCACATCTGTTTCCAGATGAGGAGACATAAATGTCATGCACCAGTTCAAGTATCATATAACTGTAGTGAATTAATTCACCGATGTTTATATACAGCTTCCTTTTGGCAAACCTGAAAATACACTTGCAGAAGGGCCTCCGATATCTTCATGTGCTCTGTGGAATGAGTCTGCTTTTTTCTATGAAGACTTGTCCAGGTTTTCCTTATCTCAAAGGAGAGTCCTAAAGAACTGCACCACAGGGGGAACATGGGAGGAGTGAGAGAGAGAAAATTAATCCCATTTAAAGAAAAGTAATTTTGTTATTCCAAAACCTACTTGGGAGATTTTATTCAATTCAACTCCGGTACTGTACTGTGGTATTGTGGTGACCTCTTAGTATACCAAAAATGTTGGTTTGAAAGTCCTTCTCCTGAACTTGGCCTTTGTCACTAGGAACAGCCAATATATAGCTGTCATAGTTCTTATTCCCTTGGTTAATTTTTGAAAAAGTTTCCAACAGGATTTCCAAATAACTCAGTGAGACACCTTATAGAAGAATGATTTTCTTTTTTTCCCCCAAAGTAGGCAGATTTTGCACAACTCTGCACAACTCTCATTCTCTCATGGATTTCGGTCATGCATGCTCTCACATCCATGCATTTGCAAGTGTCAAGGTGTGTGTCCATGTGGTCTGGTTGGGATTACTTGTGTGACAGAGGACCAAGAAGCAGTGGCTGCTGCATCCTCGTTACATCCCTGAGGTTGCTCTTGGCAGAACACAACAAACCAGTACTCTTGATATTTTTATTACTCCAGTCCTGCTCTTCATCTTCTTGATACCTTTTCTGTAGGTCACATTGTTCCTCCTTTTGTTACCCCAATGAAATCACAGGTAGGGTGGGACTGGCACAATGGGCATGTGCCATTTTTTTTTTTTAAGCCATGCTGTGCCTGTCCTTCTGGTGCTCACTCGCTTGCTCGCACACGTGGATATGCTCATATACACACGCCCCTCTACCCTGCCTTTTTTCATCACCAGTCTTAATACTTCTGGTATAAATCACTGCATGCAGACTCGTGAAGTAATGTATCTGGCCCTGGTGCTGTTCCTTCTGTGCCAGAATGCATCTCTGCGCATCCTGCACATTAGTGGTGGGGTTACTTTGAGTGCATCAAACAACCCCCAAAAATGCTTGAATCCCTTGTAAGAAGTGGCATAGCTCACATCAGCTCTCCCTGGGGCAGTTTTGCAGGCTGTCAGGCTACTAAGAATGGACTGGGTCACTTCTGTAGAGGAAGGGTATACAGGAGATAGGGTCCAAAAGGAGGCTTTCTACGCTTTATTTCTGCCTTTCTCAGCCTGAAGCACGTGCCATGCAATGAACCTTGTGTGTTCAGTGTCTCATGTCAGCGATGTCTGCAGGGACTAGGTCTACATCCTGCATGTGGTGGGGCCATTGCCTTCAGGCTGGCTCACACGTGCAGCGTGTGTGGAGCACTTCTGCCATGGTGACGGGCTGCATCCCACTTCTGCGCTTGTGGTGTCCACTGTTACTGGGTGTGTACTGATGGTGAGAGTGTCTGTCCCACATGTCCTGGGCATATCTGATTTTGCTGCCTGAGTACTACAGGATGGATTTGAGTACAGGTTTCAATTTGCCTGTGTGATCCTTTTCCTGGGACTTACAGAAATCGGGCATCTGTGTTGGGTCTGCTGCTCTGGCTGTGCTGCCTAGAGTAGAAATGCTGGGCAAGGAAGCAAAATCCTTTCCACACCTGTATCCTTGCACACACAGAATTTTCCAAGTAGAGAAAACAGATGTACGTGAGAGTTTTTAATTACTGATGGTGTTTTCCATGATTTGTGTGTATGACAAGGGTTTGTTCCATGCTCCACAAAGTAGTTGAGGTGGAAACTTTTTCAGTGAGTGGGGGAGCTAGAGCTTTCTTACTGAATTTGCCACAGGTGGATAAAGCTGATCTCTGTCTTGGAGTGATTTAATCTAAGCTGGTACTTAATCACATGAACCAGGTGGAAATTGTTGTGGTTGCAGAGGCCTGGTGCCTGGGTGCACGGTGGCAGCAGTGTGAGCATCAGCAGAGTGCAGGGCACCTTTGCTGCTGCTGGGGCAGAG
Organism: Nesoenas mayeri; assembly: GCF_963082525.1. NCBI lineage: Eukaryota > Metazoa > Chordata > Aves > Columbiformes > Columbidae > Nesoenas > Nesoenas mayeri. Next base: position 89,859,187 of record NC_137543.1, on the reverse strand, counting down.
GAGCTGCAGAGGGCAAGTTTGCTGGCAGAGGTGGGGGAAAGGTTGGCTGCTAAATGCTTGCTAAAAACTGCAGTGCTGAATCTTTTGTAATAAAACATTGATTCTAGAGGTGTTGAAAAGTCACTAGACTGTCCTAATATGCAGAATATTTCAACAGAGATGTGATATTTCAAATACACTGAGTGTCTGCTGATGTCACTTCAAAGTCATGCTCAGCCAGTGACAGTGAGGAGTTTGATTTTTTTCCTTTCCAGCTTTTTTAGAAGAAAGGGCAAAAATTGATCTTACATGTTGATAATCCAGAGAAAAAAATAGATTCTGAATAATCTCAGAACTTGTTTATTTTCCATACAATTAATGACTCCTGCATGTGGAGTTACATACTATGCACCAATGACTTAATAAAATATAATTTTAATATTTGGATCCTTCTTTCTGACTTCATATAGAAGTTGTTCTCCTCTAAGTTGGTTTGTTTGGGGTTTTTTTGTAGTGTTTTGTTTTGTTTTGTTTTTTTTAACCTAATACTAACCTAGGCAAAACAATTGAAATGCCAAAGCCTTACCTATCTAATGCAGAATTCTTGTTTCTATAGCAACAAAAATTGTCCTTGTACTTAATGAAGGAATATTGGAGTGTAAGTGACCGGGACTTTAAGGATTAGAAAAACAAACAGAACCACTTTATATTTGAAGATTAGGAGAATAAAACGGAAGTGACCTCTTTGCATAGAATTTAAAATATTGCCTGGGCTTGGGATATTTCATTAGTAAGAATGCAACCATATTAATGTCATAAGGAGCTCTACGTTTTAATCTTGTTTTCCTAATTAATATGTAAAAGCCTTTTATAGCAAGTGAGAGTTTTTGAGGGGTTTTTTTCAACCGCTTCCTTTTTCAAAGCTGCTGTGTTTTTGGTTAAGTTAATGAAAATTTGGGCTGCCTCACAACAGACACATATTCCTTCTGTACTGGCAAAACTCCATCCATAGTTTTTGTCATCTGCTGAAAAGAAAGGCGAAAAAAAAAACCCAGCGTGTGGTGTTTAATCCTGCATTTGATCTGCAAGCCAGTTCCTGGCCGCTGTGTTACAGTGATAAATTCTGAACAAGCTACAGATGAGAGAATGAATGAAGGAGCAGCTGTCATCCTCCCTATTGTCTTACAGCTTTTCAATTACAATTTTAACAACCGCTAAATTCTAATTTAAAACAACCATAGTAAAAATCTCGAAGAAAAACAATAATGCTGACAGCAACATATCATTAATGTTTACGAACCTGTGTTTCTGTATTAGCATGCCGATAAATACTACACAACATCCAAAGCAGGTTTATTGTGCTTAATTATTCATCTGTAGAAGTGAATGTGGGCAAATGGGAAATATTAAATAGGGGCTTCTATTGCAATCTTACCAGCAAAATAACTGTTTGAATATACTTCCACAGAGCAGTTCAATTTTTCTGCTATTTCTTTGGTGATTTTTTTTTTATGATTGATTGTTTGTTTGTTTTTAAAGCTGGGATTCTGATAAATTCATCTCAATTTCTGAGGGCTGAATAAAGGTAGCCAGAACTCAGGGTTTAAGAACACTTTTTTATCTACTGAATTCACTTGTCACAAAGCAGCTGAGACAACCAGTAGTAAATTGCCCCACAGCAAAAGGAAGGACAGTGGACAGGATAAGACAGGTGGAAGAGTGGCTCCTTTGAAAGCTGATCAAGATTAGCTAATGCAAAAACAAAGAGCAAACCCGCAATCAACCTACTCAGCAAAATCCAGCTTGAAACTGACTGAGTTGTAACATATCAAACTGTGGGCAGGTGGCATCCCGTATGAGCTGTATCAGCAAACTGATGGGAAAGGCATGCGGCATCTCTGAGAAGTGTGAAAAGGCTCAACCTAAAATCTTTGCATTGTGTTTTACCCTACATTCCTTTTAAAAAACAAGTATCTTGCAGTTTGGTGAAATGCTTCTGTGGGCAGAGACTGAAGGAAAGCCAACAAGGATACAGCAGGTCTGCAGGAGATGCAGTAGGTGTATGGAAGTTGCAAAGTTTGCACCACAATGAGCTGATAATGGTTTTCTTTATAGTTACTAGAGTATTCGAAGCCTGAATGGAAGAGGAAACAAGATTTATGTGATAGTTCATAACTTTGCCCAAAGGTCTTAAAGTACATTAACTCCCTGAAAGTTTCATAAAGAGATGCTCTGTAGGTGCCTTTGCTGGTTGGGGGGGGCTAATGCATTTGCGTGTGCTCTGTGTTTCAGGGATAGAGCTCTGTCCTCCTGGGCACCGGTTCATGATCACCATGGTGGCAAGCTTCATCGAAATGGCGGGGCAGTTCCTCATGCCAGGGCTGGCTGCTCTCTGCAGGGACTGGCAGGTCCTCCAGGCAGTCATCATCTGTCCTTTCCTGCTGATGCTGTTTTACTGGGTGTAAGTATTTCTTCCTCCTGTCCAGTCAAAGACAATGTGAGCTCCTAATGTTAGACTTGGGGTGTGCTTCACTGTTGGGTAGTGTGTGTGATTAACAATACCTGTGGGTCTCTCCCTTTGTTCTTTCATTCACATCTTGCAAAGATTTTGCTTTGAATTAAGAAATAATAGCTTTATAATTTGCTGTAGCAAGCACATAGGTTACATGCTGCCACATGGTGGGAACTCAGGAGATGGTCCTCTTCGGCTGAGTAGCAAGTTATATTAATACTTTACTGCTATTCTGGCTGTCACTTCCCCTTTAAAGAGGAAAAAAAATCCTGAGAGGATGCATCTCAGCCTAGCTGTTGTCAGATTGTGGCTGCACAGCTAAATTTTCCCTTAAAACCTGTATTGTGGCTCTGGGCTGTCACTGTTGGTTTCTTTAGCCTGAGTTAGCCAAGCTAGGTTAAAAATAACGTGTGTCAGCTCTTGAACAAGTGCACTTGGACATCTTATGTGTGTGAGGTAGCCAGCCCTCAGCTAGACTGCCTGCTCAATTTTGGCTGAATTAGTGGATGCAGTGCTGAACCTGGGGTGGTCGCTCTGCACTGGGTGGTGATTTGGGATCGTTTCCGCAAGGAATTCCCCCCTCCCAGCTTCTCCCACTCTGCAGCATTGGTACAGCTATCCTGAGAGAAGCAGGGTGGCTTTTAGCTTGGGGATGGTTCCAAATCCATCCCCATCAGGATTTTATAAACCTCCCAAACTATCTTTCTTTGTTGTTCTGTCTTAGTGACACGCAGTGGCAGCATGAGACAATGGAGGCTTATGAGAGCAGTGTTGTACAAAACCATAACAGTAAGAACATGCTAGCTGGTTCTTTTTAAATATAACACTAACAAGATCAGATATTTAGTTGCTGTACATTTGAAAAGTGGAAGAAGAAAGGCCACTGCACTGTGCAGAACCAAGTGTTTTGTGTACTGGGGCAGGGGGGCAGATGCTGGTTGTAATGCCTGATGAGGTGCAGCATGTAAAAACTTTTTAAAGTATATAACAATTTTTAACAGTTGTGTGTTTTTCTATTAATGCATGAAGGCCTTACAGACTTCTTCTGTGTTCGTGACAGTAGCCTGACAGTAGCCCTTAGTGAGAATTTCTTCTGTTATCCCTGAGGTAGACATGCCACAGCTTGGGCTGAGGGCAAAATGCAGCACACTGGGAAGTCCCTTACAAGATAATGTGTTTTTCTTTCCTCCCCACCCCTGTTTTCCAGTTTGCGACATCTAAATACTCTTATTGTGTTGGTGTTAATCTTGATGATGAATAAGTGTTCTTGTTAACGTACAATACTGTTCTACAAACCTGCCATATGTTGTACACATTTAAATGGAAACCAGTGCAGGTCTATTCCAAAACCTCCTATTGGGATGTCTGCCACCTGGAAAGCATTATATCCACCTCTGGGTAGGACCCAATATTAAATATAACATTTACAGATATTTGTGTCCAAAAGGACAGTATGACAGTATGAAGACGCTTAATGAACACAATAGTTGACATGGGCAGCAGTAACACTTCAGCAGTCTTCTGGAGGTCTTGTCATCCCTGAGTGACATTGAAAGCAATAAAAAATGCAAATGTTTATTTCCTAATCTCCAAGAGTTTGGGGGCTTTTTGGGTGGACAGGACAGGCAGGCAATGCAAATAGATCCCCCTTATATAATGCGTGATATGACAGCTTGTTAAATAGTGGTAACAGCCAAAGTAGCAGGATTTGCATTGCCCAGGATTTTTGCATTTGCAGAAATGGACTCTGTTTAAGATGCCTGTTTAATTATACTGACAGTACAGTCTGCACTTTTCTCTTAGGCTTTTGTCTTCCATCTGTTGCATATTCTATGTAAACTGCTAGCATTTTATTACCTCTTCACTTTCTTCCGCTCTTTCCCCAGTATTGTGTTGGGAATATAATAAATTGTGGACCCTCAGCAAATATTACAGATGAAGGAAGAAATAAAACTGATTTGTAATAAAAGAACTGGAAAATCACACTGCTTGTTAATTCTCCATCGTGTACCCAAAGCAGTGAGTACAATAACAGGCACTGATAGCCCCTACGCTGCCTTCTCTCTGCTCTCTTCCCTCTCCTGCTGGGGAAGAGGTCCCCCATGCTGTGACTTAGCCCTCTCCCACCAAAAAGGCCAACAGCATCCTGGCTTGTATCAGCAATAGTGTGGCCAGCAGGACTAGGGAAGTGATCATCCCCCGTACTCAGCACTGCTGAGGCCCCACTTCGAATCCTGAGTTCAGTTTTGGGCCCCTCACTCTAAGAAAGACATTGAGGTGCTGGAGAGAGTTCGGAGAAGGGCAACAAAGCTGGTGAGGGGCCTGAAGCACAAGTGTGATGAGAAGCAGCTGAGGGAACTGGGGCTGTTCAGCCTGGAGAAAAGGAGGCTGAGGGGAGATTTGATTGCTGTCTACCATTACCTGAAAGGAGGTTGTAGCATGGAGGGGGTTGGCCTCTTCTCTCAAGTAGCAAGTGATAGGACAGGAGGAAGTGTCATCAAGTTATGCCAAGGGACATTTAGATTTGATATTAAGAAAAATTCCTTCCTGGCAAGGGTCATTCGGGCATTGGAACAGGCTGCCCAGGGAAGTGGTTGAGCCACCATCCCTAAAGTATTTAAAAGATGCATGGATGAGGTTCTTAGGGACATGGTTTAGGGGTGGATTTGGCCGTGTTAGGTTAACGGTTGGACTTCTTCATCTAAAAGCTCTTTTCCAACCAAAATAATTCTATAGATATGCTCTGCTCCTGGCCACGTACATGTCAGGCTGTGCGATCCCCATGAGTCAGGTGGCTGAGCAGAGTGGGGAGCTGGGTATGGAGAGGGGGTAAGGAAGAAGTAGATTTGTACTGGGACACCTGCAAATCCAACAGATGCCTTTGCTGAGCTGTCAGGTCATTCTGGAGGGGCAGAGGCACCCATGTAAGCCAGACCTGAGCACAAGGATTGGTGACAGGCACATAAAAATAAGTTAATAGAAGTTACGCTCCTTTCAAAGTGTGTGAGTGTGTGTGTATTAGAGCCATGAGGGAAGGGGAGCTCCAGTTATATAGAGGCATTATTTCTTCTCCCTTGGATGTGGAAAGCTCCTGACAGGACCATGGCACGAAGTTCAGCAAAGGTATCAATAATCTGAAATAAACTCCTGCTTTACTCTAACCAAAACCAAAGAACTGGGAAGGGGTGGCCAGTTCTTTTCTAGTGCTGTTAGATAGGATTTACCCTTGCCAAGACATAAGGTTGTAATAACTGGACTTTTTGCCCTAGGCAGACCCCAAATTTGCATGCTACACCTTTTCCATGGCATGGGTTTGTTCTGCATTTGGACAGGATAACAGTTCTCCTTCCAGCTCTGCATGGTACCTGCCTGACCTTTTTCTGTTTGTCAAGGATTCTTCTCAGCTCTTAGGATTTCTCAGGCTTAGGATCTTTTTTCCCATGGTCACTTCCACTCTTCCCCCTCTCCTCTCCCAAACATCAGCCATATAACAGGCGATTAATGTTTCCCCCTATCCACCCAACCCCCTTCTTTTCTTTGACTGCAAAAGGCTGGTCCTTTCGTTGCTGATGGAAGAGGTAGAAGATGGTCAACTAGGTGTCTGCAGTCTGGTCGGGCTGGTGATGTGAGAGACTGACCACGCTCAGCAGAAACTGTCTCAGCTTCATTCAATTAGTATTTAATGTCATGTGACAAAGCTCAAGGTTGTGACCAAATTTCTGTGCAGAAGTCCACAGGGATCAGGGGGGTGGCACTTTTTTTGGTGGGTTTTGAATTTGTGGTGGTTCTTGGTTTGGGAACAGAAGGTGCAACAGTAGGTCCAAACAAATGACCTTTGGTAGCAGCAAGGTCCGTGCTCCACAGGTGAGCTTGGGCACTTGCATAGAGATGGGACAGCCAACACTTCCCCTTGCCGTGCCTGCTAACCTGGGCTCAAAGCAGCCCAGGAGCTTTTAAAGATCCTTAAATGAACCTCCCACTGCTCCCACCAAGTAATGGAGCAGCAGGAAGACATGAGGCTTCAGTGCTTCCAGTTTGAGAAACCTGTAGGAGCTGGAAAGCAGAGACAGCGTTTGTCCCCACAATGCCCTTTGCTGCAGCTCTCTTCCTTTCCGTGGGAGCAGGTGCTCCCCACAGGGTTGGTAATTTGGGACCTGTAACCTGTCAGTGGACCATTAAAATCCTGCACCTTTTAGAGTAGTGGCTGAGACTGTCCCCAGAGACATATGTGGGGAGATTTTATGTTCAGAGAATTCTTAATTTTTCAAAACATATATTTGCGGTACCGGACTTTCTGCAAGAGGATATGCCAAAGCATCCATGCACCACTAGTGATAGTAAATAAGCCGTCAAGCTGAATAGTTGTCATCATGGCTGTTATATACTTTTCTTGCCTGATGTAATTTGGATTGCAGTCTGCCTGACTTCTCTCTTCTTCTTCAAAAAAATAATACTTTTTCTATCTGGGATGGAGGTTTCACTAAGCTGTGTTCCAAATTGCATAAGCCTTAAAAGATAGTACTAGAATGGTGCGATTGCTTGGTCTACTGCTTAGAAGAAGTATGAAAACTGAGGCAGCATCCACCACACAGATCAGTGCTTTGTGAAGGAAATTTGAGGTTTATTATATATTTGAAGTTAAATGTAGTTGTTAAATTTGTTTTTAGAAAGGCATTTTGGAAGATTAGTGAAAATTAGGCCTAAACTAGAATGAAAAATATGCTTGGAGTCAGATCTGAAAGTTCTGGTATCTATAGAAGTATGGGAGGTTTTGTTCCTTTGTTTTAAGATCTATATATTTATTTTGGTTTTGAATTAAAATAAACTCATCTGAAATTTAAAAAAAAAAAAAAAAAGGAAGAATGATCAGTTAATCTAATGACTCATGAAAACCAGCACTTGAAGGAAACTTGACAGAAAATAATATTTTTGGTTTGTAATTCTGTGTGAATGTGTACATTTTAAGGCAACTCAGCTAACGCAATATTGTCATTACAAGAGGAAACTTTAGAGCAACAACTCATTGTCCGGAGCATACACAATACTGACCCGTAGAAAAGAATGGCTTAAAGTCTGTGTATGTGAGAGAAGACGATATGTTTAAAAATTTTAAAACTCTATTTCAGTATAATCCTAAAAAGTAGTTCTTCTCTTTCCTCTCTCTCTTCCCCTCTCTCTGTCTTTACAAGAGAATCCAAATCATTTCTGTCAGCTGTTTTTCTTCTTTAGTCTGAATTACCATGTGTTAACTGCACATCTCATTCATTGCCTGCTTGGCAGCAAAAGTCTATTGCAGACAGTGCTGTGCCTCCTTCTCAGAGTTCTTTCAAAATTGTATTAGCAGGCAGAACACCTCTAATATGTTATAAAATTCTAATATGTCCTATTTCTAGGTGAAAGGATAGTTCCTATATAATTTGTGAATTAGTGTAAAAGAAGGATTAATTTGCACATTCTGAATCTGTTTACTGTCTTTTATAAGTGATTCTTCTGCTTTTTGAAAGCAATTAAGTAGCTCATGAATGGTTAAATGGGCAGCTAAACACTATCGGTTCTTCCTCTGACAGAAACTTGGAAGTGATCTTAATCTGTTTTCCATCTTTAAAGTATTTTCCCAGAGTCTCTTCGGTGGCTGATGGCTACACAGCAGTTTGAGGCATCCAAGGAGCTGATCCTTCAGTTCACGCACAAGAACAGGATGAACACGGAAAGCGACATCAAAGGAGTGGTGCCTGGTGAGTAGGACAGACAGACAACTGCAAATCCCTATGCTGAGATGAAGTTGTTCACTCTTTGCTAAAGGCTTCACATGGCATTGCTACCCAGAATTAAATAATCTATTTACTGTCTGTAAAATCATCCCATCCATTCATTCATTTTGCTTTTCTTGAAAGATGATTCTAAACTCCAGCACTGTCTTTAAAATTATTCCACCTGTTACAACAGTCCTAGTAAATAAAGTCTCACCTTGCAGTGTCCTATGTCTTTAGAGACACCTCTTGAAGAATTTTGCCATGGCTACAGAGTGCGCCTTCAGCCTTGTGTCTCTGGAAACTGTTGTAGGGAAGCTGCTGGCAGGGATCCCACTCGTCACGCAACACTTATTTTGCTGGTTTGGAGAAGCGGCAGCACTCAAACCTCAAATGCTAAAGCACCAGCCCTGTGACAGATATAAACCACATTACAGTTTCTCTTTAAAGCATTGCTCCAAAAAAAAGCTTTTTTGCTTTCTTCTCCTGCATCATCCGAAAGATGCTGCTCTGGGGGCAGAGCGACTGCGAGCAGCAGCAGTAGGGTGTAGTTTTTAGTTGAGAGTCTAAATTATTGGTTCCTTGGTTTACTGTTGCTTTTAGAAAGAGCTGACAAGTCTTATCACCAGGATTGTTACTGAAAAAGCCATCCTTGTCTCTCACAAGATGCTTTGCAGAAGAGACTGTGCGTGTGTGGCTCTAATTACAATAAAGATGAAGAGTTTCTGGATCTTCATCTCATCAGTGCACCTGTTAGATTTGGTTCAGACACGCCTCTTCCTTCTCACAGGCCTGACGGTGCCCATAAATACCTGTTTTGCACTGTCACTTGCAGTCTGTATCAGGCTACCCACTAGACAGAAAATAGTGGAAATGATTCTTTTTTTCCCCCACTTTTTCAAACTCTACTTGCTCTGACCCCAGGGGCTGCGGGGAACCATCACCCAGCAGCTCTGCCCATGAGTGGGGGTGATGATGCTTCCAGCACTTGGCTGATACATGCTCCCTAAGGCTTTTGGGGTAACTGCAGCTTCAGTCAATGCCTAAGGTATTGGTCAGCACTGGAACAGACTTCATCCAGAATAGAGAAATGTCACTGTTAACATCAGTGCCTAACAAATGAAGCAGTCTTCATCAGTGAGGAGTGAAAAAGCCCAATTTGACTCTGTGGTATTCATACTCAGGTCACTGCTGTGATTTTTGGGGCAGTTGGCATACTGGTGTTAATTAACTTGTTTGCACATAATTGCGTGTCTGGGGTCACAGTTTCTGAATCTGCACCACACACAACTTGGCTTTGCAATGTAAACGCCATTTTTCTGGCCCAGTTCTGAAAAGCATAGGGATATATAAACAGCCTTTAACCTGGTAATCTACATCCCCCCCACCTTCTTGTTGTACACCTTCTGCAGAGTAAATGATGGATCTTGGAGAAAACCTATCTCTGAGCCAACAAAAGATCTTGCAAATGGACTCGGAGTTTCCCAACCAGCTCTGTATTTGGCTTTTGTCAGCTAGTCAGCTTCTTCAATTTGGAGATAAACTGTATTTTAAGGGAAAGGAAAAATAAATTACCTGAGTTTCCTTTAAGGAAAATGATAAAGATGCTACTGTGTCCTAGAGGGATTTATTTAAGCCATGTATAATGATGTTGTCCATGAAGTAGCGCTCAGTATCAAAATGGTTTTATGACTATTATTTGTGACTGATTACTTTTTCCAGCAGTTTCATGGTAGGGGTACACTCCTGTTAAAGTAGAGACTTTCATGTGGAAAACAATGTTATTACACGTCTTGATACTGTGGATTCTCTGCCTGCAAATACACTTAGATATAACAGTTCTTAGTACATTACCCTTTGCAAACTTTGAGCGATACAGGACATGGTCATTTCTACCTCCTTGTTGATGCTGCATTTGTTTAGGATGTTGTTATTATTTCTTCCCTTGTATTTTCTCTTTAAAGTCTCTCTGTAGCCCCACATGCTAAGGCTTTTCTGACCCAGCTCTGGAGGGATACTTTGTTTCTGTAGGGAGAGTAAGAGAGGAGCAGTATCAAAAGGATGAGACGAGCTCAACTAAGAATGTCGAAGGGCAGGACCATCTCTCCCATTCTGGTGTATCAGAATGTTGATGGTTTGAGGGAGGATAGGAGAGAAGTAGAAATCCTAAATGAAGAATGTGATCAAACCACAGTCCGTGTGTCTCCCAGTGGGTCAGTAAGCAGAAGGAAGCATTTATTTACTTTTGTGCATTATAATCACATACCTGCTGTTGCTGTAGCTAAAAAGCCGGCACTTCCCTGGGAGAAAGGATGCCATTGAGCCTGACGCAGATATTCCCTATTTCCCATTGACTCCCATTGTTGAGCTTTCCTATCTGTGTGGGGGAGTTTTTGTTTGTACTTTGTTTTATTCTTTGTTTTCCACCTGAAAGGGCTGGAAACAGTTTTGCTCTAGATAGGAGCCATTGTGTTGCTGGTTATTACTCCTCACTGCGCTGTCGCAACAGCTTCCTGTGATTGAATTACTCCCCACACATTTAAATGATAAACAGCTCACTTGCGGTCCTTTCCAGCTGGAAGCCCACAGTAATTTTACTCATATGTACCAGTCTAATTAGTGTATCCTGTATAACAGATCATTAACAGGAGTTACAGTAGTTTCATATGTACCCATGTTGGCAGCTGATATGAGTTCCATAATAAAAAGAAGTAGCATTCAAGTGGGCTAAGTATTTCTGGGATGGAAGAAAATGCAATTTTGAATTTCTGTCCAAGCAATGAACAGGCTTATTTTCCTTTCTGAAGAATCGCACCATTCCCATTGCTTGCTGAAGGATTTTACTGGTGCATTTGGCTATGTTGCCCACAGTGGAAAGTGCCACTAACCTTCTGTAAGGCCTGTTTGCTCCACAGGGAGCTGGACCATGTGCTGGGTGGAAGAAAAAGAAGCAAAACTTAACTGCTTCTTTTGAATCAATCGATAGGGTGGGAGATGTCTCTAAAGAGAACAACTGTGGTCCAGCTGCATCTGAAAGGTCTGGCAGCCATGGTAACAACCCACGTCCGGAGAAAACCATCATGGGTAGCTGATGGGCAATGCTCAGCCAGCAAGATAGCATGGGAGTGTGCTTGCATGGAAATCCAATTAAAGTGAGACAAGTGATGTTAATAGGAGTTCAGAGTGGTTTAAATTAACATTGGCCTTATCTTTAGTAGCCTGTCCCAGGGATATAACTTAGTGATTATGCCGGTTGCGAAACACAAGGTCGTCTGCTTCCTCAGCACCTTTAAGTGGCTTTGTTTTTGAGTAATCAATATACCTTGCGATTTTTAGCAAGAATATTTTGCCTTCATAAAGATTTTTGGGTTTATGTGGTCATATTTTCTTCTTTAATGCTTAAGAAATCTAGGTGTGCTAAGTAGACCTGGTTACATTATCCCTAATATTCTGAGTCTCAAAATTTCACCAGTTGTCTCAATGCTTTCCTGTTTTTTAGAAATAAAAGTTTAAATTCATTTTTCCATCAAGGGAATGATTTTTATTGAACTGCGTATTGAAACACCATTTGTAAAACAGGTTTGGTGAATTTTGTTGACAAACATTTCAAAACATTATCCAAAAATGTCAGGTTTAATTGTGAGCAAATGAAATATTTAGATAATATTAGTTTTGCGCAGGTTTTTCACTGCCAGTTTCTTCAGAAACTTCCCTATCTCTTTCTTGCTCCCCTGTCAAATAAGAAATAAACATAAGTTTCATTGCAGCCAGAGGACAAACCTTTTGACCTGAGTGAAATAAGTGCTAAAGGAGCATGGGCATTTGGTTAAAGAACAGGAGGAAAAAGTGTTTAGGGGAATAGGAAATCCCAAAGCACCAACTGTCCTTACACCTTTTAAAGGTGAGCTGTATATCAGATGGCTTTCATTATTTTGGCAGGATGCATGTTTTTAATCCATGTGGGGTTCAGGGTCTGTTTGACTGGAACAGAGAGACAGCTGCAAGCTGATCTCTGCTGTACCAGCACCAGCCCTGACGGTGTGTTTGGTTGGGCTGGGAAATGCACCACTTCAGAAGCCGTATCAGCAGTTACCTGAGTGTCAGACTGGATGCTTCCATGGAAACCCACCTTTGTGTGGTTCTCCTTCTCTTCCCCTGTGGTAGGAAACATTTCAAATGTTCCTTAGCAGGAAAAATATATGCTTGACCAGGCTGAGCAACAAAATCCCTTTTTTGCTCATCTCTTGATGAAAATTGGAGTGCTCCTGTGAACAGGTAGATTGTAGCTGTTCCTTTCCAAGGTTCTTTTCTAAGCTTAGAGAAATAATACTGATGCAATTACAAAAGTGGCCAGCAAAGATCAAGCATCTAAATGGATGCAAAGACTTTGACGTGTAGAGAGAAAGGAGGGTGACAAGTACTGCGTGTGTATGTGCATGGATTGCAGTTAGGAAAGCTGTAGTTTTCAGGAGCTTTCCTTTTAATGAAAAAAACAAAATTACCTTTCTTGCTACTGAACAACATTCTGCCATGACTTTTCTTTTATACATAAGCTAGTTTCCTGTTTTGTTTCTCTTTTTTTTTTTTTTTCACTAAGCCTGAGGCTTGGATCTATGTACTTGCATGCTTTTTGTTTTTTCATTAAGTAAACAGCAGAGGTAAGGGTGAAAAAGCTTTATGTCTGAAAGTCAGTTTCTTTCCCCAATAGAAGAGATTAACTCTCCCTACAAAGCTTTCTTAATATCCTTAGACAATCACACCTACAATTATGTTCCTGTTTTAAATCTTGTAGTGGATGAAGAGCCAGGTGTATTAGCTACAAAAAGCAAGCAATTTCCATGGCCACATAATACAGGTAACTCCATGTCATGCCACTATGTACAAACCTGCCAGATGTACTACTTTACTATATCCCGTTTCTTGGATTTTTCATGGTGCAAAATGTAAATATCCCATACAATTCCCAGGGGCCAGTCAGGTGAATGTGAGAAATTTAATTAAAACAGTTCAAGGTGCTACTTGAAGGCAGCCTTTAAGTCTTACAAAGGACTGTGTGTCAGTCACAGAGATTTCCATCTCAAACAAAACCAGCCAGTGATTTCTGTTGCCCTCTTGTTAAATCAGCTTCCAGGAGGGGCTGGGTTTCTCTTGGTGGTCCTGTGTTGTCCAGGAGCAGGAACTGATGGAGTTGGTGCAACTCTTTCGGGACATGCAGTACATGATAATTAGTGGATAACAAGAATAAAAACCTGGTCAGTGCAAGTCCTCTTCTGCTGGCTAGAGCTATAGGAATGGCAGAGGAGAGCTCATGCATGCCCTGGCTGTATCCTTAGCAAGAATGAAAAAAGCAGTGCTCTACAGAGGACATGCCTTTTAATGCCACTGGGAAAAGCCAAACATGCAATAAAATAAAATAGATTTTTTAAAACAAACAAACAAAAAAAACCACCACACACCAGGAGGGGTTGTCATGTTCCATTTAATCTTGAACGATTCTTTCCAGCTGAGTCCTATGCAGACTCTTGCTGGCCATACTGCAGCCTGTGCAGTGGCTTTGTACCCAGCTGGCACACTGGCTCTTAGTCCACGGTGCTACCTTTCCTCCCAGAGGAGGTGGCTTTACCGGGCAAGAACTGCATGCAGAGGGCTGGCAGTGAGCCCTGGCACTGCCAGCGCTCCCCTGGCCCACAGGAACCTGGGGCAGAGGATGGATAAGTCTGGGTATGGAGGAGAGATCTTAGAGACCTTGGGAACCAAGGGGAGACAGAGAGTAACAAGAGGGGACCAGTGGATAGAGAGGAGAGGAAATAAAAGAGTGAAAAGAGTTGTGGAAGCAAAGGATAAAAATAGACTTAGAGAGGGAAAGGCAAAGGGCTGGAGGCAATTAGTGACTGTACAGGAAGAGGACAGAGGAGCTGGAACATGGAGACCTAAGGGATTGTGACCATTCGCTTCACCCTCTCTCCAGAACAAGCTATCAAGCCTAAGGATTCAGTCTCAACACTCTTCTCTTGTGAAATCTATTCCTAAAACGTGTGCTTCTCTCCTCCACACTGCCCAAATCACCTGCTCTGCCTGCTGAGGTTTCCTCCGTAGCTCTGGCAGTAGATAGCAGCAATGCATGTGTAGGTATCTGAAACCTCCTGATGGCCCAGACATGGCTCCACATGCTGATGTTTGAGGTATTCTTTGGTTTTTTGGGTTTTTCATTTGTTTGTGTGATTTTTTTTTTGTTTAGTTTGGTTGGGTTTTGGCTTTTGTTTGGGGTTTTTTTGTTTTGTTTTTCTTTTTTTTTTGAAATGTTGGTAATGTTAGAGGAATGTAAACACTAACAAGTCACGCTCTGGGAAGTGCAAGAAGTCAGGTTGCCTGGGCAACCCTTGCTTGGCCTCCTGGCATGAAGGCGTGATGATACAGCCTTTAATAACATGATTACGACCTATTTTTTCCACAGGGCATAGGATGGACGAATCAGTGCATAGGATGGACGATGCTGTGGGAATGAAGCTGTTGTCTGTTCCTCATTTGTTGCAGAATTTGGAAGGTGTGTAGTTAATGAGGTAGAGGGTTGCAGAAGGAAAGAGGATAGTCTTGGGGAAATTAAGCTGAATGCCTCCTGAAGAGTTGTATTCATTTTCTGTGTCTGCCAGGGATGTCCTTGTATGCTGATGGAAATTTCCCTGAAATTAGGCTCTTCCAATGCTGCCACTTATCACAATTTCATCAGTGTCTGTCTCCAGCATGTAATTCTGGGGCTTGATTTGCAGAAAGCTGGAACATTTATGTTGGCACCTACAAGGGGTATCATTGCGTGATTTTTCTCATTCTGGACACAATTCTTCTGTATTTTATCTCTGCGCCTGCAAAACAGGAATAATCTCTGTCCTTACAAGAAGGTGGTGGGGATTATTTCATTGTTATTTATGAAGTACATGAATATTCTGACAGCACCGTCGGAATGTCTCTGAGGAAACCTATGGTTTTGTACTCACTGGGAGGTTTGCATAATGAGGCTGAGGGGCACAATCTGACTGGGAAAGGCAGAGATATCATTAATAGCTGCCCATTTGCTGACTGCAGTGAGCATTTGGGGGGGGCAAACTAATGTGTGATCACCTAATTAGGAGCTGTATCATAACGCATATGAGCAATTGAATATTGCAACAACCTTGTGTCTGGCTTTTCCTATTTTTTTTGAGCGTAATTAGAAATACAGGACTGAAACAAATTATTGCAATCAGTCCTTTGCTATTAGAGTTATCGAGTTATACAGTTGCTCTCATGAAATGAGGTTCATTTTACATGCTGTTAGTATTTATGTCCCGTGGTTTTGTTAGAAGGCCATTCCAGCCTCCAAATTGCTCTTGTACTAGAGGGTGCATTTTAGCATTCAATTCAAATACACTATAGCTGTGCAGGTTTTTAGTCTTTTTTTCTCTTCCCATTTGTTCCCATCTGTGGCTATCTTTATCTTAAACCTCTTTTTTTCTCTTCCATGTAAGCAGACAGCAGCCCCATTCTTTTGATGAGCTGAAGTTCTCCTCTATCTCCTCTCCTTTTATAAATACGCTTGTCAAGGCTTTAGTTTTTCAAATATTGATGACCAGAATTGTAAAAGAGCACCAGTATTTCATTGTCTGAATTGCAAGTAACCTCACGGACACAACAGACTGGTGCCTTATAGTCACTTGTGATCAAGTAGTATATAACCAAGTCCAATACAGTATTATCTTCTAGCAGAAGCATTTCCCACTAGTCCCCGAGTGTCTTACCTTGTGTTTTGCATTTTTCACTTGCTTTTGCCACACACAGTCTCAAGTTTACCCAGTTCCTTCTGATTGCCCTTTCTGTGCTGTACTTCTGGCAGTGTCTCATTTTGTCACCAGCAAATTTCATTGGCATATTCCTAAGGCTTATGCCAAGCTCCCTAGTGAGGTTATTAAACTAGATTTCATTTTCTGAGAATAAGACAAGTCATCCCACCACTAACCTCCTGCCATCCATTTGTGATTTCCATTTTTCTGCCCCTTGCTGCTGTCTTCCCATCAGTCAGCTTCTTACCCACCCCACAATTTCTGTATGTGACTTTAAGCCTTCAATAATTCTTTACTATTAGGGTCTGCAAAAATATAATGTATGAGGCTGCTAGTCCTCCATTATTTAAAATAAATAAATAAATAAGAGCACAAAGGGAGTTCACGGAGACAAAAATCCTGGAAAGCAGAAATAACGCTGTATACTAGTAACCCAGTGAGGCTGGGAGTAGGTTGCTTCAGCTCTGCCTTTTGGACCAATCTACCTCCTGCTGCAGACCTGTCGTGTTCTGGGATTGATTGAGCCTCTGTGCTGGGCTTCCATAGCTCTTTTCATTTTCAAAGAGCTACTGACAGTATCGTTTAGCAGCCAGAAAAATCTAGCAGAAGTCTATCACCGCAGGATTCTTGTCATTTTAGACGTCTTTTTTTTGGTAGCTTGATTTGACCTTTGTCTATTTTGTCTTTGCCAAGCGATGCAGAGATAGGTGGCTTCATTTGAAAGTTTTACAGATACTTTCTGATTTTGAAAGCCGTGCTTCTGAAATGCAGAGGATCCCACGAGAATTCAGCAGCGTTGGGAGTTGGGAGCTGGAAGCTGGTATGGTTCCCCTCCCCATGAGACTTTTAAAGTCTCCCAATGAATAGTTTTAATTTCCACTGAGATATAAAGAGTTAGCTTGTTGACAGTTTTCCTACTGAGTCCCTGAATAGGAAGCCTAGAGTGTGTGTGGGCTACAGAGTATGGGAAAACTCATAATGGGCCTCTGAGTAAATGGGTGAAAATATTTTTATTTTCCACACTCGCACTTCTGGTAAATCAGTCACAACTGAAACGTTTCATGCAAATTCCTTCAGGACTGATGACTTCAGTGCAAAATTAAAGACTAAGTTGGGGGTAGTGGGAGTTTTCCTGGTGTTATTCCAGTACCGGAGAGAGCAGGAGTTTGCTTCCATGGGGTGTTTATAGGCATTGGCTTGACTTCCATTTGAAGATCTTAATGTTGACCTATGAAGTCCAGACAGCCTAGGAGCGGTCATTCTCCCGATGTCTGTCACAGCCAGTCAGAGCATGTCCTTTCGTGCAAGCAGGCTGCCTGCAAGACAGCAAGCCATGTAAATGAGAGCCAGTTCTGTGGCTGATGACTTTTTTGCAAGTCACATAGCTGATTTGTTGCTACCTGAATGATATTTTGATGATTGTAAATGACTGATTTTGTGGTAGTGTGTGTTCAGGGCTTTTGTTTGTTTGTGGGGGGTTTTTTCTGAACATCTGACTGATGTATATAGAAATAAAGGATGGAGAAAGTTATCAGAACGATAGATGATGTTGGAGACTTGGGGAGAGTCCTTCATCCAAAGCAGATGACTTGAAGTTTTAACACATGGTAAAGGGATGGAGGAGTAAATAGCCAGCAGAGCCAGAAGGCTTTCAGTAAAAAGTCAGGTGGTGTTTGCATTCTTTACTGTAAGGTTTGAGGCCAGATTATTTTTTTCTTTCTTTCTTTCTTTTAGTTTTGTTTGTTTGTTTCATTTTTTCCTTTCCTTTTTGTTTCTTTTTTCTTTCTTTTTTTCTTTAATCCTTCTAATGCAGCTACATCTGCAACCTCTTCAGGGACATTTTTGTATAATGCTGTTATGTGTCAATGGAGTATAACCCCCACCAGAGCAGAAGCAAGGGTCCACTGGAGGGAGACTGCTGCATGAGGCAGAGTAGAAAAGGGGTGAAAACCTCCTTGTGTGTGATCCTTGCTGCACTTGAAGCAGAGGAGGCGTTCATCAGTTCACATAAGCCATGGGCTAATAATGACATGAGGCTAGAACACCATTTCAGTGGAAAACACAAAAATTAGTTGGGAAGGGCTGATTTATAAGAAAGGCTGAAAAGGGGGCGTGAGTGCACGTGAGAAGGATGTGTTACAATAAATAAAGAGCATAGGGATTGTAACAACCCGTAATGTATGAAAAAAGCAGGAGCGGAGGGCAAAATAATATTTGGCTCCAAAAAGAACTGTAACCAAGTGTCGCTTTTCTTAATTTTATTAAGTTATGGCTCAATAAAGCACATATTGACAATAAAATCCACTTTCTGTTCTCAAAGAAAAAAAAGTAAAAATGACTTTGAGAAACAAACAAACAAATCAGAAAAATACGAAGAACATGGCATCAGAGACTGTCTTCTGGTGACAGAGGAGGAGATGGTCATTCTTAGTCTGAGAGTGAACCCTTATGTCCACATAAAATCTGTGCAATGTGTGCTGCTTGGGTGGTGATTTTCATTGTTGTCCTTCAGCTGAAATAGTGAACAGTCATCAACAGCTCATCAAAACCTTGCACTGTTTCTAGTGCTTGCTTTGACTTTTTTGATGTAGAAGGTTTAGCTTGGGCTCAATTACAGGCTTTAAAACTATGTTTTATCTAGCTGCTTCAGTTTAGAATTATTTTATTCCCACTTACTCCTTTCCAGAATCGCTACAAAAATCATTTTGACCTTGTTCTTTGAAATTAGGTACCATCTTTTTGCTGAGCCTGCTGAGTGCTCCTGTGGTACAAATATTAATTTGACTGATTTCCTCTTTTGCTCCACCTCTGTTTTTATGCTTTTGTGAGCTTCATGCTGTGTAGATTCTGTGGAGCAATTGATATTATCAGGTGGTAAGGGAAGTAATACGGCAATATTCTGCTTAAGTACAATCATTAATGTAAAATACTATTTGCTGCTTTTCTCAGAAGCATTCCCTGTAGTTACTCTACAGAGACAAGAAGTGACCTGTGAGCAGTGAACCATTCATCTATTTGCATAAAAATAATGTTTCTTTGGTTTATTATTTTCATGATACAATTTTCAAATCACAGCAGACAAACGCATCTCTCATTTTATTTGCAAATTTGGATGATTTATCTCATTTTTTTGCGCCACGGCTTGCTTTTACTTTTCCCTGTGTTGCCTCTCTTAAAGAGATGGCTATTCACAGGAGCACAGCAAAGGTCAGGGCAGGCCAGTGCGGACGACTGAGGACACCCAGGCTAATTGTGTATGCACAACAGGAATGCACACACAGTCCAGAACAGGACCACGCTGCTGCCTTTCAACGCAGCCAGTCTAGAAAGCAGCAAGATGAGCTTTTGCCCTAAAAAACACTGCAAGTCCGTGCTTCTGGAGTGCATAGTTCTGTGATGCTTCTTTATAGCTACAGCTTCTTCAGTTTTTACCTTACATTATGCTCTTGCAGCTGTCTCGCTGATCCACTAGCTTGGAAACAGTGGGGTTTTTGGCATGCCTAGGTAGGTGTTCATGCTTTAACCTAATGATATTTGGAAAGTAAAGCAGTGCCCTTCATTTTTGTCCCATTCATTTAAGAATATCAGATGCAATATTTGCGAGGTTTGTGTGTTACTATAGCATTTTAAAGAAAAGTTTGCTTGCAGCTGCCCAGCACTTTAAGGACATGGGGAGGCTTTAGTTCTGAAACACAAAGACATCACAGATGATGATACCCAAGGGTTTTTCTTTAAGGAATTGTCTTCTGTTTAGGAAATCCATCAGAACGATTTTAAATATTTGAAGGGAGGCGAGGGAAGAGTATCCCAGACACTTCTTTCTGAAACCTGGATTTGAACAAACTTCGAAAGATTCCCATGCAAAATGGGATTGAGCTCCAGTCTTTTCCATAACTTTAAAGGTGTGCATTGCAGAACTACAACAGCTCTTGTAACAGAGCTAAGGGACCCTCTTTGAAAGCAATCCTGTAAATGCATAGTCCTGCCTGCGAGGGTTTAAAAATTAGAAGAATCATGAAGTTGTTCAGGAAATTTTATGTCACACTTGCTGGGATCAAGCTTTGTATTGCCCTCATTCTACATACATATTTTAAACTGGGAGGTTTGGGGTGTGAATGAGTTCTTGGAGACTTCTTCAGCCCCAAATAGGTTAAGGGAAGCTTGAAAGAAAAGGAGGAACCTGAAGTGGACTTTAGGCAGGTTATTTAGCATTTTTATAGCTGCTGTTAGTGAAATTGGTAGTTCTGTGCTCTCCAGAACATCCCTCAGAATATCTGTAGTTCACAAGGGAAGCTTCTCCTCTGTGTCCTCCCTCATGAAATAATAATTTTCCTTTGGTTTGTTTCAGAGCTGGAAAAGGAGATCGCCAGGAGACCGAAGAAAGTCTGCATTGTTAAAGTGGTGGGAACCAGGAACCTG
Organism: Nesoenas mayeri; assembly: GCF_963082525.1. Taxonomy (NCBI): domain Eukaryota; kingdom Metazoa; phylum Chordata; class Aves; order Columbiformes; family Columbidae; genus Nesoenas; species Nesoenas mayeri. The sequence continues at coordinate 89,838,713 of NC_137543.1, read as the reverse complement.
TGGAAAAACATCGTAGTATTATGTGTGAACTCGTAAGTCTGACCTCTTTCTATTTGAATAGTGGTGTGGCTGGTCACCTGGAAGCAGTAATAGGAAATGATAGAGGAGCTCTTCTGTTTCTTAGTGCGGAACCCTTACTAGTGTCTCGGATAAAAGATCCTGGAAAAACACAGTCTGTTGTAGGGAATTATTTTTTTATGGCAAACGTGAAAGAACTCAATGGCTGTTTCCTACAGCAGAACCATATGTCTTCTCAGGCACCGTAGTGCAAGCACAGTGCTATCAGCAGTGGTCTCACATGGCCATGTGCTGGTATATGTTCACGCATGCAGACATCTGCTGCTGGCACCCTGGGTGGCTTTTTTGAAATCATTAATGCCACAGGAGTGCAAGTTCAAGTTGTTTACGGCTGCTATAGCTGTTCGCAGATGTTTCTTGCCAGTGAATACAATCTTGCTCCCCTGTATAACAGCTGTCCTTTATAGGTCTTCAAAAGCAGGTTGCAAAGTGCTTCAGCTCTCCCAAATCATGTATGGGGTACGCAGGGAGAATGTGCAGGCTTGCACAGAGCACTGTGATTCCTGCGTCCTAAGGCTTCGACTTGGACAAGCATACATGAGCAAAATGAACCACCTGCCTGAGGGTTCTGCAGGTTCTAGGCTTTGAGACCTTCTATTCAGAACTGTGCACCTTGTAAAAAGGAAATAGGTGGGCTGCAAACTTAGCCTCTAACCAAACCAAACTTCTAGGAGGGCAGTGGATTTTCTAATTTTTTGGTCTTATAAAATGCCCGTTGGAGTTCCTTTCATGATTTTTTTTCAAATTGGAGGTGGGGAGAAGACTGGAAATCCCCCATCTTCTGCTCTGTTTAGAATTACTCAGCTCTCTTGTGCCTTTTTCTTCGCCACTTCAGGGCCCTACTCTGCAACCTTCACTCCTGTTAACAGGCTCATGGATCAGTCCATAATGCAGAGAGGACAGCCCCTGTGCTGGGTGGGTAGGTACCCAGAAGCACATGGACTCCAGGGGTCAGTCTCCAGCATTACCATTTGCAGAACCAACTCTGAGTTTATGATACTTGTTTCTCTCCCACCTACCAGTTGGTGACTTCCTCTGTTCTGAAAAAACATTTTCCTCTTAGGCAAGCTGGTAGCTTTAATAGCAGTGTTAACTGTATTTGTAAACAATGTTTGTGTGGGGCATTCCCCCCTTGTCTCTCACCCTTTTTAATTACACATATTTAGAAATTCCCTGAGCCAGAACTTGGTAGCCCAAAGAGTGACTTCTGGCAATAGCTCTTGGAGGCTTTTTTGCCACCCAAGTAGTATATGAAGCAGATGTGTGTTTGAGGAAATATAATGGCTTTCATTTTTGTTTTTAAGGGATGGAGAAACAACTATAGAATGTTAAATCTATTATTCTTGTTAGATGAGGCTATGCTAAATTTTTGTAGCATGGAACATAGAGAAGGAGCCTTTTGCAGGGATTTATGAGACATCAATGGAGATAAATGTATTTAGTTTTTAAAAGCAACTGTTCTGAGCTGCTCAGCAAGTTAAGATGATAGAGTAATTCTTGGAAGAGCAGGCTGCAAAGCAAAGTGCAGATGATACATTAATTTAGTTTATAGGTCATGGACTAAATAACAGCTTCAGCAAGTGTGTTTGCATGCACAGAAGAGAAGGTACACACTGTTTAACTTTGCCCTCTTATTAAATATTGTTTTGCTGACTAATATTTCAGTTATGGGAGGTGTCTGTTATAATCTAGATATCCAAAGCAAATGACATTTTTGTATAACAGCAAGTACTTGTGCTGGGTTTTTTAGGGGGGAAGGTGTTTCGCATTGAGGGTATATTTTTTAACTATAGCATTGATTCTTAAGATTGAAAGAGAAATTCCCCAGGCTGTCATGCACTCAGCAATTGCATACTCCCCCAATTGTTTCTATGTTTGTATTAATATCCAGTTTACACTGACAGTGCTTCAAATTCCTGGTATTCAGGAGGATAGAGGTGTATCAGTGTAATGTACCTGCCATTAATTTTTTTGAGACCTGGATCCACACCTGCTGCTCTGTCAGGCACAATTAATTTGTGACATGAGGTTTGTCTGATCTAAATGCCAGAGGCGGGAGGGCTTTGCTGGCAAGGGTGCTTGTGCTGTGATTTGGGGCACCTGGGAGCAGTGACCTCCCATAGCAGCTCTGCCACAGTTTTGCACTATGTCACGGGTGATGCTGGGGCTTCTCATCTGACTTCTGTACCTCCAGATGCCTGCTCCCTCTTGCCTTCCCTTGCCTTCCCTTGCCTTCCCTTGCCTTCCCTTGCCTTCCCTTGCCTTCCCTTGCCTTCCCTTGCCTTCCCTTGCCTTCCCTTGCCTTCCCTTGCCTTCCCTTGCCTTCCCTTGCCTTCCCTTGCCTTCCCTTGCCTTCCCTTGCCTTCCCTTGCCTTCCCTTGCCTTCCCTTGCCTTCCCTTGCCTTCCCTTGCCTTCCCTTGCCTTCCCTTGCCTTCCCTTGCCTTCCCTTGCCTTCCCTCTTTTCCCTTTGAATGAATGCAATGGAGTGGCAAGATATTGATCACTGGCATCATGAAGAAACTTCTTTTAAAAGAAGGGGAGACAATTGCTATAAAGGGTGGTATATATGTGTAGATTGAATTATAGGGCTTATTGTTTCATAATTGTAATAATCATCACAGCACGTGTGACTTCAAATACTTATTTTTACAGGGTTTTCAGTTGGAACAGGCTAACTTGGGAAGTGAGATGCAGACTTTAGTATGACCAAATGCCATGGGCAGGAGGGTCTTCTTGGAAGCCACATGTGCATTGCACAGTGTTTTGCTGTCCGAGCACAGAAGCTGCCTCTTCACAGCAGCACTGGCTCTGTGGCCATCAGCAAATGCACTAGAAACAGAGAGATGTACTTCTCGACATAGGAGAGTTCTGAAATACTTTGGGAAAACCAGTCACACACCTTATAATGTCACCTGTACCCCAATATTGAGCAGCAAATGAAGCCAGTAATTTGCAAATGTCTGGTTGAACAGAGGTTTTTCTCGTGTTTCTTTTGATCATTGCTTGTTTTTACAGTAGCACCTAGAATTCCGAGTTGAGTCTTTTGCACCAGGTGTTGTATTCCTGCAGGAGAAGAAATTCGTCTGGCGTTAATGTGTTCCTACACTGAATTATGTTGCAGTGTATGGCTGCCTTCTCAGCTGTGATCTCCTGTTGCCCTCTCGTGTTTCCCCTAGGCTGACGGGTTATGGCATACACCACTGTTTTGCGAAAAGCATGATGGGGCATGAAGCGAAGATGGCAATTACGCACAACTTCTATGCGGACTACTACACCATGGCTGGGATTGCCCTGGCATCCTGCCTGGCCATGTGCCCGGTGGTCGGGTTCCTGGGGAGGAGAGGAGGACTCCTGCTTTTCATGATCCTCACAGCTCTGGCATCGCTTCTGCAGCTGGGCCTTCTCAACTGTAAGTTTGAGACAAGAGCTTTTCAGGATCACACGAGTTTAACATGCAAATAAGGGACCAGAAAATAGTAGTATTTCCTTTGCCTTTCTCAGATTTGACATGCCAAACACCTGCTTAGTTTAAGAAGCTGGTTTGGCTTGAAGGATTTCCCAAACAATTGTTGACTTAGGTTCATTAACAAAAGGCGCTGTGTTCTGGATGAGTCACTCTAGTGAAGCTTGTTGAGCATTGGTGCTGCTTCTAGGGCTGGCACTTGGAAAAAAAAACAACCAAATAAAAAAAAATGCTTTTAATTTTATTTCAGTGAAATAGCCTCTGGGGAAAGAACTGGATAGGGACTGGGAAGGGAAAGCTTTCCCACTTGAGTCTGCTTCTCAAATGGCCTTTAAGCCAAACAGAAGTTAAAGATGTGGGTCCTCTGCCTGCTCTGAGCATCTTGCTACATACAAGTAATATAGAGGTAGCATGATGGAAATATGCAGCTGAGAAATGCTACTTTTGACATGATGGGTATGTATAGCCCATGTGAATGTATACACATGATTTTGAGAGGTGACACAGCTTTTCAAATGGGTTGTTCCTGACAAAACCTCTCCTTTGCAGAGGGTGACTTTTCTCTGGGTCTTTTGAGCTGCTTCAGTTGTTAAAACTGCTACAGAAGTTTCCTTTCCTTTCTCTTTCCTTTTTTTATTTTATTTGAGGAACTTGATGGATCAGAGGTGGGTTGAAACAGAGGGAAGGTCGGGTGTCCTTTGCCACTCACAGTTGCCAACCATTAGACCCCATCCCATGAAACCTCACCCCAAGGAAATGGGAAGAGGGTCGAGATGTTTTGGACAAACTGGATATGAGAGAAACACCAGGACACTGGTTGTTGCTGTTTTTTCATTTCTAAGTTTAGAAATAATTAAGGGCTTTAATGAGAGAGAGTTTTTGCATTGAGGATGGAAAGATTTCACATTCCCAGATGCTGAAGGCAGCACCGAGCCAGCAAGACTTGTCCATATTTAGAGACCATGTTTCCTGAAAGCGTTTACTAAGTTAACCTTCAGTGAACACACTATTTGTGAGTGTGTAGAAGGGAAACAAGGAACCTCTTTCATGACATGGAGGAAACTCCAGAATCCTGTGTGTTTGCTCCCAGCTTGGCACAGATGTTTACATTTCCTTGGAGCACACATTTGCCATGTCCAGCTATCCTAGCTGAGAATGCCAGAAGCCCTCTGGCCCCATCTCATCTCCAGCCCATTGACAGACTGTGGCCATTCACATGCAAATGCATCCTATGTGTGTGGGACCTGCCAAAACTGAGTGTTTTTGTGGTGGTGTCCATCAGAGTGTCTCTACACTAGATTAATCAAAGTTGGGGTTTTTTTTAAGGAGGTCAGGTGTTTGTTAAAGCTGTGGAGGTAATAAACATGCAATTGCTTAGTGGAGATAAAGTATGTCAGAGCCATTAGTCTGTTCCAGAGCCATGAATATCTGGTTCCAGTTTTTCAACAAGAAAAACAAGGTGAGAGAGGTGGGGAGTAACACCCTGTAGGAATCATTACCACCTTTTCCATAATGAGTTTAGGTGAGTTTGTGAGCAAAGTTTCTAAAACTAAGAGGAGCCTTGGGCTCTAGATGCTTTCTGCTACATTAGCACCTAGACTTCTCTCGGTGCTGTGTACCCATCACTGTTCTCCACTCTGCCCTCGATCTATTATTTGTAAGAGGAGGAGGGAAAGGCAGCCTTGAACTTTGGAGCAGTTCATCTCCCCCCACTCTAGACCATCCCCGCTTCCTTCCTCAGAAGAGCTAGACAGTGTTTGGAGAGAAACAGTGACCCTGCTGATTATGAAATCTGTTACAGCCTCCTGCATGTTTTAGTTTAGCATAATTTGGGTGCAATTAGCAAATACAGTCAGAATTTGAGAAGGAAAGGGAGCAAGGAAGAGGGGTATTCTCCATCAGCAGCAAACCGGCAGCAAACATTGAGGCTCGCTGTGTTTGGCCCTTCCTCCGGACACCAGGGTGTCACTGGGAGTGTTGCAGGAGCCTGGTGGGAGAGCACCAGCAGAACTGCACCCAGCTCCTGCCACTGCCCTTCTCCTTGCTGCCCAGTACTGCCGTGCACCCCTTTGCAGGTAGGATGCATGGCAGCTGGTGGTTAGTGAGACATGTGGACCACCAGCTCAGGGTTTTGGTGAGGAAGAGGATTTCCACCTGTGCAAGGCTGGTGATGCCCAGAGTTTTGCTCTCAAACTAAAGCGCTGTTGGCCACTCCCTTGGGGCTGCAGCAGGAGTGCAGCTTCTTTTCTCCCCCTTCATTAACAACAAAGAGGCCTTTGTGTTAATCCCAGTGGTAGTTCTGGTGCTCTTAAAAAAGCTTTATCGCTGTCTCATTAGAATGCTGTCGTCCAGCTGAAAGGGACCTGGAAACATGGGTCCTATTTGGTGGCCACGGGAAGATGTGGCAGTCATGGAAAGGAGAAGTATATAGGGGGCTGCAGGGTATGTGGGATTCACCTTTTTTTTAAATTTCTTTTTCCTTTGGATAAATTGCATATGTAACAACGGTGTGTTTTTATTTTCTCTCCCTTTCTCTCTTATTTTTATCTCACTCTAACTTCTGTGATCTTGGATCCAGTGATTGGAAAATACAGTCAACTTCCAGACTCAGGTATGGTTTACAGAAGGGTCTGCATCAAGCCCAAAGCACTCCTCTGGGAGTGGGTGCATGCAAAAGGCTGGGGCCAAAGCCCCCAGAGCAGAGTTGCCACTGCAGAGGGGTGCGGGGGGAAAGCCCCCTTCTATGCAATGCCTGGGGACCCGGCTCATAGTCAGGCCTGTTTGTTTAGTTGCAGTGTCTCAGTGTAGCATCTTATAGTCTGACTTGCCTCTGCCTGTCAGGAGAGGGTGTGGAGGTCCCCTGAAGTTTATTTTTAGATATAGGCCAGTGCTTTCTCCAAAAGTCTCATTCTCAGAAGCAATGTTGCCACTTTTATCTTTTCCGTAAAGGTCTGAGATGCTAAAGTCTCTTCTGATAAGGAGAGTTAGGCACCTTAGAAAATACTTCCCCAGGCACCTTATCCCAGCCTGAAGTACTGTAATAACAATGCAGTGACAGGCTACAAGGGAAGAAAGTTTACTCTTCTATATTTGATATAACAGACCTGTCCTTGCCCAGCTTTTCCAAGGTTGGTTCTGCTGAGCAGTCACAACTTCCTGTGAGGTCAGTGATGCAGCCTCACCACCTATGCAAGAGTTGCCAGGGAGCCCCAGACATCCTTAGTTTGCAAGGTGCTGTGCTCCCATCCCTACGTGCTGGCAACATTTGCTCTCTGCTTCAGACTTGGATTGCATTGTAGAAAGGGCTTAGACCTGAACTGTCTGTAGAACATTTGTGGTAGTTGTAACCTAAAAGCCCATGAATACCTCTTGCTCTCCTGACAGCAGATATATTCAGCAAGAACAAAAGCAGGTATCACTGTTCGTTGTATCCAGTTCAGAGAGTTCACCTGCTTGGGACTGTATGCTGATGAGCAGCACATTCTCCAGGCAGATCTTGGGACTTGGCTGCAGGAAGGTGGGGGAGGTTCGCTGCAATGCTCTTGTCATTTCCCCAGCACTCCCATCAGGCACAATGTGTTCCCTTCATATGGCACAATAGTCTCTGCAAACACCACAACTGGCCTGAAAGGACTACGTGAGCTTGTGCAACCCTGGATCAGATACCCTGCCCCTGCCTGCAAAAGGTGGTGAGCAGGGATCAAGCAAGGGATATTTCATCGTTGTGGCCAGGAGACAATTTCCTTTAGCTTTGTTTAGATTTACAGGGGTTTATCCCTGTGCTTGATAGATACTCTTCACTCTCTGAAACCTTGCTGCCATCCAGCTGTGAAGTGATAAACAGCCTTGCTGGGCACGGTGACCTAGGGGAGTGCTTCACCGTTCCCCCGTCATCAGCTTTTGTCACCCAGAGTTGTCAGGCAAAGGCTGTCAAGCTGGGGGTTACGACAGAGGCTGCAGACTGGTCACATGCAGGGACTTAGCACAGAGATGGGAGAACTTTTCTTTCTTTCGCCTCTTGTCCTGTGAGCCTCTCCAATGCCAAAGCCACCAAGTTGTATCACATGTTTGGCAACTTGATGAACACTGCCTGCCTCCACTTGCCTGTCATATGTGGGAGGGAAGTGGCTGGTGCCTAAAAGGCTGCCCAAATATGTGTTTTTTCTTGGGTTTTACCTTTTTGTGGTGGCTGGGCATAAATAATTCAGAGAACACTGTCATTTTTGGCGTGGCATTATGGTTTTTTTCACATATGTTTGTGTCTCACGTGCTTGAGGAATGGGTTTTATAAAAACCAGTTTAAAATTAGCATTACAAAAATGACTCATTCTTTTCTAGGGAGAATGAGTAACATAAACGTGTTTTCTTGTTTTCTTCCTTGGAAGTCTGGCCTCATTCGCACTTCTTATGAACACACTTGTCTTGACAGGTATGAGTGACAGCGTCAAAGACAAATTCTCTACTGCGTTTTCCATCGTGGGTATGTTTTCTTCGCATGCTGTTGGAAGCCTCAGCGTGTTCTTCTGTGCTGAAATCACGCCCACAGTAATCAGGTGAGACATTGGAGCCCTCCGCTTCAAAAGATGAGGAATAAATTCTTCTTATTTGGTTGATAACTGGCTGTGTAACAACACATTGTACAGGATGGGAAATCCCCCACAAATTGAGACCTCACAGCAATTTTCAGGCCACTCTTAAATTTAACGTCCTTGCAGTCAGTCTGTCTCAGTAACTGCATGTCTGTGGTAGAGAGGCTTTGTTCCCAATGGCTCCACCTTGTGTCCCATCGTGCTGCTCATCAGCAGGGCAGGCATCGTATGAAATGCACTTGTTTGCAGTGCGGTATGGTCTTAACTGCTTAGCTGAACCAGATTGTGGGGTTGAACTGTGTTATTGCTTCACTTACTCTGCTGGATTTGTACCAGCAGTGACCATGTGAGTCTCCAGCTTCGTATGAAAAGAAAAATTCCACGAGTGTGCAGAGGAGGGCATAGGTGCAGACAATACCTGCCTCTATGGGGCAGGTTAATGGGGTGAACTTTAGGGGTGCTATGGAAAGGAGGCACTGCAACATGTAGTGATAAATGCTTTTGGTGTGTATAGGTGCCCTGAGAGTCTGCAACCCTGCCTCTCCTACAACACCAATGTGAGGGGTCTGCCTTTATTGCAGATAGAGTCATCTTTCTCTTTGCACCCATATCTGCCTTAACAGAGGCTCAAAGTTTTTTTAAAGAGCAGCACTTTGATCCTGGGCAATAGTAGGAATCAGGCAGATGATGTTTCCTGGGGAACTTCCCATAAAATGTATAGTCAGGTTTTTATACCGTTTTATGTATTTGCTGTTATCTTTCACAACACAAAGGTTGTGCTTGTGTGTTCTGGATTATGCTTACAGCAGTGCCACAGCAATTCAGGAGTCTGCCCTGACTCCATGGAATCTCCCAGGAATGTAGGTCATACGGGTGGAAGGGAGAGAGAGTGGAGAAGATATTCTTTTTATTTTTTTCCCCCCTCCAAATTATATGCCTTTTCTGTACCTTTGCGAAAGTATTATAGCAACTACCAGTTTGAGCAGCCAGAGTCTCCCTGATCTATGGCCTTTTCTTCCAAGCTGACTTTGTGAATGTATTTTACAGATAACATTATTTCCACAGGGAAAGACAGTGTGAGTGGTGAGGAGATTATACAGCAGCCTGAAACACTTAACAGCTATTTACTTATGTGCATGTCAGTCAATTTGGTGTTTTTATGCCTCTTTAGTTTTCTCCTCATCTCTGTTTGAAAGACATATAGATAAGGAATTGGCCACATCAACCAGAAGAAAATTTGCCAAGTAGGGTGAGGTGTGCAGTGTGAACTTAGCAAGCTTTTTTTCCTTAAATCACTGATGTTGCTATGGGAAAGGGGACAAAATCCTGTCAGGGAGCCAAAATTCTGTTTCCCCTGACTTGTGCGGGGTGACACCAGGTGAGTGACAATAGCTGGATATGCCTCAGGCTCCCTGCTTATTAATAGGGATGATGATGTTCTGCAGTGCTTTGCAACCCTACCACCATGAAGCCCTTGAAAAGATGCACTCAAGGCTGTGATTAGTAGGTGGAGCTCAGGACTGTACATAAACCTGTCGCAGGCAGAGGTGTGGTTAAGCTGCCTTGTGTCTTGCATTTTGGTGGGCTGCTCCCTCATCACCTCTTCTCCAAAATACTATCTCAGATGTCCTTTAGTGTTTCAGGCCATTTTGGTTGAATCTTGAGGAACTTTAGGAAAAAGGAGGCAGAGAAAGAGCTGAGGCCATCTCTGGGGTTTCCCTGATCAAATCCTTTACCTGTAATCTCCCATCCCTGAGCATGTAGAACAGCACTGCCATTATCAAGGTAACAGTGACGTGATGACCAACCCATGGCACCTGTCCAGCTCTACTGCTGTGTTGTTGAGATCAATGGTTACGGGAGCATAGAAGGAAAACAGTCACCTTCATCACCAAGAGGTGTGGCTGGCTCCCACGACACAAAGGTCCTTCCCTGTCACATGGTCCTTTGTACCCTTGAACTGAAGCCCTGTCTCCTAGCACTAGGCAGGAGGCCTTCACCAGAGTTCTATTCCTTGCAACAGGGGCTTCAGTTCAGAGCTCTGCTGATAAGCCATCTCTACTAATCGTGATGGGAACACCACTATGGCTTGCACAGCTGCTCAGTAAGGATAGGCTGAGGAAAGTGTGGTGTGTCCTCTCCCTGTTCTCTGCATACTTGTTTACTAACAAGTGGAAAAGCAATCTTGATTTTATTCTTCTCTGTGTCCTGCTTTTTCCCCCACCCAGCTGAAGAAATAAAGAGCAGGCAGTGATGGCTGAATTAGGAACTTAACCCATCTCAAGCCCAGTTCCAGTGGGGTGCAATGCTATTTACTGGGACCTGAACCAGGCCTGGTTTTTCGAAGGTGGTGCCTTCACCCATGAGGCCAAGGGCATCCTGGTGTGTTACTGAAGGTCTGGCCTAGGACTGGGCTCACAACAGGATTGCTTATGTTATAGGAAAGGCAGGGAAAAACATGAAGGTAGGCAGGGACTGACTTCAAGAAGTGGCTGACCTCACTGGACTAAGCCCTGAAAAACCTGGTCTAAATTAAGTGTTGGCCCCAGTTTGTGCAGGAGGCTGGAGTAGGTGCTCTCCCAAAGTCTCCTCCAACCTGAGCAGTTCTCTGGTTCTTCTGTACCTGAGCCATACCACATGTCAACCTATTTGCTTAAGACGGACAAATGGCTACTAGAAGACAGGATTAGCGTATCTCTCTTCTTCTGAGCAGCACTGAGGAAGGCACATCCCCCTTTTTAGGTTTAACCTGGTTCAAGCAAAGGATATCAGTGAGGATATTTTGCTGTTGTCTGAAAAAATACTGTGGCAGTGAGAGAGGAAAATCTCCCTTGTGATCAGGGAGGCCCTTTCTGAGAACAAAATTTTGGGCCAAGGTCACTTTGCAATTCACCCGTGACAGGACCATAAGCCTCACATAAACCACCCTGCCTCACTGCCGCTGGGTGAGCAGGGGTCAGGGAAGTGGCTCTGGTCACCCGTGGGGCCATGCCGTGGGAAAACCCCCCAGAGCAGCTGCTGCTGGGCGGAGGTGGGAGGGGAGGAGCGGGGGCTTGCCTTGGGTGCCAGCAGCCCTGGCGTTCCCTCCCTCAGCCCCACTCTGCACCTCGGAGCCTGTTTGAAATACAGACACCAGCGCCCTGCCATGGGAAATCTCATACTGAGGAGCCGTGTCCTGAAGCACCCCGTGTGTTTTTTGTTTCCATCTGGTACCCCATGGCATCTGTGAAAAACACTGTGAATTATGAAGGTGCTGCCTCTCTTGCCTTGTGCTTGTTTTCCTGGTATGCACATGAACAACAAAATATTCCTGAGAGTATTTCCCATTTTCTGTTTGTTGTTGTTAGTTTTCTTTTGTTGGTTTGTTTGTTTTCCATTGTCATATTTGCAATATAGTCAAACATAAAAAACCATCTTCCAGGATGCACACCAAAATGTATTTTTAACTCTCCTTCTGCCAGGTTTTGGTGGTGCTGGATAAAGTAACGCTTGCTCTAATTACTGACGTCATATGGAAAAACTTTTCTTTTTCCCTCAGAACTGAAGCTGCTTGACCCATAATGACAGAGGCGTCTTTGTTGTTGCCTTTTCCTGTTTCCTTTCAGCTTGCTTGATACCCTTCTACAGTGGCTTTTAAAACTCACCTCAGGTCCTTCTCGGGGGTTGAGACACAATTTAGCTGTAGCAAACACGGATGTAAACTGAGCCGGGCTTTTGTTACTCCAGAGCCAGCTTGGAGAGTGATTTGCCGTGTATTTGGGGCTGGTTGTGTCGATTACTTATGTGAGTGTATTAATGAAGTTGCAGGGAGGCCAGTTGCACAATGGCCGCATTCAGCTGGGTTCCTAAATTGCCATCGGAAAGCTGGCAAGTTTTTAATAAGGGCTTTTTGCAGTATTTGGGGAAATCACTGTTGTCTGTGAAAGATGCTTTGCCAATCGGGAGGATTAAAGTGTACATACATGAATTTTTGATCCAGACGGTGTCCCAAGAACATTTTTTTTAAATCTGTGCTTGCTGCTCTTTAGCTGTCAGTTAAGCAGCAGTGGATTTTGTAAAGGATTTGGTGAAGATTGGCTTTAACATGGTGGTTGGCTGAGTTAATTTGGCATTTGAGGGTTTATAGTGCTATAATTTCTAGTATGCCCAACAGTCAATGATTTTTTTTTTTCCAAGTATTTAATGTAAAGCGGTTCATTTGCCTTCTGTAGTTGTCTTCTGTAACATCCAGCTTTTGTTAATAATTGCATTTCTGCTGCTGGGCCTGGAAAAAAGCCTTCTAAGCCCATCTGGTCACCAGAGGGTTTGGGAATAGATGGCATCTCCCAGAGGAAATAGAGGAATCATGATTTGCAGGCAAGCTCAGGGGTGTAGTGGAGATCAGGGTACCAGCAATTAAGCTCATGGTGACACCTCCCTCTGCAGGCGGCAGGGCCTTTGGAAAACCAAGGGCAAGCTGCCATTCTCAGAGATGTTGCTAAAATGGGGGCGATGAATTGAGGGTGATGCTGTGGCAGGAGGAGCAAATGGTCTGCCCTGGAGAGGGCCTAGAGAGGCCGTGATGAGCAGGAGGGGTTGCTTGCATAGCCAAGCATCAGGAAAGAGCCCTGAATTTGGCTTGCATAAGCAACATTTATGCTTGTGGCTGAGGGGAGATGAGGTTATTTTCACGCTTGCTTTTTTTTTTAAAAGCTTTTAATGTGTTTTCATTTTTTTTCATGTGTGTGCATGTATGATCTCAATATACAAGCACATTGTACTTAATAAATCAGCATTTGTGCCATAAAGAATGTTTTATAAAGTTACCTATTTACAATTTAAGCATTTAACCAATGTTAACCTTGTCATGACCCCTTTCTGTGATGCAAGAATACTCAAGAAGAGTAAGAGAGAATGAAGTAAGGGACCTATCTCAACTTGTACTGTGAGTTAAGAGAAGGTCTTGGAAATTAATCCCAAGCTCTTGTCATCCTATTCTGACCACTAGTGATTTTAGTGTGGGTTTTTTTTTTCTTTTCCTGAAAAAATGCAAGTTATTACAACATCAGTGTATTGAGAGGTTCCATCCACCACACATTTTTGTGACGATAATGTTTCAGCACTTGGTGTTTACTATAACAGGTTGAGGCAGTGGCCTGTAAAGTCCTTATCTTCTGCTTCTTCTGCCTCCACTGCTGATTGATGCCAGATAGAATCATAGAATAGTTTGGGTTGGAAGGGAACTTCAAAGGTCATCTAGTCCAACCCCCCTGCAATGAGCAGGGGCATCTTCAATTAGATCAGGTTGCTCAGAGCCCTGTCCAGCCCAGCCTGGAATGTCTCCAGGGATGGGGCATCTACCACCTCTCTGGGCAACCTGGGCCAGTGTTTCACCATGCTCACTGTAAAAAGCTTCTTCCTTGTGTCTAGTCTGAATCTCCCCTCCTTTAGTTTAAAACCATTACCCCTTGTCCTATTGCACCAGGCCCTGCTAAAACGTCTGTCCCCATCTTTCTTATAGGCCCCTTTTAAGTACTGAAAAGCCACAAAAATTTACTTCTGCACCTACTGCTTCTTGGTGTGTTTTGTGTAAGCTGAAGAAGGCTCACAGGTTAAGCAAAATCTGTTTTTCCATCACTGCATATGGGAATACCTCTTCTCCTTATGTGGAGGCATTCATATGGGTGTGAAAAGATACTTCAGTGAGTAGAGTCATTTCCCCACACTGAGGCAAACAGTCAGCAATGATCTACAACAGCAAAGCAATGTTAACGCATTAACAGTGCAGCACAAAAGCTGTGAGCAAACCAGGTTTGCCTTAGAGATTTCAGGTGCCCAGGTACATGCCAGATGGGGTGGGGGTTGTGGTCTGAAGGCCTGTCATGACTATGGGCTCCCCAGGGCAGTGCCAGTGGGGCTGTGCTGGCTGGAACGGGCTGTGGGGCCAGGGTCTCATCTCTGCTGTGTTTGCAGGGGAGGTGGGCTGGGGCTAGTCCTGGCCAGCGCGGGCTTCGGCCGCCTGACCGCCCCCATCATGGAGCTCCACAACCAGAAAGGCTACTTCCTCCACCACGTCATCTTCGCCTGCTGTACGCTCATCTGCATCATCTGCATCCTGCTGCTGCCGGAGAGCAAGAACCAGAACCTGCCCGAGAACATCCCGGACGGGGAACATTACACCCGGCAGCCCCTCCTGCCGCACAAGAAGGGCGAGCAGCCCCTGCTCCTGACAAACTCTGAACTCAAGGATTACTCCGGCCTCCACGACTCGGCAGCTGTGAGTGACGGGATCTCCGAGAACACCACTGCCAATGGGATGAAGTCAATGTAGCTGGGTGGATTTTTTTTTTCCTTCCTTTTTCTTTTTTTTTGGTTGGGTTTGGTTTTTTTTTTTTTTTTCCTTTCTACTCTCTTATTTTATTTGATGCTGTTGTGCAGGAGGAGCAGCACTTTGGGCAATGGTGTTTTGCACAGGGTTTACAAACCAGTGGTGGAGCAGACACAGACTTGGGGGAATTCAACTCTGCTGCTAAAGCAACTTTTGGCATCTTCAACTGTTGTGCAGACTGCTCTTGAAAAAGTTACGGGGGAAAAGACTCATCTGAGAAAAGACCTGGCTGAAGGTAGCCCTTCAGAACTCTTTTTTTCCTGCCATTAAATATGTATATTTATTTTGATTTATTCTCAAGAAGCACTTTATTTCCTTTTCCTTTCATAGATCACAAAAATGAAGCCATCTTATTATAAGAGGTGCAGCCATTCCAAGAAAGAAACCATGGGGGGGGTGTTTTCTGTTTTGTTTTTGTGTTTCTTTAAAGGAAAGAGGGATCCACTGCAAAGTTGAATTGACTGAAATTTAGACTTGTGCAACATTCTTCTGCCTGTCTAGAAAGTCCAAGCGCAGAGGTTGCCTGCTGTGTTTGTATACACCAAAAAAAAAGGAGGAAAAAAAAAAAAGCAAAACCTGTTGTGACTCAAACTGTGACTGCATTTTAGGCAGCTTATGTTTGTTTTTATAGCCCATGTGCACTTAAAAGTTACTTTCTAAATTAGTACTTTTCTTTTTTCACTAAATGCAGTGAAGAAAATCCTACCCAAACAAGCTGATTTTTCAGTGAGGATCAGCCTTCTGCATTTTAAGAGTCTGTTTATCTATTTTAGACAGTTCTGGCTGGTGTTTAATCGCAATGAGATGTAAATGGTTTGACCAATGATGCGACAATTAGTTTTGCTGAGAATGGTTTTAATTACCTGGAGGCCCAGAATCTCTGAGCGACTGCTCCAGGAGAAGAGCAGGAACAAAACACAAGGATCTGTACTTTGTTCCAAAAGGTGTCACAGCTGGGGTTCCCACTCTTGGGAAATGAATGTCCTGGCATTGCCTTGCCTGTTTTTAGAACCAGGGTTCAGGTTTTCAACTTCAGTGGGAAAAATACTTAAGTGACTATTGGAGATGAATGAATTGATAGTGTGTGAATAATGAATTATGGTCTGCTGGTGGCCATCTTGGGGTTTTAGAGATGTTTTCTGGTTCTGATGCAAGTATATGCAGTGAACTCACCCAGATTTCCCCCTTCTCCAACTGCTCTCGTAGGGTTTTCATTCAGAAAAAAATAAAATATACTTAAATTGGATCGATCCTACTCGAGGCTAAGAAAAGTGAACGTCCAGTTTGGCTCCCACTGTGCAGGTAGCACTGTGATAGTGGCCACTTCTCCAGCCCCAAAACCAGCTATTTCCTTTGGCCATCGGCTTTGGGTTCTCACTGTGTGAATATTGTGAGGATCTAGTTCAATGCAAGGACTTAGCAAACAAACAGCTTTCTTGCATTGTAGTTAACCTCCCTGCTCTCCCTCTCTCTTCTCCTTTCTCACTCAGGCCATCCATTTAGTGATTGCTCGGTAGTGCAGACGTTCACACAAACAGAGCAGCAGGATGTCGATGTTGTATCGAGTGTCCATATGATTGCCACTTTGTTTGATGTACATCTTGTGTTCGTACGCATGGAAAGCGCTCATTTGCACTTTCCTCCTCTACTTTCCCTTCCCCCTCCTCCTTTGCTGTATATATCGTCGATTAACTACTGTACCTAACAATTTCCATCCTCCATTAGGCTGCCGATGTCCTCATACAGGCCCCAATAAATCAGAGATACGTGCTCCCCGGCAGGTGATGCAGTATGTAGCACAGCCTCAGATGCTGATGAGTGCAAGGGGACAGATAGACCTGCAGAAGCAACAGAGATTGTTGTGTTCAGAGTAACAATGTTGTCCTAAAGCTGCTAATTTTTGCACAGAGGATGTGGACATTCAGGTTCTTCTTGAGCCTGGTGAGAAACACTGGACCAGTTGATGGTAGTTTTGCCCGAAGTCACACTACTATTTTTTTTCGCCTTTGCTAGTCTTGCTGCAACAGCAAGAGCCTGATCTTCCTTACACTCGAGTTTTATTGTTGAGCTTGAGTGCAGCTGCCTCTCTTTTTGTTCCATGCTGAGATTTCTGCAGTCTGTGTTCACCTACGGAAAAAACCCAGGCCTTCCCCTTTCATGCAGTATTCACGTGCCAAATTTGTGCAATAACTTTTGCCTTCGATATGAGATGCTTGTTGCAAGCCACGCACGTTGGAGTGGGGGAAAAAAAAAATAAAAAAGAGAAAAAGTGGGTTCACAACAAAAAAATGAAGAAGCAAAACAAGTCTTAATGGAAAAAGGCCTGAAAGCAGAGGAGCCTGGGCGAGCAGAGAGCGGCGTCCTACCATCCATTGTGCCGTGGAGCCAGCAGCTCCTTCCTGCGTGGTCTCTGTGCGTGTGTGCTCAAGCTACGGTACGGCTCTGGTCAACCATCCACAAGCCTATTAAAGCGGCTGCTCCCAGCACTGCCAGCCGTCCCGGTGTGCTCACCGCTGCTGTCCACAGCGCTTTATTGTTTCCGATTCCAGCGGTGGCTCTCTGATGACAGAGGGGCCCAGGGAAGAGAATGGTTGTTTAAACATATCAACCTTTATATGATAAACTAGGTGACAGGTACAAGCGGCATTTTTGTTTTTTAATTCTTATGAATTTGACTTGATTTGCTGCTTTTTTGCTTTTTCTGCCTGAAACCAAGTAGTTGGTACTGATCTTCTGCCATGTGGGGAGCCCCAGCTTCTCAAGTTGGTCTGGCCCTCTGCCTCTGTCATGACAATAAAACACAAACTGATTTCCTGCCTTGGCAGCTCCAGTTTTGCTCTTTTTCCTGAAACAGATCTGTGATTTATGTGTTTTTCCACACACGCACACAGAGTTGGAAAGCTTTTGCCGTGTGCATCTCGTGCGGAGGAGTCGGGTACCAGGTGATGCAGTGGGGCAGGAAGGCGGAGATGTTGGCCGAGCTCTGCCTAGTCCCATGGCAGGATGAGGCTCTTGGTTGGATGCACCATCAGCTCCCTGGCCGCGTCCCCTCCGCAGCCGTCACCAGGAAAGGCTTTTCTCAGGTGGCTCTTTCTGGCCACCACAACAGGGGAAGTAGTCAAAGCTGCCCTGGTCCATATTGGCCTTTTTTCTGTGAACCTTCCGCAACCTCTAAGCCCATCAGTGGATTTTTTTCTTTGGGTTTACCTTTTAAGGGCTTTCCTCCATCTTTGTAAGTTTAAACAAAAATGTGAAAGTGACATTACGCTTGATCTTGTTTTGATTGCTTGTGGGGTTTCTTTGTTGGTTTTATTTCGTTTTGGTTGGGCTTCTTTTTCCTTTTAAGGTTTCAGTACTGCTCTCATTGCCAGAGACACTGCAAACAGATAACACAGTCGCCTGCTTGCAGATGTTTTGTGGCCACTCAGAAAGGGAGTTGTATGACTTTTTAGTTTTGTTGAGCAGGCTTTTTAATTTATCTTTTTTTTTTTAAATGGAAATACTTTACTTAACTGTTGCCTCTTCCCGGAGCCAAACACTGAAGGTCACCAAATTGGAAGCAGAAGTGCCATTAACTGAACTCTGTGAATGTCAAGTCAAGTTGCGCCTGTAGCTGGCACATAAGACAACACTATTAAGTGGGGGGATGATCTCCCCCACTGTAACTCTTTCTTTTTTTTTTTTTTTTTTTTAAATAAAATGACAAACCTCATTTTAAATGTATTGTGTAAAATGTTTCGGGAAAGGAGTATGGTGTGTTATGTCTAGTGGGTGAGACCTCCCTCCCCATTTCAGTTTCTGATGAAGTTTTAAAGAATCGTGTTACTGTACGTTTTGATCATGAATAGTCTGGTGGTGCTTCCTCATAGCACAAGCTTAAATCAAGTACTGAAAACAGTCTTACAAGCTAAATGTCTGCATGATGTTACATCCGTTGTACCTACTGAAAAGAACTTTGTATGTAAATGTACAGAATAAAATAACGTTGTCCCATCAGTTTGCTCTCCTTGGTCTGGCTCCCTCGCAGCGACTTCTGAAGCAGCCCGGCAGCAGCTAATGCGACACCTCAGCAAACAGCCCTACCCTCTTCTACAAACAGAATGAGCTGATTTTAAACCAAGCTAATTAAATCAGCACATTGATTTGCAACAAATTATCCTTTACATTCAATCACAGAATTGTTCACTCCGTTTCCCAAGTTATGTAAACTAAAAAACGCCATCCAACAATTGCTGTTTGCTCTTCTGATCCTGAACTGCAGCCAAGGACTGGCAGCTGTTCCCACCAGGTAAGGAAGGACCCTCTGCACCCACATCAAATCTGCAAGGTGGAAGCCAGTGGGTGTTCAAAACCCCTTTCAACAAGTGACTCAGCAGGAGTTATGCCTTCTGCAGCAGCAGCCTCTCAGGTACAGGTTTTAATTGCCAATCATGCCACGACAGCAAGGTAAGTCCATCACTTCTCTGCAGGTTGTTAGGACAGTTGTCCAGCAGCAGCACTAGTAGTTTTTGTTTGTACCAGAAGCTTATGCCTGAGTTAGGGCTCAACTTGCAATGCAAAAGAAATAACCTGGATTTGCTCATCAGGTTGTGAAGCTCAGTGTTCCTCCAAATTGCTGTGAATAATAGGGGGTGGAGCATAGCACAGCACATGTCGACAGCTGCAAGCAGCCACCGTGGCCGGCTTGGGGTTTTTTGGTATGGTTAACCTTTAGCTGCCCTTTTTGTTGAACAAAATTCCCCATGGATCTACCTCTGAAAGGATACCCATTCAACCTAAAAGCAAACCTAGAGATGTAACAGCAGGATTATTTGCAGTGGTTGTGTTAGCAACTGCTCTGATTTTTCTAATGAATATGCTCCATTTACACACATGATGCTCTTCTAGCAGCCTGACAGATCTATGTATTGCTCCAAAATTCAAGGTGTGCTTTTTCCTTCTGTATAGCCCTCATGGATGTACAGAAAACTGTTTGTGAAACTCTCAGTATTCTCAGTGCCCAAGAGATGGAAGGAAATAGAGCATTCAGCACTAGTACTACAACCACCAGGGAGTAGAAAAATAAAACACAGTAACACTTTATGGTACAGCTTTTCAATACTATAAACATGTCTGCTTTTTGGGGGTTATTTTATTTGAACACTAAAAGCTGCTATACTATGTCTAATACTAGTACATAATAGATCAATTGTATAGGTAGAATTTAGAACATTTCCCAGTAGATCCCAGTACTGAATGCAGGGCAGACACTGCACACACTTTCACGGTGTTCTCACATTGCAGCATATTTTCTACTCTACTCATGTATCCCCTACTTAACAGGTTAGTAAATTTGGAAAGAAAACCTCCAGGCTCAACAGTATTCAGGTCCAGCTATATTTAATAACAACTGCAAATTCAATCAAAACAATACAAAACAAATATACTAACAATGTCAGTGTGAAAATTGCAATCAGTTTTTCTAGAACAAAAACTTCAGGTTATTTTACAATGACGCAAAGTCAGAACTTCTCTGGAAAAGCCATCATTTCTTCTTTGATCCTGTTTTCTATGAGTAAGGTGAAGTTGCTGTCTGTGTTTTGAAGATTGTAGCTGACAAATATCTGTTTTTTGGTCTTGCTGGCTAAAACACAAAACAGAATACTCAGCCATAGTTCACTCTCATATAAAAGTGATGATGGTATTCAAGCAAGCATTTTAAAAAGCTGCATCATGTAGATTTCTGAGACAACATTCTCCATTCCTGCTGTGCTGGACCCAGCTGTAAAGGAATAACAGAACAACTACCCAAGCACTGGCACATCACTGAAAGGGGCAACATAAGGCCAGTGACTATGAACTAGTTTTTGGCCAAAAAGCCATTAGTCAGTGGAAAACCTCACAGTGTTTTCAGGGGGTTTTGTGTGCTTCTTAAATACAGTACGGTTTAAGCGAAACTACAGACCGTATTGGACCCTTGGCACTGAAATCTAGTTTCTGGTAAGTCTATACTATTTCTATGGTAAATCTATGCTATGAAGAACACAGAGTGAAAGAGCACAAGAAAGTGATTAGGCCCCAATTAACAAAGTTCTGTTTTCTTATAAACCCCTAAAAAGGCCCCCCAAAGTGCGCACCACTCTTGCCTAAGCCTAGTCTCAATAACTTTATTTCCTTTAGCCTTTATTTATACGGTGTCCACAAACACTCCAGGAGGCTGGAGAGCCTGGGTTGAACATGATGAAGCCAAGCACAAGTTCCAGGCTACTGTAATGACAAATACCTCGAAAGAGGTGCTATAAAATTAAGAGCTGCCTTCCATGACAGAGCTAATTAACAGTGATCAAAGTGTCCACTGGGACAGGAAGACAATTATCAGACCGGACAACACCAAGAAGTGTTTTCTAAATAAAATGTAATCCTGCTACCGTACAATAGTAATACAGCAAATTGGTAACTGTTGTTATACAATACTAAAACTAAACTTTGTGAAAGATGTAAGCACAAAAGAGGAAAAACAGGCACCCAATTTAAACTGAGTTGTGTAAAATAGCAAATGAGAAACGGTATTTGGGTCATGAGATATTCCTGGCAGGGAATGAGCTGGGAGATGATGATCCTGGGGAGAAATCAGATGGTTATGCTGAATAGTCAAAAATATCATCTGAATTTTTAAAATTGAAAATAAATACACCAGAATTCCTAATACATCAATCCTTTTTAAATGGGAAAGTTAACTACAGAAAAACCTATCCATACTATCAAATGTACTTAAACAGCACTTTTCAGGCATTTTCTTTATGCAAATCAATTTCTTATTTTCTGTTCTAACAGGTTACCAGCTTCCTGGCTCAGTAAGTAGAGCTGCTTCTGAAATGCAAGGACTCATTTGCCTTATAAAACCTGGCACTACAAAACACCGATATAATGCAGCGTGTTGCTCTGATTGCACAAATTACTGCTTGGCACCAGATTTTGTGGTAAAAAGCAGTACGTTTTCCAAGTGCTACTGCTTCATCATCATGCCCTAAATGAATGCAACACGAATTCTGAAGTAATTAATACCTTTATCTTATGCAATGAAGCTACATTGTACACTGCAGTCAAAACTCCAACTTCTTAACTACACTTGCATAAGACCTGGCTGAGTCTCTGGGATGCTGTTCAAGTTCCCGGGAGCACAGCGGATCCCTCAGGGTTGCCTGTGCAGGGGAGCTCTGCCCTAAAGAGGAGACTGAGGGGTGACCTCATTAATGTTTATAAATACGTAAAGGGTGAGTGTCATGAGGATGGAGCCAGGCTCTTCTTGGGGCAATGGGTACAAACTGGAACAGAGGAGGTCCCGCTTAAATATGAAAAGAAACTTCTTCACAGTGAGGTGCCAGAGCACTGGCACAGGCTGCCCAGGGGGGTTGTGGAGTCTCCTTCTCTGGAGACATTCAAAACCTGCCTGGACACGTTCCTGTGTAACCTCATCTGGGTGTTCCTGCTCCGGTGGGGGGATTGGTCTAAATGATCTTTTGAGGTCCCTTCCAATCCCTAACATTCTGTGGTTCTGTAAAGGGCAGCTGGACCTCTTCTGTCCCCACTTCCCTGCAAATTCAATGGGACATGTGGACTCTAGTGGGAAGGACAGAAGCAGGCAGGTCTTAGGTCTCCAAGGAAAATCATTTGCACCTTCAGACCAAAGCAGAAAACTGCAAAAGACAAAGACAGGGCTTACCTAAAAAAACCTCCAGCATGGCTGCTTCTTGCTGACCCCTGTTGCTCCAGCCCCTCAAAGCACAGGGCAAGCCTCACTGGCAGCCCATCGTTGGAATGTGCTGAGTGCCAAGAGGCACCACAGCAGCACAGACCTGCTCCTTTCAGATCATGGATGCAGTCAAGGCCCAAATCCTAGCTTGGAGAGGAGCCCAGTGAGAAAAGGACCGAACAAGTGTTAGGTATAAGCTTGTAGACCATTAGTGCTGGGAAAAGACTCAAAAGAAGAGGCTCAGATGATCCTCAGCAGTCCCTACAGAGGGGAGATGAAGGCACAGCATTATTAAGTAGTTACTATGGCCAGAAACACTGGGGTTTCAGGATATGCAGGTAAGGGAGGCAATAGCAGACAAGACTTTCTCATGAATCGGACTCCGCTAACCCACAGGAAACAATCTTCTAGGATATGGGTTTCCTGACTAGTGAGACACATCTCATGCTAGAGCAATCAGAGAGGGTGGTGGGGAACACTCCCTGCACCTGATACAAACAAGTGTAGATATAAATAGCTAAAGAGGAATAGGAACAAGGCAAATGTGTCTTCAATAATGCAAAAGAAAAACAAACAAACCACAACACACTGAAATAAGGAAAAAGATAGAGTCAGTACACCAAATACAGCTGTTCTGGCTAGGACCCGCCAGGCTATGAAGACAACACCAGGAGAACATGTACAGACACATGGGAGTGCCGAAACTCCTGCTCCAGGGCAAGGAACCTGACATTGCAGGAACAAAAGGCAAGTGATAGAATGTGACTGGGAAGTATAAGAAATTAAAAAAAAAAAAACATGTTCAAATGGCACCATACGCTACTCAAGTTAGTGCCTGCGAAGACCAGAAGGGAAACAGCATGGAAAAAATGGTGACGGCATAGGAAAAATAAAAAATAAATTAAAAGATACTGCCTGCCTGAAGATCACCACATGGCAGGATGGTTAGGAAGGCTACCTTGGAAGTATAGCTACAAGTCAGACTTTGCTGTGAACAGCAGCTCTCTTATTACAAAATTTGTGGTAATACCAGAGATTTAATTTCCCAGAGGAAAACTTACCAGTAGCAGCAAAGCTTAGTATTTCTAGTCAACGCAGAACACGGATTTCCTTACCAAACACTTTGTGAAACAGAGAAGATACAGAGATCCTTAATGATGATCTTGCAGATCCACTGGTTTCAGGAGAATAAACAATTTGGAATAAGTGACCATGAGCCAACTTAAATTGCTGTACTGACAAAACCAAACCTAAACTGACTTATTTCACTTCTCAAATCTCAGTTATGATCAGGTGAAGAGAAACCATGTAATTATTGAAATCAAAAGTGTATTATTGACTTGCCCTCTTCAGCCAAAGGTGAAAAAGGTCTACAGGCCTTTGTCAATACAGTAGACCTTAAGCAGGGTAGTAGGAGTGAGAATTACATCTGTAACAAATATAAAAGGGACTGACCAGCTGGGAAAACTGTAACCCAGATGTTAGATGACATGGATAGAGGAATATTGCCCAAAAGCCACGCTGGGCTGCAGCTGGCACAGAAACCTTAAGACAAAATAATTACACTCTAAGCACAAAGAAAGAAAATAGGAAGGTGCATTATGCTCAGTGAATAAAGAGTAACCCATATACCACTACCAAGCAACACTATCAGTTCTCAGTAACAAAGTATGTGAAATTAACAATGTAAATCAGAAAAGGACCTTAAAAAAAAAAAAGGCATCAAAACTTCAACCACTTACTGGAAGAAAAATCAGGTGACCTGGACAGCCTCTGTGCTACAACACTGAAAGAACTAATATAAGAAATAACAAGTTATTACTGACTCTAGCTATGAAATCTGTAATAAATGTTTAAGAGTGAAGATAGCACACACACTAAAAAAAAAAAAAAAGACAAGAGACTTAGAGCTGGACTCCAACGCTACTCAGCTTAGAGCAAGTTTCAGAAGAAACTAGTAATGAGGAACCAAAGAGAAAATGGAATAAACTGTTGCACTTTATCAAAAGTAAACCCTCTCTGACTACATTTTTACTAACTGGCTTCTTAAGAATAATGCACTAATTACACCTAAAGAAACCATGTTATGCTGTACCTCATAGAATGATTGCTTTAAGTGGAAATGATCAAACCTCATATTCAGAGAGAGGGCTGCAACCAGGTGAGACTGCAACAGTGGTTATTAAAAGATAAAAGTTATCAGGATGAAGAAAGGATACTAGTACTGTTCTTCAAAGATCAGTCTCGTGAGCAATTCTTTTCTTATATACACATTAGTGGCTGGGGAGAAGTAGGTGTAGATTTGTGAAACTGCCTGACCATACAAACTCAGGAGAAATTGCCCATAATGAAGATCAGCACACAGAAAATGAAGAATTATGTGGCTTTTCCAAATGAAGCAACAAAATATGAGACTGAGCAGCGTAGCATCTTGCACTGAAAACCCAGTAACAAGTACAGTTCACCCGTTGGAGGTGCATCGGTTACTGGCAGGTGATGAGTATCCAGCATGGTGCAGCTGTCAGAGATGTGAGGGTACCAGGATGCATTAGGCCAAGCATTTTTTCAGAGGTACGGCATCTGAAAGTTAGCATTTGGATTCAGAAATCTGGCTACATCAGCATTGCACCAAGTATAGCAGGATACTCTACACATGCTGAAAATTGAGACATCCTGAGAAGTGCTGCAGGGACAGTCAGATCAAACACTGGCATCTGTGAGATGATGCAGGACTTTCCAGGCCAGAACTTCTCAGAATTTGGTGGCTAAAATGTGCAAGATGTGGAGAGGTGTGGCTTCATCTTCGGGCAAAATCAACATGTCTCACATGATGGCCACCCCAAGGCACAGAAGTATAGAGAGGAGGTCACTGGAAATCTCACTCGCAAGGATGCGCTTCCCCTGCCTCGCACCCAAAGCCAGGGTCAGGATATTAAATAACACGCTTTTGACAATGCTCAGCGTTGCCTGAGGCAGAGACCCCACCAGCTGAGGTCAGGCAGACGTGTACACAGCTGAAAGAAAAACAAGTGAGTGGTAAAGGAAACTGCCTTGAGCCTGCACCGCCAGGAGGATCCACGGCCGGTCCGCAGACAGCGGCTGCTACTGGGCCGGGGGCGGCGAGCACCGCATCGCCCTGCGCCCACCCACACCAGGAGTGGTGGCTCCAATGACACCAGAAACAGCCCTACCCGGGCCCGGCCCGTGTGTTTCACCGCCCCCCGCCGCGGAAGGCGACATGCCAGCCCACCCCACCGCCCCGGATCCGCCCCCCCGCCCCGGCGGGAGCGCGCAGCCACCGCGCCCGCACCTACCCAAGCGCTGGGCCAGGCAGGTGGAGGCGGTGTCGGAGGGATCCCCCAGGAGCGAGGCGGCCACCGGGATGCTGTCCTGCAAGCGGAGCACAGCAGAGCGCAGGGCTTAGCCTCCGGCAGAGCAGGGCGGGAGGCGGCGGGCACCCCCTCCCAGCTGCCCTCCCGCTTCGCCGCAGGGTCCCGGCAGCCCGGGAGAGGCGGTGGGGACACTCACACGGGGGCTGCACATGGCGACGGCCAGGCTGGCCAGGGCGGGCGCGGCTCCCACCCAGAGAAAGAGCGAGTCCCGCAGCCGCATGGCGTGGAAGTGCACCAGCTGCTCGCCCAGCCGCCCGCTGAAGTCGTGCAGGGCGATGCTGCCCGCCGCCGCTCCCCCGCCGCTTTCCGCCTCCATCGGCCCTTCTCCCGGCGCGCCCAGGCCTCAGCACGCAAGGCCCGAGCGGGCGGCCCGCCCCGCGGCCCCAGGAGGCGGTGCTCCGCCGCGCCCGCCCCGCCGCTGCCGGTGGTGCCGCCTCCCACCCGGACACCGGCCCTATGCAGCCGCCCGCCCCGGGCACGCCCGCTGGCAGGCCGGTGGGTGCACGCTTCCTCCGTGCATAGCCCTGCGGGTGTGCACGCACGGCCGTTTCACCCTGCCCGGTAGATGCACACGCACGCACGGATGGGTGAACACACCCCGCTCCGTGCACGGCCCCTCCTCGGTGCACGCCTCCTTCGTGCACAGACCCCAGGACGCACACGCACCCCTCGGTCTGTGCACAGCCCTCCCGGGTGCGCACCCCCTCCGTGCTCCCATCCCTCTCCCCGAAATGCACACTCCTCCGGCCCGGTGCACACCGCCTCCGTTGCCCCCCCCGCGAAGAACACAGCCTACTCCCAGTGCACACCCCCTGTGCATGTACGAACACACCCCAGGGCACAGATGCAGCCCCCGATGTGCGCTCCCTCGTTGCACAGGCACACACTCCCCGGTCAGCGCACCTTTTCTTCGTTCACGGCTTCCCCGGCGCTCACACCGGCCCCGGGTGGCGCACACATTCCACCCGTGTCCCCTCTCCCCGTGTACACCCGCTGCGCCCTCCGCAGGGAGGCGAAGGGTCGGGATTAAGGCGGAGACAGCCGCAGGGATGGAAAAACCCCACTAGATGGCAGGGGAACCACTGCCCGCGGGGGCGCGGCCGGTGAAACGGGGTCCAGGCGGCTCTAGTGAGTCACCCGGGAGGAGCCCCGGGATTTCAGACTAGAGGGAAGGGGCTGGCATGATGCTGTGCAGCTTCGGAACCCCCGGGGAAGAGGAAGGTCACGGTGACCTTGGCTTCATTCAGCTCTGGGGGTTTTCAGGGTTATGAGGAATCTGCAAAGAAAGCAGGTCAGGTTGGCTGAGCTCCGGAGAATATGGGACTATGAATAATTAAAGGCCCTGCTTTGGGTAGGAATTTTGTGCCCACCACACTTTCACCAGAGCACAGCTAAGCTGGTCATTACTGAAAAGGATTTTCTTTAACTGTGCCGTCTGTTGCTGATAAGAATATAGGCTATAGGCAGCACACTGATGACCATGAGCACTTTACAATTGGAAACATCTGTCTTCACACCATGGGCAGAGTGATCATCCCTGCCCAAGGAATAAGCAAGTTAATGATACAGGCTGGTTTTTAATCACTATTTCTTCTGCCTCCTATTTCATACATACTTCTAGAAATCAAAATTTCCATTTCCAAATTCTAAAATTTCATTTTCACATTGAAGAAATGGGGGGGGGCGGGTGGGGAAAGAAGGAACTGTTCATCACTTTTCTTCCCTAAGCCGCTCTGGTTCTTCTGGCATCTGCCAAAAGACAAAATCCTCAGCCCTGCTAATTTCTGCCCTTGCTGCCACATCGACACTAAATCCCGGGAGGCAGCTAAGCCCAGCTCAGCTGCCATACCCCAACATCCCATGGCACAGGATCACTTTGGGGATAGGGGGGGGTGGGGTCACAGGCCACCTCCTCTGCCCTACATTTGTCACATGCTGCTCACACAGAGCATTATGGGATGTATGGTGGCAGACTCCAGCTATGCCTGTTTCTCAGCTTGCTGCTGAGATGACATCAGGCTTCTGCTGACCCCCAGCTCTCCCCCATGCCCCCATTACTCAGCCCATCCCAAACCTTTGCCTCCACATGGCTGGGCCTCCCACAAGGTATGTGCAGAGGCTGGGGCTTGTGCTGAATAAAATCAGCCTCTCCCTGTCCCAGTAGCCTGCTGCGAACTGCCACTTAACCTGTGGCAACTGTGGAGATGAGGCAAATAAGTGACAAAAGCCACCTTGAAAGGGACCGAATGCTGGCTGTATACATCAAACACTTTCCTCTGCATTGTGTTCCTTCCTCCGCTTGTTGTGGCTGGGGGCTCACTCTGCTCTTTGGGCAGGGGGGACACACACATTGCTAAGGCTACCAGCTACAACAGGGAAAGATATAACAGGTCAGGACCATTGCAGAAATAAAAGTCTAGGCATCAAATAAAATATCAGCTGGGAGCGATACAGGTGGTGAGATTCCTATGATTAGACACCTGTGGGTAATGGAGGAGATTTGCCCCAGGCTTGCTTGATCGGGGAACAGAAGCAGGCAATTTTATGTCAGAGTTCATCTGAGCTGCTTTAGATATCTTTTTTTGAGTAAGAAGCATCCCCTCATGACCAATTTCCATTGGCTCTAAGGGAGGTTAAGGTGAAAGGTAAGACTTTGCAGGCAAATTTATTCATGGAAGTAAATACTTCTTTAAGTGTTCAGAGCCAGTTTCTCTGCTACACTGCAACAGAGTTGGCTTGTGCCATGGAGCCTCAGTTGAATATCTGCTTTAATGAAGTTCCAGCCCAGTGTATTGCTTCACACTAAGCAGGAGTTCAAACCTCCTTGCATGCTAAGTGCATGCTTAAAGGATCTGCTGTATTGAGGCAAGAGTCTTCCATTTTCTTCCCTGGTCTTACCACACCAAGTACAAGTTTCTTCTGTTTCTTCCAAGGCTGTCTACAGGTTTGCTCCTCCCTAGGGGGCATCTGCCTCTATTTCATCATGCTCTGTTCTGTTCCTCTTCTCATCAGAAGTCTTCTCTGAAGTGCTTGTAGCTGTCATTGGGATCCTAATATCTACAGGTCTCTGAAGGTAAGCCACAGGGTTCCTCTATGCATAAGCAGTTCTATGTATTTAACACTTTTCTGTGAAATGTAGCTGCTATCTGCAGATCATGTAAAATCCTTGCTTAAGCTTGGAAGAGGAAAAAAACATTAATCTAGCAAGTAAAATGCTGGGTAAGCATTTTCATTTGCAACACAGGTGTGAAGAGTGAGTGGAGCGGTGCAGAACCAGACCATCAGGTGTGAAATTAATTTCCTAATTACAGTGCTGTAAGGCCATCAGAGCCTCTGCAAAATGAGAGAGGAAAGCTCTCCAGCAGCATATGGAACTTCTTACATTTCCTTTAACACACTGATCTTTTTTCTATGGCCATGAAAGCAGAGCCCATTAGTCTGCTTTATTTGTCAGGTATGAGCCTAAACTGCAGTAAGACACTAGATAGCAAACTAACGATAAAGCACAAAGACACTGTAGCAAAAGCTCTGTATGTGTATTTGGATGCCTATATATATTGCTGCTCAGATGATATCTAAGCCCCAAGAGATATGGTTTCAAAGTATGTACTTCTATGCTCCTTGTTCTTCTCCAAAAGTTAGGTTCCCCATGAGACTTACTAGATCCTAAACACTGTTTTTTACTGCCCATTTTCTCCCCTGCAGTACTGTTTTAAGCCAGAAGTAAATCTTCTTCCTGGTAACTGACGAGTTAAGAGATGTAAAGCACATAATTATGATCTGGGAGAAGCAAATATTTTCTGATTCAAAAATGTATTCTGCAGCTTTGATCCTGCAGGAATAAAGTGTGAATTTGACATATGAGGAAGCAGTTGACCATTAGTGTGTATCAGTGAATGCTCTGTTGATGTTTCAAGGACATCCTTATTTATTGTGCCTTTGTGGAGGAGTAAATGACCACTCAATAAAGCCAAATAAAGCCTCCCAGCTGCTCCAACGAGGCTTCTTGGTACCCTGCTGCTGTAACTGTAGCTGTGCTGCAGCCCCAGACTTTCAGGGACCCTGATTTGTGTTGTGACTTGGAGAATCATTGTATGCTGATTTCCCTCAGTAGCACTGGTAGCTGAAAGGGTCCTTTTCACTCGCTGTGCCATCAGAGCACCTCAGCAGCTGAACAAATACTTGTTTTTTTGTCATAGTTGGATTGTTTTTTCAGCTGGATCAGTCCTCTGGTCTAGCTTGCCATGCTACTGCTCAGATACTTGTGCTGGCATAACAAAGGGCAGCATCCAACAAGCACAACCAAGCGAGAGAGTGTCTCTGCTTAAACTGTACAGTCACTGTGACTATGATGCTGTGGCCATCTAAACCAATTTTAGGAGAGGCTGTCCAAGTCCTGCTTTCTAGGCCTCATCTGACATGATGATGAGTCAGTTTGGGGAACCATACTGGGCAAAAACTATGGGACCCCATGGATCCTGGGATGGGAAGTTTGTTTAGCTGGGATGGGAAAGTGTTCCTGCAACATCTAACCATGGCTGCAGCATGTTCTTAACTTAAGGGTGGCTCAAAATACTTTGTCAAGTGTTGATCAGCCTGACT
The DNA here is from genome assembly GCF_963082525.1 of Nesoenas mayeri. Classification (NCBI taxonomy): domain Eukaryota; kingdom Metazoa; phylum Chordata; class Aves; order Columbiformes; family Columbidae; genus Nesoenas; species Nesoenas mayeri. The sequence goes on along the minus strand of NC_137543.1, from coordinate 89,808,489 downwards.
TAGGGTCACAGAAAAGAGGCAGGAAGATAATCCAGGCTGGAATTTTTGAAAAAGGTGCAGAAAATTGGGGAATCCAACTGGCGAGCTTGTTTGAAAAAAAACACAGTTTAAGAGAACTGCAAGGGGACTACACCAAATTCAGGCTATGGATGTCATGGTCCAAAGCAATATCAAGGCCAGTCCCCCCATGAAAAGCCAATGTTTGAAGAAACACCTGTAAGCAAATGCAAAATGTAGTTGTACAAGCAATTCCACATCCGGAATAGCTGCTAGTAATAGTTAGCAGAACTGCTATAGTAACTTCTCAGTGCATCTGTTGGTACCTAGGCAGGCATTGCTCCAAGGAAATCCAGTTCCCAATTTCCAAAAGGCTTAAGGTACCAGCTTTTTCCCTTTAGAAAAACCCTCTTCTGTCGGGTTTGTACCCTTGGCTATTGGGACTTCCCTGCCCCGGGTGGGATGAGGTCTGGGATGCACTTGGCATGGTCATTCTGTGACGGGCAGCTGGTTGTGATCCACTGCAGGGCGTGTTGAACTAGAAATCAGGGCTGCTAGGTTTTGTGCCTGACTAGCACGGTGACCTTGTGCAGATCTCTTCTACTTTGCTTTGTTTCACTCCTCCACAGACTGGAAGAGTACAATAACACTTGCCTATCTCCCCACAGCTGGAAGAGAAAGTCTATGTAACACACAGCTTGTAATGACCTTTGTGAGCCCAGACTAAATTTCAGCCCTTGTTGAATGAGACATTTTCCTTTTATTGTTATGTGAGTCATTGGAGGAACTTGTCTTAGATTTATCGGAGCATTTGAGACATGTGGGTTTGGAGCTGCTGGACGGGAGGCACTAACATGGAGTGACTCATTGCTCCCCTCAGGAACAAGAAAAGGTTTACGCATTCAACTGGAAATCATATTTTATATGCAGATAGGCTGCTTCATAGTGGAGAATCCCAAAGCAGCTCACAAACATCAACTCCAGTGCATAAAAAGCCAGCAGCTGTAGTGAGATGTGCAGGTGTAATGAGCTATTACATACCTGTGACCTGACAGGAAGGGGAAGAAGCGTGAAAGCTTGATGGAAATGAGCTCTAGAAAGGCTGAGAATGGAAGAAAAAAAATGAGCTAGTATTGAAAAATGTTTCCCCTTATATTGCTCGATTCAGTGCCTAGATCCCACATGACACACAACACACCTGATGGATTCTGCTATTTTTCTGTCCTTGGGTCACCTAGCAGGACGCAAGGCTGGGTTAGGTAACACACACAGGGTACATTGTGTGCTTGAACCAGAGGGCATGCCGGTCTGCTCCTGACTCGAGGGCTAACTTGTATGTACAGGTTGCAAAGAGTTATGTTCATAGCCATGGAAATCACTAATTCAAAGTGTATTGCTGGCAGCCACGTAAACAGAGGTTTGACCAAGATTCAGATTGTCTTGGGAGGGGAATTAAATTCCTATTTTTTGAAAGATAGTTTGGTGTGGTCTTGGTTTTGGGACTTGCTGCACTTCTGGTCTCTGTCCCAACCTTCTGGCTACCTTCCCTTTCCTGATACCAGACTTCCCATGAATCTTTTCCTCCTTAGACTGAGCCTTGGACCTAATAGTCTCTATCACAGAGTCCTTAGCCTACAGGTCTGACTGGACATGTCTGCGCACAACTTCTCTCTTTCTCAAGCATGCCAGCAAGTGCCTGCCTCTCTGTCTGTTTTTTCAAACAGACACTCTCTTTCATTACATTTTAAAGTAATGGCATGGTCTCTTAATTTTTCCATTCGCGAGCAAAACTAGCTAGACAAAATCAGCTTTGATTATTTGCTTCCTCCTCCCCAGACAAAGAGTGAAGCTAACAGGCCTGGCATTGTCCCCTAGCAGCCCTCAAGTGTTTGCTCAAAGGTGGCTGAGCTCAAGCCAGGCTTTTCTGTTACTTTTTCCTTCCTGTTCTGTTTAATACAGTGGTTTAACAGAAAGATTAAATATCCCAAACATTAATTTAATACCTGTACATGACTAGAGAGAAGCCCAGTATTTTCTGCTTCATTAAGGATATGACTGTTCAGGCCAGGCTCTCCAAGTTCGTAGCACAGTTCTTGAACAGCATGATTTAGACCAGGGTTGTATTTGTTTTCCCAGCAGAAGTATGTCAAACAGCTACAGCTGCCACTTAATCAGTCTGTCTGAAGTTACTGCTGATTATATAGAATATATTTTTCACAAACATCAATTGTTTCCAATCTCCAGAGTTAAAAATAGAATAAAATAATACTTAGCATTAGTATCTGAAGATGGGTGTGTTGCTTATTTGCATGACAACAGAACAGATGGAATAGTTACACTGTCAGAACATACTACCCTGGGAAAATGTTATCAGAGTTCATTTACTGTATTTTCAAAGTCAGGTAAGATCCCAAGAGGCTGAATCTTCATCTTCAAAAAGTCTGTGTCCTGTCCTTGAACAGCATGATAAATATGCTTCCCTACTTCCTTACAGAAAGTACAAGAAATCATCTCCCTTTTCAGCTTGGTCTTTGAAAATGCTGGTGCCAGGCACTGTAGCTGCTGTTGTTACAGAGTCCTAGGATGGACGTTGGCCTCCCCCATGATTGAAAGGCTTGTGTATGCATGCAGTTCCATAAAGGGATGTTTGTTATGTGTTTCTCATGAGGCAAACACAAATCAGGTGAAAATTACTCCTAAATCCTGTGGAGAACCATAAATGGGAAAATAGGAGGAGAGAGAAGGACAAAGGAATTTATGGCATTTGGGAGTGATACTTTTCTTTACTAGATTCAGGATCTGAGCCAGCCTCTACAGAAATCAATTGAATGAACACCTACTAGCTCCTGTAAGCTGAAGATAAAGCTTTCAATGCTGAATTTTGCTTGGTTGTCCAACATGCTGTAGTTTGGGCTTCTGAATTACTGCTGGCTGGACTGCTCACACACCTGCATCTCCACCCTTGCAAGGATGAGCCTGTAAAAAGCCATGCAGCTCTTCAGGCACTGATTAACTCCCTCCACTGTGCTCCCTATAAGCGCCTGTGACCCACTCAGCCTGCTCACCCCGGGTGACAGTGTCAGCACCAGCACAGTGGCCCTCTGTCACCACACCCCAATTTTGCCACCTTTTCCCCATCCCCGCAATCCCAGCAGCAGGGATTCCTTAAAATACAAGGGGAAGGAAGGGCTGGAAACAGTGTTTGCATCTGCCGCCGGTTCTAGCTTGGTGAGGATGCTTCCATCTTTAATAAACCAGATGATCAAAGCCTTTGTGTAAATCCTGTCATCAGGAGAGAGATTGTAACGCTGCACCGACAGCAACCAGATCCCTGTGCAGCTCCCCCAAACCCTGTTTTTCTGAGCTGCAAGCACTTGGTATCCAGATCTCCCTCCAGCCCGGCAATGGGAAGGCAACTGATGCCGAAGAGAGAGAAATCTTTCCAGTCGTTTTCTTTTCCAGTAAGCCGGAGATTTTTAATATACATGTGAGTGATATGGGGCCTTTTTTTTTTTTTTCTCTCAGACTTGAAAATTATAATTATTTTCTTTCCAGTCTTCTGAGAGCTGCGTATCCGAGGCACCTGAGTGCAGCCAAAATAGCTGCCTGATAAAACCTTTACAATTCATTTGCACAACCATGTGTTTTGCAAAGGAAAAAGAAAGTGTTAACGAGTTGACAAGCACACTCTTCCTTGTAGCAAGCAGCGCTGCCAGCCGCAATATTACTGCAGGGAGAAGAGAGCAGGGTAGTGGCAGACCTTGAAAAAACATTCTTTGTTCAAGCCGGTTACAAAGACTCCTACTTCCTACCAAATTCCAGCTGGCCAAGCAAGGCAATAGATTCAGTAGAAACTCGACTTGGTAATGACAAAGGGCAGCATGTTGCTATCAGGGTTTTAGGGATGAATCCATGGGGTGGAAAGAAAAAACGTTTAATCAAGAAGGATCAAAGCAAAAAGGAGTGTTTGCTAGGCATGTAGTTTCTGTATCGCTGCTGTTCCAGATTCTGACCCCACGACTGCAAATGAGGGTCGGGAGGTGGTTTTACCCTGTGATGCTGCCATTTGCAAACAGATCCTCAAACGATGCAAATTTGCTCGATCTCAGTTCAGCCTGAACACACATATACACATACAGATATCCAGCTTAGGGAAGAAAGGACCAAGGGCAGATTTCAAGAATAACTTAGGCGAGCAAGTGAATATTTTCTTTCATGCCTTGCTCTTTTGCATTTACTGAATTTGTTCCACATGAATGTAGAAACAGCTGCATCAGCAGCAGCACTGAGGCTGGAACCTTATTAATATTTATGCCTGGAGAGCCGAGCACACAGGAATCAAAATGCCTTCCTGTCACTGGTTCGGGGACCCCAGCATCCATACAGCATCTTGTCATGTTTGGTGGCCAGGCAAGCAGATTTATTAGAGAGCAGCTCAGTTTCTCATCAGCACTCACCTGATTGCAGGAAAACTGCCCTTCACCTCCTACCTGCCCTTTGCTCTTCGTCATTCAATAATTTCCCAATTAAGGAAACCATTTTTCATCTCTATTTTGCACTTCTGTGGTTTACATTCTCATACATTAAATGCAGTCTGAGACATTAATTAGATGCTTGAATTATTTTTGCTTATAGAAGGGCATACCTGTAAACCTTACTGTGAATGAGGTGAAACAAAAAATAATGCTGTGACAGGTCCAGCATTTGCTCAAGTGGATGAAGTTCACGACACATGATGCTATGCACATGAAAGGTGTCGCATGGTGCCAGTGTGACCCTCTGAGCCTTCTTTGGGACTCTTTACTGCTGTAATTTTTGCTGACAAGGTGCCAGAGGGATAGCCCTTAATCTGAGGCTGGGGGTTTTCCTCACTGAGAGTGCTGAGCGGGATTCCAGCTGACAGTCTTGCTCCAGCTTTTCTTTTGCTAGAGTAATCTTTACCTTGTCTAATAATGAGTAGCTGGTGAGCAGGCAGGTGCAGACAGTGCTCTCAGCAAAACTGAAACATTCACATATTTCTAACTAATAAATAGAAACATTGGCTTGCAGCAGCAGCAATAGAAGAGAAAAAAATAATCCCGTGATCTGGTTGAAGCCAGTTGTGGGGAAGATGCATAGCAGCCCCAAAAGGCGACACAAGCATTTCCCAGCTTCACTCCTGCCAAGGCCAGTGATGCCCCAAGATGGGCAGCACCAACAGGAGCTGTGGGGCAGCAGTCCCAGCCCTAGAGCCCTCTGGTAACTGTGGCAGCACCAGAGGGGTGCCCCTGCTTCCCTGGGGTGCTGCCCAGGTGGGCCTGGGGCTACAAGTACAGCATGGCCATGACCAGGGTCTCTTCTGCTGGGACTTCTTGGGTGAGCAGAGCCCACCCTGCTGCTGGGCAGGTGTGGGGCCGCTGCCAGTGGTGTGACCAGCTCTCTCTGCTGTGCATCCCATTGGGCACTTGGGCACACGCCACCAGCCATCCTGGGTATTGTGGCTTGGATGGGCTCTGGGATCTGAGCCTTGCACTGATGGACAGGGACAGCTGCTGGCATGCTGGCTGGGCAGGTGTGGGTAGGAGGAGCCAAGCCGGTCTTTGCTGCTCGCATTGCTGCTCTCCATGTCCTCAGTGTTGACACACTGTGGTTTTTTGCCACCAACCTGTTTCCTTCCTTTAGGATCTCTCAGCTTTCCATGCTGGTGTTGATCCTTCCCTGTATTTGAGCTGCTGATGATAATCATGCTCTCTGCCTGCAGTTCTGCCTTTTCTTACTGGGTATGGTGCTGCGCTGCTGAATTTCCCATAGTTTAGCAACTTTCTGGAGAGGCTGTGCAGAGACTCTACAGCTGGGCCAGGTTACAGACAGGACAAGGTTACCGAGGGTCACAGCACATAGTCATGGCTGCTACCAGCCTTGACTGCTTCTTGTCCTTTCCCACCAGCTGGCACAGGTTTGTCCAGCCATTGGTATAGCCTCCAAACAACCTGTATGCAAAACCCAAGAAGGCACACAGAAATTGAGACCCTCAACAAAAATTTTGTTTGCATAGATACAAAATACTTCCTCTGTGTGGGCATCACCCTGAAGTCCTCCTAAATGTACCCAGGGTCCTCCTGGCTTGCCCCTCCCTGGCCCTCTTCTGAGATACAATGACACAAAATGTTGGTTTGCCCTAAATGATCTAATGAGCTGCCCTAGATGCAGGTCATCTACTGTCTAGCCTGGTTCATGGTGTAGGACCACAACTTGCAACGGTTCAAACTTCTTTCTCATTTTTATGTACTGCAGCATGCCATTTCTCAAGATATAGAAAGCTTAGGTGCCACTCTTGGGGGTTTGGACATAACTTCAAGGTCTTTCAGTCACTGACATCCTTCTGGGAGTAGCCACAAACAAGAACATGACCCATGAAATAGGATGCTGAGTCATGAGATGGGTGCATGCTCTCTGAAAGGAAGAGGATTGTCTAGGAAAAATGTTCTAATGACCCATAAACCATGCTGCAGTACATCACACAAATGCACATATTTCTTACTATGAAGTTAAATGACTGAGTCCTTCCCTTGGGCTTTAGTTAGCTGGCTGTTGCAACCTTCTTCATCCTGCAAGTGAGTTGGGACTTTCATCAGTGACCATGTCAGTAGCTTAAGGCAGAGGCTCTGAGAGTGATCACACCCAGCCCAGTAGCTGGGAGGATGGGAACCATGAGAGCGAGGAGAGGATACATTGGATAAAACTGTGTTGATCCTGTGATCTTCATTAAACAAACTCTTGACTGAAGTCACATTATTCCTCCTCTTGTACATCCAGCGAGGATGGCTGCGGAATAACCCTATGACCCAGTATTTCACCCTCCCTGCCACCATTTCTGCACTCTCGTAGCCACGCTGCTTTTACACCCTGGGAAATCAGCCGGGCGAGTGAAAATGTTGCAGCGTTTTTTTGTTCCTTTCTTTTTTGTGCAGCTCGTTTCTGCAGGAAGGCGGGGGCCGGGGGAGACGGTTGCCGGGGTGACTGGGGATGGAGGAATCCAGCCAGGGTCGGCCCGGGGCTGGGGCAGGGGCTGTGCTGACAGACACACGGATGTGAGGCAAATACAGAGTGAGGAGAGGCACTGGCAGCTAACAGCTGAACAGTTCATTTCCCTGCAAGTAATTTTCAATAAGCTATATTGAACCTTTTGGAAACCTTCTGGTTCAAATGCTTACCTTTGAATTAAGCTGGACCTTGTCTGAAGTGTCCCAAAGTGATCTGAATGGCTGCTGTTCACCTGTAAAGTGTCTTGTCTGGGGGCTGCAGAGAAGCTAGACCTGGATTTCCTCCCTCATCCCTCAGTAATGCAGCTATTTATTTTAGAAAATAGCATTTCACATTTTTTTTTCTTCTAGTCTCAACAAGTTCTATACAGAAGATATATTTGAATCCCTCCGCCTTCAAAAATGTGAATTAATTTATTTTAAGATAAAGCAGTTGGGGTGGTTTTCTTTCCTCTGGTGTTAATAATCTGTTTTACTTGAATTGGATTTTAAAATGGCTTCCTTTGAAACCCCAAGCTGTTAGGAATGAGCTTAACATAGGTATGGAGGATGTGTAAAAATCAGCTGCTCCCTTTCACGCTGAAATGTCAATAATTCTTCTAGTAAATAACTAATATGCACTGTACAATACGTAGAATACTTGGAAATCATAGTTTCAAGCACTCATGGTACCTATATTTTGCACCAGCTCTGCTCTAGTTGAGTTTAGCTGTGACTGTGTTTTCAGGAACACACCCACTGCAGCCATAGGAAAAGCTGGCACTGCTTTGAATCGTTACCTGAAGCGGTCAGTGGCCCACTGAAGTTGCTAATCTGCAAGTTATTTTTAAACAAGTAATTATAGATGTGGATGTTGATTATGCAGTTAACATGCCACAAAAAAAGTTCACTTGGAATTAAAGCTACACATTGTTTGTGAAGCGTAGTCAACCAAATAATTAAATTGCTCCTGGCTTAGACCAGTAAAAACAGATTTTACAGGGAGTGCATTTTTCTCAGAATCATTATAGAAGAGACAAACCAGAGACAAACCTGTATTATCCAGCATCCCCTTTTGGAGCTGGGATGCCTTCTCCCTGTAAGGTGAACAAAAGAAAGGTGTGGATGCTTTGGCATATCAATCAGACGAAAACGGGTTGTTCTGCTGATTGCCTTGAAAGAATGTAAAATTAGACCTAGAGTGATCCACAGGCAGGGTTATCGATCTGCACAAACGAGGTTAGAAAGATTAGGGGCATCGGCACATGGATAGAACAAAGAAAAGAGTATATTGAAGAAATGTGCGCTGGAAATGGTGATGAGCTTTTATCTGTACCTCTAGAATAGCTGCAGCCTTGACACAGAGGGTCACTAAAACCGTGTTTAGCGGAGTACAGCCTGGCGGGGAGCCTGCCTGCCCTTGCCGGGGCTCTGGGCAGCCTCCCATGGGAGCCGCACCCTCCCATCGCCGCACACGCTGATCCGGACGGTGCTGCGAAGCAGGCGGTACCGATGAGGAGCCAACACGCCGCGCTGACCGAACCGAAGGGCCCCGGGTCGGGTGCGGACCATGCCGCCCTCCCATGCCCTTCCTTCCCCCGACCTCCTACTCCTCCGGCGGCGTGGGCATGTGCTCTGCCCGCCGGTTCTCCCGCCCTGGTAATGACCGCGGTGCCACACCGCACTGCTCGAAATTAACCCTGGAAGAGCATCTCTCGGGCGCTCTTGTTCAAACCTGCCTTGCCCCCCCCGCTCCTAATTTCCAGCTCCTCGCCTTTCTTCATCTCTTACCATGTGTAAATCTGCAACGAGGTGACAACGTGCTGAGAGTTTATAGGACCTGATTGCTGCAGAGCTCAGAGAAAATACTCCCTGAGCCCTGCTCAGGAGCACCCGCGTTGTCTATTGTCTAGCTGAGGGTCGCTGGTGGTCGCAGCTGGACGGGGAACAGCGGGGAGCCGGTGGCTTTGCTAGAGAGCGGCTCCTGGCCCAGCTACGGGAACTAAACCGACCTTTTTAGGTGGAGAAAAAAGCTGAGCTCAGCACCGGGGGAGCGGCAGGCAGGGATGGCCCGGGGGACGGCTGGTTATCGGGCAGCGTGGGCGGACGGCAGGTTACACCGCACAGCCTGTATTGGGGTGAAACCCACCCCTGTCCTGCCGGGAGTAAATGAACTGGGTCAGGGCGTGGGAATCCTGACAGCCGGTGCATGCAGGGGGGCGGCAATCACCGGCGGTCGGTGATGGAGGGGGTGCGATGGGGAGCGGAGTCTCCCACCGGTGCCGCGTGAACGGCGGCACCGACGCAGGGTGGGGGTGGTGGGAGGTGTCGGGCTCCCCCCGCCTTGCGCGGCAACGCCCGCTGCTGCGGCAGGGAGAGCTGCTTGTCTTGGGGAACAAAAGGCTGAGGCGGCCGTAGGAAGGCGGAGGGACGGCGGCCACCAGCAGCGCGGCGGCGGGGCCGGTTCACACATGGGCGGCCAGCAAAGCCCCGGGGCGGGCGGGACCCTGGCCGGGGAATGGACCCCCCGAGCAGATCCCCCGGCCCCACCGCCGTGCTCCGCGCCTTTGTCCCCGCTGTCAGCGACGAATCGGGCCGGCGGCGGGCGGTGGCACCGGTCCGCCGCGGCCCCCCGGGAAAGCCCCGCCCCTGGCCACACCCCTAGTGCCGTACCACACCGCCCGCTGCGGGAGACAATACCGCAGCCACGCCCCGTCGCCGAACTCCCATTGGCTCCGCGGCGTTCCCGCATGACGTCACCGGCAGGGCGGAGCGCGGCGCCCAATTTAAGGGGCGGTGTGGGGCGCGGCTGCTGCAGCGGCGAGTGCGGGAGCGGGCGGTGAAGGCAGCAGCGGTAGCAGCAGGAGAGGGGCAGCGTCGGACACCGGCACCATGCGTGAGATCGTGCACATCCAGGCCGGGCAGTGCGGCAACCAGATCGGCGCCAAGGTACGGGCCGACTCCCTAGCCGTCTGCCCGGGGCTCCGGGTCGAGGTCCGGGGTGGTGCCCGTTCAGCCGGGCACCGCGTGTCCCAGGGAGAGCGCTGCTGGGAGCACTCGCTTTCCCGCTGCGGAGCACCGCCAGGTTCTCCCCGTCGCGGGAGGGTCCACGCGTGGCGGCGCCCGGCTGTCGCCTCTTGGGGGATAGTGGGTGGCTGCCGTGGCTTGGGCGCGGCGCATCTTGGGTGGGGAGGAGGCAGCGATGCCATCTATGTGCCCCCCGCGGTCTGCAGGGGTCCTGGCCCTGTGGGGGCAGGGGCACCGAGCCGGTGCCACACCCCTCACGGCGATGGGTGGGGTGAGGGGCGCGGTAGTGGCCGCGTCTGGCGGGGGCTGCCCCCCCACACGCGGCGAATCCCCGCCTGCCACGTCGAGAGACTTTGGCCAGGGGGCGCGGGCGGGGCGTGGTGGCGCTGACCCACCCCCGTCCCTCCCATGGTCCCCGCAGTTCTGGGAGGTCATCAGCGATGAGCACGGAATTGACCCCACTGGCAGCTACCACGGGGACAGCGACCTGCAGCTGGAGAGGATCAATGTCTACTACAATGAAGCCACTGGTAACGCCCCTTTATAACAAGCTTCCCGGCCCGGTGCTGTTGCGGGGACAGGCAGGGTGTCCTCACTGCCTTCTGCCATGGGGGCTCTGCCCCAGCCCTCTCCACAGCGGGTAACCTCTTAGCACAGCTGTAACAGCTGCTTTGTATTCCCATCCCCAACTACTTCCCTCCAATTTCCCTCACCCTCCGTGTCCTGGGGAGGCGGAAGGGAGCACAGCAGGGCTCCTGTGACGCTGGCTGCCGACTGTGGGGTTGTAACGCTGGCGCTGGTTCTTCCTGCAGGTAACAAGTATGTCCCACGGGCCATCCTGGTGGACCTGGAGCCTGGCACAATGGACTCTGTGCGCTCCGGCCCTTTTGGACAGATCTTCCGCCCTGACAACTTTGTCTTTGGTAAGTGAGGCTGAGATGGAGGAGTCTCAAAGTAGGAGCTGCAAGCACAGGGAAGGGTCAGTGTGAGCACGCAGGTGACCTGGGGGGACCAAATACCAACAGCATAGTAGGGGTGGAAGTGAGGAATGGGGTGGGATGAGGGGGACGATCTCTGTTCCTCCCATGGGCACTAATGCAGCACCTTGCTTTGGGTCTACCCTCCAGGTCAGAGTGGGGCTGGCAACAACTGGGCTAAGGGGCACTACACAGAAGGTGCTGAGCTGGTGGACTCTGTCCTGGATGTGGTGAGGAAGGAGTCGGAGAGCTGTGACTGCCTCCAGGGCTTCCAGTTGACCCACTCGCTGGGTGGCGGCACGGGCTCTGGGATGGGCACCCTCCTCATCAGCAAGATCCGGGAGGAGTACCCCGACCGCATCATGAACACCTTCAGCGTCATGCCCTCGCCCAAGGTGTCGGACACGGTGGTGGAGCCCTACAATGCCACCCTCTCTGTGCACCAGCTGGTGGAGAACACGGATGAGACCTACTGCATCGACAACGAGGCCCTGTACGACATTTGCTTCCGCACCCTGAAGCTGACCACTCCCACGTACGGGGACCTCAACCACCTGGTGTCGGCCACCATGAGCGGCGTGACCACCTGCCTTCGCTTCCCCGGGCAGCTGAACGCTGACCTGCGCAAGCTGGCGGTCAACATGGTGCCTTTCCCCCGGCTGCACTTCTTCATGCCGGGCTTTGCCCCTCTCACCAGCCGCGGCAGCCAGCAGTACCGAGCCCTGACGGTGCCCGAGCTGACGCAGCAGATGTTCGACTCCAAGAACATGATGGCCGCCTGCGACCCCCGCCACGGTCGCTACCTGACGGTGGCCGCCATCTTCCGGGGCCGCATGTCTATGAAGGAGGTGGACGAGCAGATGCTCAACGTGCAGAACAAGAACAGCAGCTACTTTGTGGAGTGGATCCCCAACAATGTGAAGACGGCCGTCTGTGACATCCCCCCGCGCGGCCTCAAGATGTCCGCCACCTTCATTGGCAACAGCACGGCCATTCAGGAGCTCTTCAAGAGGATCTCGGAGCAGTTCACGGCCATGTTCCGGCGCAAGGCTTTCTTGCACTGGTACACTGGCGAGGGCATGGATGAAATGGAGTTCACGGAGGCCGAGAGCAACATGAATGACCTGGTCTCCGAATACCAGCAATACCAGGATGCCACTGCTGACGAGCAGGGGGAGTTTGAAGAGGAAGGAGAGGAGGATGAAGCATGAAGTTGAAATTGGTAGGAGTTAAGTATAGTCTGAGCAGGCAAGTGTTCATTGAGAGAAGGAATCTGTGCAGTTGTGCTGAAGCATGCATTTTTTAATTTGGTGCTCTCCACTGTTGCTTCTGTCAGCAGTTTTGTATCTTTGACTGTCCAATGTAACAGTAGTTGCAAAAATACTTCAGAGTCTTCTGTTGAAATGGTTAACTTCTCAAACATAAAGGCTTTTTGTGTCCTAAACTGTCTCCTCTGCCTTATTTCTCTCTCTTTAGATTAAGAGAATAACTCTTGTGTAGTTTTCTGTAGCTTCACTTCTCAGTTTAATCCTTAACCTCAGTGAAAGTTTAAACTCAAAGCGAGGTTTCTCAAGCCATGAATGTGGCAGCATGAGTAAACTGCAGTTGCTTGCCTTAAGATGGTAGCTAATTTATGGGAACTGGGCTTCACTGTTAGACATTCCTGCATTTAACAGCTAATCTATTGTTGGGGAGAAAGCTGCCTCAACTAGTAGAAACAAGACACTGTGCTTGAGAATCCTGCATCTCCTATTTATGGACATACATGGTAGTGAGGTCAGTGAGAAGGTATTGAATTGCACATTACAAGCTGTCAAAACTGATTTGGCAAGATAGCTGCAGGCTTGCCCACTGCCATTCAGCAACTCTTAGTTCCAGGGCCTGTAGTACATGCATGTGGGTGGCTGCCTCTAATTTTACTTGGTCCTGAGCTGTCCTGTCTCCCCAGTTCTCCTCTTTAAATATGAAAAGTCCACACAGAGAAGCATGAATCTGTCCTAGCAGACAACTCGATTATGTATCTGGACTTTTTCTTCAGGCATAAAATTCTTGAGTGTTTCCCAAAAATAACCACTAAGCTGTCCTTAACTGTAAAGAGATTGACTCTTCATGGCAGTTGATTCCCTTTAGGATATATGAGGTGATAGGCAGATTTCTAGCTAACATGGCTCAAAAGGCTACCCCAAGCATCCATGCAATCTTGGAGCAGTCAGGTAGTTACCCTGATAATAGCTGTCTCCTGCACCCAAGTTATGCATTTACAGGACTGTTGTTTGATGCTCTTGGTCCCTGCAGCAGGACCTGGACCTCTACTCAGACAGGTGGGAGCAGTGCAGCAGCACCCTGTTGTGCATATCTGCAGAGGTACGTGTGGCTTCCTTACAGTGAGGGAGGGGGGATTTGTGTTGCCATGTGTTTAAAGGATGCAAGAATCCTGTGTGAGTTTATGCTGCAGTTGTTGGTAGTTATAAGGCCTATGAGACTTCTTAGTCCTACAAAGCAACAGTATAATAAAATCCCCCATGGAGTACCGCAGCTACCCAATTTGTAAGCTTAGTCCTTAGTTCACCCAAACACCACTTATGGGAGTGTTGCTTTGAGAACTGCTGCCAATGCTACAATCACTGTAGTACTCCCTGCTCTGAAAGAGCTGGTACCCACACGTGTGCAACATCTTCTGTGATCCTTTAGTAGAGTGCTTGCAAGGCATTGCTGGAATAAAGACTTAAAAGGGAACTACTGTGCATAACTAATACCTTGCCCATTTTGGCTCTGTTAATTGATTGCTGCCTGCAGCCACTGCTCTAAGTGTACCCTGTTACTTTGCTCATGGGCTTATTATCCTACGGTGAGATCTATGATGATGCACAGGAAATCAGGCATTTGCTAAAGCTTTTCTCTTATCTCTATGCTTCATCCCTGGTGTACACCCTGTGAAGAGGAGTGAGAAACACTTAAACTGCCTGAACTGCCAGCAAACAAACACAACTGTGTATACCCACAATAGTACTTGTATTTCCTAGAGCTTGGGCAGTTCTAGGATTAGGCATTAAACAAACTGAGGTTGTTTTAGTAAATGAGTTACAACATGCTGCCCCAAGCCCTTTGGGGAAATAACAGCTTATCTGGTTGTCCAAGTAACATTCCCTTGAAATTACCTACCTGGGTTGTACTTGAAACCATTTATCATATAGCTTTCTTTGTAAAGCTGAGAAGGGGAGCCAGCAAATGAATTTAAAGTTTTAACTAAAACATGAGAGCCCAATCTTTGATAGTAAAGATCTTCTTTTCTGCCATGGGACTGTAGCAGGTTCCCCTAGTGTTCAGCATGTCTAGCTTCTAATTCTTAGTGTAATTACAGTTTGTCTATAACTAACCCTTAAAAATAGCTACCCAAGTGACACATTTCAGTGCATCTCCTCTGTTAGAAACTAGGACACTATCCTACATTGCTTGCTGTTGTTTGTATTCTGTTTTTTTCTAGAGGAAGAGAAACCATAAATAGAGATACCCTAGACAGAAACATGTCCTTTCATAAATCCTACACAGCTTATTTGCTAGTCATAATCATTAAAAAAAAAAATTGGTAGGAGTTGTGAGAAATACAGGAAAAGAAGATACTGAAAGATTTAGAGGGGAGGCTGAAAACTCGTTGGTAGGAAAACTATAAGGGAGGGTGAGTGTCCCACTGGGCCTGGGGGCTGCAGTAGCATTTCTTTTGCTGTTGGATCTTTGAGTTTTAGCTGTATCTGTCTCTCAGAAGACCATTCACTGTAAAAAATGGAGACTTCTGTATGCCAAACAACTAATGGATGTCTTCACAAGTGCTCATGGTTGCACTGTTTCTGTTTCACAGAACCACTGAAAAGATTTCAGATTAGGTAATCTGACTGCCTTAACCTCTGTTGGTTGTTGATTTTTATTTGTTTATGTGATGAACAACACCCCCAAGGCTAAAGGTCTTGCATGAGGTACACTGTCTGGAAGAAATGAGGATAGATAGCACAGGCTTAGTAGTGTACGTCTTAAGCCACTTACAAAGACTCTTTTGTGTTGAGGTAGAAATTAATAATACCAAGCAATATACTTTTGTTTCAACAGATCAGTGGCAGCCTGCAGGGAAGCATTCTCCTCTATTGACAATTAGAACTCATGGTTTTGGGGAAGGGAACAATCTCTCTTTTTTTTTTTGTTTTGTTTTGGTTTTTTTTGTTTTGTTTTGGTTTTTTTTTTGTTTTTTTTTGTTCCCTTCATTGAATGTGGGAATTGTTGAATTTTGAATTGTTGAATTTTGTTCCCTTCATTAATGCTAAGCACATTAGCAGAATGTCTTGACCAAGACAAACAACGTCCACTCATAGAGGCAAGATGGTAAAGCTAAATGAGGCCGTAAAAGCTGCTAGCTGCTGTGTAGGTTTAATTTAAATAGAAATTATACGAGGTGTGGTAGCACTGAGATACCATGTCTCCTAATTTCTCTTCCCTGTTTAGTTCTGTGACCTCAGTATAAGCCATTGTACCAACGGTGTCGGGGAACGATAGTCCAACATATGGTCTAGTTCTTCAAAACATTTATGTAGGCCTATGTTCTCTATAGATATTTCTGTTTTCCAACAGATGTTTTCCAGTCTGTCAAGTGGAAGCAATAACCATTCTCCTCTTCCCACCATATGTGAGGTGCCCATATACATCAGAAATTTGGTTGCATTAAACACACAATAGTCCCAGTACTGTGATAATCTAAGAATCAAACCTTAGGCCAACCCTGTTGACAGATATATCTTTCTAGAAGGTATGAGGTGAAGAGCACAGTAAATCAAAGTAGCAATAGGATTTATAACCTGAACAAAGAAAATAATCCAGATCTTTGGTCTCTTCTCCAGCCAATTCTCTTCAAAAATGCAGCAAATCCCTAATCTTCTGTGCAGGGAAATATGCTCATGGATGATATTGTCACACGCTGCATACTTCTAAAGAGTATACCTGTAGTAGATCTTTCTAGACATCTACAAAAATACTATGTGCTTATATAATGTGATGGACTGGCACAGTCCTTAAGGGATAGTGCTGCAATGCACTACTGTAAAACACAGCTCTGGTGCCTGAAGGGACACCTTTTCTTGCTTCACCAGAAAAGGTTGGGGCAGCTAGCAATACTCCGCATCAGAAAGAGTTCTCCCCTTGCTTCCTTCATCTTTTGCTACTCTCTATTAGCCCCATTACAAAGTTATACATGCACACATATACACGAAACCCCACCAAACAAAAAGCCCATAACTCGTCGTCTTACTACTTTTTTTTTTTTTTAAGAAGTGTTGAAGAACCTTAAATTATGCTTTCTGCTTAATAAGGCCTAATATTTTTATTTGCTAAAGCTATGCAGAAATAAAAATCCTCTCTGGAAAAATTATGTGCCTACTCCATATATTTGGTACACACCCCTTCTCCCGAGGGATGTTATTCTACTTTTCCATTCCACATTCAAGCATAATGAACATGTATGTGTAGGGACCATTCAGATGTGGCAGCCTGCCTAGGAGCTATAGGTAATGCTGTTCCCCTGAACCTGGTTGTTGTAGGGGAGGCACTCTTTTCTCATTTACAAATAATCTCTTTCTCGGTCTTCCAGTGTATTTTTCAGATGCGTCTACGTTTCCACAGAACAAAGCTCGTGACTCTTTTGATGTGATATATGTGCCTGAGGTAATCCAAATAAGGTTATTTTTTCCTCCTTTATCCAACTCAAAATAAACATTCATAAATAATTGTTAGAAGCTAATCCTGTATGTGACTACAAAAAGATTTTTGAAAATTTTCCCCCTCCCACTCTAAAATTTGTTCATGCTAAGAACCTGCCTTTGATACTCCAGCAATCACCTGTTCTGATCTGTTTGTTATTTATTAAGGCAGGAAAGAGCAGTCTATGGGATCTCAGATACTTCCATTTTAGACGGTTGTTGTCTTTAGCTTGCCTACAGGAAAACGCAAAATGGAAGCATTTGGTCACAGGAAAGTGCCTGAGGCCATGGTGCATTTTGGAAAAAGACATTTATCGGCCCTGACTCTACTGGACATTTGTCCAGCTGGAGCCCTCTGAGCATTTGAAGCTGAGGAGCACAGAGGATATTGGGGGGGAGCTGTGAAAGTCTGACCCCCTCCCCGCCCCCTGCACCCATTCTGCCAGCAAAGGACACATTCAGTGCAGGTGACAACTCCTTCCTATCTATTTACAGTATCTAAGCAAAAAAAAAAAAAAAAAAAAGAGAGAGAATATATATATATGTATATATATAGATATATAAATATACATAAGAGTAGGTAATTCCCTCTTCCCCACTTAGTATCATTTTTCCCTTATGGGCAGAATTGCACTCATAAGGGAGGAAATCAAGCTAGCAAGCTAGCTTTGTTAAATTCTTGTTTATTAGTGTTTGATTTTGTATGGTAGAGATTTTCTAGCTGGTGTCAATTTATCTGTATGTAATCTTTTATAATCAGATTATTTTTCTCACATGGCTTCCTTGGTAAGTTTAAGGAATATTTTCTTTTCTTGTTGGTAAGAATGCCTCTATAATTTCAAAAAGAAATGTTAATAATAATCTAGCTTAAACAGAATGTAAAAACACTTGCTCCAGAGGACAAAATGGCTACCCTGGCAGAGGTTGTGTAGCTTGTTCATGAAACTGTTCTCTGTTGCTTTGTACTGAAAAATATTTCCACATTTTCCATGAATGTAATAGAAAGATACTGCCTGCCTTCATAGTGAATAATTAAACAGGGTTTTCAAGCAGAATTCAGATGGTCTCACAACAAGCTTTACAAACATTGAATGAAATTCAAACATTGACTTCTTGCAGTCTGCTTCTCTGCATCCAGCATAATGCTGGTCTTATAGTTAATAAATTCATTGTATGGCTGGTTTTTGGAAATTCCAGCTATGATTCCAGCTCCACCCTAGGAGACAAGGAGAAAACTTGGATTAGAGATTTCCAGGGCACTGAGAAAACTGGCACTTGCAGAAGTGAGTAGCTCCATAGGATGGGCTGATTGAGTATCCTTAAGCTGCAAAAAAGGATGGTCCTATTCCCCTTGCCCTGCTTTGGGTATAACCTTTGTGTTACTATTTCCCTTAGGTAGCTCCAGGGCATGTCTGACTTCTCTACCAGTCAGTTCATCTCCTTAAACTCCGCAGTTAGGGATGGGGAAGAAGCTTTTTCTTGGCTTAGGGAGTGTGCCAGAGGGAGAACTGGCGCAAAGGAGGAGGAATGGGCAGGCAGGAGGGAGCAGGGCAAGATCCAGCCACTTGGTGCAATGGCACTCTGAACTGTCCCAGGAGGAACCCGGGCCATTTTAAACAACATACATTGAATCCCACCACAGACTACTGCATCTCTTAGCAGACATCACCAGATGAAGTTTAGAGTTTGCTCAGTGTCAGTTTGAGTTACAAGTGACTATTGGATTGCAAGATAAAACAAGGAGGCTAGGGAACAAAAGAAACGGTGACTAGCAGATCATCAAAGTCACTATCTGTGCCCTGTTCTCAATGACGTGCAGGAAATAAGCTACCCTGGAAAACGTGATATCGGCATTTCATTTTTATTGATGCTGGAATCTTAGTCATCTCTTGACTGGAGGACCCAGTTCATCGAGATAGCAGACATTTCATCTACTGAGCAATCTTAAAAGGTAGATGCAGCCGGGATGGGGGCAGGAGCCATCTGGCTGCTACCCCATCACATCTGATGTGCCAAGTGGAAATAATGAGAGGCTGCATTGTTTTGCCTTCCTTCTCAGTAAATCACTGCCTGATGATGATCAACATATTCTTCCCTTTCTGGAGTCAGTTTGTGACATGTGATCATGTTTATTACAATAGCTTTCAAAGCCAGATGAGTGGGGTTCTGTTTGCTGTGTCCTGTACAATCATATTTGCAGAAATTCCTGACTCTTGGAGGTTATAATCTAAGTTCCCAAGAGAAACCATAGGGTGTGAGAGAAAGATTAGGTTCATGAAGAAACAGTTCTTCCCTCAAAAGAAGCATGGATCATTTTAGAATTGACAGTGCCCTTAATTGGTTTGTAATGTGATGTTGTCTCACACTCATCCTCTCTCCTCTTTTGTTCTTAGCTAAATACACAACCCCCCCAGG
Source organism: Nesoenas mayeri (assembly GCF_963082525.1). Taxonomy (NCBI): domain Eukaryota; kingdom Metazoa; phylum Chordata; class Aves; order Columbiformes; family Columbidae; genus Nesoenas; species Nesoenas mayeri. Next base: position 89,789,334 of record NC_137543.1, on the reverse strand, counting down.
TACAATAAACACAAGTACAGAGGATTCTACAATGAAACTGCTTTCACTCATTCATAAAAGCATGCTCAGCATTGTAGTATTTAACTACTTCTAGTGCCTGCAGTGGGATGTAATTTTGAATTAAAAATAGATTTTCCTTTTCTGTATTTTATTACTAGAATTAAAAATACCTTCATGATTATTCCACCCTCTTGCTGGCAGAAATCTTCTTCTATCTTAATACACATTACAATTAAGCATCAGGTTCCAAAGGTGAACTCAGACAGTCCTTATCAAGTGGAAGTATCGTAGTTACCAGGTAGAAGGCAAACGCTAAGCTAATGAAGAGAGCCTGCTCATTCCAGTACCAACAGAAAGACTCAGAAAGTCATGTGGTCTCTGATATACATGCCTGAGCAATATATGACATCACCCATCACAAATAAGTGAGAATAAAGCCATAGGCAGACATTTTGTATGCTTGAACAGCTTTCACGTTTGTACATTTGTGATTCTTTGTCAAACAATGGGAAATCATGGATAGACATGAAAATGTTATGGGATCCCTGTTGCCTCCCTTGTGCATCCATCGCCCGGGCTCTGCTGTTGCCTTGGAAACTGGGAAGACGGGGTAGGATACAAGCAAGGAGAAAGCTGTGGTGCTGCTGGCAGAGTTTCGGCTGCTGAGGGGCTCACGGGTGTTCCCGGGCACATGCACTGCCTTTGTATGAATGGGTGAGTTTTGACTTTTAGTTGTAATTCTGAACATTTAGAATTTATGGACCTATATTAAAAAGATACAATAGGAAATTCCCATATGTATTTAGATAATATTGATGGCTAACATTTGTTAAAGTGTTTGCCAAAATGCAGGGTGGTTAACAAGTTGCCCAGAAAGGTGGTAGATGCCCCATCCCAGGAGACATTCAAGGACAGGCTGGATGGGGCTCTGAGAAACCTGATCTGCTTGAAGATGTTCCTTCTCATTGCAGGGGGATTGGACTAGATGAACTTTGAAGATCCCTTCCAACCCAAACTATTCTATGATTCTGTGTAGGATTCTCAATTGAGATTTAAGTAATTGACATGTGATTTGCTTCACTGTGTGTTCACAGATGCTCAGCATTGCTGTAGATGAGGGCACTTGTTAGACACATAAACATGACCCTCTCTTTAGGTACCCCATTTTAAAACCTGGAGCTATACTGCTGAAAACTGGTCTCTCCAGACAGACCAGTACTATAGCATCTAAGAATCAGATAGTTTCCTAATAGAAGTTCAGAATCCTTAATGAAATAACCATAAAGCCCTAGGAAGCCACTGTGTGCATGTGGGAAGAAGGCACAGCAAGGAGTGTCCAGGTGCCTTGAGGAGGTGAGCAAGAATGCTTCAAGCTGGTCCTTTGTATATTGCCAGGAATACTTTGGCACCCAAAAAGCTCCTACATGCCTGTGTGGATCCCACAGAGATGCAGTTGTGTTGCAGTTCTACCAGTAATGAGAAGATGCCTGCTGCTGCCCAAAAGGTGTTACGCCTATAGCAAGTAGAAATGTACGTGCACAAGTTGCATGAGCAATAACAAAGGCTGCCTGTGATTAAGTATTGCAGAAATGTGTCAAAGGAAAAGACTGGCAACAAGCTGGGAACACAAAATTCAAGAGAAGTTATTGAAAATATCTCAGTGCCAGCTCAATTCTGGACATTTTGTGGTTGCAAAAGTCACATGTAGTAACGCCATGTGTTGCAAAGCTTGAGCCAGTCCATGCTCATGACATTTCCCAGCAGCTGAGGTTTCTGCACTACGGGAGAAAAAGAGCCACAGTTCATAAGCAAGTCAATTCACTGGAGCAAACTGAGAGCTGCTTTTGCAAATATGGCCAAAGTACCTTTCCAAGGTCACAGCAGCCAAATGCCATATGGTACTTCTTTATCGATTAGTATTTCCTGTTGTGGATGAAAAAACATGAGTGAAACTGGTGACATCATGCATGTGACTTTTTTTTTTCCCCAGTCCTTGAGAGCCTCCCAGACTGGCTTGACCTTTCAAAGATTATCAAGAGAGACCTTGCAATGCTGTCTGTCAGCTCCTACAGATTTTGGCTGCATCTCATCAAGACGCATAGGCTTTTGTATGTTCCATCTATTTAACTGTTCCCCAAACTGATCTCCCTCTGCCAAGAGTAAGTCTTCATTGGTCCAAACTTCCCAAGAGGTCTCAGAAGCTTGTAATTCCTAATGGCAAATCTTGATAGTGGAAAACAAGGTGAAGAAGACAGTGAGTACCTCATCTTTTTCCATGTCCTTTTGTCACTGAATATGTACCCTGCCATATTCAGTAGTGGGTCCATATTTTTGACGATACTTCCTTTTGCTGCACACAGACCTGTAGCGTCCTTCTCACTGTCCTTCACATCCTTTGCTTTGGCTTCCCTAACCCTGCACACTAGAACAGTAACTGTGTTGCCCCTGGGTCACCTGACTCTACTTCCACCTCCCGAATGCCTTTTTACATTTGTGTTTACTCAGGAGCTCCTTGTTCATCCCTGCAGTCTTCCTGCCACTTTTACTTGATTTTCTGCTTGTCGTTGGCATGAACCATTCTTGAGGCTGGAGGACATGATCTCCAGAAGTCAACCAGCTTTCCTGGACTCTTCTTCTCTCCAGGACCCTCTCCCATTGGATTCTTCCAGACAGATACCTGGAGAGAGTAAAGGCTGCTCTCCTGAAGACCAGAGAACTGTGATCCTGCAATTTGCCTTGTTCCCTTCTATCAGGATCTTGAACTTCACCATCTCACAGTCACTGAAGCCAGGGCTGCCCTGAGCCTTCACAACCATGACTACTTCCTCCTTGCTTGTAAGCATCAGGTCTAGCAGAGTGTCTCCCTTTTGTACTCCTCGAACATCTGTGTCAGGAAGTTATCATCAGTGCACTCTGCAAAACTCCTGGATTGCTTGTATCCTGCTGTGTTGTCCCTACAGCAGATATTGGGGAGGTTGAAGTCCCCCTTGGGAACCAGGACCCTTGAACATGAGACTTATTCCAGTTGTCTGCAGGTATTATCTACTTCTCTCCCTGATCAGAAGCTGTTTAGCAGACATCCACCACAACATAGCACATATTGGCTTGCCCACTAATCCTGAGCCTTTAGTTCTCAGCATGCTCATCATCCACTCCCAGGCAGAACTTTGTACATTTCTGCTGCTCTCTCACAGAAAAAGTGACTCCTCTTCCCCACCTTCCCAAACTGTTTTTCCTAAAGGACCTGCATCCCTCAATTTCAGCACTCCAGTTGTGTGAGCTGTCCCACCATGTCCCTGTGATCCCAGGGAGCCCATAGCCCTGCAACTGCACACAGATCTCTAACTCATCACATTTGCTGTCCATGCTGTGTGCGTTAGTGTAGAGGCACTTCAGAGAGGCACCCAAGCCCGCTGATTCTCCAGGAAAAGTGTGAGTGCCTGCCCTGCCACGCTGTCCCTTTGGCACTTTCATACTGTGCTTGAGGTGGACCCCCTCCAGCTCTGTTGTGCTGAATATGAGGTACAACATTTTGCATCCTCTTTGCCAGCCCGCTCCACCACTTTCTTGTTTCATTGTGGGTTCTCATCTCCCTTCCCTGATCCTAGTGTAAAGCTGTCCTCACCAGGCTGGCCAGCTGCATGGCAAAGATACTTTCACTACTGAAAAATCTACGGCTCTGAATTAATTGACGTTTTATAGTCAAGTTCAATAGTTTTCGCACAATCCATTATAGACCTTACTGAAATTTATTTTGGGTATTCTCCTTGGCAGCAGTGTAGATACAGGTGTGTTCCTCAGTTGGTTCAAATATATTGTTCTCACTGTTGTTCTTGAACTGTTCCTCCTTCCTCAGTCGTCCACCGTGTACTCACCTCAGTTTATGTCTATGAGGCAACAGGCAGAGGTGCTAGGAGGGGGATCATAAAATCTTCCCAAATTAGGTGCATGGTAGGTGTCTGGTAAGACAGAACATAACTTCCCTTATAGAAAAAAAGATATCCCATTCCTATGGCTGTTCAAACTGTCACTACCAGACCATACCCAGAAAAAGTAGCAGTGTAGTTTCATACCAGCCCTCTGTGTTCCCAAAAACAGAGACCGGTAAGTACAGACTTGGCAGCATTGTCTTAAGGTGGGTTCTGCTTCTTGAAAGTGGCTGTGGGCTCTGTAATCACCACTCAGTCCCCTGAGCCTTGTTTCTGGTGCCTCAGCTATAGAAAGATAATTCTTGTGCTGAGAATGTATTAAAATATGATTAAGCAGGTCTGAGCTGGAATGAGGGTGCTAACAAAACATCGCAGTGCATGTTTTGCTGCTGCAGTGCAGCAGAGTAGAAAAAAGTATGGGGATGAGCTCCAACAGGTATGCAAGAAAGAGTTAGGCTTTATTTTTTATTTTTCATTTTTTCAGCCCAAAACGTGCCACGCCTTGTCCGATTCCGGCGTTCCCCCGGGGCTTCAAACCACCCGCGGCCCACGGAAGTGACCACAGAGGTGCCCGTGAGCCCTCAGCCGCCCACCGGGCCCCACCGCACAGCAGCCTCGGATGCGGGCGGGGGTCCCGCCCCGCTCCGCGGGAGACAATACCGCAGCCACGCCCCACCGCCGAGCTCCCATTGGGTCCGCGGCGTTCCCGCATGACGTCACCGGCAGGGCGGGGCGCGGCGCCCAATTTAAGGGGTCGCGTGGGGCGCGGCCGCTGCAGCGGCGAGTGCGGCGACAGTTGTAAGAGCGGGGCAGCTTCGGACACGGGCACCATGCGTGAGATCGTGCACATTCAGGCCGGGCAGTGCGGCAACCAGATCGGCGCCAAGGTACGGGCCGGCGCGGAGTGGGGGCGGGAGAGTCTTCCCGCTGCGGGGTGCAGGGGTCACACCCCATGGGTAGCATGCAGCCCCGTCCCGAAAAGGAAACCGCGCCATGGCTTGCTAAGGCACCGCGGCTCCTGCTCCCGTGTCTCCAGCGGCCTGAGCTGCTCTGCCAGCCGCGATGTACCCAGTCCGTCCCTGCCTTCCTGCAGGCAGCCGTGGCGACCCCTGCAAGCCCCCCCCGCCTGCCTCGCCCCTTTGCAGCCACGGCGCCAGCTCCTGAGGGAGGGAGCCAGAGGTGTTTCAGTGCCACGGATAAGCCCCCATCGAGGGTGTTGCAGCTGCTGTCACCTTCTTGTGGTGGCTAGAGGGTCTTAAGCCACTTCCAGACAATGGGAGACCACCAAACTGAGACACCTGGGGTTTGTCATCTTTTGGATACAAGCTATAAAATAATTATCTTGCACTTTTGTGCTCCAGCTGCCTGTCTGCTCTCCATTAATTCAGCTGCTGCAGCCAGAGAAGCCCTTTTGCACTGACTCACCTTCCTCCCGGGCAGCTGCTCTGCTATGTGAGGGAGTGGTCAGGGCCATGGCATGCACGGACTGTGCTGCAGGGTGTGATTGGCACTGGCCAGCTGTGGTTAATAATTGCCCTTTTCAAAAAATGTCTTGTAGTTCTGGGAGGTCATCAGTGATGAGCATGGCATTGATCCCACTGGCAGCTACCATGGGGACAGTGATCTGCAGCTGGAGAGGATCAATGTCTACTACAATGAAGCTGCTGGTAAGTGTGTCTGCTTCCTCAGATATCCTTAAATAAATAGGACAGACATGCCAGTTCATTGAGGCTGGAAAAATCCCCGAACAAGAGCTGTCATCTGCCAGTGATGCCTCTAAGAGAGCTTTGTTCTCAGAATGGCTCTGATAACACAGTAGCCTTGGTCGAGACAGCATGTCGCTCCAGTGAAATGCGGGGAGGCGGAAGGGAGCACAGCAGGGCTCCTGTGACGCTGGCTGCTGACTGTGGGGTTGTAACACTGGCGCTGGTTCTTCCTGCAGGTAACAAGTATGTCCCACGGGCCATCCTGGTGGACCTGGAGCCTGGCACAATGGACTCTGTGCGCTCCGGCCCTTTTGGACAGATCTTCCGCCCTGACAACTTTGTCTTTGGTAAGTGAGGCTGAGATGGAGTAGGAGCAGGAGCTACAAGCACAGGGAAGAGTCACTGTGAGCACACAGGTGACCTGGGGGGACCAAATACCAACAGCATAGTAGGGGTGGAAGTGAGGAATGAACCCCCTGGGGTGGGATGAGGGGGACGATCTCTGTTCCTCCCATGGGCACTAATGCAGCACCTTGCTTTGGGTCTACCCTCCAGGTCAGAGTGGGGCTGGCAACAACTGGGCTAAGGGGCACTACACAGAAGGTGCTGAGCTGGTGGACTCTGTCCTGGATGTGGTGAGGAAGGAGTCGGAGAGCTGTGACTGCCTCCAGGGCTTCCAGTTGACCCACTCGCTGGGTGGCGGCACGGGCTCTGGGATGGGCACCCTCCTCATCAGCAAGATCCGGGAGGAGTACCCCGACCGCATCATGAACACCTTCAGCGTCATGCCCTCGCCCAAGGTGTCGGACACGGTGGTGGAGCCCTACAATGCCACCCTCTCTGTGCACCAGCTGGTGGAGAACACGGATGAGACCTACTGCATCGACAATGAGGCCCTGTACGACATTTGCTTCCGCACCCTGAAGCTGACCACTCCCACGTACGGGGACCTCAACCACCTGGTGTCGGCCACCATGAGCGGCGTGACCACCTGCCTCCGCTTCCCCGGGCAGCTGAACGCTGACCTGCGCAAGCTGGCGGTCAACATGGTGCCTTTCCCCCGGCTGCACTTCTTCATGCCGGGCTTTGCCCCTCTCACCAGCCGCGGCAGCCAGCAGTACCGAGCCCTGACGGTGCCCGAGCTGACGCAGCAGATGTTCGACTCCAAGAACATGATGGCCGCCTGCGACCCCCGCCACGGTCGCTACCTGACGGTGGCCGCCATCTTCCGGGGCCGCATGTCTATGAAGGAGGTGGACGAGCAGATGCTCAACGTGCAGAACAAGAACAGCAGCTACTTTGTGGAGTGGATCCCCAACAATGTGAAGACGGCCGTCTGTGACATCCCCCCGCGCGGCCTCAAGATGTCCGCCACCTTCATTGGCAACAGCACGGCCATTCAGGAGCTCTTCAAGAGGATCTCGGAGCAGTTCACGGCCATGTTCCGGCGCAAGGCTTTCTTGCACTGGTACACTGGCGAGGGCATGGATGAAATGGAGTTCACGGAGGCCGAGAGCAACATGAATGACCTGGTCTCCGAATACCAGCAATACCAGGATGCCACTGCCGACGAGCAGGGGGAGTTTGAAGAGGAAGGAGAGGAGGATGAAGCTTAAGTAACCTGTATCAAAGGAACTTCTGTAAAGCAGGCATGTGTACTGAATGACTTCTGATAGTGGTGGTGAAGCACGTTCTCTAGAAGCTGTGTACCCAATTATCCTCTCAGCACTTGTAACTTTGCCAGATTTCTTAATGTAACACTTCTGAATTCCAGTTATTACAATGTTTTTTGTCCTTTAATGTTAAAAGCACATAAAGGCATGTATTCTAGATCACGTTTTCTGTCTTTCTTAACACCTCTATTAGGACCCAGAACAGTTATTCAGCCTGTGCAATAAGACTTAAGTTTAAAGACATATCAGAAATTCTGCAGCACAGTGGTATGCTTCGATCCACTGAGGCTTACATATTCTCAAAATGTGTGCTTCTCATGCAAATATCTTTCATGTTTTTTCTTACAGAACTCAAATCTACCTGTAACTTGATTGGAAATTGAAAGCCAACTAAAATTCTTAAACAAGGCAAGGACAAACACCTCTAACTTGTTTTACAGTTTAAGTCTGTAGGAAATCTTCAACTTGCCTGTTGAACTCCTCTGCAAAACGCAGGTGTAGGTTATGCTTTCCTTCTGCCATCAGAAGCAACCTTAAAAGAGGGGGGAAAAAAGCCAAAACCCACTGAATATGCACTATATTCGGTGAGTATAGGTAATTAAAATATTTGATGCCTTTTTTCCTTGTTCTTTATTACCCACATACAGATCTGAAGTATCTTAATTACTAATCCCTGTCTACATGGTTCAGAATGTGAACCACAGCAACAGCTGAAGAAACAAGCATAATACTTCCTCCACTTTGGGGAGGATGAACTAAGCTCAAAACAAGTTTTTTTTGTGTCCTAGACCCAGTTTCTATGAACCTTTCTGGTGATCTGCAAAGAAGATCATCTTCCAAAATTAATGTGAGCGGGATGCATCTCTAGGAGGTATGTGAAATACCAGAGCTCTTTTGCCTCTTTCAGAGAACAGTGGTTGTGCTGGACAGTGAACATGCAGAAAAGATCACTCCCAAAACAGATTTCTAGTCCCCACCCAATCTTGGCCTTTGAACTTTAATCCTTCCGCAAAAAGACAAAATCCAAAACTAACACCACCCATTAAAATAAAAAAGGAAATCAGGATTTCTTCAGCTCTAACAAAAGCTAAGGAATAGTATCTGTGAAGGTAAAATTTTTAGACTGTAATACCAGCATCAGTGTGACAAACATAAAATGCTACTTGCTGTTTCTTTCGAACTGGGAAAAACTTTATACCTTACGTATGTAATTCTAATACCTCATTGTGTGAGGGTGAGTAATGTTTTAAATTTTATCCTACCATTTACTAAGCAGTTTCAGCAGTTAAAACCATCTTTACTGATAGTTTCCTATGTTGCCTTCACGTCATCTAACCCTGTTACAGCAAGGAGGATCTTGCTTCTTTCAGTGGTAACAAGTGCCATTTTGTCTCAGGGAAAAGAGCAAAAGTGCGTGAACACACCCAACTCTTGTAGCACCTCTCTGAATTTCTGAATTTTCTGTTTTGTCAAAGATGAAGCAGCACACAGTTGTGCACACCTATAACACTCTATGCTGTTCCCTACTGATGTTAAGCTGCTGTGATGGTACCTAACTCTAGCCATACCACACACATACAGAATGATGGCACATTCTTACTGTGGATAACTGATGTATCTGCACTACAGTTAGTGAAAGCTTTTTCTACTTTACTACTAGATAAAAATCAAGGCAAGAAAAGTTGATGGTAGAAGCACCTGTTACTGAAAAGGTGCTAAATTTAAGGTTTTCTTCTGCTTCACAATGGAACATGTCATCTCCAATGCAACAAAGGAGGAAGAGGACCATGTACCTAAGTATTCATTTCTGGGAACACTGTTAGTCTGATTCCTCCTGTGATAAACACATATATTGGGGGAGCACTTCAGCATGAAGGCATGCAGAGAACCCCTTTACATGTTATTGGATCACAACTTCTAACACTTTCTTCTCCTCTGCTTGTCTTCCAGAAAGAAGCTATTTGATCCTTGTCTAGTTTTTGTGATCACTTGCCTTAGTCAGCATCTGGAGCATTTTAGAGCTCAATGAAACCTAACAGGATCATGGGTGTTCTGAGCAGGGCATGTGGGAGTAACTAACTAGCAGACATGGAATAAAACACATGCATGTGACTGTTAGGAAAGTCTCTTGTTCTCATCTTTCCTGTGGCATAATGTATGTCTATGAACGGTAGGGCTGACTTTAAGGTAAATATATCACTCAGCTTTTCACAGAGATGACACCAATGAAACAGTTCCCTACACTCTGCCTTCATAAAAATGGGGTTTGTTCTCCTAATTCTTTCCTCCAGTGTCAATCATCACAGTCTGTTATTAAGTAGTAATAGAACTCTTTGTGTGTAAATCTATGAAGAAAATTCAGCTGGTGAAATCTCAGCTTTTTATAGGAAGCTGGAGATTTCAAATGAAGCAGGTGGTGCCCTGAGATTTTCTTCATAGAATCACTTCAGTTGGAAGAGACCTTCAGGATCATCGAGTCCAACCATAACCTAACTGTAGCACTAAACCATATCCCTAAAAACCTTGTCTAAACACCTTTTAAACACCTCCAGGGATGGTGACTCCACCAGTTCCCTGGGCAGCCTGTTCCAATGCCTGACAGCCCTTTTCATGAAGAATTTTTTCCTAGTATCTGATCTAAACCTCCCCTGGCACAACTTGAGGCCATTTCCTCTTGTCCTATCACTTGCTACTTGGGAGAAGAGGCCAACCCCCTCCATGCTACAACCTCCTTTCAGGGAGTTGTAGTAATCTCTGAGCATATTTGTACTTTTTTTTTTTTTTTTTCCTCATTTTGCTTTTCTTAAAAACACTGAAGATTCATGGCACAGTTGAAGAAACAAAATCTTTGAGGTTGTTGTTCACACCAACAAGGCACAGCAAACATAAGTATCCTATGCTTCTCTCCAGTAACTGGGAATATCTCTCCATTCATAGCATCTGAATTCACTGCTCCACTGAATGGGGCAGAACTTATTTCTCTTGCAACAAAAGTATTAAAATGGCCATAACAGAGGAGAAATTTCCTTTTTCAACAAATGTTAGGGAACACTTCAGTGTGTGGAGTGGAAAGAGGAAAAGGATCTTACTTGGTTTCTCTTGGAGAACATTAGGAAGGAACTTATTAAAATATTGTACTTGTATCACAAGAAAGGTTCAGCTACACCATTTGCATTGTAACTTGCTAGTGAAGTGTTTAGAACAGTTCTGTCTGTGGAAGAAACAACTTGTCCAAATAGTTTGTGGTGGTGGTTGTTATGTGTTGTTTGTTTGTGTGTTTTGTTGGGTTTTTTGTTGTGGGTTTTTTTGTTTGTTCGTTTGTTTGTTTGTTGTTTGTTTTTTTAAAATTACTTTGTGGATTTTAACTTCTTCATTTCTTCAACAATGTTTTATAAATACTCCATCATATAACTTACCGGGAGCCTTTGATGTGCTTATGAATGTATTCTGCATGAGCCCTTGGAACCAAAGGGTCTTTCTCACCATGAATTATAAATGTAGGGCATTTAATATCTGGCAGCAACTCTTGGCAGATATTACCTAGGGAAAAAAATAAATTAAGGTCACACTTCATTTTAAAATAGTATTAAACACTGAAACTGCTTCTGTAAAGGACTGTGAGCTCCACTGGCTTCTAGCTATTGCCTCTCCTTGTGGATAGCATGCAATTAATCTGCAGAACTGTAATTAACACTTCTTTCTCCAAAATGTTACTTCACTGAAATTTGCTTCATTAATGGATACTAGCACAAATGGATAGAGTGAATGAGGTACTTCTGTCCCACATTTCCCTCGGGCTCTCTTTGACTGTTCCAAGCAAGTATATGGAGCTCTTCCCTGACTGTTCTTTTCAGCCTGAGTCTTAGGTCTTTTGTGTTTAGGCTACTCTTTGTCACACTGGTTGTCCCTTAAAAGATTTGCTACTTTTATTAACAAGTTAACTTTGATTGTACTCAAGCCTGTTCCACCTTCCAGACCCTTTGTGGTGTGCAATGAATAACCCTTTCACACAAATTATACTAAAACTATTCAAAGGTTATTCTCCCTGCCCATTCTTCTTATAGAACTTCAAGAATAATTTTATGCTTACTAGTCTTTAGTCTCACTAGAAGTAATTTTAATGCTTTTCCTTAAAGATTCTTCTATTTATCCTCCTTTTCTTTTTCCCTTGTCCCTTAGTAACCCCGTTTCCATACTCTTTGCCTAACTTGCCATGTTCCCGCAAAAGAATCTGTGGGCAAAACATACTTGATGAGTTTTATGTTCCATTTCTCTTTGAGTTAGCTTTGGTTTATTTGTAGTTGTAGCCTTGCAGCTATCAGCAGCTGTACAGTTAATATTCATATACGCACAGTTTCCTTAGCTCTAAAGTCATACACCATTTCACCGAGATTTTCCAATTGTTTGGTTATTTATATAGTCTCAGTTTGCAGTTCTGCTGGTTAAATGTTTTCATTTAGAACATTTCACACATGGTCCTCAAACACCTGCACAAATGTTGACTGTTTTTCAGAACAAGTAACAAGTAAATTTAAGTTATTTACCTAAGGACATAGTTGGCAGTCAAACTATTATTTCCTACTTTCCACTCCTAAACCTATTTTGTACTATAACCACTAGATTGTATTTACTCCAAAAACACAGAACAGCAGGAAGAATCTTGAATTTTGCAGCGTTACGCAACTCATGTGGTTTCATTAAATGCTGGCAGCTTCTAAAAATTCACTTCTTATGGCATTTCACACTAAAAACTGTCTCATTTAGGGCAAATAGTCTATTTCTTAAACAGAGCTTGAGTTGAATTTTTGACCAATAAAGGCTTTGCTGTCCTCAGATAAGTTCTATTAATGCCTTTTCTTGTATTTGCTATATCTGCACCTTTTGTGCAGTGTCTTAACTCAAATTCCAAGGAGGCCTGTTGTAGCCTAAGTCACCCTCCCCAAGAAGGAAAAAACCTGCAGTTTGATGATTTCTTTTTTTTTTTTTTTTTTTTTAGGAAATGTTAGGCTTTGTCCAATATCTGACCCAGTTACAACATCTAGGTAATTAATCTCCTTGTTACATGTCTCTAGGTGGCTTATTTTTCACAGTCACTTCATCTCACCATGTTTGAGACATGCACAGGCAGTAAATGGATGTCACAGCCAGAGTTTCACAAGCCTAGGCTTTGGATTTAAGAATAAACTAGTTTTAAGGAGATACAGAGATGCATTCTAGAAATGGTATCATAAAATCAAATAACAATTTGTTACATCACTCTACTGGGAGAACTTCTAGTACCTGATCACAAGCAAAACTTTATGGAAAAAACATAACATGAAGGAGTGTTTTCCTTGTAGTACCTGCTGCCTATTAATGTATGTGACCTCCTTTCATTATGAGAGCTACATGAAAACGTATTAGAATTACAGACTCCTTATATTTCTGCTTTAGGCAAATGAAAAGCAATTTTTCTCTGAATTAAAACTGAACTGTAGGTATCCTTGGCTGCAAAAGTCTATGTAGAGTAATTGTAGAAATCTTCAGACATGAATATTTAATAATTACTTTGTCTAGTTGAGCTATTCTTTTCGGATTTTTAAACACCTAGCCTGTGTCAATACTGTTTCCTAATTCTGAGTTCCTGAAATTTGAACTTCCTTCTTTTTTAACTCATTATACGCTACTAGTTTTGAAATAGTGCTTCAGCTCCTGTTTGCAGGAAATTGAATGAACATGCCTCACTTTTGGGATATTTCAACATGTCACCAAGAGGTAGTACTTTGACACTGAACACTGAGAGGAGAAAAAAGCTTGAGCAGTATCCCTCCTTCTCAGTCTGCCCAAAAGCAATGATTTAATAATGCTGTTTTGTGGCAAAGCAAGAGGAGAGTGATCAGCTAATGCTTCCCATAAATATGTTTGTTTCCTGTACCTTGCTGGTTTTGTGAACCATCTAGAAAGTAATTGCTTTATTCATGAGGATGAGTCAGACTCAGGTTTTAATGCCATATGCAGTCCTTCCTTTACTGGCTGCTAGGAGTACTGTTAGATATATTTTTTTTTAATTTTGTAATCCAGAACTGTCTGCTACTACAATTGCTTCAGTTTAACATTGTAAAAGACTTACCATCTGATTTTTCAGCAAAGCGAGATATTCCATCTACCCAAGCCTCACAGGTTTTTGCAAAGTATTTAAGTCCATACATCTCTTCTAGTGGTTTCTTGACTTTTTCACTCCACTTTGAAACATCTCGGATGCCTACATAAAATAACATTGAAATATGTTAAGTCCTTTCCAGCAAGAAGATATAAACCAGCACTGTCAACACCTAATATGAGTAAGTTTTTAAACCAGACTGCAGATGTGTATTTAAAATTTGAAATTGCGCTGAATGTTTTTAAATAATTCATACTACGGAAAGGATATAAAAAAAGGCAGTTTTATGATCTCTGCTGGGGTCTTTCTGAGCTGCAGAAGGATCATCTTATTATCGTGGTCACAAGGAACAACAGAAAAAAAATAATGATCAAAGGACTCAGTCCTAAAACTCCTGATGCTTCTTTTTGAAGAGTTTGCAGAAGAGGAGCTCAAGGAGGTATCTTGTGTATAAAAAGGGGACTGTTTCATAACAGTGTGCCAGGGCTGGCAATTATTTTTAATATCCTTCAGGCTTTTGCTTTGGCTCATGGATGGAACTTCTTCCATCCTACCAGTATTCAGAGGAAGGAAGTTCTTACTAAGGCATTCCAGCAGGCTGACATCATGGTACATTTGCCATGATCTTACAGAAAAACAAGCAACTCTACTTAGTAGAGCACTGTGATTCATGGCATGCTGGCTAAAGTTGTACAAATAACCTGACCCTTTAGTTATTTATTTATCAGATTTACCTATTTTTTCCCCTCAAATTTCCAGTACTGTTCACAAACCAGATATCCACAGGGATGACTTTCACTAAACTGTATTTCAGTTGTACAGCCGTGTATGGATAAAGCTCAAAACAATGTTGGCATAGTAGAGAACCTGAAAGAGACCTGAAAAGTACTGAATCACGAAACAGCCATGTATGCTATTAGCAAAACTTTTGACTGGTTTCAGATGGGAATTCAGGGAAGAAAGGAGCAAGGTGTTAACAAGCAGAGCCTGTCCAGCCAAATGAGAAAGGTAGCAATGGTTGAAAGTGCTTTATAGCAGGATTGGATTGGAAATGAGTTTGCTTACTCCAGGCTAGCTGTTACTGTTTCCCTTAAAGAATCACCTGGTTTACCTTTGTGGCTGGCATTAATTTAAAAAGGGAGGGGGGAAGCCAAAGTTGAAAGGACATAGATACCAAACAAATGCCTTTCCCTCCTACCAAACCCTGCCCTGCAGCTGAGATGCCCTGATGGGTTGGCTGTAGGCTTGCACTGCTCCTCCCTGAGTTCCAGCACCCAGAGAGAGATGTTGAAAACACCACCATGGAGGGGTCAAAAGTCAGCATTGCTGTGGGTGTTCTGTGTAAAGTAAGACTTCTTTATTTATTAATTTATTTTACATTTTAGCCTTTTGGCTGCTACTGACATACATTTCATAATTATAGAATAAGAACTTGATAAATACAAAAGCATGTAAAGAAATAAAGCATCACTTTCACAGAGTTAAAGTGTTTTTCTGAACTAAAAATATACTACTACTAACAGAAGTGCTTTAGTTTTGGTAAGTACACATGTGCATCACATACACTTGTAATTTAGCTGAAGACAGATTTCCCAGCTGGTATAAATCAACCTCCAGTCATTAAAATGATATTATACTGAGTTATACTTATTGCAGGCCTGTGTGGTTAACTTTTAATTTCAAAAAGAAAGATGGTCCCTTTCTGAGTTCACTAGCAGTTTTTGCTGTTTTCCTTTAGAGTGACAAATAATCAGATTCTATTTCACATGGCTGGAACAAGGATCAGAAATCCCACGCTTCTTTACTTTGCAAAGGTTTTGTAACCACAATAATTAACTTGAAAGGAATGCAAATTAGAAAGGCATCCTGGGACACTCGCTTGAATGATTTATTTGCTTCCTGAACTCAAATGGTAAGTTATGAGCTTGTTTTCTTACTGTCTATGTATTATATAGGCCCTAGGGGCAAAAGCTGTTATGTGCTAGCCCAGTGATTTTCTGTGAACCTTGTTTAAAGGTTGTACAAGACGTGAGAAAAGAAATCAAGCCTGAGGTCAATAGTATTATTTGGAATTTATTTTTAGGAATTTGTTACAGCAACAAAAATTTGACTTTCTGAAAACTACTGATGAGCTACTATAACTTATGCTTTTCAGTAGCTTAAGTTGGTAAGGACTTGTTAAAAAATCTATTATATTACCCCTAGAGTACCTGTTAGGGAGTTTCTCACTATGACTTTAATCTATCCTTATACTTAGAAACCTGGTGAATTTTGTGTCCTCAACTCTGTCTCTACTTAGCTGTTACATGACTAAAATTCCTAGGTCAAGAAGAAACGAAAATAAATCTTTTATGATACGATATTCAGTTTGTACATACCATTATAAATTCTCACATCCTCTTGAGTAACGCTGGCATTTGCTCCCCAGACAACCAACTTGTGGATAAGCGTTGGATACTTTGCAGCTGCAATCAGGGCTGTAATTCCACCATCACTCCACCCCAACAAAGAGAACTTCTTAAATTTCAGTGCCTTGATTTGTACAAGAAAGTTATGTGCAAATCATCAGCTGGTTGTACAAGCAAATACCAAATATTTCTTGAAAACTAACTGTACAGATTTAGATGTAACACTATAGTTGAACTATAGTTAGCTTTCGTAATTAGAAAATATCATTTTCCTGCTATACATAAAAATACTTAAGAAAAGGTCAATTATTTAGCAAACAAGAAATTATACCTGCCCTTCCAACTTTCTACAACTATTTAATGAAACAGGCAGTAGCCATATTAGATTCTTGCTGCATTTAGAAAAGCCCTTTTGAACTTAAGAAATGTTTCTTTACAACAGAGAGTAAAGACCTTTCCAGAGAGCGTGATGCTATTAAGAATCTGTGGATTTTCTTGGTATAAAGTTGGCAAAGGCTATCACAGTGTGGGATGGTATGTAACCCAAGACTAAGACGAAATTAAAAAGAAAAAAAAAAGGTTTAAGACTTGAAAAATGGAACCCAGTTATCTAATTTACTGATGCCAGCTGATCTAAAGAAAAACCTGCTCTGTAACAACCAAAAAAATGCTTAAAGTATTTGCTACATGATTGTAACAAATTTTAGTGCCTAATTCATGTTTTCTGAAGCTTTTATGTGCATGGTGAATTGCAGTTCAAAATATTAATAATGAAATTCCTCCTCCTCAAAAAGGAAGGCTCAGGGCAAAAAATATGACAGCCAAGATCTTAACTCATTCTGACTTGTCCAATGTTTTCCACTAGAATTTGAAACTCTTGTTTCCTCATATATCACAATCTATGGCAGGGGGTACCAGCAGGGACAGGAGAGAGGATTTTGTGTGTCTGATATTCAGGATGCAAAGGGTGGGAAAGGTAAAGGTGCTCCGGAGCAAATGCATCTGCAGGTTGTACAGGGATGATATTCAATAGTTAAGCAGCATTTGCAGTTTTGCATATAGAGATCTCAGTTTGGAAACTCTTTTGCAAACAAACATAAAGATTTCAAAGGGATTTGTTGTTGTTTTTGCAGAAATTACAGCCTTTTAGGTATGATTGAGGAAGACAATGTATTTCTGGAGGAAAAAAGAGCAAGTTAGTTGAATGGATTGTTTCGGTGTTTGGTGGTGGTTTTTTTTTTTGTAAGTCCAGGCCTGCTTTCTTTGGAGAGAAGAATGCAAAAATGTCAGCAATGAGAGAAACAACTACAGAAAGATAAAAAGCAGTTTCTAGTCTGGAAACTTAAGTTCTGCTTGTAAACTCGGTCCTCAGGTGAGGCATAACTTTATCAGTCAACTTGATACCTAGTAAGCTTCTACTGCTATCAGGTTTTTCTGGTTTTGGCTTCTTACTTGGTATTAGGCTTGCTGTAGTGTTGCTCAATATTACATTTCACCCAGCTAAGCCTGAAAAGAAAATAAAGTAGGAAAAAGAAAGGGACCTGTAAGGTAAGAGCTGACAGCAAGAGAAGAGAACTTTGAATTTCAGCAGCTGATCACAAGCTGGCTCTGGCCTGCTGAAAAATCAGTTATCTGTGATGAACTTTGAGAGTTGAGCTGCTGAAGGGTTACTGGTGTCTTGGTAAGTTTCAGGAGTTGGCGGCAGTGCTTGTAAAGCTGAAGTTTTTGCTGTTGCTGGCGCTGTTCCCCCACTGCCAGTAGCAAATTACAGATCTCAAAGTTGGCTGATGAGTGGAATAGCTGGTTAAATTTTTTGTTCTGCATGCCAGGTTATTTACCAGTGCTTCAACTGCAATCTATTTGCTTCCAGTATTTCTCTTGTTTAGCAGCCATTATCTTGTTGCATTCTTTGGCTTGTCTCAGGATGCATTTCCAGCAGGAGGAATTTAACTTAATCTTTGCAGCCTTCCAAAAAACAATGTGATGTAACAGATGTGTTGGATATGGTATGCATGTTTGCTTGGTTAAATCTTTAACTACTTACAGTACAGGCCTCTACCTAGCACTGACAATAACCTGAGAGTTGGTTGCACAGCTGGTCGCACAGCTCAGGTCTGTGGGTGATTTTGTGCTGATTTTACCCTGTAAGTGAAATCTCCTCCATCCCAGACTATGTGAAATCCAAACAAGCGATCACATATGCTATGATAGGAGTAACTTAGAACAGTGAGTTGCAATGCAACAGCACTCTGCACTGAATGCTTTCATTGGATCACAGAGAGTATATTACAAGTAAGGGTTGCAGCTGATCTACAAAAACTTGGAGAAGTCCAAGCTCATCCTTTCACTAGGTCAGCAGCTCCATAGATATCAATACTAATTATTTCCATAATGATTGTTTTACTGTTATTGGCCTTTGCTGGCGTTAGGCATTGGGATGGAGTGCAGCAAGTGGCCTTACGTGCATTACACTCCTTTAATTCAAGCAACCTCCTTCAGAGAACACATGCGGTGCCAGAGAGCAGACTTGTCTGAATCAAGGTGCTAAATACTCTGCAGAATTCCAGTTTTTATTATTTCACAGAAACCCTGCAGAACTCACAGTTCCAGCAGAGACACCAGAATCTGAAGGAACCTTGAATAAAGGTTCTGAAGTCTCACCTGTATGGATTGTTTTTTTGGCCAAGTGTAGGCCAGATGACATATGTATATATATCAATATAAAGCCCTCTGTAGGAGTTATGAATTTGTTTTCTTCTGAAAATCCTAGCTGGGATGATTCCTGGGGATTTCTGCTATCCTTTATGTTATGCTAAAATAGAAGCAAGTTACCCATGCTTGGAAAGATTTTAATAACTTGTTATTATATGCTTACATCAATAAATATCTTCAAAAAAACAGGATGCTCTGCCTTATTTGTTTTGGCAGCTTTAGAGATTGGTAGGCTGTGGTCCTGTTTGACTGGACGCTACATGGTTACATACTCTTTGGGCACAGCTCTGTTTTCTTTTTTGCATTTATTAGTATTTGAACATAGGCAGGAAAGGGGGTTTCAAACACTGAGACTGGAAGTTTGTCACCTATCCATGGCAGCATCTTTATTTTCTTTGTTAGTGTAGCAGAAGGAATTGGTGACTTACAGTGCAGAGAGATTGCTTTTATGGTTACAGGGCAAAACTGTGTCTTAATCCTGATTCTGCTGTCAGACTTATTTTGTTTTGCGATGCAGAATGCTCCAGGAAGGCTGCATTTCCAGTTTCAGATGGGTTTCTGCAAGGTTTCTGCTTATTAAATACAGTTGGATTGACTGTCTGAATCTTGTCTCATGTTTTTGGAATTTTAATGCTTAACACGGCCAAAGAGGCATAGCTTAATGTAACAAAGCCAAAATAATAGTTAAAAATAAAACAGAAAATGTTAGCACTTATAGGATGGAATAAAAAAGGAACACAGAAACACAGATTTGAAATAAAAAATTCTGCAAGATGAAGAAGTAATAACAGCTTTAGGCCATATTCTTTATAATCACAATAGATGTATTAGTTCTTAAGATCTGGTATGATCACAGGAACCCTTTGAATACCCACAAACATAATTCCAGTAATATGCTGTAAAATGCAAAGTGTCAAGTTAGTTTTAAAAATCAAATGTTTCTTGAAATTGAATACTCAAGGCAAAATGCCAAGACTCTATTAGATAGAGAACCTTAATGTTTCACTACTGTAATCCCTTCAGTTAGAGCACTTGGCATAGACTTCAGTTTTATATACACTTTACCTAAACTTACATGATTCTTGGATGCAAACCTCTTAGGGCAGGGTCTTGGGATGAAAACATATTTCTTTATAATTAATTCCCACTGCTAAACCTCTGTGTACACTGCAGAAGAGATGGAAGCACTATTTTCCAGAATAGTGTTCATCTACCCAGTTTTAAGCCTTCATTTGTTTTAAGCCTTCATTTGCTCTTTTACTTAACTTGCTACCTGCTGGAAACAACCTGCTTAACAATACTCTTCCTCCTTCTCATAATGTAAGGAAAACAGTTTTTAAATATATATGTAAAAAATAATAAAATCTTGAAATAGATTTACCTGCATAAGATCCACAGCATCTTTTGCATCTCTCTCAAAGAAATCTGGAGGAAAGTCACGAGATGGAGGAATGGACTGTCCATATCCCCGAGGATCCCAAGCAACAATTGTGAAAAGTTGCTTATTCATAGACTTAAGCTGTGGTCCAAAATCAGTTTGACCACTCCCTGAAACATAATTTTTCAGTTACAGTAACCACCATAGTATACACATACTATATATACTCTAAATGGAAACCTGGGGAAACTTTTACCTTAATTCTAAAAAAAAAAAAAAAGAGATGATTCATCAACTGCTGTACACTTTATTTCTAATTGTAAATAACCATTGCAACTCTCAGAAAGGAAGTACCAAAATAAAAATCTTTAGAACTACCTACAATATTCTCAGAGCAAACCATTTCTGGCCAGTGTGTAAGCTTATCAAAACTTGTGCTCTACATGGATGCTTTAAGAATCTTAAACTGAGTTACCTGGGTAGGGATTTCTCTTTAACAGACTTAAAGCACTAGCATGGTCATTGCTGTTTGTCCAAACAGCACAGAAGAAACTGAAAGGGGAGGAATATACTGACTCAAGCTACAAATTTGTAGGTGAAAAGCACTGTGCAAAACATTTGTTGTTATTTGATAAAATACTTCTATGAGGATAAAGCTCAGCTTAAGGCACCAGTAAATACTTCTTTGCCTGAGGAGACAGTGGTGATACAAAAGCAAAAAACTATAAGTTCTGATTTTTCTAATACGTATGTTACCAAAATAAGCCAAATGTAGCCATTTTTCTGATGCAGAACAGTTTATTTTATATATGGCTCAGACCTTCAAAGAATTAAAAAATTAAGTACTCCAGTCTATTGCACTAAGCTATCTATGAACACTAGCATGAAGATAGTAAGACTGAAATTTATTTCCTATTTAAATTATGGTCTTGTGGTAACAGGATAATAAGCTACTTGTCTAAAGCCTGTTCAGACTGAGTATATTCAAATGATGTACATCAAATATCAAATTGGCTATCCATTGTTATATTAAAAAGGCCATTTAAGGGCATTTAAGATTTTTTTCTGTTTACTTGGAGAAATAAGTCCTCAGATACCTCCTCCTATACCATCAACTTGTCTAAATGATAAAAAGGCTGTATACAGCATACCATAATGAGCTGACTACAGCCTGACATGATCTCTTCTCTCTTGCAATGCCAATTAATAGCTGGAGTCAGAAGAAAAATATCAGGTTGTTTAAAAAACACCAATGCAACCTGATTAATACTAATCACGATTTCTTACACAGGCTTTGTATGACTCTCTGCACTATCATGCATATGCTTGCTATACTATACTGTTTGTAACTTAAAAAAAAATCCACAAGGCTGAAAGCATATCTGAATGCTGTGTTTTCTTAGTACTTTTCTAGTTAAAAGGGAAACATCATATTTGTTTTAATGTAATTTACAACTAACTTAGAGACTAATTAATTCTGTTTAACTAAAAGCACCTATCTGGTTGCCATGACACACTTACTAGTCTGTTAATACTGTAAGTACTATACAATAATATTGAAAACAGTATCAGTACAAAAGGAAGAAGTATGTCCAAGTCGGAATGTAAAGCCCACCCCGACATGTTGCCCAAAAACATTCAATCATAAACTTAATAAAGGTAAACATATTAACTCTGACTATTAAAGTTTGTAATAATGCTAACTGAACAACATATGACTACCAAAGCACCCCTAGCATTAACTTTTTTCCACCCTTCCCTTGAGAATTCTTTGAAAGAAAGAACCACTTCACAAAGACTTGAAAATATTGCTGCCAAGAAGAACAAATGTTTCCTGCTCTTCACTTCTTGACATGCTATCATCTCGATCCAGCAACTGACTTGTGTGAGCACAACTCTGAGCACAGTAATGGTCCTACTGACAGCCTGCTATGAAGTAAGTCTGATTGGTTCTTTAGAACTGCAAGAACCCAGGGAAAAAAAAGGCTGTGTTAATTTTAAAAGGTTGTTATCAAAAGCAGAGGTCTCAATGGACAGATACTGCTTAGTTAGCAGAACCTGTTGCCAGTCTCAAAAAGCCATTGAGAATCCTAATGATGTTGCCCTGAATAACCAAAAAATGAAAACACATTTTTATGCAAAAAGCAAGTCTCAACTATGTCTTTTTCTCTATGATAATGAACTGCAAGTGCTGCATTATGCCTATTAATTCAATCGGAATGCACCTAGTTTCTAAAAAGGAATGAATAATTCAGCCTGTGCAACAAATAAAGCTGACCTGATTTTTCCCCTGTTGTTTTGCACCTATTTTCCACCTGTGCTGGACAACCCCTTTATACAGTTAAATCCAAAAGTGTGAGTGACAACTACACAAGTCCAAGACATTGTGTAAAAGGTGCCTGGTGAGATAAATGAAATCTTGAGAAACTGTTAACTGACTGTAATAACTCTGCCTTTTCCTATCTGCTGTATGTGTAGCAATTTTTTAAACGACCATGTTCCATAATGAGATATCAAACATATTACAACATAGTTTTGTGCATTCTAGCTTGAGACTGGATCGCGAAAGAGTTGGGCGCTCCACAAATATAAGACAAAATCTCCAGACCTAGCATTCCAGGAAGCAGAAGAACCGCATGGCTTCCTTCTCCTGTCTGCTGATAATGCAGGTTGACTCCATTCACTTGGACTTTGGCTGATGTTACTGAAGTACTAGGGATGAGGGGAAGGAAGAGAAATAGGGAAAGATTCAGACAGTTAATTCTTATTACTACATGGTCATTCAAGAAATACAGAATAATTACTTTTTCTAGATGTCAGTGACAATACAGTGAGATTTATCTGGGTCACTTGCCTTTCAAGGGTGCACAGAAGACTAAACAGAAACTTGTTAGGAGCAGAGCAGTACTCAGTTGTAACCACTACATAACATTTGTACTTAGGTTTCAATAAATGTAGTTAAATGACTTAAGTTAAATGTGAGGAAAAAAAGAGACTTGACTGCAACAAGGGGAATATAAAAGCAGCTTCCCATGGCTACAGAAATGTGTCGAGAGAAATATATGAGAGGAGAAACCCCATTCTGTCACAGCATAAATTTTGAAATGGCTGCTGTTCACCTTGTTACAAGGCCTCTCAATTGCCAAAGAAATCACAATCTATTATTATGGTTCCCCATAAACCAGAGGGTCTAAAACAAAAACCACCTTGCACTGGGATAAGGGTGGAGAAGAAGGATGTGATAATAATATTTCTGTCAGTGTAATCTCAGCAGGACGTAATGCTTAATTGCAAAATACCACATGACCAAAAAACCCACCCACTAAAGAAGTACCACAAAAACTGATTGTGGAAGCCTCTTCTCAGCCCTGGCCGTTATACCCCAACATCAGCTTTCAGTACAAAGCAAGACGTGTAAATGCAAACAGGTAATCTGAGATAACATGTCTAGATACAAATACCTGGTGAGAAAGCAAAAGCAGCAGAAATTGAAGGTATCCTCTTAACAGTACAAACCATTGCAAGGCCTCCCAAGCAAGTTTGTGTGCTAATGGTTGCAAGGCATCCTTTCAACAACCTAATTTTATTTAAAGGTAGTAATATGATATTAATTTTGCCATTTGGCTACCTAATGGTTAATCCTGCACTTCTCAATTTACCTAGATAAATGTTCTTGCCTCATGAATTCTATCAATGTACTTACAGAAATGTTGTTTTCCAGTCTTCCACGTAACAATAGTATCTATTTCATTATATGTACCATGCAACTTACTAAAAATTCAATTTTAACATATAAAATCTGAACTAACTACAGCATGTAAGCATAGTCTCACTCATATAGAGACTAAAAACATGAATTAAAGATAAAAAAATCCCACAAACTGAAATTTTTGTCATAGGGCAAATGAAAATGGACTGTTTTACAGAACAGGATCTGCTCTTTCTACCTGTGCAGATCCGTGGCATGAACACAGCTCAAAGAAACTCACCGCGCCATTATGACTTCAGTGAAATTTGCTGAACTATTATGTAAATGTGATTCAAGTGATTAGTTTGACTGTAATGTTAAACCTCCTTTAAGTCCAGGTATCACAGCTGATGTGGCTTTATACTTCATAACTTGAATTCTGAAAGTAGCACTCAGATGGCCTTCTTATCCCTTTTTGAATACCTGAGTTTTGCTTTTTTCTATTTATACATTTTTTTTAATATATACCGTCTTTTGGTTTGTCACATACTTCAAAAGGCTATTTTATCCTAGTTCTCACCACAGCAAATGAGCAACTTGCTCTTATAAATTTTTATAGAAATGTATTGGTTTCTTTTTTCTTGCAGTTAGTAATTGCCCCAAACATTTCCACTTCTGACTAAAACGGAAATAATGACCATCTAGCTACCTTTTTCTAAAACAAAGGTAACCAACACGTAATTTAGGCAAGGGATGCATATTCTGCTTTCCTGACTCAGATGTGATTTTTTTAAACAGTTCTACATTATTTAGGATTAATTATTAACATCGGGGAGTTGAGAATTTCACAGGTTATGCTGTCTTTCTGTTCTTGGATCATAGTGTAAAGTTCAATGAAATTCAGGAGTTTCATGTGCAGAGTATTTTCAATACTTTCTGGACTAAGAACAAATTAGTTGCTGTTTTTTGTGTGTGGGTGTGGTGGTGGGGTTTTTTGGTGGTGTTGTTTTTATGGTTTTTTTGGGTTTTTTTAATGTGCTGAGACACTGCACTGGAACTAGCTACACCTAAACCAGATTGGGTCTTCCCCACACCAAGCTTCTTTGAGTCTGAAATATATTCAATATGGATGTCAGCATGAAGACTTTTGTAAAGTTTTCTTAAAGACTGCATTTTCCACTGGTTGGCATAATCAGAAACCATGTTAAAGCAAAACAAAACAAAAAAACCCCACTAAGTTGTAATTGAATTAGTAGTGTTAAGATACATAGCTCTTTGAGAAGCATTTAACACATACTGCCTATGTTCACCAAGACGGCACAGATGCAGAGCAGGCAGATCTTGTGTTGTGCCTTGCTGGAGGCCACACTTCACCTCAGGCTCTGTAGGAGCAAGCTTAATCTGCAAACTACCTTCCTGTTCCTGCTGTGCTATGATAGAACCTAGTCTTCATCTGTGCAAGGAAAACAAAACAGTATTATGTCTGTTTTACTTAAGATTGGCAGAATAAGCGGTATTATATACATATTACATATATATAGATGTACTCTCTTCACAACTTCAGCGGCCTCCAGGGAACACCTTATCAGTGGTGGCACAGAAGCCGGGCGTTTAGCAGCACGTCCAGCCTTGCAGGGGAAAATGGAGCCGCAGAGGTGAGGGCGACAGACGGAAGAGAAGTGGCTGCGGAGCTTTGCTTGCACAGCGAAAGCAGCGAGACAAAAAGCTCTTCGCCCCCCCCCGCCTCCTCAAGCCCTGAGTAACCGCAGTCCGCCTACAACTACCGTCCTCACCTTGTCCCTCCCCCCAATCTACACCCCCTCTGCTAAAACACTTTGTTCACCCCGCAACCCCCCGGTGACAGCCACCCGGACCTGTCCAGTATCACATCTCCTCAAGCCCCAGGCGGAGGGGAGGGAGCTTGGGAAGGTGGTGGCTGTGGCTTTTACCCGTAGGAGGCGACCGGTCCCCGGCACACGAGCAGCGCAGCCCGGCCTGCGCTCCTCCAACCCATATCGCCCACCGACGCCGTTCTGCCGAGGAGGGGAGGAGAGAGGAGCCCGTCCCGCCTTCCCTCCTCTCTCCTCCCCTTCCTTGCTGTCCCCCCGCCCTGTCAGCTCCTCCGCGGCCCCGGAGGTGCCAGTCACGGGTCGTAGAGTAGACTAGAATCGATTTTAGTTGGAGGAGACCCTCCGGATCATCAAATCCAAACACAGCCTAACTCCAGAACTAAACCATGTCCCTAAGAACCTCATCTAAACGCCTTTTAAACACCTCCGGGGATGGCGACTCCACCACTTCCCTGGGCAGCCTGTTCTAATGCCTGACAGGCCTTCTCGTGAAGCATTTTTTCCTAATATCCGATCTAAACCTTCCTTGGCGCAACTTGAGGCCATTTCCTCTTGTCCTATCACTTGATTCTTGGGAGAAGAGACCAACATCCCCGCCTGCTACAACCTCCTTTCAGGTAGCTGCAGACAGCGATCAGGTCTCCCCTCAGCCTCCTTTTCTCCAGGCTGAACAGCCCCAGTTCCCTCAGCCGCTCCTCATCAGACTTGTGCTCCAGACCCCTCACCAGCCTCGTCGCCCTCCTCTGCACTCTCTGCAGTACTTCCCCGCTGAGGCGGTGCCCTGGGACCGAGGGCAGCCAGCGCGACACTGAGTGCCCTTGCCACCTTCCGAGCGCTGAAGCCCGTCTCCCGGGCGCCAGGAGGTGCCCTCGCTAAGCTCAACACTCAGAGACCGCCGCAGGCGGGACTGCCCGCCGCTACCCGCGCTCTGACTGGCGAGCACCGGTGTCACTCACGGCGGGGCGCTGCGCTAGCGGCCGTTACCGAGGGGAGGGTTTGGCGCTTCCTCTTTGGCGCCCCGCCCCTCGGCGGGGGTTAACGGTCCCCCCACGGCGGTTTGCGCTCTCCGTGTGGGAGCGCTGGGGCGGGAGCTGGGAGGCACCGATCTCTCCCTCCGAATCATGCTTGATCCCTGATCCCACCTGCGACCCCGGAAAGGGAAGCGCTGGCCCCGCTAGAGGCAGGAGCCGTGGGCTCCGGGCCGTGCCCTACCGTGCCCTGCCCTGTCTTGTCCTGCAAGCCTAGAGAGGAGAGCAGCGTCCAGCCCCGTGGCAGGTGGTCCAGCTGCGCCGCCGGCTGTGACGGGGAGCAGGGCTCTGTGGGCCCTTCCATTCTCTGCAGGAGGCAGACACCCGCCTCGACACAGCTCTGCCTGAATGAAGATCTCTGTCTTGGGAGGTACAAGGGACCAAGTTGTGAACTGCACTTCCAGCTCTGCCCAGGATGCCAGGAGCTCTACGGACTGTTAAAAAACAGAAGATGCGATGGTCATCTGTGGTTACAGATCTGCCTGGAGAAAAGCTCCCTGTGCAGCTGAGGCAGTTGGGACAGTGAGGGCAGCTCTGGGGACTGCAGCTCTCCCAGGGCAATGCCTTCAGCATGCTGACCCCAGGCCCTTGAAAGGAATCATTAACTCTGCCTCACCAACAGTATTTGTACTGACTACTTGTTGGGAGAGCATACATCCCCTAAGCCAAGGGCTTTAGCCTGGCAAGTGCCCAGGTTGCCTGGCGCCAGCCACCTCTGGAAAGGCCCGACTGCTTTCATTCAACACAGAACTTCGTCTTACTTTCTTCTGGACCTTCTCACAGGTTGCTCTTAAAGCACCAAGGAGACCATCCACTTTCCTTGGTGTCTGCTTTCCAAGAGTGTACAAAAATGACTAGCCTGAATCCTAGCCTACCCAGGGTGATGGTGGAGAGGGCTGTGAAGGTAATGAAGAAAATAGCAGAAAGCTGTAGAGTTGGTATCAGTCTGGAAACAAACCTAGGAAACTGCCTTATAACTGGATGAGAGGTGTTTCCTCAAGACAGGTCAGTGTTACATATTGACTTCAGCCCAGCGGGAGCTCAGTGACTGCCGTGGGAGTGAATAGTTGTCAGCCTTTCCACTCCATTGCCATTTGTTTGCTTGGGACTAACAAGTCTTAGATGTGGATGACAGTCATAATAAATCCCACCACATAAAGAGATTAAATCAACTGTGCAAGCATACTGGTTCAGTTTATCCCCTGAGCAGATCAAACCATTTAAGATTAAGGTCTTTAGTATGGCTAATTACAAGCCATCCATCATCAGGACAAGCTGCCTTTACTCTTGCCCAATGACATCTACAAGCCCCTACAGTTTCCTTGGCACTTGAGTTCCTTTCAGAGGCTCATCTTTGTTGTCAGTGTCACAGTCCACATTTCTTTCTGGCAGAAAATGACTGGAGGTGACAACTGGCTTTTCTGTAAAAAAAGCTAGCTTGGTCTTCTGCTACACAAACTGTTTTTTTTTTCCTGAATTCTGCAATTACCATGAATCAAAAGGAGCTCTTATTTCATGTATCACACTGAGCTTCAGAGAGAAAGGCCTCGAACTTTTTGTATTCAATTTCATTCCTGTTAAAATGCCTTTCAGTCTGGTCTTCCTACATATCCTCTACCTTCTATGGCTAAAGAAGATGTAACAAATTCTCAGAACATGTGCTGAAGACCTGACGGATAAGGTAGAAAGGGTTCATCATACAACATAGGGGGAGAAAAGAAGTAATTAGAAAGGCAAAACTAGAAGCCTTCACCAGATGAGACAAAAGGGACATTAGGAGGTCTATGTACCACTTAAAAGGATGGGGTCATTTCAGATGGGTTAAGCCCCCATCAGTGTGATAAATGCTGAGGGGTCTCTTTGTGGAAAAGGCTGTTGCAGTTGAGGTGCTGCAGCATGTGTCACCTCCAGGCCTTCAGTCACAGCTCTGCAGCCTGAGGCCTGTAAAGTGGTCATTCCTCTCCCAAGTGCCTGGAACGTGCAAACCCTCTCACATGCAGCATTCTGCCTTCTTTGACATGAGGAGAGAAAACTAACATGGCAGCTGGGACAGAAGTAGCACTGGCAAAACCCCCTCTTCTATGTGTGTGGGGAAAATGACTGGCTTCATGAGGGGTGACAGGAAAGAGCTGCTCTCAAGGAGCAATGATCTTAGATGTAGCTGTAGAAGCAGGACCTTGCCAAGGCTGGGTGCAGGTGGCAGATGATCTGGGGGCAGAAAGAATGAAAACTCACCAGTTCAATCTGTGTTCACCCTACTCAGTTCACCAGAACAGCCAGCCTTGTTAGTAAAGCAGATTTAGACACACTGGTGGGCAGCTGGGAGAATTAAGTATTTCAGCTCAATTGTTTCCTCACAAATGTTCACCTCATAAATTAATGGCTGAAAGGAAAGAAAATGCTTTGAGCAAGCCAGACACAGGCTTACTCTTACACAACTTGTGGAAAGAGTTGAGAACAACTGGAGCACTCGTTCTCCTATCTGCTCCCATAAAACGTTTTTATTTGTCTGCTTCTGCCAATGGTTCAGGTTCTGGGAACTAATTGTTTGTGGCCATTGTATGGATAAGAAAAAGAAAAAAACCAAAAACCCACACGTTTAAAAGAGGTAGCACTGCTCTGCTGTTAATGTGTTCCTGAACACAGATTTCCCTTTCCATCTTAACTGCCCTGTCATTTTTTTTTTCCCCCTTGGTGTTATCCCATCGCTCCAGTATGGTCATCTGTACAAACAGAAACTTGTGTTTAGTGCTGACACACTCTGACACAATTTTTCTCCGAGTGCTGACACGCTGCTGACACAATTTTTCTCCGAGATCCACCCACGCCTCTGGAGAGCATCACTGTTGCTCAGTGAGACTTTGTCACCTGTGATGAACCTTCATGGTCCATGCATTTGGGCTGCGCTGCCAGTGTTGCAGAGATTTGTTCCTTGTGGAATCAAACAGCAGTGACAAGGATGATTCAAATGACATTTCCCAGCCCACAAGTATTTTCTTGGACAGGTTGTGAGGGTCAGAACTGCAGAACAGTGAGATCTTTAAATATGCCTATTGAATTGCAAGGACAGAAGAGTCTTCTGACTCCTGATTGGATAGAAAATATATGTATATTTTTTGTACATCCTCAGGTTGTAGAAAATCTAGGAAAGACCTAGTCAGTTATTGACAAAGTGGGTCCCTTGAGACACACTGGGACATCAGGCAGAATGACTAATTCCAGGTCTCCAGAGGCATTAATTTCACATACACATGGGATTCTTGTATCAGGAGCAGCGATCCCATACAAGACAGCAGAATCATTACCATTAGTGGGGTTTTAACTCTGGAGCTTTCAGGAGGAACTCATTTATCAGGGCTGTCATGGCACTAATAGGCTTTAACAGCCATGATCAGCCTCAGCTGGGGTTTCCCCCACACCCTCTGCCCATGGGCCCAGGAGCCTCATTTCAGTTCAGCACAGAGTTATCAGTCCCCTGTCCCAGCTCCCGCTGATTTGCAGTTAGATCTGTGTCTGGTTGGAGTCCTCACTGATCCAGGTTCTGTTGTAGACTTGCTTCTTGAGTTTGTGTACACATTGACTGGTCATTTTTGCCTCTTTTGTCTTAGCTACTTCTATGAAGTGAAATATCCTGCTATTTTCATTCATGTTTTTGTACTTGGGCTCTTTTGTCTCTTGGAGGTTGATCATTAGTACAATGTTTTCACATTAGGAAAAAAGCTCATCGCTTCAGCTCCATAAAGAGGTAAGGTTTTGGTAGTAGTAAATTGCGAAATTCAGAACAAACATTTGAAAGTTCTGATGTTTCTATGATTTGGTATTGACCTTCCAAACAAGAAAGACTGAGTGGACATGGAATGATTTTTGAAACTGTGAAGCGTGGGGAATAGCGTCATGTGCTTTTGTAGCAGAAGGTCTATTTAGCTGGAATTTTAGCCAAGTTGAAAACAGCTGGACATACATTGCAAAGAAAAGGATGCTTTGTCATAAGCAGAACAGCCAGTGGAAAAACGTCTTGGATACCTTGGCTCAAAGAACATTTCAGACCGATGAAGAAACTAAGTCACAGACATGCATTTAGGAATTGTTTTCTTTATGTTTGCCTGTAGTTTCTTATGCTAGCAAATTACAGTTCTCTGTCAGCTTAAGTAGTGTCTGCATACCTTTCATATGTTCATGAATAACTGTATTATAAATCCCAAGTGCCAAAGTGCAGACATGTTGATGTGAGGTGGTCTCATAATTTCAAAGTTGAATCTGCATCCTGTAAATCTAAGCAGCACCTTGGTATAAGTTTTTTTTAGATTCAGAGACCTGAAATGGCTCTAAATACTTTGGTACAAATGCAGAAACAGCTTCTTTCTTGGAGAGGGCAGGAGTAACATTCAGAAGATGGTTCTTGATATGTTTATGGAAAGGGTTGTATGAATCTTTTTCAGTGAACTCAGTGAACCAGATGTCCCTTCTGGTGCTGCATTTAGTTCTCTCGACTTGAGATGTGGGGGTGCACAGGAATTGCAACCCGACATTCAAAATCCAAGCAGTATTACTGGTTTGTTAAGGTGATTAGTGTGGATTTTTGTCTCAAACAGCTCTCATCAAGCGTCTCTCTGAGCTCTATAAGCTTTAATGCTTATTATCTAATCACATCTTAGTTCTGACAGAACTTTGTGTCTGTACCGAAGAAATGAGGAAACTGTGCTAAAGAGGAAGTGACCTACTTAGAGTCATAGAGCAGAGAACCCAGCATAAGTCAGGAGTCTGGTCTCCCCAGTTCACTCATAGGCATATACTTCCTCCAGCACAAAGACAGCTTTTAGACTCTGCACCCCAGACCCTGTTCTGATCCTTACTTTGCTTTCTCCCCAGGGGCTGTATTAAGGATATACTCTGAAAGCTGAACTTTCTCTAGTTACTGTTTTGTGGTGAGGAACAAAAGAGCATCAGTTGGCTGACTCCTGATGCTCATTGGTATGCTAGGAGGGAAAGCTGGAGTGCTGCAAGGAGCACTTTCCATAGTCTGTAGAGACTGGGATGAGGAAAGGGTGGAAAAAAATGCCTAGAGGGTACTAGAATCCAGTGAAAAAAGCCCTTCCAAGGGCTAGTGAACTCTGTTGTGACCCTTCTTTTACTGGATGATCCCTCTTTATTACCCTGTAGCTCCTTATCACCATATACAAGGGCTGGGTGAGTTTCAGAGACTCAGATTCTTACTCCATTTTCCACATGCCTCCAAGGCAGAGCTAAGGTTTTCATTTGTAGTATAACGATGAAAAATCTATTGAAGAAGAGTGATGTAGTTTATTTAAAGCTGTTTGAACAGTCAGAGACTGAGCTCTTGAGTATTGTCTTTCCTTGGAAACTGGCCACAGGGGAACAGGAGCTGCATATTTCCAGCTCTGTTCAAAGTTCACATATCAAATACTTGCAACAGTGTCCTCTCTGAGTTTTTCATTCAGTATTATTAATTTGTATTATTTAGCAACTATTTTGGAAGTAGTAAAAATTCTCCAAATTTCGTATCTGCTTGTACACTGTTAATGGGGACATAGCAACAAAACTAACCAAATACATTGCTCTGAATTACATGGACTATAGTCTTCTCTGCACTTAGTAATTTCAGCACAAATTGGCTGCTGTGTAGTGGTGGCTGTACTTGAATGGTATTTGATCATTTGCTGTTAAACAGTGTTCTTCTAGCTTTGCCTCTGCAGAAAAAGCTCCTGGACTTGTTACCTGGAGTAAAAGAGAAAGCAAAAGCAAGTGATTCAAAGGAACACAAGAATTCTAGGAAGAAAACTCTTTCATATCTTAAACTAGTGCTTTCTGTGAGCAGAACTCAGCTAGCAATAAAACCATGATCTAAAGTCTCAAAGATCTTACCCTCTTAAAATGGGAAAACATAATGTCCTTGTGCATAAGTGGATGAGTTCACCTACTGTGTAAGTTCTTCAAAGAGGGACCATGACAAGGAGGTCTGCTGCTGCAACCTACAACATTTTTCTCCCTTGCACCTCACTCAGCTTATGAAAAATCTCTGTGAGGTTGCTGCATTACTGTGACCTCTGTCCTTGAGGCTGATAACTTGGCAGTTTGATGTGAAATTACTGTTCTGTCCTTTCTCTTCTTTCTTTTACCGTGAAGGGTATCTGATCTGTGCCATAATATATCTCTCTCTTTCTTCCTTGCTCCCATTATTTTATGTTGTTTTTAAAAAATCAACTTAATATTTTGTTTTGTTTTGGTTTTTTCCCTTTGGTGTGGTAGGTGAAATGAGCAACCCAGTACCCAAGAAGTTAGTACTAGCTAATCTCTCTCTGCCATCCTTAACATTTCTGTAAATTTTTAGGCTGGGGAGAGCCCTAACTCTTTTCTTTGGACCTGTTGTACACCATTATCTTTTACATTTCACCTAGTTAACCTCATATTGAGTCCTATAGCTTTGGTTTTTACTATATCCATGTTAAGAAACAAGACCAGTCTTAATTAAAATATATCAGTAGGATCCATGAACTCCTTAGGTAGTTTATTCTGGTAGTTAATCATCCTTATTATAAAATATGTATTATAATTTTGGCATGCTTAGCTGTAACTTCCAGGCATTGGGTCCTATTATGTGGTTTTCCACATTATGCTAAAGAGCTTGTAGTACTTCATATTTTCTGCCCAGGAAACTGAGTCTTCTTCTCTGTGACTGAGTTCTGTAAGCATTGTACTGGAAGAGATTGTCTCTAGCTTTCAGTTTTGTCATTGTTTTCTATACTAGCTACAACGTCACCTGAACTATCAGCACTACTTTAGAATTGGACTTGACAGCACCAAAGCCAAAATGGCCTACATCCCCTGCATCCCACTTTAAAGATCCAGGACTGCCCTGTGCCTAAGTCTTGTTCTGAGATGTTTAATGACTGTGCTCTACATCTTTGTTGTTGTTGTTTCAGAGCATAAGGCCCAGGCTTGCTTTCTTTAATAAAGAGAAAGTGAAGCATTTACTGTACGTCCATTAAATTATCATGATTCATTTTGTGTACCAAATAAGACAAGGAACTCATGAGGGAAAAATAGAATGTTGGGTAAAGACTATACATATGTGAGACCTTAAGGAAATGGACGATAGGGAACTGATGTAGCAATACGGTGAAACCAGCCTTATTGGAACATAAATGAACTTTGTAGATGTCTTTACAAATCTATTTCATGGAGTAACATAGTAGCTGGTGGTTGCATGAATAACTCTGTGGACTGAGACAGCGGAGAAGACTCCCCTCTTCCCATGTGTTTCTCTATCTGCTTCAAGAAGAGTAAATTATTATTTCTGTAAAGTGTATGCTTATACTAGAGAATGATGTATCTTATGTATTATACTCAAGAGTTTATAGAAAATTTAGCATGTTGCTAAGTTGTACCACAATAATATTTATTGCTGTTTTATACTGATAGCCTCAATGGCAAGTATGGGTTTTAGCACAGATTAACAGTAAATATATAAATGCTCCAACATCTGGGTGGATGACATAATCATTGTATTGATTTCTGCTAAACCCTCCATTTTGGGGGCCATTCCACTATTGCCTTGTGCTAAGTGGTTTTAAAGATTACAAATATGTTGATGCTTGCTATGATTTCAGTTTCATTTTGCTTCTACTAAAGGGTGGCTGCTGCAGAAATCCATTCTAACTACACTTTTTTAGATTGTTAGGGGTTTTTTTGACAATAAGCAGAAGCTAATGAACACTTTTTCTAAAGCATAAAGAATGACCTGGTCCAAAACATCTGCTGGAAATATTTGTAGATTTCATGGAAGCAGGAGGAATCATCCTTCACAGGAAGAGTTTGGCATAATTATTCTTAGGACACAAAAATTTACAGCTCAGTAATTCTTTCATAGATCTTGCATACTGAGATTATGTCACTACTGTGAGGTTACACTGGCAATGAACATTCCCAGGCACTGGAATACCATCACCTACATGACAGCTATTCCAGTCTTCCTTGACACAACTTCAGCACTGTGAAATAGCCCTTGCACAAATTTTTGGATGTTTTAAGAGTTTGCTATCCTGGCAGCAGGCTGCAGCATGCCAGTTAACCTCAGCATCCAGGAACATTCCTAGGCACATTTAATTGTACTGGTCTAAGTGCAGCTTCAGAGATTCAGGAACTAGTAATGCTCTGAGCCTTCTGAATGAATAGGAGAATGCACCTTCTGTCATGTGGTAACAAAGCACTTTTCCCTTCCCAAAGCTCTCTGTTCCCAAGTTTTTACTTTGGATTGCATAATGATTGAATTTATTTTTTAATTATTTCACAAAGCCGATGAGAAACTTATAATGTAAAATATTTTCTAACAAACAATGTAAAACTCTAATGCAATATTAACCTGTGAAAGAAGAATATCAATTAAATACTTTTAAAGCCAAAAATCATTTTTGCTTTTATTCACACCATTATTTTTTATTATTCCAGACATCTGTATTTAATAAACAATATAAAAAGATTTTTAAAATATCGTATTCACTTAGAAATCTGAGATAGTACCTTTGTAAGTATTGGCACTTCTGGCAAGATTTAAGTTTGTTTTCTGTCTGGGATTTTCAAGGAGTCAGTCTTTCACATATTATTACTGATATATTAGTTTTTCTGAAATGTCACACTTGTTCAGAACTGAACAAGGGTACCAGCATGTTTCAGGATAGAATCTAGAAATTTTGTATAACACCTTCTCCTTCAATCGATATTACTATTGCATTTGGTTGTTACTATCTTTGGACAATCATTTTATTCAGAAGGAAGATGCTTATATTCTTTTATCCTCTGGAAGACCAATTGTCTTGACATAAACTTCTTGATTTACGGAAGGTATTCACTGAAAACTGCTTGGCAGAAAGAATGTGTTCCAAAAAGTCTGTGCAAAAAGGAGAGCTCCAGAGAGTCTGTTCAGAATTATTACTTGTTATTGGAAGGCCTTCAGGAAAAAAATACCCTCATTTCCTCCCAGTTCTCAGTCAACTTGTTCCTCATTGATTTGCATCAAACCAGTAAGGAGATCAAGTCTGTGGCAGCCAAAGAGGGCTTTGGCAAGCTTTCCAACGGTGGCACCTTTGGAGCCCTCCCTCATTACCCACTTCTGCAGCATTTGGTAAACTTTTTCTTTTAGTCCATCTCGTTCACAGTCGTGATCAATTTCTTCAATCTCGGGATCAGAGAAGCCCAGTTTACGAGCACAGTGCTTCCAGTGTTTAGCCAAATTTTCTCTCACTAGATCCAGATGTTTCTCAGTCAGGACAGTAGTATTGTCTGCAAAAAGAAAGACAGTATAAGCAAATGGCATTGATTAACATGTCTTCTACATTTTGCGCTATAGCACCTGTCTTCTCCCAACTATTTATTGGTAATATCACGAGACAGAATTTTAGTGACACAAACAGAAGTGGGTTTCATGGAGGCAGTATTACCCAGTGATGCCAGGAAAGAAATGCCCACTCACAACACGTGTATTCACAGGTCAGTTGCTGGACTTGGTTTTTGATCTGAGGCTATCATAATTTGTCACTTAAACCTGCAAAATTGAAAATCTCCTTCTTAGAGTTCTGATGTCTGTATGATATGTTCTATATTCTGAAACACTACTTAAGAATACACAGGGATAGTTTAATTTGGTATTGACCAATGAAAATAAATTAAATTTCAAAATCTTCCTACCCAGATGAAGTGATCATGTCTACAACCCTGTCAGTGTTCAAGAAGCATGTAGACAATGCTTTTAGATACACAGTTTAA
This sequence comes from Nesoenas mayeri, assembly GCF_963082525.1. NCBI lineage: Eukaryota > Metazoa > Chordata > Aves > Columbiformes > Columbidae > Nesoenas > Nesoenas mayeri. The sequence continues at coordinate 89,753,043 of NC_137543.1, read as the reverse complement.
CTTTTAGGCTTTCTTGTGTGGTGTCAGGTGCTGGACTTGATGACTTTCGTGGGTCCCTTTCAACTTGGGATAGTCTATGATTTAAACTATAACTCAGGTGAGGACCACCAATCCTAGCCATGCTTCTACCTCTTTGAGTGTTGTTATTCCTCTTGTTCTTGATGCATATACATCCATACTTGTACTGATCTCATAAGAGGTCATGAAACTACAGGACAAATGAGGTACATGGTATTACAGAACAGTATTAGCACAAACCCCTACTTATTTTATACACAGTTAAGTATGTATTAGAGAGGGATTCAAACAGCTGTTTCTCAGGTATGAGAGGGAGAAAGCTGTGCTACTTTCAAGCCAAATGATTCTCAGATAAATATATGGGGAGAATACATCAAAACTAAGGAGATATTTCCCTTACCAAATATACCCATTGCTTCATAATGCATATAAACTGCTTCTGTAGCAACAGGAGAAGTGCTGATGTGTTGATTTTGCTCTTCAATCTTCATGTGATTGTAGGATCCAATTTGAATTCCAGAACTGTTAGTTATGTTGTACTTGACTGAATCTTCTGTATAAGGGAATTTAATACAATTTTATAAAGAAACTTCACACTTTTCTTCCTTGTCACATGTGGCTCATAATCTAAAGATTCTAAGGGAAACCTGGGATTTCAAGTTTTCTTTGTGCCTATAAACCACTTACAACCTGGACAAACCTTACAAGGGTTAATTAAAGAGTGGAGGGTGCTCCAAACAACACAGCTTGAAAGGAGCATATATTAACAGTGCCTGAGGAACAAGACAGCATTTCAGGGGTTTAAAACAGCTAAACTGTAGAGACCTGTGGCCCAAGGAAGGCTGATCAGTGTGAAGCCTGCAGCTACAGATTTGTATTAAAAATCCAGAGTGAGAAAGGACAGGTGTTCCAAAGGCATATGTGGTTCAGGACTTGGGTAGCGTCACAGCAACTTGACGTTTAAACCAAGGAGGTGACTGGTTTAGGTGTACATGAGATCTTGCAATGCCTTTATGTTTTTAAAAGCTCTTTTACATAAAATAAGATGTTGTCTTTGATCAATCAGATACATGTTTAACATTGTTTACAGGTCATTCTAGAGACAGGAATTATTTTACATACCAGTACTGATAACTTCAGCTACGGTTAGAGGTATTACAGAATAACATAAATTATTTCAAGATCCTGAAGTTTTTTGCTGTACTGTTCAGGGTGCAATGCATAGCCTGTTGGCTACCAGGACAGATGAAGGCTACAGCACTTACCTGTGCTTAGTCTGGATGCAGAAGGATAATATGCAAAAGTTCCCTTTGTGAAAGAAGTGGAATCCTTGTTACCTAAACAAAGAGGGAAAACAAAAGGTGCTAAAAGCATTATGTAAATAAAAAAGCAAATGTACTTAAAAATGACTGCTGTATTTGTAACAGTATGAGTACCTAGTTTGTGCTCTTAAATACAAAGAGATGACAAGCTTTTTAATTAACACGACTTTATCTCCTTGAATAACTCTACTTAAAGCAATGATCTTGTTGTGGTTTTGCTCAGTGACTAACAGCTTTGATCATCCTTGGATCCCAGGGAAGGCTATAAGCTTCCACGTGGGTATATGAATTCCTCTCTAGTAAGCAGCCATGCGGGACCACAGCACACCACAGTTATGGACTGAGCTGCCTCATGTCAGGCATTGAAACTGGAAAATTCCAAACTCCCAAGTGTGCTCCTACTGCTGAGACTAATTGCAGTTTTTATTAACAGGATGCTTGTGACTGGCTCCAGCAAAGGTACAGGATACCACTGCATCTTCTGCAGTACCAGAGATGTAACTTCTTGCCCGGGGCAGGAATCAATCTGGATGCTCACAGCAGAGCTCTGTAGCTCATGATAGGGCAGGAACAGTGACTAGCTTATGGGCACCCAACAAGACAATGGAAGCTCTTCTGCATCCCAGCCTGATATCTGCTACACTAATAACTGTTTCCTTTTTTTCTTTTGAACAGAAGACTTTATTAGCTATGTTGACACTTCCAATCCCTGCCTTCTTACATGACAGCTCTCAGATTTATTTCAGTAAATGAATTCACATAAATCAGTAATTACAGCCTCTGCATAAATAATTTAACAGAGTAACACCTTTTGTAGCACTCTGTCTGTGAATGGCTAGGCATCGCTGATTTTTTTTTTCTTTTTTTTTTTTTTTTGTGGTACTATCTGGAAAAGAATGCCACACTAAAAATACCAAGCATTCAGAAGCAGGCTAATGTATCTCATGATACCTCTAGTTCCCAGAAGTTACAATTTATAGGCCTCTAGTTACCATTTATTTATACTTTTTGCCAATGCTCAGTGTTGTTTTCCTCCTTTGTCTCATACGTTTCTACTCCACAGCTCACTAGCAAATACTGACAGAAGCTCCCCATCAGCACCAGGTACAGCCCTCTAAAGAAACCAGTTAAGAGCCTCAGTTCCCTGCACTCAGGAGGCTCTTCTCATGCTGCAAATCAAGCTAAAAATACCCATTTTTTTTTTTTTTTCTGAAATGCTACAAATGTTGTTTCTGCACAAGCAGAACCTATGGTATGAATGTTACAATTTTGAGAGATAAAAGTTTTCCATTGCTTTCCTAGAATTACTGCTAGCAGCTCTTGGTTTTGGTAGCTGCTGTAGCATTATCTGCTGTCTGCTTTTAGATGATTGGTAGCTGAAGAGTTAAGTATTGGATCTGAAGCTCCTCTATTATGCTGATACTTTATAAATGGTTCACTTGAAGTTGACAGCCAGAAATCAGTGAAAGCAGCATAATGAAGTGAAAGCTAGAGTATTTTAGTGACATGAATTAACTTCAAGTAAACAAAGAGAACTTCATGAAATAAATTCACCCTTGCTGTATCACAGATTAACTGTTAGCAATAAGCAGGTCATTGTTACATAAACTACAAAACACTCTTGTCCACTTCAGTTTCAGAGAACAAGTGTAGTTTTAGAAACATAGGTGTTGAAGGAGGAGGAATCTCACCCGTATCTGTGTCTGCATTCTTTGGATACCAGTTTATGTTGGTCTGTGATGGCAGGTTTGGGCCAGATTCAGGCACAGGAGGTTTACTTAGGCTAAAGGTACTGGCTAGATGCAATCCATAGAGACCCTCTGTGTTTCCTATTGGAAAACTGTTACGGTTTGGCTCATAAAAAATATCTACAGTTCCTTGTTTTGGTGTTATTGCAGCTGGTTGTGGCCAATAATACGGATTAGTGTTTGATCCCATTTTGTCTGCTCTTGGATACAGTTCACTCCGTTGAGGAGTAGTAAATGATTTTGCAAAGGGATCGTAGGAAACTCTTCGTCTCCTTTCTTCCTCTCTCATTTCAGGGGTGTATGCTACAGGTGGAACTGCTTTATCCATCCGGCTCCCGAATGCATGGTAGTTGTATTCACACTGAAGTTTTCTTTCTAGGTTATCAGCATGTGTAAATGAGGTCTCACAACTCTCAGCCGGCTGGTTCTCAGGGGAGGCAGCGAACAGGGCTTGGTTAACCTGACTGGTCATGGGACCTTGAGAGCTGTGTAGAGAATTAGGCTGATCTGAAAGGGAGAAAAATGAAATATTTGAAATACATCCAAATGCAAGTATATAACTTTTTGCAATGAAACTGTAGAATCTATTATTTAATTTACCTTTAATATTATGATAATATATAAAAGGTGAAAATATATGTTACTTCCAGCATAAACTGTGTTTTATTTTACAGAATACTTTTACTGAGAAGTATTATTAGTTTCAAAATCTCACTTAGTCATGTGGTGCCAGAATTGCACACTCTGGTTATATTGGCATCAAGGCATCACTGAAAAAAACAGTTTGTGGAGGCATATGTAGGGTCTGATTTACTAGTGTGTCTCAACCAGCATTAACTGGAGTTTAATCAGTGCAAAATTGGAGTGTAACAGGATGGAAAATAACATCACTGTAATAGGTGTTATTTCATACAGCGCAAATAATTTGTCATTAAAGTCATGTTTGCAAATTATTATGTAAAATACCCCATCTGGGTATTTCATGATGCATCCTAGTTTATTTTTCATAGTCCTCAAGTATACATTTTTACAAGTAACACCTACCAGATAAAATAGTCTGTGCCATCTACATCTTTCAAACTAATTCTTACTATCAAAGGAAGCTCTGCTTCAGTCCTGAGTTATGATCTGGATCATGCTGCAGCATTCCAAGGCTAAACAAGAATGTAAAAATCTGCTTGTTACTACTTATTCTTGTGTTTTTAAGGGCAGGTCTACAGTTGCTTTCTTAAAAAGTTCTGAAAGCTTCATAGTAGTCTAAAAAATCTGGTACATTGCCTAAAGCAAGGGACCCTTAAAGACCACTGTAAAATTGGAGTATATGTTTGGGGTGTATGTTTGTGCTTCTGTTTTGTTCAGATAATGCCAGTGAACTGTTTTGTGGTTTTGTTTGTTTTCCAAATGACAAGAATTCAGTCCATATGAGGCAGGACCAAAACTAGTTCCTTTTGACGGCTGTATGTTAGTACACATTCCGTCTGACTTACTCTGCTGCTTTTGTTATTGCTGTTGGAGAGGGAGTGGGAAGAATAAGCTAATACAGAAACAACCTCATCAAAAGTGACAGCTATTAGCAATTCAGTATTAGTATAAACTATATGGCATCCATTCTTCAGGGCACACTTGAGATGTATGAACAGATCCTGTGGGATATCTTTCACTGCTGCTGTGTGAGTAATGCCCATTGACTGGAGAAAAAAAACTGACTTTGACTGACAGGCTGTCAAGATAGTATCTTTCTGCAGTGTAGATTCACAATAAAGCATTTCATACCTAATCCAAAAGAGCATCTTAATCTGCTGCAGTCATATATGATTATTTCTGCTAAGGAAATGCAACTATACTAATTTAAAAATATAACAGTGGGGCTGCTCTACTGAGTCCATCAGTTCTACTGAAGAACAGTTATGGCAAGCCTAGCTTTGGGGAAGATTTATTAGTTGCATGTTACAGGTTAACATCATTAATTTAATAATGTCTTTCAGATGCAGTGAGAAAACTTAGCAGGACTGTTTTTCTACTGAATTTGATATTGTTCCTTGTAAATCAGCGTTGCAAATATGATCCTATATCCTTTGCCATTAAGAAATTTTGGTAAAAGAATTCCAGATACACTACTACAAAACTGTAACTATCATCATGTATTAGTGAGGCAGCTCTCTAAAACACGTGAAACATGCAACTCATGCAAGATTTTTAGAAAATATGAGAGAAAATTCATCTATTAGTACTCCTCAGATAGATTCCATAGAGCAAGATCATAAACAAAGGAATATGTTATACTTATGCACCCTGGTCATATTCAGAGCATTCACAAGAAAGGCTAGAGTGGGAAAAAGGAAAGTCTTCCTGAAATTAAAGCCTACAGTCAAAGCACTTGGCATGACTGAAAGAACGGGAAGAAAGATCAAATATGAAGAGTAATTATCACAGTGACCATTGAAAAGTCTAGTGTTAAATAAAATTTATTGGAATAGGAAAGCAGAAGCATGTAAAATTAAATGGGTTCAAACTGTAGATTGTGGAAAATTTGAAACAGTAAGTATGACTTCAGGGAGCAAATTTAATCTCTTCCGTGATTACAATTCTCTATGAAGCACCGAACAATTGAGTTTCTCCATAACCCCTTAGTGGTGAGATTACTTACTTTGTACATGTACACAACTTTATCTTTGGCAGAATACACAGAATAATGATGTGCTAGTAACTGACTCACCTACTTGACCGCTACTGGTATCTTCTGCTACAGCATCTATTTGAAGGGACTGCATGCTGTTCAGCAGATGATCTGATTCTTGCTGCACATAAGGAAGAACAAATGATCAAGTTATTGTAGGCAAAAGCTTAACCAAAGAGAGTACCTGTAGGGTAGAACACAGCACAGCTTCTCAGTGAACTGACCTGAACAGATTTCATGAATCTGTGGGAAGAGATCCCATACTCTCACAGAAAGCACAGCCTGACAAAAAATACCAAGTGCGTTGCTACAGGTGGACAAAATCCTTCCTTCAGTGAAGGGAGGAAGGACTGCAATGCAACTGCAATACATATAATACTCTGAATTGGGCAAATGATACCCTTGTATATCAATACTCATACCAGCATGAGTTTAATCCATACAGAATGGTTTTGATTGTCTTTCTTGTACTTAATGACTAGACTTTCTGCAAGCAATCTGTGTGAGAGGATGCTGCTGAGCTAAAGGTAGCAAATGTGCATTCTGTTTTGTGAATTTATATTTAGTAAGTATTTTCATCAACAGGAAAGAGGCAAGGAAGAAGATTCACATTCTCAGGTATGGTCACATTGACTTTTATGAAGAGTATTAGGAACAAGGAGTTCAGAGCAAATGTTCACAAAGATATAGTACAATTTCCCTTCTCACCCTTATCCTCATTTCACTGTGAGTGAAGGCAAAATCCATTCCTGTTCTATTCTTTTGATGTTCCCATTATTCAGAATTCACTGGAAGTGGCCCCTAATGCCAGGAGTTATCACTGATAGCTGTCAGTACTACTGAGTGAATTAATAAAATCTGTGATTGAAAGCTTCCATAGTCAGCCCAATTGTTCAAGAACTTCTCATTCTCTTATTTCCAGTCAGGAAATCATTCTTTTTTTCATAATTTACAAAAAAATACCTGGAAAAATTATTTCTCAGTTTCCCCCAGTGCTTCTTACTTGTAAAGTAATTTCTAAAAGTAGGGTTTGTTTTGTTGTGTGTGTGTTGTTGTTTTTTTTAATTAAATGCCAGAAGCACTTTCACAGATTAAAAACAACTACCATCTCTTCCTCCCCCAAAAATCTAGTCCCTTGTGGAAACAAAAGATGACATTCTAAAGCACATTATAACCTTAGTGCCCTAGATTTTACTTGAGTAACTGAATTGCTTGAACATGGGGGTTGGACCAGATGATGTGCAGATGTCTCTTCTAACCTCAACCAGTCTGTGATTCTATGGTCCTTATAGTCAGGATGCTGTGGACTCTGCTTCTGTGATTGCTGATGGGCGGATGAGGAGAAGGCTGTGCCCAAATCCTCTAGCTCATGGTGCTATGGAAGCTGTATTAGTAGTTCACTGCACTGACTTGCCTTGGATGCTGTATTCACGTTCTGTGCCCTGATCAGAACAAATGCTTTAATTCCTGAGAAAGTAATAGACACATGGCCCATTTTCTAAATGGTCCTTTGGTCCCTATGATTTGAGAAGTATATTTGCAGAGAGCTAATGCAGCTAGTATAATTGGCCATGATTCTGATTTGGGACTGCTATCATAAATTAGATGTATATACTTCATGTCATGAGTTAAGTTCGGTTAAATCAGTCCAGGAAATCTGCTTCACCTGTTTCATTTTGCAAAACTCTATTGCTTTTTTGAACAGTCACTGGTGCTTCATAAACATCACATGTTCTCTAAACTAGAAACTTTCATTTCAACAACTGTAGACTGAGTGACAGAAGGAAGCACTTTAAAGAGTAAATGAACGGCTTCACAAAGCAAGTTGTTTTTATTTTCTTAGTTAAAATAACTGGGTATGTGCTCTTCTAACACCCACTTCACTGCAAAGATTAACCCCCTAATGCCAGGAGTTCTCACTGATAGCTGTCAGTACTACTGAGCGAATTAATAATATCTGTGATTGAAAGCTTCCATAATCAGCCCAATTGTTCAAGAACTTCTCATTCTCTTATTTCCAGTCAGGAAATCCTTCTTTTTCTCATAATTTACAAACCAAGCCAGAAAAGTAAGAGAAACCAACTTGGACACTTGGAAAACACATGCAATTTCAAATTTTCCCTGTTGTTATTACTGTGGTAAAGCTTATTGCTCTCAAGCAGTGTGGGACTCATTAGACGCTGCCTGAATGCAGGACTAAAATTACCAATAGTTTACAGAGTTTTTTATGCTTCTTCTAAATCAGATTCTGCCACTTTTGAATCTCTAGGAATAGCATTTTATTTCATGAGTGAGACTTAATGGAAATATGAGGAGCTTTTGCAAAGTATTAGCATAGAACCAGAGTGTCCCTCAGGTGGGAACAGACCTTGGAGGACCTCAGGCTGACCTCTTTCTCAAAACAGAGTCACTTATGGGATCAGAGTTGGTAGCTCTGAGATTTGTGCGGTTGTGTGTTGAAAGTCTCTAATGATGGTGACTCAACAAGCTCCTTGGATAACTTGCCCCACTGCTTGGCTGTCCTCATGGGGAAAAGATTTTTTTTTTCCTCTTACACCCAGTTTGAATCTCTCTTATTTCAGTTTATGCCCACTGTCTCTTGTCCTCCTACTATGCACTGCTGTGAAGAGCTTGGCTCTGTCTTCTCAATAAACTCCACACAGGTAGGGGCAGGCTGCTATTTATGTCCCTCAAAACCATTATATGTCTGGGCTCAAACAGCCCCGGTTCCTCAGCCCCATCTCATATGGCAGGACTAAAAAGTGCTGAGCAGGTCTGCTGCTGCCTGTGACACTGTTGACACAGTCTGGGATGCTGGTGGCCTTCCTGATGCCCAGGTTGCTGCTCACCACCACCCCCAGGTCCTTCTCAGCGGCACTGCTCGCCAGCCAGGCAGCCCCATGCTGGCACTGAAGTCAGGGGTTATTCCAGGTGTAGCACATTGTATTTGTGCTTTCTGAATTTCACAAGGCTTCTGTCATCCCATTCCTCCTACCTGCAGCTGGAAGCCTTGTCCTTGTGACTGTATTGACTGGTCCTCCTAGTTCGGTGTCACCTGCACACCATATGAGACCATGCTCCATCACTTCCCTGAGGTCACTGATAAAAGGACTAAACCAGGGAAGGTCCCAGTATAGCAGAAGCAAGCACTACTGCAGTTGTCACTGGCCTCTAGGTGAAGTAGAACCCATTATCTGCTGCCCTCTGAGACTCACCTTCTAGCCTGTCCATCCACACAGTAACATACAAACTTGGACACAAGAATATTTTGGGAGACAGCGTTGAAAATCTTCCTAAAATTTGGGTAAATGACATGCACTGCTCTCCCCTCATTCACAAATCCAGTAATTTTATCACAGAAGGAAACTGGGTTAGTCAAGCATGACCAGCCTCCAAATGGCAGAATCTGGACATAAGTGAAGTTGAGGAGAACTGACAATATAAATTGTTTAGAAAGTTACTTACTTTTAACTCCTTTAGATCACCTTCAATGTTTTTTTCTAAATTTTGATAGTAAAATGGCTTGTATCTTTGACAAATTTCTGCAAAAAGAAAATAATTAAGTGAATGTGGTTTTCAATGGAAAATAAGTGTGATTTATACTGCTAAAATTTTTGATGGATAAGGATTGAATAAATACTTGTATGAACTCAGAAACAGGAAAATTATATCTGTTCACATGGCTCATTCAGCCTTAATATAGTAACAAGAACAGGATGATTTCTATTTTTTGTTGTTGTTGTTGTTACATTGCATTTTAGGATCAAAGCTCTCTGTTTATGATCTGTGGCTGACAGCTCCTTTCCTTGACTTGACTGGCCAAAGGATTGGTTGCCACATTTTAAGAAATGAAATGCATTCAATTGCATTCAGCTATCTGATAAACAAATATCCCGTCTCTATTAACGACAGAATTGCTGAAATAATCTACAAATGTGAGAAATATCAGTAGTTTGCATATGAGAAAACTAGAAGCTAAAACCCAGTGCAAGCATAAACTCAATCCATTAACAGTAGATTATGCAGGTTAAATACAGAAACAGTAGATGAGTTTCTTCTGGTATGCACATTTCCTCTGAGTACATGCTTGTTGTATATGAAGCTCTTGGTGCCCCTGTCTAAATCCTCAATTTCCTGTTAAATGTAGGAGTTTTTTTGGTGGGTTGGTGTTTGTTTTTTTCTTGTTTTGTGGTGGGGTTTGTTTTGTTTGGTTGTTTTTTTGGCTTGGGGTTGTTTGTTTGGGTTTTTTTGGCACTACATATTGAGACAGAAAGAAGACACAAGAGGAGATAAAGACTTCTGAATTATTTGCTGAATGCTCAAAGTCTCCTTCCCAGACCATTCAGTCAAGACTTTTACTGACTGCAAGCGCTTTGAGAACTGACCATACAAAAGGATGATTAGTTAGTCGAAGACTGTTGCATTGCTCACGGAAGGCTAAACTAGGACAGCTTTTCAAGCTAGCTTCAATAGGGTATTTTCTCAGTCATAGCCATGATATACTATGTCCCTTGATATTAGCTTTTCTGTCCATTTCAGCAGGAAGATTATGCTATGCTGAAGGCAAATTATCAGCAGGTATAAAGTGTCTTAGCTCCATCCACTCACTAGTATTTGTCAAATCTCTAAATGTTGGACCAGATCCTATTTTTAGTCAGGGTACAGGGAACAGGCTTTACTGGGCATGTGAATTCACACTTTTATTTTCAAAGCAAAAATTTATATTTTAAAAGGAAAACACTGATTTGTTTTGCTGCATTACAAACTATTGACAGATACAGAACAAAAAGAATCCCAAAGCAATGCCTTACCTGCAAAGACTGGCCGTTTCTCTGGCTCTTGCTCCCAGCATTGTTTCATTAAGTCAATAATTTCCACTGGACATTTATCAGTGATCTCCTCTATGTCTGGTCTGTTGCCATTCATGATGCCAAAGCAAATCTGAGCTTCATTTATACCATCTGAAAAATAAAATTTCCTATCAGATCCTGATCATGGGTTTTGCTACATTTCTGTAGGCAGAACTAGTGAAGCAGCTCCTTGTGCATTTGTGGATATGTAAAAGAAGATTTCAAAGAAAGATGCCTGATTTACAGCTAAAAATCCCTCACATTGGTGAATCTGGATCCACTGTCCCAACTTCCAAAGATTAGAGATTTATTTTAAGGTTGATGGATTTACTTCTATATGCAAGACATGCCCAGTCTGAGTAAGGGTAACAGATTTATCTCTCTAGAACCTGAATCTCAGTTGTGCTCTGCACTGGTTATGAGCACAAAGATGGCCACACAGGCAACATTTAGCCATTTAGTTAGCAAAAGATCCATTAAAAATTATAAAAAATGTTACTCTGGAATTGTACAGTCTGCTCCTATTGCTTTAAATGAGCACATTACTGCATGTTGAGAAAATCACACCACAGGGCTGAGAAGCAGTAACTGGCTGTGGGGCCATTTCTGTTGAAAGAAAAACCACACGTAACTAGACCACTTCAGGAAATAGCGTAGATCAAAGTTTTCATCCTGGCCTGCACAAAGTTTGTCTAATTCTGTCAGTGAGTGCAGATTTATGACCCCACCATGTGGATGTGAATAGATTTGTTTCATGCCTGCATTTCAATTCAGAATTCTTGCATCATTCCTGACTTGTAAGCATGGACAACTAATGCCTCTTAATGGCCCTGAGGTGCTAAACTGGTGCTATTTCTGGGCACAGGCAATTTAATCTACTGATCTTAATTTGATAGTTTTAAATGCTTAACATTTGTAATATAATTTTATGATAGCATCCTTTTGGAAGTAACTTACGTTCGTATGGCTCTTTGTTAGCAAAAATTGCCCAGATCACTATGCCGAAGCTGTAAACATCTGATTTCTCCGTAGGTTTTACATTAACACAGCGTAAATGCTCTGGGGCCATATAGAAAAGAGTCCCAGCATTGTTCTGGCAAGTGCTCTTGATTTGCTTCTGTCGGACAGCCTCTTCTTTGGTCAGCCGACTCCAGTTCTTAAATGAGGCAACACCAAGATCTGCAATCTGAAAAATGAGACAAATCAGAGCTAGTGCTGTGATGAAGAGGAGATAAACAAGTATTTCATGCAGTGCTCAATTTTATAATGAATAGCTGGTCTAAAATAGCTCTTCTAAAAATGAAACATTGCAAACAATGCAGCTATGAGAAAGGAAAACAAACTATTTACTGTTTCATGGGGTTTTTTTGCCTAAATAAAGTATCACTGCCAACTGGAAACCATTAGGCTGAACCTTCATTATTAACTTAATCCTACTTGCAACAATTGCACAATGTAAAGAAAAAAGAAGTTTGGTTTTGCTCAGATTGACAATCACTTTCAAGATCCGCTTGCAGTGCTTGTTGCAGAAGATTCACATGAGAATAAGCTAGGATTCAAATCCAGAAGTAATCTATGAGATGGGCAGATATCCCTCCTCCCTTACTGCCCATTCCACTTAAAAGTCCATTTAACTCAACTTCCTTAGATCTTCCTGCAGAAAGAGGGAGGAAGAGGATCTAAAAGGATGTGATGTGTATGGCAAAGAAATGCAGAAAACGATGGAGTAAGTTAGAGCAGGGATACCTGGGTACTGTAAGCTTCACAAGGTGACATTACCGAAACCTTAGGGTTCAGTTTTACAACTAGACTAATGGCTGATGGCAAAGAAAGTAATCCTTCCCTCCTGTCTCCACAGCCTCCTGTTATGTGCTCCCTCTGCACCTCCTGTTCAAGCACTGCCACCTACCTGACACTGGAAAGACCTCATGCAAGGCCCTCAACCAGTTTGCTGAACCAAGTGCTCCTCAACAGAAGGGTAACGCTGCCAACAAGGCAAATCATCATCTGCTCCTTCGGCTGCCTAAACCAGGGCAGGGTGGTCAGTTTATAGCATCAGTGCTAACACAAGTGAACAGGAAGTCAACAGGAGAGGGAAAACAGAAGAAAATGGGATTGCCTCTCTCGGCCACAGGCAGCTGTCAAACTGAGTCATGTAACAAAATCACTTCAGATAAAACAAGGTGACACCTTGCCTCACTTCTAGCTTGCTTTTCTTTATCTCTTTTTGCCTCTAACTAGCTTATTGTTCCTCTTGTGTTTCTAAAGCTTTGGGCTAAATTTAGAGGTCATGTATTCAGAGGAAGAGGAAAATGTGACATCCTGCTGAGGAAAAGGAGTCCAAGTTCCTGTCTGCAAGTGAGAGGAGGTCTAACATGATTGAGGAAGATATAAATCTTCGTATATTTGCAGTTTCCTAGAACAACTATTTCCCTTTATAAATATCGTCAATGTTAGACCCATTCAGGCAGATAGATCATACAACAGCTGCCCTAAATTATAATTTTGATCAAGCTGCTTAAGGAAGTCTTATCTGATTCTGAATTTCATCCTGGGTTCCAGTTCAGTTTGTCATGCAGTGTGATGATAGCCTAGTTTGGTCCTGTCCATATAAGCAAGCTGAAACCCAAAAAAACCCCATCGAATTTACATTTAAAGCAGATTGTGATTTTTTTTTTTTAATTTTATTTTTGGCAAAAATAATATTTTATACCTCTTATCTGCAAGCTGCTCATATTGTACTGGGACTTGCTACTGTATTAACCTTGTCAAACAGCTTCTCACTAATTTATGTGTGAGAAATATCAAATATCAGAGCTCTCTCTACAGGAATTTATTCTGTAGTTTCAAACTGTAATGGGGTGATTATTTCAGCAACTCACCTTGACCAGAGAGGACATTTGATGAGGACTGCTGCATATTCTACTGAGGTTTATTCAGCAGTAGGCTGTGTATCTATGTGTATTGATCTAAAACCCCACTAAAGTAAATAGAAGGGCTTTGGAACAGGCTTGTAAACCATTCATTGAAGTAGTCTCCTGCTGCTTTTTTTGTAGCTTCTGGCTGTCATTTTAAAATGATGACTAAGGGAAAAAGAGGGAGACAAAAGAGGAAAAGGTAATAGGCAAAAGAAGGGAAAAAAAGGAGGGGGTAAAGACAGGAGGATAAATTACAGCAATAGAGGACAGAAAAAATGATCCATAAGTCATTCTACTTTGCTTCAATCTCTACATGTTAAGGTTTATTCTTTCTAGCTGTTTTGTTATTTGCAGTTCATTAATTCTCAACAATGTTATTCATTTTTTAACAACCTTAGTGGATTTTTTTCACAGTTGGGGGAAAATCATGCGCATCTCAGGCTTGGAGATTGTACAGGCCACCATAGTTCAGTGATCCACTGCTAACACACTTAGTGATAGCTCGGTAGACCGCAAAGGCATTGCTCTAGCAATGAGGAATACTAACCAATGCAGCTGAACTGGGTTCTTCAACCCAAATCACCAGCTCTCTCCAGTTATGTTCTAACAAGTACCTTAATGTGGAAATCCATGTCCACAAGGATGTTTTCTGGTTTTAGGTCTTTGTGTACGAAGCCTTGCTCATGCAGATAAAGCATTCCTTCTGTGATCTCCAGGACGAAACGCCCTTTCACTGACAAAGGCAGTGAGAGCTAAAACAAAGAACAAGAAGTACTATCTATTAAAAAATGCTACTATAGCCATCAAGTTAAAAAACAGTCTTTAAAAAAGCTTCTTCTCAGTCACAGGAGTACCACTGTTCAAGCTATGGTAAAAAAAAACTACGGTCCTTCTTGGATTTAAATTTTTGCATTAAAGTAATTTGAGAGTCATTCCATATTTATAAAAGCATTCTTCTTTAGCAAGTTCTCCACATATCCCTACAGACACTCCTATAGCTTTGAACCTATAAGTGTGGTCTGCTCATCTGTGATGGGCAGGAAAGCCATAGTTGTCCCCTGCCATCTCTAGAGAAGGCAGGGCTGCCCATGACTCTTTAATACAGAAAGGAAAAAGAGAAACTAAAGAGTCCATTCTCTGGAGATGGCAGTAACATCCTGTCCCTTTCAAGCATCTTATCAACTCCAAGGAATGGCAAGGGATGAAGCAATTCACTGCTCACTTTCTGTAGCACTTTCATCATGTTCCCCCGGTCCACATACTCCATCACAAGTGAGTAGTTTCCATCTTCCAAAATTATACCTAGTAGTTTTACAACACGGTCATGCTGCAGTCTGCGCATAATCCTGCCTTCTTCAAGGAGGGAAGCATTATATCTGTAAAACAGAAATGACACTGAACTTAAGTGCCCGGCTAGAAAGACCACAGGGATGAAAATGCTGTTGATTCATAATGAAAACTATGGCCAAAAATGTCAACATCCCTTGAGCCACTGTAAGATGAACCATACCTTCAGCTTTGTTCATGCCAGGTTCTATTCTCTAAGTCTGTGCTCAAAGGCCTTGCACAAAGACTGTCTGCTCAGCCTAATTTTAAGGCCTGCTTTTCAGAAAGTGTATTTGTGGGTGCAGTGCTGGTTGTGTTATTTCCAAATCACTGAACTGGGGTGAGATCAAGACAGGGCAGGGCTGAAAGAGCCTTTGAACAATGATCAAGACACACTCCACTACTTCTTGTACAGGAAACTACACAGGTCTCTTTCCCAAAGGGCTGGTATTCATGCTCGCATTCAAAATTTATTTATTACAGGGGATCCACCCACATACTGGATGATGATAACATTTACTAATGATTACTGGTGTAGGATGAACTCAAAGCCTAACTCTTTACCTGGGCCTCAGTACAACCCATCAATAGTCACAGGTATGCAGATTAAATAGAAGAAGGGGTGGTATTTTTACTATTGCTGTTGTTCTAGTCATGGGGCAAAAGGATGTAAGAAGATGGTAAGACTGTGTTTCTTGCTAATGCTTTCCTACCTCGTGACTTGAAAAGAAACTGCTTTCTTCCTCTATGTTTCTCTGTAGTACTAGAGAAGAAAATGGTTGGTTGTTTTGTTTGCATTAGGCTCAATTATAAATTTGCTTAATACTTTTTGGTTCAATACTTCAAGGAATAACAAATTTATGAACCTGTATAGTGAGAAAGTAAAACACAAAATCAAAAATAAACCTTGCAGGCTTGTCTGTTTTAACTGTGTTCATCCCAGACTGTCACTACGGTCTGCAAACTAGTAGAATCTCTTAATTTGCTTTCCATTGGCAAAATAAAAACTCTGTTAATTTATTTATCATAACCCAAAGTAGAAGAACATGGTCTTTTGTCTCTCTCCAGTGGATGACTCATGGCTCTGAGGTAGCAGAGCTGCAGTATGACCTGAATCCACTGAAAGCAACAGCTCATTCAATCCTTGAATTAAATCAGTTGGCTTGGCTCACTCTGCATTTTTTCAGAGGAGAGAGGGATGCAGTTTTTGTATTATACCTGTGGGTTTGCAGTCCTGCTGATAGCTCATGTGTGTTTAGTTCCTAGTGGATACCTATGGTTGGACAATTATATTGAAAATTAATCTGTAAACTTGAAAATATTGTGTGCCCACTAAGTTATTGTATTTCCTTAAGTGTGTAAGAGTCCACTTGATTCTTAACAATTCACAGTAGTGCTTATGTTGCAAAAGAAAATAAACTTCACTGGAACAATGAATTAAAACTAAAAAAGTTGGCTCCTGAGGGAAAAAGGGAAAATTTGCAGGACAGCTGCTAGTATTGTCTTAGAGTGTTTTCCCCACATGCAGTATCTGTAGGATCCAAAGATCTGAAATTATTACACTTTATTTAGATTTATCTCCAATGAGTTTAGAGGATTCCTTAGACTAACTGAAAGATAAAGATCAGAACTAAGATCTGTAACTTACTCAGTGCGCTGGGGTCCTGTATACACTTTTTTTAATACTACATATCCGTGTTTCTTGTGAAAGCATAAAGAAATTGTTCCAAATCCTCCAGCATCTAATTGTTCTTTTTCAAGCAAATCCTGGGTGTTCATGTAGATATCTTCCAGCGACATGTTTGCAGTCTTTGTGCCTTAACAATTAAAACAAAGTACCCTTGTGCTTCTTGACCTGTAGTAGAAAGGAAGAAAAGTGTCGTTATCAAGCATCTAGCTGTTCCACTAAATAAGTGCCTATGTAAGGAGTGAGACAAAAGTGTGTACTGTCGTGACCCTTAGGAACAAAGGGCCTCCATTTGAAACAGAAGATGCCGTGGTGCCCACAGCATCAGATCTCCAAAGATCACTATGATTTATCCTGTCAACCCCCTTCAGTTATATTATTAATAAGTCAATGTAAAACCATTTCTTTACCTGAAGTTGTCAAAGTGCCATTAAGAAATAGTTTTTATCCATATAATATGAAGTAGATTGGTACTGTCCCTACACTTAATATGTGCAAAAACTGAAACCCAGAAAAATCAAGGGCCATGATCCCCAAGGCATGCAGTGTCCAATGCTTCTGATAGATGTCTCATTTTCTGACTTGCCTGAACATGTCAGGTGCCCAGATATTTATGTAACTCCAAGCTTCTTTTTAGACATCTTTGAAAATCTAGCTCTACAGAGTTTGCTTGAAGCTTAAAACAAACAAAGAAAAGGTTTCTCTGGATGTTGAAAGAAAGAACTAAGCTTCTATGGGAAACTTATTTTCATAGGCCTCTTGAGTTTAAGCAAACAAATGGTAGGAAGGACTGTGGTGGGGATATAATGCAACTTCTCCCCTGCCCCTCAAAAAGAAAGAGGAACAAAGAAACTGTGAAGGTTTGCAGTATCTCCTAAGTGCACCAAGAAAAAGAGAGCTTGGAGGAGCCTATGAAATGGGTAGACGAGCAAATCCCAGTGGATGCCACAATAATTTTAAGCCTTTGATAAAGCTCTGATGGTTACTTTCCTAACATGTCTCTCAGGTGGTAAAACGTTACAAGAAGGCTAGACAGACAGTACCTTTGGCATATGCCAGCAAGTTGCATTGCTAGCACACGCATAAGCCACAAGCTCTGTTTGTTTGTTTGTTTTTTCTCCCTGAACTTTTTACCTTAAGCACCTTACATCAGGTACGGAGTCTGCTAAGAAAAGGTAAAGTCCAAAAGACTGGCAGGGCTGTTCAGTTTCTATTCCCCTTGGGGTGACTACAACGCAGGTACACAGAGCTGGAAGAAAGGCACCATTTCAAAGTTCCACTAGCAGCAGTAGATTGGCTCATTCGGGTAATTAAGAGCTCTAAACAGTGTAGCAAATTTTTCAGACCAACAAGTGAATACTAACTCCTGTAAACTGCCTTGCACATGTATCATCAAATCTCTGATTGAAAAGATTGCTTGAAGTTGTTATGAACATCAGCTGCAGCCTGATTACCACAGCCTCTTTCTGGAGCCTGGGAACTGCAGAGGTAGTGAAAGCATCTATAGAGAGTAGGTGTCTGAGGGAAGAGAGATGTTTACATGCAGATTTGGAAATTGTCTGATCAGTGTGACAAGCCAAAATAGGGAAGAATAAGCTTCATTAAAAAAAAAAAAAAAGTGCCTGTAGAAGAGAGAAAGCAAGAGCTTCCTCTTCCGAGTGTATATAGTACTCTGTGGGCTGTTGTATCGACAAGGAACTTCCTCTCTACATCTGGAACGGTGTGCTCTCTTCAGAGTTTTCTTCTTCAGCCTTCCTGATTTTGAAAGGATGCAAATTTTGTTTTGCTGGAGTGCTAGCTTGTGTTATGAGCACATGACTGAGGATATGGCTGCATTCGTTTGGTAAAAAGGTAAGCTCTGCTATGCCTAATATAGTTGTTAGGGAGGAGGGGATTGGTTTTTTTCATTTGTGTTTTTTAATTCCTTTAGAGTTAATCAAATAGTTGGGTAACATATGACTCATGGCAGTGCAAAGAATACCCACTGCTGCTCTCACAGGTGAGCTTTTGTCTCCCTGTAAGTTTCTGGTGATGGTTCTCTGGCCTTCTTGGTGTGATGCTACTGATTGTTGTGCAGATGAGGTGGATGTCACAAGTATGAAGGCCTGAGTCCAGTTGAGAGACTTTAATATAGCATGAACTACAATCTTGCTTCTTTATCTGGGGTCTCCCTTTCAAGAATTGGTTCAAAGTCACGTATCTGTGGTAATTTTTCCATGCTAACAATAATCTAGGTAGTAGTTATTCTCATAAGAATTGCATGTGCTCTTCTTGTGAATGCAAATTAAATGTGTATTTTTGAATGCTGAATCTCTAAAGTTGCGTTAATACTATTTGATAGCTTGGGGTTGCTGTTGAATACCATGGAACTTGAGAAAAACCAGCCCTGCTTCATACTGCAATAATATAGGACATTGTTCCTCTTTACTTTGCTAATACCTGTTCCTATCAAACAACTTATAATCACCACAACCAGAAAGCTTGGAAATTCAGAAGAAGTTATAACTTCTGAAACAATGAGACAGCTGCTGAAATGAGTTGGATAACATTAATAAGAGGGAATTTTCTCATAAGGTGGGAGGGAACTCTCCCCAGGCATGCTTTACTACTAGGATGCTATTACTTTTTTCTGTTGTTGTTATCAAGTAGTGAAGTACTCTGAGTAAAAGCTCTTTGATCAAATGACTTATTTCAAACTCTTTTTTTTTTTTTTGTAGGATAGATATCATAGGAAAGCAATCTCTAGCAAAGTTTTTCAGCAAAGACTACTTATTTCATTATACTGTCTAACATGAGGTATTGGCTGATGTTACCTGGAAAGTCAGATGATACAGAAATCAAGGAGGGGAGCTCAAAGCCTCAAATACATTCCAAGTTTACTGCTTTGTATTGAGATACAGTGATTCAAATGGATCCTTAGCACCTATGATACATCAGCACATACACTGTATATGTGTGGTTAAGGGAATGGAAATTTTGTGGTTTGGTTCAGTCTAACCTTACACAAGCTATGCATACTTCTAGAGGTTAATTTGTGCTCTATAAGGTCACCCTCATCTGTATACTTGGTATACAGATTTAAAGACAGCAATATAAAGCAATTTTAAAAAGATACTATTCTGAAGATCTGTATGAGGGTGGGGTGGGTTCATATTTAACAAGTGCCAAAACACGTTACGAAAACTTTGAAGACTGGTTGAAAACAGAGGGGTTTTGGCTCACAAATGTTAGGGTTTTCTTTAGAGAGGGATAAAAGTGTAATAACTGTTTTTTTCAACACCATGGTTATGTTCTCCTCTCTGACCCCCAAAGGGCACATAAACTCACAAGAATCATGACCTGGTCATTAGGTCATATCAGGCCTGATCACCATTCAAAAGCGGTTTGCTCTGTTTTAATAATTTGTTACTGACCTGATGTAGATCTGGTGTGGCCTGCGTGGCTAAGAAGGATTGCTGAGGGCATTAGCACAGGAGTTTGGAAAAAGGTCACACAGTAATTGCAGCCCTTTTGGTCTAATCATCCTGATAGAACTTGAGACATGTTACAGGATATAATCAGAGAAAGTGAAACAGGTTTCCAAACACCAAAACTTGTGGCCACTTAGTTATCAATTAGGAACAGAAGGGAATACAAACAGGAACCAAAGCTGGTATCACTGATACGGGTAACATGAGAAGCAAAATGGAAGGGTTCCTACAGCTGAAGACAAAAATAGTGCATGTGTAGAAGATGTTTAAAAAGCTATCAGTGCATCTCAAGTCTTGCTGTAACTCTCATAACCCACTCTGTCTAAACCTTTCCCTTCTGGCTCAGGCTTTTCAGTTGCTGCATCTTTTCATTGAGGAAGGATTTTTTTTTTTCTTTTGGAAACAGCAAAGCAAGTATCTATGTCAGATCTGCAGTAGGTTACATTAGGCATTTCCGGGAACGCAAGGAGGAGCCCAAGACAAGGGAAGCAAAGGTATTTCATAGGACCAAAGCAGAGGGATGGCAGAAAGTAGGGATGGGGGCGCAGCGGCTTGCACCAATACAACAGTGTCATAGTTGTGGTTTAGGACAGCAGTGGCCACATGAATGTGTGTTCATATGTGGGAATTGGAGTAGGCTGTCTCGGCAGAGGTACTCCGTACCGCCGCGGCTGACGCAGGAAGGGGCGAGCCGGTGTCGGGTCCTCCCGGCCAGGCCGAGCTCGGCCCCTGGACCCCGCGGACAGCGCCGAATGCATCCGCTAGCGGTGGCATCGGCAGGAGATGCGGGGTTGGCAAGCCCTAATGTGAGTTTTCTCCGCCTAGTTCCTCGTTGGCCGACTCAGCACGTTCTCCTCCTCCTCCCGGCGGCTTCCTGCCGCCGAGGCCTCCCCTCCGCTACCTCGTAGTGCAGTTTCCCGTCGCGGCGCTCCGGGGGTTCCCCCGCGGCCGGGCGACCCTCGCCTCAAAGCCGCCGCAGGCGTGCGGGGTGCAGCGCAACCCCGCCGGGTCACCTCGCCCCGAGGCGCGTCTTCCCACCAGCCCGGCACCGGCAGCCCCCTGGGATTCGGAGCCCGCAGCAGCGGCGCTTTCGATTTCGACGGGGCAGCCCAGGTCCCCCTCCCAACACCCCCTTCCCCGTCTGCTGTGCCTTACCGTGCCCGCGGGCCGCTCTCCTCCGTCTTGCCGCCTCCCTCGGGAGGACCCAGCCGGGTGCGGGTGCCCCGCGGCTGCGGGAGGAGATCCCGGCCCGCCCAGCCGCTGCGCCTGCTCGGAAGAGGCGGCTGCGTCTCGCTCAAGGGCGTTAACGGTGCTGCTGTTCATGGGGCTGCGAAGGGACTGGGTCTGTGCGACATAGCGCACGCCCTCCACCGGGAAAAGGGGTGTGATCCGTGCCCGCCCGAGCCTGTCAGGCGGCCGTACCCAGCGCCCGCCTGCATTGCCGCCTCTTGAGGGAACTGCGGAGCCGCCGGCACCCAGGAGGAGTCAGCTCCCGGTGCCCAGCCGCATATGTGAGCATGGTACAACATATGAATGGACCCGGCCAAGTTACTTAGACTGACTGCAGTTGGGGGTTTGGTGCGTGGTGGAAATGCATTTCTTCGTTGTGGTTTTGGTGCCAAAGAGGCAGGTTTTTGTTCAGGAAGGGTGGAGCAGGAAGGAATTTCTGTTTGTCAACAGAAAAACTGTAACAGATAACGGTCCTACAAACAGCTACAGAAATACATAGCCTAAAAGGACAGCCGTAAACCATCCAGCACATCTTCCTGCTCTACAGAAGTTAGTTGTGTCCAGGGCATCTCTTACAGATTTTATCTGGTTTGTTATTATCCTAACAACAAATAATATATAACATATTCTATTGTTGTCATTAGGAAAACTGTTCTGCTATAGAAATAATGGTTAATACATCTTCTTCAGATAAGACTGATTAATTTGTCTTTCCTCTAGTGAAATGATGGCCATGACAAATGACTCCCCTCTTTGTCATGACCTTTCCCTTTCTAGAGAACAGCTGCATTCTCCATGGTGCTCCATGGATGCTGTGGAGTTCATGGCTCAGTACTATTAGGCACTATGAGAACAGCAGCAGCAGATCCACGTGGGAGTGCAACAGCAGCCCACAACTTCTGCTTGAGGGAGCCTTTCTAAAACTGGAGGGCAAGCTTGACAGTGATGAGAGAACGAAAATGGTCCAGGTGCCTGGTCCCATTTGCTGGTGGAAACTGAGGCCCCAGACTGTCATAGATCTGGAAGAAACAATGGCCACAGAAGGTTTGATATACTTCTGTGCTAGGCCCCATGGTGGATTTAATGGATTGGGTTCCACAGCTGTGGAGGACTTCTGAGGCTATATTTGTACCTGTCCTATTCTTGCCACATACAAACAAAACATTAATAAAGAATAGAACCCCATTCAGTGTCATGAGGCCTTTGAGATTTACATGGGTGCACTGGTGTGTAATGCTGGCATATTCTGGGCCTCTGTCCTTTATTTCACCCTGAGATGGTCAGCAGTGCAGTATCTGAATTCTTAAACCATCCATGTACCATATCTGCCCTTCTAGGGGAAGACACAGTCTGATTTGTGCCTTTTGCTGGCCAGCATGTTCATCTGCAAGGGGCAGGTGGCTCCTGCCTTCCAGCTTTCCAAAAGCTGCCTCTTTGCAAGGATAGATGGGAAAGTAATATGCGGGCAACTGCAGTTTTGGAGAGGTAGAACAGCCTTGGTGATCACTTCCAAGCTGAAGTTTTCTCTCTGAGTCTTGAGATGGTTTTCTGCACCTTCTTGGACAAACTGAACAAACAGCTTATTTCCAGGAACTCTCAAAAAAATCCTGAATGCAATTGTTTCTACTCTATAAAAAAAATCTTGAAAATGGAACTGGCATGTGCCCTGGGAATTCCTGTATTGAGCCAGAAGAGTTTAATGCTCTGACAGTTTCAGTCGCAGGGGCTGATCACACCTACCATAATGAGAAGACTCAGGATGGCTAGTGAATTGCCAAGGTAAGCTCATAATAGGTTGAGTACAGACATTTCAAGTCCATCCACATCGTGAGGTATCATAAGGAGGGTGTTATTAAACCTGTGGTCCAAAGAATCTGGAATGTTTGTCAACTAAATAAAGCAAAACCAAATCCAGACGTGCTGTCTCTGCTAGGCCAATCATGCAGTTTTAGTCTTCTGTTGCAATCCCAAACATTACAGAAATCTTCTGATAACATTTTATTTTTGAGGTGTTTGTTTGTTTGTTTTCTGCTTTTGAGTTTTGCTTTGTGTATGTGGCTGAAGGCACAAAATAAGATGGCTAAATTTTTAAGAATTGTGTGGTGATTCAGTGGCAATTTGCCAGCCAGCACTAGGCAAAAAAAGACAGATTAGCATTTATTTGTCGGCGCTTAGAGTTCAGTGTTGTCAGGTATGACATTCCTTCTTGAAATGAATAGGGAAAATAAATTGATCTAAAAATGCAATCTGAATTTACGGAGAAATCTATTCTGATTTATAAGAAAGGAAGGTGATACTGAACTGGATGACAAGGCCACTACAGTTTTAGTGCTTTTCAAAACAATGCATTCATGTGAGCAGAAGTTTTTAATTTTAGTATTAATGAAAATAAAGTAAGCCCATTAGTTTTCTTTTTACTCTAAGTGAAACTTTCACTAATTTTGACAGAACTTTCATTTTTTTCCAAAAAATCTCAGCCCTCTTATTAAAACTGACAGGAAAAAAAATGTAAATACACAGAATTCTAAGAATTCCAAGTGCCCCCATCCCTATTTTTTAAAAAAATATGTAGCTGTTTTTATTGTCAGCAGGGTGAAAATTTCTGTATGGGAAATTTGCAGATTTCATTGCACCACTGGAAAAATCATAGGGGCTGATAAATAAAAACTGTCAAAACTGCACAGTGCTAGACCAAGGCTATCTGGCACAGTTACCTATCTCATTAATCCTAAAAACTAAAACCAAATCACAATAAGCTTGTGCTGTAATGGGAAAGTGACTTTGCACAGGGCTATTTTTCTTGTATTAATTTTGAAGGCTGTGTTGTTGTACACTTTGCCTACAGAAGTTGAATTTTTTCTGCTCCTTTCTTTCTACTTGCAGTTAGCTGCTCAGTTTCTCTTTAGAGGCTTTTTCCTCTTCACGTATCACAAGAATTATGCGCTCTGTAGTGACCTGAGCTTAACGGTGCTGTGGCTATGGCCGTCCTTGGCTAAAGGCTCCGCTGGGAGCAGCAGGGATGAGTGTTTCCACACACAGGCGGTTCCCAGCTCTGGAGATGAGTCAATGCTGGAATGTTAATTCTGGGTTCAGCAGCCTGCCCAGGACTCTGGGGAGGGGGATTGTCGGTGGGCGAAACTTGAAGGAGATATTTGTCAATAGTCTTTCTGTAATCTACCTTTTAATCTAAAGTATTATCTGGTCTGATTGATCCCACTGATTTGCCCTTGGCTTCATGTTAAGTTCCAGTAAACACACCACCTTTGCACATCTCACTGGAGTATATAGAATAGACAAGATTATTTCAGGTGTAAAGGACCTACAAGGATCATCTAGACCCAACTCCCTGAACACTTTCAGGGCTGACCAAGTTAAAGCATGTTGTTAAGGGCATTGTCCAAATGCCTCTTAAAGGCTGACAGGCTTGGGGCATTGACCACCTCACTATATATATGATTTTTTTTTTAAGTATTTTTTTATTTTTTTTGTACATCAGTCTGCACCAAGCACTGTGACACAAATTCTTCATTAGGTGTTTGCTTTGTATGTTGTTTTGTGGAGAATGTTCCTGTAAATATATGAACACCAGCAGAGTATGACAGAAGCAACAAAGCTATTGCAGGAATAGACATTTCCATGACTTGCTTGTGTAATGATCAACTACTGCCACTATGCTAGAGGATCTAAAATGAGGCTGCCGAAATCTGAGGCTGTTGCTGTGGTCTAAGCTCTCTTCTTCCCCCAATGTTTGTAGTCAAAGATTCTTTTATAACTTTCACTTGAGTTTTGGAACTAAGGCTGGAGTAGCTCTCCTGGTTACTTTTTATAGTGACTCACCTAATTTGAAAGGAAACATTGTGGATCTTGGAGCTCGGTTTTCTTATGGATACATTAAGTAACTTAGAATGATGATACAATTACCCAGCATTGAGAGCTCCCTAAGCTTAAGTTTTTTGCACGCCTTTAGAGCATCTTCTAACATGGTAGAAGTTGTACATGAAAAAGTTGTACATGAATTATGCATGATATTTATTATTGGCTGTTCATCTCTTCAGCACAACCTTTTGATAACTTGTGTATTGCAAAGTATACTCCTCTGCAAGCAGGCAGCTAGCCTCCATGACATTGTTCTGTGAATCAAATATTAAACGAAATAAATGTCTACACCTGCCTTTAAATGTTAATTTTTTGAAACCTTGGATAAAAAGCACCTTACTGCAAGAAATCAGTCTTGGTTTCTCTAGGCTATGAGGCTTCTTGATAACATAGTTCAGATAAGGATCTATTTGTTTCCCTGTGTTTTTCTGAAGTTGCAAGCAAATTGCGCTTGCCATTTCAGAATATTAAATGAAAGCAACTCAGTTATGATTTTTGGAATAAATTATCAGAGAAAAAGAAAGAGTATTGCCTGAAAGTATGTTGGAAGATGAGGACCACCAGCAACAAATCCCCAGACTAAGCGGAAGAGGAAAGCTTGTTGTCCTTATACCCTTCTCCCCAGCCTAAAATGCATGTACAAGCTACTCACCTAATCCTAGCTGTATTCTGGTGAAGTCAATGATGTTTTGACAGATTGCATTGGCTTTTAGCATCATGTGATTTAGCAGGGCAATTGTTCTTCAGATCAAAATGGCTGTAACATTTCCAGTGCTACTGTGAAACTAACACTGCCACTTCCTTTCTCTTGTTAACCACAGACCACTCTCTATTGCTTTTCTGCTTGGTAAAATTCTCCCTTGAGTTTCTGAAAGACATGTGCTAGAACACACATGCACCCCGGCGTCGTGTGCTGTATAGCAGGCACTGAAAGCATCTGAGGACAAGGACATTAACTCTCAGCTCAGCACCCAGTGTCCCTGCACAGTTGACTGGCTTCCAAAGCATTGCAAGAGCAGTGCCCTTCAGCAAATGTTTAACCTGTTGTGTCCACAGCTAAGATGCAGCTCACAGCCCTGATTGCCTCTTCTCTGAACACAAGCAGAAGAGCTAGACCCCAAATAAAGTGACAAGGATTATGAGGCACATGGAACAATTTCAGTATGAGAACAGACTACACAGATGGGGACTGAGACTGACTGTGGAAAGTTACAGTTGAATAGTGGTTCTTAGTTTCCCCTCGCATCTTATACCCCCTTGTACAGTGGCTTTCAATTTGGAACAATATTCCTGAATAATTTTCTTTAGGAGGAGTTAAAACATGCGGAGAGTGGTGATCTGACTGATAAAGTCTACTTACATTTCCAAGAGGCTTTTGATGAAGTTTTCTATCTCTTTTTTAAGAAAACTAGGCAGATGGGGATAAGAAAGAAGGTCATGGCATGGAGATGTGTTTAAAAGATAAGACAGAGGGCAACAGTAAATGGTCAGCTCTCAGAACAGAGGGAGGTTACAAGTGCAGGGATTTGAGCTGTTGAAAATGATCTGGAAAAGCATACGAGCAACGAGGTTGAGAAAGTTTGCTGACAATACAGATTACTCAGAGGAGGGGGGACAAAGCAGATTGTGAAGCGTTCTGGAAAAATTGTTGAGTGAGATGGGAAGTGAAATTCAAGTTATGTAAAAGGCTGCACACAAGGAAAATAATTACCCTAAATTGATATACGAAATAATGGCCCCTGAGCTGACTGTTACCACTGATGGCCAAGATTTAGGGTTACAACAGATGAAAACAGTACCTAAAGCAAATCATATGTCAGAGATTATAACGAAAGGCACAGAGAAAGTCATATGAATCCAAGAACCGTGGAATTGACTCTATGTGTACTTCTGCTCTCCTCAGTAACAGGATAGCGAGACTGGAGGAGTTCAGTGAAGAGCAACAAGGGTGGCTAATGGCCAATGCCTTCTCTTGGAAGAACAACTGAGCAGAACAGGACTCCACGGCCTGGGCAGGAGATTATTTAGGAAGGAAGCGATGCACATCTACAAAACTCTAAGCACTTTGTAAAAGAAAAGATGGAACTGATCATTTACTGTTGACTGGGAGGAATAAAATGAAGCTACTGGGAGCCAGGTGCTTCACCTTCCCTGGGATCCCTCCCTGCTCCAATGCTTCATGCAAGGAAAAAACTGAGCTGCTGAACTTTGCCAACAAATATTGTCTGCTTCAAGTTGGCATGAATTGAAGAGAAGACTGAACAAAATTCAGAGCAGAGATCCATTTGGCTTAATAAATACAGAGAAAACATAATTTCCCAAGCTAAATATAGTTGGAGCCCATGACAGTATTCAGAGGAAGTGCTTGCTCTTCCTGGTCTATAGCCACTGTGGAGAAAGAAACTGAGGTTGGAGGATCCTTGTTCTGACCTAATACAGCCACTCTTGCATACTTAAATTACAAATATCCAATTCAATACACACACTTAATGCTACCGTGTATGTGGGAACTAGTACGTGTCTGCCAAATAGTGTCGAGAAGTGTATCTTCATCATACAGGTCAGTCTGAGATTCTTCAACAGTTAAACCCACTAATCTCTGCAGTTGATCCAATACAGTAACATTTGGTTTGACAGTTGCAACTTCTGCTTTCATATCTGTAATTTCCTTCTTTCTTGAATAGTCTGGTAACTGAACACCGTGATCATAAGGATGATTCCTCTCCCATACAATTTTAATATCTGCATTTGTCCTTCAGTTTCTTTTGGGTAACTTAAGTCTTTTAGGCAAGAATCTGCTTTCCCCACAACTTACGTGTATAACTTTTTCCATTATATTCCCTTTCACTTTCTCTTTCCTACTCAAGAGCAATTGAGCCAAAGCAAATTTCTTGCTTGTGTAACCTGAAGACTTTGACTCAGACACGCTGAAGCAGACATCTGCAACAGCTTAGGGCAACACCGCTTCCAGGGCTCTGTCTCTCCTACTGGTGGTCTCTCACCTCATACGGTGACAACAGGAACATGTGACTATTTCCTTGCAGTAGCACTTCCCAATCTGGTGTATCATTTTACCCTGCCCTCTCCAAAATATGAGCTGAGCATGTTTATTATCCAAATAGCCCTTAAAGAAATATAAGGGTGGGGCATGACAAGGCTGCTACAAGGAACATATGGCAGGTGCATAGACTGTGTGCACAGGCCTAAATGTCATTTGATGGTGACGCAGAAGACCACTTCTTATTCAGGCTGTGTTCTTTTAATATCAAAGCCAGCTGTTAGGTTAGTTGATCAAAGCAAGAGATCTTGTAGCCAAGCAAGAAACCCACCCTTTGCCATATGCACAAAAAGGGTTAAGTGCTCACAAGCACTAAACTTCAAGGTAAAAATCACGGATGTTAAGAGTCAGTCATTTTGTCCCACTAGATCCTGGGTCACAGACAGATAGTGCTCCTGCACTGACTGCAGACTGCTGGTGCTGGGAATCTCCAAGGAAGCCCATCTACACTGATGCTGGAGGAGATGCACACAGTCCTCCAGACCTGAAAAGCAATATTGACTGCAGTGAAGGGAAAGGAAACAGATAGGACTCCTTTTTGTCTGTACTTAGGGTAACAAAAATAGAGAACTCCCTTCTATGGTAGGAAACCACATACTTTGCAAATGGGAGCTACATTCTGTATAGAAAGGCAATACATGCACATACTGGTATGGGATATTTTTATTTGTTTTCTTGCTTTTCTGTTATCTGTCATAACTTTAATACTGCTTTAATATATTTATAAATACATGGAAAAGCCTAAGGCTGTCTACAAGGCTTTCCAGCTATATAAGTCACTGTGCAACTGTACATCCTTCTGCATTATTTACAATCTGGCTTCATAGCTCAAAGGCACATGTGTAGATCTCTCATTTAAAAGAGAAGGATTAGCCATTACAAGGTTGAGGATGGGCAGTGTATTCCCTAAAAAAAAAAAAAAAAAAAAAGGAAAAAAAAAAGAGTTTTGTATCTATAATTGAAAAGAAACCCTCAGGAATCAATGAAGATAAATGCTATATTGTCAGTTAGGCAGCTAGCTGTAGTACTTGAGATACCTACAGTTAGGAATTAGGATTCAGATATTGAGATAAAGCACAAAAAGAATGGAAAAATAAAATATTTTTTCTGTAGTTTTGCACCAGAACATTACTTGAAATACCACTCAGGAGAGCAGTTGATGGGTTCTTCGTTCCAAAGAGTCTTCAGACGCTGGGCCCAGGCAATCAGCATCTCCTTCCTCTCCTCCTCAGAGGCATACTCCGGGGCGAAGCAGATGTGAGGGGCAAGGACTTTGACACCACAAAAGTGCATTATTCCATGCTAGACTCAAAGCAAAGAAAGAAACACTTCAGGAAGCAGTCTCGCACTTTGAGTTCAGGAATGCAGAAGGTTCAAATCTGAAACTGTTTCTCTGACTCAGTATAAGGCAGGCTTTCTAAACCTGTGCATTCATCAAGAGAAAGGAAATAAATTGCAAGAGTTCATTACCTATCCTGGCATTCAGTTTTGAAGGCTAGGCATTAAGCAGAGTGACATATAATACACCAAAAAATAAGGTCAACTTCCATTTATTCTGCTCTCTGGAATGTATTTTAAAGTGCTATTAAACCCACACAACTGTTCTCTTCAGCTGCTGTATGCTATTAAATTTGCAAGGATCAGTGACAGCCTGAAGTTCATTGTACTGTTTGCATTTCCACAGATTGCTCCTGAACTGCAGTGTATTTCTCATCTACTTAGAAGTATTTCTTTAACCTTTTGCCTCTGGTTTAGCCAAATGATTCCAAATGAAGGCTAGTGCCTTTCAAATCAGCTCCACTTGCCATTTTCCCTCTGTGTATTTCGGATAAAAGGGTAGCAATAAGAAAAAATGTGCTGTCTTCCGTATGCTGATGATTAATGCCAGGGTGGTGTGTGACTCCCTCCTGTCCCACATCCTACCTGAATAAGGTAGCTACGAGGAAAAGAAATCCTGCATTCTAGGGCTAAAGAAAATCCTATAACAACAAAGAAACTTAAAAGGCTGACAATATAACCTTTCTCGAGATTCCAATCTGGAGGAAGGGTCACAAAACAACTTCAATAATCTGTGGACTTGTAAAGTTGTCTCAGGACTTTAGGGCCAAATGTATAACCTGCAGATGTTTGGAACTGACGATACTTGCTTATTATATTTCATATAAAATGAACAATAATACAACTGTTAATGGGAGTAATACAAGGCAAACAAATGTACATATATTGTACCTGCATGGGCCACAGGAGATAGCGAATATCACCACTAATACCACCTTTTGCATACATCTCTTTGCTTCCTCCAGTGGTGAAAGAAAACAGGGCTAATTTGTTCTAGAATTAAGAAAGCAGCACTAGAATTAGGCATGTTTAAAGAAGAGTGGTTGTATAGTTCAGGTGATATTCAGGGGAACCTTGACAGTATAAACTTATAGAGGAGATGGTGTCCTCCTCTTTCCCAGACCTGATGCATAGTGGCAGCACTGAGGCAAAGATTGGTGGCGTACAACTAGACAGTGCACTCTGTGTCAGAGCTTTGGGCATACACAGGTTAAAATGAAAAGGAATTACATGTCTGACATGTTCTCCCCTCTGAAATGTTTAGAAAACTGTGGCTGGAAGGTACTCTGTTACGGAAAATATCTTCATTCCTGTCCTTCCTGAATGCAGTAATTGAATGAAACCCATCCCACTGCAAACTTGGACTTGCTTGTCACTTGCCAAAGAATAATTTGAGAACAAATTATTCCTCAGGTGCTTTAAAAACCAGTTCAGAACATCTGCTTCTGTAACTATGGCATTAGCCACAGGCTTGTGCTCAGCATCTATCCTCTCAGTTTTAGCTTCCATGATTGAAGTAACATTTTTTTCTGGCATGACTTGGTGCAGTATCCAAACTGCCTTGAGCCTGCACTCAGCATGCAGCTATGACCATTGGGGATTAATCCTGTTCATTTCAGCAGGGCAGCCATTTCTGAAATTTAAACAAACTGAAATGTTCGGAATTGTTAAGAAGATCAGAAATTACATGCCAGCCCAGTGTACTCTGATACACCTACCAAATTATAAAGCCTATTTTCTAGGCCAACTAAAAATCTCCAGGAGATTGCTTAAATCTTTAGGAACCGGTGCATCCTCCTTGTTGTATCACCTTTCAGACAGTTTTAACAAACCAGAAAGTTACTCAACATGTTACCAAAGCATTCCTTCAGGAGAGCATAAAAAGCAAGCTCTAAGCAAATATAATAGAAAAGAAAAAACAATATCCTCAAGAGCATTGTCCACATCTTGATCTTAATAAAACATACCTTGAGCAAACCAGAATCGTAGCAGTTTGGAAATTCATGAGCAAATCCTTGGACCAAGACTCTGTCCATCCAGCCCTTCATGATTGCTGGCATGCTGAACCAATACAAGGGAAACTAGGCAAAAAGTAAATTACCTTGTTAGCACAGAGGGTCTGGGCCAGCCTTAGGCCTGGCCTATAGGCCAAATCCTGTTCTCTTAATCTGTTCAGATATTGTACAGGCCTTCTACCAGCTCTCTGTCAGGAGAGGCTTTAACTATGCTTGGCAAAAATAACTGATGTGCTGTTTGTGGTTGTCTCAGGTACATACCTGGGCATCTGTAGCACACTGACGCCATGGTGAATGCAAGGGATTCTACACAAATTAAAGTTAAAATATGATGAAACAAGAAGGTGTCATTTAGTTCAAAATTAAGACTCTAGAGAATTGTGTCTCCTATTGCTGAAATGCAAAAGGAACATGTGATCTAATGGATGATCTGACCAAAATGCACAGAGAGAGCCTTTTTACCAGGACTGACATCTGGTGATTAGTTCTGATCTGACAGCCTGCTGACAAATGCCATAGGATCTTATGAAAAACTTACCTTCACACCCTGCTGACATGATGACCCTGAATCACTTAATCGAGAAGAAAACAGCTTCTTTAGTAGTAGGACCCTGTGTTTCTAGATCCTTCTGTTAATCTATGGGACTACAGCCTACCTATTGTGTCTTATTTGCATTATCCGGAATGCTTTATGGAATCTTATTCCAGGATGCACTGCTATCCCTAAACCTTTGTACACATTGCAGCATAGGAGAAGAAATTCTGTAGAAGCGTATCTATGTGCGGCTTAATTCAAGGTGGAAAAAATGTAGAAACTGGGCAACAACAACAGCTCTAAAAGTGGTGAGTTTAGTCTAGTAAATTTTAAATTACTTTATGGCTTCTTTCAGAGGATTTTTCCTTCTTTTCTGCACCAGAACCTACTCAACTCTTGATAGCATTCTGCAGATAGAAAGTAGAAAGCAACCACTTCCTTCAGGGGATGTTTTACTATACTTATCTCAGAAGCAATAGTGTAAAATGATGAAGACTTACAGTGAAATGCTCAATTGAGGTATGGTCATATCGTAAATATCATCTAGAATAAGACAGTGGAATAAACATAGGCTATGCCTGAGGTCAACAGGCACAACAGATACACAAAGAAATGTGGGGCTCTTATTGCCTTACCCAGTATTTCTGGGCCTCAGGGACACCAAGGACAGACCTGGGACAGTGGTGAGCGGAGATGGGGTGTGACACCAGTCAGCAAGTCCACATAGTGCTTTCGTGATTTGTCAATAAGCAACAGTCCGGTTGCAGAAGCCCAGATTCCCTGAGCCCGCTGGCTGGTCCCAGCTGCTCACCCAGACACTAAGCCTTGTCCTGCTGGCCTGTCTGACATCCATGGTCATGTACATCTTTGTGCATCCAGATATTAAGTTTGGCCCAGTGCTGGTGAATTAGTGGATCTGCTGTTGTAATGACCTGGACAACTATACTACTGATCTGTATTGATTACTATACCATTACTTAGAGAATTGTTTATTCCTAAAGCTGTTGGTCTGGTGTCTTTCACCATATCCCAAACTTATAACTTGGTGGGGCCTACTTAAGCCCTTACATGCATCTCTGTGCGTAGATCTGTGTTTGATTTGCATGATCTCCAAGACAAAGGGACAGTATGGGGCTGCCTGATAACATGGCAGGGTTCTCATATCGAGAATTATAGTATTATTTTGCATTCAAAACTTTCTGGTCTGAGTTGCTCAATGCAATCATTTTGGAGTGCAGGTAGCATGAAGACCAGTCTTCACAAAACCTGTGCAATTAGACTACTTTTGAATATTAACTTTAAAGTGAAGCACAGCTGTGAATTTCACTGAAGTATTGTAAGGTTCTAATTTCAGATGTCTTCCTACTTCCCAAAAAGGCCAGTTTGGAGCCACTGTGTGAAAAATTCATACTGGGCTACCATGAATAATGCTCATGCATGATCTGATATTTTCTGAAGTCCACATCATAGCAGCAAAACCTGACACCTTGAAATTGCTACACTGGATACAGACCATTTTGTGTTGATGATGAAGCTACTCTTTCTTTTTACTTTGGCTAGATTCAATGTTCCTAATCTATAATCTCACTTACTATTGCTTTTCTTTTGTTCAACCCTGTAAATTACAACTGAAGTCTTCTAATATGATTTAAAATAATGACCTGAAAAATCAGTAAGTCTGCTTCTTGCACCTTCTTTTGCTCTTCAATCAGATCATTGGACAAACCTCCTCTCTTGTAAGCTTCCCATGCCTCCACACCATAATTGAACTCTTCTGAGTTGTGCAGGCAACCTGTGGGTAGAAGTAAACAGTCATTACTTGTCCTGTTTCTGGTATTGTAGCCAAACAATAATTAAATACATGTTGCAATCTACAGTTCTAAACTGAGTTTAAATTGAGTTACTGCTTTCCATTTTTCCTCACTTTTTTTTTTTTTGTTGTTGTTGTTGTGGGGTTTTTTTTGTTTGGTTTTTTTTTGTTTGTTTGTTTGTTTTGTTTTGTTTTTGTTTTTTGTTGTTGTTGTTTTGGTTTGGTTTTTTTGGGTTTTTTTTGGTTTTTTGGTGGCTTTTCAGCATCATCACAGCTGATGGTGATTTGGTTTCAAACTGGAGATGAATGTAGTGTCTCAGAGTACTAAAACTTTTGCCTTTCTTTAACAACATATGAAGTGCAATAAGAGGACCTAATCTTGGTTCTAGACTCCAGTGATGCAGGTGGATGATTTAAGAGGATTTAAGACAACGTTGCTAATTACTCTGCCTCTGCATTAGAGATTAGTGAAACCACCGCACAGTCGCAAGCACTCTGTAGCTGCTTTTCAGCTTCCATAACTGGGAAACTCAGCAGGGGCTGGGGAACCAGTATGGGCCAGCTCTGCTGATTCCACTACAGTTGGGTGAGCTCATTCAAGTATGTCTGAATAAGATATATACATTCATTCTGCTGATTCAACTAGTCGATCATTAATCTCTAGCAGAAGAGAGAGGCAGCCTCCTGAACTAAACTCCAGCAAGTCACAGCACGGTAGCTGAAGGCACTTCTCACAACAACCCCAGGCAGCGCTACAGGCTTGGGGAAGAGTGGTTGGAAAGCTGCCTAGGGGGAAAAGGATCTGGGGGAGTTGATTGACAGATGGCTGAATATGAGCCAGCAGTGTGCCCAGGTGGCCAAAAAGGCCAAAGCATCCTGGCTTGTATCAGGAATAGTGTGGCCAGCAGGACTAGAGAAGTGATGGTGCCACTGTATTCAGCACTGGTGAGGCCCCACCTTGAATCCTGAGTTCAGTTTTGGGCCCCTCACAACAAGAAAGACATTGATGTGCTGGAGAGAGTTCAGAGGAGGGTGATGAGGCTGGTGAGGGGCCTGGAGCACAAGTCTGATGAGAAGCAGCTGAGGGAACTGGGGCTGTTTAGCCTGGAGAAAAGGAGGCTGAGGGGAGACCTGATCACTGTCTACAACTACCTGAAAGGAGGCTGTAGCATGGAAGGTATTGGTCTCTTCTCCTGAGCAGCAAGTGACAGGATGAGAGGAAATTGCCTCAAGTTGTGACAGGGGAGGTTTAGACTGGATATTAGGAAAATTTTCTTGACGGAAAGGGTTGTCAGGCATTGGAACAGGCTGCCCAGGGAAGTGGTGGAGTGGCCATCCCTGTAGGTGTTCAAAAGATGTGTAGATGAGGTTCTTAGGGACATGGTTTAGAGGTGGACTTGGCAGTGCTAGATTAACAGTTTGACTTTATTATCTTGAAGTTCTTTTCCAACCAAAATGATTCTGTGACTTCAGAGAATGCTTGTGGACACATCCTAACGCATTTTTCCCTCTCAGTAATGTCACTATGAGCCAAGGCCCATATTTAGGTGTGGGCTTTTAGAACTGCTTATGTCTGATCATTAACAGGATTCTTCTTGGTTTTGCCAGTGCTTGCACTGGAGCTGTGTTATTTCTGTTTGATTATTGTTTTAAAGAAGGAGTTTCAGCTGTCTCAGATTATGTTATGGCTTTTTGTTTCCTAACCTCAAAAAATATTGTGGCTAAATCCTAGTAAGAGCATAGTGAAAATATCACATAAGCCTAACAAGAGCATCATTGTTTTTCTCAAGTCTTAACTGCATCATCTAGTCATTTTTAGTAATCATATACTACCAAGGAATTTGGAGGTGCCAAGACAACTCAAAAGCCCAAGCAGTTAAGTGCCTGGAGCAAACTCGCAGAAAGTATTTGTAATGTTCGTAAGAAAGGGTGGCTCTTTGAACATCTCTGCAGTTGATTGCAAATACTGCAAAAATAATATTTTCCCTCATTCACTTCAGTCTAAAGGCAAAAGACTGTTTTACAGTTCTGTACCATACAGATATTTCATTTTTTCTGATTGAGGGGCCATTTCCAGTGACCAGATTTATTTAAATAAAGATGATACTTGTTGGGTTCCTACACTGAAATGTCTTAGTTAATGTTAACAGAAAATAAAAAGTTTGGTTTGTTAGTTGAGAGATATTTGTACAAAATAGTATCAACTGTTTTTTGGAGTACACTTAACAGCATGCTTCTAGATTGTTAGTGCGGCAGGATAAACAAGGTGAAAGTTTGTCTCATCATTATCATTGAAAAAAAGTGTATTTTGGCTAGTCTCACCAACAATATCATTTCTTGTGGCTCTCGGCTCAAACTGCATTGCATACAAATCAGAAACTGTGACACTGCAGCCCTGCTTGCTCAATTCTTCCACAGCAACGCTCTTCAAAGATCCATTCAGGGACTTGGGCTCTTGGTGTGCATAGACTATCAAGACCTTTTTCCCTGGGAGCAGAAAGAAAATCAGAAGATACCTTTGAGTATAAGAGGCAGATACAAAAGAGTTTGTGGAGCTGGGGCCTGGTCCTTCATTTTTCTGTAGTGTGTTTTCCAAGCAGCGCAAAACTAGTGAAAACAGAATGGCAGTGGCAGCATTTGACTCCTGCTTGGAAGCAATGAGTGACTCTTGAGGAACTAATCAGTAAATGCCCTCAGCCCAGCAATTTTGTGCTACACTGGGCTTTCCCAGGTGGAACTTGGTGTACAGTGGGTGCGTTTCCATAGCAGGTCACACTGCCCTACATCAGCACAAGCCAGTCCTGTCTCTTGAGTCAGCATTTGTGTTCATCTGATCCCACTCCTCCCGAAAAAAACCTCACCCAACAAGAGAAAAAAAAAAGTTGTCGGCTGGTTTAGCTCCCTAGGCTGGGTCTGATAAGCAACAGCACAAGCATGAGGGGCAAGCTGGGATCAAAACACTGCCAGCTTAGATTCCCTCAAACTTGAGAGCTCACAGCATCTTCCTACTGCAACGTGGGATCCCCCCATCTTGCAGCTCAGTGCTGCACAAGTGACATCAGATATTTAAGATGCCACTATCCCACTTCTGCATCATCATAGCAACTTCAACAGAAAGCAACATGATTTTTTCTTAGATGTGAGAGTGAGCTGTCTAGTGTATCTCAAAATGCTGACAAAATGGATTTAAGTTAAGTTGAGCAGCAAGATGGATGTGTTGGAGTCTGTGGGGAACTACGGTGGGTTTGTGCATTCCTTGACGGAGGGCATGGGAAAAAGAAAATAGCCTTGAAGATATTAAGGCCTACCCATGAGAAAGGTGGGAGTAAAGGAGTATCCAGAGATATTAAGGTGTACCCCTGAGAGAGAAGGGAGTAAAAGAGTAACATGGATGAAAGCAAAATTAGCCAATGAGATGTTATTACTGCAACTTGTAACTAATAGCAAAAAGACACTTGAGCTGGTAAAGACTATATAAAAAGGTATTTGTGTCAATAAGTGACTGCTGTTTGTACTTAAGAACTTGCTCTATGTTGTTTGTCGATCTCAACCACGACAGTGGTGAAGCTTCTTAAACTGATGTAACAATATGTATCAGAGTTTATTTGTTCAAAATTTTACTGTACATAGGCCATTCAATTTTAAGATTTCTCTAGAAAATCATTCATTGCTGAACACCAAGGAAAGACAAAATACTTTCATGGAGTAGTAATTATTTATACATAAATGTTGCAGAGAAGGAAATTTCCAGAGATTATTGAAAACT
Organism: Nesoenas mayeri; assembly: GCF_963082525.1. Classification (NCBI taxonomy): domain Eukaryota; kingdom Metazoa; phylum Chordata; class Aves; order Columbiformes; family Columbidae; genus Nesoenas; species Nesoenas mayeri. The sequence goes on along the minus strand of NC_137543.1, from coordinate 89,715,399 downwards.
ACTGGATCTGCACAACATGCAGCTCTTGATTCCTAACTGCCAAGACAAAAACTCAGGCATCTCCTGAGTTCAGCTTCTCCAGGAGACACAGAAGCTGTAGGGCCCAGAGCGCTACCAGGGTGACAGGTAAGTTTAAGGTATCAGAGATAATTAACAGAATGAGGGCTGAAGAATTAAAGAAACCATACTTCATTTTTTTTTAACCTAAATTATAAAGGGTGATTATTTCTTTAGTGTGCATAGCATTCACGAAACAAGTTTTCCCAAAAGACTATTACAATTTGTCATCAAGCATATAAACTATTTAAACCCCTGCTCCATAACTTATTCTGGAATATCAAGACCAGTTAATGTTGCTGTTCTGTTTGCTCTCAGCAAATAAGCAGTTCAGTGGGTGGAGATGATACACGCTCACAGATAGGATAAGATATATTCTGTGAGCTGCTCACTAGTTTCATATCGATGGAGCTGAGGGCACTCAGACATAGTGTTCAGGGACTGAAGTTTGCAAAGGCATTATTTACTGAAGTAATTTCAGTCATTTAGAAAGTAAAACCTTAGTATGTATACTTTACAGATATGTTCTATACTAGCATGCCCAGGCCTGAAGTGAATAGCATTTTTATTAGTATTTGTTCTTACCTGCCATTCTCCAGAAGCACTTCGTAGCTCCTGTCCTGAGAATCTGATACAGCCTGTAAACTCAAATGGCAAATTTGCTTATATGAGAAACACCAGGAAAAGATATCCGGAAATTCGCTTTTTCAGTAGAAAATGTGCCACTCCGTGCGGAGGTGAATGGGCTGCGAGGGGCAAACACTGTGTGAGTGCCTGTGTATGTGTACGTACACACCCCTACAGAGGCGTGCGCTGCAGAAGCCGTCGCAGGAGGCTGTGCCGGCCCGGGGGCGGTGTCTGGGGGTGACCCGCCACGGCCGGGCGAGGCGAACCCTTCCGGCCGCCCCACGCTCGCCTTCCCCGGCTGTGGGCCGGGAGCGCCCAGCCTGGGCTCCACCCGCCGCGCCGGACCAGCGCGGCTGCCGGACACCCGCTGCGCCCCTGCCCTGAACCGAACCCATCGCACCGACCCCCAGAGAAACAGCCGAGCGCTGCTCCTGTTTTTCTGACCACCCTCTCGCAGCCGGCTTCGAAACCACTCCGACCCCTAGGGCAAGCGGTGGCGCTGCCCCGCAGCTCAGCGCCGGCCGTGCCGCTCGCCCAGGCAGGGCCGGAACTCAGCCCCTGCGGCCCGGGGTGCTTTTACCTGCTACCCGCGTAGCCCTGCGGCGGAGCTGGGAGCGCTCCTCCTGGCGGCCCCGCTGCCCGCCCGGCCCAGTCCGGCCCCAGGGGCTGCTCCGGTGGGGCGGGGGCCGGGTCGGCGCCGCCCGCTCTGCGGCTCCGTTAGAGACCGTTCGGTGCGCGCCACCCGCTGCTCTTACTACACGTGGTAACTAATATCGTTTATTACACACTTACTGGCGCTTCTTTGTAACGGTTGCTGCTCCTCTCAGAGTGTCGGGTCATCGATGGGTACCTTTCTGGCTCCTTGAAGCATTTGGTGGGTCCTCACCCATCTACCAGGGGCCGAGTACCATCAGTCGCAGAATCACAGAATGTTAGGGATTGGAAGGGACCTCGAAAGATCATCTAGTCCAATCCACCCACCGGAGCAGGAACACCTAGGTGAGGTTACACAGGAAGACGTCCAGGTGGGTTTTGAATGTCTCCAGAGAAGGAGACTCCACAACCTCCCTGGGCAGCCCATTCCACTGCTGGTTTTCAAATGCAGAATCCAAAGTGGAAATCAGGTGACTGGGCCAACAACCTGGGAAATAAATGGCAGAGCTACTTGTGTCCTCTTGCAGTGGGGTGAGCAGAAAACCTCTGTGCAAAACTTGCACCTTCTGTGTTTTTCACCTGCTGCCCTCTATGCTGTCAGGGTCAGGGGAGACACACACCCCTCAGCTGTCTCCCCTGGCAGAAGGTGGCAGATATGGTGGTGCAGGCACTGGGGACAGCCCTTTCTGGAAATGGGCAGCAACAGCACCAGAAACCAAGGCTACAGCTGTCACCAACATATGAGTATAAAACATGAGCCCAAATTCTGCTTGGCTGCACTTCCTTGGCTGTGTGGGAAGCATCATGATAAAGAACTGGACTGGGACTACAGATACCCAGATTCCTCTGGTAGGATGTTTGTTTTGTTTTGTTTTGTTTTCCCATGCCTTCTGGTAACAGAAATAATGAGACCTCCTGACAAAGCAGTATTTAAACACTTGAGGGCTACTGATATTAGTATAGTGCTAGCAAGTAGAATTCACTTTTGTGAAACCTGGGCTAAAACTAGGAAAGATGCTGAAATGGACGTAGCCCAAAGACTTTGAGTTATATTGTTGTTTTATTTGAGCTGGTTTTTTATAGCTCATACAAATTACCAAGCCAAAAGCATGTGTTTTCCTTTACTTTTTCCCCAATGTGTAAGGACTATGGTAATAAATGAAAAACTAAAGGAAAAATGCTAGTAGTTTATATACTGCACCAAGGTAATATTGTCTAACAGACTATGTAACATGATACCTCACAGAAACAGTTTAAAAAATTACAGTGTCCATGCTAAATTTTCTCCATTCAAGACTCACTAAATATTAGGGTATTTCCAAGGGGTCCAAAGCTTTCTCTGAGTGGGAGCCAATGCATGCTCAGTGTTATATTAACATGGAGTATCAGAAACACTCCTGGATTCCCATCCAGGTTTTGACATAGCTCCTGGACTCACAAGTATCTTGTTCTCTTCCAGAGGTTTGATGTAAAGAGTATATGTGTACCTCTTGAAGCATGGAACATTTTAGTCCTCTCCAATACATATTGCTATCATATATATATGATTAATGTTAACAACATTTGAAAAGGTATACCTGAATATAAAAACAGGATTAGAAAGGGAGTGTATTTTTCTGGAAGAAGGACTTCAGAGAGCACATTAATTATGCACCAGATGGACAGACAATATATTTCTCTATAAAAGATTGACAGCAGAGATCTCACTGTGGAGATGACACTCCCAACACCTATTTTTGAATAGGATTGTAAAAGTTTACAGGATTAGTTCGTGTGTTAATTCCAAATATATCCTGAAGTATCTTTTTCTCAGTTATTGTCAGAAAGACCTCTAATAATTTTACAAAATTAAAAAAAATTCCATTCATGTTTATCTTTGGCCAAGGCTCATTACAAAGATTGCAGTAGCTACACTCAGCAAGTTCTTAGCAATCTTGTGAGGACCCATCATTTTTTCCAGAGCTCTTAAGAGAGTTCTTTATGAAACTCAAACTTCATAGTTTTAGGAATCCAATTATTTTTGCTGTTTGGGCAACTGAATGGGACAGAATGAAGTTTTTTGTAGCCTCCTCCTCCTCCCTCTTCTGCTTTCCCTGCCTCCTTTAAAGTTTATTAGCACTCAGGAAAGCATTGCAGTATCTCAAACATCTTCTGAGATTTTAATTTTGCAGGTTGGGAATGTTCCTTATTATTCTTACACACACACACACCTACCATTGCATTTGATATCCTTCTCTCTAGTTCTACTTTGCAATAAGAAAAGTTTTGGGGTTTGTTGGTTTGTTTGTTCTATTTTATTTTATTTTTTTAAATAAGATTTATTCTGTCTAAGGACTTAATTGTTACTTAGTAGTGAAAAAAAGTAGCTGTGGCTAAAATGGGAGAAAATTCTCCTGTTGCTGTCAGCCATTCATGATCATTGACTGCGTGAGCCAGACTTTATAGGAAGTTTGGATGTTTACAGTTTCTCTTGCTTTCGATTGACACAAACTGTAACACAAGACAAATAACAGAAGAAAATGAAAATTCTGATAGTGATTCAGACCAAGGGTCTGTTCAACCCTGCTGACAAATAGATGTGTGGGAAAGAGTAAGCGCAGGTAAGCATGTGTGATATGGATCCCACTGCTCTCAGCCTGCAGCTATCTTCAGCTCAAGCCTGGGCATGTTGTTTATATATAATAGTAACCTCCACTTTACCTCTCTGTCAAGCATGTTCTCCAATCTCCTTGTGAATCTGTGTCAATCCCTTAAATGTGCACCACTGTCCTCGGCAAGGTCTTCTGCAGACTCAGCTCCTGCTGTGTGAAGAACAGCCCCCCCCCGTTTTATTTTTTGCTTTGCATCTGGTTCCTATCAGCTTCATTTGATGTTCTTTAGTTCTCACACTGGGAGCAACAGTAAAATATTAGTCCCTGCTCATCCCCTCTGCCCATTGGTGATTTTGTGGACCTGTATCGTGTGCCTCCTGAGTCACCTCTTTTCTGAAGTGCAGGGTGTTCTTCAAGTGGTCTTTGTTCAGAAACTGCTCTGTACTTTGAGTCATGCCTAGTGTTCTTCTCTGCCCTTTTCCAGTTCTGCTGTATCATTTCTTGAAGTGAGGGAACCAGATCTACATATAATATTCACAGTATAGATGAACCTTGTATTTACCCAGTGGTATAATGATTTTGTGCTTTGTGATCCTAATAATTCGTACTGTAAACTTAGCTTTTTTGACCTCTATTGAGTGTTCAGCTGATGTCTGTGTGGAATTATCTGTCATAATTAGAAGATTTTACTCCTGTGTGGTGGTAGTCGGCTCAGAGCCCTCTGTTTTAGATGTGAGGCCAGGTTGGTTTGTTCCTCTCCCATTTGCACCTCTTAAGATTCAAAGAGACTAAAAATAACTTTAAATTGCCTGGCCTCCTGAGTGGTGTCCAGAACACTGTGCTAATCTTAGTTCCCATATAGGTTAGAAACAACCCTCATGCTCTGTGAATGATTCACCTGCAGGAGGAATTTGGCTCAAGTTGGTAGCTTAAATACTGTTCTTCAGATACATTTTAGATAAACTTCTGTACTCTTACCCAAACTACTTTTGATTTGTAGCCCCAAACCCTCTAGTGAAGATAAATAACTTCCCCCCCTGCCTCAAGAAACTAATCAAGGATCAGGCTTTTCTTTTGATTTTTATTGGGGCAAGGGGTTGGATATATAGCTGAGGAGGACAGAGATACTTGCCAAGTACTGGTTAAGAAAATCTCTTTGCTAGTAACAAGGCGTATTTGATGGCTTGCTTCTGTACTCTAGTGAAATTCAGTATCTTGCAAAATTGGAAAGAACATATAACTAAAAAGGGAGAGAATTGTTCATATCAACCTTTATATCAGAAGTTGATTCGTCATTCTCTTCCCTGGGATGGAGACAAATTTCACTGACTTTGTCCTGTCCTTTCCTGTGCTGAGATGTAAGGTCATGCTGTCTGCAGGCTCTTCCTTTCTTCTTCCTTCACTAGCTGACAGGTAGGATGTCAATTTAGATTGCCTTGGGCTGCCAAATGATATTCTGGAAGCCAGACACATTTCTATCTGCAGTTCATTTTATTCCTAAATATTTTATGCTTCTTTAAAACTAGCTGTTATGTGTAATGAGCCCATTAATACTTTCTTAAACTGTTACCAGTCTCATGAGCAATCACTGATTTTAAGCTACTCATTCTGCACGCAAAGCTCCATTTTAAAATCCTCTCTGTTTTACCAAGAAGCTTTTGTATTCTATTTTCAGTAATAAATATCTACTCTTAATATTGCTCTGAAGTTATTGAGTTTAGTAATTAAAAATGTCCATTATCATAAGGTGCATATAACTCAGCTCAGAACCAGCTCAGTGACCTGGCATACTTGTCCAGTGGCTGTGCTTTCAGAGAACTAAACTTCCTGAACCTGTGACAGTCCCTGTAAACAGTGACAGGACGTCAAAGCATTGTCATTGCTTTAGGAAGCCCACTTCAAAGATGCTGTAGTGGTGCAAATGTTATGACACAGGGGATTACAGTCAAGAATAGACAAAACTGTTTCAGGTGGAAGGGACCTACAAGGATCACCTAGTCCAACTGCCTGACCATTTCAGGGCTGACCAAGTTAAAGCATGTTGTTAAGGGCATTGTCCAAATGCCTCTTAAACACTGACAGGCTCAGGGCATTGACCACTTCACTAGGAAGCCTGTTCCAGTGTTTGATGACACTCTCAGTAAAGAAATGCTTCCTGCTGTCCAGTCTGAACCTCCCCTGGTGCAGCTTTGAACCATTCCCACGTGTCCCAGCACTAGATCCCAGGGAGAAGAGCTCAGCATCTCCTTCTCCCCTCCCCCTCCTCAGGAAGCTGCCGACAGCAATGAGGTTGCCCCTCAGCCTTCTTTTCCCAAACTAGACAAGCTCAAGTTCTCAGCCGCTCCTCATAGGACATGCCTTCCAGCACTTTCGCCAGCTTTGCTGCCCTCCTCTGGACACATTCAAGGACCTTCACACCTTTCCTAAATTGTGGGACCCGGAACAGTCTTCTCACTCTACTCCAGGCCCACATAACTACTCTTCACCTAGGCAGGCACGCAGGTGGGATTCTTCTCTCCTAATTTTAGCCATGTAAAACTTAGGGCATCTAGTCTGAACTCCCTCTAGAGCTGAGAGAGTCACACTCAAACACAATTCCTTTCACTGACAGTGGAAGGAGACGCAGCACTTGGCTTACAGCAGACATCTTGCAGCATCTAGGTGGCTACAGGGAGGTGAAAGCTGTCCTCCCCTGTTAGAAAACTTGGACTCCTACAGCCTTCTGAGCCATAGCTGTTGTCACAAGCATGTAGAAGACCCAATTTTCCAAGTGTATAAAGTCCATCCATATCACATTGAAGGGTAAGGAAATAAGGGTTATTTTCATATTTTACTACTGCACCAAGGCTAATTACTGTCTGGCATGGAGAGCTGTAAGAGCAGCATGATAAAGTACCTGAGGCCAGAATAGTTTAGGATGAGTCAGAAGCTATAAACCACAAAGCATTCTGGTAGGAAGTGTTTAGAGTGGGACCAGTGCTTATTGCTGTGACAGTGCCAGCAAAATTTATAGAGCAAACAAAGTACAGTAGAAGGAGGTGGACGGCTAAAAAACTGCGGATAACAAAGTGGCTGCAGGGGGAAGGAACCAGGTAGAGCCACGAGCAGGCATGGTACCAAAATATTACACTTTGAAATGAAGTAGGTTTTCCAGGTCAGAACAGTGATGGACTGGCACAGTGAGACAGGGACATCTGCAGCACTGCTTCATGCGTCATACTGCTTCGTGAACAGAGACCTTCATTCCCCAGACTTGTCTGAGTAACACTTCCTACCCTAGCATCCTGTAAGAAAAAAACCCAAAAAAGTGTTTGTCAATTGCTGGTAAAAAAACCCCAAACTGATAAGGGGTCAAAACAAGAGTATCTGTATAACTAAAAACAATTAAGTGCTTGTATTTACATTCTCTTCTAATATCTCACAAGAATTGAAGTAAAATTTTTGAGTAGATGGTGAGAAAGATAAGAAAATCCCGCATTTCAAATGTGTTTAAGAGAGTGGAAGTAAAGAAAACATTTTATTACCTCCAATTTATGTCCGTTTATGGCCTGACTTTAAAATCTGCATGCTAAGAATATGTTATCACGTAATATAATACGCTCTCAAATTCAAGAGCTAAACTACTTGGAAACGATCAGGTTTTTTGCTTCAAGTCAACAATGAACTGAGTCACAAACACTATTAAAAACATTATAGATGCCAGTGTAAAATACAAACACATACAGCACTTTGATTCTTTCAGCAACTGAACTAGGTTAGTGTTTTGTTTTCTTTTTTCCCTCACTTTATCAAATGATACAGCACATAATTTTGTGATCCTTAAAATCTGTTGTATAAATTCATGTGGAAATGCTAATATCATATTTGTGTGCGTGTGCATTTTTTACATACAAATTACAAAATGTGGATTAGGGTGCAAGGTATCGTTGTCTGTCTTAGAAAAGAAATCTATTAGAATATAACAGTGCAGGAACTATTTAGGTTTCCTTATGCCTTTTCCTAGGATTAGCACCAAGTTTATTGCACAAATTGCCCTGTCTCTGGAGTAGTATATTAAGGTTTTAAAATGTCGTGTACGCAGAGGATGTCTGTTGTGCCCTCTAGTGCCCAGTAGGAGGGGTTGTCTTTATGACAGAAGTGAAGCCTTCACCAAGGACAAGATTTTAATCTGAAGTACAAGTCCTCATTCTAGAGGAAATTTTAAAAGAACCTTTGTCATCAGTGATAATAAGAAGCAAGGAAAAACAATGCTAACAAAACGTTAGTATTAGATAAATTCTATTCAATGTTTTTTTTTCTGTGACTATTGCAGAGAACATGGCCATTGGGAGAGCAGCCCTAACCAATGAGTACTGTGGTTCTGCACTGAAAAAGGAGGAAAAAAGAGAAACCTAGAGGTAATATCCTACAGAAAATATCGTTGCACCAGTCTGTACCCCCATATATGCCACAATAGCACTCTAGTTATTCCTAGGCTTTGTTTGTCAGGTAATAAAGACAACAGCCACCCTCATGAAGATAGAATCATAGAATAGTTTGGGTTAGAGGGGACCTTAAAGATCCTCCAGTTCCAAGTCCCCCTGCCATGGGCAGGGACACCTTCCACTAGAGCAGGTGGCTCAGAGCCCCGTCCAACTGATCTCCCTCCTTGGAGCAGAAGAGCTGATGGGCTCATGCAGCAGGAAGGAAGCAGGTGGACTGCGTGACTAACAGCTGCTCACTGTGACCTGCTTCTCTTCTCAGTCTCTCTGTCTGGAAGCAAGTAACAGAAGCTGAAAGTGGTAGCCTCTGGGGTTAGCAAGTCTATAGTATCTCTAAATGAAAACCAAACCATTAACAGGGTAGTGTCCGAGGAAACAATTCTTATCGGTTGTTTAGCTTGTTTTTATACCTGATGATGTTAAATATTCGCTACTACTAAAATAATAAGTTAAATATGTATTTAAGGCTTTTATCTAGTTGAAACTTAATTGCAGCTCCTGCTAGCAGATTTTTGCCAGGCAGTAAGGGAACTAGTTCATCCAAGTGCAAATTCTGGGATACATGAATTTGTTACTTGTAAATTAGTAATCTTCTCTGCACTTTTTCACTGAGAAGTCTGGCCTCAGATATTACTTTGAACAGAGTCAAATCTCACTATAGACTTAGTCTTCATGTGCAAAGCATAGCAGATCTATGATTTGTCTTTACTTCCGAATGATGAGAATCTTTGCCGAGCGTGCCTGTCTTTCTTTGCCCCACTTTTGATCACAAAAAGCAATAGGGTGTGTCCGTGCTCTCCCTCAACTTCTTGTGAAATTGTTTGTGTAAATATAGAGTGGAATTAATATTAACTGGTATCTAAAAAGGTAATAAATAGGCAGTTTGATTTCCCGGGGAGGGCATTGTATGGAGTATTTGAACTGAGAGTGGCAATGTGTTAGCTGTGATATTAAAAAACTTGACTGTATTTGAGCATATTTTTCTGATGAGGTTCTTTAAAATCTTCTGATGTGTTTCAGATCCACCTGTTTGCATTTTAAAGGTATTTTTCTTTTTCAGGGGAGAGGTGGAGGAGGAAGAAAGTAAATTTTCTATGGCAATAATTCTTCCCTTAGAAGAAACATAAACTTGGGAGAGCTGTTTCTATAGTCATTACACTTCAAAGTTACTTTCTCTCCCAGATGTAAGATTTACATTTGTCTATTATAGAGAAAGAGGTCATATATCAAGTTGACACTCTATTTTCATATTTGGCTTGGTGCTTCTTTAGATTTGAAAAATGAGGCTGGAAAGGAGCCCAGTTGCTGGGTGAAGTCTGTTGTGGTGGGAGATGAACATAATTCTGTAAAGTCGATAAACTCTAGTTAGGCACAAGCAGATACACAAGGTGCTGCCACTGGTGAGTCCAGCAGTGTGTCATACAATGTATTTCAGAAGCAACTAATTTTAGACATTCTTTGCAAAGGGACTTTTGCAGGTTCCTTTTACATGTCAGAGTACTTGTCTGAAACATCCTCTGAGAAGCCCCTCCATGCAGCTGCAAATCACCTGGGGAGAAAGGCAACAAAATGAGAGGGAGCACCTGCTTGCCTGGTGTGCCAAGAGCTCACCCTGGCAAGGCTTATTATGGAACAGACCCATGACACTAACTTGGTTATTGCTTCCTGGTTACTGTCATGTCTTTTATTGACTTGGGATCAAGCTACAATAGGGTATTACATCCTGTACGTGAACACACCATCTCGTGATCAGAATGCTAACCATCCAGGTTAAAAAAGGCTATCAAAGTAAAAAAGTTTTAACACACAGTCTCATATGCAGGCTCAGGACAAACAACCTGATGTTGGAAATAGTGAGCAGCTCAGTGATGATTATCTTCTAAAAAAATCCATCTCTATAATCAGTGCTCAAAAGAACAGTTATGCAGAGGACATAATTTTGGGGGAAGGCTCCTCTAGATTTCTGCCACACGAAGACTCTCTAAGGCTTCAACAGGAGGCAAGTTTCATTGTCTTTAGCGCCTTAACATTAAATAACATAGCCAGTGGCGAGCAATAGAGAAGGGAAGACGGTGCTTAGCTGGTGGAAGCCCAGAGGAGGGTGCTGTAGAGCCGAGAACGGCGCTGTTGAACACCTTGAACTCCTTCAGACACACTGAACAGCAGATCCACCCCCATCCCCGTGTGTTTTCTCCCGTATCGGTGAAGCTGCAAAACAAATAGGGAATTAATAAATATCTTTCTTATGTTTGCCAGGTACTTTATGTATGTGAGTGCTCGTCCTACACGTGCTGTCTTTCAAATTTATTTCATTACTCCTTTTCATAATTTCTGTGTGATTCTGCTGAACAGCTATTTTGTTACCTCCACCATCCTTTCTTGGTCTGTATTCTATGTCAGATGAAGAATCGAGATATCTTGAGTTTCACCTGTACATTTAACAGTTTACTCACAGAACAGATATTGTTGCCATAGTATTCGATACAAAAGAAGAATACTAATTTGTATTTGATATATACGCAACTTATGCTTAGAGACTGAGGGAGAGACTCAGCAAATGATACAGCTACCTCCAGTCTTACTATAGGTAAAATTTCAGCCCTTTAAATTGCTCTGCTGGCTGATCAATCACACTTAAAATTCACCTGGAGTAAACTTTATGACTTAGAATTTGCCCAGGAATGTCTTAGGTAATGATTGTGTTGCATGAAACATAGGAACAGTCCCTGGAGCTGGCGCTGGGATCCAGACTTCTCCTCTCTGCACTGACAGGGGCAGCCACCACACTACAGCCTTGCTGTGCGGGACCTGCTGGTTCTGTGGCTTTTTTCTACAGGTTGAAATCTCTCCAGCATGGAGCTGCCCTGCCTTTGTCTCATCCTCAACTCCTCCTCTTCTGCAATATCATGGGGCTTGGTGGCTGAGGTGCACTGAGGTGCGAAACCTGTGATAAAAAAATCCTCTCTGGGGAGGCAGGGTTTGAATTCCTGTCTTAATAGTTGCACTATAACGCAGAAGGGGGAAAATGAAACAATTCCCTCCTCATGAAAAGATATATGCTGCCTTCTGGGTATGGGAGTGGAGGTTCACTTGGGATGTGCCAAAATGCAAATGATTCAAGCCATGTTCCTGATATTACTTGCTGTTGATTTCCTCTTGCTTAACTGCAGGTAATCTGCTTTTCTGTGACCCTGTGATTCCCGATCCACACAAGATGCCACTGCACCTGAATGTCCATGGCAGTTCTTTGTTAACTGCCTGAACACAGGCTACAGCCAGCAAAGGGGCTGTCCTGGGGGGAAGCTGGGGTGCAGCTAGTGACCCCCTGCAAAATGGCTGCTTGTATTCCAGCCTCTCAGCCTCTGCCAGCTCAGGGCCCAAGCGCTGCCATGGACTGCAGGCCTGGGCTGTGATGGTTGCCATTTTGATGCGCTTGGATAAACACAAGCTTTTATAATGCTAAATATATAATGTACACATTTGTGGGACTGGAGCATTACCATATCTGATAGCTACTCAGAGGTGTAAAAGGGTAGTCTGAACAGAAATGTAACTGCTGCTCATATGTACCTCCTTCCCATGCACAGAAATAATAAAGGGATTCCCACAGAAGGAATGTTATTGCAGTAGACATGCAGGACCTGGCCCGGTAAGCTGCCCAGCAAGCTGGAATACTACAGTCTTACAGACCAAGCAATACGAGTTTTTGGTGAATGGCAGAGTGGAGGTACCTTAAGGTGATGTAAAGTAACATATTCATACAAGCTGTTGTTAATTCCATGATTTGCATATGCTTAGTGTTTACTCTTTGAGAAATGTGATTTTTTTTCTATAATATGAACTAAAATCACCCCAGTGTGCCCCATTACTTTAGACTGCCTTCTGTGCTTGATCTGTGTGACACAGACGTAGTGTATAGTTCAGAGAGATCTGTCTCATGCACTTAGTGGCATTAATCATATAGATACATGCATGCTTTTGTCTTTTTTTTTTTTTTTCTTTCTTTCATATTGCTGTGGGGTATCCCCGTTTGTGCCCAGACCTCCTACGCAAAAGGCACAAGCACAAACTTCCCTGCAGCGTTGTAACTGGTCGTGCAGATCCACCACCACTGCAACAGCACTGTCACACTTTAGAATTACTTCCTTACCATACATCTGTGCTGCCTGGCCCCTTCCCCTCCCCCCTTTTTTCTTTGCTACCTGCAGTACTGCAAACCCCAAGAGCAATGAGCAGAGCTGAGAAATCCCCCAAACTCAGTTATCCGTGCAGCTACTCAGTGTAACATTCACAGCACCCAACATGTGCATTGCTTCCCCCCTTGGTTTTTTTGACCTTTTCTGTGGCCTATCATCGTTCATCATGCTGCATCACACCACCTCACAAGCCCAAATAAGTTGTTCTGGGATTAATTGCTGTGTTTCAGGGGCTCAACCTAAAGAAAAATGTAGCAGCTGCTATGCAGCAGTCAAAGCTGACAACAAAACCCCAAGTGGAAAACTGAAAGACAGATGAGCTCCTCTCCCTTTCCACCTTCCTTCTCTCCTACAAACTCAAACACTACAATTCAGTACATTTTTGGATAAAGGGACATCACGGTAGTCTTTTTTTTTTCTTTCTTGTAATTGCTCTGTCTCAGAATCTCTCACTGCTGCAGTTTTACTTTGTGGGAAGATAGCATAGTAAAATATGTTTGGTTTGGTGTTTGTTTGTTTGTTTTCCAATTTCTCTCTAACTACTTCTATGGCAACAGAATTTTATCCAGAAAATTGTGCATTAATGTTTGTGGTACTGAATACGATGGCAGAAAATTATTTTGGTTTAGAGGCAGAACAGGCAAGAAGATATGTGCAGGATTAGGAAGCAAGAACATTTCTGCCACCCATAATCTTTTTGTGCAGGGGGAAGTTGCCTAGACTCTTGTTTTGAGTGTTCATTCATTTAATATGGGTTAATTTATCTCGCATTTGGATGCCTATCTTGAAAAAGATGAGGAGTGCCAAAGGGCCTCATAAGCCCTGTTCCAATGGATTTGTTAGAGACCCAGTGGTTTGTGTTGGGCACCCAGAAATGAAAAGCTACTTTTGAAAAAAAAGGCTTTAAAGTGTTAGTGTTATGAAAATGCTGACTACCATGAATGCTTATTTTAAAGAGGTAGGCTGGTGCCCAAGGTGAGTAGTTTAGGAGAGTGAAGGAAGCAAGGGCAGCCAAACATCCACGGCTGTTTCCCAGTCTCCTTTTACTCCTGCTTTCCCTCTGTCCCCGCTGGTTGCAGGAGAGGCACCACCTCTGCTGTGCCTCCCCTGCTGCTGCTGTTGCTTTGGGGAATCATGGGCCACATGTGGTATGAAGGCCGACAGCATCGTGCCCCCCATGTGAGAAGAGCCCTTGGGTGCCGAAACTTGCACACTCCCTGCTTAAGGATAATTTTGCTGTAACAGAGCAATTTTGTGTTGCTTCACAGGAGAGCTGTAAATTATGATGGTGGTTTTGAGTTGATCTTAAGAGGTCTTGCTGCCACACAAACATGGTGAGGTGGACTGCGAACTGCTGAAGGAAAGAAGCCAGAGAGTCGTGGTCAATGGGGCAGAGTCCGGTTGGAGGCCTGTATCTAGTGGAGTGCCTCAGGGGTCGGTGATGAGGCCAGTACTGTTGAACATATTCATCAATGACTTGGACGAGAGACTAGAGTGTACTATCAGCAAGTTTGCTGATGACACCAAGCTAGGAGGAGTGGCTGACACACCAGAAGGCTGTGCTGCCATCCAGAGAGCTGGGCGGGGAAAAATTTAATGAAATATAACAAGGGCAAGTGTAGAGTCTTGCATCTGGGCAGGAACAACCCCAGGTTCCAGTATAAGTTGGGGAATGATCCATTAGAGAGCACTGTAGGGGAGAGGGACCTGGGGGTCCTGGTGGACAGCAGGATGACCATGAGCCAGCACTGTGCCCTTGTGGCCAAGAGGGCCAATGGCATCCTGGGGTGTATTAGAAGGGAGATGGTTAGTAGGTCCAGGGAGGTTCTCCTTCCTCTCTACTCTGCTCTGGTGAGACCACACCTGGAATATTGTGTACAGTTCTGGGCTCCTCAGTTCAAGAAGGACAGGGAGCTGCTGGAGAGAGTCCAGCATAGGGCAACCAAGATGATTAAGGAAGTGGAGCACCTCCCTTATGAGGAAAGGCTGAGGGAGCTGGGTCTCTTTAGTTTGGAGAAGAGGAGACTGAGGGGTGACCTTATTAATGTTTACAAATATGCAAAGGGTGAGTGTCACGAGGATGGAGCCAGGCTCTTCTCGGTGACAAACAATGGTAGGACAAGGGGTAATGGGTTTAAGCTGGAACATAAGAGGTTCCACTTAAACTTGAGAAGAAACTTCTTCTCAGTGAGGGTAACAGAGCACTGGAACAGGCTGCCTTGGGGGGTTGTGGAGTCTCCTACTCTGGAGACATTCAAAACCCGCCTGGACGCCTTCCTGTGTAACCTCATCTAGGTGTTCCTGCTCCGGCAGGGGGATTGGAGTAGATGATCTTTTGAGGTCCCTTCCAATCCCTGACATTCTGTGATTCTATGATTCTATGGTGATCTCTTGACCTGAGTTATTATTTTAACTTTAAGAGAGGATTTAAAAAAAATAAATATCAATGGAAAGATGAGATAAATGGGAACAGGAACATGCACTACATGTTCCTGGTCTATGTAAATGACTCATAGAACTGAGCTTAAAAAAATAATAAAGTAACAGAAACCTCTGAGGATAACTAGCCATCTGCTGTATTAGCACTATGACAGGGGTAAAGCAGGATCATTTAGCCTGGGACTAACAGAAAGTGATTTTTTTCCTTGTTTTGTTTGTCTACCAAAATGTTTGACCAAGATGCATCTACGCCGTTCTCCTTCGAACACCTATATTTCATTATCTGTACCAGTACGGGCAGACCTGCATAATATTGAGTACCTAATATGATGGGCTGTGCATCACAGTTGGTTTCCTCTGAATGTTGCTCTAATAAAAATTGTAGGACAAATACCAAACCGGTTTTGTAACCTCTTAGGTGTCAGTGGTTACGCTGCAGAGATATTCAGTCAAACCATTCTCCCCAGTGACACGTTCCGAAGTACAGCATTGTTTTCAGGCCTGCTGGAAACACGCCAGGTTCTTGCTGAGCATTATGTGTGCTGGGGCATGACTTAGGGAAAGGCTGTGCGAATATATTGCCTGCAGTGTTCACTAATTCTAATGCTTTCATCACTTGTAATATAGTGACTCATTTCTTTGTGTGCATGCACATGGCAGGTAATGCTCATAAAGCTCTTATGGTTTCTGATGTGGGTTGATACTTGACTTGCTAATGTCAGTGTCCTCTCTTCATGACATTGCTTTTGGAAAAGATTGTTCTTTAAGACAAATTTAAATTTTGTTTTGATTACCATATCCAACCTCCTTGATTGACTTACCACCCCGGAGCAGCATAAAACCTAAAATCATTCTTTCACTATGTTGAAAGGTATCTGGAGAACAACTATGTCTTAATAGTTCTTTTGTTGTCCCATAGCCTTGATTATTTGCTTTACCACTGCTGCAATACCATTTTATTTTGGAAAACTGCCCACTTACAATTACATGCTAGAATTCATATAAAAGATTATGAAAGTATCCTTTATATTGTTTGAAACAGATGTGGGTTTGCATGTTTGTCTGTGTCTCCAAGATCTGTCTATGCAAACACCTTGCTGACAATTTTTTTTTTGTGTGTCCATATCACCATCACCATCATCAGTCAGCATCACCTACTGTTCACCTTCCTATAAACCCCGCTGAGAGCTTTTCTTGAGGTGTGGAATCCATGCAATGAGAAGGAAATGGCAGTGGAGACTAAGGGGGGACCTTATTAATGTCTATAAGTATATAAAAGGTGAGTGCCATGAGGATGGAGCCAGGTTCTTCTCAGTGACAAACAATGATAGGACAAGGGGTAATGGGATCAAGCTGGAACACAAGAGGTTCCACTTAAATTTGAGAAGAAACTTCTCAGTGAGGGTGACGGAGCACTGGAACAGGCTGCCCAGGGAGGTTGTGGAGTCTCCTTCTCTGGAGACATTCAAAACCCACCTGGACATGTTCCTGTGGGACCTCATCTAGGCATTCCTGCTCTGGCAGGGGGATTGGACTAGATGATCTTTTGAGAACATACTGTGTGTGATACTGTGTGTGATCTAGTCAGATATCAAATGAACATCATGTTTTCCTTGCCCACAGCAGAACTTGCAGGCGATGGCTATATAGAAGAACAGTTCAGCTTGAAAGTACCTCACCCAGTACACCTCATCCCTCTGCATGAGGGAACAGATAAGCATGTTATGTAGAAGGGAAGATGGCTCAGAGCCAGCAGCATCTGGCAGAAATCATGGCAGTTGTAGCGGTGCTGCTATGTGTGAGAGATGTTACTTGGAAGGTTTCCCCTCTTCCCTGTGGGTTAGGGACATTTGCGGAGCCAAGGGTTGAGCTATAGTGTGTGTGTGTGTGTGTGTGTGTGTTCAGGCTTTGGGCATTACAGACTAACACTGTCCTCAGATCCCAAGATCACACAATAACATGTGCCAAATCTTCTTAATAATTTTGGTTCTTAAACCATGGGTATGTGGAGGGAAATGATTGTATGTAAGTGACTTCATGCAACGGTGAAAAAAGAAAGTGAGCTTTTATTGCCCTGTGTACACAATATTCCAAAAAGAGCGACCTTCGCTGCCTTCAGAGCTGGTACAGGACTAACAGGAAAACAGCTGTAGGCATGAAAACCAAGAAAAAGTCTTCAGTAAGACCCAGAATCAAAACCAAATAACTTGAATGAAACTAAGACTTGTGAGTCTTAGATGTAAATCTTCACTATTGACAATAAATGAAACCATTGTTTTGTCAACAGAAGGACACACCCTCACTTGGGCATGAAATCTTTACTTGCCCTTGACGTTGGCAGGGTACAAGGTTTAAGCACTCGTCGGCTTTTACTGTTTAATAGCCTGTGTTTATTAAGCCAATGCACATAGTTCAGATACTGTTTCTGTCACAAACATAAAAATCATCATTTTTACAGGCAGTTTATTCAATATCAGAAGTCATCATGTAGCATTAATTAAAATGGCTATGCAACAGTGTACATAATTACTGCAGACAGCCTAAGCATGGCTGCACTCTATAAAAAAGAAGCCAAAAGATTTTATCCCAGTTTTCAATGAAGTTATGTTTCAGTGTCTGTTTTGCAAAACTTTTCATTGGAAAGGAAGCCATATTCATAAAAAGCCTCACATCTAGTTTGAAAGATGGAGAAGATGATGTTCTTGGGATTTGAACCTCCACTGTCAGTAAAACTAACATGAACCTAGTGACAGAATTTCAGCTGATCAATATCTGATGCTGTAGGATTTGCTCCATGGGACATGCTAGTTTAATATTTCTAGTAAATAATAATAAGACTCCTGGTAGCATTACAAAACAAACAAAAGCAAGGCATCTTGCAGCCTCTGTCAGCCATTGCTTTTATGGAGGAACTGTTGCAGAGGAGTTGACTCATCTGTGTTGTGTAGTGTCTCTTCCGTGTAAATAGTTGAAGAAAAATACTACCACAACAAGATTTTCGAAGTACCCAACTTAATACTCAACTCCAGGAGTTTGAAAATCCTGTGTAGTGAATGAATTGCATCAGACTGCAGCCTGATACTGTAGCTACTTTGCAATGCTGGCCTGCAAAAGCACTCACAGGAAGACCTTGTGAAAAAGAAGAAGTTGATTAAAAGTCCTGTGCTTCCTTCCTTCCTCTCTTGGGCTGCTGTAGTAGTATCTAAATCCTGCTGCCTACTTTGGGGTTCATTCAGCTTTCTTTGTATTTGCCTTGCTGAGGGTTATGATGAAGGATTCAGAAGACAAGAGATTTGAACTCTCTTAGAAACTGCAGCAAACGTGGTGGAAGCTGCATGGAGGGGTTAGAAAGGGACAGATCCTGAGGAGACTGGCAGTCAGGTGGAGGCTGCTCCCAGTGCAGTAGTAATGTAATATCTTAGCATGTGTATTGCACCAACGTTTGAAAAGGAAGTTGTGAGAGAAAGCAAAGGGCTCACATACATAATGAAACTATGTTATGAGTAATGAAAGTACCACCTAGCCTGTGGGCCTCCCTTTCTCCAGGAGCTGTCATTTCCTTGTATCTGTATTCTGCAACTGGACGTTGTTTCATTTCCATGCCTGTTCAGAAAACTCTTTCCTTGTTGGTGGCTCAGAACATCTCACATCTGAGTAGTGCCACCACATTCACTATGGTGACTTACTGAGGCAGCATCTTAGCAAGGACCAGCCTAGTGCCAGTACTTGCCTGAAGATGTCGAAGCCGGATAGAGGTAGACAGAGATAGAAGAAGTGGGAGATGAGATATGGTGTAGTTTAGAAGAGACTTCACATGCTCTTGGAGCAACAGAAGAATGGTGGAAGCGACTGCTGCTGTTGCCCTGAGGCAACCACTGCCTCTGAATACACTCATTGCTTCATCAGTAACCAGCCTTGCTTTCCAGAGCTTTGACAAAGACAAAATTCGGCCATTAGGATATCCTCCCTATGTCTTCTGGACCTTATGCATACCATCTTTTCCTTTAATTCTTCAGAAATTGAGTGAAGCTGCACAGTTCTCCTTTTGCTCCTCTTATATTCCCTGTAGGTGCCCACTTTGGCCAGCAATGGGATTTTGTATCAGTTCTTCTAGCAGGCAGCCAGCTGACCAGACTTGCATTGTAATTTTGTGGCTAATTTCTAAGAAAATATCAAGAGCCATAATTTTACCTCAGAAATGTGAGCTGCTACATTGTGCTGTTTGCACCAAATTCACAACCTTCTTGTTATCCTATTGCTTTAGAAGAGCTTTTCAGGAAGATGAAGGTATTTCCTGGTAAAGGAGTGTGTGTAAAGTCTGATGAGTGTAAAGTCTGGCCTTCTTGAAACGTGAGTAGCTCTGGTTTAGAATGTCTGAGTTCTGAGAAGAGAGAAAGCTAAAAAGCTCATCTGTTAAGAAATTAATTTGTGGTTTGGAGAAATCATACAAGTGTGTGGGGATAAAGCATGGGATAAAGCCAAAAATAAAATTCCAGTAATTTATTCTGAAACAAAATTTTTAAAAAATTACCAAAAAGCCACCATGTCTACTTGTTAAGGATCAGCCCTATAATCTAGCAAACTTGCTAACTGTCCTTTTAAAAAATTAAACCACTATGCTTTCCTCTCTTCTCGATCTTTCTTCAGTTCAATTTACTTGTGACTGTTACAAAGTCTGCTAAGGATGTTTTGCATGAAGTTATAACTTATCACTGATACTTTACAATTTAGACAAATTTGACTTCTGTCAATCACTTCTGTGGTCGCCAGAAGAAACTGAGTCTTGACTTCAAAGATGTATCAGAAATTGAATAGCAGTGTACTGATGCAAGGGAAGTCCCCACTTGATGGTGAAGCAAAGCTAGACCCTTGAAGACACCTTTTGTTTAGAAGCATGTGAAAAAATTTCCCCTCTGGCATATCAGCTCCAGGAAAATCATTACGGTCTATCATTATCTCTCCCATTCACCCCATGCAATTAGGGGACTGAGTGTGTCACAGATGTTACAGAAGGCATCTTTGCTTGCTGTGTTGCTTCAGCAGTGTGCCAGGCATAACCTATTCAGATCCAAGTCTCCAATGAGCTCGTATGTAAGAGAAAAACCAGTACATTTCCAGACACATGTATCTGTCTTGGTTTTCTGTGATTTTATTTTTCTTTTAGTCACTAAAAATATGTACATATGTGTGTACTTGTATGAAAAACATATATTCACAGAAGTAATAAAAGTAAAGGAGAGAATATAAGGTCTGCACTAAAGCACAGAATCCTCATGTTTTTTCAACGTAGAATTTGTTGTTAAATATTTACACATAACTAACTCAATGAAGATGAGGTAGCCATTTTCCCCTCAATGTATGCAATAAGTATTTCCTTTGTGAGAGGTGCAAAAGCTTGGTACATTGACTAGATATAAAACATAAAAAATCCTGAAATGAAATCAATGCATCTCAACCGGTTCTGTGACCTTAGATCTTCCCTGGCTGCTTGGTGGAATCCCACATGCTTTTTAGAGAGAGAGTTTTTCCTCCAAGTAGAATTGTAGCTCTTCAGCTTTTGTTTGTAGGACTTACACAGTTCCTTTTGTAAACAATTCATTTTCTTTTCTCCTCCATTAGAAAAGTTAATTTCATGGAGACCACTTGGGACAATCAATAACCCAGTTTCCACCAGTTTTCACAATATTACAAATATGCAGGAAGGTAAATTAGTTGTGTAGATTTAGGACTTGCCTGGCAAATTTGAAAGTACTAGTCTCACATTTATGTAATTTCATTCATTGCCAGGAATCTTAAGGTTTGGCAAATATAAAGGGGGATGACAAATTATATTTACTGTGCTCAATAACAGCATCCAAACAGCCAGAGAAGAAAGTTATGAATGAAAGTGAAATGCAATTTCAGTTTTTATTTCAAGTTGATTTCAATTAGCATTTGATCCAGTTAGAATCTGTGCTACTGGGAATCCATAACTGATGTTTTGAATTTGACCACCGTACTCATCTTCACAGCCTACATTTGCCAAAACTGACAGACAAACCCTGATGTGTTTTCTCTCCTTCCCAGGGCAGTGGCACAGTATTTTCAGCTCATTATCCCTCAGGGAAGGTTGACTTAGAGACAAGAGTCCTCCTGTGCACATCCCAGCGTTGCGCTTGCATTTTGGCTTGCCTGATGTCTCCCATGCAGCTATGATCAAGGTCCCAGGCTGTGGTATAGAATTATTCATGAACAGTTAGTTTCACTGTGAACTGTGTTCTCCAGCAAGAGGAACGTATTCTACCAACATTTGCTGGTAGCCCATAGCACCCACATCCTCTGCAAGTGAGAGGCAATAGCTAATGAGGATGATAAAGGTGCCACATGCATTCTCTGAAACTCACAGGTCAAGATGAGGTTAGTGATTATAGAAAACTCTAAATGTTACCACTTGATCTCCAACCCAGGAGAATCCCTCTGCCCCCCACCCAGTCTCTCTTCTTGAAGAGCATGCAGAAGGTTGTGAGCAAAATTTTACACTTGTTTTATGGTATCTAAATGACTCCACTAGCATAGTGTTTGATACAATGATCTTAACTATACTTTTCTGAAAAACTGTTCTTGCATTAGACTGAGCACTGAGATGAATTACGTTGCTCAGCGTTCTTCAGAGCGAGACTGTGGCAAAAGAGAAACTGAATAGCTCTGGATATCTTGCAAGTTCCACATATTTGGGGATCATTTTTATACTGTCTGTGCTTTTCTCCAGGTTTCAAGTAGGAGGTAATGGGAAAATAGCAAAATGTAGTGTTGCAATTAGAAGTTTCTCAGGGATCGGTCAAAAAGCAAATATGCTACTGACATGGCAGCAGAGAAAATAGAAATGGCCGTGTTTTCTTTTGCCTCTGTGTGCTATGAGGAATCGGCTTGTGCTGGTTAGTGTGCAGAAACTGTGTGGCGTTCCTTTAAATAGCTGTCATTATCTGGTGCATTTCCCGGTATGAAATGATTTGAAAATCACTGCAGCCCTGCTACAACAAGTAGATAGACTGATGCTTTGAATCAATAGCAAATGGTCTCTGTGCATCCTAGAGTGCTAATAGAATTCCTTTAGAAGGTGTTTGGCACAAACATGAAGGAAAGGCACATCCTACAGATACTGCAGAGGTTTTGGGAAATGGTAAGCTGCTTGGTTACCTTCATACATGTCTGGTACTTGGTCATGCCCTTAAAAATTTCAGGGGAATGAGAAAATGAAGGTTCAATGATACCTGAAGTGAGGCCCGTTCTGGTTGGAAGAGGCTGACTTGTTTTTCTCACAGACTTTTTTCCTGCTGGTAGTTTCTGGGACTTTCCCTTCCTGGAAAGTTGTTCTCTGTGGCTTGTAGCTTACAGCAAACTTTGTCTCCAGTTCCCATCTGGCACTTTCAGGAGCTAAGCCAGCTTTATGCTTTGGCTCACTTCTCCCACTCAGAAGAGTTTTCAGAGCAAAGTTGCAGATATAATTGCAAGGGGGTCCCTATTCTTAACCTAGCACAGCACTGTAGAGATTTTCCATGCTTTGGGTATGGGTACAACTGCTTTGCAGTCTGTTTGACAGGTCCAGCACGGCCACTAAGGGAAGCAGAGAAGGTGGCTGGTTCTTCTGTTGGCTCCATTTGCAAGGTGTCAGCCTTCCACATGGACACAGCCTTGTGTCCATTTTTTCACTTTTGTTCAGGTGGCAAAAGTACTGGCTGACTCCTTTCAGTTGCCACACAGCTATTTGTCCCTGAGTAAGCAACACATTGTGGCTGATGGAAAAAAGGTCCACCTGTCTGAAGTCTGAAAATAAATCCTTGTTTGTTGCTAACAACTGGCAGATGCCTTCTGGAGAAAATCATGAACGGGGAAACTGAGGTCTCTGGGAATTTGCCCTTAGAACAGGGTGAGTTGTAGAGAGGGAAGCAAAGGCAGCGATGGTGGAGATGAAAAGTCAAACCTGTCAAGGGGTTTTGGTGCAGTGGCATTGGACTAGAAATAGGTGCTGGTTTCACCCAAAACTGTGCTACACTGGGTAGAAGATACTTGAAGTTATATAATATATATAACAAATATAAACATATTTGATTTAAATCATGCAGCATTTACTCTTGCTTTGGCCTTTAGTACCCAGACTTGCTGCCTAGCAGTTTGAAATAAGTTATGTACTGAAGATCAGCGTGATGACAATAGCCTCAGGCTGTGTGTCAGGCTAACCAAAAGGTGCCTTCTGATGGCTGACTCCCTTGAAGAGCTTGACTTGGATCATTCACCGAGGTAAAACAAAGTATGGCCATTTCATAGAATTTCAACTTGCATCTGGGGTATTTTTCACTGAGATTTTGGATACGTTCAAATCCACAACTGAGCAAGACTCTAGGACAGGGACTACAAACAGATTGCTGTTGAAAAGGCTTGGCATGAATACCTGTGTGTTGATCTTGATGCGCTACCTAACACAAATAAGAGTCATATTCCTTTGTCATGGTTCTAAATATTTCATTATATTGTTTGTTTGCTGCTTATTTCATCAAGCTGAAGTGAAGGAGAACATAATAGTCTGTGAAAGACTAAATCTGGACCCACATTTATCCAGGCAACAACAGTGTGAGTGAAGTCATGTACAGTCTCTAACTGAAATTAATTTAGCTGCCTTATTGTCTTAAAAAAAAAGTTCCTTAGTGCAAAATAGCAAGATTACTCTATTTTACTCTCAACAGCATTTTTTCCTTCTAGGATTTTTGGTTACGTGATTGATTAAAGTTCATTTTTTCTTTGGTGACTAAGCTACTATTAAACTATCTGTGCAGGCAAAAAAGGGAATATTAGAGTTGAGATTCATAGTTTTCTTTTTAAAATTCTTCCATTTTCATACTCTTCACATAAAGTCAGTCCCTGATTAGGATTATGACAAGGTATATTGGGAGACACCCACTGGAAACTATTAATACAGATTTTCCCTATGGCTCTTTCTCACTCTTGCCTTCTTAAAATAAGGGGAGAAAGTAATAACTTTGCATGAATTAGTTTCTGTGGCATAAGGATCTAGTAGAAGATTTTTATCTCAAGATGCAGTGTAGAAACAAGGACGAAAGTGGGATGTCGAGTGAGAAGCTCCAGGATCTGATTCAATTACAAGTCCAGATATGAATTTCAGTGTTTGTCTGAATATTCATTTCATCACTAACACAAGATAAAAAGGCAGAACTGGAATTGTGGGTGAAATAATTCATACTATGTAATGCGCATCCACTGAGTTGCAGCTACAAAGTTTACCCTTCAAAGCAATGACCCAAAGAAAAGAATACTGGTTGCACTACTTTGGTATAAACAAAAGATGTCACTATCAGACACAAAAAGCATTGAGCTAATTAAAGATTGTTCCGAAACTATTCAGATCATACCATTATGATATAATAATGATTATTTTTAGTTTCTTTCTTTCAACAAAGGGAAACCACTGAAGACACTCTGTGAAACTACTTTATCTGAAAAAAAAAAACCAAATTCAGATCTACAAAGCTCCTTTCTTGATAGGAATGGTTATAGAAATGCTTCCAAGTTCCTGTAAATGCCCCCACATTTCACACATCATATCATGTGAAGCTGTTCTTGACCCTGAAGAACACACGGGTGAATCATTAAACCAAAATGAAAGAAGAAGAATATGGAGAATAGAAAGTGTGTGAATTGTGAAGACAGAACATAGTACAGAGTAGAACAAAGGGGAAGTTTCAAAGCAGAAGACAATAGAGCGAAAATAACACCAAAAGAAAAGATTATCTCCTGCACTCACCCACATTCTGGTGGGTTTAAACTGAACGCAGTAGGACAATATCTGTTACAGTATGGAACTCAATTTTCATTATGCCATTGAGGTCGAACTCCTATTGCCTCTTCTGGAAGCAGGACTGGATTTATGTGTTGTAATCAAGCTAAGCAGTAGGGCAGCGGCTTCGTGAAAGGAGCATCATTAACAACAAAGCTGTTTCTGCAGACACAGCCAGACTCCTTCCAAGATCAGTTGGATTGGTTTATCCTGGCCTCTTGGTCTGAGTTACCTCCCCCAGAGACATCGTGGGTTGGATCTGAAAATTGTTGCATAGGCCAACTTTCTTCCAGCTTTTGTGAGAGTTTCAGCTCTTCCCTCTGCTTCTCAAGTGTGATAGAGCAGAATGTGGTCCTTGGGTTTTCATCTGTCTTTATTGAGGTCAAGCTCCCAAAAGCCCAGACTGTTTTCCCAAAACCAGTATTTGGAAGAAATGTCCTATCTGCATGCATGATACTCTTTATCCCTGCTTCCACTTCCGTTTAGGCATCCTCTGCTGGACTATCATGATTCTTGTACATATTTTTCAAAGTTTGCCTTTTTTTTTAATTAAGTGTGAACACGAGATTCAAAAAGGAGCTCGTTCAAGGGAAGAAGTTCGTTGTCCCTCTGTTAGTCCCTTGGGGAATCTTTTCAATACTCAGTACAACTGGAGACTTGCATTCATTTCTCTGCAAGTCCCATCTGCTCTGGGGAACTTCCCCATGTAGGGGGAAACCCACATTCAGCCACAGCTGGGGGAGTCCCAGGCAGCTGGACAAGAGGAGTGAGGGGTGTAAAGGGCCTAGAAATTGCTTCAGAGAAGCAATTGTGTAGACAATCTTCAGTGCACACCAGTAGATGTACCTGGACTTGGAACACCTGTAGATTTGAGAGGTAGGCCTACTAGTTGTTCCATGATGAAACAAGATGGCCACCTTGGTCCCACTCCTTGGAAACAGCAAGTTTGGAAATTTGGTGAAAGCAGGTCGTGGAAAGTGATGGGAACTTTTGCCTGATAAAGCACTGGGCAAATCTGGGTAAACATGTTAGGTTTTAGCTAGATGAGAGGAACAGAGGAGGCCTCTGATGTTTGCAGAATTGAAAAATAAAGCTTAGGTTCACTAGTTGGGAGGTGGCATCTCTATCTACTGCATTGTATCACGAGATGCTAAGAGGTTATCCAGGGAAGATACCTATATGGCATCATGCCATTGATCTAACGTATCCCTAGGTCAGGTTAAGTGTGGATGTCATCCTATGCTGTGTTTAGAATCAGATTTTATAGGTAAATTTACCTCCATTTAAATAGTTTGTTCTGTGAGAACAACTCAGAAAAAGAAGTCTTTTTGAACCTCAGTTTTGAACCTATCTAAACAAATGGAAGTTTTTCTATTTCTTTCACAGGATCTTTAGACAAAATTATAATTTTCTAGCTGAATGACAATGGAAGTGTTGGTGGTTTGGTCTTACTACAGATGAAGGACTAGAAGGAGTACAGCGCCGGGTAGGTTTGTTAGTTTTTCCTGTCTTATTAAAACTCTAAAATAAGTGGCAGCAGAAGATGCATCAAGAACTTTTCAAGTGTTATCAAAAATGTTGATCAGTTTTGGATCCCATAAGAACTTCCCTGAAAGGCGAAAAGCACAGGTTTCTTTTATTTTCCTTACCTTGGCATCTCCTTAAACAACTCAGGTATGTCACTCAGCAGGGTGTAGCATTACGCTAATTATAGCAGGCGACACAGCATATAACAAGAGTGAGCTCGTTCATTTAAATTAGGAAAAAAAAATCTAGAAGTTAAATTACTTCTGCTTCTTAAGAAGTTTGTATAGTATGTAGAATTTGTATTTCTTAAGCTATTTCTATATCATTGCCACCTTTTTCTAAAAATTTTATATGTATCTCAGTCTAGTAAGTGGTTACATGATATATTTATAGATGTTCTTTGGTTGCCAATTCACATTTTTATTTTCCAGCAATTTTAGGACATTCCTCTGTAGCAGTACTTTCCAATGATACTGTTGTAAAATCTTATATATAGATCAAGAATCTGCACTGATGAAATAAATCTCTATATGTAGAAAGCTTTTTTTTTTCCTCATGCAACAGCATAATCATCTCCCCTGGCACTCATATCATATTCCAGTAGTGATATATGTAGATGTATCTCTGCAGTGCACAGAATCCTGAGTTATAAAAAAATCTGCTAAAATGTAAGTGTTAGGGAGCTCACCAGAGCTCTTCATTTTGTTTGTTTATTTATTGTTTAGTGATTTCCCAGACTGAAAATTTATGTTGTATGGTTCTGTGCCAGGAAATTACAGTAAAGCTCATTTACAATAGGCTTTGTGCAACACTTTGGCATTGCAGTAAAGTCTTTACGGTACACTCCCTTGACTGTAGTGGAATAAGTGAGCTCCTGATGCATCTACTCTGGTAAATGAGTATGAGTAAACTGTATCATATTGTATACAATCATCAGAACTATGCAAGCATTTAAAAACCTCATCCAGGATGCTTTAGAAGCGATTTTATTTTTTTGGAAAACGTGTAATTTACAGAACTGTTATAGTGTTTGGAATACTGCAGAATACCCTAGAATTAATACAAATACAACATATTATTTATTAATTTTTAATTAATGTGCATATATTTCCATTAAAATTAGAATTTTTACCCAGGTACTGCAAACCCCATTGCTATCAAGGTGGTTCTCTAAGAGTAACTCAAAAAGATAACAGAGGAGCACAGTCTGGTAAGGAAGAGTGAACTTGAAGTGATCTCACTATAACATATTTTTTTAGGACTCACAACAAAGGAGCATTTCAAAGGGAAATGTGAAGGTGCATGTCAGTAGGACAGCAGAAAATACGAAGGTGTGTATCTCAAAATGTGACGGGTGGCTGTATCACAATTTATTTGGAAGGAACCTCTCATACTCAGCATTTGAATAGCAAACAAGGCAGTAAGTAGATTAGGACTAAATTGTGACAGGTCCTACAAACAGAAGACTAGTAGGGTTATAGTTAATATGATAGAAAAGCAAGAATAAGAGGAGAGATGTATCAAGAAAGGACATTAAATCAAAATATCAAGGTAGAAAGTTTGTCTTTGCTGAACCATTTGCAAGATTGTGTTGCCAAAGCTAGGAAAAGAATTTACTGGGGGAGAATTATTAACCATATTAAGCTTACACTGATGATTACACATCCACGGTGAGCTGTCAGAAAGACAGGCTGAGTTGTTAGCTTGGCTAAAATGATTCATGCCTAGAGTGGAAATGTGGATTTGTAAGCGATGAGCATGAAGTTGTTAAGTGCACTGGGGGAGTGATTATTCAGAGATAAGCGACAGAAGAAGAGAAGGGAACCAAACCCAGGGTTTGAAGAATACCCCATCCCCCTTGCAGTGCTGGAGTGGGATAAAGATGTCTCCAAATAGCTTTGTGAGCTGTTACAGAGTGTGGAGGAGAATTAGGAGAGAACGGAGACCCTGAAGCCAATGAGCATCAAATTTTCAGAAATTACATTACAGTTGTGTCAAGAACAACTGGCAGACCAAGAACAGGAAGCCTGCTGCACTAGAATTGTAAACTTCAGTTAAGAAGTCACTAGAGACTATGGTGAAAATAGTTTGGCTGAATTCAATTGCCAAGAATAGAACTGGAGGAGGCCTAAGATGTAGTTAAAAAAGCAAATCTAAACAGTGCTTATAGGTGCCATGTTCAACAAACTTGGAGTACCTGAAATCATTAATTAGGTCTACTTGCTAAGTTAGACCACATTGCTAAATAATTCTAAAAGAAAGAGCTCTTCCATGTTCCAAGTATAAAGCCTATAGGAAACAGCTGCAGTTAGTTTAGAGAGTCGACTGGTAGTATAGGATGAATTAGTCAAAATAAGTGAAAATGCATGTAAAAAAAATAAAACCTGACTAGCCAGTTTGGTGTAAAACAAAAACAAACCAAATAAAACCCAATCCAAGCCCAAAACCAGTTGAAACAAGCCCAAACTGATAAAGGTAAATGGTGAAAATGGAAGAAAAATAACACAGATATTAGAAATTAACAACTAGAAATAATTGATAGAGTTCAGAAAAATACATTTAAAATCCACAGGAAGAGCTATGTCAACATTGCACTGATTTTGAAGAGAGAAATTTGATGCTTATCTTTGTATCAATTTCCTGTACATAAATACAGGCCATGATTTCAGGCATTTTGCCTTATTAATAAAAAATATATTTACCTGCTCACTAATTAATCTTATTCCAAATGAGATGAGAGAAAAAAACTGTAGAAATAACACAGTTCAGGATAAAATGTAATCAAGGTTATTTGTATTGTGAGGAGAAACACAGACAGAAAAGAGGTTAAGAAAAAGGGATAGGGAGTGATATAAAGACATGCAAAATAGACTAGGAGCTGGAATAGGGAAGGATCGTGATAGCAAGAGAAGAAGTTAAATGAGGAGAGCAGATAAAAACCTCTACTTGTGAGGTGAGAAGGAGGAGAAAGCTAAATAAAAGGCATGAGCAACTGAAAGCAAGCTAAAATGAGGAGGAAAATCACAGTATATTTAATCAGTTATCACTTAAAAGAAATTTATGGCTTCTGGTATGATTTAGCACATATTCTGTAATCCTTAAAGTTCGCAACCAGAAAGGAGACCCACTCTGTTAGACACTAGATATCTTAACACTTTTGCCTCACTGGGCTTTTTTGAGTGAAATCAACCTCTTTCCACAAGTATTTTCTTTCTGATCATAAATTCTAGCTCTAAATTTATATTTTCCTTTTCCCTTGCCTTTCATGGAGATTAATTTTTTGCATCCAAGAAGAGAGTTAAAAGAGTTTACATTGTTCTGGATTATTTGTTCTCTCTAGCTCTCACTTTACAGACCCATCCTCTTATATTAGAAAGTTCTTCTGCTGATCATGACTGGAATGAGTGACCTTTCTACACAGAAACATAGTGAAGCTATCTTTCATCTTTTCTTTCTAAAATGGTACCAAGAAAATGCTGTCAGTATTGATTCAGACTGCTTCAATCCTGTGAATTTTGTTTCCATTGCCTGCAGTATAAAATCAATTTTTTCTTCCCTATTCAGACTAGAAGGCTTTTGGAAATCACCAGAAGATTTGTTTGAATGTGGTCTGTATCTCAGAGACAGAGGTAATATTTTACACCTAACTTCAGGATGGAAGACTAAAGAGATAGACCTGTATGATGAAATGAAACTTGGAAGTACTTGGAACACTGCAAGACAACAAATGAAAACCAAAATTTTTAGTTTCTAATTGGAATGCACCCAAAACTAGCAAAATGTTTTAGTCAGGAGCAAAGGGTGAGAAAGGCTTTGGGAAGTTCCAGTAAAAGCTGAGATTTCATTAAGGCTAATCTTGAAGTTCCCCCACCCACATATGTCACCTGATATTCAAAAATATGCACAGAAACCAGAAACTGTATGGAAGATTTTAGTTTCAGCTGCATTTCCTAGCCTTACTTACAGGACCAAGAAGAAATGAGAAAAGTTCTCTTAGAAAATAGGAATCTCTTCTGAAAGGCTCCAGCATAGAGAAAGATGCATTTTATAAAAGGCTGCCCTTTAAAATTTGAAGCAGTAAAACCTCTTCGTGTTTTTCTTAATTTCTGCTTAAAACCCTACAGTCATTCAAGAGTGGATATGCAGTTATGCTTTGCAAAAAACAAATAAAATATATTGCTGGCTGCAAAGATCTTAAGATCAGCATAAGCAGATGAAGAAGGGTAAGAGGGAGGAAATAGCTTCATCCCCATTTTCCTGAGGTGCAATTTTTACCATAGCCATTGGATATCTTTACCCTTTAGACTTTAATAGGTAAATAGATACCAAAGGTGACTTTAAATAAAGAATTCTACTTTCACGATGTAAATTAGACGTTTCAAACTCTTAATGTACTCCAGCTGAACTACTTTTGTCTCTGAACTAATTCATATGAAGCTCTGCACTGCAGCCCTACTGAAATGCAGAAAATAAGCCCAAATTCTCTGAATCTCAAATCTAGTGTATTTGCTACCACCCTTCCTGTTATCCATTAATAAAGATGGGTTATGAGAACTGGAAAGAGAGATAAGATCTTGGAATTAATTTTTAGCTTGCAGAAATTACTTTTATCAATTAACTGAGGAGATCAACACTTTGAACAAAATAAAAAAAATAATGGAAAGCAAAAAATTGGTGATACTTTAGATTATCTTCAGTGAGTCATCAAAGACTGCAGAGAAACAAACAAACAACAACAACAAACCCACAAAATGATGTATCGAAGTAGATATAATACTGAATATAAGTCTCAGATCTCTGGATCCCTGTCTTAAATCCCCGATGACTGAAAGGAAGGCATGAGTGTAAGAAATCTGATGTACAAAGAAACTGCAATGTTTACATACAGCTTGAATATGTAGGTTTACAGACCTGTATAAGTACAAGATGGCACCTAACAGTGAGCTGAAGATGTTCATGTTTTCTTGATGACTGAGATTGTGGAGAAGGTTTTTAGGATAAAGTCTTAAAGTTCTGTCTCTGTTGTCTTTAAAGCTGATGGCTAGACATCATGAGAAAATACTAAAATAAGGTGTTCATTAGGATGGCAGAGGAAAAGTCCGGGGAAGAAGCTGCAGAAGGCTAAGATTAGCAGGAGAGAGCTGCGATAGCTGCATTCTATGTGAGACCCCTTAGCAGTAAGTGATATAAGGAAAGAAGAAGCAGAATCATTGGGTCCAGGACGAACTGAGGTTGGAAGAGACCTCTGGAGGTCGCTTAGTCCAAGCTCCTGCCCAAAACAGGGAGTGTGTCACGGTCAGATCAGGTTGCTCAGGCCTTGCCCAGTTGGGTTTTGTTACACACAACATCTATGGGCACCTGTTCGTGTGCTTAACCACCCTCCCTGTGACCAGGCGTGAAACTCTAGAGGACCATGTTGGATGTTGGAGAATGGTACAATCATTTAATTTTAAAAGGATGATTTCAGCATTAGGATGAAGTGCCAGAAGTTGTCAGCGAATGAGGTTTCAGGACTGGCAGGTCACAAGCAATTTTGTATAAGCCCTTGAAGCACAGCACAGAAAGAGATGAGACTTTCATAAAAAGCTCCTATGAGCTCTAGAGATAAGAGAACTTGAGTTTTATTTACACTGGTAGATAGACATTTAATTTTTATATGATTCTGCAGATTCTATCTCTTTCAATGGCTGACTTGCCTGTATTTCTAATGCAGCTTTATGTCCCCATCTGTCTGAAATGTTAATAGTCAGATACCTTCCCTAGCATTTAAAATATTCTGACAAATGAGAGTCAGAGTCAAAAAGAAGGATTTAATTTAGCCAGAATGACTTCCACAGTGGGTCTTCTGTTTAGAGGTTCTTTCTGGCTTTCGAAATAGAAGATGAAATGCCTCATAGTGCACAACCATCACCCAAACCCAAAGTTAATAAAATGCTATTGATTTTGGTGGAAGCAGAGTTAGGCTGACACTTTGTGGTTTTGAAAATTCTACCCATAGATGAGAATTGAAACTACTCAGAATATTAACTGTGATGGAAAAAATTCATAAGTAATAATATTTGAGACTGGGAGTTACATCTCACAACCCAGTAATGCCGTGTGCTTGTGTAGGTGCTGGAGCAATTCAGTTTTCTCACCTCTGTGCCACACACACAGAGTGACACCCTGCCCGAGGCAAGGCAGAACCGCTTTGTTATCAAAGAGCGTCTTGGGGGCCACAAAATAATGAAACAATAGCTTGAATGTCACAAGCACACAACAAGAACGCGAAGCACGTAGCAGACTTCCAGTTAAACAGCAACCCGGATGTTTATTCATCTGGTAAGTAAAATTTATAGAAGCAGTACATTTCAGGCCCTAG
This sequence comes from Nesoenas mayeri, assembly GCF_963082525.1. Lineage (NCBI taxonomy): Eukaryota > Metazoa > Chordata > Aves > Columbiformes > Columbidae > Nesoenas > Nesoenas mayeri. Next base: position 89,682,637 of record NC_137543.1, on the reverse strand, counting down.
GGAGAGACTTGCACCTTGTTCTAGATTACCTGCTGGAGTGTGCCGCAGCTCCTCGCAGGTTTGTACATCCAGGCTTTGCTGCTGAGGTGTCGGTGGAATAGGAGTAGTTGTGTTTTTAGGTCAAACTCCACCCAAGCTGGTGTTAGGGTGCAGCTAAGGTGGGTACCTGGTCTCAGGAACTGGATAGTTTTCTTCTTGATCTAGGAGCAACTTCAAGGCCTGTCTTTCATTTCCAAAAAGTGTAGTGCTTCTGATTTTCCTGCTGCCCACATAACTGTCACCACTTCTGCATTTTTTTCTGAAATAGCAGCCTTCTGTCTGGTCAGCCACCAAACTAACACAGGGCTACTGAAGATTCACTAAAAAAAAATCTGTGTCTTAAAGCCAGGAAGAGTCCAATGCCAGTATAAACATGGCTCTGCTCTGAAGTCACGAGCCAAGAATTCCACCTGCTGTAGGAACAGCTGACATCATCACTTGCATTGGTGACCAGAAGAGGGGTTTTCCCCTGATTCGATCTCTATCCATCCTGTAGTCATGACCAGGTAAAGGAGGTGATATTTGATTCAGTTTCAATGTGAAGAAGTTCAGTCTTTTGCAGAAAGGACTTCCACAGCTTGACTCAACACAGAAGCACTTCCTCTGTTTCATATTGTACGTCAGTCACCCTGAAAGCAGTGAGCGTGCAAAGAAGATATTCAGAGACATAATATGGTATTCTGGAGAAAAATTTCAAGAAGGAGAAAAGCAATTAGGAGCTCTAGTGATCAGGCTGGATTTACGCTATCATGTTGTACGTTAAAATAAGCACATTTATAATGGGAAATGCTGAAGATGACAAACATGAAGCCCTATTACTGGAAGCAATTTTCAGAGTAGAACTGCCCTTGAGATGTTAAGTCTGGCTGAACACATAAAGCTGAAAAATACCTTGGATGAGCTCAAGGAGCAGTAGATACTGCTGTATATAAACAATGCTTATTTTTAGTCAAAGTTGAGGAACAAAAGAAGAGTTGTGCTTGGTCAGATGGAATGTCCTTTTAGCCCTTTTCCTATGGTTGACAGCAGATGCCTAGGAGGGAATTAAAAAGTAAGTTAAGTATTCCATATAGTGAAACTTTTCCAGAATATTCTTCTGACCTTCAGTAATGTGTAGCTCATGGACTTCTGTTGCCAAAGGCTTTGCTATTCAGTGACCCTTTATGGATTTTTCCTGTTGCTTACTGAGCCCATAGAGCACCTTTGTACACATGGTCTTTTGCAGCAAGGATTTCCACAATTTAGCTCAATGTGTAAAGGACCACTCATGTCCTTTGTTCCAGCCTGCTCTGTGCAAGTTTTATCTGATGCCCCTTAACACTTGTACTGGAGAAGAGATCAGGGACAGTCATTGGCTATTCATTTTGCCTATGGCATCTACTTGAACAGATCTCTAAACCCATCCTTTGCCAGCCACCTGTATTCCAGGATGGAGTCTTCTGAGTCTGTATTTACACAGCAACATGTTCCACACTCATGCAGGTAATACATGTTAAGTATGAATTATGCTCAAGCTCCAAAGCTTCCAGATGAACAGGCAGTTTGGAAGGAAGGCTTAGTGACTTGAGATGTGTTTTGCCCATAGAAAACTTTGACTAATTTTAAATAACACAGTATTTTCATGGAAAATGATGAGTGGTAAAAGCACTGAAGCTTTAGCAACATTCATTCTCATCTCTCTTCATCTCACTTCTTCCCATAAGCTGGTTTACTATGTAGACATTTTGGTTTACTTGAAAGCCTAACTTTACTTTTATACTTGTATGTGCTTTGGCTGTTAGATTGCATAGTGATTCATCACTGCAACAGAATAAAGAAAACAAATTTACATGTTCTTCCTCATTCTGGCTTTGCGACATGGGCAGAGGAAACCAACATCTTGAAATTAAGATTTAACATCAAAGTTTTCAGCAGAGAATCAAGTATGCATCGAAGGTGCCAGACTAACAGCACAGAGACTGAAATCCTTTGTGTAATCACAGAAAGGCTCACAGAGGCAGCAACAATGTATAGTTACCGAACATCGCCATATAGCAATCTTTTTCTGAGAGAATCCCTACCTCCCTCTACTAGAGATGGTTGAGTGACCTATTCTATGTCAGCAACTTGTCAGAAAGCTTTCAGACATGGGGAAAAGGGTACAGCTCTTTTGATTTCAGTGAATGTTGCACTTGATGGACTGGAGCTGGCTGTCACCTTCTGGTTTCCAATAGAACATAAACTACGTTGGGAGTATTTGAGGATATGAGACATACAGTGGTGTGATTTGACTCAGCAAAATCAACCCTTTTAGAGAAGGTCTATTTCAAATTTCTTGTAGGGGTAGAGAGGCACTGAATGTGCAGCATGGACAGGATGTCATAGATCTTGTTCCTCGAGAGCTGGTCCTTTGCCTTGTTCTCTTTCGTGATGAACTGCAGAAAACATTTATTTCCTGCCACTTGTGTTCTAAAATAATCCCCACTGTCGGAGTGAAAAAACGGAGAGGTCTGCGTGTTTCAGACAGCATTCTGCTGCCACATAGATTGTCCACCAAAACATCAAATGGAAATACTTTTCTTCAGTATGATCACTGCTATGGGTGTCACTTCTGTACAAGTGGAAGAGGAGGCAAGGAGAGGACAGAAGAGCCACCGGACAGCAGCCATTTCTTTGTTAGCTCTGTGAACTTTTTTTTCCCTTGAGCTTCTTGGGACTAGTATTTCAACCAGCACAAGCTATTGCCACCTGGACTAGCACCAGCTCTGCTGCTCAGCTGTGAGTCGTAGCAACACATAGCAGAAATATGTCTTGGGAAAGTCACAGCAGGAACTACCCACCACAGAGGATGTGTGTCCCAATAGCAACAACTTCGACTAGCCCTCCTCCTTTCTGCAGAAGGCTCTCCTTTCAGAAAACATATAAAGTGATGTGTAGAAATGTTAATTTGCTCATCTCTATGTTGCTTCTCTGTTTTCTGTACAGAAGAGGCCAGCATAGACACTAGCCTTTTGCAAATACATCTGTCACGATCCTGCTGACCCCAGGATGTGGAAAGAAGGTGGATCTGGTGAAGGTGTATAGATTCATGCGTTGGGTTCATTAAGTTCTAGTAGCTTTTGTCTTTGTGATTTCTTTCCTACTGTGATATTTTATGTTCAGCCCTGCTGACAATCTGGTGCTGTTAAGCCACAGCCATGCCATTGTTCTGCAGTGCTTCCAATTTGCATGGAAAATTATTCATGTTAATAACTATCCATTGTTCATGTGTTATCTTCCTAAGGCATGTTGGAGAGCTACACAATACAAGCCCTGCTGTCAAAAGGCTTCTGTAGACTTGGAGGCATGAAGTGATTTGCCTTCAGTGAATTCCGATGAAGGCTTTTAGGGGCTTACATAAAATCAGCCATAGTTCTTAAGATTTTCTTCATTTCCCCTCAGGTCATGCTGTCCCCCTTTGCTTCTGATACCAGCCTTTGACCCAAATACTTCTGCCTGAGCTACTGCTGAGCTTTGTTGTGTTTCAGAGGGACACCACTTGTCCTTCTGCACGGCGATGGAAAGTGCTTCGCTTGTGGTACAAGGGAAAGGTACTTTCTCAGCTGAGGTTGACTTAAGATATTGATTACAGATTATCACTTGAATTCAGCAAACAATATTTGGCCTACCCTTGCATTCTCTGCAAAGGGGTTTTCCTGTTCTTACATACTGACAGAATAATTGCTGGTTATGTGAAGATACTTGACACTTTAGGTCCATTGCCATTTTTCCCCATTTGTATACATAAGATAAGGTTCTGGAAAATAAAAATGTTTTTTAGCAGGTAGGTTCATGAACATGTTTTCCTCATCTCCAAAAACTGCTGACATGCTCACATTAAAAGAAAAAAAGTTGATGTCTGATGCGTGTAATCCAAAATACAGAAGTAACACTAATATAAGATGCAATGTATTGCAGAAAACTGTGACATGTTTTTAGAATATAAGGGAGTGCTTCAAAAAACATCAAAGCATCTTTTCAGTTGCTGTTTAAAACCACTATTGTTTCTCAGTTTTTAAGCACTATCACTCAGCACTGGTTTTGCTTCCTAATGTTGATTTGCTTTCAGCTGAGCCTGTGTTTCACAAAGTTTGTGAAACACACCTGCTTAAACACTTGGGCAATATGGAGCAAATCTGAAAAAGGCTCAGTATTTATTATTTCATAACTGAAACCCAGTCAGGTTTCTTTTGTATTTTAGTATGATATTGTAAGCCACACAGGAAACCTACCTTCATTTCTATAGTGACTTATTCTACAATACTTGGTCAGATAATATCAACTATATAATATATTAAAATTACTCAGTGTTGGCACCACTCCTAAAGACAAGCCCATCTACGTGCATGATAGCTCTATTCAGATACTAAAAGAATATAAAATGAGTTTCATTTTCTGCCAGATGACAAATGAAGTAACCATCAAAGCAGGTGAAATAATAATCAAATGAAAAAAGACACTGTGAAATTTCCTGAAATGTCTTCTTTCTCTATTTACAAAAAGATTAGGTCAAGTGAATCTTTTATGACAAATGGTGTTCCTGTTCCTACTGAAATCAATGACAAAGCTTCATTGACTTCACTGGCAGCATAACTGCTCCTGTTATGCAGTAAAAATACAAACCCTGACTGTGCCTTCGTGGACTTTATTGTACATTTGCATTTACCCTACCCAAGTCTAACTAGAGTTTGACTATCGCATTCCCTCCAGGCAGGTTTGACTCTTTCTGAACAAAATACAATTGTTTACAATGAAGAGACAGAAGTATTTTTGCTTACAGAACCAGGTTCAGAGACATGAGTTAATGAAACAAAACTTAGTAAGTGTACTGACAAGCAGAACATTCAGCCTGTCATCAGCATTGCCAGATTTACTTCAGTGGAAATATACTGCTTTTTCACACGTAGTGCTCTGGCAGACTACCCAATTTTCTCAGGTTAAGGGGAAGCTTAGGCATGAGGAAGACTAGAAACTTCCTGGTCTCAGAGGCAAATACATCTCCTTGCTCCCCACCCTTCTCCCCATTCCAATTTCCCCCAGCATTTGTATAACAGTATTTTTCAGAAATCTTTTCACAGGATTCCTCAAACCCCAAAAGGCTCATTAAAAAGCATTAGTTTGAAGGATGAAAAGCAAAAGTGGGAGCTACTGATCATTTTTCACAATTAAAGGAAGTTGCAAGAGGAAGGCAGGGGAAGGAGATGGTGCCAGGCCCTGCATTGTCCAAGACATTCACAAATGGGCTGGAAGAGATGGTGGATAGCCAAGGTGCCTGATGATACAAAGTTGTTTCCAACAGTCAAATGCAAAAGCTGCCTAAGAAAGTAGTACGAGGATCTCACATTATCAACTGACTCGATAGTCAAATGGCAGAGAAAATAGATAGATAGATAGATAGATAGATAGATAGATAGATAGATAGAAAACAGTGCATATGGGAAAAATACAGCCCTAATAAATGCAAACAGTTCTGAATGAGTAGTTGTCACTCAAGAAAGAGATCTTGGAGTCACTGTAAATGTTAATATAAAAACACCAGCTTAACATTCAGGCCAGGGACTGGGTGTGCCCTTGGCTCGCAAACCTGACCTGTTGGTTGCCAGAAAATGGAAGATACAAAAAGGGAAGGAACCCTCTGTACTCACCCTGTTTGTCATAGGTGTTCATTACTTGCCACTGTTGAGAGAAAGTGTAGAGCTATGTGGATCTTTGCTATGAACCAGAAGAGCTGCTCTTATATCCTTACGTAAAATGAACTGTTAGAGAGAGTAGATTTAACCTGGAGTCACAAAGGAAAGTGAAACTATAGAGAAGTATAAAACCTGAGAACCAGTGTTTCAAGTCGTGCATGTAATCGAGTCCCAGACAAAGGACCAAAGGATCAGAACAAACACAAAAAGCCTCAGAAGAGCCCACAAAGAGACCCTGAATTAACCCTTGATGGGTTAGAAGCTGGCTGGGTGTTGCTGGTGCTTTAGCACAGGGGATGAACAAGACTCTAAAATACCACAATAAAACATCATGGAAGCACTGGAAGAGCTCAGAGGCAGATGTGAGCGATACATCCTGGAACTGCAAGGTGTCCAGTAGGTGCGGAAAGAGACTGACATCAGCTTAGTGAACAGAGTGTATACAAGGAAGACAGAATCAGCAGTTCCAGTAGTTCTTCCCTTGGAAAAAGACACTGGTTGAAAAGATCAATGAGCTGTCAACCTGAAAGCAAACAGAACACATCTCAAACTAGTAATTCTTATCTTCCATGACATAACCTTACTGATGACTGTGCCTATTGTGCTGGATAAGGCATATGGGACATTATAATGTCTGAAAATGTCTTTAGTTCAATGGCCATGAATTTATACCATGTGCAGTGGCACACAGGTCTACATATCAACATCAGATGTTAATCTGTACTTAACTGGGCCACACCTGATGTTAGAATGGGAATTTGCAGAAGCACGGGGAGACAGACACAGAGGCAAACAGCAGAATTTGAAGTCCTGGCATTGTTAACTGCTTCCTCAGCTTGAAATCATTCACATCCCCAAAGGTACTAAACAGTTGCTGAGAGCAGCTACGATCATACTGATCCAGGGTGTCTCAGGTGGCCATATACTTAGAGAGAAAACACATTTTTTAGTATTACTTAGAGATGGCAGGCAGGCAAGGGGCACTGAATCTGCTATTAACCTGAGAACGTCTTAATGGCTTACACCTATACACCCAATAAGGCCTGTTTCTTTGCTGTAAGCGTGCTCCCTGCTCTGCTTCCCACTCATCTCCTGTTCTCAGCTGCCCTGCAGACCACTCACAGACTGAAGTGTCCTGGACATGCAGAATCCCTGATGCACTGAAGACACACTGCCAGACTTTCAAGGCAACCAAGTAGCTTGGAGGCAGCTTTGGAGGGACTCAGTCACCATAGTCACACAGATAACTGCAACAGGCCAGAATAACAGAACCAAGCAAAAACTCTGCAAAGACAACCGAATAACTAACTCTGGATGATAATATTGTTGTATCAAGAGTGAGCCACCACTACAAGCAGGGCCCTCAAGAATAACTAAATGTTCTTGGAGAATGTAGTGAATATATTGGAAATGTAAGTATTTGGATGGTGTTTTTTGCAAGTGGTATTTAAGGGCTACTGTCTTAGATTTTGGCTGAGAAAACAAAATTTGGATAGAGAACCATAGCTGTAACTGTTTCCAATTTTCCAAACACAGGAAATCTTAAGACAATTCCCATTAAGCAGAAGCTATGAGGAAAATGTCATCAAAATAAAGATCCCTGCCCAGAGTTTCGGCTGGAGGCAGGTCGTGATTACTGAATACCAGAGTCTACACTGAGTATCATGTGATGGTGGAGGGATGGGGAACTATCTCCTGGCACTGACTACAGCTGCTCTACAGGTGATTCAAAGATTCCTGCTAACTTTGGCAGGTCACACCCTCATGGCTCTCAGCTGACAGCTGAACATCTCAGTGATGTTCACCAAGTTTCAATGGGAACTTCAAAACTCACCTCTTTCTATGCTGAAGAGTTTTCATGGACCACATAGGAGAAGACAAAGGGATATTATGGTCTATTGGCTTCCTGCAGAGAGGTGTTGTGAAGGCTGTGTTCCCTTAGGATTATACATATATGAACTGGAAACTGAGGTTAGGTTATCATAACATTATTTTTCCATTTGAGGACACTTTGACGTGTGCCGAAAGAAAAGAATACACACCTAGCTTATCAAGGGAACGCATTTGGATATTTTCACTCACACTCAGCAATGGACTATTCTTAGTAACTAATAATATGCATGTGCCTCGCAGTATGCTTTTTGATAGCCTTGTTTCTGTTCCTTAGGGATCTAATATTTTACCATATTTCCAAGGAATCCTGCATTAAAAGAAAATGTCTTACTCTTTTTGTAACATGGCAGTTATCACACTGAAAAATAGATAGCACTGCTGCTAGGACCAATTTCTTTCTTATATTCAAATTGGGGGTAAAGGTGTCAGGTTGACCTGGTAAATATGTGCAAGTCAAAGCAGTATAAATTAAGGTTATAAATGTTAAAGAAATCATCTCTCTTTTAACCACTTAGTGAAATCAGAATTTTCAAGGCAAATTATTTTTTCTGTCTCTGTTTTCTAAATGTTTAAACCAAGCACCCCACAGCAATCCCAGTATCTGCGCTTCAGTTGCAATCTGTCACGAGTTTTAAGGTGGATTCATTTAAGTAGATACAAACAAAAGTAGCTGCTGGCAGGTTTAGAGACACACAAGTGCAGTAATTTGGCACATGGTTGCCATGGCAGCTAACCTACAACTAAATGATCCTGTGTGCTTTTCTCAGCCGTTCTCTAGCATTGTTCCTCCTGCCTGCATTGTCAGTTCCTTTTTTTTTTTTTTTGTGAGACCTGTCTTCCGCAAAGCCCTAATTTGTGCCACTTTGGTCTCATCTGCTGGCTCAGCCCTTTCGCCCTGGGGTACCACTTATTCTGCTGATATTATCCATTAATGAAGGGGAAGCAGGAAGAGTACAAGGCAGAAGGAGATGATGGTCCTCCAGCTACTCTGCTTGTTGAGAGCAGCTTCTTGAAAGCTGATTTTTGCTGAAGTAAACCACAGAGGTAACTCCCTTCAGTTTCAGGACTTAAAGCTTGCTGCAACATCACCGATGTTGATGAATTTACTGCAGATTCATGGTGACATAATAAAAGCCAAATTTGGCCTTGAGACAGTGAATTTATCAAATGATGAATGAATTCTGCTCTGTGGATATGTGGCAGTATATCAGGGTGCTATCTCTTCCATCCAGAAAACAGGCTTTGAAATGCTTTAGCAATGTTTATTACCAAGTAGAAATATTAAAAGAAAGGGCAATGAGTCCCCCAAGCTCTTTCCCTTCCATTGACCTCCCTCTTAGCATAGTTAGAAAACAAGCCCAGTGCTACTTATGAATTTTAAGGTTTTGTTATTTATTTCTAGTGAAACAGTTCCTTTCTGTCAAATCACTCTATTTCAGAGGAAATCCATTCCACTGGCTATTTCTGACCAATCATCCTTTTTATCTCCCTTCTTGCCATCTCTGAGAACTAAGTTGTGACGCTGCTTCAGGGGAACCCAACTCAGGTCTTATCAGTTCCTGACAGATCATGGAGAGCTGACGTGCCTTCTGCCTATGGCTGAATGTCAGCTCAGGGTTCACAGAAAGTGAGATCAGAAGATAAGCAGTAGAGAGTATTTACTTACTTATTTTTAAGATAGTAAGCTCAACATGCTGTCAAAGCAGAAGTTTTGTCTAATCTTTTTAAGAAGGTTCAGTTTCGGTATCAAGTTGTTTGTTAGTTTTCAGGCAATTGCCTAGAAGACGATCGCTGCTGCTGAAGACTTAGCATTGCCAGATACATTTGCGTGCAAAGTCAAGAAGTGGGGATTACTCAATTTATCATGCCCACATCACAAATAAGTAGAAAAATCCCTGGATTTGTAGGATTACAGGCCATGCTAAAGTGACCTCTCTTTTTGGGGTACTGAAATTTATGAGATTCAGCAAGAGTTTTTTGGTCTTATTTTCCGAGTTCATTTTTTCAGTCCAGTCATCTCAGGATAACTTGCTTTTTAAAATAGACTTTCAAAATATTAAAAACAGTACAGATGCTGAGCACAAGGAATAAGATCTTCAGAAGTGACAATGAATAAACATTTTATGATGATTTAGGCTTGCTGAAGACCTGCCCCCATAAATGCATCATGTCATAGTTTATTAAACAACAGCCAAAGAACTAAAACAATCAGTTTTTGGAATAACTGGCAAGAGGGCCAGGTCTGGCAACAGTATTGGAATTCCCCCTCTAGACCTGTGGGGAGGAAAAGGAGATACTATGCATCACAGTAAATGTTTAAGACAGAAGTGGATTTCCTCCCACTGCTATTTGATTTTGGTATGTTACACTCTCCCACTCTAATTTTTGCTTTCGCTCTAAAAAGCTGCGTGCATGCAATAACATTCTAATAAGGGAAAGCACTGCAGGCTGAAGTAGGCATCCTGAAGGGAGTTTCAAAACTTGAAAATAAAACAGAATCACACTTCCCATTCAGAAGAATGTGAATGTGTGGCACTTCCTATTCAGAAAAATGTCAGATACTAAGTTAGATATACTTGTCTTCCATCTGTATTGCCTAATATGATGTCACATGAATTGCCCATGCACAGTACTTTTCAAAGGTTGGAAATATTGTTATTTGCATTTTACAGATAGAGAAACCAAATTATGCGCAACTGACTCGACAAGCCCAGATTTCCAGCATAATAAGCACAAGGCCTTCCAGTTATTATTATTCCTTAGCACAACACAGACCCCTGCAGTTATCAGGAATATTATTTATTGTTTATCCTCTTGTCTCACAAAAAGAAACTACTTGCCAGATTGTTGACAAGGAATGCAGGCACAATGTGTTCAGTAGTTATTATGGCAAGCAGTGATTCATACCTTTTGGACCTCAGTCGTATCTTGCACAGCATGAGAATAAAGTAAATTACATTCTGGAGAGCTTTGTCAATTAAATATTTAAGCAAATATCTGTGATAAAGCTCACTGCTATGTTTTCCAGCAGTATGGAAGCAGAGAGGAGGGGGAAGTGCAGTACCTTAAGTCAAGCTGCTGCCCTTCCAGGCCTTACAGAGAGAGTGCTCTGATGTGTTTGAGGCTGATGATGACATGATACAGCCCCCAACATCTGCAGAGAACTAAGGGAGGGGTAAGTTCTGGAATTGTTCAAAAGCAAAATCAGTGTCTCCCTAGCGTTTCCCTGTTCTGCTGTGAGCTGAGGCAGGAGCAGGCATACTGCCTGGTCTGAGAGGTTGGGGGCAAGGGAGTTGTGAGCTGAAGCGAAGGTCCTCACTATGCCAAACAATCCAGACTGAAGCATGTGTTGGCTTCCTACTGCTCTGCTGGCACGGTTCCACGAGGTATGGAAGAAAGCAGCAGCGGATGGCTCATACTGAGTCTCCTCTAACCTGGGTTGCGTTGTAGCTCAGCAATGCTCCCTGGGCCACCTAGGTCAGATGGAGCAGAAGTGGCCAAGCTTCAGCAGTGCTTGCTGCTTGCTTTCTTCTTGCAACACCAGGATAAGATTACTTGTCAAACCTCTTGCTAGCACCCTGCCTCCTTGCCCGTCACTCCACACACCACTGTCACAGAAGCTGGTGCTAAGCTGTCAACCAGCTGCAGATGGCACAGGAGCCCATCCTGCCTCAGCTGCCCCAGGCTGTGCTCCTCCAGCAGCGCTGCTCTCAGGTGTGCTCCTTTCCCTGGAAAATTAAGCATCTGTGGTGATGACATAGCTGTTTCTAGGCTAGAGTTTTCCAGCTTCTCAGGCAGTTAAACTGACGGCTTAACTTCTGTTGGCTTTTAAGTGTGTCACTAGTCTCTGTGGGAACAGCGCTGGTTTTTGAAGATGTGGCAATCCAATAAGAAGCCACTGCAGAGACAGGTGGTCCTGCTCCCTGTCTCCGTGTGTGTTGCTCTGACCCCAAAGGGAGCGGCTGTCACCCCCCAGCCTTATATGGAGTTACTTCTCTGAATGAGTTCAGTGTTGGGTCAGACAATTGTTGGAGCTGCTTAAGGAAGAGGTCACAGCTGTGCCATTGATGGTAACATGGAAAACACATGACTGCCTTTTTGGCAACAGTCAGTGTTTGCAACGGGAGGTTTTGAAGTTGTCCTCGTAGAGTGGGCTTGTACTGGCAACCGCTGCCTCTGTAGCAGTCCTCCTCACTCATAGAATCATAGAATGGTTTTGGGTTGGAAAGGACCTTAAAGATCATCTAGTTCCAACCCTCCTGCCATGGGCCAGGACACCTTCCACTAGACCAGGTTGCTCAAAGCCCCATCCTACCTGGCCTTGAGCACTTCCAGGCATGGGGCACCCACAGCTTCTCTTGGCAACCTGTTCTGGTGCCTCACCACCCTCCTGGTGAATCATTTCTTCCTTATATCTAATCTAAATCTATCCTCTTTCATCTATCTCTTCATTTCAGAGATCGTCCATCAATTATTTGATATTTGGCTCTGCTGCCTGTTGGCTTTGCCCTTTTCTCTGTCTTTCCCCTTTCCATTGCCTGTCTTGGGCTGCAGTTGCCCCTGACCTGTCCAGTCCTACTGAAGTGTGCCCAACAAATGACATCTGGACATGACAGAGCTTCAAGTCACACACGACACATGAATACTGGTGTAATATTTTGTTGATTTTTTTTCCCAGTATACCATTTATATATATGCTATACATAATATATATGTTATGCTGAGAATAAAGACCTAATTGTCCACAGTGGGGTATTTTAAATATTTCTCTAAAATATTATACCTGTTTCACTCTGATGCATATATAAATGCATAGGGAACGTGAAGGTGGCTACAGAGTAACATCCCTCTTGTCTTTGTTTTGCATTTTAGCCACTAAGAATTCCACTTTTGGGGGGAAGTTATTGGGCTGGTTAATGGGAGAGATCTTACATAGTTGTGTCCTGTCCCCATGTATTTAAACTGTGCATCCCTTGAGTCCCTGTCTGCGTTCCTTATTACATTAACTCTTTGGAGTAAATTTCCCTCATTAACCACCAAATCCTCAATCATCATCTCCCAAGACAACATCCCCGTGGCTAGAGGGATATGGCTGTATCATGTTATGTTTAACTGTGCATTACGAAGCAAAAGCGCGGTTTCAGGAGGACTGCACAGGGCTTTGAAGCCATGACAGCCAAGACGCTGCAGTGAGCATCCTTCCCTGTCTGAGAATGGGCGTTGGACCAGATGGCCTCCAGAGGTCCCATCCCACCTCTGCCAGCCTGATTCTGTGATGTTCGCTTCAAACTAATTGCTTTTTCCTCTCTGTTCGTCTCAGTTAAGGCCACAAATGTCATTCGTGTACTTGCCAACCTGCCGTGCCTGCAGCGTGGCTGAGACCAAAAAGCAGGAGGCCAAGGCAGGGCACAGGTCGCCTGGCGAGGCCTTGTTCTCCGTGCAGCCCAGGCTTCACACCTGCCGCCAAGCGCCTCCCTTCGGCCCGACGCCTGGGCACCGCACGCCGGAGAGGGGCGGGCTGGCAAGAAGGGGGCTGCGGCCGCAGCTCCGGCGCCCAAGGCCCGGTGCCTGCCGTCAGGCACGCCGCCATGGCCCGTCCCAGGTCGAAACAAAACCGGTCTCGGGATGGCAGAGGCGGGCAGCACCTGCCCGCTCCAGCACCGCCTGCTGCAGCGCTGCCCTCTCCGGGCGCAGAGGGAGCTCCCGCCGGGGAGCCGCAACGCCGATCTGCGGGTCAGCGCCCGCGGGAGGCGACCCCGCCACTTACTCACCCCCTCAGGACCGGGGCGAGGCCGCGCCGCGCCGGGTGCCGCGGCCGCTACAGGTGGGGCAGGTCGGCGGCGCGGGGGCCGCTGGGAGGTGTAGTCCCGCCGGGCGGGCGGCGGCGGGGCGGCGCGGCGGCGCGGACTACAAGCCCCAGGGCGGCCGGCGCGCCGGGGCTTTAACCGCGCGTGGGGGCGGCGGCGGGAGGCAGTTCCTGGTGGCACGGCCCCGCCGCTCGCGGCTCCCGGGGGCGGCCGAGCGGAAACCCGCCTCCAGCCGCCAGGAGAAAGCCCCGGGCAGGGCGGGGGGAGATGCGCCTCACCCTTCCCAACAACGGCGAGCCGCGGCCATCCTTTAATTAACAATTAGCTCGTCCCCAGTCACCCCCGGCAAGCACTGTCCCATGCACGCTGACCCGCCGCCGGCAGCTCGCTAGCCGGCAGCTGACGGCTCCTCCCGCGGTGCTGGCGTGCGGGTTGCTTAAGCCATGGGGAATGGGATGAACAAGGTAACGCCGCTCCTCGTTTTGTTCCTGTGCGTGAGTGCATGTGGGCGGGCGAGGCGCAGCGCTGGCCGGGGGTGGCGGTCCCTCCCGCGGCGCCCCCTCCTTTGTCTTTTGCCGCCGGGGCGGTCTGCGGGCGCCCGCTTATAAGAACAAAGGCCAGGGCAGGAAAGGCTTTTCCCTCTAACTTCGGGGGTCCCCCCGCCCCGGGGCGAGATGGGAGGGAAGGAGGCCGTGGCTGCGCCGCTCCCTCGGGGCGCGCCTCCTTCCCAGCCGCAGCGCGGGCAGGCGGGAGGGGGGCCCCGGTTTCGGTGATGCTCGCTCGGGCTTCCCCTCCCCGGGCGGAACGAGATTACGGGGCTGGGGGCGGCCCCGCGCCCCCAACGGTTGCTAACGGCCGCTGTCGGCCGCCGTGCCCCCCGGCGCTGTGCTTCAGTCAGCCGCAACGCCGGGCCCTTCTCCGCCGCAGGGCTGCGGGCCGGGGCCGCCTCCCTCCTCGGCTGCGTTCCCTGCGGGGGGTGCCCCGGGGCGGCCTGGGGCAGAGCCAGCACCCCCGGGACTTGCGGCGGGACCCGGAGCGTCGGGCGGTCAGCCCAGCGAAGTCAGCGAGCGCGGGGTCGAATCGTTTTAACTTCTCCGTGGCTTGCTCCCCCTTCCCTGAAACAGGGTGGTGGGCGCTGACCCGCGCCCCCCGCGCCGGGCAGTGCGGGTTCCGAGGGCACAGAGCAACTGGGGGATGCGGGCTGGTGGGACAGGAAAGTGGTTGTCCCCAGTGGAGATGGCAGCAAGGAAGGAAGATGGATCTGTTTTGCAAAGGGTGTTGGCTTTTTGGCAGTAGGGGCTTATCCTAAGTGCCCATTCCCCCAGCATGTCATGGTGGTTATCAAGGAACAACTGTGATTGTTTTTTTTTTCCTCTGTATCTCCACCTCTGTTTTAAACCGGAGTTTGAAACTGTGGTGGTAACTAGCCCTTTATATATAGCTTACTATAAGGAACAGAAGTTGAGTCATTTCTTCTGTCTGACATCCTGCTTTGAGTACTTTAGGAGTATATTTGCTGAGAGCGTGGCCTCTGAAAAAGCTCACAAGTTGTCAAAGTCCTGACATCTTTGCCCCTGGAAGTCACATTGGTGAACGTCCAGAATGCTTAGCGTGCCACCTGGAAGGTGAAGCCTTTTCATCCTATAGATAGAGGCATTGAAATAGAAACTTTAGGTAGGGGAAAGATCTGGCTAGTTATTCCAACCAAGACAGCAGGTAGGAGGTAGAACCTTCGTTGGACCTTCTCTCCCTTTTTGGTTTCAAAGCCTGGGGATAATGTCGCCAGTCCTTGGAAGTACCTTCTAGGACAGGCCAGTTAGGAAGAAACACAGCTGGAAAAACTTCTTGTAGATTCCTAGTATGTTTGTAGTATTTTTCTGGGAGAGTTTTAAATTATCAAAACATTTAGAGTGACAGGATATGGGATGTTAAAGTTGCAATCTGGTGGTGGGGTGGGAAAGACTATTCTCAGCCCTTTGAAGCTGAGCATTCTTTGTCTGCATTACATCTTCCCGTGGTACTGTGTGGGCAGGAATCAGCAATCCGTGACTCCAGGCAATTTGGTCATTTTAATTCTCTCAAGTGTTGCCCTGACATGTACCAACTGGAGTTTTTGGGACAAGCATAGTGCCACTTTGATTTTTCTCCTCCCTTTTTATGGCTGTATCCATGAAGATGAAATGTTCAGCAGTTCGGGAGGAGCTGGCTCCTTTAAGGAGTCTACAACTGTGTTGGGTCCTGGCCATCAGGGTTTATTTTTGTAGGGGTCCTGTGTGTAGGTCTGGTGCTTGCCACCTTCAGAATGTGCTCCTAGATCATCTGTTCCTTTTGATCTCATCGGTCAGTGAACACTGAAGGGGCAAGGGGAAGCCTGGAGTCATCAGCACCGATGTTGGGGAGTATTTGCTTGACTCAGTGTGGGCTATCAGTACAAGTTGCCTTAGTTTCCAACTGAAGTGTGTTTTTTGTGGTAGAGCTATATGCAGACAGTAGGAGAAAATAAGCAGCTTATCCGATGGTGGATTATTTAATTTGGGGAATCTCTTTGTACTAATGCCAGGGGAAGAGGATTAGTGGTGACCTGTAACGGGTACGGTAAGAAAAAGCTCCAGAGATTGCTGCAGCTGCTGTGGCTGCTCTTGGATGCTGAGCCTTTCTCAGTGGCATGGTCCCCTCCTATTTTTCTGTCACATGATATTGATGTATTTCATAGTAAACAGCAAATACACCTGACTTTATGTGGCTGTTAGTGCTGGTCAATGGCTGGAGGCCTAGTATTCCTTTTAGATGGAGTTTGTCATTTGTTGCTAGTGTTCTCTCTAAAATTAGCTGTGCTTCCTTTTTATTTTTTTTTCTTCTTCTTAAGCCCATCCAAGACTCCTGACTTTTCCCAAATTAAACTGAAAGCATTGGTTCATAAATACCATTCTTATTCTGCTCAGAGGAGAATTGCCCAATGAGTATCCATTGGCTTAGTTACTAATAATTTTCAGTGATTTTTTTTTTTCTTTATATTTTTAAAGTACAGGATGAGTAATGGGGTCTGACTTAGGAAATTATCTGGGTTGCCCGATTTGTCTTCACGCTTAATGGCTAACTTTAACATGTATTCAAAGTTCAAGTTGAAGTCTGTAGTTGAAAATTACAAAGGTGTTTTTCAGGAGCTGAAGTCTAGAGGTCTTAACTATCTGTGAACAGGATATGCTTAGTGAAGTTTTTCCTGGGTATTAGTTCTTGTTCGTCCTGTTAACTGCCTGTTATTCATGCAGACTCTTCTGAAGGGGCGAGCTGAGAGTTATCTCTACAGAAAGGGCAGATAAGCCATGTTCGTTGTAGGAGCTGATTAATAAGAAATGTAAAATCAGTGTGGATAGTTGCAGCTGATGCAACCAGTTCTGTGGAAGCCAGCGAAGCTGCACCCGTTTGCATCAGCGGCGAATCCCTCCCCTGATCTGTGCCAATCTCCTGTACCTCTGGATGAGGTGGGCATGTCTGCTTCATCTGCAGTGCCTGGCTGGCTCTGCAGAAAGCCCCATGAACTTGGCCAGAGTGCCCATCAGTACTAGTGCATCTAGAAGCAGCATCAGGCAAGGAGTTAGGTGCTTTACTGTAAGTGTCTATATAGGAAATGGGAGCAAAGTAGCTCTTTAAGCTGCTTTCTAGAGAGGCACATTTTGCGTGAGGACTGAGGAGAAGCATTTGCTGTCAATTGCGGGGCTCTGATGTTGTGCGAAGTGGAGAACATGAGCTGTTCTCATGTGAGACAGGAACAAAGACAGGCGTTGCTGTTCTTATTGCTTGCTTGTGCACTCTTCATCTGTTATTTTGGTCCGTGGTCATTTTTTCAATGTTTTGGATGATATAAAGCGGCTACTGTTTTTATTCATAAAGCAGTGGCTGAAAAGTTCACAAAAACAACCACCTTATTTTTCTTCTTTTCTGACTCCCATCCCTTCTCTCTCACGCCCCTAGCAGCCATCGGCCTTCATTTTGCAGGGCCCAGAGTTGCAGTTACTGAAGGCAGTGTGAGATGACACAGCTGAAAGTTCCCAGCCGTAGTCTAGTGCCGAAGTATTAGTCAGCACGGCATGAAGATTCACTTCTTTCCAGGTAGCTTTCACCCATAGTAATGTTTCTTGCTTCTAGAATGACTAGGACAACAGGGGTAACATCTGTCCTTGGTTGCACGGTGTCCTAATTTCCTATCTAGCATACAGTGCTGCTTCATCATGCACGAATGCTAACTTCTGGATTTTTCTTCCTTTGGCAACAGCAATCTAAGAAGCCTCATTTTTGTACCCCCCCCCCCCGCCCCGTGTTTTTATAATGTCTAACCTTAATGACTGTGACTGGAATTTAAGCTTTTATCCTCTCTTGAGAGCACATATTTGATGCAGAAATAACGTCCTGGAGTCTAAAATGGTATAGTCTGCAGTACTGGTGATGTGATTTGAGATATGTGCTGCAGATAGGAAATACCAGGCAGCTATTTACAAAGATCAGAAAAGCTTTTTTTCTGTGGTATTGTTTTTTTTTTTTCTGGGCTTTAGTTGAGGGACCTGGCTGGGGTGATGGAGTTGGTGAAATTAGGTCATAACTTGGCTGTCTTTTGCTTTAGGGCATGTTTTTTGTTTGCAGAATTTTGGCCCTTGCCAAGGGCCATTGGGTACTCTGCTCTCTGGAGCAACTACGAGGTCCTGACTCCTGGCCTGAGATGGTGGCCTTTGGACTGCACTTCTAGCAGAGTCATCAAGTGTGCTTAAAATAATGATTCTGTCTGTGAAACCACTAGTCTTGTGCATGCAGAAAGGGACAGCAGGATGTTGGAAGCATTGTTTTCCCTCCTTCATACCCTGGCATTGGAAACTGCTCTGCTGATTTTTGCTGTCGTTGTAGGAATGTCAAATTTGTACAAATGAAGAGGGAAGGCAATGGAAGAAAGCTGTCTGAGCTTATCTGTGCAAAATTTACAGGTGCATGTTTGTACTAGACTGAAGAACAATTTTCTTGTCTAGCTGGTGTTGTCAAGCAGCCCTTAATTTTTAAGCAGGGTACAGCAAGGATCCCAGAGAAGCGATCTTTCAGTATTGGTGGCAGAACCGAGCCTTGTGGTTAGAGCTGGTGTGATGTGGCAGGGGGAGAGAGATCATCCAGCGAAGCTCAGAGGTAGGAATATTTGCACAAACCAAAGCTGCAGAGAACATGGGGAGTGCTGCAGCCCTTCTGTTTTCTGCAAGGCTAGATAAATAACAGTGAACGCAACGTTTTTATCAGATGAAAGCCCTGAATTTAAAGCAGATCAGTAGCTATTTTGCAAGTCCTTCTGCTGGCTTGCTAACCTTTGCCTGGTAAGCTGGGCTGCCTTTCAGCAGGAAGGCTGCAGTGAAACGGAGGCTGGGGCGATAATTCCCGATGAAAAGTCCTTCATGACTTTCGGAACTTGACGGCTGCCGGACTGAGCAAAATGGGTGGAGTTATCCCTTTAAATAGCTGAGTCTGAGAGACTGTTGCTGGTGTTGTGGTGACACTTGGGTGTTGCTAAGGCTTTAGGAAGTCGGTGCTGACATATCTGTATTGGTGGTATGTGCTGCATGCACTTAAGAAAAATGGATCATACATACAGTTTCGCCACCACAGTTCTGATCCCTTCAAAGGATATGGGCATATGTCAAAAGAGTTCAGGTGGAAGTGAACAAAATTCTTGGCCAGAAAGTATGTACTTGCTGGGGTTTTTTTGTGTCCTTACTGCTATTCCCAAGTTAGGAGGGTTATGAGAAGATGGGAGGGGTAGAACCACAGTGTCACCTGCCTCTGTGTGTGGCTGCACGTGTCCTCAGACTGCAGAGACTGGTACTCAGGCTGACCTTGAAATTCCCCAGTTAAAGAAAGTCCTGTAATTGAGACCTGTGCAGCCTTCTGGGAGTGTTGGGTTGAGTGGGTAGATCTGGGAGAGAAACATGCAACTAGTGGACTTTCCTAAATTCTCTTTCTATGTGAATACACTGTTCCTTGTTTGCAGTGATTTCCTCTGTCAAAGAACTGTGCCCTGCCTGGTGTGGCTTTGCACTTCAAAGGACTCAAAGGCTGTCATTTTGTAGTGCTTTGTCCAACTTGCTTAGCAACTTTAGGCAAATCAGCTTTTTTGTATGAAGTTTCATCATTAGTTAAATGAGGGTAACTCTTACCCTGCTGGGGAGGCAGGGGGAGTGGCACATTGTGAGGCCCACTTTGTTTTAGTAAACCACTTTTGCTGCCCTTGGAGAGCCTCCATTATGTGAAAGTCTGCATGATTAACACCCCTCAGCTGTCAACAAATGCTGTCAAAGCGCGGCATACCTAGTGCGATGTAGTTTGAGAAGGTTGCAAAGAGGCATAAAATGTTGTCAGCGCTCTTTAGATTGCATTTGACAATGGTCTGCTAAAGTAGTATGTTCCATCCTGTATGCAAATTGAACTTTGTCAAATTGTCTTACCACAAGATATCTATATTTGATACTATATTTCTTTCTCACAGATTCTGCCTGGCTTGTTCATTGGCAACTTTAAAGGTAAGATTAGTTTTATCATTATCTCTAAGACTACTTAGTAGGGGTCTTAAGGTGTTGTTTTGCAGGCCTATGGAATTCTCTGACATCTCTACAGCTTCTTTAATGCCATCTTGCTTCATTTCTGGATTCACCTGGTAGCACTTAAAGAAGAACTTATGTGCTCTGTCATCCGTGCAATGTGCTGCAAGTACTTTAAGAAAAGAAAAATGAACGCCATCTCCTTGGAGCATGCTTCAGCTGGAATTCCTAAACACTGACCTGTCTGAAATGATTCCTGTGCTTGGCAGGCAAGCCTGTGAGCTGGGCAGATTCTTTGTAAGGCATATTTCAAGCCCTCCTTATAAGTAAAGGCTTAGTATGCCTCCTGCTCATTGCTTTCATTATTTTGGTTATTTATAACAGCTGCTAAAGAGTTCTGTTATCACTACATGCGAGACTGATAGGTCTGCAGATTGCTGTCTGACCCCTGATACTTGTGCCGTCCGTGTTGCAAATATAAGATTCTCTGGATTTTTTTTCCTGTTTGCATGAGGTTGGATTTTTTGTGTGTGTGTGTGTACAGAAAAACAGAACCATATTTAGAAAACACAGGAAACTTTATGGAGACATCCAAATAAATGACCTGTTCTCAAAGCACTCTGTTAGTGTTAGTTCCAGCTGACTGTCCCTACTCAGAAGTAAACTGGTTATGCTCGCATACTCATTTTGATACATGTAGATCTTGTGTTTCTTATGCTTGGGTACAACAGCAAAGCTGGACTAATAGGGGCTGCTGCCATATACTGTCCTTCCTGGTCTGCCTGATACCACAACTGGTCTGTTAAGATTTGACAATGTATGCATTGGATTTAGGTGCTGCTGCACCTCCTGTCTTCCTCATGCCCACCATATCTTCCCCTCCATCCTGAAACTTGTGAGTTCTGTGTTTTTTGCGTAATTTACCAGTCTCTGGACCTGCTGAACCATGTTGCTAGTCTAGCGCTTGGAACTGGAGCCAATCACATTGAGAGGCAGCCCAGAGGTCCATGTGAAGATAAAAACTGGCTTTTGCCACACTGGGTTGGAAACACAAGTACAGTAGTGTGAGAGGGAGTTAATCATACCATGGTAGGGGAAATCAGGGGATGGAGGTGACCTTATACTGGTGGAAGTAGGTAATGAAAGGAGAAAAAAGAAAGCAGGAAACAAGGAAAATAAAGAGAAGAGGATAATTTTGAAAGCACTTTGCATGAACCACTGCATGACTCAGCGACAAAACTGACAGCCATGTTGCTTCATTTTGTATTTTTTTTTTTTTCCTGTCAAGTAATTTAGGAGAGGGGTAGGATGGGAAGGTGTTTGATAGTAAAGTCCTTCAGGTTTCAGACTGTTGGGCAGAGTGGGCAAGATAAGCCTGGCATCATATCTCTCGGTCTGTCCCTCTCTCTCTCTCTGGCAGCCCCACTAGTGAGCCCTTGACAGGCCGCCCGGGGGGAGCGAAACTCATCCGGAGCATGTGTTTCTTGGTGCAGTTCTGTTTTCAGCTGATGAGCAGTTTGGCCAGCTGAGGGGAGTTGGCCAAGGTTGTGGAGTGAGTCAGAATCTGTGCTGATGCCAGAGCCCGCGACCCTCTCGCTTGTGCTGCCCTGTCCGCTCAGCTGTGCCCCTTGCAAATGGTCCTTAAATGGCACGTCTGGGCACTTCTAAGCATAGAGGCGAGCATGTGAAGGTGGTGTGAGTAGGCAGTGGCTTTGGGAGTCTAGCTGAAAAAAAGCAGAGGCTGAAATGCTTCAGCTACCTCCACAAAAGAGACTGAGGGTGGGTTAGTGTTAATCTCCGCGTTTGTGTTACAGAGTCTTGTTTTTAAATCTATTAAAATGAAACAAAATGTTTGTTTATTGCTGTGACCCTTGCTCACCTTGTATTTAATGATTATGTTCTACAATTGTATCTGTTATTGTAATCTCAAATTAGCTACCATACTTGCACAGGAAAAAAGATTAGTGTTACAGTACTTCACTAATACAAAAGCAAATTTTGATGATTTTGTATTTTTCTGCACCTTCTGCCCCCAACACACACCCTCTCCCCCAGCTACTTAAGAGCAACGGCAATAAGCTGTCTGCAGCAAAATAATCCCATTTAGGAACAGGCTGATGGATAATCACCAGTGTGTTTTTCTGAAGAAGTTTGATTACTGTGTTCCTGGAGCATGTTCTGATTTGTGGCACTTTTTCAAAACGTGACTAATGAATTTTGAGACTGCCATAAAGGGGATTGTTGACTGAGAAATACTCAGCAACATATTCAGTTGGGATTGGTTAGAATATCCTGATTTGGGCAGCTGAAATATCTAGATACTTTTAAAGACATGGATTTACAAAATTATTTCCTATAATGCACTTTTGGGCAGTTTTCTATTTCTTCAGCTTGAGACCAATAGCTTGAATTGCATTTGGTCAGTAAGAGGAATAACACTGAATCCTTGGCATTGTGTGTCTTGCCCGGACACAGGCCTGAGACATTGTGGTACCCTCCAGGTTTCTGTGCAGGGGATGGAGAGGAGGGAGCTTCTCCAGAGGGTGAGTTGGTCACTCTTTGGTGAACTTGGGCAGGCAGGGTTTCCATATCGCAGTTGTAGAAGTACCGTTCTATGCACACTCCTGTCTCCCTGCAACATGGGAGACCTCTGGGGACACTGACCGATTGGAAAGAGGCACAGCTGTCCCAGATGGGTGACTCCCTGCTGAGTGAAAGCAGGACTTTAAAGAATGTTAAACACTGTAATAATAGAATCATAGAACACCAGATTGTAAGGCACCACAAGGATCATCTGGTCCAACCTTGGCAAAAGCACGGTCTAGACAAAATGGCCCATCACCCTGTGCAGCTGAATCTTAAAGGTGTCTAGTGTTGGGGAATTCACCACTTCCCTGGGGATATTATTCTAATGGCTGATTGTTCTCATTGTGAAAAATTTCCCTCTTGTGTACAATCAGAATCTCCTCAGGAGTAACTTTTACCCATTACCCCTCGTCTTTTCCTTGTGACTCCTTGTAAAAAGGGAGTCTCCATCTTCTTTGTAGCCACCTTTTAAATACTGGAGCATGGTGATAAGGTCTCCCCTAAGCCTTCTTTTCTCAAGATTGAACAAACCCAGTTCTCTCAGCCTTTCATTATATGGCAGCTTCCCAGTCCTAATCCCGGAGGGCCATTATCTGGAGAAGGCATTCAGCAATTGTTCCATTTGCGGAATTATTATTCAATATTCAGCAATGTTTCTACTTTATGTATAGGGTTTCTTGATGTTTTTTTACCCGTAATAAACTTAAAAACAGTCCCTGACTGAGGAAGTGCAAACTCCTCTGCATTTGACTGGGAGATGACCTGAGGCCTAAGAAAATCTCGTGGAATAAATCTGTGGCAGAAATGGGAGTTGAGCTTGCTGCTTCTGGTTTGTGTGCTGCTGCTGTGCAAACCTCTAGGCACAAAGAATGAGAGAGTTTTTTGTACCCAGCCTAGGGCCTTCAGGGTAGAAAGTTACTTGTAGTCCTGATTATGGAAAGCACCAAAGTACATGCTGAAATCCCACTAATCTATGTGACTTGAGTATGTCTCTGGAAACTCTACTGAAAAAGCATAGAACTAGGCATGTGCTTAAGTGCTTGTTGTTTTAAGAGATCTATAAGCATGATGCTACTCATCACTAGTACATTAAATCTGTGATGTGTTCCTGAGTGTATTTGAAATTGCACAGCTAGAGGGCAGAAAAATTCAAGAAGAACCACAGATGTCCATACAAAACACCAAGACCGAGTTTGGTCTGAAAGCCTAGAAGGAAACAGAGCTCTGGTGAAAGCTGATGAGGAGCTATTTCTTTGCAAGCTGTAGGTGGGAGGCTAGGAGAGAAAAATGAGGGAAGGGAAAGAGGAAGTTAACTTTTCTTCCTGCCTCTAGTTTGGGGCTCTTTTTGGTTTGTTCCAGTTGTATCGTACAGATGAAATTCAATCCTCTCAAAAGACAATTTATTGTGGGGTTGCATGCCCACGTGCCTTCTGCACTGGCAAAATGATGTGCCTTGAAAGGCACCTGTGCTAATGATGAAAATAAGTACTTTGTTTCTTGAGATACTTATATGAAAGGGCTTTTTAGCTTTTGCACAGATAGAAAAAATACCATTTATTTTGTTATGGGGTTCTAAATGAGTGCTTATTTCTTTCCAAATCAAAAGGTGTAGTGGTAGCAACCACCAGAGACTGAAGAGTGTTCCTACCTTGAATATTGAAGAGCTCGTGTCCTTCTTTGATTGTAATCATATCTGGAAGATTCAAGTTTTTCCAATGGTATATTTGGGGGCTTTTTGATTTCAAAGGGAAAGCCACAATATGAGGTTTAATTCCCCCTAAAGAGTCCAGTGTTGCTATGGATGAGCTGAAGAGTCTTGGGGAAGTTTCTGCCCTTCCCATAACTCAGTGTATAAAAAGGCAGTGGCCTCTAAATAGTTCTGCTGTGTTTCTAGATCCAGTTAATTCCTGTTAACAGTTGCTTTTTTGGGGGGAGGGAAAAGTTCCCTTTTCTAAGGATTTATTTCAGGTACTGAAAACAGGAGAGGGTGATGATACTATTCCCTTTTTCAGAGTCATCTTTTGGAAGAAGACATTTTATAGATGTTCTCATTAGAGTACTGGACCCTTTTCCTCACCTTTCTCACACCCCAAAAATGTCCTTCTGAGAGACTGGGACAGAATATATACTAGAACATGGTGTGAAGTGGGAACAGGAGATGTGAAGTTTTTGTTCGTGTGCTTAGTTTCTGTGTGTGTCTCTGTAAGTGCAGATCACTGGACTGTGGAACAAAGCTTTCCGGATGGGGAATCATTCTCAGTATTAGCTCTTAGTGCCCAGAACTGTGGGAGAGGAGATTCTCCTTTAGATGTCTATTTCTAGTTCTCTCTAAAGCAGAAAATAAAGTGTCGACAAAAGTTTGTTTTATTTAAAAAATAATAGTAAATCCAGTGATGATGAAACCAAAGTCTTTCTACATTTGTAGATTGAAACTTAATACTGTTGTATGTACTGGACTGACTTGCCTTCTCTAAACACTTACCTTGTTTTTGCATACATAGCCTAAAATTTTATACTGGAAACTTATTAGTTTACTGTGTTATAGGAGCATGTCTATCTTTTTGGACTAACAACAAGGTCATAAATGCTGGTTTTGGGAGAGAAAGAAGGGGAGGATGGTTTTAGTTTAGGTTAGGTGGCTAAGGGGAAGAAAGGTGACAAAATGAAAATAAAGTAATCTCACTTATTTTGTGGAGATATTTAATCTTCTAAATTCACAGGTGAGTTGTGGTTAAACGTTGCAGATAAGGCCCATATCACTGTGATGCTTTTTTCCCCCTGTTCCTGACAGGATGCTTTTGTATTTAATTGCTAGCAGTAGAGGTGGGAAAGCTGTTTCTTCCCATCTAACTCTACAAAAGGAGAAATCTTTATTCCTCACCCTGCATCTCTATGGAGGTACTAAAATACTAAATAGAGAGAGAATGGTTGTATGTATATTTGAGACTTCATCACTCTAGCTTTGGAGCCCTTCATTCATTGTTGTGTCTTAATCAGAGTGGTTGGAGCAGTATTGTCTCCCTTTTCCACATGAGGGATGGAAGCACAACATGTGACGTGATTTGCTCCTCAGCCACACAGTAAGGCTTCCCAGTGCTGCAGGGAAACAAATTATGACCACCTCCCCCACACTATGCTATTTTGATGACTTTGCCATTGCATTTGCAATTAAGTGTTTGCAGCTCTCTGCATATGAGTAGAGGTTAAGCTAGGAGTCATAGGTTGAAATTGAGGGAAAAGAAGCTAAATATGGGTGTGGGAGAGAGAGAAGAAAACTTCCCCAGTGTAAATTGTGTCCTTTTGTGTGAGAAGAGTTTCCTGAAGGCTTTACTCAAAAGTCCATATCAGCTGAGAAGAGCTTTGCTGTATGAAACAGAATATTAGGCAACTGACTGTGAAGAATAATAGCACATTTGAGGGACCCTTTAGGGATGCCCAAGATGAACTCTGATAGGTTTTTCTCATCTTTAAATTTGGAAATGGGATGTTTCACACTGTGATTTCAAACTGTCAGCCTGTATATGGTCATGCAGCATGGTGTTACAGTAAAGAAGTTAGAATTGCTGTGGTAATGGTGATTCTTCTGACTTTGGTGGTCCCTTGCATAACCCCTAAATTTTTTTGTAGCTTATGGTATGAGACGGCGAGTGACAGGGTATCTCATTTGTATTGCTGTTTAAATAGCTTTGCCTGTAGTATCTGTAGAGATTTATGGCAGGTGCTAGGGGAACCAGGGGAAATTCCCCTTTGTAAAGAGTTTAAAGTTTAGATGGAGATAATACAGTCATTGTCTGGGAGGCTTTTTCTCCTCTGCTTTTGTGATTTGATTACAAAATAACCAAATTAGGTTATTTCCTAAATACATTGAGGACCTGCTGGTTGCCTGGGCATGTGGATCTGGGATAGCCATTTCCAGCTTATTTCTAGGAATATGTGAAATCTCACTGTCTTTATGTATAGTTTTGATTTGTTGAAATTCCTTTAGCCTAAGTCCTTGGTTATCTGAAAAATGAAAATCTCTCGGTCCTTTTGAGTTGTACTGTATCCATTAGGCCTTTCAGACTGGTTCAAAGGAGCCAACATTTAATTTGGACCATATCTCTTTTTAAAGCTGTTTGCCTTGTATGGCAAGCCATTTCTTACCATGGGGGTCATACTGACGACTGGAGTCTCATTGTGCTAGCTATGCATTAACACCATGAGCTCCAGCCAGCAGGCTCTGAAATCCGTCCTTAGCCTTTGGAGAACAGAAAGCAGTGATTTTTCGGGGCACTTAGGCTGGCTTCTGAGCTTCCAAACCCTTGCCTGCTTAAGTGTTCTCTGAGGAATCAAGACTGTATTACACACTGCTAGTAAATCTGGAGGTCAGGTGGATTAGAAGGCCTCTCTTGGCAAACATTGGTGTTTCTTCTCTGAAATCCTCACTCTGAGATTTTTTTTAGGAAATTGTAACTGTTTTGTGAAGCTAGACGTTAATTCAGTTTCAGACGGAATTTGTGTTAATTCTCTCCTGAAGGATTAGGCATCTGTATTAGTTGTGCAGGCTTGACCATTAGCAAGTGAAATCAATGTACTTTTGACTCTTCTCTCCATTTTATTAGCCTTAGAGAAGTTTTCATAATTTGATTAGATTTAAATTTGATTGCCCATTATTGTGCTCACGTGGATCTTGTCTATGGGGCAATGTAATTAAATGTCCAATTCCTCTTTGTGATGTAGAAAAGGCAT
Organism: Nesoenas mayeri; assembly: GCF_963082525.1. Taxonomy (NCBI): domain Eukaryota; kingdom Metazoa; phylum Chordata; class Aves; order Columbiformes; family Columbidae; genus Nesoenas; species Nesoenas mayeri. The sequence goes on along the minus strand of NC_137543.1, from coordinate 89,655,310 downwards.
TGAAACTTTATAATAGAGTGGAATAAGATGAAGCAAGAGATACTAATTGAACTCTCGCACATACATAAAGAATGTACAGGTGATGCTATTGTTATTTTTGTACCTAGAGAGAACCGGTTTGAAACCTTTGTGGTCAGTGCTCTTTTTTTGTGTGCAACCAGGCTAATGTGAACAGATTATATGGGCAGATTTGGCGGGCAGGTGTTCACATCACAAAACCACTGCTGTAATTGCCATGGTGTGGTGTGCCATTCTCAAGCGAAAAGCTCTAAAGTAAATGGATGCAAACTAACTTTTACCTGTGTTAGTGTTTTTTTGAGGTCATTTTCTGGTATGCTAATGGTTTAGTGTAGGGAGAGTTGCTCACTGATGACAAATAATTGATTTTACCTTCTTTCTCATAGAAACAAACCTATACTTTTGCAATATCTAGCATCAAATTTTCGGTCGCCCCAGTTTGCTTTCCAGTTTTGAATGTCTGAAACCCCTTGGTTACAGGTCTAGGAACCACCTTTTCACAACTGTGCTTCCTTAATCTAGTGTTTCGCTTTTTCATACATTTTGATATCCTTATCATCTTTGTCTCTTTTCAGACTTAAAATTATGGCATGGATTGGCTAAATGCACATTTTTCCCTACTAGTCCACAGGAAATAAGACTCTACTTATTTTTTTGGCTTCCCTGTTAGTACCACCTGAATTCAAGTGGTAGAGTTGAGTTTACTCCTCAGACCTGGATATCATAAGGTCTATCTCCCAAGTGAAAATATATCTCCTGAAGGGGGATTTGTGGGTAGAGAGGAGATAAGCTGTTTCCTATAAAGCTCTGACTGCTTGTTCGAATGGCTGTCACCTGCACACAGGCATACACGGGCTTATATTTCAGATGCAAAATACATGAAACTTCTGACTTAAGAACACATTCCTGAGTCACTTAGACTTGTTCTTTATATAGTATATAATTTGTTTTGGAGTTAGAAATGTGTCTTCCCGTTACCCACTCAGATGTTCTAGAACAGCTGCATTTGGGGTTTTGCTTTACTTCACAAAGCTTCAAAAATAAATGTACCAATGATAAGTGATTTTCAACATGCACAGTGGAAAGGGGAGTGGGCTATTTCAAGCGATTAAAGAAATTATCTTCCTTTTTTTCCTTTATTGCAGATGCCCGAGATGTAGAGCAATTGAGTAAGAATAACATCACGCACATTCTTTCAATCCATGACAGTGCCCGTCCTATGCTTGAGGTAAGATGTGTGGAGGACTCTATGGTAAATGCTTAGTTTGCAGTTGACTCTTATAGTCATCTTCGGTTAATTATTTTGTTCTGTACAACTGGTGTTTTGAGACTGAATTTCTTGTTGAAATAGTTGACAGCTGTAGTCTTGAGATCCAGTCACAGATTTTGTTGTTGCTGCTGTTATAACAACAAGAAATGCAACTGGCAAAGGAAGAGACACTTACAGTGTCAATCAATATAACAATAATGGAATTGTGTTATTTATTTAGTAGTAAAGGTAAGTTTCCTTCTGTGTGGAGTTGAAGCATCAGATAAACAACATTCCTTCTTCCCCTTCCTCACTACCAAACCTTCCTTGTACTTGGGCCCATGTTGTGGTTTAACTCTAGTCAGCAACTAAGCCACACACAGCTGCTTGCTCTCTCTCTCTTGGTGGGATGGGGGAGAGAATTGGATGGGCAAAAATGAGAAAACTAGTGGGTTGAGATAAGGGCAGTTTAATAGGTAAAGCAAAAGCCACGTGAGGAAAGCGAAACAAGGAATTAATTCACCACTTCCCATGGGCAGGCAGGTGTTCAGCCATTCCCAGGAAAGTTGGGCTCCATCATGTGTAACAGTTACTTGGGAAGACAAATGCCATCACTCCAAACATCCCTCTCTTCTTTCTTCCCTCAAAATATATACTGAGCTTGACATCACATGGTATGGAATATCCCTTTGGGTCAGCTGTCCAGTTTGGGACAGCTGTTCTGGCTGTGCCCCCTCCCAGATTCTTCTGCACTTGCAGCCTTCTTGCTGAAAAGTCTGTGACTTGGTATAAACGTTGCTTGGCAACAATCAAACCATCAATGTATTATCAATAGTCTTCTCATACTAAATCCAAAACACAGTGCTATACCAGCTACTAGGAGGAAAATTAACTATTCCAGCTGAAACTAGGACAGCCCCTTTCTTGCATCTTTATAACAAATGGTTGTGTAAGAGGTTTGTGGTCCTTTTCCAGAGCTCTGTCATATGATACATCTAATATAGCAGAGTATCTGTAAGTCCCCAACAATTTAACATGAAGTATTATTCCCCATTTTACTGAAGGGAAGCTGATCTGAAGAGCTGAAATGACTTGAGTTGCTGTGTCTCAAGCAGTGAAAGAGCTGGGACCAGACTGCAGGTCTCCTGTGATGGACTGTTGTGCTTTCTTCTTTATGCCAACTTACCTTGGAGGGAGAGGAGTCTGGCTGGGCTTTGCTACTCCTTAAAATCCTGCTATTTGATTTGTGTTTGGAACTGGTGTCCCCTTAAATCTGTTTGTTCCTTCTCAGCATTCCACTTTTCAGGAAATATGGCAAAATAGCGGGTGGGGCAGTTGCTAGTGTTGTCCTTCAGATGCTGCTGGGAATCTCTACTTTTCATTCTTTTAATGTAAAAAATCTCTAGTGAATTCAGTCCTTAAACTACAGAATTTCCACCTCTCCTAGGCAAGTCAGTAGGTAAGCTGAACAAAAGATGTCCAAAGTATGCCATGATTAAAACCAAAATCAAGTTAATGGTGAATTCAGGGTTGACCTTGAACTGAGAAGTGTGCTGAAGCAGAGCTTTAGCTGTTGATTTTATTGTACTGTCCATTTGACTTCTGTTGTGCCTGGTGCTTGTTATGTCTGAAACATACTGAATTTCAAACCTGCTATTGGTTGAAGAGAGAAATAGTTGTACTGAGTAAGGGACATATAATGTTTCCTCTATGGTGCTGTTCTTGAAAATGAATAGAAGCTTGCTTTGTTTTATTATCATGACTAGAAAAGTAGGAAGACTAATTATGGCACAGATCAGCTGCAGCCTCAGGCCAGTGTTTCTTGTGGTGGTGACTGACAGTTTCAGCAGCCCACATGCCACCTCCTTGCTTGCAGTGGTGCATCTGTTTGTGGGGCTGCACGGTAAATGGATCTGGGAGCTTTTGTGGGTTAAATATAACCAAGTCACCATTTCTCCCTCTAGCTACCCCCACAGAAGAAATGACCGATTATATTTATCCAGATCTGTTCCCAATCTGGTTTGCAATAGTGTCTCAAAAATTACAGTGGCATTGGAACAAGTAGTGGCTGATTGAAGCTGGACTTGCTTTATTCACCCTTGCATCTAAAAGAAGAGTTTTCTCAGCATGTAATATGCTCCTTTGTGTGCTGGTGATCTTGAAGACAACTGTTAAAACTTTTATCCTGTTCTTAAAGTAGTGGAAGGATTGCAGGTTTAGTTTGCTTGGAAGCTGAGCTGATTATTAATTACTTTATCATTCATGGTCCTAGTGCATTGCTTGTTTGCAAATAAATACTTCTGCTTAGAAACAAGGGCCTAGGAACATATTAGGTTGTATTATTTCCTTTGGTACTTACATCTTTACCAGGTTGTAGGTAGGTTTGTTTACAGCTTGTGTATCCACACTGTGCTTGGGGCTTGTTCTCAAGTCCACTGAAGTCAAAAGGAAATGCTTTCCCAATGTGTCTCCCTTTTTTCCTTCCCCCTCAGATTTCACTCTTGAAAGGTGAGGCCTTACATTTGTGTTCAGAAATCCACCCAATGTTACTCAGACCTTTAAATATGGAATTGCAGTGGTATGAGAATCTTTTTTTCCTTTTTCCCCCTTCCCTCAAGGTTCTCTGTTTTGTATGTGTGTATATATGTAGATGTTGATCATCTGTAAAAAGTTGCCTTTTCTTGGACTGTGGTAGTTGCATTTGTCTTGCTAACAATATTTTGTCTTAAGTATTTCCTCGTCAACCTATAGGAAAAGCTACAAATATTTAATTAAAGCTTTCTGTGCAAGCCATGGAAGATAAGTGTTTTTAGATTTTGAAAACTCAATTGTGTTGTAGTAACATGTTGTCAAAGAGGATTTGGCCTTTTTTGGCTGTCTCTGGAACAAATGAATATGGATGCATACCATAACTCTCAAAGAGGTGACAAATTACCCACACCTTGCTTGTCAGATTTTGGAGTTTTGGTAATAACTGTTTTAATGCACTTCTGATACAGTACTTAAAGCTGATAGTGGTGGGTAGAGAACAAAAATGACCAAGCTGGATTCATTGTCTATACCCAAGAATGCAATACTCAAGGAATAAAAGCAAACATCAGTGTATGTGGGGAACACCAACTTGCTACAGATAGTAAAATTATTTTCTACTTTAGTAACTTAGAGCATTTCCCCTCTCTGTGATGTTACAGACCATTTTTACTTGATTCTGTTTAGAATATGCTTTCCACTGTGCTTTATATACTCCGGGATTTGAATATATGTTGGTTTAGTTCCTCATAGCTTGCCGACTTAGTAGAAAATGATTGAAGAGTTTCACAAAAACCTATTTATTAAATCTGCTTAGGTGCCATTGTGTGTGCCTGTTGAGAAGTAACTTAATGAAATTTGGTTTCAGACATTATCTTGATGATCAGGTACAAACCCTTGTGGATGTCTGCTTTATGGGTGGCTCATAATCAAAGTTTGGCCTTAACTTATTGCATGCCTTCATGCTGGAATAACTGGAAAAAAGTAAGTTTAAAAATCAATTGGATTCTAAGACATTTACCTTTAGACACTGGCAGCCTGCAGTAAGTACAAGACGTAGAATTCTTTTGTAAGAATTCAGGTGATTTAGACTGGAACAAATTTGCCAAAGTCTGGCCTGAACTATATTGCAGAATTGATCCTTAGTTCTTTTTGTATGAAGTGTTTCGAGGAAATTAGTTTTCTAATAAAACCAAGCCTGAAATTAATTTATATTTAGCAAGCATCCTAAGGCTATTGTTCCATTGAAGTACACCATTGTTTTACAGAACCTTAATCACCTAGGTAAGCATTTTGTAGTTTAAAGGTGCATGTTTGTAAATCCATCAGAAAAAAAAAACCCTATAGGTAGCTGTTGGCACGTCAAAGAGAAAGGACTGCATGCAGCATGGAACGAGGTTTGTTATTTCAGATGCGCAGAAGTCACCCCTGAGTGAGAGCCGTGTCCAACAGCATCATGTTTATTCCCATGGAGGCACAGAGGCACAGCTCTGGTGAATCAGGTTGGCTCCTCCAGAGCACTTTGGACAGCTGCCCATGGAACACTCACAGATGTTTTATAAATCCACACAAAACCCCTATACAGAGGAGAATAATTAGGTTTCTTGCCACCTGCTTTCTAATCTGTTTCTCAGCTAGTTCAAGTTTTAAAATCTCTATTCAGATTTTGAAAGACACTGAAAAGCAGATGCGGAAACATATCTCAGAGCGTGCTTTAAATAATAGCATATCTGCAGGTGACTTTGGATCTCTTGGTAGAACTTCCTTTTTAAAGCCAGGTCCTAACCAAGCTGGTGCAGTCAGTCAGGACTCACAGAGAATGTGGAAGCACTTTTAAATAATCCTGAGCAATTTTTCCCGATGTTGCTTCAAAGGATGCCAGCTAGGTGTTATTCTGCTGCATTAGATCATAAAATCATAGAAAGGTTTGGGTTGGAAGGGACCTTCAAAGGTCATCTAGTCCAACCCCCCTGTAATGAGCAGGGATGCCTTCAACTGGATCAGACTGCTCAGAGCGCACTCCAGCCTGGCCTTGAATGTTTCTAGGGATAGGGCAACTACCACCTCTCTGGGCAATATGTTGCAGTATTTTACCACCCTCATTGTAAAACATCTGGATTAAAAAAAGATCTGGAGTCTAACAAGTTTTGTGCCAGTTGACCTAAGTGAAGGAGGTAAAGGCAAATCTTGTTAATCTTGCCTGTAAAAATCTGGTCGTGAGTCCACTGAAGCTGAGTGTTTCTCTGGAGTTTCCAGGTGTTTGACCCTGTTCTGGGGCATATTACATGGAGATGAATGTGGGCCCAAACCAAATAGGATGTTGATGTGGATTGTGCTGCTGCTTGAAGACTGCTGCATCCCATCCTGGAAAGTACATGCTGTGGTGGACAGCTACGTCCAAGCAGCTGAACTTGCAGCATCCTTAACATCCTTAGTCCACATTCTTACCTTTCCCCTCTTGGCCTCCTCAGCCACACACTTGTACACATGCTGAAATACTGGCAAAAACCAGAATGCTTCCTCCAGTGCATTGGGCAGCGATTGCTGTGTGTAATGCAGGAAAGAGCACAGCATGAGCCCTGGAGGGGAAAGGGGTGCTAGAAGGTCTTCTAGTCAGCTGTCCGAGGGAGGTGTTATCCCCAAAGAGAGCCAGATGACCCACCTCAGAGAACAGCGCAATATGTGTGGCTAACAGATGATGTCACACAGATTCAGACTAGAAGTGAGGCTTTAATTGTGAGGGTAAGTAATTGCTGAAGTATATTGCCAGAGGCAACAGTGTATTTTCTCACACGCTCTTTTTTTTTGTGTGTGGAAGTTGGTTCAAGTAAGGCTGTGGTACATGGGTGTCTGAGCTTTGCGCTTCACAGTCAGGACATTTCACTCTCCGTGGTCCATCTGAGATGCTTTGAAGTGCCAGTTGTGACTGTTGTGTGCATCATAGACACATGTCCATCAATCAGGAAAGGGACTGAAACTACCAGCTTCTTTCACATAGTCCACCACATGTCAGTTACCTTTAATTTTGCTATTGCTCTTGACCTGCACCCGAGGTTTGATCTCGTAAATGTATGAATCCTGTTACTAGTCACCTGTGGTTGTAGAGTCTTTCAGCATTAATTTATTTATTGCATTATCATTGTCAGACAGACCATTGCTGCATTGCAGGTAGCACTGTGCAGTGCACTCATCTTGGAGACATCAACATTAGCGTGACCATTATGATATTAAATCAAGAGGAGTTTACTTGGGCGTTCTTGTACTGTCCTCTGCCACAAAAGCTTTCTACTGCTCACTTTGTTTATGACAAATTACATTAAGAGCAGGCTTTTGCAAGCATGTGGCTTCTATATGCATGTCAGTTTTCTTTCTGTGTTTTCTGTTGTTACAGAATATTTATTTTGCTTTTATTTAGTGTTGTTGTTGTTGTTTTTTCAGATGAGGAAAGAGTCTGTCAGTATATGTGATAGTTTCAACTAAAGTCATTTGGATGAAGTGCAAGTAAATGAAATCTCAACAAAATACGCACAATTTTTTTTGCCTAGGGGGTGTTGTAATTTTTCTTTCTGCTCAGTACCAAAGCTGTCTAAGTTTTAGGCATCTTCATTTCATGCGAATGGCTGATCTGTGTTCCTGCAATACTCATGAGCCATATGGTTCTGTTTCAAGTCTTACTTGTTTATGGGATTTCTTTTCCAAACAGAAGGGGTGATCTTAAAGCACTGTATGGAAATTTTTGAATATTGCAGTAATGTTTTCTGATTGTTGATAAAATATGCTGTGATGCCTATGGAACACTTGCTCTTCTTTGACTTTTCTTAAAATATTAGCTTTATAGCTTATGCTTTTCCCTCTCATTCTGCATAGTTAACCAGAGCATCGGCAGAGGACAGTTATTATTATTTTTCTTTGTATTCTGATGCCATTAACACTGTCATCACTATCTGTTACATGCTATGTCCAGAGTAGTGGTTTTCCTCCCCCTTTTCCCGAATTTATGAGTACCTAAATATGTGTTGATGTAGTAGGTGGGTGGAGGGATGGGGGAGGTAGAAAAGAGCTAATTCCTGACTGAACTAAGCATCTTTCTTGTCCCATCTTAGCTTGTACAGCCAGCACAACTTAAATGAACAGTATCTTTGAAAATGAAAAACTTCACAGGCCAGGTCATGTTATAAAGAATTTTTGTTTTGTTTTGGTTTTTTTTTTTTGCTTGCAAATTTTAACTTTTAATCAGAGTAGAAATCAGGTTTCAAATAGTCAGCATCTAAGAAGCTGAATGCAAAGAGAAGAGCACAGTTAAAAAAATCAGTGTTGATCTTTTAGAACAACCTTTCACACTTCCTGAGTGAACAGCCAAATACATTAATGGAATACAGGCCATAAAAAGATACTGTAACTGGAACAGAACCAGTAAGTGTGAGGAGTAGAAGTTGTAGAAAAATAAGAATGTTATGGAGAAGCTGTATAACTTCTCTGCACTAGTTTTATCTCTGCTGAGTGCTATGATATTCCTGCTTTGTGAGGTGTTAAGGGTGAGAAAATTGCAGCTGGGGAAATCACAAGAGGAAGTGATGGATCAAATTTGTGAATTAAAAAAAATAGTGTGAGTCCAGACCTTTGAAGGAAAGGGAAGAGCTAAATGACTGAAATATCAAAAACTGAGATACGTTTCTAAGATTGAATGGTCATAGACTACAGACTCAGTATAGATAATGCATTCATATTGGCTTACGTTAAGATCTGAAATCTCATTTCATATTTTTTAAGCCTGGCTGATGTTGTAAATCTTAATGCAGCTTTAGCTGTACATTATAGTCTTGCATGCTTACAGATGATCTTCAGACTATACATGTGCAGTTTTTTAGAAAAGAAAGCAATCTAAGCTATAGAGGAACTGAACTGGCAGCTCTAGTACAATGCAAGTAATCTATCTGCTTAGCATAGTTCGTGGATAGTATTTTTCCACCTAGTTTGATTTGTGCTATAGAAGCCTATCGTATCCACTCTGACCACTTAATGTGATGAGGCTTCCTATGGGGGAGCTTTTACTGAAGCTTTGAAGGTGAATAGCCTCTTTTAGTTTTCTTATTCTTTCCATGACCAGTTTGTAGAAATTTTCTTTCTTTCTCTTGTGGTTGCATATTCTGAACTGAGGTTTTTTTTTTATTTTTTTATTTTTTTTTTGGCGGGGGGTATATAGCAGGGATTACCCTGTGCTAAAACAAAAGAAACAATTATTGTGTCATGCCCCCAGCTCCCCTAGCTGATAACTCGGGAAGTGCTGAAAGCTGCCTTAGTGCTTTCTTCTTTGGTTCTGTAATCCAAAGGAATATCCTCACACAGACACCAGTCCAGAAGGAGTTTGTCTGGATTCAAAAGCATTTCACTGCTCAGCACAAAATAACTAAATAGGGAAATAATGGGAAACCAATCAGCCCTGGTGTGTGTGTGGTTTTGTTTGGTTGTTTTTTTTCCTTTTTTTTTAAGAAAAAAGCATGTGCTAATTCTGGACATATGCTGCTGAGCAACTGAGAATTACTAGTCTATTAAAAATGTGTAACAATATTGGATAGCGTATGAAGTCTTGAGCTGTAGGAGGCCACTCACACATGAAAATTGCATCTTAATGACATGATGGGAGAAGACCCTGCTGGGTGTGGTTGGGCAACATGTTCTCTGCACAGCCTCCGCTGTCTTTGGTATCCAGCCCAAAGACTTATGGGCAATATTAAAGAGGAAGATGGCAAGATAGCCTTCAAAATCAGAAGTTGCTAATCTCATATTGCAAAGTCATTGCTGTTTTATAAAGATTAGCTCTGCAAATTAGTAGTTTGGTCAAGTCAAACTGTTGCATTTCCATGTGTAGCACTAAGCTCTTATATCACCAGTGTTGGAAGCTGTGAATTTTCAGGCTTTGTGCTACCATCAAAAGGAAGTATACAAGTGCTTCTTCTAATAAAAAAAAAAACTTTCTTCTATGATGTTTCACTGCCTTTTCATGGTAAGGGTTTCCCCTCATGAGATGTTTCAGAAGACCATGCTGAGCAAAATAGCTACCATTTTTCTTTCAGGTGTAGTGGCACCAGAAGATTCTCTCTAGTTTGGAGTAATGCCCCATTTGGCATTGGCTCTGGTGGTGAAGTTGGGAGCTCTGACTAATTTTTCAAAAATGACATCGGTAGCCCACTAAGAAGCCGACAAGAGACTTCTACAAAGCAGCTTTTCAAGTGTGTCATGACAGGCCTTCATCATCAGGTATCTTTGGCAGAGGCTGCTGTGGTGATGCACTGACTTAGTTCCTTGTTTGACTTGCTCAGCACACACTGGCCATGTCGGGAAGCACGTTCCTGTGGTGGCAGATGGCAAGGAGAGGAGGATGAGGACCATTTGAAGCTTTCAATGGCAAGCTGTTTGCAAAAGAGTAAATTTGAAAACAAGTGCAATTCCATGAATACCTTATTAACTGTAGTGTAAAAGCTCTGCATATATGTGTGCATGTAAATCTTTGTTTCTCGTGGCTTGGAAGCGGTGTTGACCAAAACAGAGCAAATGCTCTGACCTGCTCTGTGTAGAGGAGAGGAGTGCCTTAATCCATGCTTGTAATGTGAGCATATTCCAAAGGTGTAGCAATCATGTTCCAGCATTCCCTGAAAGAGGCAGGTGGGATATATTATTTTATTGTAGCACTCCTTGAGTACCCCTTCACAGTTCAGGGACCAAGTGCCATAGGTAGTGCTCAGATGTTTGATGCACCCTGAAATGCCTGTGAGGCTTGAATAAATCATCTAATAAAGGTGGACTAACAAGGTCCTTCCTCTCAGCTGAAGTATTTAGTCCTGTAGATATTGTTGGTGTGTCCTAAAGGAGATCAGTCACAATTTAGTATAAACTCATTAGTGTTTTCCCACAGTCTACATTCCTTCAGATGAGCCAGGTTAGAACTGGAATTCAGGGTTAGGATTAGAAATAATACGTGCAGCTCTTTGTGCAAGTAAAGTAAAATCCTTCACTGTTCACCCGCTTATAATTCTAGAAGGGGTGATAGAGAGTTGAGATGGGATAGAGCTTTAAAAGGCCGCTTTATATTTGTGATTTTGCACATTCCAGCCTTAATGACAGGGACTTTTCAGAAGTGTCACTGAGACTACTTCCTAAGAAAACTATGAATAAACATTGCAAAAAAACCCTTGACTTGTGAAAGCTATTGTATTATTCAAGATAACACAAACCGAACAAATAAATTGTATTGCAGTAGCATCCTGCTTTCTGTGGTTCATATTCTTCATGTAATTTCAATTTCATCTATAATATTTTTCAAAACCAAACCTGAGTGTATTGTTCCCTAAAGTCAATTAGTGGTTGTTTTTTGCTGAAGCACAAATGTGTTTTCACTGAGTCATTAATAAAATTGGCACCAATGGTGATTGCTACAGAAGGTAACTGAAAGGACAAACAAACGGTTAAACCGTTTTCAGTTTAGCAGGTTCAGTTTGGTGCATTACTGGACAAAACCCTAGATAAACTCTCGTTGGTTTGGCTTGAAGAAGCTTCGTGCCCGTTGTTTCCCACTTTAGCTTTTTTTCTGAAATACCCCTAAACAAAAATAAGTCGTCCTGCCCTCATCTGTTGATGTGACGACTCAAATTAACACATGGTTTTTGACTAACCTGAAAGAACTTGCCAGGTGCTGGAGGTTTTCTATTTGCATCTGGGTTCACAAATTTAAGTTTAGGGTTTTAGGTTTAAAAAAAATTTCTTGGAAGTCGTTGATAGTATCTTTACATAAATTTAAATAGAGAGGTTTAATGCCAAAAATACAATCCAACTCTTCTTAAACGTTTTTTTTTTTTCTTTTTTACACCCCCACCCCTGCCCTTGGAGAACAGAAATTTTGTAATTTGAGGTTCTTTCTCCCCCTCCTTGCCTTTTAACATTTGAAATCCTAGATTGAAGTTTCCAGTGCTAACTAGAATCTCAGAAATGTTATATGTACAGCATTAGGTAGGGCCAGTGTTCTGAAGAACAATTGTAAAAAGCGTTACTTGGAAAACCCACTAAACATGAAATAATGAGTAGCATTTTAAGTCCTTCCTTTTATTCTCATGCATACTGTTTTGCTAGAGTATTGAGTTGTGTAAAAGTGACTGGACAGTTTTCTTTCACAGATAAACCGTATGGTAGTATGATTTAGGATGTAATCAAACAGAACGTAATTCTTAATGACTTCAGAACATCTTCAGTCATTACAAAGGAGCAAACATCCTCATAAGCACCGCGTATGTCTCACAATACTTTTGGACCTTATCCTGTTAAGAGTCAAAGTTTTTCTTGGTATTGTGTGATTAACTTTGTGTGTTCTTTAGGGATCCTATTCTCAGTCACTGACCCGTTATCTGGCATGTAGCACTTGTAGATGTGTCATTTTGCTGCTGCAAAATTCTACATGTTCTACTAAAAAAACCACAAGTGCCAGTTTTTACAAGTTTAGTTAAAATGAAATTGGACTTTTAAAAATAGTTTATAGGTAAGTAGAATAGAAATGGTGTTCTTTAAATTGGACTGTTGCATTTCGTGAGCATTTAATGAAAAAAATGGATTTAATAACAAAGATGTAATGATCTTTTTTAAAAGACAGTGGTATTAGGAAGGTGTTGTTCTGTAATCTTAGTGACTTTTCCAAATGTGAGATAACTGTTCAGTTTACAATATTAGTAGATTGACCTCTAAAATAATTAGAAATTTGAAAACAACTGCAATTCCATGAATACCTTATTGACTGTAGTGTAAAGACTCTGCATATATGTGTGCACGTAAATCTTTGGTTTTAATACCTTGATATTCACTGCAGCAGAACTGACTTAGTTCTAGAATCTGTGATGAAATTGTGCAAGTGTTGTCATTTCCCAAATAACAGTGAATTTTAGAAATTTTGCTTAACTCTCGCTTGTTTCAACTTTGACAATCTTGAAATCAGAGTACTTGTTCTAGTTTTGTTAGCTCTCACTGTATCGGTTTAACTGTAGCATTTAGTTTCAGGGCCTTAGAGACATAGTAATCTAGTTTTGGTGGTTACTCTGTCTGCTGAAACAGAAAACAGAAAAGTAAATTATATTTTATTTTACTGATTTTTTTGAGGATAATCTTAACAGGTTAAAACACCAAGAGAAATGGGAGTTTTGCTTCTATTTGATGGTGGCGTCAGTTAGGATAGTTGTGCGAATAATAAGGAAAAAGCTTAGAGAAGTGTGTGTGTATTAGCGGGTAGAGGTGTTTGATGATAAAGATGATTGTTGGAAAATGGAAAGTGAGCAGTGATTTAAAAGTAACAAGTAGCAAGTCATAGCACATAGAGATGAGCAGAAGAAAGCTGTGTTCAGCATCTCATTGGCCTGGGAGCTTGAGTTTGACCACATTCTGTATGTATGGACTATTTTATTACATGAGAGCATACATTAATTTCTGCTTAATTGAAAAGGTTGGATTTATTTATTTTCTTTTTTTAAACGGGTAATTTGGGAAAAAGCTTGTTTGGAGAGGTAAGACATGACTGACAGATATCAGCTGAAGAAATGTTTGAATAACAGTATATCATTAAACAGTATTCAATAAATAAAGTGGATATCTTCACGTAGGATTTGAGATAATATTTCTCTTTTCATCAGTTTTTATAATTGCAAGCTTTTCTCTTTGCTTTGAACAAATACCGAGTTTTCGGATGAGACGCTATTCTGTGGAACCTAATTTAGTGTGTGTCAGTGAAGTGGTATAATAACTGTTTTGAGTTGTTCTGTCGTTCTTCCACTGAATAATTTTTAGAGAATTGTCAATCCTAGGTAACAAAAGAGTTGATTTTAAAATAAATTCGTAAATAAAAACTTCCCTATGGTTGACATCAAATTTGTATTTGTCTTCCCACCTTTATTAATACACAAGTTTGGCTCACCTTTGTATATTGCATCTGCAACCAGATTTAAGTTCATTGAATGAAACTGCAAACTAAGTACTGATCTGGAGCCTGTTGAAATTTTCACTAGGAGCTGGTCTGTTTGACTCTTCAACAATCTTTTGATTTAGCTTACTCTGTTTTAGTCACTGTTTCCGTGATTGCCTTCTTACATCTTATGCTTTCCATTTTCAGAATGGCAAACAAACTGCTAGGCAATAAAACAGTGATGTCCCTATCTTTCTTTCATGCCAGTACCCCAGCTAAAATGTTGCAGGTATTTACTTGTTCAGTTGGCATAAACTACTTTGAAAGGTCCCTTTGGGACAGTTCTTAGATGTTGTCTGCAGGGTATGAGCACAGGAAGGACAACAGTGTCTTGGGGCACAAATATACAAATAATATTACAATCCTGGGTAGTGTTTTGTTTGGTTTTGGTTTTTTTCAGAACAGTCACAGAGAGCAGGATTTATTAATTAAGTATTTTCCTTTTGCCAGTATGTTTAAAAAAGCAAGTCTATCCAGCATATGTGAGCAATCACCATATAAATATCTAGACAGAAAATCCCTTGAAGTCTCATTTATTAATACCTGCTCGATACAATCTTGTGTTGTTGTATTTCAGGTGTCTGATTACAATGAATGATAATTGATCCTGTTATTATCATTGTTATTTCAACCAAGAGAAGTAAAACTTGATGGTAGGGTGGGATTCTCAGGAGTTACCAACTCTGGCCAAACTGTGTTTGGGTCAAAGCTGCTGAGAGTTTCACTGTTGATTTTTGTGGGAGTCAGGTTAGATCACTGCACAGTACATTTGAAATCCCACCTGTAACTATTTCTGAGTTGAGTGTGTGATTATTTCCTCCCAGGGAGGAGTCCATCACCACAGCCTTCCAAAAAAAACCCCATACAAGTGACATGCATCGGTCAAAATACCAAATTCCAGTAACTTTAACCATCTCCTGTCTGAGAAGCTATGTTAATAAGGCTAATAGGCTGATGCAGAGCATTTGCAAGTGAAGTAGTGAAAAGAATGCTGTGGGCTTTGCTGGAAGTTGTAAGTGCTGAACAACTCCGGAGGTACCATTCAGTACCTTGTGTGGTCTTTCATAGGGGTAGTTTCAGGCTTGCTTGTGGTAGTGGGAACTAGCCAGCCATATCAAAAAAAGAACATTGTGGGTCTTAAACTTGTGCTGGTGCTACTTCTGCTTTTAAAGTGAACATGATCTGAAAGCCCCTCTGCACTCAGCCTGTGAAATGTACTCAGCATGTGCCATAGCTTCTGAAATCTGTGGAACAACTTGCGTCAGTGTGTGCTGGAGGAGTGAACCTTCTGGCATATAGTGCACCGAAGTTAACCCATCTCTTCTGTTTTCTTCCATTTTTTTTTTTCCCCTAGTGGTGCAGTATTATTGGCATGGAGTTGTCTAGAGGTGTGGGGACTAGCATGTACATTTACTTTCAGGTCACAGGCTCTTGTTCTACTGGAGTGACTCACTTGAAGTGATACCAATGTCTGAGATAAACCTCTCAGATGTATCATACAAGATGCTTATCGTAATTAATCTGCCACAATATAATAGTCATCCTTGCCTTAACAGTCTACCAATGTATGTATTGCTGCTACATCACCTTTCTAAATGAATGTATCTGTGCAAGCCATTGTGGATCAGCTTGTGGCTGTGGAGCAATCCTGGTCTCCCACTGCGGGCATCCCTTCGCCCGAGGCAGGGCAGGAGGGACTGTTACCTGTTGGTGCTGTTGCCTCCAGCAGCAAGCTGCTTTGGTTTGCAAACTGACTGCTCATTCTTTCTCACCTCAGCTGCATTTTGCCTTGCAGCTCTCATGCACGATGCCACATGCTGTCACTGGCTTGGTGGTGTCCCTCATCAGGTGCTGTCACCATCTCCATGCTTAGGACTGTCTGCAGAGCCTTCCCCAAACCAGAAGGCCATAGAGAGTAGCAATTCTCTTCTAGTTGTGGCATGCTGGGGATGGCCTGTCAGAGCAAGGAAGTCCAGAAAAGCATGGAGGGGACAGGGCTCTTAAATTTGTGTGGCCATGAAGAAGACACTGGCTGGAGGGATTCTGGTGGGTTGAGAAAATGGCTGGTGCCATGTGTCTGTGATGGTGAAGAGATGGGGGTGAGGTATTACCACATCCTTTCTGACATAGTGGTGATTAACATCATGGTGTATCATGGTGCCAGATGTCAGTACCTCTTGTAAAAGGGATTGCCATTTGTTGTAAGATGGCAAGTGAAGTAACAAACTGTGTGTAGGGGAAATTAAAGAGGGGTTTCTGAGCCAGCAAAGCAAAAGTGGTGTTGGAGAAGATGCTACTTCAGGTAGCCATCATAGTTGAGCAATGAAAATTCCCCAAAATTTCCACACACCCCTCCCAAGCTGGTAAATGAAATGCCTGGTAGTTGCATGTTGTGTTCCACCCTATTAGCAAAGGATCTCTTACAGATAAATGTGTGAACTTCCATATGTGCTGTTGAACATGCAGGGTTGCTACAGGGGTTTGCATTGTTACAGAAAGATAAACTAAGGTGCATTTTATGGTGGAATTTTCCTGTCAATCCTTTTCTTTACAAGTACATCTGAAAAACTCATAACTCTGCATTTGAGATAAGTTGAAAGATGTCCAGTGAATGATTTAGGTTTCGTGTGTCTGAGCTGCAACCTGTATTCTTGGAAGTCCTATTTGAGAAGTTAGCTAAAAATGCTTTCAGACGTGTTCATTTTCTTAACAGTCATAGGAGCAAAACAAGCTTTGAAAATAAAAAGACAGTTAAAATGAGCGCTGACAATGCAAAGCAGTAGTGTATGATTATAGTGGTGTTTTAAATATACCCAGTAACATTTTTAATGCATCAGAAATGGTTATCTAACTTCCCTAATTGATCTTGTAACTTACTATGATAGCTGACTAAGAAAGTGAGGCTAAGTTTGTGAAAGCAAACTATGAATTTTATGGTTGTCCTTCTTGAAGTTTCAAAAAATAAAAAAAAAGACCCATACCACAAACATGTTTCTTCTCTGAAATGCATTTTGTTTGCTTTATCAACTAGGTAAAGAAAAATGATTGCATGGGATCAAAATAAATTGTTTATCACAATTTTAAGTTGTAGCATCTATTCAGAGAAAGGGAAGGGCAGGAGAAATTGCAACTTAGTTTTACTAGAAATGTAAGAAGAATGAGATTTTTGAAAAAGAGGTTTATACCTTTTTAGTAAAGATGATTCTATTTTAAAAAGCTTGCTATTGGGCCTTGGGATAAGCATTGACTAAGCTATGTGCTAGTGCCTTAGCAACAAAGCAGATGTGAAAACAGTGTTTTAAAATCTGGCTGCATAAAGATGATCTCTGCTTGTCTGAATAATGGTGTGCCTTCCTCAAAGCCAATAAAACTGCACCAGTCTAGGGCAGACTTGGACCATGGTATGTAAATGTATTTAACTTGGATATTTTCTTCTCATTCCTTTTTGCTTCTTTATACAGGGAGTGAAGTATCTATGCATTCCTGCTGCTGACTCACCCTCGCAGAACTTGTAAGTTTTCTTTAAAACTAAATCACAAACGTCCAGAAATCCGCCAATACCATGATACCTATTTTGCCATGAGCTGAAAGATCTGATTCTGATCTCTCACAAATATTACAAAAATGTGGTTTTTAATCTGTTAAGAAAACACAGTAACACTTTATTCAAGCTGCTTTGATTCAGACCCTGCATTTTGTGTGTAAGAGTTTGTAGGAGGGTCAGTATGTAAACACTCTTTGTGCACTTAAACTTCAGGAATTCCTTAGTGAGTCTGCTCCTAATTTAGTCCCAGTTTATTTCAGCCATTGTTTTTGTAAATCTTTTTACTTGGCTGGGTTTTTTTGTTTGTTTGTTTGTTTGTTTGTTTTGTTAGCACTATCTCCAGCCATTAACAAGAGGAAAATATTTGAAAGAGGTATGAAGCCTGGTGCTTCAAGGGCAGAAATAAATTCCTCTTGGTAGGCCTTTGAGATAAAGTCCCAGTGTACAAACTACTGCAAATATCTGCTCTGGACTTCGTGAACCTGCCTTAGAAGGCCCTGCTGTGCTTAGTAGTAGACTGGCACGGTGGGGAGTTTCTCTTCTGTGGTGACTCTTGCCTTGAGGATATATGTAGTGAAACTAGGGTGTCCCAGCCTTGTTTGCTCTCATCTCTGCTAACGTTCACAAAACACTCATTAACTTGCCCTTGGTTTTAAAGTTTTGAGCCATTGACCATAGCAAGTCTTGATTCCGAAGAGAAATCAAAACAGGCTTTGTAAGAGAACTTGGATGGTGACCAACTCTTTCTTCTAGAGCGCAGTGTTTATGTTGGGGAGAGGTGAGGGGGGTTTCAGCCACATCCTGCTGCCAAGTTTTGTAGAGAAACGAGTAGCTGAAAAGAGGTCTGGTAGGTACGGAAGGAAATGCAGCACTGCTTTTCTGTCACATCACAGCAATATTCCGGCTCATACTTTCAGGGGATATTTTTAGAATATGTGTTTTTCTTACCCTAGAAAGATTCCAACGTGGTGGTTTGCCTTTTCATTCTGCATTTCTGTCGTGATTTAGGGGAAGGGAAAAAACATATACCCTCACCCCTTGCCAAACAAAAAACATCCCAAACCCCTAAATTTCAAGATGGGTCTGTAATGAGGAGGCAGACAGATCACTGCTTTTGTCATGGACAACTTTTGTGGCCATAATGCTTCAATTTTATACAAATCAGTAATTTTTTTAAAAGTTCTTTTGAGAAGGGGAAAAAAATATGAGATTTAGAGGGAAACATTCATGTGTTGTCATGTTGTTTGTTGGTATGCTGAGATCTGTGTAGCATTTCTGAAAATGCTTTTCAAATCTGCTTCCTTTTCATTTCCATCCCCATGTGATCCAGATCTCTATTAACAAAGGACAGCATTTGTGATGAATGTTAATAAACAATCTGGCCCCTCCCTCACTGTTAAATATGAAGGAGTTATACTGAAAAACCACCTCCAGTGCTTGAACTGTCTGGCACAGTACCAAAGCTCTTAGAGCTTCAGTAAGATACAATATTTGCATGAGTATTGTTTCTGTTACACTGCAGGCATCTAAAATACTTGCTTTGGTATCAGGTGGTTGCAGGCAAACGTCATTACTTCTAATACTGATACATTTTAGCGCTTAAAATAAAACTTGATGAGTAACGAGTTTTTCTTTTTTGCTTTAGACAGTCAAGATCTTCAAGTAACATCAAATAGTGATGCTCACAAATAGCAATGTTGCTTGGTTTGTGCATACAATCTGAAAACAAGAGGAAGGTGTCTTTGTTCAGTCTGTGAGGATTTGACAGAGTCTTATCTAGGAGGGGTTAACTGTGCTGCCCATGTCCTCTGCAGAGGGAACAGGAAAGGGAGTTGGTCCCTCTGCAGTATCTTTGCGTATCTACCCTCTTCTTTGATAAGAGGGATTCTAGTGGTGTCAGGAGAAAAAACAAAAAAAGAAAAAAGGCAGCGTGCTGTATTGAAGGTCCTTGTGCTTTGGCAGATTGTTGAAGTCCAACTGAATTTTGGGACTGCAAGCTCTTAATTCACTTCAGCTCACTTTTTGTGAGGGGAAACATCTGGTTTCTTATGCACGTAATGCACATTTACTCCTAGTAAGCTTGTGTAGTGAAGCATCCTTCCTCAGAAGAATGAGTTGCCAGGGAAATACAGCAAGGATTCCCCTGTTAACATGTGGGTGTTCATCAAAGTGGCTCAGAAGCTTGCTTCTGCTTCCATATTCTGCCCCTACCAAGCACAGGAATCAAGCTGTTCCTTTTGAGACTCAAGGTGCTTCCTAGGTGTTAAATGGGTGTTTTCCCTGGACTATGAGAATTTTACCTTGGGATATTGACTTCTCCAGAAATGTCATCTCCTCTACAACCTGTTACTAAAAAGTTAATTCTGTAGAAATCAAATCTTCCCTTTCTGTCCTGTTCCTGCTAATTGTCTTAGGCTACATGTTTCTATGGAACTAACCTCCAACGGTCAGACTGTTAGTGGTGATAATACAGAAGCCAGATAAACTATTAAGAAAATAAATGTAAGTGGATATTTGTTGCATTTACATCACCAAATGAAAGAAACATCAAGATGCTTATTCCTATCTGATTTGGAGGCTTTCTTTTATATATTCTTTATAATATTCTTAGACATCTGGCTATCAAAAAATGAATATGTAGATCTGTTATCATAACTCTGCCCTCAGCCTTGTTTTGGATCATCCAGTTTACTGATGCGTAAGTTTAGATAACTTTTACAAGTGCTGGTAGGGGCACTGTACCAGTTGTTCCTCCTGTGGTGTTTTCCTACTGTGAGGCTCATGCAGTTCAGGACCCAGCTTTAAACTGGGAGATATAAAAGCCAGATATCATGTAATAAATTGTCTTAAAGTAACTGTTCAGTCCATAAAATAGGCTGCAAATCAATGCATTTATCAAGTGCTTTCCTGTTACAGATGATAATCAACTGTTTTGTGGTTAATGTAAGACTTAGCATTCTTCTTTGTGTCTGGCACTTGCCACACAGCTTAACTGGTCCTTAATCTTAGTTTTCAGGTAAATATGGTTTGTACCATAACCATTCTGAAAATAAGTTTAGACAGCTGTCTGCTAGAGCCAGCAGAAACCCTGATACTCTAAGGTTGTGGAGGAATAAGTTTCTCCTTTTCTCTGACTCAAGGTGAGGAGGGGCCACGGTTCTACAGAGCAGCACTAATTCTAAGCTTGACTGTTTCTCTTCTAATTTTCATGAATGCCTATAAACACTTAGACTTGACAGTGTTTCAGCAGACCAAGTGTCAGCAATAAGGAAGGATGAATAAAACTGAGTGAATGGAGTTGACTGCTAGCTATATTTAGTACTTTGCAAAGGTGTTATGTTCGTTCACAGATACTTATCAAACCAAAGCATTGAAGTGTTTAATTGAAATTTGTGCTAGACCATTGAAGTGAATTCACTGGTGCTTGGAACTGCGCTGTTGGCCAAATGGTCTAGAGAGAAAAAGAAAAGATGGGTGCATGAGAAGATGGGGTTGTTGTCAGTCCAGCCCTAACCAAGTTTGATCTGAATCTGTTTAGTCTTGGCTAGATGCTCCTTCATTGTGCAATAGCAACACCTGCACACACAGCCTGACGTCTCATTTGTCCTCTGAGTTCATTTGTGTGAAGCTGCTTGTATTCCGCAGGCAGACCTGAGCACTGTGATTTTTTTAGCACTCAGCTGGTGAAGATATTTTGGAGTGACAGTCTGAGTAAAAATGCATTTGTAAGGCTTTGTCCCTCCTCTTTACTCATCCTACATACTTGGTCAGTTTCTTGAGAAACATAAATCCTGAGCTAACATGTTGTCCTAAAGCTTGGGATTCCATTGTGCCTTGATATTTTCCAAATAAGTCACTGAAGTCTTCTCCAGGTGTGTTCTACATGTTGTATCCAGTAATGGAAGAACTGATTTGGAAAGGAAGTCCTGGGCTTGGGGAACCCTCTTTGGATACTTCAGCTTAGACATCATTACCTTTGCAAGTTCCACAGGCATTGCCATTCTGTCGCATCACTCTTGTCCTCCTTAAGGTCTTGAGTGTTTTATAGTAGCCGCAGCTGCACTGTTGAGCAGGATGGGAAGCTTCCTTTTATGTGGGTATTCCTGATTTTTGTGTGGCTGCTGGTGCTGGGCTGAGGTTTTTTCTTTTACCCTTGTGGTATAATATTCATCCTGAGAGGGGAAACATCTTGAATACAGGACGTTGTGTTTTGTGAGTGTTGAGCGCGGTGTGCTTTCAGGCTTGTCTTTGCCAATAAGCCTAGTACTGACTACCCTTTAAGAAGCTCCCTGCTTTACCTATATGTTGCACATATTGCTGCTGCTTGTGATCTTAAATTGCAAGAGCTCTCAAAGGCCACAGTGAACTTCAGCTGTATTGAACTAAGAGGTGCTGCTTGCACCTGCCATAAATTGCAGGCAGCCCCAAAACTTTTGCATTCTGAAAGGCAGAGGCAGGGTGAGCAACTTCTGCTGGTGAGCAAAGAGGTAATGCTGCAGATTGACTGAGGTGATGACAGCTTCCCTGTTATTTTCCTTCAGACTTGCCCCACTTAAAATAAAGAGGCGTGTGTAAGGGATAATGAGGGTACAGACCTTGAGGTTTGTAAACTCAGTCTTTATCTTCTCCGCATTTTCTCCTCCTGCTTTGAAAAAGGTAGGCTGTAGGTAGGGGTTGGCTGACACTGAGTGAGGGTAGGCAGAGGGGTACTGCAGTCTCAGAGGATGAGACTGGAAGGAGCTGCAGAAGCCAGGACTTGAACTGAGAATTTTTTCATAGCAGCACCAAAGGGAGAGATTTCATGTTGCAAAGAAGAAAGGCATAACATTTAGATTAGATATGTCCTAGTACCTGGCTTGAAGGAAGAGGTGAAGTCAAAGCTCAGCATAAGTTTGGGTAGCAGGTAGTGGATGCCTCTTCGTGAGAGACAGTCTACCTTGGGAACTGTTCATGTAGCCCTGGGAGTTTCAGCTGATATCTGAGCTTATGCAAAGACATGTGAGGTCAAGTTACTAGTTTCAAGGGGAATAAAACACAAACTGAAATACAGACTTGACAGTCATCAGAATAAAGTGTTTGTTAATGTTTACCACACTGTAGTACTTAAGATACCAGTTTCTTTTGCAGGTAGAGTGGAGGATAACTGTGCCAGTGAATGTTGTGTTTCATTGTTAGACACTAACTTTTACTTTGTAAGACCTGTATTCAGTTCTAAATTCTAGAAACAGTGTTAAGCGGGCTTTCGGATACATTTCTCTCTTTCTAAGTAGTGATTTTACTAAATAGAGCACTTTCTTTATTCCCCTTCTGCTTCTGTTTTCAGGGCAAGGCATTTCAGAGAGAGCATCAAATTTATCCATGAGTGCCGGCTTACAGGTGAAGGCTGCCTTGTTCATTGGTATGTATGCCACTGGCTAAAAAAACTTACTTAAGAGCTTCTCTACCTCAATTTGGATGTTCATAATTTCAATAAGTTAGTGTTCATCTGCATTTATAGCAAAATCCTCTTGGAGTGAAATGCCCCCTTTATTTCACAGAATCACAGTATGTTTGGGATTGGAAGGGACCTCAAAATATCATCTAGTCCAATCCCTCTGCCAGAGCAGGAACACCTAGATGAGGTTACACAGGAAGGCGTCCAGGTGGGTTTTCAATGTCTCTAGAGTAGGAGATTCCACAACCCCCCAGGGCAGCCAGTGTTCTGATACCCTTACTGAGAAGAAGTTTCTTCTCAAATTTAAGTGGAACCTCTTGTGTTCCAGTTTGAACCCATTACCCCTTGTCCTATCATTGGCTGTCACCGAGATGAGCCTGGCTTCATCCTTGTGACACTCACCCTTTATAAATTTGTAAACATTAATAAGGTCACTCCTCAGTCTCCTCCAAGCTGAAGAGACCCAGCTCCCTCAGCCTTTCCTCATAAGGGAGATGCTCCACTCCCTTAATCATCTTGGTTGCCGTACGCTGGACTCTCTCCAGCAGTTCCCTGTCCTTCTGGAACTGAGGGGCCCAGAACTGGACACAATATTCCAGATGTGGTCTCACCAGGGCAGGGTAGAGGGGAAGGAGAACCTCTCTGGACCTACTAACCACCCCTCTTCTAATATACCCCAGGATGCCATCGGCCTTCTTGGTCACAAGGGCACAGTGCTGGCTCATGGTCATCCTGCTGTCCACCACGACCCTCAGGTCCTTTTCCCCTACACTGCTCTCTAATAGGTCATTCCTCAACTTATACTGGAACCTGGGGTTGTTCCTACCCAGATGCAAAATGTAGAATTTTCCCTTCTTATATTGCATTAAATTTTTCCCTGCCCAACTCTCCAGTTGAAGAGCCCCAGAAGAATTCCAAATGCTATTAAAGCTTCATGCTAGGACTTCTGAGTCCCTGAGCTGGGCAGCTGCCTGGACATAAAAGGAGCCCAAGAAATTATTCTTGACCTTCTCTTCTTATCAAACCTTTTTGTAGGATTGATTTGACCAGAGATGTATTGATTAGAGATATGTTATTTATATCCCATTATTTTAACCACTATATCTCTAAATATGATTTCCAAAATCCTAAAAATTTGATTAGTTTCTATGACAGCTATTTTGGTGACTTTAGAGTTGTTAAAAATATTTCCTCTGAACATAAATTGATTTCCCCCCACCTCCCTTTTTTTTTTCTTTAAACTGCTGAAGCATTCAAATGTTGCATTTGCTGTCCTGGGACTGTAGAGAATTAAAAAAGGAAATTCCACCCTGTTTTGTTTTGTTTTTTCTTGCTCTCTTCTATTCTCTGTAGTCTTTGTGCTGTATGGCCAAGTTGACATATTTTGAGTTCATATTGGGAATCGGAGTAATCTCATGATTTGAATACTGGACTTGCACACAGACCCTGAGCATAAATCTTCAGTTTGATACTGACTCATAAATGTGCAAGAGTCCCTTGG
The DNA here is from genome assembly GCF_963082525.1 of Nesoenas mayeri. Lineage (NCBI taxonomy): Eukaryota > Metazoa > Chordata > Aves > Columbiformes > Columbidae > Nesoenas > Nesoenas mayeri. The sequence continues at coordinate 89,631,041 of NC_137543.1, read as the reverse complement.
TCAGTCTCCATGTATTTAAAAGAGGGTTAATTCATCTGAATTCTGATAGTTTTAAAATCTGTATATTTAAATTTGTGAAGCATTTCAAAAGCACAATACATTCTCAAATGCCCAGCGAAAGACTCTGGTACAAATGTAACTCAAAATAAATTCTTTATAATCAAAATTGTAATAGTTTGGAGTTTTTTGTCCAGTGCTGTCAAACCAGTAATGGTGGATGATTCTTACTTTATCCCAGTGTATGATTTGGTGAAACTGGAGTCCTTAGAGTTGAAGTTGCATAGTGCATGGACACCAGAAAGAGGAAAAGAACTCAAGCAACCAGACATACATACTTTAACAGTTCACTTAAAGTTCATTTTGGCCTCATGAAATTGAAGCCTTTAGTCATGGTGGAGAGGGAATGGTCTTATTTCACTGCTCTGATCTATATAAGCAGAAGAAAGTGGGTGACTTATTTCTAGCTTATTAAAAATCAAATCTAACTTAGAAAGTGTGCACTGTCCCCTGCTTTTGTGAAGACTTAAAACTTATTTCTTGCTTTACTATCTTATGAATTACCGCTCAGAACCTACTTTCTCAGTCTTGTCTTAGATTTGTTCTGATATGTTTCAAAAAGCAGCACCAAAACTCTTTCACTCAAGTATTTTAATAGTTCTTCCTCATGGCATGCAAAACTATAGCCTGCTGGGATGTTGGGAAGTGATGTTTTTAACTGTGATGGATGAAGTACAGCACTACTCCACTTTATTGAGCCTCCTATTTCATACAGCCTTGCAGGTGTCTCCAGGAGCGTAACACTGGTGGTTGCCTACATCATGACAATCACAGACTTTGGTTGGGAAGATGCACTGTCTGTTGTCCGCGCAGCAAGATCCTGTGCCAATCCCAACATGGGCTTCCAGAGGCAGCTACAGGACTTTGAAAAACATGATGTTAATCAGGTAAACGAACTACAAACAAGTGAGCTGCAAAACACAACCCCAAGCCAGACATGGGCTGCTTCTTGTTATTTTGTTGCCTGAGTGGTTTTGCTTTGAGAGAGCGGCTTCTTGGGCAAGCCTGCTCCACTGGGGAGGTGCGGGTAGAACTAAAGGTTTCGGGGAATGCTGGATAGTACAAGAGATGAAGCACAACATCTAAACACCTCCTGTCCAGCTGTGCTCTCAATCCAGTCGTTGCTTCATGTGTGCTAAGACACAATACAAGACTGACACCTTTAGAGGGATAAAGACTAAAGAGTGAGTTGCTCAGAAAGACCAACTATAAGTACCAGTTGCATAAATATAGTTGGCTTCCCTTGAACACATTTGGAATAGTAAGAAGGAAAGAAATCATAATCAGAAATCTTTGCTATCCAGGAATTTAACTAGGTTCTCGTTATGACTTGTGCATCATGTTCCCTGCACCTTCTGTGGCTGAGACTTAATAAATTTTCTGATGTGTAGAACAGTCTCAAATATGACCTTTTTTTTCCCCCTTCTTAACCTTTGAAGGCTTTGTAGGACTAGGAGAACTGAGGGAACAGTAAGACTGAAAAGTGATTTTCATAAAACAAAAATTAGGTTTTTTTACCCCTAAAAAGAACCATCCCACGCAAAAGACCTGCTCCCTGTGGGTGATCAGAGACTTCCATTTATGTTAACCTACTCTGGCTGTGCCCTCTGTTTTCCATTGCTCAGCATATCACTCTTCTCTGGGCCTTTGTGCCTATTTTGCTTATTAAAAATCAACAACAACAACAGAGGCAAATGAAAATCAGAAAGTAAAATATATGAGGCAAAGGATGCTGTGTTTTTTTGGGTTTGGTTTTTTTTTTTTATTCCCTCCCTGTCATTCTGCTGCAGAAAGCTCAGAGTCTAGAAATTAGCATTTGTTTTGCGTGATGCAGTTTGCATCTCTAAATATTTGCGTGGGGGTTTTTTTATTATTTATTTATATTTAACTGAATGTTTCCTGGATCGTTTGGAACTGGTCTAAATGGTAGAGTAACTGATTTTTAAGAGACAAAAATCAGAGCGGGACTTTCCAGACTTGTCTCCTTCCTCCCTTACAGTCATTTCTACTCTAATTGGTCTGGGCTAACAGCAATGACAATTAAGGCTATATGCAAATAGGCTGATAAAGACAGTAACGTCTCTCTTTTTTCATCCACCATGGACGGCACATTCTGCCTTTTTTTTCACTGAGGGGGAGGCAGTAGGTTGCAAAAAGAAATATCCACCTGTAGTCACTGGCTGGGCTGTAGTTTCCTACTGTCTCTTAACAGCAACCACATCCTTAGCAGGTGTCTGTTTACACACCTGATTTCAGGGGAATAATGCCATCTGCCAAGGGCGTGAACTTTTTTCTCATTTCAGCAGCATGGGTGTTTTGCTGTGCCACAACAGGCTGGTATCCTGTGGGGTTTCTGGAATTGGGGTCCTTTAGGCCTTGGTCTTACAGGAAGGGGTTTAGTCACTAAGGTCACAACATGGTTTACACCAATTCCAAACTTCCACATGGTAGCCTGAGACTTCAGATTTCACTCACGACCTTATGATCTTTTAGGAATGGGAGGGAGTAACTATGTTGAGGTCTTGTCTCCCACTGTCCTAGTAAATGGTCTTTATAGAAAAAGCTGTGCATGAGCCCCAAACAGAAAAAAATCTGTGAAAGTTAAGGCTTGAAAAATTACCACAGGAATATCATTCCCACTGGGACAGAACAGCTGGAGTCTGTGTCTGCTTGCTGCTTCTGCAAAGAACAACAACTAGGTTGGCAGAATTGACTAAGTGGACTAAAATTCATCAGCTGGCAAAGAAATGACAGAGGAGAATGTGTTAAAGGTCAATAAAGCTGAGTTGAAGAGAGGCAGTTAACAGGTCTGATTTCTACTCGTCTCTGTAACATGAGATGGAGCTATCAATTGGGAAGGTCCCAATCAAGGAAAAGGAGGGGTTTTTATACCAGCTGTACTTATGGAGCTTGTGGTAAAAATTTGTGGATTCAGAAAGTGATCTCATGGCAGAAAAATTCATTTGTTGCTATCAAACAGATAGATACTGCCTCAGCCTCTGAAAGTACCTGAGCTGAAAATTTCTGGACGCTGGGGAAATGAGCAGGGAAAAGGTCCCAGTATTATTGCCCTACTATTGCCTGATTGTTTCCTTGGCATTTGCATCTTGGTACTCTCATACCAGGACACAGAGCTGGACTGGACCTGGTACTTCTGTTACCATGTAATATATTCAGTCATTTGTGTTAGTAACATATAGTGTCCTATTCTATAGCTTTTAAAGCTCCTGGTCTTTTTCTTCCTGGCAGATACCTTTCCAGATATCCACAGTAGTTTTTTTTACTACTGGTGTTTGTAGGGTCAGATTGAAAAACATATGAGTGGTTAGTTTTTCTGATCTTCAACCTTCTTTAGGCCTGTTGTGACCTGAGCAAGCTGGCTGATCATATAAGCTTCCCTGCTTATTCATCTCATTGTATATGCAACAGGAGGAGGGTGCTTTAAGTCCAGGATGTCCTTGCCTTGTCAGCCAGCTGTTATGCAAGTGTGTCATTGTAGGGGACGTGAGGAATCTCGGTGATTTCAAATGTGTATTCCTGTGCCACTGTTGAAGGACATTGCAATATTTGGAGTGCTTTTCTTTAAACTACTTGTGTTCTTAATGGCTCTTGAAATTCTGTAGGATGGGAGGGAGTGTTATTTCTGTATCGGTCTTATATTATTTTTTCATCATCTCATATATGTGTGCTCCATTTCTGCAGTTCAGGCAGTGGCTGAAAGAAGAATATGGGGAAAACTCTTCTCAGGATCTGCAAGAAGCCAAAAATCTTCTGAGCAAATATAAAGAGCAGGCAGAGTTGCATCAGAGTACTGGAGGAAGACAGTGGAATAACAACTTCTCATCTGTGCCATCTCTCTCATACAGCAACTACACAACAGAGACCTAATCGTAGGAGGTTGAATTTTTTTCTTTCTACCTTTGAAAAACATCTTGCCGTAATTTCCATCGCATCTTCAAGACTCTCAGCAGTAATCATGCAAACAGTTGATTTGTAGAAAGCTTCTTGATGAAAATACTACATTATATGTGTGTGTGTGTGTGTGAGTGTGTTTCACACAGTTCTATAACCTGGGCAGGATCACGCTCTCTGTATGCCCAGAGACATGATCCAGTTGCTGTGGCTGAGCCCGTTTATCAGGCAGCCACGGGTACTATCCCCATATGCCCACATCGCCTGGCATTTGCTGTGAGGTTAGCTTGACTCCTTTCATTGTAGGCTAGCAAAGCGCTCTGAGAGGTGAAGTCTTGTGATTCAAGCTGTGGCAGTTTGACATCTCTGCACTGTGAATGTGGCAAAGATGTTATTGCACCTGAAGAAGAGACTTGGGTCCGTGTCTCCGCTGCTCCTGTTCACAGTCCACTGTCAAGTAGCACTGTGGAGGTGGGCTTGAATGTGAATGCTAGGCTGCAAACTGGAGCAGGTGAGATACGGATACACGTACCTTTCTACCAACAGTAGCATCTAGGAGAGAAGTGGGACAGACAGCTCTGAGTAATAACATCTTCAACTGCCACAGTTGTACTTGCTTCAGTGCACGTGAGACAGAGCTGTTGGTAGAACTGCCACAGACCAAGAGCACCGAGACTGTTACCACAGCTCAGCTGATGTGCACTGATTTAAGTCATGGTCCCTTGATTGTGCATCTGCTTTCCCAACATGAGCTTCTCTGGAGAATAGTTTATCTGGTCTCCAGTGCCGCTGAACTTCATTCCCCGTGGAACACGTGCCTCTTCAACACTTGCCCCTGCGCACATGATAACGTGTCTCCAAAGAGTGGGCTCAGTGTGAGTGTGAGCACCTGTTTCTTTGCTTGTGCTGTGGTTTGCTCTTTGACTTCAGCTACCTCAAAAATGCTGTTCTTGTCATTGTGGTTGTAAATGCAACCTTGAAAATTGCCTTGTGTAATCTTAATCTGACACTGAGTGAAGTGGGCGCATGTGTGTGTGAGTGTGTGTGTGTGCGCGCATGTATATTTCATAAATGTCTGTATTTGAGAAGTTCATTGTTTTCTTTTAAAACTTCTCATATTTCTCACTGGTTTAAAAATTCAGTTGTTTGAATTCAACTTTCTGCCATTTTAAAACCACTACATGTTTTGCTGTGATCAGATTTGTAGGAATGCATTTGTAAAATATATTTTAAACTAAGTTAAAACTAGGGGCCATACTCTGTTAACATTGTGTATTTCTGGAATGGAGCCATTGCCTGACTCAAGTGTACTCTAAGACTGTAACTTCAAAATATGTCACCAGGGATGCTGGGCAGTGTATTGATTTCTGATCGTGTAAGGGGGGGTGGCACTGATGCCAAGATCATGGTTTCTTGTCTTTGACTCAGAGGATGAAAGGCCTATTTTTCTTGAAGATTCAAGTATTCTGACCTCACATCCCTTCCTCTTCATGTGATTTCCTGCTTGCTTGGGGTGGCAGTGAATTCTTTGGATGGGAGCAAAGCTTTTGGGGTCAAGTAGCATCTGGCTGTTAAATATCTGTTATTATCTCCAAAAAATATATGTTGTGACTTGTGGAATATAGATCTTGCATATCAATAATTACCAAAAAGGAAAAAAGGGAATGGGGTGGAAGCGACCTGACCATTTCAGCTAAGTCCAGGCCTGCATCAGGGTTCTCATTGCACTATGTGTTCTAAGTGTACTGAACACAGCGAGGGCAGGATAATTGTGTCTGTGTTGCAGTAAGTCGTGCTGTTGGATTTGGGAATCATGCTGGAATTGAACTTGTTTTCAAACTTGTAGTTAAATGAACCGTGACCTATTTGGGATATCCAGCAACTGCTCTGTGTTTGCCTGCTAACAGAAGTATTTAGCTTTTCTCAAATATGTTGCTCTGCAAATAATTGGCTGCTTAGGAATTCCAACACAGCAGTGCCCGCACGGGCAGTCCCCTCTCTGCTCCGAGGGCAGATGTGGTAATTGGGAAATGCTTCCCTCGGTGACAGGATCTGACACGTGCTCAGGATATTTGTCCATTTTTTCAGCCCACTCCTCACTGTAGGATCTGTGGTGCAACTTCAGCCTGCCTGCAGCGGGCAGCTTCATCAGAAGTAGCCTGCCTGTGCTCTTGGAGGGATCCGGTCAGTCTGTCCTGTAGCTGACTGCCAGTGCTATGGATCCTGTAACACCCCCAGCACTCTCATTCTTGCAGTAGTGATCTTGTGAGTGCTGGTAACCGGACGACGATTCTTTTTTCTGTTCTGACAAATACAAGGCAGAATGGGAGACATCTGTTCATGATCATGTGTCCAATATAATTCTGTACTGAATTTTTTTTAGTAATTTGGTTGTTCTCATAGAGTCAGTCCCACAAATAGGATATTTTTTTGTTGTTAGAACTGAATTTGGCTTTAGGGCCATAAAGCCATATCAATGTGCATTATGCTGCAACTGGAAAGCAGATACAGGGTAAAGCAGGAAGACAGGGGGAGTGCCATATTGTCAGCAAGTGGAAGTGCTTCTCTCGTTTTAAAAGATGGAAGAGGTCTTTTCTGTAGGCTTTTGCGTCTACATCTTGTTTAGCAGTCTATATGTACTGCATACTGCATTTAAGCGTGGTAAAAGAGCAAGAGCAGTCTAAGAAAACTTGAATCTGGTTTCTCCTTGTAGAATGATAGTTTTCTCTTTTATTACGACAAGGTGCAGAAGAGAGAGTAGCTACAGTTCTCACCTTTGGCCTTTTAGAAAGGGAGACGAGCTCACACAGACTGAGAATGTGACGTGATTTGTCTTCCAACCAGCCTTTTGGTGGCAGTTTGTAGGACTTTCCAGCAATCTGGAACAAGATTAGACCCCAGTCCACCTCTTAGTCATTGGCCTTCATGGTGTAGGTGATGCACTCAATTGTTTTGTTTCTGTACTTCAAAACATTGTCCTCATTTTGATGTTCACTGGAAAATGTATAAAGCTTATTGGATATCCAAATTTGAAATGTATAATTGATTTATTGGCTAAACTTGATATCCATGTGTGATTATAAGCAAAAGTTTAGTGTTATACAATGTAGGTAATGGGTAAACGCATTAGTATTTATTACCCTGATTTTTAACCTGGAAAGAGTTGTTTCTGTACATTTTATGGTTGAGTGGGAAGATATGGCAAATCATATCTCTGTTTTTTAAAAAGGACAGTAATAACATTGGTTGCTATAATGGCCACTGCCTACAAACAAGTCAGTGAAAAATTATAGTAATTATTTCAGCTAGTTTAAAAACTCTAAACTTTGAGAGCTTCTTGATTATCTGTCTTCCTTTTCCTGGGCATCTTAGCAAAGCCTTGATTGCTTTTTCCAAATGTTTGTATTTAATAAGTTCTACAATTTTTTTATAAATAAAAGTGAATGTTAACATCTGATCTGCTTGTGTATTTCTTGAAATAAATAATAGTGTCTGGAAGGTTTCTACTCACTCTCTGTATCTCTGCAGGTACAGTAAGAGTACAAGACAAACTTATTTGGGTATTTATATTATGTTTTTATCCTGCACTCAGACTTCTTCAGACTTCCCCTCTCTTCACCAAGTTCTTCCAGGTGAGTTCAAGAATCTGCAGCACCAGCACCTCTTGATAGTAGTCACACAGGAGGACGTTGCATGTTGTTCTCTTACTCATCATTGCAACAGGGTATGTGGCAAGTCCAAATTTTTTATTCTTCTGAAATGCATTCTTTTTCTATAGCACACTGGTTTAGGGCTCAATTAGCTGTAAAACTTAGCTGGTGTACAGACTGCCAAGACTCAAGGCTCTCAGTAGCAGTTTGTCAGAGGAAACTGCTCTAAGTAGCAGATGATGATTTCTGGGGAAGAAAAAAAATACACTTACAGTTTAAGGGGGGGAAAAAACCCATTTAAATTCCCACAGATAACACACTGAATTTCTGTTTTGACACTGTCTCTGCTAAGAGGGTAATTCTGGCATTTGAACAATCAAAAAAAAAAAAAAACCCCAAACCCACCAACCTGAAAGTATAATCAGTCATGCCTAAGTAGCCAGATCTCATGGCCACTTTAGTTGTTGCTAAAGGCTGAACTATGTTGTTGCAGTGGGATGGACTCTGGTCACGAAGGCAAAGTTAGATGCTCAGGCACAATCAATTTTGGGTCTTTTTCTCCTCTCCCTCTTGCTAGTTTATAGACTGCTGGGAAAGTGTGGAAGTTTCCAAAGGGATCTCAGGGATTCAACTAACTGATAATATCCTTCACTAGAATAAAGTTAATGGGTCTGTGACAGCTTTGTGCTGGATGCACCTTGTTAGTAATGTATTTCAGTTAATCTTCTTCAGTGTAAGTGGGATGGGTCTGGTTTTATCTGTGTGTGTTTCAGTCCCTTTTCTATTTTTCTATGAAAAAAACTTAAAGTTTAATGCAGCCTGCTATGTGAAGCTTGAATTAATAGTGTAATTACCTCCTTCTGTCATCTGCAGCAGTGTCTTAGATATAGGCGCTATAGCATTGATGAGACAGAAAACATGTTTAAAATATAATCCCTTGTGAATTAGTAAAATCCCTTAAAGTTTTAGAGGAGGCTTTTCCCTACCCTCAAAGGAAAAATGCAGTCCTGCTTTGTCTTCCTTTTGGCCACATAACACCTCTCAAGGGCAATTTTTATCCAAATTACATGTAAAAATTGTGCTGCAGCCATGGTGCCATGCTACTCTTCCGAAGTTTTCATCTCCTTTGATTCAATGTTATATGTAACTGTTGCGAGTTCTAAAAAAATGGCAATTCTGATTTGGTTCATGTAGCCCTGTCCCACCATGCCGGAAACGCGGGGAACTAGAGGGTAAACCGGGCATGTCCTTAGCTGTGCTCATAACCTGATACAGAGCTTGGGCTTTGCCAGCAAACTCTGGAGGTCCTTCCATTTCCTCAAGAAGGTTGTACTGGTGGAGGGAAAATGATGATGGTCTCTAGAAAATACTAGACAGCATGAAGAAGATGATATCGCATTGTACAGCGTTTCTGTAGAAACCCCTGGAGACACAAAGCATGCGACAGAAATTGCTATTTTCACACTTTGTTCTCAGCAGAGCTTTAAATGTGGCTCTCGTTTTCCATGTGCCTCAGCTCCCGTGTGTTTAACTCTTTCATTGCTACATTTAGCTGCTGGCCAGCAGTAGCATTCTGCCCTCACCAAGGAACAAATTTTTCTTTATACGTGTTTGAATGTGTGCTTTGCTCTAGTGAATTATGCAAACCGCAGTTTACCAAAAGTGAGTTGCTTCTGAGTAGCAAGATGACTTCCTGTAGTTTCCATGTAGTTTCTAGTATAATTATTAGGAGTAGGTATCTAATGAAGTGTGAGCAGGAGATGCCTTTTAGATGCCTTTTAGCCATTGAACTGCCTAGCTCTGCCCTTGTAGGAGACACAGTTCTACTTGTGTAAGGCGAACACATCTGCAGTAAGTAAACTGGGAGTAAAATTCGTTTGCAAGCACTCTCAAAAAATGGGGTTTTCAGTCAGATGTGTACCCAGTTTCCATTTTAGTTGAGGCAATTACGAATGTGCAGATTTGTACCCTTCACTATGCATTGAACTATGAGCAGAGAGATCAGAACCAAGACATCCAAGCTACTTGAAGTGCAAAGTGGTTTTAAGTTGTTTGATCACTTGGTCGCATGTTCATACAGGCATTAGCAAAGCACAGCTTTAGATCTGGCAGATGCCTTTACAAATGGACCTTTTCCTGATTCATCTTCTTCCCTTCTTTCTCTGAAAGCGAGTGAGTTTTTATTTACTTTGTCAGATATGTGGGATGCAATTTTTGTTACTATTTTTTTAATCTCTTCCCTTCCTTCCCATCTTTTTTCCTTTTTTGTGTGTGTGAATATTTGGGTTTTTAAATAACTGGTATTTATCCCAGAACTCCGGAATCAGGATAAATGAATGTCAGTATGTAGCTTGCAAACAATTTATTTCCTGTAAATATGTATTAATTTAAAAAAAGCTTATAAGGTTTCTGATTTAATTGATTGTGTTAATAAATACAATTCTGCTGTTTGTGCATCTGCCCTGTTATGGTGGTGGTGGTGGTTTGTGACTTCTGTGGATGTTGTTGTCTTCTGTGGCAGCCTGGCTCGCGTACACCACTGGATGTTTTGGAAAAACAGCACTGATCCTTGACAGTATTGAACCTGACATTTTTAAAAATAAAAAGGGATATTTAACTTCTATTTGTATGCCAAAAAGCAATGTTTATTGGTGGACCATCATCATATGCAGGTTACTGATTACAAACAGTGTTTTGCTTCATTTTTTGTATTCCTTGCTTTTTAAGGAAAGGTCAGACTTCAGTGACAGTTTTTAAGAAGGTGAAACTGCCCTGTTTTTAGAGAGTACGTGCTGGAGATGTCAGAACTCTGGCTGTGTTTATGCATCTTCGCTTCATATTTCCATGAGAATTGCATTTTGGAAATCTTTGCAAGTAAGTCTGCAGCATGTAACTTTCTGGCAAAACTGCTTATGTAATCCACAAACCCCTCCAAACGTGAAAATCTGAGTGCGATGCAAGCTTGGGTCAAGTCCCGAGATCTTAGACATGAGATCCTTCTGTTCTTAGGTAGCTTTTTTACATAATGATGTCTGGTTTGCAATGAGGTTTTTAGCACACGTGATAAGGATCTCCATTTCTATGGAAGACGGGATGTCATGCAACAGCTTGTGTCCTCTAAGTAAAGTTCCTTTTTGCAGAAGTCTGCGGCTGGGGCCCATTTCCAAGATATGGAAGGTGCCTCTATTGCATACAAGTGAACTGGTTGGGCTTTTACTGGCTAGTGCTACCATTTGCCCCGGAAAAAAATTGACTCTTTTGTTTGAAAATACTGAATACCATTTGCATTTCTTCAAATCTTGCAGGCTGTGCAAGTTAGAAGTCTATCGTTTCTCAGCTAGGTAAGGCTGTATGACCGTTAATCATCAGTATTAAGTTTGGGGGAGGAACGGGAAAAAGTTTGTCACAAAACCCACTAGGGTATATTATAATAATGTGCTAATTCACTGCAAGTGTACTCTGGACTTTACTGTCACTAAGGGGATCTTAAATACTTCTCTTCCTTAACCATATTTTATTTTCAAGGGACTGAGGCAGGGTTTGTAACATGTTTAGAGTTGACCTTCATTTCACCATGGTGGTCACCTTACCTTGAGTTTGTTTTGCTGGAGGAAACATTTGTCTTGCAAGATTTCACTCATTTATAGCAGGGTTTTTCTCCCCTAGAATTGTACATTTCTGAAAGGCACATACATTTCCAAAATGGCATAGAAAGGGTTACAAGAGCATCTGTGATGCAGTAAGACAGGCTGGAAGTTCAATAGGCCTTTTTGACTGGAAATTCTTGTGGGTTTGGCTTATCAAGAAGGCATATTGAGAGGCAGACACATTTGTCCAACCCGTAAAATGCTGGACTGAGAAGCAGTTTAGCTTCTGCTCCCAAATCTCCTACAATCTGCTGTGTGACTAGGTAAGTTCCTTCAGTTCAGGTTTGCTTCATTTTCCCAATAAAATGGGGAAGAAAGAAGTCATAACATATCACTTTCCTTAGTATGACTCTGTGAAGTACACGATGAAAAGCATCAGTGTTGGTTATGTCTGAGTGGTGTTAAAATGCCTTTGTAACAGATTCTGAAGTGGGGCAAGGAGCTGTGGTGGCTTCTTGCTTATTCTCAACACCTTGGTCCCAGCCACATAGGAAGTGCTGTGCTGTTCAGGATGGTGCTTGGGTGTTGATGGGAACAGGGAAAAATCAAGGTCTGATTCCCCAGGCACCAGTTGTTGTACTTCAGTGTGAATTGCATAAAACCCAGATGTCATTTCTATATGGAAAATGATGGAGTGAAGCAGAAGAGGTCCAGAGCAATTCTAGTTGTGACTGCCCTAGACAAAATTCATGACACAGGTGCATCTGTTGGACATAAAATTTCAGGTAAAAATTAAACAGTAGGGATATGTAATGTGCCTGTGATGTCAAGAATGATGGGGAATACCATATGGAAAAAATTAAAGCAGTGTAATACCTAATGGTAACATAGTAGGGGCTGGTGATACATGTGCTGAGATATGTTCCATGCACTCCAGGAAAAAGTCTGCAGGCAAAACAAATGAAAGGGAATCTCTGCTGTTTCCTGTACTTTGGATATGTGGTTACAACGATAGAAAAAAGTCATGTCCTGATTTTCCCCTAGGCTTGTTCTGGAAGGAAAGTGCATATGGCAAATACATCCCATAAAAGTTGTTCTGGCAGATGAGAACTGGAGGAGGAACAAAATTAGTGCCTCCTTGGCCAAGCTGCTGCTGCTACTTTTGGACTGTTTCATGGAAGACATGAATTTGATTCATTTCCAAAGTCAGCTTGGAAACTCCAGGCAGCAGAGGAAGGGACTCCCCCTTGACTTAGCTGTTTTTCTCTGAAAGCATTGCACTTGTCTGGAATGCAGTCAGTGCCACTTCTCAATTCATTTCTGGGGGAAGGTCAGTGCATATGGGGACTGACCCTCTGTTCCTCATTTTGAGTGATTTGGGGACTGCAGTGCCTTGAAACACTTCAACCGGGGCTGGGGAGCTTGCAGCTCCTGCTGGGGGCACCCCAGTTAAAAAGGAAAACTCCCTTTAATTTCCAGTCAGAGTAGATGCAAAGTGTGTATTGGAGAAACCTCTGTCTTTCTGTTGGTGACCCAGGTCTCCTTGATCTCTCCATGGCTGCATCCAGCACTAAGCTGGGTGATGAGGACTGTTTCGGTGGCTCCAGGCCTCTCTCCCTCCCTTCCAGACCAAACGAAGACAGTTGCTGAACTCTGTGCTGTTCATTTGTTCAACAAAGTCAAACAGTTTCATCTGCTTTGAATTTGAAGCCTGTATATTAGGATTGTTAGAAACTAATAGATGATTCACTTAGCTGAAAATAGCCTATGTGAGGGCCAGGATGCAGAAAAAGCAGAGGTAGGATTAGAGAGAGCATGGTTTGGTTAGTGCTCTGAGAGTAATTTGCCAGCTCTGATGGGAAACAATAATGGGGAGGGAGACAGTAATCAGTGAATCAATCCGCACGGCTTGTTTAAAAATACCTCCTTTTTTGTGGCTTTGGTTACAAGAATGCTCTGTGGGCCACAGAAGAAAGGCATTAGTTGTTGCTTTAAACAAGCCATATTCTAATTTCATGTTTCGTGAAATCCTGTGAACCTCTGAGAAAGAGAATTTCCACCCATGTGCATTTTGGGGGGAAGAGGGAGGGCAAATGGACAGTGGATATTTTAAGTAAGCAGTTGTGATTAAAGTAAGGTTCTGTAAGTAGTGCTAGATTGCGGTTAAGGAGCACATTTGTTTCAGAAGGGACAGGATGAGACATTAGAAACCCTATTTCAATAGATGCAACCAAGACGGTTGCTGAAGGAAATATTTGACAATGAAGTTGAGTGTAACCGCCATCTTCTCCTGGGAAATGGTAATAAACAGGGTCGTGTCTTCATCGCCTCCGGTAAAACCTGCACGGTGATGAGGGTTGCCTGCCTGTGTGTCCCAGCTGGCTCTGTGCTTCCATACATATCCTGGCTTCCCAAGGGCTCATGAGCTCGGGCACAGCCGGGTCTGAACTCACAGAGCCAGGCCAGGGCTAAGCTGGTGACCCTGCCCAGCTCAGGCTGAGCTGAGCACAGACCCATGGCATGGTTTACTGCCGAACTGGATAAGCCACACCCCAGGCAATTGGGGGCTGGTTGTGCATTGGTAATATTGAGCGTATTCTGTTTGGGAGACAATCAGCCTGGAGACTTGGAGGTGAAGCTTTAAACATTGAGTGCAATCTCAAGATAAGCCTTTAATGCACGTTTTCAGAAGTCAACGATGCTTTGGGCAGTTTTGTTTGTTAGCCACCTTTCAAAGGGAGGTGATCAATATTCTTGGTCTGTTGTGTGATTTTGCAGCTTTAGGAAACTGGAACTTCACATTTCAGGGATGATTTTTTATTAGGCCCTGCAGATGCAAAGTCATTCCTGGAGGGAAATTATAGCAGTCAGAGAAAGGAAGACCTCTCTTATAATATATCTTTCCTCCTACCTGTCAATAATCATTAGGTGAGGGAAGATTTTATGAAGATCACATTCTAGAGATGAGTAATTTATTAATTTAAACAAGACTACCAATGGGGTATTGCCTAATCTTAAGGTTTCAAAAGAACTTCCAGCAAGGTGGTGTGTTTAAAATCTTTCTGGCATCTGCTGGCTTGAACAGTAAACAAATGCAAAAATACAAAACAAATTGTCTGACTTACGCAGATGTCTGCTGTGATCACCTTTGAAAGCAACACATAAAATGTAATGGAAAAGAAAATATTTCAGTCATTGTATGACCTTGGGTTACCATCAATTTTCTCTTTATTCCTGCAGTCTTCTAGAGGTTTGCACCAATAATTCTCAGTCTGTCTCACTGTTGGTGTGTTGCACAGTCATGGTGCACACTTAAGACCTGGTTGTAACAGGTAACCAGATCTTAATGGGGTCTGCAGTGGCCTGGCTCAGTGGAGGTAAGAGGAAAGCATAATAATGTTTCTAAAGGAAATCCAAGCAGGGCTTTGATTTTGGTCTGTTGGTTTCCTGCTGCTCTGCCACAAGGAGAAAGCTCTACAAGCAAATAGCGGCACCTGTGGGAGCTGGAAGGAAAAGTTGGAGGAACTTTCAGGAACTCAGTAAGTTTCTCGAGGAAGATACAGTGAGGTAGAGTTAAGCTTTTGTTCTGGATTTTCTGAGAGGGCAGAAAGGTGGCTAATATTGCACGCAAACAGAAAGATGAAAGGAAAAAAGACTCCTTCAAGAATTATGTTGGCTATTGTATCTCAATGCACCAAAAAACCCCAATAATTAAAACATTATGACTAACCAAACTAATGGTTGTAGTCCAGACTGTATAGACAAACTGGCTGCTAGTGAACTGTACTTGGCAGTGCAATGGTTACAACACTGTTGTAATACTTCTAGTGAGGAGTGGGAATATGAGGAGATAACACAGATGCACTGGTGGAGAAGATTTAGGACTTGCAGACTTAGACTACACAAGACCACACTGACCTCTCATGTTCTCCTGAGCAGTGGGAAGCTAGCCCCAACTTTCTGCTCTTTGTCATGATATTTTGTACTTCAAAGTACTGCCTACATGGAGGGGTGAAAAGAAGCCAAAAATGCAGTTGAAAGATAATGTTGCAGGTGGAGAACCTCTGCTCCCTTAAGCTCTGTAGAGCTTTATTAGAGTGTGCACTAAGTTGAATATTTTTTCTGAGTTCTACAAGTATAACATGGTTCCTTTTTTCTGTGCTATTTAGTGGCACCAACAGTTATCCTCATCCTGGGGCACTGGAGGCACCTACACGTGTTCTGAGTGTCACAGCTGCTTCACACGTTCAGAAACTGAAGATGGAGGTGACTCCCTGCTTCTGTGCCACTCTATATCACTTCTCCATGCTGAAACAACCCTATTCTGCCTTATGGACCTTCCTTGAACAGTCTCTCTCCGCCCTGGAAATGTGAGGTAATATTTTAAAACATAAATTTATAGATTAGGAGTTCCCAAAGGGATCCTTTCAACCTCTGGTGACTGTCAAAATTATGGGAACTTAGTTCAAGGGGACCTTTGAGGGAAGAGGAAAGAATTGGTCCCACGCAGAGATGGAGCAGCCCTTGTAATATGGGTTCCCAAATGAGCCTCGGGCAGCAATAATTGTTATTCAGTTCCCTGTCTCTGTCAGACACTTCTCTTTTTTTTTAAATTATTATTACTTTTTTTCTTTCCCTAATGAAGATAACTTATACTGCTGCTTCTCCAACAATACTGTATGATCTTCATTTGCCTTACAAAAATTAAGTACCAGTCCTCGGAGCTCCCCTGGTCCTTAGTAGAAAGGACTTGATCTGACTGTCTGATGTGGAAACACACACCTATCCCAAACATAGGATTATTGGAGTATACGGACATTGTTCTCTCTGACATATTGAGATATATTACACATTAAATGGATATTGGTCTTGGTTTCAGCCTGGAGTTTAGGTGTATAAGGAATAACATTACTGAAACTGTGGCCTGTGACTGCTGCTAGTAACACGGTGCTACCAGGGCTGTGGAGGCTTGGAAGTAACTGTGCCAGTACAATCCTCATCTGAGAGATGCCTCAGAAGCCCCAATACGTCTGTCATTTTATGCAGAGTATTTGCCATTACTCAAGAAGCACTGTGCCAGCAGGGAATTTTGTCCACATCCCTTTAAATGATGCTGCTTGTCCTTTTCAAAAAGTCTCTTAAAAAGTCATTGCCTTGCAGCTGGGGAGGGAAACCTCATAATTCATAGCTGCTTGGGCAGTATAGCAGCAGGCAGCACTTTGCATTGACAGGACCGGGACTGTCTGTCCGTCAGTCACAGGCAGCTCCTGGCCCAGACACTCTGCCCCCAGTGAAGCCAGTGGGGAAACTCCTCCGGAGCTCAGTAGCAGCAGAATCTGGCTTTCGGTGCTTTGAGTAGCAGTTTGTTAAGGCCACCAAGTGGCCATTTTCTTTATTTTATTATTTTATTTTATTTTATTTTATTTTATTTTATTTTATTTTATTTTATTTTATTTTATTATTTTTTTTTCTCCTCCAGCTTCTCCAGGTGACCAGCTGCAGCACCAGCATGGTGGAAGGGCTAATGTAGTAACTGAGGGATGTAACAGGATTTTGCCTTATATAAGATGAAATCCCGTTACATCTCATACCATTGCACTATCACAAATAAATTCACCCATCTGCAAGGACAAAATGTGAAAGAAAACTGTCAGAAACACTTTAAAATGTTGCAGGTTTGATAATACGCTCTTTATGGCAACCATTGGGAGTGATTTGTATGCTTCTCCAGCAATAAGAGCTTAGGAGCACTGCAAGGGGATTTTGGAGGCCTTTTAAAGTCAGCCAGGTCGAAACATCCAGAGGTGATAATGAGAGGGGATGAACGGTCCCACAATGGCCCGACGTGCTGCAGGAAAAGCAGGGACAAGTTACCCATGCCAGCCTCTTGCCCCAACCAGTAGCACCTTGTGCCTTCCCACTCACTCCCAGCCAGAATTGTGTTTGCTATAAAGAAGTACAACAGACAGGGTTTTTTTGTTTGTTTGTTTGGGTTTTTTGTTTGGTTTGGTTCGGTTGGTTGGTTGGTTTGTTTTTTAGCAGGCACAGTATTTGTTGACCCAATCCACAGCAAAAAAAAAAAAAAAAAATAATTACATAATAAAATGAGTAATGCTAAGTGGGTGAGGGAATTTCGTGGTGTCTTCTAGCATGCAGCACCTTCAGTGGAAGTGTGCACGGCTAAGCTTGCATCAGTGACAATGTGAAAACCTTTATTTTGCTTCAAAAGGAAAGCATTTGCCCATGCTAGTAAGTCACCCTTCAGAATATCCTTCCTGTTCGTGCTAACCCAGGGTACCCATGCATGCAGAGTTCTTTTTTTTTTTCACACCATTAGAAAAGAGCAACCTGGTACTAAAGTTAATGCAAGAGGCCATCCAGGCTGCATCAGCTGTTAACAGTCGCCGCAGCTGTTAACTCCTCAGAAGGCAGCGTGGGCCAGCATCAATGGCCAGGTGAAATTCAGAAAATAATCAGAATTTTCCTGAGATAAAGTGAAAAAAAAGTGAGCTGGACGATGCATTTTAAAAAGGGAGTTTTTCCATACCACTAAAAAGTAAGCAGCACCCCACCACCACTGAAAATTTCCCTCCCTCCCTTTGTAAATCTCCCCTTTGCTGTTCAAAGTACTTTGCTTCAACCCCTGTGAAGCAAGTTGGTATAAAACCAAATGGTGCCCATAGAAAACCCTCTGAACATGTGTGCACACACTCACACTTGTGTAGGGCTTTTCTGCTTCTCCCTGCCAGCACCTATGCAGACTAGCGCCTCGCGTAAGATTTTCTTCTACCTAAATTTCACTGAGTCCCAAATGTTATTCTCCTGACAAGATCATCATGGATGCTGTGCTCCAATTATCACGGCCCTTCCTTATGTGGAGATACCCAAAGCTGTTCTGATTTGGAGTGGAGAAAGATGGGAGGTTATGTAATACAATAGTGTATTGTTACTATAATTTCACATATTCACTGTTCTAGGAGACTTTTCCAAAAGCAGCCAAGTCTCTTTTTCCACAGTGGACACAACATTGTGAAGTTTCCTGCTGACATCTGACAACATTTCGGCTCTTGTGTATTTTTCCTCACATTTAGTACTTTTATCCTCCATCACCCAGGTGTTTGCTTACTCTTCGCAGATTATGGTATACTCTCAGTATCTTTGGAAATAAGGCTTTATGAACACTGTGCCACCAGGCTCTCTGAGGAAGGAGAAGCATCCCTGAGCCTCCCTCCATCAGGCTTTACTGACTGTCGGGGAGCAATGTGCCTCCTGCCCAGCTGAGGAGCGATGCAGCCATCGCTCTCGCCACAGCAGCACGTTCCTTGGAGCAACACGCCTGTTCCGTGGAGACCACCTGCGCCTCCAGCTTTCACCTCCTCCCTGGCAGGTTTACATGTGGCTGGCTCCTGCATGGGGCACAACACAAGCTGAGCTGTGGGCAGCCCCGCCACAACATCATTGTTCCATCCGTCCCCATGCCTGGAGGGATCAACCATCAGTCAGAAGGAGAAGCCTGGTTATGGTGCCCCTTCCACCTGCTCCATGGTGTGGAAAACCAATGCCAAAGCAGCTCTAGGCCAAAAGACACTGACTTCCCCAGAGGGACAGGTTACTTTAAGCAATTTATCAAAACTTTATAGCATCAGGCACCCTCCATGCTCCCATTCCTTCTCATTTATAAAGGCACCTGGCAAGGAGGACTGCAACACAAATGTCCCACTGTCACAGGATCATAGAAGGATGATTTCACTCCTGTAAGAGCTTGTACCAAAGCCCCCATCCAGGTCAGCTGGCCTGTTGAGTGCTTGGTGCTGCCCCACGATCCGAGCACAGGAGCTGAAACCGCTGAGGACCCAGCAGTTCATCTGGCACAGTGCTGTAAGGTGATGTTTGAATGCATGTGGTGCTGCAGCTAATGAAGGAGTTTCATGTTTTTGAAAACTTTCAGAAAGCGCTCACTGATTTATGTACGCGCTAGACTGATCGTTGATAGCAGGAGAGATTCTGACTGGATGTACTTGCTAACCCCCCTTCTCGCCCTCCACTGAAATCCTTGTTTATAAAGACTTGTTTCCTTTTAAATCATTCTTCTGACCATCTAACAGGTCTGACCCACTTCTTTTCAAAGTGAAATACCACTGTACATTCATTTATGGCTCACATTCACTCCCTCTAGCACACAGCCAAACTTGCCTTGTGCCACTGTGAATGACGAGTCAGGTCTCTTCTCAACAGAAAAACACAGGCAGGTTGTGTTGCTGCCTAAGGAAGAGCAATTCATAAGTGGAATTTTTTTTTCCCTTGAAATATCTTAAATTATGGCCTCCCTTGCTCACTAAATATTTTTTCCTTTGGGGCTGTGAGTTCCTCTTTTGTTTATCAAAAAGAAGAAGGTAACACAAACTGCTAGACCATTGCCACCACCTCCTTCTCACAACCATCTGCATCTCACCACCATCTGCTCAGTAAGTTCAGGCTGAGGATTTACCCCTCACTAATCAAGATAGGATGAAATCAAATTATGTTTGAAATTGTACAGGGTGTGCTATATATATGGTCTCTAAAACATCTCCTTCCAAAAGGTTGTATGTGCCACAAGTGATTTCTGCCCTACAAGGGCCACAGATAAGGGGAAAGACTCACAGTTTCTTTAAAGCAGCAAAATCTCAGTGGCAGCTGCATCTATGGTTTTTGTGGAACTTCACAAAGCTCCCTCCTTTCTGAGTCTTTTTCTCTATCATCTAAATTGCCTCTTTACATTGCTTTTCACAAATATGCTGTAATTCAAAAGGACATAAAACTGAAACTTTTTTACTGTACAGTGTTTAGTTTTCAGTGATTTTTCTTCTTGCATCACCCTAATCCTTTCCCTCTCCAAGACATTTTCTGATTTAACTGGGCTCCTTGCAGTTTAGTTTCTTTGAAGTGGAACCTCAACCCCAAAACATACAAAACCCAGCTGATCTTTTGAAGCCAGGAAACAATGTGGGTTTGAACTTAAATACAAATGAACCCAAGCACAACACTTACCTTATGCTGGTATGAAGGCCAGCAAAGATTGTTTAAACAAAAATATTTGAAGTGGTCACACTGGCAATCTCCCTTCCACTGGGCATGAGGCTCTCACAACGTGATGGGAAGTCCATTGGTAGTGGTGTCATCCAGCCACAGGCCCTTGAGAAGCCCAAAACATGCCAGGAATCAACCAACGTGCCAGCCAGTGCTCAGCGCTCCCCAAATCCCTGGAAATTCGCTTCTTTGCTGGAGGAAAGGACTCAAGAGAGCAATCCTGGAGGTGACCCCAGCCCCTGTGCCCAGCTGGCAGCCACCCCATCACCAGCTGCATCCTTGTCCCACTCCCACAACAGGAAATTGTACAGGGTGTGCTATATATATAGTCTCTAAAACATCTCCTTCCAAAAGGTTGTATGTGCCACAAGTGATTTCTGCCCTACAAGGGCCACAGATAAGGGGAAAGACTCACAGTTTCTTTAAAGCAGCAAAATCTCAGTGGCAGCTGCATCTATGGTTTTTGTGGAACTTCACAAAGCTCCCTCCTTTCTGAGTCTTTTTCTCTATCATCTAAATTGCCTCTTTACATTGCTTTTCACAAATATGCTGTAATTCAAAAGGACATAAAACTGAAACATATGTAGGTCCAGACCCTCCCTGCATATCCTTCAGTCTGGAAATGCACTCCAAAAAGGGAATTTTTCCAAGGGCATGAATTCAGCCTTTCCCTTGTCCTTCACTGTAATAAATTATATTTAGTTTGGGTGCCACCTCTGGAGTGGTCCTGCTTCTCCACCCCAGTGAGACATCATCCCCAGCTTTGTTTAACGTCTGTGATTAAGATGCAATAAAGAGTTTTGTCAGTGACAGCCACGTTTGGCATATCTACAGCCAAGTGCAATGTGTAAATTACATCTATGAGCAATGCTCATGACACATGACACAGCTGAAGAAATCTGGCCAGGAAGGTATATGGTTTGAAATCTAAACCCCTGTCCACCTTGTATTTTTACTACAAAGAAGGTTGGATATTGAAAAAAAAAAAGATGGTATTCCTATGCTTTGGATTTAGAAAATAAAGTGTAGCATGGACATGATGGACATGTTACTTCAGGGAGTGGGGGACACATGGCCATGCTGTGCCCCACATTGCTGGCAATGGAGCACGTTTTCCTTCCCTCAACACCAGCAGTGCCGGGTAGTCCTTAATAGCTGATAGCCGCCCAGCAGAGATGTGAATCTTAAAGTATTAGAATTAAGGGAGAGGTTGTTCTCAGCACCTCCTGGCAAGCACCAGAACATGACACAGAGATGGCTGACTTGTTTACTGGAGGGCATTGGAAAATATTTTTTTGTTTTAATAAAAGCAAACCAACCAGAAAGCACCAACATAAAATTTGATAAAATGTTCTGTTTGTGGCAACCAAATAAAAACACAAATAAAAAAGCTCGAAAAGAGAATTCCAACAGATTTTTCTTTTTGTTCTGGTTTGTCAAACATCAAACACACTAGATTTTGAGTTTTCATATGAAAACTGAAGAATTTAAAAAAAATGTTTTCTCTAAAATAAGTTCTCTATTCTTTTTTTAAAAGTAGTCAGGGAAAAGATTTGGCTTTTTTTCCTGATCTGCTCTCCATGGTGGTGATTTTTCTTTATTGTGAATTTTAAATTCCTGCAGCAATACCTCAGATTCAGCTTTATGTTTCTATTTTAAGGGGCAGAACCCTCCCCAGACTTCATCAAGATAGGATATCTTTCCAAAGCTTTTGTGTTGGGGGATGATCCTTTAAAAAACGGGGATTGGTACTGACACTTATTGCTATTTAATATAACATGTTTTAAAGAATGGAAATGGTGACTGGTAAAAATCTGAGTTTCTTAGAAAAATGAGTGTTTCCCCTTTCCACAAAGCTGGTACCTTTTGGTTTCTTCAACCAAATGCCAACAAGCAAAGAAATAAGGAAGAGCAGAAGGAGATGGGAACAGAGATTTTCTTTCAGCACCAGGTGAGCAACTGCCTGCGGTCCTTGTGATGCTCATCTCTCGGAGGAGACGGCTCCCTCCCTCACCTGAACTCCTCGGGGAGAGCTGGAAGAGAGGTGAAGCTCATCAACACCTCAGCTGCTCAGACGGTGAGAGTGAATAACGAATATGCAATGACTGCCTGTGAATTAAATGCATTATTTCAATACATTAAATGCAGTATTTCAAGACAAAGTGAACATATTTTTCACAAATACGTTTGTGTATCTGTTCAGAAATTTTCAGAAATCCACTTTATTAAGTGATGGCAACCACCTTTTATATTTGTGTCGAGGGTTTAGATTGCGGGGTGACAATAAAACCCTGGCAGATGTATTGTTAACCTCCTCTCCCCCCCTCTTCCCCCTTTTGCCCCTCCCTCTCCCCCCTTCCCACTCAGGACAGGCGGTCGGGAGGGAAAGAAGGACAGAGAGAAGAGAGTTGGAAAAATTAAAAATGTTTTACTAATGCTACTAATAAGAATAGAGAAAATAATACAAAATATACAAAACCAATCTTGAAAGTCTCAGCAACTGCAGAGCCGGCACCCGAAGTCCTGGACTGGACTCTGCAGCCAACCGGAGCTGGATTCAGTCTGTCACTAGGCCTCAGTTCACAGGGACGACTAGCAAGGTCCTCTCCTAATGTCGGCCATAAGCAGAAGAGAAAAGGAAAAAGGGAAAGGAACGAGATCCTCATGATCTCCCACTTTTATATGAAGTATTCACTTGAATGGAATGTTATACACAGTTGGTCAGTTTCTTGGTCACTTGTTTCTCGTCGCCCCTCTCGCGAGATGTCCAGCCATGCTTATCAATAAGTTTGCATTCCATTGCTATGTTTACCAAAACATGTGTCTGGTTCTCCAGGAAAATGCAGTTAATATGAAGGCTTTAGCTGACAGGCATATGCACTGAAAGAGAAACTTGTTTTTTAACAAAACCAGGACAATTTGAAAACTACTTACATTTTTTTTTCCCCAATTTTTCAATTTGTTTAGATGCATAGCTGTTGCTTGCTGATGAAAGTCACCGGACTAGCATAAGTTGAACTGCTTTGGGGAGATGGGGAGGGAGGATGACACCATTGTCAGAAATGGAGTTAATGCGGGAAAAGAGAATGGGAAAAAGATGCCACTCTGTAAGCACTTCACATCCAAACTTGCCATACAAGAAGTCCAGTTTCTTGCTCATGCAGCAACAAACTCTCAATATTGTTTTTATTCATAATGTTGATGATTTGATTCACAACACCACTCTCACACATGTTTTCATTTCCTCAGGTTGGTGGGATCATCAGATTTGTGTATCCAGCACAAACCTGACTGCAGGTGATTTTTTCTTGAAGTTTCAGGGAGCTCCTCCTTGTTGTGCTTGGACTGATGACGAGCAGGCACTGATCAAGAGCTGCCCAGTGGTTTTTCAAGGAGTGCAGAATGAGCTTTAAAAAATATTTATTAGCAAAATTTGTGTTGTTACCAGCACCCTGCAAAACTCAGACATGTGAGTGCGTGTGCAGGCACACAAAATCCAATGGTTTTCTCCTTTACAAAATTAATAAAACCTAGAACACCTCAAGAGTAAAGCCCACTGCTCCCATTGGTTTTAGCCCAGAAATGTTCAAATTTTGTGGTTCCAGATGGCTACAACAAGCAGTTTGGACACTGGAGCAGTACCCAACTCCTGTCCATCATACTCCTCTTTTCTCCTTTGGCTTCTCAAAGGAAAACCCCTTCTTTAACACTCAGCTTCTCTGTGCCAGCTCAGGACACTTGGTATTTTCCTCAGATGCCAGTGGTATTTATTAACTACCTCTTGTACCAGCAATAGAAACAAATCTATGTTAGCAACCCTCCAGCAGCTTTTGCCCTCAAGGATATGCAATCTTAGGATGGTTATTTCCAAGTCATACAGCTTTTCACACATTTCTGTGTATGGAAGAAAATAGTCCATAAATCTGAATATGAGTTATTCCTCATTTCAGAAATCTGCTTGTTAGACACACTCTGCTTGTATCTCCTTTCCCAACCAACATGTGGAGTGTTGGAAAGCATCAGAGAAAGCTCATAAAAGGGTTCCTCAGTTGTACCCCTCTGGATCTTAGCTAGCAATTCAGCATGGTGTTTGGGAAAATGGAAATGTTACTGGGGCGCTGGTGGGAAGGGGGTTAATAATGTTCCAAGAATAACCAGAGATCCCTGAAAAGATGTGAAAAGAGTAAATAAGAGAGAGGAAAAAAAAGGGGGAGGGGAGGGAGGAGAAGCATGGAAATACCTCTGGTTTCCAGAGAAAAAAAAAAAAAAAAAGTAAATTAATGCTTGGAAGTGCCATTAGATGTAGAGATATCAATTACATTATTATCAAAACAGTCTCCAGCACCCAGCAAGCAGTGCTGCTCTTGGTAGAGCTCTCACTTCTGGCAGTGCAATGGTGATGATGTGACCTTTCTTTCCCTTCAGGTGCCTGATGGGACCCAAGCCCTTGGGGCACAGCTGGCAGGTGTGGATGAGGCGGTGATGCTTACACTGCTGAAGCCTTTTGCCCCCCAGTTCCAGCAACACAGCCCTCCAGTCCCTGTTTTATAAAGAAAACACCATTAGCTGCCCATCACCAACACTATCTGCCCAAGCAGCCTGCTGCCCAACCAGGAGGCCCTGAGGAGCGGGAAGTCCGTAAAAATTTTGCTGTTGGTCAGCAGGTGTGAAGGTGTCAGCTCAGGGTTTCTAACTCCTGACCTGGTGATCCAACACCAGGGAAGGGCTCCTTTCTATTTGTGTGCTGCACTGGTTGGATGCACACTCCAACCTCCAAAGGAAAGCTGCAGGATATCTCAGGTGTTAGGATGTGCGGCGAAAGGCTGTTTCAGTCCCAGGCACAGGCTGATGTACAGAGGCATGAAGGCAGCCTAGTGAAAGGCAGTTTGAAATATTCTTGGCTATGAAGTGGAGGGGAAGTACGTGAAAAGAAAACCAAATGTACACTGAATTCACCCAAGATTATCACAACTGGGCCATGAGAATTTTCTGCTTAAAACTACAGAGACATGGCCACGCTTGCTGGTTTGTTTTATTTCTAACAGTTTAAAATGACTGTGTAATTAGTAAAATGGAAGATATATGATAGACTTATACCATTTCAGGATTCACTGTTTTAAATGGAGGAACTGCCATTACCCTCCCCATATGAGAAGGGAGCACTTATGACACCAGAAGTTACCACAACAGAGAATGCTTAAAGTCACCCATTGCAACTCACGTTAGACTGCTTATAGAGCAAGTGATTTGCTGGAATAAATCAATGTAATTGTGAATCTCCCCCAAATTTCCACGGTGTCTCTGAATTCTGTTGACGCCATCCACAGAGGTCTTTCTGCTGTGTGACTTGTGAACTCAACCCCGTGCCTCAGAGCTGTTACCTGAAGCGTGGGATTGTGAGGCTTTAGTAGTGCTGCTTCTGGGGTCTGAACTACACTGCTGCATTGGGCACTGGATGGGCACCATCTCACAGGGATCTGCAGCCAGGGATTTGCAAGGACTTCTGGGGGAAGAAGGCACCCGGTGGAAATGGGTGCCAACAGCAAGATGCTGAGCATTTCAAACACCTCCATCTTAGGAAAGGGGTTTTGGAGCAGATAAAGATTGTAGGCAGACATTTCTGGGCTTTTCTAAACCACTTTTAGGGGCTTAATTTGCTTTTGAAAATGCATTTTCTGGTGTCATTTGTCAAGAGCTCCAACACAAGCTTTATGGTCTTCCTGAAGAGCCCTGGTCAGGGTCTTCACCCAAGACCAGAGCTGGACTGCTGGGGAAGGGGCTCACTCGCTGCTGTGCTCCTGCTCGTTGGTGGGTCTGTGCTGGCTGGCAGTTCAGCTACTAAGTGCTTTTCGTCCTGCGCTCAGGCTGCAGCCACCTACCATCACAAGCACGTTGCCACCAGAGCTGCAGGCAGGTGGATGGCCAGAGCAACCAGTGCAGTCCTCTCAGCCCAGATGGAGCAAGGCGCTCCCTTCTCCTTCTTGGCAGGTTGCTCCTCTGCACAGAGGAACTCCTCCTGTGCTGGGGCCCAGGGGGATTTTGTGTTCTCCAGTACATGGCCAGCCCCTGAAGGAGCAGCAATCCTCAGAGAGCCTCCACTGCCATGCATGGTGCCTCCGGCGTATCTCAAACAGGCTCCTCTGGTTTAGAGACTGGGTTCATCTGCTGTTTTTTTTAGTGAGGCGGGAGAGACTGCACCCAAAGCAAGGGCAAGTTTTCTGAAGGAAAGGAGGAGTAAAGTCATGAGTGCAAAAGCATTTAATACATGTGCCCTTTGGTTCAGCACTGCTCCTTTCTGTAGGGACCCATTTCAGAGAGCCCCCAGCCACTGGACTGAGCTGGTGTCTCTTTGCTTTTCTGCCTTGCATGCAATTCCCAGGTGAGTCAGCTGGGACTTCAGAGGGCTTTGGTGAAAGCAGAAGCCAGCTTTCTATGCACTGAGGGCTTGCAAGCCACTGTTGAGAAGAAACAGTCACTTTTCCTGGCATGCCTTTAGTCAGCGTGACCTTAAGAGCGTGAAAAACTGGGGGCTCCGCGCTGACTGCGGTGGTTAAACAGCAGCAAGAGTGCTTTCACGAGAGGACTTCAATTTGGTCACTGACACAGAAAACTTCCACGAAGGCAGCGAGGCTTTTGGGTAAGGTTTGAAGGCACAGGCACTCACAATGGTGTGGAAAGCACTAGAAAAAAATGAACAGGCTTGAGGTACTGTCAATGTTTAGATCACCAGCAAAGCTGGTTAGGGAGGAATCATTTCTTCACATATGCAAAAAGCACCCAACAAAAGTTTACCAGCGCATTGCTGCAGCATTTAATGGAGACACCACAGTTGTGTTATCGATCAGAGTTTTCTAATTCACAAACTAAAATGGTGGTCCTAAATTTTTTTGCCATTTTAAACAGAAATGGCTGATGTCCAAAAACCCTGAGTAATGAAGTCAGCAAAGCTAATGAGATTAGCATGTCTTACTGATGAGAAGACTTATTTGCAAAGTTGGAGTGTGCATGTAGGCGTCTGGCTTTAAGCATCCCCTCTAAAATTTAGGCAACTGGAGACAGTTTTGTAACAGAGCTCTTGCTGCACAAAGACAGCAGCTGACCACCCAGCCAGGTAATTTCCCACGTATGTACTGTCTGGGTTTTTTATTATTAATTTTGTCTTCTCTTAAAGATTTCTGAACATGTTAACTTCTCTACCTCTCTGTCTTTACATGGATTTCTTTGGACAAGAACAACTACTTTTTAAAAAACATTCTCCAGCATTTGAGACAGATGATTTTTTTTTCACCTGAAGGGTTTGACCTACTGTCGACCAAATCTGCATATTTCACACTGGCCCAGAATTTGCTGTCTGAAAAGCTGCAAAAGAGAGAAGGCATTAAAAGTGTTTGGTTTATAGTGATACATTTCAAGATGGTTTTATACTTAATGACATTACAGTTGGTGCTCTGAATACCAGACAGTCTTTCCCCTAGGAATCAAAATTGGAGTTTTAGAGAGACTCTCAGGTGCCTTTTGGTAAAGCCGTGGTTGCTCGTCTTGATTTATGATGGCAGTCACCTCCAATCTCAGAGATATATTTTAATGTTTTGAAGGTGTCTTGACTCGTGACTGAAAAGATTTCAGAGAGGCATTGCCAATTCTGTTTTTTAGAGGATGGATGGTGTGTTATAAACCTGATATCTAAAAATGCCTGCATTTCTCACTTCTCCCTCAAAATGTGGCGATAATTACATTTAAATTTCAGAAGATGGCGTTGAAGATTTGCAATTAATATCCTAAACCCTCCACACCGGCAGCCTGCCAGCACAGCGCGCGATGACTGGTTTTTTGATCTGATACGTTACAGCAGAAAGGATGTGGATGTGTGTTGGAGACGTTAAAACCGTACAACAACAAGAAAGTGTCGTGGCATGAAACACGTGTTTGAAACCCGAAAGGCGGTAAGAAAGACTCTCATGCAAGCCCGGACCTTGCTCCTTCATCTCCCCCGGCTCCCACCACATTACGGCAGGGGACTTCACAGGCAGGCGAGAGACTGGGTTCCCCAGCACCCAGCCCCGGCTTTGGTGCCGGTATTTAAGACGGGCTTTGCCATGGGAGCAGCCCTGAGGTCAGAGAGGCGGGAGCCGCTGCCGGCCCGGGCTGGCGGCTGCCTCCGACTCCGGCTGCTGCCGCCCCATTCCGGCTCGCTGTCCCCCGCCTTGTCCCCCCACCTTCACACTTTAGGGGCTGCAAAACAGGGGCAGTCTCGCCGGGTGAGCGCTCGAGCCCCAAACCCGCCTGCTGCCGTCCTCACCTCGGGGGCCGTTTCTCATCCCCCTCCGCGATCCCGGCTCGTCGGCCCGGGCAGAGCTGGGTTGGGTCGCAGGGGGGGCGGGCAGGGGGTACTGGCCCGGACAGAGCGTGGGTGGGCGGATGCCCCCGCCGTCTCTCCGAGCCGCCCGGGGGCTCGGCCGGCGCCGTCTAGTACGTTTCTGGTGGGTGTAGCTAGCTGGGTCTTTTACAGTAAAAGCCGCCTGGCTAACATAGGTAGGAGTTTCCCCATGCTATTTATGTGTATGTGTCTGTATGTATAGATTAAAAAAAAAATACCAACGCGGACGCAGAGAGGGCGCCGACTTGTGCGCCCCCCCGCCCCGCGGCGTATGTTTACCAGCAATGGGCATGTGTCACTGCCTCAGATGTTTTCCAGCTCGCAAAGTCCCCGCTCCCCTCGGCGGCTCCACCTCCGGGCCGGGGCCCGCCTCTCCCCCCGCGCGGGCACGGCGCCCTCCATCATATAAAGAAACTTCCCGGTGCCGCCGGCCCAGTCGCGGTGCGCCCCGTCTCAGCAGCCGCCCCGGCAGCCGGCGCTCCCTGCCCGCTCCCAGCGCCGCGACAGAGGTAAGCGGCGGCGGCGGAGCCCCCGGGTCCCCGTCCGTCCCCCCGGGTCCCCGTCCGCCCGCCGGGCCGCAGCAGCGCTCCGTCCTTCTCCCCCGAGCAGAGCGGCCCCGCCGCGGGACCCGACGGGCTGGGGAGGGAGACGGGTGGGCGCTGCGGGCACCTCGGCTTTTCCCTCTCTGGGATTTTCTTGATGCTGTCGGCACTTGAGCGAGCCGTTTGGCCTTTTTTTTTTTCTTTTATTTTTTGGAGGAAAACAATATTTTTTTCCCTAATTTAAAGCAAACAAAAACAAAACCAAAAAGCCTGCCTTGTTATCTGCTCTCGAGGTGAAGGCGCACACCGCCCCCCGGCCCTGACAGTTCCCCCTGCCCGGGGAGGGTCATAGCAACGGGTAGAGGGGATCCGCTTCATGCTTTGTCTAATGGGTGAAAAGGACTTTTTGGGGGGTCTTTCTGTGGACTTCAGCAGACCACGCGCAGGGGAGCCGTGTCCCTGGCTACCTCACTGTGGCGAGGGGAGAATCTGGGGGAATGGGTTTGGTGTCTGAGGGGATGCTGCCAGCTGAAGAGGACTGTAAGGGTTGTGGAGCTGCCCATTTGCCCACAGTTGTGTGCACCTGTCATACAAGGGATCTCTCAAGGTCTCCCTGTGTGTAGAGGCAAAGACTGTGTGTGAGGAGTGACTTTTTTATTAGCTGTGATGTGGGGAAAAAAACACACCAAACTAAGCTGTTGGACATTCAAGCACTTTTTCAGGTCAGGGAGACAAAGCTAATGCCAGATCCCCATCACTGATGTCGGTCTCCTCAGTTTAGGACCTTTCCAGCAGGCGCGCATCCACTCCAGTGCGTGTCTGCACCTCTGTGTATAGCTGGGGCTCTGTGTGGCTGTCTGCACACTCCTGTGTCCCTGGGGTCAGTGCCAGGCTCTGTAGGTTGGTGTCTTTCCACTTTTAGGTATTTGCAATGTATAGACTTGAATGTTACTATATATGTGTGTTGGGAGCAGTTGGAGTGGTAGATATGTATAGGACATCATGTGTTCAAATGTGTCTTGCTTAAATGAGCTTGTGAAAACTACTTTGATGTTATAGTTAGATGCTGTATAAATCATAACTGCATGTGAAGCTCTCAAATTCTGTGCATGTATCTAACATTACATATGTGCACTGTCATGTGCAAATACATTTTCATGCAATTTTTTTTTTCTTTGGTGAAAAAGTAAATACCCAGTTGAACTCTGAGCAGGATGGGGAATTTATGCTCTAAGTCACTTGCGATGAAAATTTCAACAACCCATGTGTGTTCATGCAAAACAGTGTCGGGACTAGGGGGAAGTCTGTCAAAGTCTGCAGCATGAGCGGTACCTGCGGAGGTTGGTGGGGGGCTGTGCCTGGTTTCCTGAGGCTCTGTACCGTGGTTCCCGCACTCCCCTCATCCCCGTAGCTGTCCCTGTAGCTGTTGTTTGGTGTGATATGTGTGGCACTGGGGACAGGGGACTGCAGGCAGGGCTCTACACAGGGACTTCAGCTGGTTCATGACCTGTGGGTTTTCCTCTCCCCCATCCTGCTTCTCTCCCCCTCCTCCACAGCCCCCCAGAGAAGCTGGTGCTTGTGTGTGTGCAGAGAGGTGGGCTCGCTGAGGCACCCCCAAACCCACCCCGCACAACTCCTGACACGAGTGGCATGAACTTGGAGCCAGGCGAGTGCGGGATGAACTCGGTGAGCTGCGGCAATGGGAAACTCCGCCAGTGGCTGATTGACCAGATTGACAGTGGCAAGTACCCGGGGCTGGTGTGGGAGAACGATGAGAAGAGCATCTTCCGCATCCCCTGGAAGCATGCTGGCAAGCAGGACTACAACCGTGAGGAGGATGCTGCCCTTTTCAAGGTAGGTCTCAGCCCAGTGTCGGGGTTGTGGGACCTAGCCAGAGTAGGAGGGATGCCCGGAGGCAGCTGCAGTGGCCCCTTGCCATCCCCACTTCTGCAGGCTGGCTCTGCTGAGTGCCCACTGCTGCCTGGCTGGTGGCTCTGGCTGTGTCCTGGTGTCCCCTGTGTTTGCAGGATGAGACAGCCCGTCCTTTCCCGCTTCTCCATGTGGAGCTAAATGCTTGTGGGACTGCAGCACATCTGTTTCCACATTAATCTGGGATCATTTTCTCCCTTTCCTTGTGCCTGCTAAACTCTTTTCCTACCCCACCATGCTGCTTTGTTCTCAGCCTAAACCTGTAGGGAGTAAATTCATGTACATATAAGCACAAACATATATGCTGTTTTAAGCATTGTGGACTCATAGCTTGTAGTTGATTTTTTTTTCTTGTTCTTTTGATTATTTGAAATCTTTCCAGGCCTGGGCTCTTTTTAAAGGAAAGTTCAGAGAGGGCATTGATAAGCCAGATCCCCCTACCTGGAAGACAAGATTAAGGTGTGCTTTGAACAAGAGCAATGACTTTGAAGAACTAGTGGAGAGAAGCCAGCTGGACATCTCAGATCCCTATAAAGTGTACAGAATAGTGCCAGAAGGAGCTAAAAAAGGTAAATCACCTCAAATTCCCTGTGTAACAGAGTGTGAATATGTCTCATTGTAAGCATATGAGGACTGAAGCGTGCTTTTCCAGAATGGCCCTGCAGTCTTTTTAAGTCTTTTAAGGAGCCGAAATGCAGGGCTCAAGTGCAGCTTGTTCTGATGACTTAAGAGGCTGTGTCTGCGGGAGGACTGCTGGCATTTGAGTCAGAGCGTTGAAAGGGAGCCCTTGCAGAGGATGCAGACAGGCGCCCTGCACATCGCTGGAGGAGTTGCTCTTTTAGATGAAGCCTCCCTGCCAGTTATGTGCAGAGAGAGCCAAGCAAGCATCTGAAGGAACAGGCAAAAAAAAAATAAAATTGCTGGCTGGATCTAGGTTTAGAATACAGAGAAAAGCAGAAGCATTTTGAGCCAGACAGTAGGTAACTGTTGCAGGGGGAAGATCTGGGAGCGAGGGATGCCCAGCCTGCAGCCCCCATGGGCAGAGGCTGGGGGAAGCCCCTGGCACCAGGCAGGGCTTGAAGAAGGCGGAGGCTTGTCAGGGCCCGGGCAGGGCATCATGGTACACCAGCTATGGCTCTATGGCTGGGCTTTCCTGGGGGACTCTGGGGACCCCAGCAGGACAGACTGCCTCCAGGAGCTGCCTGCAGTGCAGGGCTGGGAGTCCTGTCCCAAACGGGTGCTAGAGTGCATTTTAGTCCTCTGCTTGTACAAAGGCAGATTGTATGGATTTGTCTTTAACGTGCGAATTTCAGATTTCTTGAAGATGTGGTTGACAGAATTTATTTTTATTCCTCTGGTGAGCATAGGTGCAAAACAGATCAGCATGGAGGAACAGCCATTAATGATGAACCATCCCTTTCCAATAACATCTCCGTACACTTCACTACCGTCTCAGGTATAACATTAGTTATGCATTTTGCTTGATGCTTGTCCATTGAGCAGCATCATTTTTGTGCTTTGTGCTGTGTCTGTATTTTCTGGTGTGGCTCTCTAGTTCTCTCTGGGAAGAAACTTTATTATGAAAACTGAGAAATCGAGAAGCAACTTTTCTAATGTCATGTAAGGCCACAGGGCAGTCAGTTTCCCTTGGTGTTGTTTATTCCTGAGTAATAGCTCTTTTCTGTTGGGCGATAAGATGTTAGTGCACTGCCATTCTGTTGGTTCCAGAATGTAAGCACCCACTGAAGCCTTGTTCTTCCAAGCAGACATTTACCAGCAATGCTTTGACTGCCTTTTGTTATTCCACCCTGCTTATTATTTACACCAGTGGTGAGAAGTTCATTTGACAGCCTCACTGGTGGTGGTGGCAAAGTGCCATTTGTGTAGCCTGAGTGATGCTTAGACCACCACGGGCTTTGGCAGAGAAAATCAAGGACCTGAAATGTGAAAGCTGATGCAATGTGTAGAATTAATTTTGACAGCTGCTGAGTAAAATAATATGTTGTTAAATCTAATAGGTACCGAACTACATGGTGCCCCATGAACGGAACTGGAGGGATTTTGCCCCGGAGCAGCCGCATCCCGACATCCCCTACCCGTGTGCCAGCGTCCCCTTCACAGCTCGCAGTCATCACTGGCAAGGGCCTGGCTGTGAAAATGGTAAGATGCTGCCATTTAGTGTTGCTTGCTGAGGCTGATCACCTAGAAGGACCGCAGATTTCAGGTTTTTTATTCATGGCTTTCATTGGAATTAACAGTAGTGGCCAGAGAGGAGTGCTGGGCTCTCTTCAAAGAGAGCCATGGGGCCCCTGGCAAGAGCCTTTGTCCTGGCTGTTGCTCTCACTGCCATCATATGAGTGATGTGGGGCTATGCAGTCCTCTGAGCTGATGTAAGTCAGCTTCCAAAAGTCCTCAGCTGTCTCAAAAGCCCTAAGCAAAAAGAAGGGAACCAACCCCTTCAAAAACCCCAAATGGGAACATGTGCTCTTTAGCTTTGCTTTCTGATTTTGGACCTTTTGAGGCATGCATCAGTGAGGTTTTCTCTCCAGCCTTGTGGGTTAGAATGGCATTATTCTCCCAAGAGGAAAGCTGAAATTATTACTTTATTTTAGTGCTGTGGCAATAGGACAACTTGTCATGGATTGAGTCTCTCTTGGGGCTGGTACCACAGAAACAGAATAAAGGGATGTTCCCTTCCCCAAAGATCTTGCAGTACCAGAGCCTCACATAATTATGGCTTTCTGAGCTCTGCATCCTTAGGAAAAAGCCTGAATTGTGAAAACTGGTAATGCTGAAGCCTGCAGGGCATAAAACATAAGAGAAAGGGAACTCTCTGCTGTAGACCCTTGCAGGATAACTCACCTGAGGACACAAGCATTTGCTTCATAAGGAGAAGCAGCTGGTTCAGAAGAGCAGGAAAGGATAGGAAGCGAGGAGGGACGACTTAGAGCAGATCCTACTTTATCTGAGGACAGTTCTCTAGAGGTTTGGTATGGAGAAATAAACTTCTGTTTCTTTAGGTCTGCTAAAAAGTAAATGCTCAGTGCACTGCAACTTTTGCTGGCAGTCTGTTGGAATTATAAGGCAGAATCCTTTTGCTTTTACTCAAGCTGTTTGCTAATAAAAAATCGAGGTAGCAAGCTGAATGAACTCTGCCCTGAAGTACGTACCCTGCAGTAGCTAAACACACGTTCGAACACTTTGCTGAATTTAGAGGCAGATGTTAGTGGCTGGTATTGGGTTTCTCATTGGGCTCTAAGATTTCTCCAGGAGATACGGGTGTTTTGTATGCACATCGCTTCAGCTCCTGACCGTGCTGGGTTCTGCCTTTGGGAAAGGTAGTGTGTGCTTGTCTGCAAGCCACTTGCATCAGCCTCCTGAGACTTCCATTGACATTAGGAAGCAAGAGGAAAACATTGATTGCCTGTGTGATAATCCACTTATTGACAGGCATCTCTTGGAACAGTCTAGTAACAGTTCTGGTAATAAAACCCTAATAACCTCCTGCAACACAATTTTTTTCACCTACTTTTTAAACAGTGTTAATTCCAGCTTTATTATTATACTAGTCTTTAATAATGCAGGTGACTTTTAAGAGCACTATGGTCTAGTTAAAAATGTAATTTATGTCTAGAATACAATAACATGTTAGGTAAGGAAAAAGTACTAGGGGGAATGCTGAAATGCTAAGAGAGTATTTTATGCAGACCCAAATAAAAATACAGTCCAAATAACATCTGGAGAAATTGGTAGAGTTGGTATACCTGGAAGAACAGGGAAAAAAGACTCTTTCAAGAAGCGGGGAAGAGAGTTCCTGGTGGGACCCAGAAAATCTTGCTTTTGCATGGCTGTGATCTCTGCCCAAGCTTTTCTTTCAGGATTTAGGCAGCTGTCACTGACTTTTGTTTGTGAAAACAGGTTGTCAGGTGACAGGAACCTTTTATGCTTGTGCCCCTCCTGAGTCCCAGACTCCTGGCATCCCGATTGAGCCAAGCATAAGGTCTGGTGAAGCCCTCGCCCTGTCAGGTAAGGTCCGTGACCCTGCGGGCTTTCTGGGGAGCTTGACAAGAGACTCCCACTTCTGACTTGCTCTGGCAATGTCTCTCCTTTCTGATGAAAAGAAAAAAGATGAAAAAAAAAACCCAAACAAACCTCTTTAATTAATGAAATCAGTGTATGAGCTTAAACCTTTGTTTGCTAGGATACATAAGCACTTGTAGCTGCAGCTCCAAGGGATCAAGGGACTGTGGTTAAACTTAATGGAAGTGCTCACGGTGTTTGTGCCGGATTGTTTTGGTGAGCCACCAAATCAGGCCTTCCCAGAGAAGCTGGGAAATTTTGGGAGGTCAGTGACTTTGAGTTCAGTTTTTTCCTTTGGGAAGAGCCACCCCAAAAGCTGGTGATCCCTGGGTACCTTGCTGTGCTCC
Organism: Nesoenas mayeri; assembly: GCF_963082525.1. Lineage (NCBI taxonomy): Eukaryota > Metazoa > Chordata > Aves > Columbiformes > Columbidae > Nesoenas > Nesoenas mayeri. The sequence goes on along the minus strand of NC_137543.1, from coordinate 89,595,491 downwards.
ATCTGGTGCCGTCTGGCTTTGCCCTGCTCCATTATTCCTGGTGAAAAAAAAGGCTTTCAGGAAAGAAAAGGAAAAGTTATTTCAGCCAGGTTTGCAGACATTCAGATGCTGGGGGACTTTCTGAATGACTCTAGGAAAAGGTGTGGTAATGTGCTTTTCATAGAAATAATGGGTAAACATTTAATGTGATGCCTGGCAGGTTTCTTGAGTGGAGTTGTTCTCCTGAATCAGGGTCTATATGTACATGTATCTGTGTGTGTTTGTGTATATGTATATATAAGCATATATTACACACACACGCATTATATAAATATATTCAGTGCTGTGTGAGTTCTTATGGGTCAGCCACGTTGACTGAATGGCCATTTGAAAGTAGGCTGGGGATTTTGGGTGCAGCCTTGTTGGAGCTGGAGCCAACAGTCGCTTCTCTTCAGGCAGCTGAATGCAAGATCACAGGTTCTCTGTGCAGAAGCCTCTTTTATGCAAAATCTGTGGAGAAATATAGCTACTTCCTGATTAAATCTGAGGAAGTGTACTGAGCTGGTGGGTTTAATTGTGACGTGAATTTGGAAAATGTGACAAACAACAACTTTTCATGTGCAGAGTTTTAAATGGAAATGTGAAGTTTGCAGGGCATCAGTTCCTACCAAATTCCCACATTGGTAGCCCTTAATTAAGATAAGAGAGCATTCATGCTACTGTGCCCCAAAAGTTTCAGTATTTATATTCTTCAGATGACTTTTGCTAATGTGAGCCTGTCATCTGGGTGGTTGTGACCACCAGGTTTGGAAATGTCACACAAACCTGTCTCTTGGCCTTAGTACAGATCTGAAACATAAAACATTCATACTAATGTATCACAGTGATTTTTTTTTTTCTTCTCCTTGTAGATTGTCGGCTCCACATCTGCTTATATTACCGTGAAATACTGGTAAAGGAAGTGACAACTTCTAGTCCTGAAGGTTGTAGGATATCCCATGGCCAAAGTTACGAGGTCAGCAGCCTGGAGCAAGTTATCTTCCCTTATCCAGAGGATAATGGTCAGAGGAAGAACATAGAAAAACTACTGAACCACCTGGAACGAGGAGTAATACTGTGGATGGCACCTGATGGCCTCTATGCTAAGAGACTTTGCCAAAGCAGGATCTACTGGGATGGGCCTCTGGCGCTCTGCAGTGACCGACCCAACAAGCTGGAGCGGGACCAAACATGCAAGCTTTTCGATACTCAGCAGTTTTTGGCAGGTAATTCCCACTTAGGCTTTGATATAATTTTTGGAGATGTCACCTGGTCACTCTCCATGCTGGCTTTACCAGAGTGCTCTTTTTGTCTTACCTTTCAAGTTACAGTAAGAATTACTCCTCACTTCTTCTGGGAAAGCACAGTCAAGGGCTACTTGACTCCTGAATAAGAGGTAGTTGACTCCTGAATAATCCTGTCAAATTCTGCTCATTGTGCACATTCAATGCCCCTGCACAAACCAGCAGGAATGAATGGATGCTCAGCTGGTGATATCCCAAACCTCACATCTCTTTAAGAAGCGTAAGGAGGAACCTAGCAAAATAGTCTTTCTGTGTATTAGAGTGACAGAGGAAAGCGGATCCTGATCTTGGATCTACTAGTCTAAGTCCTGGGTAGGTCTGTGGTCTGCACTCACGCTGCTCTCAATCTGACCTAGAGCAAGCCTGAAATCTTGCTCATAGTATACAAATATGAGCATGAATTTCAGTAGAAAGCCTTCTTTTCAGTCTGTGCCAGTGTTTAAAAGACATTTGAGGGGTGAAGACGATTTCACAAGCTTTGGAGTCTAGGGATTGCCCTAAGCAGGAAGATGCGTTACCTCTCCAGAGCAATGTGGGAAGGTCTTGTTTTGCACAGGGCAGTTGGCAGCATCAGTACAGAGACAAGGACACGCTTCAGCACGACACCTTCTCCTTCCAGCTCGTGAAGGGAAGAGGCAGAGCCTCAACCCCACTTCCCAGCACTTCTGAACAGTTAGAAGGAGGAAATTTGTCCACTCAGAGAAACTGGTGGGAGCTGGTCATTGCTGCAGAGGACAACTTGAGCAGCAGGAACACATTGCTGCTTTTTTGAGCTGTGTGGCATCGCTACAGGTGAACTGAGTGCCTGTGGCTTGGTGTGTTTTCCCATAGAACAGAGCATCAGCACTGGTATGAGTTTCTTAGGAGAATAATGCCTTGCAAATTTAAAACAAAAAATCTCCACAAACCAACAGCTTTAGACTGCTTTATGTGCCAATGCTGATGCACCGTCCAAGCAGAGTGGTCAAGCAAGAAATGGATTTAATGAGAGAAATATCATATGGATGTGAAAATTGACAGTTAGAAAGGGGAATTTGAGGTCAGGTTATTGGCTTGGGCTTCAATTACATGCTAATTTAAAGATGCATAATTCTGCCTCTGATTATGGTTTTGAAATCCCTTTCCCTTTTCTCAGGTGGTTTTTTAGATGTACTCTGGGTTCTTCCAAACGGTTGACAGGACATCTCTTTTTAGACACCTAACCCCAAAGATAAGCTCAAGCAATAGTTTTTTTTCCCCTCCTAAATTACTTATGCACCAATGCCTGCACAAACCCAAGCATGTGGTTGAAGTCATAGTCTGTGGTGTGTGCAAAGTGAGTTTTTGCATGTGTGGATGCTCAGCTGGGTTTGTAAGTGACTTGCCATGGGTGTATCACATCTGCATGTTAATTGAATATAGTGAGGTCCCAGACTGTAGGCAAGCTTTGGGGTTCTCTGCTTAGGAAACCAGGGCTTTCTTGGGAAGAGAGACAGGAGACCTCTACCAGTAGAGGAAATCTGGAACAGTGGAGAAAGGAGCAGAAGTAAAACTGCTGTGGGCCACAGTTGTTAGGACCCCATTGAGGAGCTGGATGCTGCAGTGAAAACTGCACTGGAGCACTGAGGCCCATGTTGAGTGGCCTGTGCTGTTGAGAAGGCTCAAATGGCAATAAATCAGAAACCAGGTGGATGGTCTCTGGGGACTACTGCATAATAAATGCAGTAAATTGGGCTGGTTGGAGAGTGGGAGGATAGGGGAAGAGAATTTGAGAGTGTGAGGGTGGCACCTGGAAGGGACTTGGCTTGGTAGAAGGAGGGGTAGCTGAAGCCAGAGTAGCAGGAGATGGGGAAGGTTTGGGGAGGAGCATGGGGAGCTCTGCAGTTTAGGAAGAGTCACTTGAGTCTGGAAAGGAAGACAGAACAAGTGGAGGGTTTTGGAGAAGCAGGAGGCTGACCTCAAGCCTCAATTATCCTGCTGGAGGGAAAGAAAGGGGTTTTTTCTCCAGATAAATGCCACAGGCTGCTGTGTGGCAGTCCCACAGGTATTCAGGATTTGGAGAAATGCTGGAGCCAAATAAAACTGGAGAAAAAGAAAAAGGAAGAACAGGGGTTTGAGACAGACCCTGGGGAGAACCGTGCTTTACTCTGTTTTAAGTGAGCTGCCCATTGTTTCACTCTTATAACTGACCCTCCCAGTAAGATCAGTAGTCCCAAGCCACAGCTGGGACCTTATTGTGGTAGCCACTCTGGTCTGAAAAGCTTGAGGTTAGAGTAGAAATGGCAGGGGTGCATTTTGGGAAAAGGTGCATTGGTCACTCCAAGTTTAAAGAATTTCCTTTCCCTGTATAGAAGGGTGTGCTTCATTATAAGACATTGGTTTTAATGGTAATTTCATTTTTTTTTCCAGAATGCATGAACAGGGTTATAAATTAAGATGAAATCTTTACCAATCAACTCTGTAGAAATGGTTCATATAATGCAGACTTTCATGAGCATAATGTATTAGATGCAGTTCTCTGTTTTTTTTTTTTTTTTTTTTTTTCTTTCTGGAAGGAAATACAGTGTCTAAAACATAACATAGTGATTTTCATTTGAGTGGAAGTCTCTGGTAAAGGCCTCCCCCTCTATCTTTCATAGGGGCCACTTTGAGTATTAGTGTAATAGTATGATTCAACCTTTTTCCCTTTGTACAAGGGTGCAGGTTAGTGAAGGGACTATGGGAGCACAGCAGACACAGGCTCTTTTGCTGGCTCAGTGCATGGCTTAAATTAGGTCCTTCACCTTTCTGTGCCTCCCCACCCTCCACTAGGCACAAGGATGACAGTGGCTCCATGACTGTGTCTGTCTGAGTCTGAATTCTGTGGCTGGCAGCACTTTGAGTTCCTGTCTCTACTAAGCCATCAGCTTCAGGGCTGGTGTTGGGTGCCTGCTTGAGTGGGTCCTGGGTTCTGCTGTTGAGGCCCAATAAAAATACTATTTGGAAGAACATCCTGGTTTGTGCATATGACATGACTTGTGAGACAAATGGTGGGAATGAGCGAGCAGCTGCATGGTGCTTGCCTGCCTGCTGGGGTTAACCCACACAGTCCTTCCTCTTTTCCCAGAGCTCCAAGCCTTTGCTCACCATGGACGTCCGCTGCCAAGATACCAGGTCGCTCTGTGCTTTGGGGAGGAATTTCCAGATCCGCAGAGGCAGAGGAAGCTAATTACAGCCCATGTAAGTAAGACTTCTGCCTTACCTAAAAGAAACATATTCCTTGGAGGACAGGAATCTGCCAGTCAGGCTTTTCTACCTTGTGTAGGTTGTGAGGGAAGTAATAAATTCTTGAAAATGCAGCACCATCCAGAGCAGGGTTGATTCCCCATATCTGCCAAGGACTGACTGGTAGCCCTCAGTAGGGCAGAGCACCTGATATCCCTCTCTGTAGAGCTTAAGTGTCATCCATGATCTCTTACAAATACCTTCAAAACCTAAAGCTAGAAATACCTGGAATATCTGGGCCTTGTTGTTATCACTGGCTCTGTTGTGCAGCTCTTTGGGTTGCCAGGCCAGTGCAGGACATGGCGCTTTAACAGCTGCTGCTTCTGAAGATGCTCCAAGATCCCAACCTGCATCTTGGAGACCTCAGCCCTTACTGGGATGCAGGGTCTGCCTGTGCAGCTTCAGGGTTAAGGTAGCTGATAAGCTCATGGGTTGACTGACCACAGTTCGCACACACTCAAAGCTAGTGTTTCGGGATGCTATCTGAGAGAGGGTGATGACGGAGACCGAGACCAGGTACTTTCTAAATTGGCTGTATTGGCCCATAAAACCACAAGAGAGGTGATCATGCACACGTTAGTGGCAGTGCTTAGCTTATTGCATGCTTGGGAAGAAAACAGGTGTCTCCATTTTTCAACAGCCCCTTCAGTAGCAGCATGGGTCCTAAGTCAGACTTCTGTCATAAGCCATGGCCTCTCCTTAGCTGCATAGCTTTCACACTGCTACACTGCTGCTCAGTGTGTTTCTGAGGTGGAAGGCAGGAAGCTCACAAATCCATCCCGAGCTATGCAATGGCTGGTTAGAGGTAGCTTTCCACCTCTGTCTCTCCTTAAACTCTTCTATCCCCATTTTGGCTTTCCAGTTTTCCATCCCTCCTTCCAAGCATCCCCTCTCTTGCCCACTTATCCATCTCCTATCCTGGCAGCTTCTCTGTGAGTCTGTTTCTCCTGCTCTTTGCAGAGTTTTGCTTTCCCCTTGCCAGTTGCTCCTCAACCTCTTGGGCTGTCCCAGCTCATGAGCTGGTGGGGTTCCACCATTCCAGCAAACAGCTCTGCCCTGGGTGCTGTCTGGCTTACCTGCGCCCTTGCCTTCCTGTCTGCCCCATGGTGGGACAGGAGGTGCTCAGCTGCCCTTGAATGTCGATGAGAGGAAGGGAAGGGGGATTGGTGGGGTGTTCCAAGGCAGCAATCCCTTCTGGCTCTCTGGCTTCCCAGAGGTGGGACCCACAGACAGCGTATTTTGCCTCCCAAATGGTGCTGGTGTCGTGGAGGGGCTGGCTGACCAGGAGGAGAGGGTTGTGGAGAAGAGTTGTCCAACCTTTCCATCTCCCAAGAATAAGGAGAGCTTCAGGTGTTCTCTATGTGCAATGTAAATATTTGCAGTTAGAGCCCAAAGCCCTGAGGGGTATGGGTGGTTTCTGAAGAGACAGAAGTGAAGGCAGCATTAAATAATACAAATCCCTCTTGGTGGTTGAATGGCTTCCTCATCAGAGCTTGAATGAACAGAAACGAGAGTCACCTTGGTGTTAGAATGAAGTCTAATTTCAAACACTGTCATTTGGCGATGTATATCAGTCTACCCGAGGGCTCCAGCATTTTAAGTTAAGTCCTCAAAGTGCTTTGCAACGCAGATGAGACTTTCAGTGCTTTGTATATGCATTTGAACACGTTGAGTGACCATAGATGTGTCTGGCCTGTAGGCATTGCTCGCACCCAGGGGCTGGCTAAGGGGACTGCAATTGCTAATACATCATTAGTGTCACTGGGTACCCCTCTAAACAAAGGCTGTGGAGGTAAAGGGTGGGTGCAGTTGACAAGGCACTTGGCAGCAGAACAGGCAAGCCCCAGCATAAAACAAAGATTGGTGGGATCACTGAAATTATTTTCCCATTCTTGTAAGCAGAACTGTTTTGTCCTGCCTTGTTTTTAACTTAAAATCACTGTAAATAAGTAAGATGAAATTTTGCCACATGTCTGATTAATGTTTTGTCTGTTCTTAAGGTTGAACCAATGTTTGCCAGACAGCTGTATTACTTTGCTCAACAAAACAGTGGACATCTTCTGAGAGGCTATGATTTACCAGAACTTGTGACTAGTCCAGAGGATTATCACAGATCTATTCGCCATTCCTCTATTCAAGAATAAGATCCTCAGAAAGAGTGTTTTTAAAGTCACTGTAAAGATTATGCAGAGTGGAAGAGCAGTTCTGGGTCACAATTTGGAGATCCATATCACAGTTGGATGTGTTCAGGGGTTCAGTGATAGGAAAGTGAACTAGGACAACTATATTGTATGATACAAATGACGGGTCTTCAACATTTGGATGCTACATCTCACATAGGTTCTACTGTCACTGAGAATAACTCAAAACTGACAAAATCATTGCTATGTTTACCTTTGCTTAATGTTCTCCTTGGGTTTTGAGGAATGATTCTTACTGAAGACGTAAATCTGGAGTTTACACTGTTACATTTGCAGGGCTATTTATTTTGGATTACTGATCTCAGGGAAGATATATAAATTTGTAGTGTTCCCGATTTGAAGCTTTACCTACTATAGGTGGGTAGCAAGTGTAGATGGTTTATTGAGAATAGCTAATACATGTAAGTGGTTATAAATTTAGATTCATAAGTGTGATGCCTATATTCTTGTATAGAATATTTCATTGTATTTTTTAAAAACAATGGAATTCTTCAGAGACATATTTTTTTAATGCCTGACTGACATTTGTCCTGACAATGAATTTTGTTGCTGCCACTGTTGTTATTGGATTAACCCCCATAATAGCAGTTTTTAAGATGATGCATTTATGGTACTATGTTAAGAAAAGAGGTTGCTCAACTCATATTACCTGTGGATTTAGTGGATCAACCACTCAAATTCTAGAGTCCCAAAGAGCAGGTTTAAAAATAAATTATGTTTTATAATTGAAAGGTACTATGCATTATATATATATATGTATGTATGCATTAGAATTAAGTTGGCAGACCTTGAAAATAGCACGGAAATGGTCCTGCTAGCCCTTTTTTGATGTCACATGCGTGAGCCAGGTTAAAATAACCACCACCTCTGGCTTATACAGAGCCAGCTCTGCTCTTCATGTGCACTCGCAGCTTCCTGTCAGTGGTACCAAAATGAATGTGACTGGAGAGTTCAAGTAGAACAGCATTTGGCCTCCTGTATTAAGACAATCAAGGAAATACTTGTTTTAATATTTTTTTTTTCAGAAATTTTACAGAAGTGTAATTTGATGCCATTTGCAGATTTTAATCATAGTGTGCCATTATAAAGACAAATAGAAGAGTCTGTTGAGTATGCATGTCAGTGAGATTTCCTTGCTGGCAAGCAGACCGTGTGGTCGTAGAAGCTTTAACTCCAGAACACGGTCTCCTTACGCCTAACAGACATACTTCACTTGACTTTCTAATTGTGGAAGAAAAAGCGGTACTTGGTCTGGCAGCAGACTTGTGTTCTAGGGACTTCAAATTTATACATCTTAAAGATGCATGCTCTTTTGGGATATATTATCCCCCTCCGTCTACATAGAGCCAAACAGAATTAACAGATCATTTTTACTTTTGTGTTCTTTGTTACTTGAAGCGTTTTTCCTGGCTTATAGATTTTCATAGGGGAGACCTCTTTCTTAGACATTAAAAGCACTGCTCTAGGTGACCTTCAGGGCTTTTGCATATGCTTTTGGCCTGTACCTACATTTTACTGCAAGGGACCTTTGTGTTCAAACTGAACTGGTACAATGCAAATATTTGATGTGTTTTTCACATTTTTCTAGTGGTCATTGCTTCAGATGCTCATTGCTTCAGCTCACATCTTAGAATAAAGTCCTTATTCCCTACCACCAACTCGATTCGTATGTGTTGTTTTCAGTAGTGGGGCAAATCTAACGCGCGCGGTTCTGCACTGTAAGCCCGGGCAGCACTGCTGGCTGAGTCTATGGACACCTATTTTCTAAGCCAAAAGTGCAGGGAAAGGTCAAAAGGTAAGGATTTTTTCTTACAAAAATGTCTGCAATATTAGCTATACCTAGTAGAAAAAAACAAAACAAAACAAAAGGAAAATAAGGGTGTTGCCCTTTGGCTGTTGGTTTCCTAAACTTTGGACAACGCAGCAGAGTCCAACAGCTGGGGATCTGGTGCTGCCCCTGTCCCCCCATGGCCTCTGGTGCTGGGTACTAGGCTGGTGCCCCCCCAGCCCAGCCCAGTGCTCGGGGACCCTCTGACCTGCCTCTTGTGGGCTGGAGGTGATGGTCACTGGTTGCTGTAGTTTCCAGAGTGTTTTCAACTGAGAAAAGCTGGGAAAGGGTGAAAAGGAGGATGACAAGTGAACTGAATTAGTGAAGTTGGGAGTAGGAGTGAATGTCACTGGGCAGCCGCTGTTTACTGGAAATCAGGGTCCCGAGAAACGTTCTCGGGTGCAGTAGCTTACAGGCAGAGCAAAGTGTGAAAAGTAGTTACAGGATTTGTGAAGTGTCTGAAGACTGGGGGGAGGGGGGAGAGGTGGTGGTGGTGCATTTTCTCCTTATGTGGAGGCTCCTGGTGACTATCGAGGTGCATTATCATTGTTGGCTTTGGAATGAGCTTTTAATTATATTCCTTGAAGGAGCATGATTTAAACTCAGCGGCTGTGAAGAGGGAAGGAGAAGAGCACCATCTACGTTTTGGCCAAGCACAACTTGCTTTAGTATGAATGCAGAGAGATGTGAGGTGAAAGTTTATTCTGCCAAGCAAAGAGGTTGAGATATTTCTCATGGAAGGCTGGAACAGGGGAAGGAAAGTATAGCTGTTGATTTGTACCATAAGTCACATTGCATGTGAGAACTTTAAAGTTGCATTTGACTTTTGTGGCCATCAAAATAACTAATGGATACGTAAAGTGGAACAAAAAAAGCCAACAAGAAAAAACCCTGAAAACATTTTCTCCTTTTAGTATATTTTTTTTTACAGTCACTACGTGAAAGCATTTGAAGTACTTCCTACTTCTCTTAACTTCTGTTTATAGTTTCTGAGGTCTACTTCCTTCCTGTTATGATTTCAGTGGCGTTGTAAATGACATGTTTTACTCCTGTCAACACTGACGGCATTACTGATATTTTTTCGAATTATTTCAGCATGCCATTTGTGTCAGCATTGGCTTCTCTGATTTTAACGCATCCACACTTAGAATTGTTTTTTTAAAGGGTTTCGTGCCAGAGCTCTGCAGCTGAAGTATCTTTATTCAAAATTTGGTTCTGCTAAGTGGTTTTGCTTACTGCTGTAAACTGTATTAGCCTTAAAGGGATTGTAGGTTAACCAGAAATGAGGAGATATATTTTAAGCTGAAATATAGTGTAACAGGGTTTGTGGAAAAAACACAGGATTCACGTGAAAAACCCCTGTGGCCTTTTAGACGGGCATATGCATGCTGTTTACATCAGCATTTGTCAGCAGTGTGGAGGTGGGGAAACACCACCTTCAGCAGAGAGCTTTCAGGAAAAAGTAAAACATTTTCTCTTGCACTCTCTCAGATCATTGTCTGTGTATACATGTAGTAGAGGGGTAGAGGGGAGAGAGGGAGAAAGAGTACTTGCCAAGAACAACAACAACAAAAAAGCTGAATAGTTTGAAACAGTCATAATACCTCCTTTCCCAGGCAGAACTATGTGTTAAGTTTAGTTGAACTCAAGTGGCAAGATTTTAAAGATTGCCAGGGTGTCTTTCATCTGAGCTCTGATCCGGCTAGTAGGAGGCTGAGAGTTATTTGTGACCAAGTGCTTGTGAATTTGGTTGTCTCTGAAGAGAAGCCAACAGGTCCCTGTGACTGGGGGAGGTGAGGAAGCAGCGAGTGTGTGGCTCATACAGGCACTTGGCTTCCAAGCGTGTGGCCAGGTGTCGCACATCCCCTGTGCATCCCAGCAGGGTGGTTATATCCACTGCGTCCCACAGCCCCACAGGCGCTGCAAAATGCTCAGTGCCTTGAATGTGCTGAGATGACAGTCAAGGAGGAGCCAACTTAGGTGTCTCAAAATAACACTCCTTGAACTGTAGACATGGAATAACTGATGTACATGCTGGGGTAGGAATGGATGAGTTGCCGTTGCCCTTTTGGCATCCAGCAGGAGGGTAAGACAATCACCTGTGCTTAAGTGGGCACCAAATGCCTTTGTTCTGGGCTTGGATTTGTTTTTCCACTTTGCATTGGCAAAGTCTGACCTGAAAGCTGATGTCTGAGTGGCTTTGCACAGGGTGGTGTTTCACTAAATGGCAGTGGTCAAGAAAGGGTAGAGCCCAGTCCATTTTCTTCAGCTCTTAGACAGGAGTAGCTTTGTGCGCTGGGAAACAACAGAGATGAAACACAGGACTTCATTTTGCAAATGTTTTATTGTTTCCACAGTGTTGGTGGAGCATGGCTGCCTTGCATGTCTCTGCAGGCGAGCTGGCAGCCTCCTGCCACTCCAGTTACAGGCACGGGACTGTATACTGGGCACTTTTGTGAAATCAGTCTCCATGTAGTATCAATGACACCACATACCAGAGAAGGTTCTGTGAATGTCCACATGAATCGGGTGAGGTTAGAGCAGATACTCACACCTTAGTAGCTGAAATATACTTGCCAGGCTCTCTCAGCTGTATCAGCACTAGTGCAATGTGTGCATTACCATGTGTGTGAAATGCATTTAGTTGCATCCTCACCATATTGTCCACCTGTTCCTTCTCACTTCCTCTGTGAAGAGCAGGTGTTTAAATCTGGATCAGGCAGTTAGAGAAATGCCCTGATTTCTTCAGCTCTACAGGATGCAGAATCTCTCTCTGAGCTGGGAATGGCCAGTGCAACACAGGCAGAGGTCAGACACTTTCAGGTACTTCTGCTGTTTGACTCCAAAATGCATTAGCTCTGTCTCTGACTCCTGCTCATACATCAGGAGACTCTTTATTTCCTGTAGTCTTATGCCTTCTACTCCTGGTCTAATATAGGCACCAGCCCTGGCACATGCTCATGGAAAGATTTTCTTCTTTACTGGTGGTTGCAGCAATCTAGTAATGTGCATTGCTAAATACTTTGTGAGTCTAACAAACACCTTTGGCTCTCTCCTGGATCCTTTCTCAACCTTCCTCTACATTGACCTCAAGATCTAAAGGCAGGCAGTGCTTCTTATTGTTTTCACAGTGCCAAGCATGGTGGGGCACCACTTTTGGAGCTGAACCTCTAGATAACACCACAATTCCTATAATTGTGAGTAGGATGTTCTTTGTTCTTGCCAATTGTGATTCTCACCCTTGAAACCATAAAATGCTCAGCATAATATGATTGTGGCAATCACTTATCATAGGCTTTCCTGTAGGAAGCTGGTGTGCAACTGATTTCAGCACGAGCCACCACATTCAAATTACTTTTTCTCAAGGAGGTGATTGAATCAATTGTTTCTCACGCTCCTGCTAAAGCCATTCATAATTCTCTCATAAAAGAGAAGGCTACACGTTTCCAGTTTCTAGCACAGAGCATCTAGCTTTAGATAAAATCGCTTTTAGAGGTATATGCCCTATGTTTTTCCTTTCAAATTTCTCCTGAGTTTCATGATTTTTATATCCTCAGAAACCAAAGTTATGGGTCAGGTCTAGTTACATCTCCAATAACTCATTTTCATTTCCTCTTTTCACACATGATCGAGAGCTTTAGTCCTCTTCATGACTGTCCCCTCCCACAGAAAAAACCCAAGCGAGTAGTGAGAGAGAAAGACTTCAAAAACAGGGTGAGTGACCTCATCGTGTATGTACTGTAGAGACGTCAATCTCCAAGAAATAGGAAAGGTCAGAGCTGTTAAGAGCATGGGGTTTTTCACAAAACAGCTGAAAAACCCAGACTGGGTCTTAAGAATTCATATTATCCTCATCCCTTTTCTCATCTTTTCCCCAAATATTTGGAGACCTTCCATCCACAGTGGTTGCTGCTGTGTGATTTTTAACATAGGTTGCCATCTGGAATGCACTGGTCACAATACCTTTTGCCAGCTTTGGACTTAAACGGTGAAGCAAATGACAGATATTTCCATGGGAATAGTGCAAAATGTTTTAGTCCTTTTAAACAAAACACGATTTTTTTTCTTCTAGAGCTTCTCCCATCCCCAATATAACCAAATCCTGGAAGTTTTCATTGCACCATCTGAACAATTATATCATTTGCACTAATTAGCCCGGATGTTCTCTGGGCTTTGAACAGTGGATGGGAGAGGGGTGGACAATGCCACTCCATGGTGGGGAGACAGGAAAGTGGAGGAGCTGGGAGCTGCATCCCAGGCTTTGTGGAGGAGTTTTGCCTGGTGTCCCTGGGCGCGAATGCAGGTCACCCGTACTTGCACATGAGACGGCGACAGAAGAGTGACCCTGAAGTCTCACTTTCCTTTAAAACCAACACTCTATGAATAAAATGGCTTACCTACAATCCCCACACAGATAGAGGCACCATTTAAATATAGCAAGCATTGATGTCTATCTGTAAATTACAAGGAAATGAATATATCGAGGCGACGTAAACCACAAAAAGGAAGTTTGAAATCAGCCTGGAGCTGATAGGTGATAGATCGGCTGCTGCTGAGAGACCCTGATGAACCTTCACCATCCACTACGGTGGTGACACAGCTGCCAAACCCGTGGTGCCTGTCCCGGCTCCCTGGCACGCATACCCATGTGCTGTTGCTCGCCAGGGATGTGCTCCATGTGGGTGGTCCAGACCTGTGATGTGGGGGCACCCACACCCATGGAAAAGCTGAAGGCACCCCGGGCACCTGGGATCTCTGCTGCAGGGAGGGGATGGCGCGGCATTTTCTGGAAGCTGATGAGCTCATTTCTGGGAGGCAGCAGTGGTGGGTGCTTTGATGTGCAGGGGGTGCAAAGAGGATTAATGCAGGAAGTTGAGGGGAAAGGCTTTCCTTTTTCTTTCTTTCTTTCTTTTTTTTTTTTGTATCTGAAGCACAGTTTCTACACTGCTTACCATTCCACAGCCTGCTAGGTGCAGATAGTTAGCAAGGCTGTTTAGCTCGGCTTCATTTTCTTAGGAAGACTGATTTTTGTTTTTCTTTGCAAAGGTTATATTAAAGCCAGCATCATTAAGTAAAACATGAAGTTTTTTGCATACAGCATGTATGTGTGTGCAGCCAGCAAGTCACCCTCACACCTCTAAAATGTCATTTTACACATTTGGCCAGGCTCATTCCCATGTGAGAAAGGGAAAGGGTGCTAATGGTGCTCTAGAAGGTTTATGAAAACGCTGGACTGGGGAGAGGAGACAAAGAAAGATCAAGAGGGCACATAGGAATGTGCATCTGCTGCAGGCTTTCAATGTGCATTACTGACTTCACTTCTTAGACTCTACCTGCAGAGGAGTGTCCATCAATGCTTTGTGCCTTATTAAACCCCAGAGACTTCACTGTAGGACACAGGCAACTAATTGCGCTGCTCTGAAACTCTGTCCCTCCTGCAAGGCCTTATAGAAAACAAACTACACATGCCAAGGGTCCAGTTAAACCCATTTCTCCTTCTTCTACATGCTTGGTGCTCCCAGGATGAAGGCAGCAGCTCTGGTACTGCCAACCCCTTGAGCCTGACTCCTGGCAGGGGAAGGCAATTGCTTGTGTGCAGCCTCTCCTTCCAGCCTCTTCTTTCAGACTCTCCAGCACACCCCTGCAGATGGAATGATACTGAAATTTGTGTTGTGGGACACAAGGACTATCAACATTGATCTTTACCAAACCAGCCAAACCGCGTTTTCCCCATGAAAATTTGCCATCTCCAGATGGATAAGGCAGAGCAGGGTGGCTGCAGGCATGGACCCAGTGGTTGCAAGGAGCAAGTGTGGAGGAGGACAGCTGGCTGAGGACAGTTCCCTTAGCAGGTTTAGCTGGGGATCACTGCTGCCATTTAGTACGTGCTGCTAAAGTGAATTAGCCCTGCCTTTCACGAGGGAAGGGGCGAGCAGGTCTGCAGTGCAGAAGTGGGTTTTGGCCAGGAGGAGAAGTCAGCTATTTCTCAGAAATAAAGCAGCACATGCAGATGTGGGGGAGCAGGAAAGGTATGAAAAAAAAATAAATAAAAAAATCAGTGCATAAAGAGAGGTCTCCCCTTGCCACCTTCCCCCACCAAAAAAAAGGAAGAGAGAAGCTAAAACTGGCTGGAAAAAGAGGACGGCAGGTATGGGCTGCTGCTTGTGGCTGCAGAGGGAAAAGAGATTATGGGGTGGAGGGAATAAGAGCTGTGATGGGGTCAGGGAGAGGTCTGTGAGGGGCGAGGAGGGGACTCTGCAAGAGAGTGGGCCAGGAGCAAGCCTGGAGGATGCAGGAAGGGACAGGGAGTTAAAGTCATTGACCAAGGGGTTAGGCAGCAATGAGGCTGCTAAACAGAGATGTAAGCAGAGGGTGAGTGAGAGTTTGAGGAGCAGGTCATGCTTGGATTAGGGTAGAAAGCTTGAGGAAGAGGTTGGAGGGAGGGAAAGGACAGAAGGTGGCACAGCAAGAGGGATGTTGCAGCCACTGGTGCTCTGGCAAGCAGGAAGAAGGGAGAGGAAAAGGATGGAGGATAGTGATGGTCAGAAATAAAGATTTGGTTGCGCTTAGAGGAGTCAGTGCCATGTATCTAGATCTAGAGGAGCTGGAGAAGAAGGTGACTGGAGGGCCTTGCCAAGAGGCTTTCAACCACACTGGGAGAATGGGAAAAAGCAGGTCTTGAATCATGATAGAGCTTCTCAGAACGGAACCAGTGCTAGAGGGAGAGAAATGCAGGTGACTCAAAGCTGTTGGAGAGGTCCTGAAGGAACTTAGCTGTGCAAAGGGGCAAAGCGGGGGGCTGAAAACAGCAGCAGAGCCAGTGATACAGCTGAGGTCACGGCAAGGCCATGTAGAGAGACAAGAAGATGATGCTGAGGGACAGGAGAAGGTGGCCATAGAGAAGGAACTGAGAGCCCAGAAATCAGATAAGGAGCAGCGAGTACACTGAAGAACGTTTTTAAGAGGAGTGAAAGTTAACAAGTGGTCCTAATGTGGTGAAGCCTTAGTGAAAGTGGGATGTTGAATAATTCCTTGGTTCCTCAACAAGGTCAAATGAAGCTTCCTTGGCTTCATGTAAGCATCTCCCCACATCCACCCACGTGCTCCTTCACCTGCCCAGCTCTCTCCAGCTCTGTGTTCAGAGGGGGAAGGCAAAGCCTATTATTTTTGGAGTTTAGTCAGCAATTCCTGCTCAGTCCACCAGGGAATCTCATCAAGACTGCGAAGGGTTTAATGGTCCAGGAAGGTTGATTTTTAAGCAGTGAATCGTTCGATTAATTTTATTGCCAATGACACTAAGAAACCAGCTCACATGACTAGTCAACATTTTTTCTTTTCCTGGAAGTGCCAACTCGTTGGACTGGCAATGCCGTGAGCTGGCAGAAGGCAGCGCTGTGAGCTGCATGGATGCAAGGAAGCACATGCACCTGGCATGCATGGGATTGCTTTTAACCAGCTGAAGCAGCAGAGACACTCCATTCCTTTCCACAAGCAGGCAGCCAACCCCACACATTGAGTTTCTCCCTCTCCCCCCAAGCCCCTCGCAGCCACTCTGTGAGCTGTGCGAACCTGCTGCTTCCCTCCTCTGCTGCACGGACAGAGAGGAGAGGCCAAATGCACAGGGCAAGGGGCACCTAAATGACGCTTCAGAAGGATTCATACTGACAGTAGTGCCTGTAAAACCTCTCCAAGCTCCCTCCCCTTTATTTTGGGTCTTGTGCAAACATGGGGCCAGGTCTCCTGCCTAGCAAGAGAGAAGGTTACCCTGCCCTCAGTGTGTGCGGGGAATCATAGAATAGTTTAGATTGGAAGGGACCTTCAAAGCTCATCTACGCCAGCTCCCCTGCAATGAGCAGGGACATCTCCAACCAGACCAGGTTGCTCAAAGCCCTGTCCAGCCTGGCCTTGAATGTCTCCAGGCATCTACTATCTTTCCAGGCAACCTGTGCCAGTGTTTTACTAGCCTCATTGTAAAAATTTTCCTTCTCATGTCTAGTATGAGTCTACCCTCTTTTAGTTTGAAACCATTACCCCTCATCCTATTGCAACAAACCTTGCTAAAAAGTCTGTCCCCATCTTTCCCATAGGTCCCTTCTTAAGTACTGAAAGGCCACAATAAAGTCTCTTTGGAGCCTTGTCGTCTCCAGGCTGAACAACCCCAACTCTCTCTGCCTGTCCTCATAGGAAATGCTTAGTGAGGTTTGCCAAGGAGCAGATAAAAGTCTATGGCAGGTCCAGAGTAACCCCATGCTTAAAGGCCATCCTTCCACCTCTAAAATAGTCCTGTGGTTATTTGTGAGAGCTTATTTAGATCTGCTTTTAAACACATTGGAAACAGGTGAGTTTTAAGATATATACACAAAGAAAACATGCCATCTATCACTTCTTATGCTGACAATTAAAGCAAAGGTTTTCTTTTATTTCTAAGGAATATTGTGAGCTGTGTTCAATTGTATTAATGATGACAGCACTGGCAACAACAGCAATAAGTATTATTTTAAAGGGAACGGAGGTGTTGGTGAAATGCTTACAGTCTGGAGTGGAGCAGGGCTAGGAAGGAGGCTTGAAATCCTGAGTCTACTTTATTTGTGGGCGAAGATTTCACCCCAGATAATAAAGTCTGAGTTTTTAAAAAACAGAGGTGACTTCAGTTATTTGGGAGCAGGTCTGTGATGTTACTCAACTGCTGAGGACATTCCATGAACCTCACAGCCACCTGTGTTTTGATGGCAAATTTGGAACCAAAGTGAGTGATGCGGTGGAAATAATTATCTCACTGGCTGATTTAGTCACTCCAGCAAGGTGTTTGCAGAATGTAGCTGCTTTGTATAGGATAACAAAAAAGCACTGGGCTGGCTAATTCAATTAAAAGCGAATAGCTAGAGTCTAGGCACTGACAGCATGTGGGAGGAAGTGGTGTTGTTTCCACTGTGACTGGCAGTGAGCGACTAGCAAAAACAAAGTGGTTTGAGGAAGGCTTGCGTGTTAATGGCATTTCCCTGCTCTGTTTGTCAAGCAAAGGTGGGAATATAGAGTCAGAATTTACTTGAATCGGTTCTTTTACAAGAAAAGATGAGGGGCCTCCATGGGAAGGATGCTGGGCTGCCGTGGCATCGCCCTGTGCTTGCCTGCAAAGCACGCGTGTGTGCAGCAGGTACTCAGACAAAGTCTCTGTGGGTGAAACAGATAAAAAAAAAGTATCACTGTGCACAGGGTATGCTGGAGATGGTAGTTTGTCTGCCAGGAGTGCTGAGTTGCTCTTGTTCTCTTTCTCTAGGCTCCTACCGCTTGCTGCCAGCTGGCATCTTGTACCTAGAAAAAGGCTGCCAGCGGCACGGCTGATTCACTTCAGACCTGCGGCACTTGCAGGCCCACGGTGCAGCCACAGGCTCAGCCGTCTGGCTGCGGGGTTGGGCTGGAGTGCTTCCAGAAATGAATCAGACTCTCTGCCTGATGGCCGCATCAGACATGGTAACCCAACGGTGTGTGTAACAGCATCTTCCTCCATCTCTGCTTTTCTGTGTGTGTTCATCTTTCTCTCATTATTAAGCTAAAAATGCCACCTGTAATGGTGCTGGGCACTCCGCTGGACAGCTTATAGGATGTTAATTCCCTTCTGACTACCTCAGGTGACTTTGCGTAAGGAGAAAATATTTCTTTAGTGAAACTCACTTTAAAAGAAAATTGTCCATAAATTATTAACGGCCTTTCAGTGGCTCAACCTTTCAGTGGCTCAACCTTTCAGTGGCTTAACCTTTCAGTCAGCATCTTGAGAGAGAGATAGAACCAAGGTGCAGCCCAGAGAGGGGCGGTTCCCAGGCAGGAGGGTCACAGTGAGCACAGCCTTGCTCACAAGCACCCCCTTGCTTGTCACAGGGGGTGCTTCATGTTCCTGAAAAGCCCCCACACCGAGGGGTTGGCTCCCTCCTTCATGAGCTGGGAGTGAGCCTGGCGGGTGCCTCTGGTTTGGCAGGAGCGTGGTTTGATGACACATGGGCTTACGTGACAACGTACAGCAATGGAGGGGAAGTGTGATGTGCCTGGGAGGAAGCACTGGGCAGCAGCCTGAAGACTGAGCCTTCCTCAGCATCAGCCTGCAGCACTGAGGGGTGCTGTGAATGGTAGTAGCAAAACCTCCCTCGCCCTTTTACAAGGGAGGCCCCTGTGAAAGCAGCACATGGAGCAGCTGGGGCCGAAGATGCCTCTACTACAAGTCTGCAGAGAACAGACTATGTGCATGCAGAGTCGGGGTAGGAGTTTCTCAGCACAGAATTTTGGCCTGTATTTGACGAGGCACCAGCTGGCAAGTACATGGTGCCTCTTGCACTGGAGCAGGGAATCCTCTGCAGCTCTGCCTTCCTTCCCACTCTCAGCTCTTATGCTAATCCAAAAACTACCTCCCCAGACTGGTACCGAAGTTCTCGCTGTAGGTCAGGCTCAGTTTTCTAATAGGTCTCATTTCTCCTCGAATGCATAACAACAGAACCAAATATGTAGGCTAATATATTTTGGCAATTTAAACAGAGTGAAGATATTCTGGACTTAGCTCTGTCTTTTCAAAGACGAATACAGTGGCGTAAATCTAGAAAAATAATCAGGCTTGAAATGGCATTACCTCTGGGCTCTCCCCTGCCCATCCTGTTCTACCCATGCTGGTTTTGGTGATTTCTTATTTGCATTTTGGTTCAAATTAGACTACAAGCTCTTCGGTACACTGCATGTGCATTTCTGTGTCACTCAGCACCGTGAACGGACAGAGCCAGCTGGGAGGTATGTATGGTGCCATGCTAGGAGGACTATCCCTCCTGGGATAAGATGGCAAGGTGGATATAAAAAATACAGTCAAGCAATAGCATTGCTAGAACAATGGTCTGCTGGAAATTACCGGTCACACACTTGCTGGCATACCATAGAGCGCAGCCTTCCCAGCAAGTGTGTTCTGCAATGGCCCCTGCCACAAGCTGCGGGAGCATCCCCAGGAAAATGGTGAAAGGCAGAGGGTCTCCTGTGAAATCCGAGATGCCTCAGTACCACAAAAATAAGTATCTAGATCCGTTGAGGTGTTTTCATATTACAAAAATAATAACATAACCCAAGGCTGTGCCCAAAGCAAAGTTAGCAAGAACATGGCCATATGATGTGCATAGCCATACTGCAGAGCTCCAGCTACTCCAGGGCTTTTGAGTCCCATGCTCTCAAACCATGTCCACAGCTGACTGTATAGGATATTTTAGTTGTCTGAAATGGTTTTAATTCCCACCCCTGGTAAGGGCAGCTTCTGCCACTCAGAAATGGGGTCTGTATGAGCTGGGCACCATTGGGGCAGGACCAGGATGCTTCACCTTTGGGTAAAATCCTTGTGTCCATTGCGAACCAGCCATACAGAGACAGCAGCTACTTGACCGCATTTATTTACATAAAAAAGCAGTTCCCTTTGTTCTGTGGTTGGCATCAGGAACTTCACACCAGTGATTTTTGCAAAAAAAGTTGTTTTCTCTTACCCAGCTTGAATGGGGCTGCCTCTCACTCTCTCCCACCCTTTTTTTTCATTCTCACTTACTGCTTTTGCCTCTTTGCAATTCAGCACTACTGGCTGAGGAGGGCTGGGGCCTCGGGCAGGGAGAGAGGGAAGGTGGCTTGCTGGCATTCATTTTTTTGCAGCAGTTGCATTGTCCCTATCTATGCTCTTTTAGCTTCGGGTCGCATCTCATACAGTAGGGAAAAGAGACTACCTGGTGTTTGCGTGGCCCTACACTGCACTGCAACCCTCTCCAGCCCTGTGGGATGTGGGAAGCCCTTGTCCCAGGTGATGGGAGCATCCAGTGGGGCAGCCCCACACTCCCTGGCACCTCACTGCCCCATGGCCCAAGCCATGCTTGCAAAAGCACCATCAGTCTTGGGAATTGAGCTGCATCCCATGTGGGAGAGCGTCTGTGTGTTTTTTCTTTCTTGTTTTGTTTTGTTTTTCCACTGCCGTCACAGGTCTGTCTGCTTTTCCTCTGCCTGTCAATAAGTCGTGGCTGGTGGACAATAAGAATTCTGTTTTGCAGAAGCAGCAGTGAGTTTTGTGACATTAAAGGTTTGGGCTTTTTTATTTTATTTTATTTTTTAATTCATTGAGGGGTAGGGGGAAAGCAAAATTTCATTAAGATTTTTCCTGGAGAAAAAAACCCTCCAACAAACAAGGCAAAACAAAATAAGTAAATAAAAACAAAAATCAAAGAGCAGCCACTCAAAAGATTGGACAGCACTTCACACCAGTAGGGAAGCTGGCTCAGCCCAGTCTCCCCAGTCACTGGCCTGCTCTGGTGTGGGGTGCAGGTGGCTCAGCAGAGGCATTGGGATGCCCAAACACCTCCATCTCCATCTCAAGGCTGCCTGTGGCCAAGACTGAGCCAGGAAGATTTGAACTTGGTGGAGGAGCAGCTCAGTGGCAGGGAGGGCACCTCTTCACCCCTACCAAGAGTGGTCATTTCAAGGCTCAGCCCCGCTGGCTGTGCCCCTGCTGCCCGGCTCTCTGGGGCTGTGCCCCATGGGTGCCTGAGGGGAAGCCCAGCCTGGGGGACGCCTCTCTGGGAGCCAGGCTTGTTCCTCCCTGAATCGGAAAGAGCCTGGTTTTGGGTGCTCGGGTGGCCAGGCAGGGCTGCAGGGAAAAACACAGAATCATTTAATAGTTTGTGTTGGAAGGGACCTTCAAAGCCCATCTAGTCCAAGCCCCCTGCCATGAGCAGGGACATCTTCAACTAGATCAGGTTGCTCAGAGCCCCGTCCAGCCTGGCCTGGAATGTCTCCAGGGATGGGGCATCTACCACCTCTCTGGGGAACCTGGGCCAGTGCTTTACCACCTTCATTGTAAAAATGTTCTTCCGCATGTCTAGCCTGAATTTCTCTTCTTTCAGTTTAAAACCATCACCCTTTGTTCTGTTGCAACAGGCCCTGCTAAAAAGCCTGTCCCCATGTTTCTTTCAGGCTCCTTTTAAGTGCTGAAAGGCTGCAATAAGGTCTCCCTGGAGCCTTCTCTTCTCCAGGCTGAACAACCCCAACTCTCTCAGCCTGTCCTCACAGGAGAGCTGCTCCAGTCCTCTGACCATTTTTCTGGCCTCCTCTGTCCCCTCTCCAGCAGGTCCATGTCTTTCCTGTGCTGAGAGCTCCAGAGACAGATACAGGAATCCAGGTGCCGTATGGTCAGCAGTGCCCAGCAGCCCCACAGCAGGCGTGCAGGTCAGCGCCACAGGGCTGGGCCAGCGCAGGGCTTGTGTGTGCAGGACCCAGCTTTTTCTAAAAACAGAAGACTTACTCAGAAGCAGAGTGGAGGTGCCACTCGCCTCTACTCCAGCTCTTTTATATATAGTCCTCATTTCTCCTGATTTTACTTCAGTAGTTACTGTATGAATCGCAGCTCAGAAGTGGTGGGGAGGGGGAGGGGAGCGAGGATAACTGAGCACTGCTGGGCAAGCTGGAGCTGCTGGTTTGCTGCTGGATGTGGGGAGTTCCCTCTGCAGGGGCTGGGCCAGAGAGCAGCCTTCATCCACCACAGTTGTTGGTGTGTGTGGGGGGATAAGGTTATCTTAAATAATAAAATTACAGAATCATTTTGATTGGAAGAGACCCTCAAGTTCATTGAGTCCAACTGTAGCCCAACACTGTCACTAAACCATGTCCCTAAGAACCTCATTTATGCATCTTTTAAACACCTCCAGGGATGGTGACTCAACTGCTTCCCTGGGCAGCCTGTTCCAATGCTTGAAAGCACCTTCTGTGAAAAAAATTTGCCTAACATCCAATCTAACCCCCGCCCCGGTGCAACATGAGGCCGTTTCTTCTCATCCCATCATTTGCTACCTGGGATAAAAGACCAACACCCACCTCGCTACAACTTCCTTTCAGGTAGTTGTAGAGAGTGATAAGGTGAAACCTGTGTCTATTCTTTTTTCCTCAGAGATATATCATTAGCATTTTCATTAGTATTTTCCTTCCTGTTGTTGCTGGGTTTTTATTTATTTATTTATTTATCTTTTTTAAAGCAGCATAGCCAAACTGCAAAACTAAGAGCTTTGTTTCCCTGCTATGTTGGACAATGCAAAGCCTTTGTAATATGCGTTTGCCTTAGCCTCCAGTCTTTTCAAGGGAGGTGCCCAATGACACCTCTGAGAAGCATGTTAGCTCAAAACCTACACTCAAAGGGAAGGAAAGACAACAATGGTGGCTTGTCCTTACCTTCAGGAAACTTGACGTTGGAGGCAGCAAAAGGCTGCTTTCAGTTTATCTGCAACTCGGAAGATCCACAGATCCATCAACCAAATGTCTTGAGGAACCGCAGCATTCCTGTTACCCTTTCCCCAGCACAACTCATGATGATGTAATTTGGAGCTGCATTTAATTCATGGATTCCCAAACTGATGAACGAAGGCTTCTGCTTATGACAACAACTTGAAACGCACATAAGTAGGAGGCCAGTTTTTCTCCCTTGGCATTTTTACAAAACTGTGGCAATGTAAACAGATTCATAACAGCCAGAAGAGATGTCACTGGAGCAGCCTGAAGTATTTTCCTAGAAAAGATTCACAGAGGCTTGAGTCTTTGGCCCACATTGTTATAAGCAGCAATAAACAGAAATGGCCCTTTTTAGACACTGAGACTGCTGTACTCAGAATTTGGGAATTTAAAAGCGAGGGACATCTTTCCATATTGGTCACTTTAAAGAACTGACCTGATTTTTCTTCTTCCAGTGACACCACTTCTCAAAAAAGCAGCACATCTCTTTCTGAAATTTCCTACCAAATTTAATAAAAGCAGAGCACAATCAATGCACACATATATGCAAACATACACACACGCACACATATCAGGTCATCCTCATGTTGGAGTCAGAATAAAAGAAGACCCCCAGAGCCCCAAACCACCACTAGACCTCAAAATACAGAGGTTTGACTTCACCTTCAGTGAAGAAGATTGTGAGACTGTCAAACAGACGTTTCAGGTATTTGGATGCTCAGTTTTTATTATTGCTCTTCTCTGCTTTACTGTCTAGACACCAAACCAAAATGAGGTTACCTGGTGCAGTAGCACGTCATAAGGGACATTTCTTGTCTTCAGAAGCTTCCTGTCTAAATTAATGGGACAGTAGATCTCTACCACCATAAAAAACAACAACAATGACAAAAACAACAAAGAGGGTTGATAATAAAAAGACTGAAGTTTTGAGAATTGAAAAGAAAAAAGGAGAGGAGAGGAGAGGAGAGGAGAGGAGAGGAGAGGAGAGGAGAGGAGAGGAGAGGAGAGGAGAGGAGAGGAGAGGAGAGGAGAGGTGAGGAGAGAAGAGAAAAGAAGAGAAGAGAAGAGAAGAAGAGAAGAGAAGAGAAGAGAAGAGAAGAGAAGAGAAGAGAAGAGAAGAGAAGAGAAGAGAAGAGACTCAACACATGGCCAGCATTTCTTGAATGGAGTCATATGCCTAGAGCTGCTGGAAATTGCACCAGTGACCCTTTTGCGGTCTTAGGCACCAGACCCACATCTTCCCTGGGGCTTGGGGCTGCTGTCACCAGCCCTTTAGGTGCCCAGTCCTAGTAGGAAGGAATTTACAGCCTCAGACATGGCCCTTGTCCAGGTGGTGCTGTCCTAGTTGGCAGTGAAGGGAGCATTTCCAGTAGCTGGTACTACCACTGGTCACTGCTTCTTCATGCTCATGGACAGCTGAGAAAGGAAGGACCAGGCACACGTAGCCATGACTGCCCTTCTCTCCACTTCTGGCTCCTCCTGCTTTGCCACAGGCAGTGCCAGGGCTCAGGCTGCTGCTGCTTGGCACTAATGGGGTTCATGGTGGTGGCACCTTCCTCCCGAGTGAGACCCCAACAAGCCTCAGCCCCAGGGCTGCAACATGTTTCACATGGAGGGGGTCTCAGCTGCAGACCTCAGGGATCTCACAGGGAGTCATGAGGCTAGAATAAAGCTAAGGAGGAGATTTTTTAGCTTTCCAGCTTTAGCAAGCGCTTGTGAGCAAAATGATTTATTTCTTCAGAGGCTTATAACTTGGGAAAAATTTGGATGGAGGCTTTTTGCAGGCAAGCGGCACATTCCAGACACACAAGCCAACATCTTGCCACATTTCAAGTCCTTTTTCCGATGCCTGGGGGCATGAATAAAAGGTCACTAAATTTCTTGAAGCACGGGGGGAAAAAAATAGAAGAGCATACTTTCTTCCAGCTAAACGTTCAGCAACTACTTAAAATTTCCAGGCAGAGAAAATATACTGGGGTAGACTCCAGCCTGGGATACTTTAGCCCAAACAGCTGTCATATGACAAAATTATAAACAAATATAATTAGGAAGCAACAGGTAACTGCTGGATTTTCTGGTACTCCATTAAAACATGCTTTTTATATTTTTCAAAGAATGAAAGCTGCTGTGCAGGTCTATTTGCTATGGTTGGGAACAAGTAGCACTATGCTTTTCTTCTCCCCCCACCTCCTTTTTTCTGAATGAAAGTGTTTTACAAACGAAAAATGAGGTTTCCTGAAATGAAGGGCTGCCTTCTATTCTGAGTTGGCTTCCATGAAATGTATTTGAGAGCCTCTCATCCCTATCTCTGAACTTGCTGCAGGGCAGCAAGTGACTGTCCCATCCAGGTCAGCTTGGCTGAGCAAGTGGCTGGGTTGCGCACAGTCCTGCGAACCTGGTGGGGCATTCGAGGAGGTTCAGTGTAGCTCCAGGAACAGGTCTGCCATGCTCTTCATTGCCTGCCTCCACATTCAGAGTCCAATCCCAGCATCTCCACTTTGCCTCCCCAGGGCCTGCAGGATGCCCTGGGATGTGCAGGCTGCAGCAGAGCTGCCTCCCATCACACTATGGGGCTGCAATCCTGGTCACGCATCTTCCTGCTGATTTCCCAGGGAAAGGCTTGGCTGCCTGGGCAGCATTACCTGCCCTACTTGGGCACCAAAGGGTCCAGTTTCCCCAGGCTGGAGTAGGGAAGGTGTCCCCTGGACTGCTCTCCAGGGATAACCTGCATGTGCCCTGGGGGCTGCTGGCTGACTCACTCTCCCTCATGCTTTCTGACTCATCTCCATCACTTTCCTCCTGGTCTTCTCTCTCTCTCTTTCTCTTCAATAAACCTGCCTTTGTATCCTAGTACCTCTTCTCCCCTTCATTGCTACTGCCTGGACCACTGCTGGGAAGGGTGGGAATCAGCAAGGATGTGCAACAAATCCCAACCCTGCGGAATGAGAAAGCACAAACGCCTCCAGAAATGCAGCCTGACCTGCACGGCACCCACGGGCAAGTGACAGGAAGCATCAGGCACATGTTGGAGACTGTGGGACAAGACCACTGTGACTTTTCCTAGGAATGGCCAATACACACGAGGGGAGGCTTCAGCACAGGAACGGCAGCACCCCAGTGCGGTCAGCATTACTTGATCACACCGTGAGCACCAGAACGCTCCCCCACAAGGGAAAAAAAAATGAGACTGTATATGATAAACTCTTACGTGCGATTCCTTGCATAGGTTAGGATAATAGTCTAAATGGCATGTAAGTGCAGGAGGAAAAACCTGTAGCTGTTCAGTATCTCACAGAATCACAGAATGGTTGGGGTTGGAAGGGACCTCTGGAGATCATCTAGTCCAACCCACCTGCTAAAGCAGGTTCACCCAGAGCAGATCACACAGGAATGGGTCCAGAGAAGGAGACTCCACAATCTCTCTGAGCACCCTGTTCCAGTGCTCTGGCTCCCTCAGAGTAAAGAAGTTTCTCCTCATATTCAGATGGAACCTCCTGTGCTTCCGTCTGTGCCTGTTGCTCCTCATCCTATCATTGGGCACCACTGAGAGGAGTCTGGTCCCATCCTCTTGACACCCACCCTTGAGATATTTGTAAATATTGATGAGATCCCCTCTCAGCCTTCTCTTCTTCAGGCTGAACAGACCCAGCTCTCTCAGTCTCTCCTCATAAGAAAGGTGCTCCAGACCCCTCATCTTCACAGCCCGCTGCTGGACTCCCTCCAGTAATTCCTTGTCCTTCTTAAACTAGGGAGCCCAGAATTGGACACAGTACTCCAGATGTGGCCTCACCAGGGCAGAGTAGAGGGGGAGGACAACCTCCCTCAACCTGCTGGTCACACTCTTCTTAATGCACCTCAGGATACCATTTGTTTTCTTGGATATCTCTAACATTAACCTGTGGACACACTGCCACAAAGTATTGCTGAAGCAACAGCTCCACAGAAAAATTAGAAGCCTGGTAAGTCGCTCCCTTTCCCCTCATCCATAGTGTTGACGGGTAAAGGACAGCAGTGCAGCAGAAGAAAAAAACATCTTGATGCAATCTAGAGCAGACGTTAAGCACTGCAGGGATGCTGTAGTGAAATCTTCCACCAGGCAGGCAGGAAGGACTGTCTGTAAAACGTAAAGCTGGAGCACTTACTCCTTCTCATGCTTGGGAAGGCATCATGCTTATTAGAGCAGTCCTAGCCTCAGTTTTCATCCTGCAGGGCAAACATAAAAGGAAAACAGAGTGTGTTTGTGCCTGTGAGGAGGGGTAGACCTACCAAGGGCAGGCCTGAGGAGACTGAGCCTTTGTTCACTCCTATCTATCTCCTGCCAGTGTTGCTGTCACTGCACATACTCTTCTATCCCAGGGTCAAAATAGCACAATTTCTTGTGTCACATAAGAGATCTTGTAAAACAGATTCCATTTGGCCAGAGAAAATCTTTGTTAGGCTGAAGTTAAAATGTAAATATATTGGTGAGAGCGCATATTTAAAAAAAAAGACAGTGCCATTACAAAATCCTCCTCAACTAACCCCCTTCTCCAATAAATCAAACACATAAACAACCCTTTCCTAATAAAAGTCCCAGCAAACTAAACCAAACTGAAAACAAATGAAACACAAAACCCAAAAGGACCAACCAGCCCCAAAACTCTGACAAAAGGACAGGAATTGTCTTTCAGTTGAACATGGTGAACTGAGTAGATGAAAACCCAACCAAAATGCAGATCTGAAAAGTGGGAAATTAAAAAAAGCAGAAAAAGATGAAGAACAGAAGGAAATAAATGCCTGGGGCATCATTCCAAAAAGCCTAACATTTTGTGATGTGGCAAGTCACTTCAGATGATGCTCCTCCAGCCCTGTGCGGCTTTGTTCCCCTCCCCACTTTCTGCAGCACAATAAAAGCACAGGAAGGATGCTTGATGGCAGATCGGCCATCAGCCACTTTCAAAGGGGAGTCATTTAGTGAGATTCACTCATACTTGTACAAGCTGAAACAAAAAAAAACCTGAACAACGTTGGTAAAGCAACCAGACTGATCTTGCAAACACACTTCATCTTGGACCTGGCTGATGGGAAAAACACAGTTATAGATAATGTAACATTATGAATACTGATAACACCTCCCAGCAAGCCTCAAATACCTATTTCCAGATGAGTGCTTACCACCACGTGGTCAGTCAGGGCTGACCATATTGTGTACAAATCTGATTATAACAGCCCTAGTGTTGTATTGGTTTTACTTTTCTTTAAATATAAGCATGTATAGAGGGGGAAGGGGGTTTTTGACTCATCCTTCGTTTCTGTAGCACAGTGGAGCTGTCATGCTTAGACCAAAATCTGTGAGCTGTTCAACCCGAAGTGGTCAACCTGATAAAAAAGGCTACCCAGAAAGGCTGAATTGTTTTAACAGTGAATGTTAATCACTTACTATCCTTGGTAGAAGCTAGCTAGTCAGACTTAAGGTCTTAAGAGATCGAGATAACCCACAGTATTTCTTCAGTTATTTGAGTGATATGCTCCTCCCAGAAAAGCTGAGAAAGCTTTAGAAGCTTGGATAAATTATCATTCATGAGAACTGGGGTGTATTTTTTTTCGTTGTGTTTTTTTTTGGGGGGGGGGGTTCTTTTTTTTTTTCTTTTAAACCCAACTCACAGATAAAACTTG
Source organism: Nesoenas mayeri (assembly GCF_963082525.1). Taxonomy (NCBI): domain Eukaryota; kingdom Metazoa; phylum Chordata; class Aves; order Columbiformes; family Columbidae; genus Nesoenas; species Nesoenas mayeri. Next base: position 89,566,968 of record NC_137543.1, on the reverse strand, counting down.
ACACAATCCATGGCTGGCAGGAAACCCTGGAGGGTGTGGTCTGCTGGGTAGAGCAGAGGTGCAGGGCTTTGCATATCTCATTTCCATTCTTGCTGCTGGTACTGACTCACCAGCTGGCTGGGCATCAGTCACCTCCCAGCTCTGTACCTCCTTGGGGAGACCAAGGCATATCTGGTGGGACAGCTCTGCTTTTTAAATTAGCTAGCACCAGACACATGATTTTGGGACTACCAAAGTCAATGGGCGGTTTCTGTTGGCTTTCACAGGTTCTAGTGTTCATCTCTGCAAAACGCATCAGGAGTCAGAGATCAAAGGCTCAGGATACCACTCTAGATTTGTAAACTGAGTTTTCAATATGCCCACATGTTGCACATGAAGGTATCGATTGAAGTGTTAAAGTCTTGATGCGTATTAATATTAGCCAGCCAGAAGTACCATGACTTTGTTCAAGAAGGATTTCCAAGTTTATGTCCCTGCTCTGGCACCAATGCATGTCATCACAGGTGAGGCTGATCTCATATCAAGAGAAGACCCTTGGGGCACTTTGCCCTACCCCAAGCAGGTCTGCTCTCAACCCACCTAGCCTTGGACCATATGCCCCTTGTCCCTGCTCTATTCCTTGCACCAGCCCTTTGTTTTGGCAACCATCTGCTGAGCAACCTGATACAATCAATGATGAATTTGAGGGTGAAGGACTGAACCAGGGTGGTGATGCAGCAGCGTCACACTTGTAGGTGCATGTTGAAGTAGTGTGTCCAAGTTTGCAATGCTTTAGTCCTGCAGCAGAATCCATTCCTAATACATTAAGCAAAGCACCTTAACAAGGTGTCTCAAGAGCATATAAGGTGAACAAAGAGGCACCTACATGAGCTGTTAGTCAGGAGTCCATCTTTAAACATTCCTTACCCACAACACTTCAGCAATCTCCAAAACTGGAGTCTCCTTCTCTGGAGACATTCAAAACCTGCCTGGACACCCTCCTGTGTAACCTCATCTGGGTGTTCCTGCTCCAGCGGAGTGGATTGGACTAGATGAACTTTCGAGGTCCCTTCCAATTCCTAACATCCTGTCCTCAGTTATCACTTTAGACAATTAAATACCACTTTGCTGCTTCTTTCTGACCAAAGAAACCTTGAATTCCCTCCTGCCCACCTTAAACCATGGGGATGGGGACTCCCTATCTCAGCACAGCCTACAGCAGAGGAGCTTTGACATGGCTGCCAAAGGCAAGGGAGGACACGAAACCAGAGGCCCTCTTCCTGAGAGCGTGTCCTACCTAGGCTCCTGAAGATCCCGACTGTGACATCAATGTGAAGCATCTGCGGCAGGAGGGCACAGGACAAATTCAGCTCTATGGCTGCAGTTACACTTCAGGCATGAGGATGATGCCTGTAGCAGTACTCAGCTGCAGGAGAGCCCCCCCAAATGTGATGGTAACAACAGAGTTGCCCACCATATTTAGGGGTTGTAGGCGCAGGCAAAGAGATGCAGTGTTGCACTCCTTCTCCCAAGTAACAAGTGATAGGACAAGAAGAAATGGCCTCAAGTTGTGCCAGGGCAGGTTTAGATTGGATATTAGGAAAAAAAAATCATCACAGAAAGGGTTGTCAGGCATTGAACAGGCTGCTCAGGGAAGTAGTGGAGTCATCGTCCCTGGAGGGGTTTAAAAGGCGTTTAGATTAGGTTCTTAGGGATATGGTTTAGTGCTAGAGTTAGGTTATGGTTGGACTCAATGATCTTAAAGGTCTCTTCCAACTGAAATGATTCTATGATTCAACTGCTGTTTTTTGACCACATCTCATCCGAGGTGCCAAACTCTGCTTGCAAAGCTGGGCATATAAAATTAAGAGATGAGTACTGGAAAAGTAAACACACAAGTTCTGATGTGCTATGAAAAGGGTCCTTGGGTACATTCACCAGGCTGCACTGAAGGATGATAGGATTAACACCATTCAGATGGGTCTCTGTAGCAAGTGTTCTTAGGAGGAGATAAAACACATACATAGAGAATATACTCGCATGCAGAGTCTTGAAGGAGTGGAGTTTATCGAGGTTCAAAAAGAGATTCAACATTGACATAAGCAGGACCCTTGGAAAAAGTGTATTTTGCTCATGAACTAACCTGTGAACCACCCAGGTTGTAATGCAGTCAGTGATTATGTGAGCTAGAAATCAGCTTAGCCGTTTGACACACAACTTAACTGCTCAAAAAGGACAACCTGGGCACTGCTGCTGCACAAGGCTGCAATGTGCCTCCAAGAGATACTTTCCTCAGAGACTGCACCAGGATTAGCCCAATTGTGTTGCTGACTATGGAAGTTTCAAAATATAGAATAGATTTTATCCTTGTGAGACAGAAATTTTCGCTAGGGTTTTTTTTTATTCAGTTTCATAGCACTCTAATTATTACAAAGAAACATCTCACCTTCTGTGCTGAGGTATCACCTTCTCTTGCTCTCCAGCATCAGGGGGCAGAGATGTCTGAAGAGACGTGGATGGAGATTCCCTTCCCCATTCAGTCTGTACCAAAGAGGGTTACAACGGGTGTCTACCAACATTCTTTACAGCAATTGTTCAGAGCTCACTGGTCTCCATTTATTTTCAAATCTATGTCTGCCCATATTTATGTCAGGTTCTAAAAACATCTAGCACAGTTAACATTTTGAATTTTAATTATCTACCAAATATCTAAAAAGATAAGCTGGAAGTGGAAGCACCTCTGTGAGCAGAAGTATGATTGAGTTAAATGAGTGAAATTTATCAGAAAAAATGAGTAATGAGCAGTAAGAAGACTGTCTCATCTTGCTAATTTTACTTTAAAAATTATCTGATTTGACATTCTGTATTAAAAATCTGCTTATGAACCAAGAAAAGCGAGAGAGGTACTCCACTTGGTTGAAGCAGAATCTGTGGCCACAAAAATTTTGCTGCATTAGTACTGCAGCATGAAAGTCCCTGCCACTGAAACGAAGACTCTCGTGGTTGTTTCTAGATCACCGTGCATCTAGAAATAGCTGGGTATGCTGGGCTTCGGGCTTGAGTCTACACAGAGCCTGCTGCTTATCTGCACTCACATCACAACTGCATTAATTTCACTGCACAGATGTCATCATGCACAGAAGTGCCAAGCAAAGTTGTCCTTCCCCCTACCTGCATGCCCCTAAACCCATTTCAGGAATGAAGGAAAAGATAATTCTGAACCCTTAACTTGTATTTAATGAGCTATATTGAGACTATCAGCCCATTTTATTTTGGTGCTTTTGCCTGGCAATGAACTTTTAATACTAAAGTTATTTCAGAAGAAAGAGGTCAAAGGGTGCCAAAACAGGCTATAAAACTAAGTATGTGTTAATAGCATCTGTTACAAATAAGGCTGGATTCCACTTTCCATTGTCTTACTACTTTTTCCTCAAGTTGTTTAAATTTTCCAATTCAAAAGGAATTTGGCTGAAGATTTCCCTTACTTGGTCTTGACCTCAAAGAGGGCTGCTTGCAGAAGAGTTGTACAAAATCTATTACAAGCCTTTAAATAGTGAGGGCATGAGAGAAAAGAAACAAAGAGATCTTGGATGTTCAGACTAGAAAAAAGTAACGTGCAATAAAGGAGCCCCCCAGTCTCCTCCATTTCATCACAAAAATAAAGTGCAGCAGATCTGTTAGAGCTGCTACTCCAAAAGCAGCAAGTAAGTTTCCCCTCACTGTTCTGTGCAATGATAAATGTTGTAAACTGTGTCATTTAAGTTACTCACCACACACATTATTTCAAAAGACTTCAAGGGTGCATTGATGGCTCTCCAAATGAAAGCCCCCTTAGGCTGTCAAGTAATATTGAAAGAAGTGTATAATTTACATGATAAACACCTTGCTCTGAAATAAATATACCATTTTGGACATGCTCTCTTAATATCTTCATGAAAAACAAGCTTTTAGAACTCTGAGGCTCAAACAACACAAAAAGAAAGAGAGCTGAATTGCACAAAACTCTTTAACCTATGGTAGCATGAAACAAAAACAGAACTTAAAATAAGGTGATGACAGAAAAGGCTATCATGTTCCCTAATGAAGCTCTGTTCGCTGATATTCCCAGTTTTCCCTTTTATCTCTTGCCAAAAAACCCCTCTAGTAGGTACTGCATGGTCAGAAAACAAGCTGTCAACCACATGAATCTTAACACATAACACAGCCTGTGCAAAATTATTTTTGCCTATAATTAACCATCTAGCATTTTTACTGGTTTCCTTCAACAATATTAAAAGAAACAATATGATAACACTGCAAGAGCAGTCTTAGCTCTACAAACACCCTAACGTGTGTACACTTAATACTAACTCCCAATACAGAAGAACAGGAAAATTGTTGAAGAGGAGATAGCAGGTAAATTGAACCATCTCTTTATCAGTATATGGACAGGCCAGAATGTAACTAGGGATAAATGTTCAAGCAGGATTTTTGGTTATCTTTTTTCCTTGAATTGTTAACCTACCAGATTCTCTCATAAACATCTTTTAAACAAACTGAAAAAGTACAATTATTCTTATTTTCTTTTTTTTTTTTTTCGGGTAAGGGTTGTCACCCATAACTCCTCCAGGTACCTGGCTAGGCCAGCAACACCAACAGACCAAAGGGACTAAAGTCCTATTTGAAGTCTGTCATCGTGATTAACAAATCCCCAAATATTTCAACTTAGCTGGAAGCCTGACTAGTTCATAATATATTTGTGTTTTACTAGTTAAATAACATGTGCTGTTGCGTGTTTTGACCGTAGTCACAGCCTATTTCTAACTCCTGACTGATGCTAGAATTGTAAGTGCCATTCCAGAACTACAATGCCTAACAGACAGAAGCAGGCTGCAGATGTTACAGACCTCAGGGGCCCCTCTTCCTGTTGCAGGATAAGATGCATCAAATCCATTAGATCCAGAGCTTTACAATGTTAAAGACCCAGATCTGAATTTTGAATCTCAGGCTTCAGCAGGAGCACTGCATTTATTTTTCAGTTTCTATGAATTCTGATGAGGTTAAGGATCTTTTCCTTCTGAATTTTAGAGATATTATGGACTGAAAAGAACAAAAAACGCTACGTGCGAAACGTGTGAAACATGTAAACCCCTTTATTGCTAGTGAGTCCAGAGACCTGTTTGGACACAAAGATAAGTATTTGCATCCACTGATACAATCAATACTGTATCAATTAATATTCTGAGGAAAATCACACAGCTTCAAGAGTATTTTAGCAGGACAGGTTCAAAGAATTTGGCTGGAGGTAACCTAAATATGGTCTGGCAGCAAGTTTGAAGGTGTAAATCCCCTGTGTAGCATTATCTCTGATGACTGTGTGTAACCATGGCAAAACACTCATGTCTTGATGTTCCCCTCTTCACAAGGCCAAACCTAGAAATTTGCAGTTTTTTACCTTCCCTTGGATTAGAAACAGAAAATGCCTATCACTACATTTGAAGTTAAAAAGGAGTTAAGTTTGTGTATAAAATTTGTGTATAAAATTCTTCTATCATAATTTAAACATTAATCACCATTACACCTTCCTTTATATCAACAATTAATTATTTTTTCCCCCCCGAACATATGTAGAAGCATTTTTAACTAAAGTAGAATCAGCATAAGCAATAACTAGGTTTATCTTTTTTCCAGCTTCATGCTCTGAACAGTATTATGCTACTTTTTTATGGCTCTGTTCTATCTGCATCTCTCTACTTATCAATAGAGCCACAGAAACATGCTATTACTTCAGAAATAAACTTCATTTCCTTCTCTGTTGCTACCCAGTGAAATTAAACTGGTTGGAGTCCTGGGTCTTCTTATGCAACTAGAGGAAGATGCCAGAGGTTTAGGCTATGGAATACAATTTCCCTGATCCCGAAAAGACAGGCACGCTTGAACTTCAACACATGCATGAAACTTAGCAGGACTGTGGTTCAAACTCTCTAAGTGGCTTTTTAAGAGCTATAGGAAGGTGTTTAACTCCAACAATGATGTATTATAAGCACATTTCATAAATATATTTTCTAAAGAATATAAATTTAAAAAAATAAACATTTTCTGGGTGAGAAGGGGCAGAATTTCTTCATTGCCTCATGCTAGTTATTTGATCTATTTCATTAGGTTAATATCCAGGCATGTAATGAATTTTTCCCTATTTTTTTTTTTTCCGCCATCATTTTACTGGGGGACTTAAGTATTTTTTCTGTGTCCCTTCCCTCCCATTACATTGATACAGAATTCGCCTTTTATTATTTCTTTGCCCACCTCCTGAACTACTCATGACTGTTCAAAATACAATAGTAGGAGAATGCCTTAACATCTCCAGAGGCTGAATATCTCAAGACAGCATATTATGGTTACATTTTCCCAGAAGTCTTTAGCTAGTTTTAGCAAGATATATTTTACAGCCTTATTACTTCCCATTTTTTTCTCTTAAATGACAAATAAAGCTCTCTAGGTTTTTTATTTCATTTTTTCCCCCAGTCTGTATTGATTTGAGATTTTTCTAGAGTTTCAAAGTTCACATAATAATTCACTTTATTTTCTCTTGTACTGTTTTCAGCATTTACCTTTGCTTTAAATGTCAGGGTCTTTCAGTTCTGTTACTTTGATTTCCTTGCTGCCTCTCTCTTCTCCACAAGCCCTTGCTGATAGTGTATTTTGGCATGGGGCATGGTCTCCCAGTCTTTTTCCACTTCCAATACTATTTTTTAAACCTCATTGTATCTTTGAACAGTTGTGTTTTTTTGTTTTTTTTTTTTTTTCAAAAACCACACCAACCACTTCTTGTTTTTTGTAATCTTCTTTGACTTCAGGATTTAAAGACAAGCAACAAGTTGTTGTAACAGAAGATGAGTAAGAGAATGATGTTACAAAAAAGAGATGCCTGAAGATGATAAATGTGTGTTCAATATTTAGGAACATGTCTGATACAAATGTAGAAAATGTAGACCTGCAAAATTCACAAGAAAATTATGTTTCTTGGAAAGTGAGGAATTCAAGGAGAGTTTATGACCAATCTTTCTTAACATTTTATTATGCTGCAGTGAAGTCCTTTAACAGATTCAACTAACTGGATGACTATTTCAGTTAATACCAACAGCTGAGACTACATCTAGCTTAGAACAGACAACATTTAACAAAACAACATTGCTCCATAGGTTCAATGATTCTCCCTGGAAGTCAATAATGACATATATTTGAAGTTTCAAGCTTCAATTGAACATACTATTACTACTTACACACAATTTTTTTAACGAGTAAATACATGTGCAGCAAGATGTTTCTTCAGTATTTCATACCACAGGAGCTGTAGACTTATTTTTAAAGCATGTAACTGAACTGGCAAAAGAAAACAGCCGACAGTGAAAAATTCTTTGAAAACTCAGTGCACTGTTTCTGAAAAGTCCCACTTAAAATGACTGTAAATACATGAAGAACATGTTATTACTGCATGATTGACTTGCAAGTCATGGTTTCAGTTATAAATTAAACCTATTCCTCACCTCCCAAAACAAGACCATTTTCAATTAGTTGCTCTCTTGTTACAGCTTCCTGCATCTTACATTAAGTTCCAGAATGAAAGTCAGTGTCAAGTCTTCTCTGTTGGAAAGATGTTTTTTGATCTTTGTGTAACTATATCTTAATGGCAGTAAAGTTGTTCTTTCCTCCTGGATCCTTATTCCCCTCCACACAAATTCAGAAACTGGTGGTGAAAAGAGGACTGACTAACAGGAGGCAAAAGAAAGACAGTGGTAGTAAGCCCATAAGAACAAGAAAATAAAAAAGGAGTAAGAAGGAAGCAGCAAAACCAATGACATATTGTGCTCTTCCTTCTAGCTATTTATGACCGTAAGTCTCACTCAGCAGTATACCTCATACCATTACTCAAAGAGTTGGATCTCATAATTTCTGTTTTGGTGAAACTTCTTTTGTTTTCTTCAGAATCTTCAAAGAAATCGAAGAAATGCAGAAAAAAATGGGTGATGTTTAAGCACATTTGTCTTTTGAGTTGCCTGCATTGTGTCGTTGTCTATGTTTTCATCATTGCTGATGAAGAAGCTTGAAAACAGGTCAGCTGCAAGTGCATGCTGCTTTTGAATTTGTTTAGTAACTCTTCCAGTAACCTGTAAAAGGAAAATAGTTACAACTTTGGCAGATTCTGAAAAGGGAACAATTACCAAAAGTTTTGGCTACTCTGTGACTTCAAGGACATTGTCTGCTTAAATAAAGGGCTTAAAATTGGATCTATTCCAATATCTAAATACTACAGATATTTAGAAATACAGCAATGTGTCCGGATGATCTGTGGCCACAGGACAACTCAGCCACAGAGATTTTATCAAGGTGATAAAATAGGCCTTTATATGGTTTTCCTTTCAGATAAAGACCATCTTCTTGAGAGAAAGACATTTGCTGAAAACAATAGCAAAAGGACTGGCAAAGAGTGCCATGAGATACTTCTGTAGGGAAAATCCAGAAACCGACAAACTATGTACCATAAAACCAATATCCCCGGTCAAGGCTGTGGCTTTTCATGTGCAGTTGAATTGTGAATTTCAGTTCTCAAACTTGTCTTTGGAAGGTATTTTGTTGATTTCTCTTAAATATCATGGCTGAAAGAGAAGTAGGTATGACTGCTCTAAGAAATAATAATTCATTGGCAACCATGTGTTTTTGTCCTTCATAGATAACAAACTATGTATGAGCTCATTTTGGAGCATAACAATGGTTCATTTACATCTACACAGCTGCCAAGAAGGTACTTGGTGCAGTGGATAATATTTATTAGAATCCACAGACTACAGGTGTAGGACCAAGGATGTTGATGGCTCTGTTGTACGAGACATTTATCGAAACAGTGGAGATGCATTACAAAGTTCTACAGTCTTGCCTGTATATTACATTCTTCCCTGTATTCTAGAGAACAACGTGTTCTCTGAACTTTTTGCTCTATTTCAAAAACAAACTACATAGGGCAGACATGTATCACCTCAACTTTTTGGCAAGCTGTGACTATTGAATAGTCAGTAACAGAAGAATTTATACGGCATGTTAAAAAAACCCAAACAAACCCAAGAACAATAACTTGAACCACAAAATTAGTATCTGCTTCCCTCAGTAGGTCCTCTGGAAGATGACTATGGGGTCCTCTGGAAGATGACTATGGCCGCTTTATTTGTATTATCATAGTAATGAGTGTGAATGAACAGAAATGAACAGCTCTAAATCAGTGCCAAAAGTGTGTCATTTTACACAAATATGTATAGATTACAAGGAGCTGCTTGGAACAATGACAATTACAGTGTAATGACCTGTGCAACAGAACAAGCTTTGCACTGTCCAGGGCTCACAACTCCAAGGCAGATGTAAAAGTGACATAGTTCTTGATTCTCATCTGTTCCATGAAGCTCAAGTGCTTCTGATTAAGTGGGGAAAAAACAAAATTCTACAGGTGTTTCAGAAAGTCTGAGTTGAAAGAAATCTCATTAAACTAAATTGATTCCTATCTTTAACAAAGCATAAGAGCTAAATAAAGCAAGGAGGTATCTTGAGGGTTGTTGTGGCTTGCAAGGAGTAGTTTTGAATAAATAGACAGAGAACATCTGGATGAAGGCACATTTGCAGACCATGGGCTGCACAGTCCCTTCACATATCTACAAAATGTTCTAAATTGACTGATAAGTGCAAACTGATTCGATGCAGTTCAGTTTCTGAAAGTACAATAATATCAATCTATCTCAAATTTGAAACATCTATACTTACAATAATATACTAATTTACAAATCCATCCTAGTTTTACTATACTACTTTTTATTAAGCTATGCTTAATAAACAGACTACCAAATGCCAGGTTGAACGCAGCACATCTTGGTTGTCAAATGTTGCTATGGTGGGGAAAAAATTCCTCCTCCTGATGTTAAGCAAGAAGCATAGACCCTTCTTCTTTGTGTTTAAAATGGAACAAGTCAGTTTCGAGAGTTTCCCATATATCACCTGGCAAAAGCTTGGACTTTGTTCCTTGGTCATTTTTTAATTGCTGCTAAATTCAGTAAGACAACGTACCCCACAGAAAATTTAAGATTAACAAGGAAGGCTAAAATAAATTACAAAATAAATACAGAGCTACATTGAACTGACAGTAGTAGGATGGGCAAGAGGGATAACTCACAAAGCCATTGGCTCTTCTGTGTAATTTAAGAGGCTATGATGAACAAGCACTTAGCTTATTCTCAACTCTGTCCAAAGAGGCTTCAGCTCTGTAATTCAGAAGAGTCAAATACAGTGAACACTAACCCTGTTATAACAAAGTTCTGATAGAAGAGTAAAAAACAATGGCTCCAGAAACAAGAAAGGACACAAGAAGGTGCATTATACTCACTTTTTGTCAGTTCCACTTGAGAGCTGAGGCAAGGCTTCCAAAGCCTGCTTAAAGCTTGAGCTGCAAGGGAAACAAAAATACTCATATTCCACTGGTACAAGTCTCAGCATTCACAGTTTCTCTCCAGAAATTCCATGGAGACGTGCTATATTTTATCCATTCTTATTTCAATACATTAACAGAATATTAACTTGACACCTGACATCCATGTGCAAATTGAACATAAAGTGGTCATGGGTTCAAGGTCTCTTGACACTCCTAATGTGATGTATACCATACATCAACAGGAAATGTTAAATCAGCAGCTGATTTAAGACTCTGCTGGACATCTGGGACTCTCCAAGAATTACAGATGGCTGTCAATCTGCCTTCTACCTCAACCTAAGTGACCATCAGAGTTTGAAGCACAGATAAAACATTCATTTTGGCTTTCTGTGCTCAGTAGACAGGTCACTGCATTCTCCCCTACAGAAGGGGGCCTACAGAGAGAACTACAGTAGATTCACATTGAGGCAATGTAGATTCATAGAACAACTTAGGTTGGAAGGGACCTCTGGAGGTCTTCAGGTGCAACCCGCCCCCCTCTCAAAGGAGGGCAAATGTTGAGGTTAGAGGAGGTATCCTGGGGAATTATCCAGTCAGGTTTGGAGTAACTCCAAAGATGGGGTTTCCATCCCTCTCTGGGCAACAGATGTGGAACTGAAGTGCGGGGAATGACACAGGACCTGCACAGATAGGTACAATCTTGTCAGCAGAAGTTAAATATGGTGACTTCTGGCAACTATAGCTAGTGACATGTCCAGGAATAAAAAGGCAGCTATGAAGCTCCAGCTTCCAGGGTTCATGGTGCTCTGCCCTTATGAGACAAGGCCACGTCCATTTTATCCAATCTGAGCCAGTGCCAAGTAGTTTTCATTTAGAGGTCTTCATCACTATTGGACACTCAGGGTAGGGAAGCAAGCCTTTTGAAATTGAATGCTGTGACACCACAGGATACTATCTGTGACAATATGAAGACACATTAGACCCTCAAGCCCCCTAACCTCTCCTACAAAATGCTGATCAGGTAAGATGACCAAATTGCCAAGTGCAGGAACGTGTAATGCCAGTCCTAAAAGAGGTGTAGATAACTAAAATAATGAATGAATGTGCCCATATCCAACCTCCAACATAATCACCTAGAAATTTTAGTTACTCAACTTTACTCAAAACTGCTGACAGCTATCATAGTTTGCTTTTACATGCTTGGCTACATCAACCACTGCTAACGCTTTTTCTCCTCCCTTTATATTGATGTGTGACCTGTCCTGCACTATTTATCTTTGGTCTTGCACCTCGCTAATGATAGATTACTGAAAGCCTTTTGCATGTTTACCGAGCATTCCGTTATATTGAAAAAACAGACATTACACCACATCTTACTTGCTTTCAGGTGTTAGGTATATGGCCACGGTATCTCTCAATGCACAGATTTCAAGTCTTGCCTAAAGACAGAAATACAAATATTGAAAAAATGACACAATGTTCTTTCATCAAGTGAATACCAGTGTCCCACCAAAGCTTCATCTTTTTTTAGAGGCAAATATAATTGCCCATTGCAGTTGTAAGCAGACTTGGCTTTTAACAGTTTGTTTCCTGTATTTTTTGTTGCCATGCTGCTATGGCAGGAGACAGCTAAAAGGAACAATTTCGCACTTGTGATTCAAGTCAAACTGTTTGTACGGTCACCATGTAGCAGTCTAAAAACATTGGCTTGTCTCTCAGTAACAGTAATAAATCTTCAGTTCCGTTCCATCTTTTCTGTACTGTGACAGAAAGAAAGAAGGACACAACCTTAATTTGTCTTTGTCGGTGTGGGGTTTTTAAAAAAATTTCTAATTAAATACAGTGAGCTTAACTTCTTACAGTACAGCTTGACCAGGGAGGAAGGAAACACAAGAATACAAAAATCTGTCAATACGCATTTTATTCTTGGTTTTCCTGTTGAATTTATTTTTTTCCAACAGATGAGGAAGTAGAACAGTGGTGCTCTGCGTCTTGTCTGTCACCTTGTGGGCACACACAGGGTACTCCTGCACTGTACTGTGTGTCTAGGTATTAGTTTTCACCTAGGCAAACTATGGTGGAGAATGAACTCAAGGATTAAACAAATTTCACAGATCGTCCTTTAGTGTTTCAAAAGCAATCATTATCATTGCAGCTTTTACCTGAAATAGAAACATTCTGCGTGTGGTCAATACTTTAAGTAATTTAATTTAAAAACAGAAAACGAACTTCATCCAAATTCATATTCTGTTCTTAGTCATCATAAAGATAAAATTGAATCCAGTTAGCCAATACCGAAACTGATCTACACTTAGACCCAACTAATATGACATTAATCTTCCCAAACAAAACTTTTTATAATGCAACACAGACATTTAATTCCAATTCTAATGAAAGGTTTTGGCTTTTAGGTCTTCCTCTCATCTGTTGCCTAGATAGGAAGCCAGCTGAGATGTATGCTTTTTTAGTGCCAGAACTTTCTGGCACAAAATACAAGACAGCCATTCACCAATTTTACACTTTTCTCACCACAGTGTTCCACCACTTTTTGTATGGTGCTCCAAGCTGAATAGCCTTGGACTTTTTGAAGTCCTACACATAAGATTCTGGAATCTTCCCTGTATTTTAGGTCATACCAGTACCATGGTTAAAAGTGTCACTTTCTCAGGTACCACAGTCTATATAAACATGGTGGAATGGCAAACCCTACAAAGCTGAAGGTCATGGGATGTGGGAATACAGATGCAGGCTTCTCTTTAGGAATGGGAATTTTTTTTATCAGTCTGACCACACTCAGATCACTCTCACACCGCTGCTGTCTGCTGTCTGATAGGTTTTTCTGTGTTCAGAGGAACAGAAAACGACCAGGAGTGACAAATTTACAGAAGAGAAAAAATCCTTTCAATTAAGGGTTTGGGCAGCAAGTTCATAGGGTGAGCTACCTAGTCCAACAAAAATGATACATTGTTAGCTTTGCTATTCATTGATTTAGTTTTAAATAGTCTGATAATTTTATTTGGCTGTGATCTTCCTACATTAATTCTCTTTCCAATGCAATTGCTACCAGCAATTGGAAAACAAGGCTCAGAATTGGACAATTATTTTCCCATCATAATGCAAGAATGCTGCCATGTACAATGAAAATTAGGAGTTTGCTCTTCTTGCTTGTTATAGCCATTAAAACTTACTCAATAGTAAGTACAATTATAAAACCAGCCATAAATGAATAAGACAGTGTAAGAGTATCTGTTCTACCCATGCTGCAACAATGTGCTAATGTAGAAACAGTATAACATACAAGTGACTAGTTTTGCAAAGACTTGCAAGACCCTACTGCATCACATTTTCAACATCTTAAAATCTCAAAATACCACAAAATTGTTTTGTCTTCTTTTTTTTTTTTTAATGACAGACCAAAGACAGTATTCAGTGACATTTCTAATAGATACTATTATGATGCTTTCTATCTCATAGGCTACAGCTAACTTTGTATGCAGACACAAAGACAACACTAAAATACAATCAAACCCAACAACCAGTATCACAAAGGGTATTAATCCATATATCCGAAACAGGTTGTACAGTAATCCTTTTTATTTCCTTGCTTTTACTGCTACAGTAAATCCAACAAGTACATTGATTATGCCTCTCTCTGTTCTTCCCAGTTTTCTAGATTCAGATGTTTGACAATACAAAGTATTTGGGTACCTGCAAAGCTCCATTTTTGCTGAAGGATGAAACACACTGCATCAGTCGACTCAGTTCTTCAGAGACGGCTTCTACAACCCTTGACATTACCCGAGGAACTAAGTCTTTGGAAATGGTAAACACCTGATTTTTATGAAAGAAGAATCATGAGCACAATATCTATATAAACAGAATTATTTTATACAGTAACATTTCAGGAAAAAACATTAAACACTGATTGAAAAGATCATTTTATTTTTATCAATGGACAAAAAAAAAAAATCAAAGCAACTGGATTATGAAGCATTTCTTTTGGCGCTTGCCTTGTACTTTGAATAATTATGTCTGTTAATAGCAATGTTATGTGATAAAGACAACTTTCTTGCAATGCCTAAAAAGTCTAAAATATCAAAATATGTGCTCTTAGCTGATGGATGCAGGTGGTCTAGTGGTTGTACATAGAGCGCTATTTGGTAGACTGCACCTTTAATTCAGGTTGTGTGACTGACCAATGACACATTCAGCCATTTCTTACCCACATATTTTGCTATTTTTTCCAGAATCCTTTATATCTGACCACTGCCAGATGGCTGGTGCCTTTATGCTCTGTGGCAGAGATAAGCCTTTGAAAGGGTTTGAGAGCATTGCAGCATCACGGATTTCCGTTTACGTTTTTCCACCACTGCCATTTATTAGTTTCCTGGCAAAAACATCACACCTTACTGTGTTTTGTTTTTTTTACATGCATCAAGACAAACATTTTAAAGTGCTGATTTGTGCAACTTTAAAAAGTTGTACTTGGATCCTCCATTTGAGGTTCAAAATAGCAACTGCAACATAACAAACACAAAATTAAACATTAGATCTATGCCTGAAGGAAAGCATGAAGAAACCTATCTTCCTTAAAGGGAGCTTTAAGGAAGCAAGAAATTGTTGGTGAATTTTTTTAAAAAAGCATGATGTTTCTACATAGAATTGGGGAATATGCAAGCCAAGAGGTTGGAATATAGGAGGAAGTGAGATTATAGGTTAGACAGACCAAACTTGTCTCAAGACTTAGAGGTGATGATAAAGCTGCACTAAAACTGCACAGGGCTGGGGAAGAAGGTGACACAAGGAACTGAAGATGATGTGACTAGAGCGGTGCAAGGCAAATGCACAGTTTAGAGTTTTTAAACACTTGCCGCTCCTCCCACCCTCAATTTCTGCTTTAAAATGATCCAGAAAATTAAATAGCTGAATGACTTTTTACTAGAATACCCTTGCTTTATGTGAAGTTTAGCTCTCATGTCTGACAAGGAATTGTTGTAATTGACAGAAGTTATTCAGACGTGTGAAAGTAAATTAAGTGGGTTAAAAACAAACAAACAAAAAAAGAATGCAAGGTTCCTACACAGTTTTCAGTGACTTATTTAATGCATTACGGATCAGGGATCCCATAAAGCTGATTGTTCCAAAAAGCAGGTCTGCACCAGAGGCTAAATACACCAACCACATATATGTCAGCTCTCTCAACTGTTGTTGTTATTGCTAATTCAAACATGCAGCCTGTTTTAACTCTTTTGACCCACAAAAGCTAAGTAAGTGACATACTTAGCTATATAGTAAGGAAAAAAAACGCAAAACAACAAAAAAAACCCAGTAACGATTTGGGAATGGGTCATCTTACTCAGCAGCAAATATTGCCGAGCAATTCAACACAAACATACCAGGAATACACCCAAAAATCCTCTACTGAGAAGAGAATATTTGTGCTCACAACGAGCACTCTTGAAGTTACTATACAGAATCCAGGAAAAAAAAAAATTCTCAGCAACAGTGAATCATCAGAAATTTGCAATAAGAAGCCCTTATTTTGATGTCAGTTAAATCTGAATTCAAAGGCAGAGAAACAATTTTCTTTCCACTTCAGTCCATGCTTGCTGTTCAGCTGATGGTTAATTTTGCTGTTTCAAACTACAGAAACTTGCAGCCTTACTAACTAAACTTAAATCTGACCCAGCTTACAGAATTTCACCAGAAAACAGTGGAAATGGGAGTTTCATCTTGACACATGTTTTCATATTTCCGTAATATTTCACATCTAGAAATTTATGAGGCAACACTATTTAGGCCAAAATCAGTATCGGTCTCAAAGAAGTCAGCACGGCAGTGCACCGTTCTGCTGCAGCATTTTAACAAACACGCACGTTTACAGGAGAAGCTCAATAAGTCACAAATGCCTTTGAATTTTTTAAAGCAAAACCTCTCATTTTCATTTTTATTAATTTCTACTAGACTGAAAAACAACATTAAAAATGAATGTCACATTGGTATATATCTTTGGTGCTGCTTATTGAAAGCATCTGGTAAGAATCAGCAACGCTTCTGTGAAAACTGCTGTAAATAAATACTGGAATTGACGATCTTTTGAGGTCCCTTCCAATCCCTAACATTATGTGATTCTGTGTGAATAAAAAACATCGCAAGTAATATTTAAAGATTCTGAAAATACAGGACATTTCAAAAAGATGGACCCAATTTGAAATAATTTTGCTTTGAAATTGGGCCCGTTTTGGAAACACCCTGTGCTTTAATTTATATGAATGCTTGTAATTTAATGAGGAATAAAATAAACAAAAACCTCAAGTGAATCTCATCATATTTTAAGTAGATGGAAAAGGCAGAGCAGCTATACTTGTGCTATTTTGAAAGTTAAAAGTGATATTACTACCAATGCTTGTATCAAGACCACAAGTAATATGGTAACACTCTCGTTGATTAGAAGGATGGAGTATGTGTAACAGAGGCTGTAATTTAAAGGACTACAGAAAACTCCTGCATATTATCACAAAAGGCCAAATAACTGCAGCTCTGTAAGAATATTATTTTAATAATAGTATTTTAATATTCATTCCCTATTATAAGCCAATACCTACCTAAGTATTTAAAACACTATTTGTGCTACACAGAGACTATACAACTTTCTGGTTTTAGGCTTCCACTTTTTATCATATGTACAAGAATGGCATACAGCACTCCGAGTGGCATTTGTTAAACACTTATTCCAAAGCAAAGCACAAGCTCATTTTCATATGTTGTGGAAAATAAAGTTCATCAGAGAAAGTGAGCATCATATCTATCTATCTGTACATCTCTGTCTATATATATTTAATCTGCATGAAAAGGGAAGAATTGAGCTTTAGACTTGGGCTTTCCTCTTCATCAGATAGCGGAAACAAAAAGGTGTAATGGGGTGTTACTGAGGATAAACAGGAACTGTTGATCTCCTTCTGCCCTTAAAAAAGTTTGCAGTTGCACACTTGGTTGGCTAAACCTAACCCAAAACACTCACATCTATAATGGAGACACTTCAACAGAGGTACAGTTTTCAGGAGTGATGAAAGCCAGGATTTGCCATGCAAAATATACTGAAATTATTCATATGAATGCAAGCATGAAGTTTTTCTCACCTCTGCATGTACAGCAATGATATTCACTAATGCTTCTTTCAAATAGTTTCTGACACCTGAAACAAAACAAACAGGATAATTAAAAACTTTCATTCTGTTGTCTCAACAAAACCATAATATTCTAGCATTCAATACTATACTTTTTCTTTTCATTCTTTCACTAGTACTTTTGCAATCAGAGGCAGAAAGAGAAAGTTCCACAGCCACACCACCGGTCTATTTCCTTTTTCAAATCAAATGGAGAAAGACACGTTTCCTTACAGCAAAAGGTTAAAAAAGCCAGTAGGTTCCTGTTTCAATAGTCGTCTTCTTTCACCAACTTTGCAATTTAATAAAAACCTACCATTATTAAAAAATAAATTATGGATGTCTTGGTAGAATACACATACTATGGCACAGAACATGCACCACTGCTTGGTAAGTTCTAAGGAAGCAGAGAAGTCAAAGGTTTTTGTTCATACAACTGTCTTCAGCAAGATCTTGCTAGTTTATCAGCTTCTCTGACTGTAAATTACTGTAGAGTACTCTTGTTTCTCTGAGAGAGGTTCAGAAGATATTACTCACAGCAGTTTATAGGAGATGTCATGCCTTAGTAGAAATTTCCTCTTGGGGAGGATGGAGGAGTCAAATAAGCATTTCATTTACCAAGCATATGAAATGTTTGTCAATGTATACTACAACGGAAATTCTAAACAGCACATTCAACAGGGTATGCTTTAGTCAGGACAGGCTCTTAGTCCCCTATGCTGCTGTAACTCTGGAGTAACTTCCCAGATCTGGACTTCAGTTGTGTGAGATCTAAAACAGGCAAAAAAAATCTAAAATTGCCCCATTTACTTTTCTGGGCACTTCACTTTGTAGGCAAAGGCAAACTAGAAAGCATTTCATTCATTAAAAGTATGCATAAATGTTGGAAGTGCAACATAAAGTAACGAGAGGGTTACTCGATCGACATGACCTCAACTTCTAATTTCAATTACTCCAGCATGAATCAGAGAAAGCGCCATGAACCCATCACTCTCTTTGGTATATTCAATCAACGGAAAAGGATGGGAATCGTGGACAAAGACTGGTGAGACCGCACAGCTCAGAGATCACAGTGTGATTAAGGTTTCTGTTATAAAAATTACAAAGTGAACCTTTAATCAGTTCATCTCACTTGCTCCACCTTTCCTCAGAAAACACTGATGCAGCAGCTTAATCCTGCTATGAAAAATAGCTTTAAAAGAAGTTACCTGAGATCACAGAAATGAGTTATTCTATGGGAGAATAGTGTCTCACAACTGCCATCTCAGTTGTACTCATTTTTTTTTTAACCACTGGTCCCACAACTCGCCTCAAGATCTAAAAAGCAGACACTTGCTCTTTCTTACTTAGACAATTATGAATGAAAATTTTGTAAGAGTAAGCTGAAAGGCCAACAGGACCCCCTTGCATGAGTTACTGACACTTCCATCACCTCTGTCTGCACTGTGTGACACAGCCTGGAGATCAGATCGGAGGGAGCTTCCCAGAGGGCATCAGGGGTCTCTTGTGGGAAGCTTGGGGTGCTTGGGGGAAGGTGGAGGGAGTGAAGCTGAACAGTGAGTCCTGTTCCAATCTGCAATCAGGATGTAACTGAGCTCTGCACCCAGGCCTGTGTATTGAGAAAGTCTCTGTTTAAACAGTTCATAGCAAAGAAGCACATGTCAGATTTTACTGCTCTCACTAAAAGCAGTTTGGTTTCTGAACATAAAATAAAAAATCATCAAGACCTTTATAGAAGGAATGTTCTATTCTCACTCTGGAAGAGATGTAAATAACTGAAAAACGTAAAGAAAAATACAAGGCTTTCCCCACACATTCCAAAACATCTCTAATGCCTTTTCTTGCTGTCTCTATTATTTTGCTTGAAAAATCTCAGTCACCCTTTCCATTTAAACTAAGCCAACAACAAGTCAAACAGTACAGTTTACTAGGTTGAAAGCTTATAATTTATTGTTATCTTAGTGATTTTTTGCAACAAGGAAGGAAGAGAGGGAGGGATAGAGCAATACCAGAAATTTTATGAAACTGTCATTTTTTTATCCTCCTCTGTAACCTGCAAAACAAAGTAAGAATGCTACACACCAGTATTGAACCACACCAAAAGATCATAGGTACATGTGGAAATGTAACACCCCCTTCCTTTTTCCTCTTCTACTGTTTTCCTTCTACTTCACTCACCCCAGTTTAAATCCTCTGCAAGTTTCACATAACAGAGGACAAAATTTCTATCATGTCGCACAAGCAAATACGACTTGACTAGGCACCAAATGGTTGCATGCAAATCACATCAAGAGGTACAGGGCAAATTTGGGAGCTGGTTTGCAGTTAACCTCTGGGTGCAAAGTGTTGACTTTGGTCGGCAAACCTATGTGGTATTCAGCTTTTGACTACCTACCAGCCTCATCTCGTGACAGTAGCGTCTTTCATGTGGAAACTATGTGCTTTTACTTTTGCACAAAGGCCATGCAAGATTAAGAAGTGTTATCGAGGAGGCAAGTGAAAAGTTGGAATGTATAGAGACCAAAGCAGGTGAGTTGTGCAAGAGGCTGATGTGGTTCTAATGAAGAATTCTCATTTCCCACTCATCCCACCCAAGCTCCTGAGAGCACCCAAATTAAACAACTTTTGACTGTGCTAGTAAAAGTTGCCTATCAAATGTGTCTGTGGAAACCTTTCAGAAAGTATTTCTTAAGAGACAGTCACTGCTATACCATAATCAGGTACTCTTAATTTCTACAAAATGTGAAATACTAATGCCAGCGACATTAGCACCAGGTGTTAAATACCATCGCCTGGCGGCGCACAGCTAAGACTCAGATGTAAATGATTTTATAACTGAAGACTTCAAAATGAACTGACTGAATGGAATTGAGGTGGAACCTATAGAAAAAACGAAGTGACAGTAGATTAGTATCGTACATTGCTAGCCCATCCCAGCTGTAAGACAACATTGCTAACTTAAACTTCAGCGAAAGCAGAGATATTTTACATTGCATTTTTGTTCCACATACAATGACAAATGGGTGAAATGAGACCTTAAAGGAGATAACTTCTTGCCATTCCAGTTGCACTAATTAGGTGTTCCTGACCTCTCACAGCAGGTCCAGTCCTGCTACAATCAGGGGACTCAGTACAAGATCAAATATTTCCTCGGTTTCTTACGCAGGTTTTGCAGCTTAAGAGCAAATAATTCAGCACAAACTGTGTGAAGTTAAGCAGTGTAGAGACAGTCCAAGTATATGAAACTATGGTTTCCTTAACTGCATCTGTCTAAAAGGCCTTGTCTTGGAAAGCTAAACAAACTAAAGATGGAAAGAAGATACAATTGCACTCCAAACATGCAAGTAAGTGGAACCAGACAGGGAGAGAAGGGAGAACTAGCTAAGCTGCAAAACAATGCTGGCACAAGAAAGAAAGGTATAAATGAATCCACCATCTGCAAACTTAGGCTGGAAATTAATAGTAACTGTGTAAGAGGTTTGCCCTCACTATGCTATTAAATATGCGGTGTTGTGACAACCACTGCTGGACGGAGCCAGTTTCCTATAATGAATAGAGCATAAGTAAAAACTGTATTTCCCTCCAGCCCTTCTTTTTTTTTTCTTATTTGTGGAGGATTTTCATTGTTGCATGTGGAGACAAAGCCAAACATATCTGAATGTCAGGACCTGCAGGCATAGTTAATAACTATACTACATTTTGAAAAATTACAATTAAAAAATATCCAATTTCTGATTTATATCACTGCACTGTTTGTGGTAGGCTTTGTTGAAGCAAAGTATTACTCTTCTGGAGTATGATTCACTGGAAATACAAGCAGTGGCATCCAACTGTGAACTTGTTGTGAAATTCAGTTCAAAACGAAAAAATTCTATCTAGAATAGAATTTTTGTGCAGCTTTCTCTGCGGCTGCTCAGCAGCCCACGCAATTACAGTTTTTGGGACACCATGCTGCCAGTCCTTTTATCCAGCACTGAATGCTAATGCACCATATAACTGTAGGTTGCAACTATTAGGCTAATCAAGTGAAACATAACATCCTTAAGTCTAAAATAGCTCTTATTTAGCATACTGAAGCACAAATACAATGCCTTTCCATAGCTTCTGACAGAAATGTGTTAAAGAAAGTCTCAACAAGCCCTTGCAATTTCTATGAGGAAAACGTTATTATTCTGTTACAGCATAAATGCATTCCACTCCCACTCTCTTCTTAACACCGAAGAGTCTGACTTGCTGGAATTCTAGCTGCCACTAACAAAGCCCCAATACTGCTCTAAAGAAAAATGGATGGGAAGACTGAAGATGTAAAAATGAAGGATAGTTTCAGCCATCAACTATCACAATGGCTGACAGGAACTTTAAAACAGTACCTTCCAGTTTTGGGGCCTTCACTGTACTTTTTACTGGTGAAACATCTAGCAAGATTATCCATTAAATTTAATCTCCAGTTTACATCACCTATTAATTTTTTTTTTTTTTTTAAACAAATTAAATTAATCAGAAAATCTACAGTTACAAGCAATTTTAACAATACAGTCAAGCTGTAGCAAGGATGGCCGTGTAAACCATGGGAAAAGCAGAAGGGAAAAAGATTCGTGGTTCTGAGGAGTAACAGAAACTAAACTTCTAGCTTGCCAATGCAAGACTCATTCAGGAGATCTTCAGATGGCGTAGTGCTACCAGTTGTCCCACATGTAGTTCTCAGAGATATGTTTCCCCCAAGTACTTAGATGACAGCATTCTACTATGAAACTCCAAAGTGACTGAATAAGCATGCAAGAGCTGGAACTGCAATACCGTATGTGTAATTTTAAGACGCAAAAAAGCTACAAAAGCTTGCATGCACAAATAGAGCAAAAGCTGCACGCACAGTAAAACTCAACTCATCAGGATGCTGCTTCTCTGACAGAAGTCAACACGGGTCTTCAAATGTCCCAGTCCTTCTAGTGTGACTTGACAGAGAGAGGGGATATGAGTGACAAACATTTTTCTGTCTTCTGTAGACTCAAGTTCAAAGAATGAAGTTCAGCTAGGACAACAGAACTACACCAAAAAATTTAACCCAGGCACTTTGGGTTCGACATTAGCTCTTGTGAGATTGAACCTCATTTGAGGTGGACAACTGGGGAGCCAACCTTGCTGCTGCCTCTCACTGAACAAGCCTTTCAGCTTGGCTGTTGTATAAAGAGGAGGATAAAAGCACATAACTATTCAGAGAAAGCAGGTGGTGTCAGCATGTATCTCTGCTCATTGGCAATAAACCACACCAGACATGAGGATGAGGGGCTATGATGGGTCAAAAGAAAAAAAGTTCTGAGGCAAATTCACAGTCAAATGAAAATCAGGTGGGAATATTAGAAGCTGCTGCTCTTCTGTGGAGGAGTTAAAAAAGCCATGCAAGATGCAGGAAGTTCTACAGTTTGACAGCTGTCACTCTTTTTTTTTAGGTCACTAAAAAAGCAAAGAAAGCAAAGAAAGAGAAGGATTCACCATAAAGGAAAGAATGGTTCTTTGTACATTGACCAAGCTACCAGACCTGTTTCAAGACTGAGCTAACTTGCTTATTAGAAACCTAAGCTCTGAGGGACTGAAACAGAAATGAGAGTTGGGTAGGCACAGAGCCATCAATTTAGGAAACAACAGAGAGCATTCTGGCCTCTGCAGGAGGCCAGTGCTTGCATGGGCAAGCAACTGCTGCTGGTGGTAGCAATGTTTCTTAGTGTCTCTGAAAAGAGAGCACTAAATTTGTTGGCCTTGAGGCTTGAACATGACTTGGTAGAGCCAGGAAAATTGATGCCCAGGAGTCTAAAATTTCGAATTTTCAACCCATCTAACTGTACGCAGTATTTTTACAATTTATTGTTCTGTTTGGTGAGTCATGCCAGTAACAGTCAATCAGTCTGAAAACATTTTTGCCTGATTACTTTTTAATAAAAACTTTCCTCAAAAATTACAAACAAACAGAATTTGGTGATCCAAAGAGATTAATATTTTTCACATTTAGCCTAAGGAAGGCACCTGCTTTTTAAATTATTTGATATATATTCTTTACAATTACATTACACCCTACTGCCATATTTGACTGAATTGATATTGGTAATGTTAATCTCCATGTTTCAGACATATAGTACCAAACTTTACAGCAAGTCACACTCGAAGTGTTCTAAACTGCATGTCAGTTAAGCTCCTGCGGCTCCTCTAAGTTTTTAATCGGCTATATGAAACTACCAGGAAAAAAAAAAAAACAACAAACCACACAGATCTACTGCAAGTCGTTAATCAGCACTGTGTAGTGCACATTAAAAAAGAAACTAATGAATGGTGTCCACAAAGCCCTGTAACTTCTTTAAACAGTCTGATTTTAACTGTTGAATTTCCTCTACATTCTGGCTGCATCGCAGCTGAAGCAATAGCAATATTGAACAACTACTTTAACTACAATTATTCTAGCATGTTTTCCAGTGTGGTTCAGACATTTTGCCCCCATGAAACTCATGTTACAGAAGCTGAAGTATGAGCTAGCAGAATGCCCTGTGGGATGGCAGTCTGTTATCTGTATTTCTGCAGGTCTCCAAAAGGCAGAGTGCTCTGCAGTACCCCAAGTGAGCAACCTCATGCCCTGTGCTGCTGCTTGGGGATTTCAAGATCAGATGGATGTCTCCCGACAAGCTGAGCTGCCCGACACATACCACAGAATTTCACTTTTCTATCTAACCTAACCCATAACTTCCGACTAAAATCAAGTAATCTGCTTTTGAAAACTAAAAATACAAACAGGTAAGACTGAATGGGTGGGAGGGAGAAGAGGCACTAAAGAGTGAAACATTGTCTGAGGTCACAGCAGGTCAGCAGAGTAGTCAGCACTGTCTGCATGCAGAAGTTGCTAGAATAATTAAAAAAAGAGTGCAGACATACTGCCATACACAAATTTTAAGAGTTCTGCAGAATAGCTCTAGGCTTCTCATACTTACAGATGACTGCCTGACACGTCCCAGAGCGTGACAAAGCTCTATCTGTCAACTACCTTATCCCAAGAAATGAGCAAGAGGCAGCACAGACTAAAAGTGAAAATTAGAATGAATACAAAAATATTTTTACTTTTAGTATGCAGCATTCCAAATAAACATGACATACCTTACATGTAAAATACATCAGACTCAGGCTACAGGACTATTAAGTATGCATAGCAAAAAAATATTTGACATTATTTTGGTATTGTGAAGCTATGTGAAATACATGTTTTCACTGACTTTTTCAGAGCACTCAATTTGGATTTGAAAAGAATATACAAGCAATGTGGTTGTAGAATTAAGTGCAGAGGATGACGTGAAAAACAGGGTGGCATCAGCTACCCATGAGGACCAAGAGCATGCCCGAGGCTACATGAAATGCATTTAAAAATCAAGGTGTCTCTCAAAGCTATCTAAAAATCTAACATTTATAATCAGGGGAAATTTAATGTGACTGACAGTCTGTTTAATTCAAACATAGGACTTAACTGAAATAATTAACATTCCATTATGAATGTTTCTAGAACAACAAACCATATTTGCCTCATTAGAAAATGCCCTAAATTATTTAATGTTTCTGGAAAATATTTTTAAAACCTAGCTACTATTTGCAATTACTATACTAACGCAATACCTCATTTAGAAAAGTAGTGTTTTAATTTCCAAGAAGCCTATACCATTCAAGACAGTCTTCTAACCGTGGAATAGACAGAAACCTGACTTGTTTGCAGACACGAGCCTTTCATGACCTGCAGCACTGGTACATGAGTATGTCATGCTATTTTACTGAAGCGCCCCCACCCACACAGTGATATCATCTAACCTGACACCCGGCAGATGTTTTTTCTAAAAAAAGGTAAAAAAAAATAGAAGAGATGTGACTTGGAATTTCCCCATGGACATAACAAAGCAGCTCACCTCTACTCTTTACAACAGCACACAGGTTTCTCCCTTCAAAGACTGTTGAGAGGAAATCAGCTTCAAATACCGGTACTATCAGTGGCCTGTTTTCTAAATTAAGGTAGCTAGACAAGCCTGTTTGCTCCTGATTACTAAAAAAGTATTCACTATCACACTTTGTTGTTTGCCCTGGATATAAACATGTTCAGAAAACTGTCTGTAGTACGCTAAGAGCTGAACACTTATATCGGGTGGTAGCTCTAAAAATGGAACAACTCTACCAGGTCATAACATTTACCACCACTTAATCTGTTTTACTTATAACGTTCCCTCCCCATTTTGACTCATAAGTAATTTTCAAGTTGATTTTTAAAAAGCTAATAATTAGTAGCTGTCAGAAAAACGAATAACGAGCAGTGCAAAGAATGGCTTTCATTTAGTTATTGCTGCTGCTTTGCCCAAAGAAAGAAATACGGACATCATAATGTTCAGTAAATTCCTTACTTTTCAGCAAGATTTATGCAGTTTGATTAATAACACTACTTTTACTACCTCCAAACATGATTATATACATTTTAAAAAATATGTACATAGTATATTAACAAATAAACACAGCCCCACATAAAAGAAGGGATAAAGTTGGATGAAAGTAATTATTTAAAACCAGTCTAGAACTGAAGATACAATTACAGTGTTCACAGACTTTTATGGATTCATGTGATACATCAGAACCAACTGAAATGTCATACAACTCCTCCAAGGTTATTAAAGCAGAAAAAAAAACACAGATTGACTCCATAACCTCATTTGAATTTAACCAAGAATGTAAAATCTTTCACTAGGCCACTTCCTGCTATTGCTAGACATATTCCCTTCTTTAAACGGAGATGGATTTCAAGGTACTGTACTAAGTGTTGTTTTGAGAGTACATTCAGAAGAAAATGTGAACGTGTAGGCAAACTGGAAACTCTCTGGAGAGATTACCCACTTATTTAACCACATTTCCTGTTTTTTAACCCGTTTGTCCTAAGTCAGTCCTTAGACTACTGACAAAAATAGATACAAGTGTGCTATAAATAGTCCATTAGCAGGTCTTTCTTGGTAAAACTGAAAATGTTTTGATAAATCTATTGTTCTTACTAGGTCCATACTAATTGAATTGTGAATCAGATTAGTGTTTCCTTGAAATTTTTCTCAGCATATCTCATGGCAATTATAAATATACAGTGCCTTAGGAATCAGAGAAAAAGTCATATGAACTGATAGTGACCTAAAAAAATAGCTATCGATAATTGAAATTTAATGAAGAAATTAATGGTAATCTATGTAGGAAAGTGCTTTGACAAAGCACAGTTCTGAAGCAAGGAAGGACAGAGCCTGATTGCTGAGAGTCAGAATCTAGCTAAAGATATTGAGATCTGAAGGCCAGAGTGCTACATCCTTGAATTAGTTGCCTTGTTCCTATTTTCAGCCATGAAACTATGTTGATGTAACACACTGAATGTCACTTGAATGTGACTTGACACAAGTAGCCACAAAACTACTTTCCAAAAACATTAAACATGAAGGCTTTCAAGACTTACGTTACTTGTAGTTTTTGAACTATTTTAATTCAAACAATAGAAATTAAGTCATGATGTTCAAAGAACCTGAAAGATTCTGTGTTTCAGCTGGCCTGGAGTAGCAAGAGCTCTAAACACTGCCAATAATGTGATTAATACCTTTGTCTATGCATGAACTTCAGTCTACAAGAGCAGAACACCAAGAGAGTAATACTGGTTCTGTGCCCTTGTGAAAAGCTCAAACCAAGATGTCTTAAAAAGAGAAGCTGCTGAGGCTGTTTCTGCTACTTTCTGCTTTCTGCTACTCCATCCAAACTGCCAGAAGGATCTGAGGGACAGCTGAAGAAGCCTGAAACCCAAATACTTGCTGCTTTCTGATCCTTATCACACATATTAAAATGCACTGTTTCTTGGGAGAGACTATAATCTGTTTTATCATTAAGAAGGAGCAAAACCTGTAAAGGCTGAAGACTACAACAGGAAATGCAAAGCCCAATAGTGCTTCACTTTGGAAGTAGAGATGTTTGGTAGCATCTAGTACTTAAAAGATGTGCAGGTAGCTGAAAGCCAAATTGATAGGTACGTATTTTCTCAGGAGAATTTGTTAAGAGACGGATTTACTTTTCATTTCCTCCATCAAACACCCCATAAAGGGTAAGGGGCCTTTTACCAACCCAGACCTGAAGGTCATGAGCAAAGGATGCTGCATACTATACTGAGAATCGAAACACAAAGTCTCTCAAATTACTTGAATTATTGCAGAATAAGCCAAATTTCAATCTGTTAATCTGGTAACAAGAAATGTAATTGGTGAAAGAAAAAAAAAAAACCAAAACCACAAACCCTCTATACCAGACAAAAAGCCTATGCACTAATGTAAAAAAAATAGCTACCTCAGAGCTCATAGCCATCCATACTTCTTCATCTGAGCATACACAGGTATTTGCTCACCTAAATCACCACTTGTAAAACAATACATTGATCGCTCTTAGCTGAGCCCAGTACTTGAGATATATGACCCACAGAAACCTTTTTTTTGTTTGGGTTTTTTTTTTTGTTGCCTTCTAAGTATTAACAACATTGTCTGGCACAGTTATAGCTATTAAATGGTGCCCTACCTGCACAGTTGCCCCAACAACATGTGGCTGAAACCCAGAAATGTAACCCTGAGACAGAATAAGATTACAAACACTTCACAGACAAAAAGTGTGCTGCCCTACAGATTTAGCAGCACTTACCATTTCTACTTCAGTATTAACAGTGTTGGGGCTGTTCAAGTTTTTTTTTTTTGGTTGAATTTAAGTGGTT
Source organism: Nesoenas mayeri (assembly GCF_963082525.1). Classification (NCBI taxonomy): domain Eukaryota; kingdom Metazoa; phylum Chordata; class Aves; order Columbiformes; family Columbidae; genus Nesoenas; species Nesoenas mayeri. Next base: position 89,538,596 of record NC_137543.1, on the reverse strand, counting down.
ATATATGTTTGACTTAAGGGGAAACCCAACAGTACCAAATAATCACAACTATCAGATAAAGTAGCTAGTTTGAGGTAGATGAAAAAAAATTGCAGTATGAGAAAAAACATTTAGTCCAACTACAACATAATATATACTATCTAAAACAAACCCATTGTCCTTCCTGAGTGGGAAAAATACGTTCTGAAGACTGAATTTTATGTGTGAGATTCTTAGATATAACAAACCCTCCTTCTTGACATGAAAATGAATACATCTAAGGATGCATTAGTATTACCTGAATTTTTTCTACCAGTAATCCGTTAGCTAGCTATAGGATGGCTTCCTAAGCAAATACTGCTTCATTCTCCCCAAGGAACATTTTTAACAAATTCCCTTCCTCTGCCCCCCATAATTTTCATAATATAATAATCATAGCATTATGTGTGTAAGTCCTGTTATCACTAGATTTCCAGTAGAAGAACAATTTTAATGCTGAAGGATTTTCTTTGGATAAACCAGAGCCTGTTATTAACCAACATGTAACGTGCTAAAAAATCAACAATCAAAAATCCCCAGCACACCTCTCACTTTACAGATGTGCAAGTTAACGTCCACTCAATGTCCAGTGGTATCAGTGGGGGTAGAAGTCAGCAACACAGACTAAGCCCCCAGATATCCCAATATAGGAGGTTTTATGGCAAGAAGTGTCAATTAAAAAAAAAATAAAAAAATGAAGTGTTTCACAGAGAAAAGAGTGTATCTATATGCACCATAAAGATCCAGAATGACCAATTCAATCAGAAAAACAAGTAACTTCTTTAATTGTAAGGTATAGTAGAAATCAACATCACTATCAAAACTGAGAACGGTTAAATCAAAAAATCTCAAGCAATGTTTCCTTTCATTAACACAAACCAAGCATAGTCTGAAAGGATATTCATTTATTTCTTTCAAACACATCATTTTTAAGGCACCCTGAAGGTGTCCTTTCATGATTTTATAAAACCTAAAATTATCAAAACCTTTCAAAACACAGACTCACTCAGGGAACTGTGTGTTCTTCTCACAACTCCTGAAGTCACTGGTACTGTAATAATAGCCTGTCATATGCAAAATGACAGCAATTTCATAAATGGAGAATGGGCTTAGAGATATACTATATTTATGAATTTACTTCAGTTGTCACTCAAATATTATTATTATTACAAGAAATCAGAAAATTTAAGCAAACTGATCCAAAAGAGACAAATTTCACAAAGAAAGTATTTGGAACAATGCAGACACCAATAATTTTAGTTATGTCCTGCATCTGTCTAACCTTCAAGCTACAGAAAAAAAAGTAGTAACCAGTGAAACACGCCCTGCATTTAATAGAATGACTTAGGACAGACATACTTTGGGAAGTAAAAGAAAAGGCAAACATCACAAAACGAAGTAGAGTGTGGACTTTTTAAAAGAGGGTTTTTTTTGTTTTTCTTAAGAAAGAAACTTTACAAGCGGTGCTTTGAGCAAAAAGATTACTAGGAGCAATAAGACACACAATTTTCCTGTCTTTTATGGTATAGTTTTGTTAGGATTAATAATGATTTTTTTTTAAAGTTGCTATTTCTATTGAATTATATCAGAAGTACTATGGCAATGCGCGGGCAGCACAGATATAATATAAAAATCCCAGTACTTCTGGAACCTCATTCTGCAAAGGTCTGTGAATGCACTTGACTCAAAATATACAAGCAGTCAGTCATCAGGCTGGAAGAAACCACAGGGCTGGCTGGTAATATTTTTACATACTTCAAAATTGCTTTGTGTATAATTTTTGGATACATGGAATTTTTATTTGTCCTTAGTAACTGCATTCAGCAAAATCACAACCAAATCAAAGCCAGGGTATTAGCTTACAAGCAAACACTAATAGGTAGCAGCATTTTGTAGGCACAGTGGAAGTGTCAATGCATGGGAAAGATCTGAGCAAAGAAAGGCACCTTGATTACAGATGTGGTGAATTCATAGTAGAAGGTCATGCTCTGCTTCATTTTACCAAATACTCAAATTTGAGTTCTATGGTAAAATCTAGGTTTTTCTTTTTCATTTTTTTTTTTTCTTTCTCCTCCCTTCCCCCCAACATGGTATCTTGCAATGACCTTGTAGAGGTAGTCATCATTTTGACTTCTACCAATGTACGTATTTAAAACTGCACCATCAGTAATAAATACTCCCAAAGGTATACCTTAAATTTACAGCAAAAAAAATGCCATAAGCTGAATTTCATGTAGAATTTTATTAATCTCTCTCTTTAAATAAGTAGTGAGTTGTAATCAGACCACAGCAGCTTTTAGAGATGCTGCTGCAAAAGAAAAAAACCTACCAAAGCAAACAAACCAACAACTGGACCAAACCAAATAAACCTTACTGCCCTCTACTCTGCTAGAAAAAACAAAAAATGAGATAAAAATTGTGGCAAGGCACATACAGTATTCAGTGAGATTGCATATTTATCCTATTTATTAGTGAAGGTGGAAACTTGCACTGGCTTCCAGTGTAACTATTTAATAGTTTTTCACTTCCAAGTTTCATTGAATCCCTATAGCATTTTGAAAAGGGCATGAATTTAAAATGAAGAATGTCTTTGCATGACCTGAACAATAGATCCTTAAAAATTGTTCAAGTCCAAAATTAACATTTGGAAGCTATCTGGACTCAGGAGTGACCCACAACTGGAAAGCTTAAGATTTTTCACAGTTCAAAGTAAAGGCTTTTAATAATTTTGAATTACTTCAACCACTGAACAAGTCCAACACAATTTCATCCACACATCAATAAAGTTTAAGTGTTTCATTAAATTTAAATTGCTATTCGTTGTGTAAAGAAATTTTAAGCTAATGAAATGCTTTTTATTGCAATGGATCTGCTGTGCTGTTAGAAGTCTATCATATTTTCCCACTTAAAAAATAAGTTCAAGGGCTTGATAACTTGGCTACAGAGAGAATATGCTCCAGGTTGAAATTTGTATAGAAATTTTGTACAGAAAGCTGAGATGTTTTATTACACTAAACACATCCACCTCTGGATAGAAAGCATTACTGAAGCACTGAGAAGACTGCTATTTTCCCACTCTGCTAGGTTAGCTGTCCAGTGGCAAGGTGAGTCCTGGAGATCGTATTTTCATCAGTGCTTTTACAAGTGTTAATAACTGCAGCATCCTTAACTACTGCACACATTCAGGGACTAGCAAACAATATTTTTTATCTCTCTCTTTCATATTGAATTCAACATTTGTTTATGCTTGACCATAAACCTCTTGTGCAGCATTTCAAACCATAATCCAGAATGTGAAGTGACTGGTGGGCTTACTCACAGCCTCAAGGCTTTTGGAGTTCCCCTGCTGAGTTGTCTGGGACAAAGCTCAGGTACTTTAAGATGATTCTCTGCATCTACACAGGTGGTACAGGAGGTACTATAATGCTAGATTTTGTACAGCCCTTGAAGAATGCCCACCACAAGACACTAAGCACCTCTATCAGGGGAGAAGACACGCTATTACAGATTGTTTCTAACTAGATTGTTTCTAACCTGCTAAAGGTTAATAAGACAAAACCATTCTCGAAGGACAACAGTGTGAATTAGAGGAACCATATAGGCAGGTCACTGCACAGCCAAGTCTGGCAATTTTGATGCAACTGAGTTTACTTAAACCAATAGCAAAGTTTTAACCTGGGACTTCCCATTTAAATATCAGACACAAAACTCTGATCCTTTATAATTTGAGGTAGAGGACTATGACTTAGCTAGAAACAGCAGCAAACCTCTATTACAGATGAACCTTAAATGAGCACCACAGTCACGTATAAGTACATAAAAACATACTAAAGTTTCCCAAATATTAATCATGATCTGTAAATGCTTCTTGACCTCACAGTGCACCCCCCACATACTCTGTCTTCTGAAACTGTGACTATGACCTCAGTATGATCTAATAAACTCTTCCTCAGTTTGAAGTTCTACAGTTTCTACAGCATATTGGCTTGCCTTGAACCCAACTTTTAAAATGGATGCCTGGACTTCCATGGGATCCCGTCTGCAGCACTGACAATCTGAAAACAGGAAATGTAATTGTGTGCATTAACCACTGCAATGTGAAAAATGCAAGTGTTCCAAGGGAGCAAATACATTTAAATATAAAGAGATAACCCTCAGACTACATTTAATCCCTCAGCAGATAAATTCTGCACAGTAAAAAAATTAGTTCTGTCAATACAGAAGGCCAGGACCCAATTGATAGCTGTGCAACAGCAGTGCAAGCAGGAATGCCTTTGGAATCTGGTTAGAGATTGCCAAAGGGACTTTAAAACAGTTCTGGGTAAAGGAAGAGAGCAGTCCCAAGATCTTTGAGCAGCAAACACTATCCAACTGGCTATTATGTGAGATACAGAAAAGCATCTACAGTGAACACACCTGTGGAAATAAATCTTTGTGGGAAGAGAATAAGCCCAAGCTAAAAAGCCCAACTAAGGAGCACGGGACAGTCCCAGTATCAGTTTGGGACTACAGGGAATTTTACTTTTCAGGTGACTTTCTTTCCCCACTCCACTTGTTTCATTATATCACAGTTTGTTAGAGATTGTTGCAGAAACTATTTTGAGTGTTACCAAGATAATAAAAATCTAGTTTCTAAGGGTAACGATTGAAGGAGCAGTCTAATACTGAGCCCATTGGAACACCTCATTCAAAACCAAGGTGTTTTGGTTTTTTTTTTTTTTGGCTTATAATCAAACTCAAAATAAAAACAAATAATAGTGACTACTGACTTGGAGTTCTAAGCTTTTTTATATTGTGACGTTACCACACCCTCTGGTCTTCAGTTCTGGCTCCCAAATCCATCTGAAGCATCACTGGGTTCATCCTCCCTGCTCCTTCCATCCATTCATTCCTACTCACTTATCCAACCAGCAAACTCACCTGCCAGTGCTCCCGAACGGTTTCCTGACTCATTCCAGTAACACTGGGGCACTCAAAGTAATCAGTAAACCAAACAGGTAACATTAAGATGGCATTTATGCCTATCAAATGCAAAGTAAACATGAAAGCATTCACTATGCCAACAAGTTAGACCATTGAGTATAGTTCAGCTGATGACACTATTTATTACTATTTATGTTTTAATGAAGAGGTTGGGGCAATACAAAATTAGTGTGGGTATCCCCTCATACATGTGTGTAATAAGGGGTGCTGGAAGAGAAATAAATGATGGTTACTCCTCCTTCTCTATGCATTATCATTGATTCTAATCCTCAATTAATCTTCTGCTTTGAGCAATGCAGAGAACAGATGTTATGATCAAAGACAGAAATAAAAATACTAAATAATATTAAAATAGCTGAAGTGATTCTCAAAGAGTGTGCTGAGGTGATGACCCTCACCCAGGGTAAAGACCAAACTGGCCTTTGAAATGTCAAACTGAAGACAACTATGGTACAACTTCCTACAACTAGCTAGACAACAAGAGACAAGTTGTCTGACATTGCTGATTGCAAATCCTCTGGCGTTGCAGTGACTATCATCCCATTTTGGTATTAGAGTTTTGGTATTAGAGTGACTTCTAATACCATCAGTTAGAAAAGGTACATGAACAGACACAATTCTCTTCAACAAGGCTAGGATACAGTCTGACCAAGGAATCACATCAGGACTTCTTTTTAGCGATACAATGCTTTTTCACTCATGCTCTTCCCGTCTCTCAAAGAAAATAAACAAAGCCCATCTTAGGTCTTCAAAATTTTCAGACAAGAAAGATTTTTTTCCTTATCATATTATTTCCTTTTTTAAAAATACACCCTGCCTTAGAAAGAAAATTTACAAATTTACTAACCACTTAATTTTGCAGTTTGAGAAGAATGCAAGTTTTCCAGCTTTTAATGGAAGATACTGAAGATAAAAATGGTTTTGGAGCCTAAGCCCTGGAGCTTAACAGTCTTTAGCAAAGCACAGACAGAAATGCCACAGGGTATTACAGGAAGGGGTTTGACAGGTAAAGCCAAAGAAAAGGTGGGAGAGATATGGATGACAGTCTAGTAAATAACTACTGGTAGGCTAGATAGCAGAAAATGCTATAAAGCGGAACTGTGAGTAAACAGACATGTGCAAAGCAAGAGGAAGCATAAGAAATAAGATAGTTAAGTTGCAGATGAACTTCTACTGCATGCTTGCATGTGTCAAGTCTAGAGTCTGCTGAGACCAGCCAAACAACAAACTTGATTCAAAATTAGCATCAGAAAATCTTGCATGCAAGAAGTGTGTAGAAACACAAGAAGTTAGCCAATAAAGTTTACATGCAAGTGCAACACAATATGTGGCAGGTAGGGACTGGAAAATGCAATGTCTTTCCAGGACAGTTTCTACTGGTATTTCTATAATAGTCAGAAATTAAAGATAACCTGTCAGTAGAAACTACAGGAAGCTGGAGAAACAGTTCCTTCTGTTCTTATCTTTTGCAACTGTTTCCAAGGACAGAGAGGATACAATGTCCACCAGCAAGAATGATTCTTAATATTCATAGTTCAGACACCAATGCAATATGTTAAAGAAATCTCACTGTTGTCAGAAGTGAGAAATGCAATGAAACCTGAATGTCTGAAAGTGAAATTGAAGAAAAACCTGAGGTTAAAATGAAGTAACACAAAAGAAGGTATTTTTGAAACAGGCAGTCCAATTTGTGCATATATCTCAAGCAACATTTTTTTTTTTTTTCAAAATTAATTGAAAGGCTACAATATGGTAACCCCAGACTTTGAAATTTTAGTACTTGATTCTACTCTGTTAAGAATGATGTGTAGTAAACCAAATGGAAGAACTGCAGTCATGCAACAGATGGATTGTTACACTTGCTGGTTGAATATGTCATTTAAGGGCACTAAATTCAACTCACCCTAATAAGTATCTGATTGTTGATACAGGACATACTAATATTTCCTTATTATAATGACAAAATATCAATTTACTAATGTATGTTGCAAATGTAGTTAGTTTGGATGAAAGATAGCATATTTTAACTGGAGTACTTAAAGAGTACTGTGCATAAGAACACTCTGCTGTTCCAAAAGCTTCCACACAATTGCTGGCAGTTAAAGCCAAGTTCCCTTTCCAGTAGTTCATGTTGGCACTCTCACCAACGGTGATTCCCTGTGCACTCCGAACTGAAACCCGAGAAACACTGCAAGAAAATGAGATACAAAGACATTCAATGAAGGCATGTCAGGCTTCAGCCTGGGCCCTCTCCTACTCCAGCAGCTAGATGGAAATGCCTGCCTAGTGGAATGTATCCCTGACCGTGCCACAAACAGTTAAACAACTGTCATTTTGTAATGAAAGCAAGCACAATTGACAAGTCCCTTAGCAACTTCATTTGCTATTGCTGAACACTTAAAAAAAATATAGCATTTATTTCTTACATGCAATAGAACTGCAAACCCATCATTTTCTTCCTGTTCACATACATAACTGTCACGTTATATCCCCGCATCAAAATGGCAGAACTTGGCTTACTAAAGCATAAAAAAGGCAGACAATTCCTAAACATAGGACATCAATAGTTTGAGATCTGTTGGAATTCAAAATAATCTGTATCTAGTAAGAAAATTCTGAAGCCATCCATTTGAAGTGTTAAAACAAATCTAACGGGTTACAGAGATTCAAACCAAACTATTTTGCACATTTCAGTCAAAAAGTAATTGCCTATTTATCTTTTTTTTTTTTTTTTTTTCCCCCTACTATATCCAAATGTTTTAAAGATGTAAATGCACTTGTCATCTTTCATGTAAGCAAGGTGCTGGTGCCCCAAATTAAACAAAAGAAGTAAAGTTAGGGTTGACAAGTATGTCGCCGTGTAACTACAAATTAAATATGCCTTTTGATATTTCATTTTAACTGTTGAGTACCTTATCATCAGGCTATTTCCATTAGCGTTTTTTTATTAGATTTTTAAATTAGACAGATAACAGATGTGACAAGTATATCAAATCTGATTTAGCAGATCTGACACACATAATCTTTTACTATAAGAGCAGCATTTGATATATTTGAAATGTTTCAAACAATACTCCCTTAACATGCCAAATAAGAAGAAATTAAGATTTAAATCTACTATATTCAATTTATGCCAAGTACAGAATGAATATCTAAAAACCACAAACAATCAACTTCCAGCTGAATGTGCGAACTCACCTGAAACTTTCAATGCAATGTGAAATTCTAAATGCTACAAACCCCTCCCCACCCAATATCTGACAACACCAGTGAAACACAGAAGACACATATTTTAAAGAGATTGTTAGACCAGTCTCTGCAACTCTATATGCTTTGAACTTTGAGTAAATGTTGGCTACACTGCACTGCAGCCAGCATTTCAAAAATAATTTATGAAGAGAGATCAGCATCTCTGAATTCTTCAGAAAAAGAAATGAACTCCCACTTTTTGTGTGGCAAACAAAACCACGCTTACTATAGCAGTTGCATATGTAAACAACTAAAATAATGAAACTTGCCACGTTATTAAAAATAATTTGACATTTTCATGCAAAAGTTCACATTAGTAATCTAAAAGATTGAATGTCCACATACTACAACTACTTTTGCTTCTACTGCACAAACTTTAACACACAGAAATCTTTTATATTGTTCACCCTCCAAAAGATTGTAGGCTTGGTTTCTAGAAGGGATCACAGAGTCCAATTTTGTCGGGTGACTAAGAAAAAATATATGTATTTAAAATAGAATTTAAAGAAACCAACAAAACTCAATGCACTGCTGAAAGAGAGAAGAATGAACATAAACGAAAAAACCTTGTATACTGAGCTAGCGGATTGACCAGTATACACACATACACAAAAAGTAAAAATATACCAGGCAACTGATTAACATTATGTTTCCCATTATTCCTTTCATCTCTTTTAATTCTGTTAGTACCATAGAATAAATTAGAACAATGTTTCCAGCAAGAAAAAAAGAACCAAACTAGATTTCATTTTTGCTGCATGTTAAAATTGAAGTCTTTGTTGTAAAGACTCAGAAATTGACATTGAAATTAAAATGAAAATTTAAATGAAAGTTATTTATTAACAATAAACCTAATTAAGTTAATAATAATGCCTTCTAACACCAGCAGTCACACTTTAGATCAAAATAAAAGGGCAAATGCGTAATTACATTGTGTACAAGTTCTAACATTCAGAAATTTCATAGCGAAAAGAGCAAGTATGTTGAAAAACTGAACAATAAAAGTTTTAGCACATAGGCTAAATTAAAATTTGCCCCATGCAAACAATTTGCCCTTCTTTATATTTAAAACTGTAACAAAAAACATGTGTATAAACAAATATCTGATAATTGCAGGACAATTGCCTAAGTGAGCAAGGCATATGCTTTTTTCACACTCAAAGTAACATGGTACAAAATTTTATGTATTTTTCAAAGCTTGCTCAAATGGCAGGATTCTTAATTTCATTCTAATTTCTCCTTCAGGACTGTTCATTTATTATGGTTCTTCTCTTTCATCTATTTTCCCTTCTATTTCCCCATGAATTATATGATGCAACGAAGTATTGCCCCCAGTACTTACAGACACATGACTGCAAAATTGCCAATGGATAAAAAGATTATCAAGGTTTTTGAATATGGTTTTTCTGAATATTCTATATATTACAAGACTTTAGATAGTCTAATTAAACACGGATGTTCAAACTGTCAGGAGTCAAAGGCAGCATTAAAAAAGAGAAAACCTCTTGAGTTATTTATACAACATAGCAAATCCTGTGGACACATAGACAGAATCCTGTCTCGACTTTGCCCCTTCCACATTACACTTCACTACTTCTCAAAATCTGTAATAGCTCCACTTAATACAAAACTCAGTGTTATCTCCAAAACAGCCTCCATTTTATGAAACAAGTCAATGTACCCACATATGTACAAGACAAATGTACATATGGGAAAAAGATATTATTATTTAAAGACTGGAGTATACTTGATTGTCTTTATGTAGGTTTTTTTCTGTATGTATTTTTTTACTGACATTGAAAAGAAAGCAAACAAAAAGCCAGAATAGAAATCAGAAAATTCTCCTACTGCATTCATCTATATGGCTCAACAACAGAGTTGGCAATACATACATGTACCTTCTGCACAGTAGATTTATATAGATTTGAGTCATTTGGCTGGTATTTTAGACCTTGACTTTTGTAGCCTTGATTCCAGAAAAGAAACAACGTGGATGGCATTGCAAAGCCAAAACATTTAGGCCACTGCTGTGTTTCTCAGTGATATTACCTATATATGGCATGTAGCACTATAAGTATATAATAATATATACATAACTTCTGCCAGCTGTGCAAAGAAAGTGATCAGTGGCATTAATAGGCTGTCATCCCTAGAGGACAAAAGTGCAAGGCTGAGGGGATTTCTTTGATTCCATGGCAGCTTCTGGTAAGCTCATGACTGAGTGAGTATCAGACCTCTGTGGCCTTCTATTTCCACTTCAAGTCTGTCTCTTGTTTGAATAATACCTTTCAATTAATTTCTGTGTTAATTCTAAGTCCACTCTAATTTATGTTTCTACCTTGCTCATCAAGTCTTGGTTTCTTCCTTTGTTCTACCTTTGTTCCTTGCTTGATGCAAGTCTTCATCACAAGCTTTTCATTCGAGTCTGCTCCCTACCTTACAGTTACCTTATTTTCCACCAGTATTGGCATCCTCCCCATAGACAATTCCATCTACCCAAAAGCATTATCTTCCCCATAGTCCAGATCAGGTGTTCTCTGCATTTTATTCAGTCTTCCAGCTTTTTCATTCTGCTTGGTAACAGCAGGGGGAGCATCAAGAAAGGAACACTTGCTAGTGCTTGACCAGAACATCTGTTCAAAAGTAGTTGCAGTCTTGAATCTCTGAGCTGGACCACCAACATGGGAAATTCCTCATCAGAAAATTCTTCATGTTATTCCTAACCAACTTACATACTCACATTTTTCCAAAATGTCCTTTGCAAAAGCGATACCTGTGGTATCAACATGCCCAAACTCTGGTCAAATTTGTAATTGCCAGATGGAATGCTTGAAAGTTTCAGACTGCTTCAGGGAGATTATTTGCCTTTACATCTTACCTTTTACACACAGGCAAATTCATGCCTTTTCCCTTTTCTTTAATTAAAAATAAAACAAAACAAAACAAAACCTGTTCTCGTCAAAATTGCCTTTGTACTGTCACCAGTACTATTTCAAAGCTAATGCAGGAACACTATATTAAAAAAAAAAAAACCAACAAACAACAAAACAAACTTCAGTCCAAACTATTATATCTTGGTGATCAGGCACACCTATATCCACTAAGGAAGACCCAGTAGCTTTACTTATGCAACACTTCACATCACTGATACCACCATTCAAAAACACAACTAAGGTCCAAATGTTTTGCCTTGCCCATGCCACCAACTATTTTTCTTTTTTAAAATTAAGGCTACAGATGTCAAAATCCAAACCAGCCAAATGACTCAAATAAAATCTTTAAATTTTGCAGTCATAAAGATTAGTGAAGAAAAGATAATTTCTACCATACAAATATTTTTTTTCCTCAATAAATCAATGTGTTGATGTTTAAGAAATCCTCAAATGAACTGTGTGTTTGACTCAGTGTGACCCACTCTCAGTCATGTGTATGTTATTTTAGTATAATAAAGTAGATACTTTTCATGCTGTATGTGGAGAGGAACTCTGAAGTAGAGCTTTTTTTGTTTGTTTGTTTTGGGTTTTTCTAAGAGGAAAAGACAGCATATCTACCGCAGTACTAACTGCATCTCTTATCATCCATAATTGTATGTTTTCTTAATTGTAATATTTTTGTACAATTTAATTTTGTTTATGAATACTAGCTTGTAGGAAAAAAAAAATACTTAGAAGTCTGGAAAAAGTCAGATTATCATATGCCCCACAAAGAGTTGTTTTGTTCCCCCCCCGCCCAGAAGTTCATTTACCTCCTCCAAGATGGAAGCTTTCCCTATCACTTACTAATTTTATCTTCAGAGCCTCAAATATTTCCACGGTCAAGTAACCATTGCCGTAAGGAAACAAACTGAAGGTACTCAAAGTTACACTTTCATATGAATAGTCAACAGGGGACATTTCATAGAATTTATTTATCAGAAAGAGAGATTATCAAGATGGAGAAGGTGGAGAAGCACAGAAGAAGTGACTACATGTTCCTTCTTAACATGTCTAGCGTAGGAATTAAGAAATAAACCCCAAACAACTTTTTCACTACTTCAAATTGGCACCTCTTGGCCAACACTATGATACATAACCCTGAAGAGGAGTCTCTAATAGTCACCATCTTCACTTTCAATTTTTACCACAACATTTCAGAGAAAGTACTTAAAACCAACAATGAACTGGACACCAAGCTGAGGCACACCTCTAATACAAATTTAGTATTCCCTTTAAATGAAAAAATGCTACAGAATAATGCTAAAGGCAATGTGCATCTAGTAAGTGGATCCCAGTGTACTAGATCAAGAAATGAGCATACAAAATCTGACACAACTTCTTTGCCTTTGTTAGTTGGTGGGAATGCAAATGCATACTTGAAACATGGTAAATTATGTATTATGTAGATACAAACTTGACAAACTTGCAAGATTAAAATCTAAGTTATTTCCACTATAAATTGTATCAGACCACAGTCAGAGCACAAAAGGAGTAATGAGACACTTAAGGAGACACTTCTCCTTAAAGTAATAAACCCGAATATCTTTGTGTCTTTAAGGCCCTGTGGGTAAGCACTGCAGCTCTTGATTCACAGATTGCAAGCTTGCTTCTTTTAATTACCTCCCTATCAAAATTTAAAGTACTACAAAATTTCTACTAAGTTTGCCATACACAACTCCATGAAAAAAAAAATCAAGCCAAGAAAGTACAAATTATCACGTCAATCAATGATTTACTAAAAATTAATACAAGTTCACCTTCAAAATGTCATGTACTATGTTACAGCAACTGATTTCTAGTTGGTATTAACCACGTAGTCAAGTGCTAAGTGATTTAGATGTATTAGTTTTAGATATGACAAATTAGATGTTTAAAAGACCTAAATGTAAAGATGCACACAGTATACACTCCTAAAACAAAAAAAGGACTCATGTATATTGTGCTTTCTTGAAAGAGAGGCTCTTAAAGCACCTAATTAATGCCTAACAACTCAGTCCTTCTAAATACCTTATACCTGCCCTTCTTTAATGGTTTAACATCCTTTGTTGAACTACTGTTATAGTATGCATTTTCTCATAATTTTACCTTTTCAGAACTGTAATTACATCTATTACAAAAGTGGCCAGGTTCTTTGGAAAAAGTCCCAAACAATCTCAATGAATTTCAAAAAAAAAATAGCAAAGATGTCTTTTATAATTCCTTCTATTATATATAAGCAATGAAGCAAAATAATCACAAAAAACAAGCATTAAAGAGATTACCAATGATAAAAGCTGCTTTAATCATTTGGGGTATTTGAAAAAAGATTTAGGAATTAAGTAAAGTCTGTGAGAAAGAACTTATAATAAGAACATGTCAAAAGTTAAACACACAGACTAGAAAAAAGCTTAATTGTACAGTATATTTTAGCTCCTATCAATCACTGTTAAAATCATTTCAGAGTTTAATAAGCAGATATTTACCTGCTGGAACAAGACAGTCTTTCCAATCAAAATATCCTGCATAAATGCCAGGTTCTAATGACCCAACTATTGGATCTGCCTTGAATTCAATGTACATTTCAAACAGTCTTTGATCCAGCTCTTTCAAGGATTCCATACTAACCTAAAAAACAAAAACAAAACAAAACAAAAGAGAAAGAACATAATAAATAGTCATTAATTACAATAATTGAGTCACATAATGAAAAAACTTACATTATGTCGTCTTCAATTTTCTGTAAAGCATATATAAAAACCTAGGAATTTCCATATTATCTGTCCATCCTACTCAGTATAATTTCTTTTTTTCTGATCGTGCTCAGCAACAGATGTTGTTGGGAAAGGTTGAAGAAATGCCAAAGCAGGCAGATCACACTGTAATTGTCTAATGGCATGATTTTTTTTTTCCTGTATGTCTGGAGGTCTCGATCTTGCCCCAAGTAAACAACTGAATTTTACCAATGCTTTAAATATGCCCATAACAATTTGCATCCTGAAACATGAAGATTTTCATATAATACTTAAAATCTACTAATTGTAATATTACGTTTTCTCACCATCTGCTCTACACTTAGAAAATACATAGATTTATTTAGGAGTCTCTGCCTTCTGAAAGCGTACATGTGAACTTCCCGCTCCTCTACCTCAAGGCACTGCCATACAATAGACGAATAAGCTGCACCTCGCAAATACTTGCAGAAATTTTCTCTTTAACAGCTCTTTATGCAACTTTTAGTAATTCATACAACTTAGCCACAGAAAGCTAAAGAGATATACACAATTTTCTCATTGTATCTGAACAACTGTAGATTTTATACACAACTTTTTTTATTAAACACAGGTACCACTTGTAGCTTCTAAAATAATTCTGGAACACAATGTGTATCATCAAATGTTAAAGAAGAAAGTCAGTATTTTAGCATGATAATGGATGCTAAATGCAAATAAAACATGCTGAAAATACCATTTGACTACTGTTTAAATGTATTTATGCTCATAAGTAGGAGCTTAAGAAATAGTGAAATAAAACTTTTAAACTATTACTCATTTTCCTCAACTGTTAAAGGAAAAAAACAGATATAGTATATGTAGTATATATAGTATATATATAGTATATATATGGTAGTATATATATGTAGTATATATATGTAGTATATATAGTATATATATGGTAGTATATATATGTAGTATATGTAGTATATATATAGTATATATATACTACATATACTACATATACTATAACATATATATAAATATATATATAAAAAATGTTTTCCAGATGCAAAGCAGTTTAAAAGTGAGGAAGGTGGCAAGGCTCTAGACCAAACCAGGAATTCAGAAGAAAGAAAGAAAACAAGAATACCAAATCCATATCACTCCTTTGCCCACGAAAGACAAAAGATTTAATGCTGAAAGCTGCAGAATACAGGATGAAGCTTATTCGCTGCAGGGATGTCTCTAAACTGGATTCTTCTTTGGCGTGCCTGTGGTGTTAACCGAAGAGAAAAGGGAACTGCAGTATTTGAGTCAGGGATAGACAAGCCTTCAGGAATGAGATCATAAGTGCAAGGGAAAATAGATGTATTATTGAGGTCAAAGTTGCTGCCAGATCCAGGAAAGTTGGGATGGAGAAGCTGATGCTCCGAAACAAGAGACACTACCACTTTCCTGCTTTTCCACCTGATGAACCTCCTTTAGCTTGTCACAAGATCTATATCCCAAAGAGAAGATTTTCATGCGGCACTGAGAATTTGATGCCAGGAGAAGGTCAAGGCTATTTTCTTCTTCTTTCCCTTCTCCCCGACAGTCTGTTGACACTCAAGACTTGAAAAAACACACTAAAAAAATGTACAAAAAATTCTCACTGAACTCTCTTTTCCCCCTTACACAGGATCACAGAAATGTAAACCTGGAATGGGTTTCAAGACATTTTTCACCTCAATTTCTTATGATCAGGAAGAATAACTATCCTTAGACTGTTCCCATTTAGGTTTGAGCTACTGGGAAAAAACAGTACAAGTTCCAGTGGGAAATTCCTGCAAACATGCACCCATACAAAGAATGTGTGAAACAATCGCTTCAGTGGTTCTTAAGAAAGTGATTTAGAATTAAGTAATTCCACCTTACACTTCTGCAGTCATTCAATATAAAAGAACATCCGCATATTCAGTACAAGCTTTTTTCCCATGCAAGTTCTCTTCAACCTGTTTCAAGTTCAATGTACAATTAGGATGGTGGTGGGTAACCTTGTTTTTCAGTTCGTGGAAAAATTACAAGTAAGAATAAACAATTCCTCTGAATGTTATTTTGAGCTCAGGATGGGTGAGTGAAGCAGAGCAGAGTCCTCAACAACGCCCATTGTATATACCCATTCTCCTGACTCTCAAGTGGGGTAGATGCTCATAAAAATATACAATTGTCTCATTTTTATCTTCCTGCTGTGAACCTCCCTGTAACCAGAGTTTTCAGTTTTAGTATTAAAGCCATTTTAAGTCTCTATCCTAGTAAGCCCTCTGCCTTATCTAAATATCAGAACTGTGGAAACCATTGTATTCAGAAGCTTAATCAGTAAGCAAGGATGGATGTTGTGGGATACATACTTTTTTTTCCACTTGATAATTGACTAAACTGATGATAAAAAGTTGAATTAAAGAATCTCCACAGAAAGGCACTTAAAGTTATGTAGAAATTCAATATAATTATTGGTGAGTACCATAAGTACATGCCAAGATGGCATGTGCTAGAGCAGAGTGTAAAATTTGGCAATTCCATGTCACTCTGTATTTGTAAGCTAAGAAAAAAAAAGGAAAAAACAAGCATGTAGCATGTAAGGAAATTTTCTTAGTTACCATTTTTTTATTTCTGTATTTTCAGAATATTAGAAACTAATGATTTCCCTTCTAACAAAGGCAACTTTAAAAATCTCCCAAACAACAGATTGTTTTCACCAATATACACAACAAAATTAGCTTTAAAATTCAATTTATAAAGCTAACAGAATTTAAAAGCATAGTTTTGTTTCCACCTCCTCAGATAAAAACATTGTATTTTTCAAAAATTTTGTCAGTTCTTAATTTCAAATTATTAATCTAATAAATAGTTGAATAAACTAGGAAACTTTCAGAAATTTAGGTGACAGAACAAAAAACTGAAACAAACAACCCCCTTAAACTCCTGTAGGCTTCTAGCCTCTCAAAGTTAATGAAGGCTTCAAAAAATGCCATCTTAAAATGACTATCTAATTATTCAAATCCTCCCAGCTAGCATTACTGTTTGATGTGTCCCATACATGCAGTATGGCACCACTCGGTGCTTTCAAAGGGTTAACACAGATCTGAAATTAATCTGCACTTCAACATTCAAATTTTGTAATTTTAAACCTATCAGACTTATAATGGCAATACTTTGATATGCCTGTACATTCTAGTGTTGAATACACAACAGATGTCTTATATTTGCCTATATAGACAACACTAAGTGTACACAGCTCAACGCTTGGTTGTCTTGGCAGCAAAGAATGGCAACATCCAGAGTAATTTTGTATACTGCACTAACCACACTAATCATATAAAGCCCATTTAAATACTATTCAAAATTACTTCAGCCACAAAAATTCAAACAACATTCAAGTAGAACCTGACTAAGGAAGTACTAAATAGCAGAAACATCAGTTTGACTGAAATCTTGTACTCTGTACTGGAAAAGATAACATTTTACTTCCAACCAACAAATGTTTCTGGAAACAAACTAGCTTTATAGTCCTAAGGATTAAGTCACAACATTTCTCATAAAAAATGATTAATCTTTACAAAAAGGCAGGAAAATGAGACAGCTACTGCCGCCCACTTTGACATTTTCGTTCTTTGAAAAAAAAAAAAAAGGCAAACAAAAAAAAATAACACAACAAAAAAACCTGAACTAGTTTATGAACAACAGCTATCAGTAACACAGATTGCCAGATGAAATAATTTATCAAGTATATTTCTGAGATAATGATCATTTATTCTCTGCATTAAGAAAACACAGCGACATTAAACAGCTTTACTAAGAAATCTGATAAGCTTTGCTATGGAACACACATGCCCTGAACAAGAAGTCACATTTCCTATACCAGCTATTCAAGCCGTATAGGAAAACAGACAACAATATTGTTGTTGTTGTGTCCAACTGATGCTTGGAGTCCCACTCATCTGTAGAAGGCTCACCCAAGAGTCCTTTTGGCTATATGAACGCATGCACTTAATTTCCACAGAAAGGAATAAAAGAATAAAACCTGTTTCCTTCAAGCAATGATACTTGATTCCAGTGCTTTCACTTACTTGAGTTATTTTTTCAACACCTTGAAAGCCGTGTTTCTCAAAATGTTCAGCTATATTCAGGAAGGTATGACGTTCCAGATACCGGCAGTTGCTGAGTGCAATTAAAAGCCTCTGTTCCTAAAAATTTGTTTTAAGAGAAGAATGAACATAATAGTTAGAAACATCAGCATGACCGATACTGTAAATGTATAGTATTTTATTGACTTGGTGTGAAAAAAACACTGATAAAATAAAGTGGAGTTTACAAATATTTTTGTCAATAAAGCCCCAAGATCTGAGTGAACATCAGGTATGATGACTGAACACATATGCTTTTTCTTCTTTCTATGGGATCTGGAGCATTCGCTGGAATAGCTGTGACTAATACAGAAATGTGGTTAAGACTTTACAAAAATTAGGTTTGGACAGCTTTCCAGGAAGCTGTTTCTAGCTTTTACTTTGTTTCAAGAAATATAGTAAGAATTATGACCACCACAAAAATGTAACTGAAGTTCATCTTCACTTTCACATGAAGATGGCTAAAACAAGGGAAGCAAAACAGGTACTGAACAAATGCGTTCATCCATTCCAAAATACTAAAAGGTTCAGATGGACATAATACAAATTCAGTAGTTAATTAGCAAAAAATTCCAGGTGGTTATAATTTCTCTCTGTTCTCCAATTATTTTTTTTTTTTTAATTTTATTTACAAGAAGGTCAAACACATTCCGGAGCTGAGATACCAGGATTGCTTTTCCCTGATGTTGGTGAAACAAGGTGTAGTTTCCAAAGAGACAAAGAACCAAACAAGACAGAACTATTATTTAAACAGACTTGGTCTTCCCTCTTCTCTTCTCCTTCCCCCAGGTGGAAAAATATTTTTCTACCTTGGATGGAAGTTCAAAATGAACAGCAGCAATTATTTTGAAAACAAAAATATTTGGCGAAGAAATAATCATAATACTGCAGATCTGATTGAAAATGATGTTGGTTTTCAGGCCCAGAAGAACTCCTGACAGTTTTGTATTCCAGTAATATGATGACTGGTGTTGAGAGGTGCAGTTGCCTACTACTTCTAGTTATAATCAGTTGGTATATAGCCTATGAGAAAAAAAAAGCATTTTAAAAATACAGTGACAAAACCTACTTTGGTCACTCATTTTCTCTGTTCTCAATCAGGAAAGAGAAGAGAAAGTGTTCTGTGACTTACAAAAAAAAAAAAAAAAAGACAACAAAGTTTGGTTTCCATGGCATCAAAAACTGTTGATTTAAATTGTTGATATGAAGAACTAATTATTATAGTCTGCAATTCAGAAGCTTGGCCTGATTTGGCTATCTGTGATGCTTTGTTGTAGCAGGAATGCTTATTGCTCTTGTACATGAGGCAAGGCTGGGCTTCTGACAATATTCAAAACCTGTACTAAGGAATATTAACCTCACAAGAGGTTCTCACTAGGTCTCTCACAGGCAACAACTACATTTTTTCCACTGGACTAGAAGAAAGTACATTAACCAAAGACAAAGTGTCAAGAACATTAAAATACGTTTTTCCAGCTTCCTATAAACAACAAAATCAAACCCAAACAAGCCACACAAATAATCAATACTTACTCTCTCAGTAAAGCATTTTTTTTAAAACCTTCATTATTGAATATCTATATCTTCATGGGCTTTAAAAGTAACTAATAATCAGACCAGATCTTATCATTTAAAAGAAGGTCATAAATGAAAAGTCAAACCCTCCACTGCTTTAATAGCAGTGCTATTTTCACTGATTTCAATGATGGCATTTTAGTTTCTGAGGAAGACTTGGTTTCAAAAAAACAACTTCATTAGTTAAAGACAGTATTACTAAGATACCATAAACAAACACTTGGGTTTTTTTTCTTCTTTTTTTTTTTTTTTTTTTGTTCCAAGACCACGTTCGTGTAACTTTGAGAGGTATTAAGTTTCACATCAGCTTTTAGAAACAGAAGCCAGACTTACTGAAGAAAGACTCGAGTCTTCATGAATACTTCCAAACAAATCTGGAGATGAAACGTCAACTGAAAGACTAGGAATACAATTTAAAAGGTGAGTAGCATAGTGATTTCGATTATCTGATATGTGGTGGGTTCAAATGAACAGTTGGAACTGTAAACTGGAATCTTGTTTCAAGCCCCATGACACCAGATAATAAAGCAGCCCACATTGTTCAGTTTTCCTAAGATGTCCACAAAGCCTGCAAGAGCTTTGTGGACAGACATGACTATTCTAGCTACAGACCTTTTCTTCTTAATGCGTCTTCATTTTCTGTGATTATTCTGGTTTACCACAGATTGTGATTTGTTTTTACACCTATCCGGCCAACAGTCCTCCAAGTAGAGAAAAAGAAAGTGGCATTAGGAACAGTTAACTTGCCTTTTTCTAATGCGTATTGCAGCTTCCAACATTTGCCAAGTTTCTGGATTTTCACAAAGAAATGACTGGTACTCTTGGAAATTCAGACTATTTCAACTTGTTTTAGTCTCTAAAATGAGTGGCTCATGAGCAATTATGGAACAAACTTTGAAGAATTTAGCAGAAACACCAATAGAATCAATCAAAATGGGAGGGAAGAAAGGTGAGGGGCTGTTTCTCCATGAATAGACACTGCTTGGTGACAAGGACAACGCATTCCACGTAAGGTCATGTCAAAACCAACATACCTGTTTCTACAGCACACTACTACTCCTATCATCAATTTAAAAAGATATAACTAATACCATATTAATTACTTTGTACAATATTTACTACATGATGTCGTTCAGTTATTTGGCATAAAAAGTATCTACTCCTACTGCAAAGCATCACTAAGGAGAGGCAAAAGTATTCACAAGAAATATGAAATACTAGAGAGGATAAAACCACGCCACCACTGAAATTTGAGACTTGCACCTGCAATTTCAGAATACTACACTTAGGTCATATTTATTTTACTTACTGTGCTGTATCTATGTCACCATCAGGTTTGGTGCTCAGTTGTTCCAAACAGTCTATAAAGACCTAGGAAACAAAGCAAGATCTATATTTTCTGCTAGAACTAGAAAAAAAAACAAACAACAACTTAAATTCACTTTTATTACAGCCAATAAAAGCAGAACAATCATATTTCTTTAAGTCTTACATACATTAATACAGTAACATTGTAGTTACACCTTTTGAATGTGTATTTTTAATTTCATATGCATCACTGTTTACTTGTAGTAAAACACAGGAATTTTTAATTCTGCTAAGTGGTTCTTATCATGCATGGCTAAAATTATGCAGTGATAATCTGTTGATTTGCAAAGAAGGCATTGTTAATAGTTTTCAGCTGCTCAGTCTGAACAGTTGGTCCCAAGTAAACATCACAGAAGTATCCTTAAAATCCCTCTTTTCTTTTGCTTGGGATTTCTTACTTGAGAAGACTATAAAAATGGTTCTAAGGCCTAAAGTATGCTATTACCTAATTTCAAATATATATCAAAAAGAAAACTAGCCTTTTTTTTTCCCTTTTTTTTTTTTATTTTTTTTTTTTTATTTTTTTTTTTTACAAATACTGGCTTCTGATAGAAAATTTAAAAGCTACGTCTTCAGTTGATGAAAATCAGCATCGGTCCTTTTACTGTAGCATACAGAAGTTAGATGACATCAGCTCAGTATCTCTCAATCATCAGAAAAATCTTGAAGAGTCACAACCAGTAAAATCTTTGAATATGTCACTTACCATCCGAGGATTTGATATAATCAGATTCAGCTAGTAAGCTCTACATAATTTTGAAGTCAAACATTTCTCAGTATCCCAGAGCATATCAGAGGAATAACACAGTCATCAACTTAAACTTCCTTTTGGGAGGTGGGCAGGATACAAAGCACACATTTTTGTTGATCACTTGTATTCACAATTTCATACCTAAAAGTGCTCGAGTTACCTGCATGATCCCAATGCTTATCTGGCACACATCCTCCTGTGTCTTCTGCTGCTGGAAAACCTGAAGATGCAGACATATTATTTCAGCAGAACAACTTCAAGTGGCCTTATTCTCAAGGAAGTCCTGAGTAACCTACCCCTAAAGAGATGACGCAGGTATAGGAATGGCTGCTGGGACACTGTTTTCCCACTGATCAATTTCAATTTTTCCCCACCCTTAAAATGGGTAGAGAGATTACAAGTCCCAATAAACAGTTTGACAAGCCTGAGGAAATAAAACACTAAAAGGAAAGAAGTTGTGGTGCCTAGTACATGTGATACATACCATTGGCTAACGGAATTGCAGCAAAATTTCCCAGGATATTTGAAGACCTTTGCACCCTAACAAAAAGGATTCACCATGCACTGCAGATTCTTTTGAGTAATGTTCACTAAGAAACTAGACAAGCTAAAAATAAAAATTAAAATAACGGAGGAGAGTAAAATAATAACCATAATAGAGAGGCCAAAGGACTTTGGAAAAGTGTTAAGCTTCCTTAGATCACTGAAACCTGAAAAAAAAACATCAGTATCACAACCAATCAGGGCCTCAAGGTACTAAGTGGATGTGGACAACTGGGACTCCTGATTTAGAATAAAGTTTACAGAAATAAAAAGCTGAATTTAAAATCCTGCAAGTATTTTGGATGCAACACTGAGTGAAGAGTAACTCCTAGGAATGGCCCTCCCCCACCCCCTTTTTTTTTTCTTTTCATGTAAATAAAGTAAGACCTACTGATATCTGAAAAATACACTAGTAGCATTTTTCCAAAAGAACAGCTATTAAGATTTAAATATGGGTCCAATCTGCCCCATACACACAATTACCCCTAACAAAGGAAACAAACAGAATTCTAAAAGCTAGCAGTAGTGAAAAGGGTGTGCATGGAAAAAATAAAGAAGAAAGCTAAACTCCTGTATCATTCTCTGACAGCTCTTGTTCTGAAACCCAATA
The DNA here is from genome assembly GCF_963082525.1 of Nesoenas mayeri. Lineage (NCBI taxonomy): Eukaryota > Metazoa > Chordata > Aves > Columbiformes > Columbidae > Nesoenas > Nesoenas mayeri. The sequence continues at coordinate 89,515,668 of NC_137543.1, read as the reverse complement.
GTAATTTACATAAAATGAATCAAAATAAAAGCATAAATCAAAACTTACGCTGGCCTCTCCAGGTTTGCAGTCCAGGACAGTTCTGAGAGATTGCAAGGAATGGATAATGCACTGTTCAAACTGGGATGGCTGAAAGGCAAATGACTTGTTAGCTTTGGATAAGCATGTCAAATTTATACTAGACAAATATATAAAAATTCCCATGCCATATGGTAAGCTTTTTATTTCCAAATTATCACAAATAAGGAAAAAAATCACAATTAATAAAGTAAATATATATTAATTAATAGAATTGTTAAATTTTATGTATAAATTAACATCAATTAATATATTACCAGAGGACCCTTTTGCAGTGATGTACTTTTGTACTTATCTACAGAATTATTACCATAGATCAATGCACTTTTTTAAAAATCTGAATGAGAGACTTCTACACCAAGCAGCTTCCTTTAGAGGGTCATGAAAGTGTTTCATAGTTTGTTTATGGTAGAATATATTGACAATTACATTATAGATGCCTTTGACACCCTCCCTTGTCCACATCTTGATCTAAGTTGGGATATAATTTCACTTGGGATATCTGCATATATATTTCAGCAAAAAGTTTTTAAGAAAAACAGATTGAAACTGCTTTCACATGGAGGAAAATAACCCACTGGTTTGGGGGTCCTTTTGTATCTTCAGGTTTCCAAACCTGAAGTATGAATATCTTGATGCATGTATCAATTTCACTATGAAAGTGTAAACGAGTTCACAGCACCAGTCATCAGTCAGTTTTTCCTTGTTTTTCTCACTTCCCTGTTAAACAGCACCTTTTTTTTTAAAAGATGCTGCCTTCTTTTCTGAGGCAGGAAGTTGGCGTACAGGGCAACATGAAGCAGAGATGTGTCACTGTCTAGAAAAGAGGGACATCATCCTATTGGATTTGGGTCAAAGAGGTGGACAAAAAAAAGCTGCTAAGCCATGTAAACCTGCTCTTCATCCAGCAGGTAGTTTATGGCATATCACTAACTTTAGACTTAGGAGTAACTTTTATTTCTGTAAATGCTAAGGTGGAGGTGGATCATGAAACTGATGGCTGCATAGTAACATGAAAATCATGAAAAAAGCCACTAAGCCAATCTGTATTTATTATTTTTGGACTCAAAAGAAAAAGAACAGCTGTAAAGTGCTACTCTTGTTTTTTCACATAATAAAACATCACCTCTCAGGAGAAGAAGGCTGTTCAGATATGTTATTCTTTAGATATTATGAAAGTGAGGAAGTTGCTTCTGTGTCTTACTGTATCTATTACTTGGAATATAAATGCTAAAGTGGTTATCAACTGGTATTTCCTACGAAATTAAAATACAGTTTCTATCTTAAGCCTAAGATATCCCCAAAGAGACTGCCTGGCCCTTGTTTATACTGGTTAATTTTTGTGACAATGTATAATATTACCACAATTAACTCTACTTTAGTAGATAAATAACCCTGCTATGACAAAACACAGTAAACTGCTACCATTACAACTTGGCGCACCTCAACAGGTATCTTAGGGAAATGCTACATACTAGGAATTCATGACTGATTTCTAAATACAAAAAAAGACTTCAGCAGCATTTAAACAAAGATGAGTTAGGATACAGCAAAAGCATAAAGAAACAAAGCCCTTTGGGCAGATCCTTCCTCCTCTCTCCATTTTACAGATGAATAGAGCAAAAACCAGAAAAGTTAAGGGACCTGCCCAAGTCAGCAGCAACTGAAACCAAGACCAGAAGCTGTAAATCTGGTTATAACACTACAATTGCCCGACAACACTCCTTCCTACAATGCGTATATTGTGATTGTTTAATGCCCTCCTACTCAACTTCAAATGTGTATTTATAGAAGCAAATAAGAAAAACTAAAAAAGTCTGCAGAGCATTCTCTTAGATAATATACACAAAGCAACTCTACCTCCCACAGGCCCTTTCTGCTTTCGCAGATTGTTTGTAAGTCACACCTACAACGTGCTTGCTGTGTTTTAGGCATTACTCATTACTGTTTATTTCCAGAAAGCATCTCACTAATTTATCTGAATTTGGTTTCAAGTCATTCGTTGTCTGTGTGTAGGCACTCTCCTAAATTAGTTGCTTTACAGTTCAGTTTCTCATTATAACCTATTAAGTGACCTATTTATTTAGCCACAGACCAATTCCATGGTAGTGTCTAAGTTATGAAGCATTTTGATGTGAACTGAACTTGTGACCTCAAAAATATCTTTTTACTTCAGTAAACCATCCATAAAACAAGATGCTTAACTATGAAAGTTATTATTGTTTATCTCAGCAAAATCATTCTAGAGGTTAGCAGTTACTATACTGATACATTTAAATAACCCTACTTAGGGCAGAAATTCACGCTACATATGATGCCTGATTCTCATTTATTTTTGTCTCTCAATACATGGCACGAATCTGCAAAACTCTTACTTATGCCTTTTTTTTTTCCCCCTATTTTGCACCTTCAAAAATATTGCTGACTAGTATTATCACTATCACTTAAAGTTACTTCAGACATAACAGTTTAAGAATTATAAACTGTATTTGGTGATGGGATTTGTTAAGAGTGCTGTGAATAAGTAACCATTCAAACAAAAAACCCTGTATTTTTTATCTTCCTATATTTTAATTAAATTATAGACACCAATATACACATATATAGACAAAGTCCAAAATGATTCAGTTTTTGGATAATATAGAAACCAGTTTCATTACACTTGCAAAAAAAAAAAAAATCCAGCAAAGAAAGGGCCTACAAGACACATAAGTATACCTACCAACGATGTCAAACCTTCATTGTCAACAACCCAATCTTCTTTTTCAGCTAACCTCTTTATATCTGTAAGACAGAGCAATGGTGAGGGGGAGGGAGGTTGTGTTCATTTTCATTATTAAAAACTCCTTGAACTTGAAAAGATAAACCACAGACATTGGGACTGCAATGACTAGGCATACAAGCAAATAACTCTACAAGCTTCAAAGCTTTCTGCATTCTCAAATGACTAAGAATGGCACTCATACATGGTATGTTGGTGACACCACACAGAGAAGCATCTCTGTGATACATGGCAAGGGTTGCATGAAGCACATCTTTTACTGGAAAGCTTAAAATAAAGAAACACTGTGAAGGCTTCAGGTTTGTTTTTATTTTTTAAATTTTTAATCACAACATAAAATACGGCATTTAAGAACCCAAGCCTCTAGCTTATTATACTTCAGCTCTTAATTAAAAATAGAAGAACAACTGCCCAGCGTTCTAGCAAAGACAAAAAGGAGAGCATGTAATTCATATTTAATAACTATAAAAGAGGCTCAGAGTACCCACTCAGTGTCAAGAATCCCTGGTGCTAGCCTTTCTTCAAAAATACCTGAAGGCACATGCAAAAAACACTCTCTTCTGCTACCTAGAAGGTACCAACTTCTATATGCTTATTGAAGCTAACAGGAGCTCATGCACTTAGACAAAATTCTTCTATGGACACATGCATGCTGCATCATCACTTTGAGGGGGGGGCTTAATCAGCTTGTAAACAGAATAAAGATAAATTGTGTTCAGTTTGTGAGGGCTTTGACATAGAGCTTTGCACACAAAAATTACATATCAGAACTGTCTGTACATCACAAAACTATTTTAAATGAAAAAAATGTTGGTGAATTACCATCTCTCCCCAAAAATCCAGGAAAAGAGGAGAATTAGTGCATGCTGAAAGGTATCTTCCCTACGCTTGGTGCTTTAATTAGCTAAATGAAGAAGCTTGGTTATGGTTTCATACTCTGCAATTCTACATCTCATGGAAGTATAGGCTTAATGAGTATAAATGTATTAAGGGACTGTGCAGAATAACTACTCTGTTCAGTGCCCTGTTTAGTAAACCTCTTAATTCAACCAATATTCTTGCAAGACTTCAGATTGCACTGGTCAGCCTTGAAAAGTGTTTGTGGCTACTCAATGCTTTTGCATTGTGTTCTGAGCTAATACAAATGAAACAAATTTCTTTTCTCGTATTTCACTGCTCACCAAATTCCAGTCAATTACATTTTTACATTCAAGTAAACCCCCTGTCTAGTCTGGCATTCACATATTTTGGCTTTCATGACCTTTATGACCAGTGATCATATATGCAAGGGAAAGAACACAGACTGCTTCTCAGTGTCAGCATCACAATATGGTCTTTACTGTACGACAACAAGAAAACCCTGTGTGTGGGCAGATTTGTTCTATTTAAATAGTTAATGGTAGCATGCTCTATTAAAAATTTCAACTGACCTGAATGCCTTTGCCAACTTAAAAGATGCAATCAGAGATGAGCAGTCTACACAGCTCACATTTCAGAGATTACAGAGGTAAGACTGAAATCCAGGAAGAGCCTTTTTGACTTATATGTTACAGGTATAACCACATCTGAGATCCATTTACATGGCTCCTTAGAATATCCATTAATTGCTCTTTCACTGGCTCCCTAAAAATAACAGCTTCTCCAAAGGCTCAATTGACCTGGTCCTGTCCAGGAAAACTATCTAAACACATTAAACATGCAAAATTTTGCTTTAGTTGGTAAAACAGAACAAAGAAAAGTGTCCCATAGATTAGGCACACAGTGCAACAGGCATCTTTTCTCCTGCTTGATGCTACAGCCAATACATAGAACTGCTTCAGTGACAGGGGATGGAAGCAGCAGTCAAGGAGGGCTGCTGCTATTGGCTGGACGAGAGAGAGAGAAAATTATCCATCAAACGTAACATAGTGGCATCTCAGGGGATCTGAACTCTAGGTTCAAAAGTATGAATAAAGCCGTTCAGATCAAATTCAGAATTATTCACACAGAGACTGGGAAAACTACTTTTAAAAAAATTTAAGGCAGAGACTACCACAAGAATTTTTCCTGCACAGAACATATGTGGCCAGCAAGCAGGATGTAAAAAGCAGAAACTCTGGATCTGAATGAAGAACTGGGCTATTGCTATGATGCAACAACTAGGCAAAACTACTAAGGCAGCAGACTTTTTAGCTGAGTTTCATCATTAATCACATACCAGACCTCTCTGGACTGCCCAGGAGAAGCTAGGTGGGTAGCTCAGAAATTTGACAAGCTAAGGATTGTTGGCCAAACAGTTCAGAGCTAGATACTCTCTTCCTTTGAAACAGTCAGGACATCTGAGGACTCACTCACAAATCCTAGACAGAGAACACTCGAGTCCAACAGGACAATCCTCATGCCACATTTAAAAACCAAAAAAAAACCCCCAAAGCCCAACAAAACAAATCAATCTTTTGTACCTACCCGTTACAAAAATAGATAATTTATCTGAAATATGCTAAGTGGCAAAAAGCAAAAGAGACTTCTTTAACTGAAATCTGAAATAGTATTAATGATACTTTCCGTGCAGAGTTTTAGAGAGACAGGACAACCGAAGTACTTTTATAGCTGACTAGTTTGATGTTAATGCAGAAAAAGAATGTTAATGCTAAAGTGGGATTTAAAAAAGAACTAAGAGCCAAGAACACAATTCATATCAACATTGTATCAAATAAACCATAGAGGTCTTATGATTTGTTGTCACCGAAAGTTTAAAAATTTGCTTAATGTAGCCACCTGAGCTTAGCACACTCAGGGCTTGGGTAAAACACTTAGCTTCACATTAGCCTCCAAAATAATGATAAATCAAATGTGAAGGATTAAAAACTGATTAAATTGTAAGACTTAAGGAACTAGAATTTTTTTAACATTGAGGGTAGTTAGTCTATTGCAAAAAACCCTTCTAAGTGAATTAGTAGATCAATCTGCCCTGATTTTAAGAGAGATGTTTATTTCTGGAAGATTTACTTGTTTCACATTTAAGTTTCAGAGTTGAATACAAGCTGGTAAGATGAATGGCCTCTGATGCACATAGAGTCACATTAGAGAATGTGTTACTGGCCTTGACAATCCAGACATTTATGGCAAGAGCTGTGTACACAGAAGGAAGCCTGTGGATTTCGATGTTAGTAAAAGGCCTTGGAAAACACACAAGTACAATACTTCATAAAGGACAGTAGATTTTTTTTCTTAGGGGTGGGGCATTACTTACTTAATTCTTCACTTTATAGAAGAGCTCAAAAAGAAAATAAACTATATTTCCAATATGAAATGAATAGCTGCATCATGAGATAAATCACTTGCATTGTAAAACTGTCTCAACCCAAAGGAAACAGATCTGAACTGCTGCATTCATTAGACTAAGGAAAGGACTCATAGACATTTCTGTCAGCAAAGTGAAATACTTGAGTAATTCTTGTGAGATATTACAGAACTCAGAGGAGTCCACTGCCACTACAATATCTGCAACAAACATGGTTATCTTCCAGAACAGGGTTCAGCCTAATCAAAGGCAAAAAACCCCAAAAAAAGACAGTAAGCAAAGAGACCTGCAGCCTCCTTTTACCTTCAGCTGTGTGTTGTAAGGTCACTATAATGCAACGTACACGAAGGTCCAAAATAAGATCCTGGATTATCTGAAGCATATCATTGGGTATCTCGAGTGCAGTAAGAGACTCAGAACTAAGCCTGGAAAGTAAATACAGTAAGATTGGAGTGTAAATCTGCAGAGCTTTTCAAGATGATACAACACCATTGCATTTTTTAGATATTTTCTGTGCATGTGAATACAGTAACTCCATCCACAGTTTATCTTTGAAAACTGATTATCCCATTCAGAGAAGATTAATTGTTTGCTTAATTCAGAAGCCTGCAAATGCAGATTCATTTTTCTGTAACATTATTGTAATGCCTCATAGAAACATGCCAACTTTTCCCACTGCCATCTTGCACTTTGCTGCCTGCCTTTCTAAGAATAATCTTTTTGGAGCAGAACTAGCTGCTTTCCTCTCTCTCCACCCCCTGATTTTTATGTGAATGCCTAGATCAAATCCTAGATCCACCACAGGGTTTCTGAGATATTGTTTACCTGCACTACAACAGTAATAGCCATCAAGCTGCTATAAATGGTGATGTGGCTGTGGATCAGATTACCAAGAGTATACACATTTAAGGAGACAAAAATACAGCTACTGCATCACCTGCAGAGAGAAGATTGAATTCATTCACTGTTTTGCTCCCAGGTCTGACTGGGCATAAATCACCAACTACTATAGCTGAGGATGGGCACATTCATTTCTGTTTTTTCCTTTAGAAATAGTAACACAGCAGCTGCTTGCAAGGAATAGCATTTCAGCTTTTAACTAAAAGGCTGCAGTTGTGCTCAGACTTTAGTTAGGGGCACAAAGTGAGGTTCACTGCTTTTATCCAACTCCTGAATATTTAAGCAAGGACAACTCAAATGCAGTCACTGTCATTTGTCCTACTGCTAATACTGACCAAAACATAGGTATTAGAAAATGCCAAAGAACAGGAGTAGGAGGGCACAAGCAAACAGGTTTGATCAATAAGTGGAATATTTCCAATCATCCACCTGCAGGCTTTGGTTCCTTACCCTTGGTGTTGGACATAAACCACCAAAACTGAATTAGCAGACTACATAAATCTGCATTATCTTCGCCATCAAGGAAACACAGGATGTGAATACCCATCTGTGAGAAGTTTAAATGACTTTAGACTGCACAGAAGTCCTGTACTTGGAGCTGATTCCGTTTCTAAGGGAACATGTAGCTGTCACAACTTTAAGATCATCTTTTCCCTCATATAACGCACCCTAACAAATACATACCTTCCTATCTTTACAATAAGGCAAATGTCTTGCTGACAACAGCTTCAATTTATCAAATAGCTCTCTAATTTATCCCGTGGAACCTATTCATGTAGGCAATGACAGAACAGGGTACAAGAGAAAGACCATGCAACCACTACAGCTTAAGCTGTGTGATACATATAAACAAGCAGAAAAATTAAGATCACAGAGATACAAAATTAGATTACAAGAAGATGATGTAAGTTTTTGCACTCTTAAATATTAATCCAAGCAGAAAATGGTAAATCATGTATGACATGAATGAAAAGAATAAAATTCTATCATATGCTTCATAAGGACTTTCTTAGAAAAGATACAAGTGAGACTTAAACTATTACATAACTTTGCAATAAATAAGGCTTTTATGCAAAGTGTATATGCTTTTCATGAGAAGTGTCCACCTTCATCGTTTGTGTGAGTCACAAGAACTTATTAGATTGTCAAAGTGTGGGGGCTCAAAAAGTACTTGCAGTACTTGCTAAAACTTCTGACGTGGTCATCACTGGTTGGTACCCCATCGTGGTATGTTCAGTTCTCCTCTTCTTCAGATTGCTCCTCTTCTTCTTTAGACTGCTTTGCATCAGAGTCTGGCTCACTTTAGTAAAGTGCCAGCACAAGCATCAGTAATAACACGAGGTGGGGAAAGGAGTGGAAGGGAGAGAGAATTTCCCCAGCTCCCAGTTCAGTTGTTCATTACCAGGGCAGTGGCCAGAAAGCAAGAGGAGATTGTCTAAAAAAGAGCCTTCATATACCCTATAACCTCAGCCTGGATCATACCTCAGATGGTAGGACTCTGAAGCACAACCAACCTTTAGAGAATCTGTTGGTTAAATTTCCAAGCCAAATTACAGGTGTGCAAGTGCTAAATTCTATCATTTTATAATTTGAGTGAAATTGGATTGCTTCTCATAAAGGGGCAACACTGGTGTCAAAGCCTGTTCCCTTGCCCCTTTACATCTTTCCATCAAATGCCAAGTCAGTTCCTTCTTCAAATGGAAGCTTTCCATGAAATTCAGCCAGAATAAGAGGCTTCACATGGATTTTTCTAAATGGTTAAAAGTACAGGTAATGTAACTGACAACAGACTTTGGAAAAGTGTTACGCAGACTTGTCAACAGGTATGTATCACTGCTAGCTCCATCCACAATAAGGATATCGGTACATGATTATATTCTTTTCTTCCTCTGTGCTTTGCTTATTACCTATTTTGAAAACTGCCCATAAAAAGTACAGTCTCATATCCAGGTATTACTCAAGTTTCCAAAAAGAAAATGACAATTCTTAAATTTTCCACACACAAATGGAAGCAAATTCTGTATATTAATGAGACATTTTGTAATTAATGACGTGCACATTACTAAGTTTACAAACAAACCTAATTATAAGCCGAATGACATTATAAGCAGGAGCATCACATTCCATAAAACAACTGTTAAGGTAATTATGATTTAAGAATTATACTACAGTCAGAAGCATGCTATTTTCAGCCATTGTGGCAGAGATGGAAAGACGTGTAGTAAATGAGGCAGATAATTGCTTTCTACCCCAGAGAATCAAATCCTGTTTCATTCACGGAGCATCTATGCTGTGCCAGACAAATACTTTATTCTAACTTTTCCATAAAATGCTATGGGAAAAAAGGAATATATCATCACGTATAAAGCTATATCATGAGACATTATTAATTACATTTGCACATAGAATCCTACATCTGCCATTAGTCATTTTTTTTGTAATCCTAGTTTTAAAAATGTTAAGATTTTTACTACTCAGGGTATTTAATGCGATTATCAAAACTATTTGTCTTAAGGCACACATATTCCAGGAGCAGCATAATTTTGTAGGTCCACAGATCCATTTACCTTACAGTCTGGATAACATGTGTTAGCCACTGGCCAGAGAGTTCAGATTTCATCTCCCAGCCACCATATTGTCTTGATTCTCCTTCTCTGAGGCTGAATGGAAGCAAAGCTCCACGGATAAGTTTTACCAGAGAGTGCATCACTTCTTGAATCATTTTCTGCATCAGAAGAAGGGAAAGAAAAATGAAGCAAAAAGCTCTATCAATGTGTTTAAGTAGCCATGTACTTGCTATACACAACATCTTGGAATGTATGATTTAGAAGTGGCTCCACATAGTAGAAAGTAGAGAAGGAGGTATATAAGGGCATAGAGATGACTTAAGAAATCTCATTTTCAAGGTGGTGAAACTAAAGTATCTTGCTATGAAGGACAAATGAAAGAAAGCCATGTTTTCCCCAGTAACTTACCTTGAAGTCATTTTGTCTTTGCCTAGCGTTTTTCTTGGATCTTTCCATTTGGCCAGATTTTTCAGCAGTCTTGTGAAAATGAGAAAATTGAGAAGTGTAAGTATCTCATAGCTACTGTTGAAATAATTCTGAAAAAGGGGTTTTCAAAGTGAAGAAGTGAAAACCAATGAGTTTATGATACAATTATAAAAACTCTCTCATAGCTTCTGAATAACAAAATACTATATAATCAATTAACTCTGCTCACTGTAGGTCAGCATGCTCATGTTTACTTCAGAGGAACAATTCGCATTTAAGACAAAATAAGAGACAAGCATAAGACTAACTCTAGCAATATTAATTTCATGAAGTCACAGTTTTCTCACCGAGAGCTAAAACATATATAATCCAACTGTGCCTCAAGTTTATGCAAGGAAACTATTTTCTCAGCATGTAAGCTGCCCAGAGAAGGTGGGAAGTACTTTTTGGACTCAGGGCAATTTGGAATTGTAACATCTGAGGGGGAGAACTGAGGTGTTTTTGTTTGTTTTTAGGAACAGCATTTTGTTCACAATACTCTTTAAATAATTCAACTAACTGTCAAAGAGACTCTGCAAAACAATCAGCATCCTCACGGACACTTCACATCTCTGAAAACAAAGGAACAAGAGAACACCTTGCACAAGACAGTTACAGTTGAAGAAAACATGGTTTGACTAACAGTCTTCCTGTTTGTAGTTCTAGCCCTCTGTGGAGTCTACTGAGAATACAGTAAATTACACCAAAAAAGTTATTTGAAATACTAAGTGCAGATGTAGAATCTTATAGTTAGAAAATCATCTATTTTATGTATGTACAGCAACATCTACTGGACAAGAAATGCAATAACATGACAAGAGTATTCTCAAAATCAGTTTACTTTCAAGTCATTAATTTGAAATGCTGTATATTTCTAATTCCCTCTTTAGCTAAAGCATTTCAGGTTTTTAATGTAAAATAATCTGAAGTGATAAAAAGTTAGACAAAAATAAAACTGCTTAACAATTTTGGAAAATATATAGCTATGAAACTCTTGTGCTTTGAAGTTCTGAATTATATAGTTTCAGACAAGGAGAACAGCACTTGAGTTATTGCTGCATACATTATCTATTTCTCCCTTCTAATGCCTTAAAAAAAAATAAGATGTAATCCTTTAAATCTCAGGTATCAACTGAAAATTCACACTGTTTTACAGCTGGATTAAAGAACAACAAAAAAATGAACAGATCTTTGACATCTCTCTTTTTTTCTTCCTTAGTGGTTTTGCTGAAGACCAATCTTAAATCTTTCCTGTATAGACAGACCAAAACTATCTTGTGGTAAGACCAACGGTTACTACTCACATTTGTGACTTCAACTAGAGTGATTCAAAGAACTGAACTTTTAAAACTGTTGAAAATACCACGTAAACCTTTAACTGACAATATTTTAAAGCACAAAGCTAACCTTTCAGAACTAAAAAGAACCCCCCCCCTGGAACTCCCAAAACCCTACAAACTGAACAAGAGAAAATACAGTTTGGTATTAATATGTGGGGATTTTCTTTCCACATTTTTAAAATATCTTGAAGATTTGAATAAGCTAATTGAAATGACCTTTTATGTCACTTTCACATGACCTTTCTTAAAAAACTGTAGCAGGCACCTCACTCTCTGTATGACAACAAATCGCAAGCAACATGGCAAAATAAACGTTTTCATGGACAATTAAAATCTGTATGGCTTCTGACAGAAAAACATATAGACCCGAGTCTCGAATGTGATGTGACAGATATTCTTAGGTGTTCTGGAAGTCTTCTAGCTTATGCCACCCCCTCCTCCCACTCATTCTCAGTTGATTGTTACATGCAGAACACACCAAAGGAACTGGGGGAACCATCCCCCCTCTCTCCCCAAGAATTTGGGAGGCTTCCATAAGGACCAAAGGAACAAGAGAAATCAAATGTGAGGGGATTAATTTATCCAAAGCTCAGAATCTAGCCCAACAGAGAAGAATAGATGTACCTTAAAGACTAACAGGGAAATTACCTCCTCCTACTTTTTTTTAAATACACGGAAACAATGTTTTTTTTCAGACATGACATAAGATCATTGCATTTTCCACTTGCAGTTATTTTCATGAGTAGAATTTCTCAACCTTGTTTACAGTTCAAGTCTCAGTTTCTCTAGAAATAGCTTTCCTTTTCATTGTACTCAGAAAAAAAAGTCATCACAATAACTTAGGTGAATTTCTAAAGTCTAATTTCCAGTGGTGCTGTTGTCAAATATAAAGGTTGTCATTTCCCTTATGAAATTAAGTATTTTTGTGAAAGTCAACAGTACTAAGGTGTATTCTTGACTTCACTTCCTTTACTGAATGTTATGAGTAAATGTCATATCTTTCTTCTGATTTTATAATGTAAAATGAGAATCACAGATGGAACCTATTTCACTGGAGTGATAATGCTCTGTATATTGTGTTCAACATATAAAATGCTACAGTACACCTATTACTATTATTATATGAAGATATGCTTATTTACAGACAGTGGCAATAAATAGAATGACCGCTTGAGAAATTAATTCTTTAGTTAGTCAGAGAAAAGGAAGACAACAAAGTAAGCTTCCAAATTTCCTTTTCCCAAGGTTTTTGTTTTAGTTTCTACTAAAGCTGCAAAGACAGTAGATATCTATGGGTGCAGTTCTGCTTCAGGGATAATTTTGTAGTGGAATACTGTAGCTGTGATGACTTAAGGATTTAAGTACAGCAGGATACTGTAAGTAAGTATGGCAGGATAAAAACCATCTCAACAGTTGAACAGAGAAGTTTTAGATGCACAAACTTTTTGGTTTGATATAGAAGCCGACAATATGCTTGTCCAAAAGCTTGCTTATTTTCTACTTCCTCTATATTATTGTGCCTCTACCTCTCTTTACAGACCTTGTATTCATTTTTTTAGGACCCAGAGTCCAAACTGCAGTCAGCAGGACTTCTCAGTGATAACTGTGTGAATTAGGTGTGCACTAGTGCCTTATCATCTGTTGATGGAACAGAGAGTTGCTTTTCACTCCACTCCAATCATGTGTTTGTCAGACTTTCTCCTTGGGAATACACCATCACTACAGTTCTTGCGGATAAGAAAAACATGGCTTGAGGACAGAAGCAAACTCTGTAAAATATACTGTAATTCTGTGACTGAATTTCAGCAATAACACAAATCCCAAAGCTATTGCATTTATCTGGTAACAATTACGATGGTAAGCTGTATACTACCCATATCAAATTAATTATTAAATGTTTTCTTTCAAAAATCTGTTAATAGTGTGCATATAAAAATGGCACACGCCATGAATCATTGCTTATTTTTTTTCCCTGCTTCTTGGATTATCAAGATTATATTTACATAATTTGTAAAAAAACCCAAATAGATCACTTGAGCAAGAAAGACTCAAAGCACAGGTGACTGCAGCTCACTGCTTTTCCACACTAGACTCCCTACAGTATGTCTGTGTATACCTCTTGGCCTTGGTCAATTTTGCAGCACTCGTCTTGAAACCTGTCCTCACTTCCAAATACCTACAGCTCAAGAAATGAGTACTCTTGTTCCAAAGAAAGGAAACAATTTTTTTTCTGTATGACTTTGTGTTTTACATATCTCTGTCCATCATGCAATTTTCTATTTCTTCAGATCACCGATGAAGGGAAGCTGGCCAGCTATGAGCAAGAGGTGAAACTACACAGATACTGACTCCAGCATCTGGAACACAAAGAGACACAACACTGAAAGAATTCTAAGTAATTCCACTGTATGCTTTTATTATTTTAAAAATGAAAAGAAAAACCTCACTTCTATAGGTTAGTATTGCAAGACACCTACTAGTCAAGGTAGCATCTCTCAAGTGTGTAACAGTCTACATATTGCTTTATAAACCTCTCTGATTAAAATCAGTCCAGTCACTTCTTCCAGTGAAATATTTCAAATGTAATTATTACAGAGCTTTGTTACTTAAAAGTCTTTTATATAGAAGAATCCATACCTCGCTGAATAAACTTCCATTCACATAAGAAATCCAGAGCTTCCAGAAGTTGGGCAGCTGACTTACAACAAGTTTTGTCAACTTTTCAACAAATATAACTTGCTGAGGAGCTTTGTATCGCCAAGCTAAAAGAGGAAGAGGCAAAGGAAAAAGCAAAATTAAAAAACTTTGAATTAATAATGAAAAACTTACTACTAGCTTGATGCTGCTTAATATTACACAAGTGACTACACAGTATGCCAGTACTATGGCAACATATACAGAGTAGGTCCTCTTTGGAGGGCTGGCTAATGCAATCCACCTAACAAGCCACTTGGCCGTATTCTGTCTTCAAACCACTCTAAAAGGTAAGGTTACGTGAAAACAATCAAGACATAAGAAGTTTCAAACAATGAGGTGGTGATGCTGAAGAAAGAGGGTTGCTAGACAGGCTAGTGAAGGCAAACAATGGAAACTGGAAGATCTGCTTTATTTCCAGCTTAAAAAAAATTTCCATTGTGGCTTGTGGCAAGTTGCCAACCTCTCATCTTCATTTTCATTTGTTTAGTAAAATCCGAAAAACAGGGGAGATTCCAAGATTGTTGTTAAAACTCAAGAAACTTATCACTAATTATATACTGAGATTCCTGGATGAGGAACACAATTGTAACATAAAACCTGAAGCATCTCTCACTTCATGAACCCACTTACACTTCTGGTACGCTGGCGATTAAAACACATCAGGAAAATAGGCTACATACTGGTAGCAGATAACTGTTCTCAGCTTCTTATCAAATGGTGCAAAGGGAGGCTGGCAAGGGAGGTAAATAGAAAGATGGAAAGGGGCAGAAGCACTAATTAACACAGAAAATAAAGAGAACTTCTTTGTGAAATACTTTCTATAATCATCTCCCTTCTCCAGTGAAACTTTCTCCATTATGATGTTTTAACAAAACAGGGCATTGGTACAACAGTGATAAGAAGCTTATAGTTCACCTCAAGAATTAGAGTCTACGTCAGAACACTTCAAAAAAGAAATTGCAAATTAAAAAAACCCCACAAAAACAAACAAAACCCAAAACACAAACAAAACAACCAAAAAATCACAAAATAAAACACCTTAAAAATGTCTGTGTTTGTTGCATGGGGTGTTTTTGTGTATAGACTGTTTTTATAAATGAGAAAGTTAAAGACATTACATTATCCTACATAACTCTGTGGCAATGTAGAAAAATATTGGGTAGATTAGCACTTTTTGCCTTTATTCTGCTAGAGAATGTTGCATACACAGAACAGGAATACACCAGTCAGGCAAAAGTAGCTGCCTGATAGCACATTAGGTAACTAGGAAACTTCACCAGAGCCTCACTATTTTACTGTGTTGGTAAACAGTCTTCAGTCTCCTTGAAGTACAGCATGCCTTCAGCAGCATCCATTTGTCGAGCTCAAAAATTGGTGGATAAATTTGCACTACCCAAAATGCTCTTTTTCCTCAAGGCCAAAAAGTTTAGGGACTCTGAATTAGTATTTGAAAATCCAAAAACTCACAATGAAAGCCCAAAATTTGGAGAGAGGCTCTGACATAAGCATAACTGCTGTTAGTGATGCATCTGTTCAGGAGGCATGAAAACTTCAAAGCTCAACTAGCAGAGCTCATAGTGTAGACATGTATCAGATGCCAGAGCACCGCTATTGCCAATTTGGTTTAGAGAACTGGTCTATACCCAGTCGCAGAAAAGCTCCTCTTATTAACATAAGCTGTGACTACATCAGAAAGCTGTGCCAACACTGCTAAAGCAACAGAGCCTCATAACACCAACAAACTCCAAGTTCTAACCAAAAGATTTCAACTCCTTCAAGTAATCATTTCATCTTTGCCAAAAGCTCCAGCAACAACTCAAGGTTATAACCAGGGATGTTCCTAACTGGAAACACACTGTCAAGATTGACTTCATGTATGAAATTCTTCTCCCCTCCAGTAAGCATATTTCAGGCTTAATCCCAAGCCTGCAGACAGTAGATATTTGTTAGACTAAGCTACTTCACATCATGACGAAAGGATATTTTGGTCATAAATTCAGGATATTTTGATTTCTTTGAATGAAAGCTCCAATCTATATCAAAGCAAATTTAAAAAAAAATTATTCAACTATAATCTGTGCTATAATATCATAAAGATGAAACCAGAGCTACTGTTTCTATGTTCTCGTGAACTTATGCTCAAGCAAGAGGTGAATTTATTTGAATACTGCAGTTTTGAATTCAAAGTCATTCGTTCAAACCATCTCATGGACAATCACTGCCAATCACATGGGTGAAAAAAACACATCAAGACATCAAAAAAAAAAAAAAATCCTCAAATTTGCTAAAGAACAAAAGAATGCACAAGCAACCTGAAAACAGAGCCCATCATGGCATATTTGGAATGGCAGCTCCTGCACAGGTATGATTTTGGCTCTCCACTCAGAGAAATGCAAGGATGGTGGAGCTTTTAACTAAGCTCACAGTGGGCACTTGCACCCAAGTACCAATGAACTCAACTCAGAGGCAACTCATTCTAACTCTGTGGCCTTTGCAGTTGATTGTTTTGATGTTCTGATTCTCCAGTTTTCCTTTGAATCTTGGTTTAAACTGGGAGCTACAATATCTGCAGAGCTTGCTGAAGATTTATCTTTTCCAGTTCATAAAAGGTTATGGATCCATAACTAAGACTCTAAAAGTAAAAATAATTGATTGAATTGGAATTGCCTTCTGTAGATGCAACTATTTAAGGAGACACACGCGGAAAAGCATTCAAACAAGGAAAAAATAAACTGGATTTTGGATGTTGCTTGCTACATTAAGCATGATGTGTGTATTGTTAGCGGACGGTATCCAAGAACAACCAGTAATTTACTGTTTTGCTCTGTAACACTTGCTAATCAACTTCATTCAAGGTTTTGGGCTGAGGAAGGACAAAGGTAACAGTAACACAGTAATGTAATTACTTGGTATACATGTATATTTTGAAGAGTCTGTGTAATTTACATTTTGAAATACATTCAACTTCAAACTGTGACACAATTTAATTGTCTTGCATGTGAAGATACACCATAGCAGCACAAGAATGTGCATTTCTCATTATTCTTCATTCTATGTTCTTGAAAGATTCCCCTCATTCTGTCTTTTGCTCAAAAAAAAAAAATCCAGTATTTATAGATTTTATTTTTTTTTTCCCCCCCCCAAGGAAGTCCATGGAATTGGGAAGAGATTAACATCAAAGCAGACCAAAGCCAAAAAGTCCTTCATAAAACCCCACTTTGGTAAGAAATTACCTATCCTGTGAAAAACATGTTTTCTGTTTCCTGTGGTTACCAGGAAACACTCTTGAGATTAAGTTGCTTGGACAAGGGTATTGAAAACACGGCACACAAGGGCTCAGCTGGCTGAGGACATATTGATGGAGCTTCATCACACACTTTGTTTCCCTGAGCTTAGGGAATTAGGGAACAAGGACCAGATATAAGAAGTCACAGAAGGAGCAAATGCAAGGAGAGCCATCTTAGCGAACACACACATAAAAGATATAACAACAGCAAAAGGTGGTAGCCAGTAGGTGGTTATGTAAATGAAAACAAAAATCCTTGTTTTCTAGTAAGACAACTCTTATTACTTTCAACTATATGTTAAGAAAGATTTCAGCTATGAACTACCCGTTACTTGCAAAAAACATCATAGCATCTCTTTAGTACAAAATGGCAACCCATCAGAAGAAATAATTTGGTAACAAACCAAAACAAACGCACAGAGTGTGGGTTTCTGTTTGTGTTTTTTGACTACACCACACCCATACGGAAATGCAGTTTTGTTTTGCCAAATGAAACAGATGCCTACCATCATCACGGCCAGACTGAAAGCTGCTGCCCCTTTTCAGTGAAGCAGTTTGACTGAGATGGCCAATCGGTGATGGACGCACATCACTGTCTAGGTCTAACATGGGGCTGTGGAGCAATGAGTTGCCTAGGGACAAAAGGAAAAAAAGTTACAGTGATTTTGTACATCAATTGACTGCATGCAGAATTCTAATTTAACTCAGATGTGATACAAGACAAAAGTTATCAAGCAAAAACATTCTTAACCTTGCTTATTTAGACTGTTCATCTACATCAATGCTACTCAATAACACCACTATTGACTCCTGCAACAAAGCCAAAACCACAAGTACCATGTGGGAAATACCATTCTTTGGTTTGTGTGTTTATCTGTTTTTACATTAATTAATGCCCTACACTTAGCTCCTTAAAAGACATGGACAAATATGTATTTATGCCACTAGTGACACAGCACACAATATTTTTTCTGGTGTGTACCAAAATATATGTTTCAACAGCAAATGTTTCCTATGCCTCCAGCTAAGGCAGTAAAGGACAGAGCGTTCAGCTACTTCTTAGCTGTTTGACCTCTATAGAGTTCAGGTAGAAAGAGTCCATCCATCACGAAGCACATGAACTAATGGCACTGTATGCTTGTGCATGTTTGTAAACCACCCCGTACTTATCCATATCTACAGACAGGCAAAATATTTCCCAGTGTATCAAATAATTATATTTTTCTTTAGGTACCTGTCCATATTTCGATCACTATAAGCAAGTCCTAAGCAATGATCTAATCTGATGGAGGTGGATAATTAAGAGTCTAACATACATTTTGGAAAACAACCATACAATAATGAGCAGACCATGAAAATTTTTTAATGTTCTGGACACTGCCAGCGCCTCTTCTAAAGACTAAATTGCTGCTTTATGCATTTCACCTTGCAGATACATTTCTGAAAGTAACCATCAAAAATTATTTTGGCATTGGCCAACTGAGCTGTAACAGCTAAACTTAAATGAATCACAGTTCACAGAATTATAGAACAGCCCAGGTTGGAAGGGGCCTTGAAAGATCACCTGGTCAAATCTTTTGTGGGAATGGGAGCCTTGAGGAGATTATCTAGCACTTTGTCCAGTTGCATCCTGAAAACCTCCAGTGATGGGGACTCTACCACATCCCTGGGGAGGTTACTTCAGTGATCGATCATTCTCACAGTAAAAAAACAAAAACAAAACAAAACAAAACAACAACAAAAACCCCCAACACTTTTCTTATATGGAGATTAAACCTCTCCTGGTAATTCATGCTGAGTTTTGTAGTGAGAATCTCAGCATTTGAGTTTATCTTGCTTGATCACTTCCATCAATACCCATATCCACTTAAAATAACAGGAAGGACACACAGTAAGAGCACCAGCTGCAACACTGCAATACTCATATTCAAGAATAAAACGAAGCAATTGGGATTTGAAGAATATTTATTCTGAATTTATGCTGCTCTTAGACCAGGATGGTAGTAAAGATATACTTTAACTAGTATATAAAGATATAGTAGTCACTTCAGCTGCTGAGGCTTAAAGAGTAATATTAAGTACTGTGAAACTTATCACAAACTTCCAATAGGTGACAGCATTGGGTTTTAGTTCCTTTTGAAAGAAGATCCTCCTCCCGTAATTCTTTAATGGCTTTTAAAGAGCTTTCCTGTGGCCTATCACTGTGGCATCGGCATTACTGAGCTGTTAGCTCCTCCATTCATCTTAGTACTGTTCATACTATGATGCACCTAAGTAAAGGGATCCAATTTGCTACATCATTCACAATTGTGGCAGACACACTGCCTTAACTGACTTGGTGAACCCATCCATGCTACCTTTAGCCTGCATTATAATTCTGTTCACTTTTTAACTCCTACACCACTTATTAAAAAACCTAATCTTTATGACACCTTTAAAATTGTTGAGTTTTCAGCAATATGGAATCCACTGCAGTGATTTCAGTGTATTATCCACCATCACAGACAAGATCTACAATGAGTTGAGCAAGAATTTTGGGAAAGATTTTTTCCTTCTGAACAAGCTAAAAATACAAAATAATGAGAAAAGTAAAAAACTAAAGCTTTCAGATTTTTTTGAAGTATGTATGCTGCAAGTGAAAGGAGTTAATTATGGACATGTATTATGCAAATACTTATACACAGCAGAAACCTGTGTAAGGTCACACATAAGCAGTACTTACAATTTAAACATCTATGACTTCTAAAACATATCTTAAATGTTGTAAATTTGCAGTAATTAACTCCTGTGAAAACATTACAGCAACCTTACATAATGAAGTAAAACCAAAACAAATTAATTCTTCTCCAGATTATTAAAAAGCACTCATTCAATATTTTATAGTTGCTACCCAGAATAAAAATAAAATTGTATAGAAGACCCTGAGAAATTTTAAGTGCCTCACATAGTTCTTGGGCTTCCCTAAGAACATATCTGTGTTTTATTTGGCCAGAAAAAACCCACAAAAACATATGTCAAAAAGGGCAAATCAGAATTGTTACAGGCATTGCTAGTTAAAACATACACTAAAAAAATCCCCAAGAGTGCAGCAATGCTATTTTTACAAACACTACGATTAAAAAAAATAATGATACACCAAAACTTCTCTCTTTGATGTCTTCACATAGAATTTAGGTTCTCACCTTTCAAACACCTTGTTAATATGAGGAATTTCTTCTAAAAATGACAGTGCCAATTAAACCTCAGAATTAAGAAAACCAGACACACTTACCAAAACATCTTAGTGTGAATTAGTTCAATTAAAACCATTTGCTTGAGGGAGCTGAAAACGTGAAAATTTTGTATTTCTGCTGATACACTAACCCCACACTACCCAAATGGTTTATATATTCACCAGCAACAGAAAACATGTAAAGAATACTCTCTTGTTCCACCAGAAAAACCACATCATCAGTTTGCAGCCATACCAGGAAAAGAAAGTTTAATGTGAACTAATTTCTTAATTGGTTGTCTTGCATTACAAGCAAGTATAACACAGCAGCAGGGAACTACAACAGCTCATATACCCTCAGGACTAATAAACATCTGGACTATATTAGCAAAGCTGATCTTGCTTTCGACCTACCAGAAGATAGCGCTTGAAGACTGCACACTAACACATAAATCTTCTAAAAAGTGAGACTTAACTTACAAACAATCTTCCTCGCATCCCAACTCATTCCCTCTCTGGAGCCAGAAGCTTAAATTTAGCAGCATAATGTAATACAATGAATTAATATTAGTATGTACTGTAGACAATAATATTTATAAAACTAAATAAACTACCCAAAAAATAATTTACTGCCTATTCATTATTCGATTTGTGTACTATTTCTACATTCCTAGATCCTAAATATAGGACAGCAACAATCTCAAGTTTCAAGAAATTAACTTTTTACTGTGCTAACAGGTTTTAAGATGTTGTATAAATAGCATGAACAATACATTCCTGACAGATCTTCATTTTTTTAAAATGCACTGCATCTTTGAAGTTACAGAAGTATTTTTTTCCAAAATACAGCATCTACATGTAGCATATCTTTCAGTGACTCCAGTGCCAAGTGTATATTTAACCAAAGAAACACAGGAAAAATAAATGTACTACATTCTCTTCTTCTATCAGTCATGACAAACCAGAACTATAATTAAAGCCTTACTCTTACTACATTTACAACTGTAAAATCATGAGAAGACCAAATAAGAAGTTTTAAAAATCTTAACATTGCCTTTTTTTAAAAAGGATTTTAAAGGTTTCAACTTTTTGTGAACAGATATTTTGAAAGCATGTAGAATGAAATAAAAACATTCAGATACTGTATCAAATATAAATGGTTCAACAGCTTTGTTCAGGACCTGTTCTACCACAGTAAGATCTCACCAATATAAGGATCTAAAAAAATAAGTGCAATGCTTTTTGAGGTCATTTATTTAATTTGTGCTTTCACTTTCTGTAAATCAAAAGTCACGTGTGCTGACCCTTAATTGCAGGTTTACTCTAAGTTTATCAGTACTGGAGTTGTTACAGGGTGTTTACATGCTGACAGGACTTATGGCTCATGTACATACCACGACCCCATTTTTTGTAATGTCACATGTATGCTCTTGGCACGCAGCATGTTACAGCCTCCATTAAAAAGACAACCAACATGAAATTTGCTTAAATCAGGTTTTTCCATGATCTGCAAAACCAGTCAATGATTTAAATCTTTAAAAGCAGCTTTTCTTTCATATTTTAAAGTTATTACCAAACCGACTGTAAAAATTGTTCTGGAATACCCATCGCTCCGGTACTCTGCTTGTTTATTCCCTCCCTTGCAGCCTGACGGGCAGAGGTTTCTTGTGGGAGTCACACATCTCCCGCCTCCCTCCCATAACCCAGCCTCAGCCACTGTAATTCTGCCAGCCTGGCGCATCACTTATATGACATTCAGCTAAAGCTTTTTACAAAAGCTACTGGGTGACCAGGGGATAATACAGTGCCAGTACTTTTTGCAGTGACAAAGAAAATTGTTAACAAGTGACCAGCCTCAGGCTGAATAGTTTTTCAGTGTAATTTTCCATGGTAATTCAAACACCAGTTATTCCACAGACTGCATGCATATAGACAGCGTGTATATGAGCAAGATTAAATGAAATAAAAGACCCTACAGATGTGCAACCAGGTGAATACAGTTACTGTACTCTTTCATCCATTATATATCCTACAGTGAATTTTCTCACAGGCTACAATAGCGAGGGAAGGCTGATCTATAGCCTCTAGACTCTCTGAAGGGCGACAGACTTCCTTACCACCCTTAAACACCTTTGAACATTTTTTCCTGCTCACAGCGGGTCCTTGTCCTGTGCTGCAGCCTGACCACCCACTGCTGCTTGTTGACCAAACAGCGCCTGGAGCCTGCACAGACACAACCAGGCTGAGATTCCTTTCAAGGACACCGCATTGAGAATTTCAATTTGTCTAGGCAACAAATTAGGCAAGCAGGAGAAATTACCGAAAAATTAACCTGCTCAACAGATGAACGACTGCATTTTATTCTTTTTCTTGAGGACTTTTGTTCTTCTAACTGTGCATTTATTAGGAACCTGACATTTTTCAATGATTGAGAAGAAAATGGATTGTATTTCCAGCAGACAAAAGAGTGCAAAAGATTGAAATTGCTGCACTTTATGGAAAGAATGTTTTTGGAATACATTTTAAAATTAATGCTTTTTTAAATCTTAAGGCTAGTCTTCATTATACTAAAAATATTTATAATAGAACTATTTTTCAGTTTACCACAAAAAGGGTAATAGGACCTATTATATCCAGTGGTGTTCTAAGTATTTCACAGCCTAAGAGTAATCCTTATTGTCCATCCTGCAGGCCAAAAAAATACTGAACAAAGAGCCAAACATTTCAATTCAGTACATAAATAAAAATGACGTCATTTTACCAGCACTAGCTCCAGTGGACATCAGCAACTTTGAAAACAACCTGCTTTTACTTAACTGCCCAAATAAGGAACTAAAAGACTAGAGCAGACACCAAGGCAAACTTCTGGTCACAGAAGAGTTTTGCTTTATCTTCAGAAGTAATAATCTTATCAATTTTCATTTTAAACTATCTGTGCTGCTTTCTAATCACAATATTTACTGTTTCAATAATACTCTAAATATTAAAGTATTATATAAAACATTACATAAAATGAGAACGTCCCCTGCACTTCTGAACATGTCAGATTCTACCAAAAACTATAAATAACAGCAAAGTTACACATATGGGTAATAAAATAAGAAAACAAATCCAGTGTCAAATTTGTACTGATTAATTTTTAGTCTTTTTATTTTTTTCTTTTAATTAATAACCCATTAAGGGTTTGCTTGACATCTGCTGTCAAAAGGGTATTTCTGCTACGGACAGGGGATGTGGTTTAGACATGAAATAGCTCCCAGCTGCAAGAAGTCTTCTTCCAGATGTACAGTAAGCAAAGGCAATGGAAGAGAACCAGCTGCTAAGATAACAAATTGAAAAGGCCCTTTTGACACAAGCCTTGCCGGCCTGTCTGATCTAACAAAGATAGATCATTCATTGCAAGGTGAATAGAATCTCAGTGTGCCATATAAGAAAGAACAACACGGTCTAAGCATCCATCTCTCTCCTTCACGCAACGTACAGCTGCTGTCACTCTGGCACAACAAAACTCTGCATAGTTTTTTACAATATCTGGAGAGCTGTGCATCACATTCTGAGTGCTGCAATTTTTTTTTTTCCATCAATAAGAACTGCAACAAAAATCACAGTGATCCAACTAGTACACTCTTGTTTTGAGAACTGTCTCTATTTTGGGAACTTCAATAAGTTGTATATTATACATCTTGCAACACAAAAGAGCAGCAGAAAGATCACACTACAACTGTGTTAGTGTTTCCATTTACAGTCTTAGTTTCTAAAGGGTACAAACAGATAGCTTGCTTGCAAAAAATGTTACATATCTCAGAAAGGTCTGTTAAGAAATTAAGACTGTTTCAGTCAGTTTGATGATAACTGGATGACAGTCCCTGTCCATGTTAGCTCAAAGTATCATGAAACCTACTAAGGCACTATTAAAGTCTAAGCGAATAACCATTGGCCACACAGAAGAGAGTCTTAACCTCCACAGCTTCTTTCCCTGATACTCATGTTAAGAATCTCCTTGCTTAACTCATTTTGGCTATCTGCCCAGAGCCCCAGGCAAATTTTAAACTAAACCTCATTTATTTACATTTATTTTCATGTCATTTTACGTCATTATATCCCCCATGTTTCCTGCGCTCCAACAAGTCTGGGAAGCATAAACCATAGTGAAAAACTACAATCATGCCCCGATAATAAGGCAATTGCAAAGTAAAGTCAAAAATTACAAATACATAAAATCTTAATTGAAGGAAATAATTTACTATCCAGGTACCACGTTTAAAAGTCCACAGACTTCTACAAATCCTAAGTTCAAAGTTCAGAAGAAGCTATTCAGACTTTAGCCAATACAAGGCATAAAATACCAGCATAATTCAGTTCATCATTCAACTATCTCTTGCTAGAGATGTAAGAAATTTTGTTTTGAGGGAGCACAGTCTTCTTCCATGTTGAGCTTTATATTCAGAGCCTTCAAAATGCTCTTTTTCCTGTCCATTCAGCCTCATGAATCTCCTTCTCTCTAATACATCTACATATTAAGTAACCACAGCAAAGTGGCTTTGCCTACTTCAGGTCCTTGCAGTGGGGCAGCAAAAGCGGGATGTGATCAGATTTATGAAGGGAATTCAACAACGCTTCAGGAAATGACTTCATAACCATAAAAAAAAAGGTTTCAAAAACAATAAAAGAGCGCAACTGCCTATTCCATTAGTGATGCAGATAAATATTAAATAGAAAAAACCAAGAAGTTAATAAATCCCATATCTACAGCTGCACCTTTAATGAAAAAATCTGACCATCAGGGAAGCAGAAGAACGGCTTTGTGATTTGGGCATCCCCTGTACTGTCTCATGCTTCCACTCTGACTTTGGCTGTGTGATCTCTTTGTCCTGGCTGCTCATACTTCAGAGCACTTCAGAGCAGGAGAAATTTTTATCTGCCATCATACATACATACATATCCACTCTTTAAAACACAAAGGCCTGGATTCCAACAGTTTCTCATAAAATGAACATCAACTGCCTGCATTTTTTTTTTTACCTCACAAATGAGGAAGGTCTGCTATGGCTATACAGAGCAATTTGTCCTGACTGCCATTACTAGGGGGCTGGATGGGATGACATATCACTAAATGTCTTAAAGGAGATAGGAGAATATGCTATTTCTATTATAAGAAAATGAAATTATTTCACTTGTAATGACTAAAAGATTAACCTCCTACTAGTATGGAGACAACTGGGGCAGTTTTGTACAGAGAGCACACTGTTGGCTTATGATATCACTGACTTAAATTTGAAGTAAGTTCTCCTCAGAATTCACTTAGATGAATTTCCCTTGCTGGATACATCATGTCCAGCAAATAGTTTTTTTGAGAATAATTTTTTTAACAATCAGCTACAAAAATCCTGTCCAGAATGTCTGAGTTTTCAATAACGACTTTTCCAAGTAAGAAAAGCAAAGGCTTTCATCTAATTCCAAATCCATTTCAGGTAGTAAAATTCATTAACGATTCACAGCACAGCCCTGCATTGAAAACTAATAAAATAGCAGCAAAATGCTTTGGCATAAACTCAGTCAAAACTTGAAAAATCGTGCACAAACACAAAAATAGATACAATCTGCTACTGAGGTTTAAGTTTACTGTGCTGAAAAGTTTTGACTAAGTCAGTTTGAATGCACAGGTTCACAGTCAGAAGAAGAATGAAGCTAAGGAAAGCAAGGAACTGTTGATATGTTCAAGGTGGAACTGTAATTGCTGTCTGCTTATTTCAGCGTACACAATATGAAGACTACCATCTGCTAGAAACAACGTCTGTTATCCCTGTTGAAAAGGGTAACCTAGAAAGAAATTTAATGCCCTTTTCATCATAGTATCAACCTTACAACCCACCTCTTCCTCCAAATGCTTGATATACAAAATAATCTTTTTTGGAAGCACGTTTGAACTGGAAGAGTCTAATGTTTGAAAATTTATTACTATTTTCTCTTACAAATAACCTGTGAATTTATGAACACATAAACCACATTTCTGACTTGTTTAAGTTGATTAGATTGCTCCAAGTCTAGCATAATCAATTTTATATCTATGAGTAAAAGCCCACAGTTTTCCTCTTTGAAAAGCATACATCTATTGAAGTAGATTAAAATACATTCCATACTTCTGATCACAATCACCTTTATTCTACTTGGCAGTTAATAGCAATTCTTCCAAGTTTTGTTTTTTCCTTCTCCTGTCTGGTGTATGCCAAAATTAAAGATCTATGGAAAGGAAAAAAACACATTCAGCAACCTCCCTTTGTCCTACCAGATACTAAGTGAGAAATTCTATCAACTAAGATCAATTATTGAATATTTTACAATGTATCCTAAAACTACATTAGTAATGATCACATAAAAGGCTGGAAGAAAACTACTGAAATTTGATGAGTTCTTTAATAGAAGTGATAATATATTAGTATTTGTTTCATATATGCACTAACTATTAACTATTCATACATACTTTTACCGGGCATTCAAGTTATTTAAATTCCCTCTTCTGTGAGCCAAAAAAAGCTGCTAACATAATAGCCCCTTTGATATTAAGGCTGAGGTAATCAGATTTGTTGCAAGAAAAACACCACACTGGTTGAGATTTTCAAGGCAAGCCTAGGAATTTATACACGTTTTCCATTCATTTACTGGAGCATGCACTTCAAAATTATATAGAGCACTACAACAAAAAGGTCTGAAGCACTTAGTATCCTCATGCCCCTGTTTTTCTTGCTAAGAAGCTGAGAGATGGCTATATAACAATTTGCAAGTGAACAGAGAAAAAGCAAGCTTAGAACTGTTAACCACAGCTATTTTTGAGAGTTTTGCTCCTGACAGCTGTTATGTTGGTGGGTGGTGGTGGTCACAGCTCAGGGTTTTGCCGAGGAGAGAAGGTGGGGAGGTTTTGAAAACATTCTGAATTTTGACCAGAAGACCAAGAAACCAATCTGGTGTTCCAGCTGGTCCCACAGGACTCCACGTCATGTTGTGGAACAAAGACGGTTGGTAAGTGCTTTAAGCCAAAACGTACTGACATCACTGTCATATATGATGCACCCTGTGAACTCTATACCTGATGACACAACCTCTGCTAACAAGAGTTTAAGCCTCTTGCAGCAATTTTACAGCACATTTCTGCAGCAGTTCCAACTCTGTAAGGTTTCTGTGGTTTCTCAGAAGAGAACACCTTATTTGGTTTGGGATACACACACACTAGTAGTAAACATGGGAGTTACCTATAAGCCAAGAGAGACCAGATTCCAATATGCCTACTCATTTCAGAAATACCAGCAAACTCATTAAGAGTTCTGGAGAAATAAGGCATTACTCGTGATTTTCTAATTTAAAAATCGAGTTTTCAGATTTTACTACTGGAAATGCCAGGCCAATAGCCTCTCATCTACTCCCTTTTGAAAATACTCTAACGTAACAGACCATGTTAACTGGTAGCTAAATTGCTACCACACCCAAAAGCAATAGCTACAAGTGCACATTTCTTTAGGGAGCAACACTGGCAAAGTCAAAGACAGAATACAACTAAGTATTCATATTGGTCTTAATATAACCTGTCTAAATATTCAATTTGTCCAACTCCGAGGTCTGTGTCTGAACAGTGTAGCCTGAATTTTGAAACTGCACATGAACAAAGAACAAGAAACACTACATGTCAAGAAAATACAGATTATTCCACTATGCCCCAATGTCCTACATATCCATATACTAATGGCATATCTTGTGACAAAGAAATCTAACTGGCATATTCAGACAACAATCCAAACTTCATATGACCTCAAAGAAGAATTTCAAAAGGACAGTCAACTTCAGATGATTGAAATTTAATGCTTTTCCCATGTAAAGAGCTTAAAAGTTGTAAGTTAAACAAAAAGAAAAGTCCAACTGCTGTTTTGTTTTTATAATAGAATAAAGAAAAAAATACAAGTCTGTATTCAACTTCGTAAAAAGCTATCAAAATGGAGGGGAAAAACCCCCCATATCATTCATACACTAAAACTCGTCAAATAAAAGGCAATGCCAAATTCCAAAGTGTCACATATATATATGCATAAAACAAAAATATATCCTTGCCTTTTTGTTCTTTAACATAGCTCTCCTTACAGTTGTGCATGAGCTGCAGAATCCACTGATGTTGAGCACCAATGCACTGCCAAGCAGGGTCCCCAGGCGCATGAAGATCTGAAAGATATCTGTAAAACCCAGTCCAAAAATCACAGTTCTGACTTGACACACTGAAGGCCTCATTAAAACAGACCAAAGATGTATTAGAAACTACTTTTTCTTTTTTTTTTTTTAACTTAGTTTTAAAATTCAAGAATTGTTAAGATACACTCATACCCAATGCAAACACAAGCTTTGCATGCTCTATTCTTCATATAGCGTAGCAAAATTACATCAAAAAAACTTGTGGAAATAAACAAATTCATGTATATTTAATAGCACATTAATATGTATTTTCCGTGTGGCTCTAGTAAAGTACTCGGCAAACCAAGCTCTTATCTGCCAAGGCTGCAGTTCAGTACTGCATGTCTCACTTGGAATCAATGATGACATCTCAAGCACATAAAATATGGTATTTTTTTCCTGTTTTATATCTCCTGATTGTATCACCACATAACCTTACCAAGTAAACAGAGAAGATATTAATTTTTGGCAGCTCATTAAGCACACACATGCACTAACAAATGTAAACCAAGATCCTAGTGTGGTGTTTTGTTTTGTGGGTGTGGGTTTTTTTGTTTTGTTTTGTTTTTGTTGTTCTTGGTTTTTTTCCCATTAGGATGTGCAAACGGTCTGGGAAAAAAGAGGGAAGGAGAGATAATGAAAAGAATTGGGGCTTCTAATAAGCAGAAGCAAAACACCCTCTGTCTTTGGGGAAAGAGGAGTATTAGCAACCAGCTGTTGCGATTTTGAAGGGAACATAGAAGTATTACAGGCTAACATTTGGCATTCAACACTATCTGAGAACAGTACTTTCAAAAGAGTATTTTCAAAAAGCAGTATCTGCTATACTATTTAATGCGCTCCTTTCCATTCTGCATTAATGAGACTGAGGGCAGATTCAAAAATTCAAGATGCTGAAGGTGAAGTAGACTTATTTATTATTTTAAACAGTGTAGGGAATGTTTAACTTCTTCACAAAAGCTGCATTACTACAATAATGCCTAATTTTAATTAGGACCGTGTTGCAAAATTCTTATTTGAGATCTGTGTGCATCACTTGAACAAAAAATAAACTGTCAACATAGGACTGGTTGAATGGATAAGAACATGACACAACCCACCATTTGGACAGGGTGACATTTATAAATCAGGAGCTCAAGTCCTTCCTCATTGTTAAGGGGGACTTTATGCTTTGCTTAGACACAAAATTAAAAAAAAAAAAAAAAGAAAAATAACACTGGTCTTAGAAAAAACACATCTACTTGGCTGTTAAGTGATATTGTAAACTGTTTGTGAACAGTATAAAATACTTATCAGTGTAAATACCAGAATAAAGTGAGACGAAAATATGAATTGAAGTCTAATTATAAAGATAAACATTGAGCATCTGAGGGGTAAAACCACAGTATTTTGGGTCTTGCTCAGTCTTAGACATTGGAGACATACAAACCAAACATATAAAGGAAGAAAAACCATCATAAAAATAGCAGGGTTTATGCAAATAATTTTACAATTAGGGTTTTATTAATTTCCTCTTAGCTGAAGTGCTCTGAAGGAAGTTTTCTTCACACTTTGCCTCCAGAAAATTTACACTGCTAGCACACATTAGCATATCTGAAGTAGTGAAACTAATTCAATTGCTTTGTATGCTGGCATTCTGTTAATTCATTAGAAATAAATTGTTTGACAATTGTCTACTCCCTGCTCTCCTGCATTATATTATTTTACATGTGGAAATACATTTGGTAGTTACATTAACACAGTCTGCTTTGTCGTAGGCTGGGATATAGTTAAAGACTCAATACTTCAAGGTAAGGGGCCTAGAGAAAAACTACAATAACCAAAAACCAAACAAACAAAACCCCCCACAAACAAACAAACAAAACCCCCACAAACAATAAACTCATAATCAAACACCTATTCAACTCTGATTCTTCCAAAGAACGCTTAGAAGAGATCATAAGACTTGGCTTAGATAAAGAAGCTGCTCTTTAAGGTTTTCAAGACTGACATAGAAAGGAAATAGTAGTGTCTCCTTCAGAGATACAAAATGCTTAACTACTCACCTTAAAACACAATTCCAATAAATGGGCACTATTTATATAGCACTCAGAAGAATGAGAAGCACTCTACATAAATGTACACTGCCATTGTCTTCATAAACTAACACAAAGGGACCTAATATATCAATTCCACACTTATGTTCAACAGTGCCTGGTGAGTATACAAAACACTGAAGACCTCACATGAGTGTTCGAATTTTAAGAATGCTTCACATGCAGCATATTTGGCCAACATCTTTTAAGACAACTGAAAAAAGCACTCAGAATGTCAAGCCACACTAGGAGCCCTAGTAACATCCAAAACTCAAAAGCTCCCCAAGTAAAGCCATCACTTGTTCCAGAACACTGTAAAGTTTGAGTTCAAGGACTGTAAAGCAAGTTAAGGTCTACCAGTAGAAGAAGGTCCAGTCAACTCATGTCACTAGGCCTACAACAGACTTCGGCTTTGTGAATGGCAGAAAATCTAGGAATTTCAGTGAAAACTGGGGAACTGCTTCGTGTTCATGAAGTATAAATGAACTACACTATTTAGACTGAGTAGTAAAAGAGCCAAAACCAAATTTAAATGGCAGTTTGGATTAAAACCTCATTATCTGACTCAGGAGTACCAATCCACTGCCATTATTTATATAATCATAACATCTTAAATTCTCCACTTACAGCTTTAAAATTAGTATTTAAACCACAGTAAAAATAGTTACTACCCTATTTAGGAAACAGATTTAAATACACATCTAACATGATATGTCTGATGAAGACACTAGTCAGATTATTACCTTATATAACGTTTTTGATCATGTAACGTTGATGGAGTTTCAAGCAGCTTATCCAATAGAAGTTCTCTTAAAGCTTCAATTCTGGTTTCAACTTCAGCATAATCTAGAGGCAGGGAGGGGAAATAAATCCAATATGTGCCTTCAGCAGGGCTAGGAACTGAAAACTGTGTTATTTTTCTAGGACATCAGACACTTCTAGAGTTAATCTGGAAATCAATATAGCTCATTTTATAACAAGCCACATCTGAAAATCTTGTATACGACAGTTCTACAAAACAAGAAAACTGGACTTCCAAGTCTTTCCAACAATATGCCAGTGAAAGATACCTAAAGACACATTTTAATCACTGTAACTTCTTTTTTTTATGTACAGTTAATACCAAGCATTAACAAATAAATAAAATTGTCTATGATTTCATGTTCTGCTTTATATACTTCACTCAGAATACTTGCCAGAAATATTGTTTAGAGTAATTGGTTCCTAAAGATCCATAACTTTTATGGATTAAAATCCTTAATAAAACTCACATAAAGTTATTTAGACTACTATGTGCTTTTTAGCCTTTAAGTTGAAAAAAAAGAAAAGAGGCAAAATAATCTTACATTTTTTGAATACCTGAACCTCTGTCTTTCCGAAGAGTGACTTGGCTTTTTCGTAGTCATTAATAACTACATCATAATCACCCTTAAAAAAAACAAAACAAAACACACAAAGAACAAACATTTATATTTGTAAAGAAAAGGGCAACAGACTAATTTGAGCAAATAGCAAAGTATTTTTAAAGGATTATACCTTCTGGATATTTCTTTCAATATTCAAAGGAAGGTTGAAAAGAAATTTAAAACGTTGAAGAACATTAAGTGCATTCCTCGTTGAATCAGCTTTATCCTTGCGACCCAGAACTTCCTGGAATAAAGTATCTGCTGTGTTACTGGCTCCTATTTTAAAAAGGACAAAAATAAGAGAAAGAGTAAGTAATTAGTTCAAATGACATACATATTTTCCTCATTTTAATGAGTCATTCAACTTTTTTAAGAGCAAATGAGTAATTATTGCTACATTTCTATAGTTTAGTTCAACTGTGTTAACATTTTACAACTGATGAAATACTATTTCCAAGTGAACCACTTAGCATTTTAATGTGGTAAGACCTCTGTGCAATTAAAAACAATCACTCTTTCCTATTTCAAATGCTTAACTTTGCTGCAGATATTTTAGTTTGCTTTGGCTCCAGATCCACATTTTACAACTAAATTATGCATCTCAGGATATGGAAAAAAGCCATAGAAAGGTGTTTTTTGTTTTTGGGTTTTTTTTTTTCACAAAAGTATAATTTCATAAATTAATGTCATAGCTTTAAGAGTTATCACAGGCTTTTGCAAACACCGGTTTTGTGTTTTCAAATTAAGTCTTCAAAATCATTAACAACATTTTATATTTAAGTGAGTCACTTAGAAGTACCCATGATTAAATCACAGACAATAGCATAACAGAAAAAAAAAAAATCTAACTAGCTGGTCACGAATACAAATAGAACAATAGAACGAATACAAATTGTCTTCACATTTCTTTAAAAGTCTTACTGGCATCATCGCATACAGGATCAAGCCTTGGTCAACCATTTCAGGCAGTTAAGTTTCTATACTATCTGGGAATACTCTTGAGTAAGTACATTAAATATAGCCTTAAAACCTTTTCTATGCAGACTAAAAAGCATTCTATTTTGTAATATGGATAATTTCTTAACACAGAATAATACAATTGAATTTATAGTAGGGAAGATTTACAATGCATGCAAATATTTGCATTTTCAACTTGTGACTTATTTTTAATTAACAAAAAAAAAAAAAAAGAGAAGTGGAACTGTTTTAACCTTTTTGATCATTGCATGTAGAAGTTTCTACTTTATCTGGTCTAGTGACTATACTTTAAGCAAAGATGAAAAAAATTACATCAGTCTCACTGGGTGGCTTGCATGCCATTTTCTCTACTCAACACTGTGGGTGGCCTGCTCATGTTAAAAGTAGTCTTTGTAAAATAATTGTTATATCTAAATAATGTTTAAACTTTGTTGAAATTTTGAAGCCTTGAAGTAAAAAAAGTTTTGTCAGGATAGCTATTTCTGCTGCATACTATTTAGCATAGATTACTTTAATCCATTAAGGAGAAATACACAATGAAAACAGCTAGCTGGATATTTAAATAGAGACCACTGATAAAGTACAATTTTTCTCTTGAGATTATGATAAATGCTTGTTTGGTAAATCCTTCTAGTAAGTGACACGTTCTTTTTTTTTTTTTTGTTAGAATTCATATGTTTCTTGTCCATACTTTTAACAGCCAAGAAGCAATGTCCCCTATCTGGGAATTAAAGTTATATTCTCAACTCATTTTTTTTTAATTCAATGCAAATGTTTTTAAAAGGCAGTTCATAACTGCAGGAATAGCACAATGATTTCCATCTTTAGTTTAAAACTACACACATTCATCTCTTCATTAATTAATTTCCTATAGAAATCCTCAAGTCAAGTGAATTATTTTACTTTTTTTCTACGGGCGCTTTTTTCTGTTTTACATGGAAATTGAAATATATCAAATTAATGAAATTAATGAAATTCAGTACTTCATGGAAAATAGGTCTGCCTTTTTAGACTTTAAAAAATATTATACATTTTCTTCCCTCCTCACGCCTTTACATCCTTTCTACATTAACAGTCTTTGTATCTTGATTACTGACAAATAATCTAAACCTAAATAAAGTCCACGGATAAAAACTCAGGTCCTATATTGACTAATGATGTTTTCAAAACAGATGATTTATCTTCTATGTGCATTTTTTTTTACTTCAAAATAAAGCTCTTGTTATCCAACAGTTGTCTTTCATAGAACATTACAGAACCACCACATAATGGAATTTGATTGACCTCCTTTAAGATACAATTCTTCATGAAATTCATTATAGCACACCATATACTTTTTATAAATAATAGCTTGTTTAGCAATTAAATTTAGCAAAAACTCTAAATGTTTATAATTTTGCCTATAACACTAGACCATGCTTCTAGTAACCCCTGCTATTTCAATCCAATAATTTGGCACACTCTTAACACACATTCGGATGCCACGAAAAACATCCTTATTCTTTGGAGTTTGTAATCAAGCTCACAATGCCAATTGTCTCTCAAAATATGCACTTACAGTAAATGTAAAATTCAACTACAGACTTGAAGTCATTTTTGAAAGCAGGTCCTGTTACTCATGGATTATAGAAGCTTTTCAATGGTCAGACAAGAAACAAAGCTTTGATCCTGAACTACTTTGCATAATATTATTTACTCTTTTTAAATCCTTGTATTCCTACTTCCCTCCCACCCATCATGACTTGCAAAGTATCAAGAGGAAAAGGGGCCAATTCTTTTCACAACAGAACCAAACTTAATATAATACCACTCTGAAGCTCCTGGCACAAGTTCCTCTATAGATCCAGCTTGAAAAAGACAGTCTGCATTATCTGCATACAGATTTTAGCCACCATTTATCAAACTAAACAGCTATTATAGGTAGGTATGTCTCATGTTAGCGTGTAGGAAAATGTCACAGACCTAAAATCTTGCTTTTTAATTTAAAATATGTCATCCAATTTTGTCAAAGGGAAAGTGCTCTCCAAGGAATCTGTGCCTGGTGCACGACATAGCACAAATACAGAACACAGAGCATTGTGGATTGCACCGGCAAATTTCAGCAAATGCTTTTTTTCTCCTGTTCTATATGTATCAAATATTCTGCACACACAGAGACACGTTAGTCTTTATATATAATGTGCGTGAGAGGTTTTTTTGTGTGTGCTTGGGTTTTTTGCATTCCAGACAACAAGATCGGGGAATAACAATGTTCAAGCTACACCTTTATTGTGAGCATTAATGAATCTCTACTGAAAAGAGCTAGCGCTGTTCACACACCCCCTGCTTTCTTTGTGCTCCCCATACAAAAACACACATACAGTCACTGCTTTCTTCATACAAGAGAAGAAAAACAGTGAACTTCCATGTCACTTTCTTGATTTCATAAAACACACTCAGACTTTCCAACACTGAGTCAGCTATCTGCATGTCATTCCTGCTTATTGATACAGCACTAAGGGAAACATCCCTTCCTCTGTGAAAAAAATCACAATGAAACAAAGTAAAATTATCTTGGCAGAAATCCCAGAATGAAAAAAAAAGTAAATTTTTTGATCTGATGAAACACATACCGACGTGCAGCAAATTCAAGCCATCTCTCTCAATGCAACCTTACAGTTAATACAGAGAAACAGTAAAGAAATAACTGACAGCTTTTCAAAGTTTCTTAAAAGAATGTTAATTCCAAGTAGTCTAAATGGCAGCACATTAAGTGATAAAGATTCTGTTAACAGACCTTGTTATTGCAAACAGCTTTTTTTTTTTTTACCTCTTTTGCTCAGACTTCTTACAATCCTGGTATTTAGCTTTGCTCATCCTTCTACAGTTCTGACTATCCATACAGCTCCTGTTTTCTTTCTCCATTCAAAATTGAGATGCCACCAAAATTCATTTCAAGTAAATGCTCTAGAACATCTTTATTTTGGTATTTATTTTCTTTATTATCACAAACATTGCTGAAAGTCCTGGCAAAAGCTGCTACTTATTTCAAAAGGTGTACTATCACACCCTGAAATCACTGCCATCAGATAGAAACAGGTAGGAGACACTGTACCATTTTCTACTTTTCACCATATTCCTGGGAATATAGTAAAGCTTGTTAGAAAGTCTGAAGTCCATAAATAGTTGCTGCTGGAAGGACAAAACTTACTGTTCAGAACATTCTCCAGTTTTTGCGTCATGGATCCTTCTACTTTTTCCGTTCCATCCGCTTCCAGTTTTTGATGGATTGCTGGAATAAAGTGTCTAGTTAAAATGCAGAACATTTTAATAGGTGGGAATACATTACATCAAAGTGACACTTTTAAACATTTTACAAATTAAAAATAAAGTGTTATTTTTCTTGTTAGACATAAAAAATACAAACATGCTTCATGGCAGCAGAGTCTAGTGGAGGACAGGGCTTAGAGCCAGACATTGCAGAATTTTAACCATTACTTTAACACAGACTTCCTGTATCTTCTTGAACAAGACACTAATGCTCAAGGAAAAAAAAAAAAGAGGCAACACATGGAAAGAACAATCCCAATTAGCAATCACGCAGTACAAATGTTAATTCAATTTAGTATTTTAAAAAGCATCATTAAAACAAAATACTTCGGCTTTGTAGAGCAAAGTTTTTACACTGATCTCACCAAAAAGAGATTAGCAATAATTAAAGGGTAAAAAGAGTCATGGGGAATTTGGATAATCCCAAAATCAAGTGCTAAAACCCTCCCCTCACCAGTTGCTTGCATCAATAGAAATGTACTCTCAAAACACGCAATTTATGAGTATCTTGTTGCAACACACTGCATTACATAGAAGCATCACAGTGCCTTTGCTCAAAACCATATGAAAATGGAGGAGAGCTTGCCTTTTTTTTTTCTTTTTTGAAGATGCTATTTTTTCCTGTCCTAAAATGCCAAGAGCCTCAACTCGTTTCCACATCATATTACTAAAGGACATGAAATGTGTAGTATCAGCATTAAATTGTTGGTTTATTATAGCTTGTTTTTCAGGAAGAGGGCGATTTACCAGCATACCTTAACTACACCATACCACTCTGGAAATAGAAACAGTAAATGGAGTGTAGATACTCCTTTCTTCTACTCACTCTCTCCTACACACTCTTCCTTCCCTCTTCCTCTCTGTACAGTACAACCAGCATAGATCATATAGATTTTTTTTGAAGGTAGCATTTCTGTATACATGTATAGATTATACATGAAACAATTTTTAAAATATTATTTGCATTTTAAATTTTCAATCTGTTAACATATTTAAAATCCTCTCTATGAAATAGTCATCAGTTCCTGTAGCTTCAGACAAAATTAAGGCCCTAAAAAAACCTCGTACAGTTTCCTGCTGATTCTCAGTAGAATGAAGCTAAGCTACACTTGAAAACAGTGATGTTCAGTGCTTTGAAGAAAGTGAGCAATGATATATTTTAGCTCAAAACACAAATACAGTTTTGAAACCAGTTTCCCAGTAGTCCCGGTTTATCTTGTTTTGCTTTGCTTTGCATGGCAGAGCAACCCGAGTCCCTCAGCTGTATTCTTTTAAGACGAAACAAAACTAGAAGATGCATTCCATGAGTATATCTAATGTGCTCCAGGAGATACCTGGAATTCAATTCAGTGGGTGGTACCCGAACTAGTCTAAAGTACAGCCCAAACTGCCTATAACGTGCACATTCAGATGTCAGCACCTACTGGTTTTGGGATGAGAGAGATTTAAAAGGAAAAAAAAAAAAAAAAAAAAAGGGAAAATTCTATTATTTTCAAATATCTAAGTTTGACCCTTCAAATGGATCCTGCAGAAAGAATTTAAAACAGCTTTGCTTTTTTGAAAAGGCAAAAGCATCTTTTTGTCTTTGTTATTGAAGTCATTAGAGGGGAAAAAATAAATCTAATTTAGGACACCATATTTCTTAAACCAATCAACACTTAAATGAAATGAATTAAAACAGGTTCTTGCATATTTTAAGAAACAGAGGTCTATCTTAAAATATGGTGTGTCGTTAACCATAGCACATATTGTATATATGACACTACCTACAAGAATACCTCTACAACTTTATAACAAAAACATTAAAGGTTTTAATGATACTATTTCATTTATATACATTGGTTTCAGTCACAGGCAGCTAGTTACTAAACTGCAATTCATGTTGCATACTGAAAGGCAATTTCATCAGAATAGTAACCATAACATAAAACCAAATATTGCAAGTACTTTTGGAACCACATCAAAGTGTAATGATTTGAATTTAAATATTCTGAAAATATTGTACAAAGCATATTTTTGAAAGATACTTTCTAAACGGATGTGGATAAAAAACTAAGCTATATTTAAAGATTTTAAAAATTTAGTATTTTGGAACTATTCATTACCTAGCATTAACTGCTGACCAATGAACTGTTACATAATGTTACTCCTGAAGGGGACATACCTAAGAATTTCCAAGACGGAACATCTAAATCTCTACATCAAAGCACCTTTTATCACCAATATATGCCAAACACGATGAAGACCTCCTTTAATGTACAGAACAAGAAGTTTTGAAAACCAAGATTTACCATGTTAGCACATTCAAAAATGCCAAGTCATAAACTAGTTTTTTATACTGACAGCAGCTTATTTAGAAATTGCCTGATCATTAACCACTTCCTGAAAGTTTTAAAACACATCTCCAAAGCAATTCTCTTTCTCATGTCCTTTAGATAAGAATATACAATATCAGTACTATTCCCTTCTTTTCTTTCTAGAAGATGGAAGACCAGAATTTTTTTCACACTGGTATAATTTAAAGTTGGCAGCTTGGCATAAAGTATTTTAAATTCTTAGCTTGGAAATAGTGGTATTGGAAACCCAGGAAGAATAATTCCATTAAGCAAATTCATAGGTGTGTTCAGGCAGAGAAAAACACCTCAATGGCACAAAATATAAAAATAATACAAGGTATCAATTTCCAGAAAGGTGGAAAGCACTGTGGAGTAACAATAGAGGTATATTAAACATATGTAACTGGTAGTGTAAACAAAAAGGTATTTTTGAACCACTGTCTAAAATGAAGCATTTTAGGACATATTGAAGAAGTGTAGACCTACCTAAACTACTCTCTACTCACAATAGGATTTTCTGTATATCTTTCTGCCTGTTTAACATGCTACTTTGTGTACAGAATCTATTTTTACACATATTCAGATTTTGCAATAAGTACATCCATATGAATACCAAAGTTGAGTTACAAAAATAAAGTTTCAAGTTTTCATAGGGAAAAATGTTATGAAAAATACTTTATCAGAAAGTCTAACCTTACTTTGTATGCATCAACAGATTTTTAAAAAGCTAAGTACACGTCCCTTCCATGTGGACCAGACAAGAAGTCTCCAAGTTAGAAGTTTAGACAAGCAAAACTATGTGCACTCAAGAAAAATAGCCGTAGACCTAATCTGACTGGAAGGAATCCAGAGATACTCAAATTATTATTTTATCGTAGAGCACTAAACCCATGTAATGGTGAGATGGTGCTGTTTGGGACAATCCCCATTCTCATGCACCCACAGGCATCTTTTTACTGGACCTAGCAATCAAACAGCTGCAGGGCAGCCATAATGCGATGATTTGGTGGAAAACTAACTCAGTAAGTAAGAGATTTTTCTTTATTGACCAGTGACCTTGTCTAAATCTTGCCCCAGATGCACCACTGCAATACAATGGAAGAAGAAGGAGCAGATGGCCAAGGGCAGGTGGAAACCCACCCTACACCTCCCAGAGTAGCCAGCAGTGGAGATTAACTTCAACACAACTTCATATCCTCAACTCATCACTGGCTGCAGTAAGAAGAGCAAGGAGAAAAATTTAGGTCTTTGAAGACCTGAAATAAAGGATGGACAGGATATTTTTCTTGAATTGCCAGTTACTGTGGACTTACCTAATACAAGCTATACAAGTTGGAACAGCAGTTGGAAATTTAGGAGAGCCTGTTTACCATTATTGAGGAGCTCTACTGTGAGAAGCATACAATAAATAGAAATGACAGGTCCAGATGCTTCAGCTAAGGACAGAAAATTAACTGTATTTTGTATTATCTTCACCGATAAGTGTTCAAGTTTCCAGCTAAGTCAGAATATTTCAAAGGCTTGCAAAATTCAGAGCTGCAGTGAGATACTAACTAATAATAGTGAAGAGACTAAGTTTAGAGCTCACAGTCTCTAAACTGTGACTAAATATTACAGGATTGGTTATTTTTGGTCAAAACACATACAAATTCAAATCTGGCAAATAAGCCTTCGTACAGTCCTTGCAGTAAAATAAACTGCAATTAATACATTGCTGCTTGTGATGAAAACTATTTTATTTAATCTAAGGAAGGATACAGTTTTCTACTTGGCAACCATAAAGCTAACAAATTAAACCACACTTGCCAGGATCGTGCAGTTTTTGACTTGCAAATTTCATTCTTGATTTACTTATTAGACATTTTAAAAACACATTTTGAGATAGGCACCAAGAGTGGTATTCTCAAAACCTCCTCAGCCTAACTCAGGTCAAATTAACACAGAAGCAAGTTTTCTGCTATTTTCTGATTGAAGATGGCTAGAAATGCATTTGGTAGACCTGAAAATCTTACCTATTTCCACATAAATATAGTTAAAGAGAGGAAAAATAAAGTACCTGAAATGAATCAAACCCTTTTAGTCAGATGCAGAAAATAAGGGGGGAGGGGGAAGAATACAAAAAAAGGAAAACCCGACTCAGCAAATTATTTCTGAAGATCTTATGTGGTAACTATAAAGAACCTGGCACCCAGGCAGAGATATGGAGGGATGAAGAACACATGTTAACACACTTCCAGGATTTATGCCAACAGATTAATAAAAATGCCTTTGGTTTCCTTTATTGAAAGATCAACAATTTGAACAAAACATAAGATGGCTATTGATGAGGACAGCACCCCTACGTAGGGTAAAAATGTATGGATTCAACAGGAATGCATAACTATAAATAATGAACAAAAAACAACACATAAGGCAGCGTGTCCTGAACAGAGCTGGTAATACATTACACTAAGAGAAGCTAAAAAACCTGAAGTTTGTAACTAAGGCCATTAGTCAATACTACTAAGGTTTTTTTGGTTTGGTTTGTGTCAAGTTTTTACCTTTAAGATTTCTAGATATTTTTGCAAATTGCATGGCAAACTTGGCTTTATTTTGGTAAACATTGCTAATTCAAGCAGAAATTACAAAATACTGAAGTAAACGTATTGTTTTTAATCGCCTTGTTGTGTTTTGTTTCTCTAGCGTTCATTTTTTCAAGCTGTTTACTCAGCACAGTGGGGAAAAAAAAAATGAGATACTTAAAATGAATAAAAATATTAAAGCATGGTGCTAGGAAAGGAGGTTTTACAGAAATAAGAGAGCGAAACTGTAGTCTAACAACACTGATAAGTTTGTTCTCACATAGGTTTGTATAAGGCAAGTGTGATGTTTCTAGGCAAATATCTCAGAAATAGACAAGAAAACGGGGTTTATTATTCTGCTATGGATCCACTAAAAATTCTGGGGGTGGATTCAGGTCCTCACTGGGATATGTCAAAATGTTTGAATTTTTACCAATGCAGTGCTAACCTTCTGGATCTATGATAGCTAATGGTAGAAATAAAAGCAGCTTTTAAATGCTGCATGTATTTTAAGAGTGGTATGGAAATCAAAATGGAATTATGTAATATGAAATTAAGCTGGTTTCATGGCTGTAGGTGAAGTCTGGCTCAAATTTAATCATAAGTAATTTTTTGGACACTTGCAGTCAACTTCAGTATTTCCTACTTGAAAAATGCAATTGTAAAAAACAAAAACAAAAAAAACCCTTTATTTTTGATGCTTTACTGTTTTTCAGATGTGAACAAAACAATTTAACTGAAAAACATGAATTCATAAAGCATGACACCCACATAGTAACTAAAAGCTACCATGACTGCATGCATTTCGGGAAATTCTGCTAGTAATCAGCTTACATTTCTAAAACAATTACTGATTTAAAAGAAGTTATTTGAGCAGACAGCATAAAGCCAGGTACAGGCTTGGGCACAGAAATTTCACTACGGATTGAGACAACTCCTGCTGTTTCACACTTCTTCAAATCAGAGCATCTCTTTATTTGAGACACTGAAAGAAACCACCCCCTCGACAATGCTACGGTAAAACTTGCATGAAAGTTTGAGCCTTTTATCAATCATGACCACATAACTTTGCCTTTTAGAGTTGCCTTAAGATAATAATGGGTCTGCTACAGAAATAGATCATAGACATTGCATGAAGAAGCATCCACCTGAGACTAAACTACCTGCACCA
The DNA here is from genome assembly GCF_963082525.1 of Nesoenas mayeri. Taxonomy (NCBI): domain Eukaryota; kingdom Metazoa; phylum Chordata; class Aves; order Columbiformes; family Columbidae; genus Nesoenas; species Nesoenas mayeri. The sequence continues at coordinate 89,473,012 of NC_137543.1, read as the reverse complement.
TCACCTAGATGCTTTACCAGCACTCAAAGCTTTCTCAGTTGACCTCTCTTTCACCATACATTGCTCATTGCAATGCACCCCTTGTTATCTGGTGCTGCAAGCTCAGAACACAAGTTCTCAACAAGCAAATAAATCAGCATGTCTATTTTTCCATTGTGCGTACACGAGAAGGCCTATAAACGCAAGGACGAAATATGTAACTATAGTGCAATAGCTTCTTATTCAGCTTTTGCATAGAAGTGTTGCACAAGGATACCTCAAACCTTCAGACATGAGCATCCATTTGGAAAGCTAGACCATGAGCTTAGAGCGCATCAGCTATTGCTTCATAACAACTTGGAGGCACGACCTTAATTCTTAAACTTAACTTGCATCTACTGTGGGGCACAGACCCACATGTAAACTGTTACTCTGAAGTGACTGATACACTATTAAATACATGGCTAACACATGGAACATCTTAGTTTATCCTTGCCAGGTTGTTTCCATGGTCCTGTTCTTTCTTAACCTCTATGGATTACCATATATACCTGCTATAATAGCAGACTTCTTACCCTGCAAAGACTATATTCTATTATTTGAAGTGAGATGAGGAAGACAAGATTAATAGACACACACCACACAGAGCACTTCTAGCTACTTTAAGTCAGGTGCATAAGATTTAAGTAGTAATGATATGTTTGAATTTGATTTACTCAGATCCATATGTTTAATAAAAATTCATATTATTTGGGAAAATGTCAATTAGATATGTTAGAAAAAAGGAATGTGCTACAAGCAAAACCTGGTATAACAGTCCGAAGCTGTACTACCTAGCAAAAACAGTCATGGAGCTAGCAATGTAAAACCACTTCAAGATTAGTCATCAGTCTAGAATTGCTCATGAAAAAATTGCTGTATGTACTCTCTTCAAATTCAAACATGATATAACTCTTCAAAAGCCAGAAGTAAAGGCACACTTCTATGACTGACAAGCATCAGTTTTTAGTTTCTCAAATTGTCAGTCTGACTCAGAACTGAATATAGATCTGGTGGTTTATTTTGTCTTAGTTTCAGAAAAAACTAATTTAACAGACATAATGGCAACAGAATGCTGAATACTGAATCAGATCCAGGATCACTGTCATGCTCATCCTAGAATGGGCCTGAGGGAAAGAAGTGCAAAAATATTCTATAGGAAGGCAGAAGAGAGAGAGGCAGAAGAGAGGCAGAAGAGAGGCAGAAGAGAGGCAGAAGAGAGGCAGAAGAGAGGCAGAAGAGAGGCAGAAGAGAGGCAGAAGAGAGGCAGAAGAGAGGCAGAAGAGAGGCAGAAGAGAGGCAGAAGAGAGGCAGAAGAGAGGCATTGACCAGATATAGGATCATTTCAGCCAGGTAAACATTATCCTAGCCTATGTATTTAATGAAGTTATTAGATAAAATGCCAACTATAGTCCAAGTTCTTCATCATCCTAGCATGCGCATAAACCACATATCTGAACAAGAGTGGAAGAGCAAAAAAAAAGAATAGTGCTGTAATAGCCAGCAGTGCTTCTTTTGTACATATTTTTTCCTGAAAATCATGTAAAATGCGTTTGTAGTTGTAACTGCACAAGAACTATTGCCATGACAAATCAGCAAGTTCAATCTAAATCTCAAATTTGTTCAATGTAGCTGTGTTTCAAAGACAACATGACATCTTCTTTACTTGCCAATACAGATGTCATACTCGCATGTTTTTTGCATAACTGAGTGACTGAAGTGGTCATTTCCCTATTTTTTTTCCCTTTCCCTTAAATAAAAAGAAACTCTGCACCATAAGCCTCTTTGTAAAGAGCACTTCTGAAAAAAATATATTCTAAGTAAATGCATTTGCTAATTCTCCAAAGACTTCTGTGCAGGACACGACTTGTTCATGACAACTAAACACGGCTTGTCTACAAGCACATAAACAGCAGCCCTTTCAGGAATGCTACCGTCTAGGTTGCAATTAGAATGACAGGAAATAAATCAGCTGAACTCCCCACCATCGACAAGTGGGTCAAATTGAGGTGAGCCCAGTTCCCCTCAGCTCAGTTTACAGCTGCCTTCAGCTGACGAAACAAACTTCCTGCTGAACGGCTCCTCCGCAGCAAAGTCACTGTCACACTGGCAGCCAAGTTACCGGGCAGAGAGACAGGAGGATCTGATAAGGCAATTCTATCTTCCAAGAAATTAAACCAAACAAGCAAGGGTTCTACTAAGGAAATAGGAGGTCAAATAGGCTAAACTGTTTCTAAAAAACAAATACAATAAACATCTCGGGATAGCTTTTTGTGGTTTTTATTGCTTACTTGTGAAAACTTTAATACTCATTTAAATGTGTCATACAGTCTGATAGCACACTCAACATCAGACTGATCTTACTGATCCCAGCTAATTGAAAAAGCTACACCATAATCAGTAATTCAGGGTCTTCCAGATCAAGCTCACGTATTTAAAATAAACACTGTTAAAAAAAGTGTATGGGTTCAAAAAAAAAAAAGCAGGTATAAACAGATGTGCAAAAAGATGAAGTACCTGGTAAAGCAAGTGTTATACTGCTTCAAGTTAGCCTCCTACAAAAGGTAACATCCTGCACCAATTTCAGGAGACCCAGGAGAAATAAGTGTACACAGATAGCTCCACTCTACAACTAAACAGACCTACAGTTTATAAAGCACTGGTGCTAGAAGTTGTGTTCTAGGATATCTGAAGGGGAAAAGTGAGTGCCTGACTTTTTGCCCATCAACAAAAATGTATCTTCAGAAAATGCTTTAGATCTTAGAAATCTTCTCAGAGGAAGTGAATCAAAAAAACCCAAGCCAAATCAAGACACCTCAGGAAAACAGAAATCATATTGGAAAACAGTATTCAGTAATGATTTTCTATCGAGTCACTTTTCATCTGTGATTGCTGTATGCTCAGCAAATTAGGAAAGTTCGCAGAACCAAGGCTATGTCCGTAATACTTCGTGCTGAAACAATCTTTCAGCTTTCAGATATAAACTGTTCTTCATGTACCTGTGTTTAAAGGCACACAAATTCTAGTTGCACCTTTTAAAATGAAAAAATAAGAAATACAAATTCACCTTTACATTTGTAAGGACAGAAATGTGCCCTTAAATCACTGTGCACAAACACTGTATAGCCACAGTATAATGGCATTTTTAATTTAATCTTCTGTTAAAGAGCTTGAATTTCATAATTTTGTGCCTACAAATGAATGAAGGTTTTGTTTGTTTGGGGGTTGTTTGTTTTTGTTTGGTTTTCTGAAGAAAAGCTTTGATAACTGACAGTAGTGCAGGATGATGATGTCAGAAGTACCCTCTTTTTTTTGCTGATACTGGAAGCTTCTCCACATCAAACTTAGCTGTTGATTGTACCTACCACAGGTTCAAGTCTTGCCAAGGATATACAATTTTTCCATCTAAATTCCCTCAAAAAATGTACTGCGTAAGGGGGAAAGAAAGGGCAAATAAGCAGTTCTGCATTACAAAGCTAAAATTCATATGCATTAAGGGACTTATTTTTAATTGAAAAGAATCAAAAATGCTTCTGCATGTGAATTTATTAGGAATTTTCAACAGAGAAATGCATATTAAAGTGCTACATAAGGCAGCTGTGACCTGCACTGCATTCTCATTAAAATTTGGTTTCAGAATTTAAAAACTAAATATTGTATTGATAAATCCTTTGAAGTCCAGTGTTATAACTTTGAATTTATAAGAGATTAAGACTTCAAGTCTTTCATTTTCTTTTACAACACCATCAAGGCCATTCACTCTTAGTACTATTGTAATTCCCTGTTTCTAGCAACACAAGCTACAAGTCTGCTTCCTTCTGAGTACTTAAGGGGGATCACTGGGAAGAAAACTAAAACAAGCCACTTTGGTTACAGATGAAAAGTGGCACCAAGAACCACACGAGTCATCCCAAGTTTTCAATTCATAGTTTATCTAAAGAATTGCACTGATAAATTCTGATTTTAGGTAAAAACACCACTCTGATACAGATAAGAGATGTAAACCAATATTGCAGCTATAAGATTTTTTCAAAAAATTGAGAACACAGTATTTAGTGAAATAAATGAGTTTGATTTCCCTATCATTATTTTATTAGTATTTTTCACGTTCCTAGTAGCTCTCTAGCCTCTCCATTTATCAGAAAACCAGTCTCCAAAGGCAAGAAGCCTACACTTTGATAGGACAAGAGAAAAAAAGAAATCACTTAGTTGTGTTCAGTCTTTCTAAAACCTCGCAACATTCATGGCTTGCATTAGCTTTCTGTAAATCCTACTAAGTCCAAAAAGTAATCTTACAAGATAACACAAATGTCTGCCCGCACTACTTTTTATCCATAGCAGTAACTGTTTGGAATCAGAATTCTGAACCTTTTAGAGCACTTGATATTGTATATGTAAAGCAGATTTGGTTGTGAAAAACAAGTCACATTCCAATATTTCTTCAGGATTATTTAGGAGTTTGAACTATTTAAGAAAAATTAGGATTTCAGTATTTTCAAGATTTTAAGACTTACAAAGAAATAGGCCATTATCATTTTTTCCTAACTTTTAATAAAAAACTCTGCCTAAAAATATTGAAGAATGCCAAATACTGATTTGTCTTAGTGTCTTTTCCTACAACTATCACCACAATCTTTACTATTTCCACTAAATCCTTTAATACTTCCCTTCTGTTAGTGAATCGATCTAGATTCAGGTCAAGGTTTTCCAAAATTGATCAGTAATACATCAGTTCTGGGCAGAGTAATAAAGATGTTCAGGAGTTAAGATTCTTCACAGGAAGAATCTGAAGATGTCTCCAGAAGAGGTCATCCCCATCACAACACGTATGTCCACACTTGTAGTAGAAGGTCTCTTAAAAATTAGGCAGGCAGCCAAAAGCTATCAACCACTTTTGAAAACGCTGTCATCAGAAGGGCAGGTGACAGGTTTATTTGCCTGGGGCAGGAATACGGGTAGACAACGAGGTGAGACAGCACTGCCTTCCCTTTTCCCTCACACGTGGAAGTGGTTATCAGACAGTGAGAAACCTGCAAGTAGGCCATGAGAAAACTGTTCTCTAAAGCAGTATTCCTAAAGCCAATGGAAGTGCTAGTGTGGCTGAGGCTAAGAGAAGATGTAAGTTTTCTTACACTGTGGTACCCATAACACAAGATCAATGATCAGGAATGATAATCCTGCAATATACAATAGCCATGGATGACAGCACATAATATCAAACCTGCTGGGGATGGCCCAGCACTGTCACTTTCTTATCCAGTACAGTTCCTAATTAGACAGGACTACAGTAGCCCACAATGAGCTTCTACTAGAGAGAAATTTTATGTTTTAAGTATATATATATATATATATATAAATATCACAGACAACTAAGGTAATCTCCCTAGTGTGTTGCATTTTCCCTACGGCAAGCAGAATATAAAGGCCATCTGATTTCCCAAGTCAGATTTTACTGAACACTCATGTAAGTCATAGAGTCTGACTATGGGATAAGGCATCATAAAATCAGGTTTTTATATTGGTAGAGTTTGTAAGTCCTCTTACTATCATCTCCAGTTCAACATTTCCTATGTTTTCTGGATTTGTAGTCTAAGCGGATGCATCAAATCCTTCCCATTCCCGTCAGATACATTTGGTGTCAGCTTTTGCAAATATACCACAACAATCAGCTAGCCAGTCCCAGTGACCAGCACAATACAGATTTTGGGCTCATTACACACTTTTTAGAAGAGAATGCAAAGAAAAACAATATTTTTAATATTAAATTCAACCATACATGCAGATCTTGTCTTTTCTTTTATACTGTATATAGGAATTGGAGAGCATCTTTACCTGACAGAGCATCTTGTGCTTCAAAAAATGTGCTGAGACCTCCTTTCACATAAGCTAGACTCCCCTCATTTTTCTTATTAGCTTGTTTCTTCAAGTTCACAACAGCCGTTTTGAGCTGATCAAAACTGAAAACAAACAAGAAAACCACCATAACATTCAAACAATGAATAATGTCACCTAATGAACAAACAAAACAAACTACTTGGAAAACAAACCAGCTACTTTTGCCACAACTATTAAGGACAGAGTAGTTGCTAACAAGTGTGCTTCTTGACAATAATTATTTACTCTTAGTCCAAAAATGTTTTGGTTTTTAGTCTTAATCCTAAATTGAGAGATCCTATAACTTGTGATGGAATAGACTTCTTTATAATACAAATTAGTTAAGAAATTTCTTCTAAACATGCAATATTGCTCTTAGCTAACTGCCCGTACTACATTAAATAGGTACTAGTACAATCCAGTACACTTAGTACACTGGATTAACTACTGCGATGTTAGAAGTCTCTCTAATAATGACATTTGTTTAACTCTGCAGCGCAGTTCACAGTGCTTTTACACTTCCACTTTCTGAACTCCTTCAACATTTTTATGTTGGTTCAGACATACAGTTCAGAATTGAACACAATATTAGTGCAAAAATAAACACTGAACAGATTCCTGCTTAATGAAAGTATGTTTTTCACATGTAGTCCATGGAATTGTTTTTGAAGGAGGCTTCATGAAGACATTTTAATCCCCAACTTCTTGTTTGTATGGTAGGTTTCTTTTTATCTTAGCTTCCTAATATTTCTGGATTTTTGCTAGTTTACATTCAATTTCACTTTTTCGTTTATTTTGCAAGTGACTGGAATTATTTCAGAAGTGATATGTCACAACTAATTCTTAATTATTGCATAGCATTTTTTTGTTGTTCGTGATGAATATGATCTCAGTAGTTATGCTACTAGATTCATTATAAAAGCACTATCACAAACAAGCCCAGAAATACAAATGTAACATGTGATTTTCATCCTTAAAGTCTCTTCTCCTACCTGCAGGCCAAACCCATCTCCCTAATACAAAAGAATCAAACAAAAATCATATCATACCTCAGAGAGGGGAGGCAAACAATTAAATAAGGAAATTAAGACATAAGGAAATTCCCCAGCAGCTTTTGTCCATTTTAAATAGTGATAGAAAAAGACATTTTAAGAGAACAAACCAAACTTTAGCTCAGGTAGTGAGAAGACTATCACCACCTGGTGGGAGACAAAAAACACTAGTGCACTTACAGGCACTGTCCTTTTTATATTGATGACATCACAACATTTTGCTTCCTTTCCTATTTCAATCTGCTGGTCAGAAATCACATTAGCCAATAGCCAATTGGTCTATTTGGGCATACAAGAAGTACTTATCAGCAGCATTTTCAAACTAACAAAAATCCATACTGTTCTCTTTTTAAGCACTGTTTCATGTTATCTGATGATCTAATAGTAGGTCTAACCAGTTTATTTATATTTGTCAGGATACTGTTGGGGTAAAAAAAAAAAAAATAATTAAAAAAGATGTTATTTTAATTGCTCAAAAAGAATTTCCTTCAGGGAAAAAAGCAGGCATAAGCTAACCAAAACATCAGTGCTCCACACATTTAGCACTCCCAATACCTGAGGTTATGTAGAGGACAAGAATGAAACCACTGCTGTGTGTTTCCGGAAAAACAGCAAAAACTATATGGGGCAGATAATTCTACAACTCCAGAATATTTCTAAGACTACATATTTTGAAGTAGGAAGGAAAAGAAAAAAAAATCAGCTTTGCTTATTTTTTATTTAAAAAGCTATTTATAATTAGATTCAAAACATGATTGGATTCACCCTACCCTTTGAGCCATTCTTCCTATTGAGTTTTAGACAGTTCTTGCACCTTCAATGCTAAGACTTAGATTTTATAAACCAATAAAATCTTAACATACAAAAAACCAGCTTTCATTTAAAACCAAACATTAATACTTTTTATTCCACTGCACTGAGGGGACTATGACTTGAAACTACTGACATACAAAGACAGAAATTGATTAAAATTTTCTTGAAAGAAAGATTAAGTTCTTACGTAGATACTAGACAAAGCTTTTAAAATGTTTTTTTCTTAATAGGAAGCTTCAAACCGACATGAGAATGGTCTTTCATGCACTGACTCATAGGCATAATACAAATTATAAAGGGGCCATGCAAGCTGGTGTAATTATTTAAGTTATCAATTCATAGTACTGACGACCAGAAAAAATCAGTGTCTTACTGACAGTTTGTTCTATTAGAACTATAACCGTTACATTACACTGTTGTTCATATTCAATGGCAATTGTGATAAAAAGAGTTATTTAAGCAGTTCTAAGGAAGTCATTTAATTCATTTTCTGGATCCACAGCACCCTTAAATGTACTTAAACCATCTATGACAGACACCCATCAAATCAAATCTCACTCTCCTGTGATGGTCATCCTGCGGCTTTTTAAATTACAGGGTTCCAGGGCTTAAGCAATCTGATATTGTATTTAATCTGCATCTAACCTAAACCTCCCCTGCTGCAAACTGAGACAGCTTGTTCTATTCTTAGCAAACCAAGAACAATTGATGACTATCCTTGCACTGCCCACTACATATTTAGAACATGCATTCTGTATCATTTTTTTCTTTTCTAAGCATTTATTTCATTCAAGCTGTATACCCACAGATATTTATATATTCCTATTTTTGTGACTCAACTCTCCCAACTTTCTTAAAGCAGTGGCCAAAACTGGTCAGCACACTTCAACTGCAGCTTTAATAACACTAAGCAGAATAATTATTCCCATATCCTGCTGATGTACCCCAGAAGATGATTTGTACAGCCAGCCAACTGGTATTTATGGCACATTATAAACTCCAGGTTGTCTTCTGTACTACTGTTGTCTAACTCCAGGTGTGTACTCTGCTGCCTGCCTCCCCCACAGCCCTTAGAGCCTTGCACTCAACTATTTCATGACTGTCTTTTCAGGCAATTGCTAGGGGAAACACTTCATTTACTTCCTCATACCACCATGACAGGTTTTCCAGCTCCTTGAACAAGCTCTAAACCATCCTGCCATCTGCTCCATAAGAGAGGCCATACATTGAAGCTGTTCCTTCACACAAAGGTCAAGTGCCTCTCTTTTTTCCTGGCTATCTTTCTCAGAAAGCCTCTTCCAATCCATCACAGAACTCCGTGCAGATGAGCAATCCCTCTTTATTACAGTGAGATGCTTGTCTAATCCCACATGTGGGGCTCTGTAAAGGCACTTGAGGTTGGCCCGTTCCAAGGGGTTTTGTAATTCCCTACAGTGCTCTCAACCCCATCACTGAACCACACATGCAGGCCTCTGATCTCTGTCCCCTCATTTAACTGCAGACTGTTATCAACCTGATATTCCTAATTTGATGTCCTTGTCAAATTGCAAACCTGCTGGCAAAGATGCTCCTGCCCCACTTTTTCAAATGGCTTCTATTTCTCAGTTTCAGTCCTTGTTCTTTAATAATGGATCCATGGCTATACAAGTAAAAATGTTGTCTGTGAAACCAGTGGTACAGCCAGCTACACATCCACTACTACCTCAATCTTTCCTCTTCACCTGTAGATCAAAGAGAATACCAGGGCTCTCATGTTCTCCACTTTTGTCCCCAGATGTTTGCAATCTCTATTGATCTACACCTTTCTTGGCAGTGTCACTGGTGCCCACATGAATGAGCAACAAAATGGCAACAGTCCAAGAGCCAAACATAACAGAAATCTTTTTTAAACAGTTACATCAAAAGCCGTTTGTTCTTTCTCATTTTATTATCCTTTCAGCTTTTTTTAAAAACCTGAAGTTATCAGATTGTGACAGATACAATCCATTTTCAATCACTCCTCCTTTAGTTACTTGATTTCAAAAGATAATGTCATTAGGTGTGTATTAGGTAATGGTGTTCTCTTGCTGTTGTTTTAGCTCTTCAATCTACCATCACTTTGAGAGGAAACTAAAGTATTTCCCAAGCAGACTAATGGTTATTTCTGGAGCTCCTCAAAACACCACTGTCCCCTCTCCCCACCCCCAACAAAACAAAACCACACAAAAAATCCAAACAAAAACAACAACCAAAAACCAAAATACCAAAACCAACCCTCACCTGTTGCTAACCATTAGATAACAAAAAAATATTAAATTTCCAAAGTGGTATTTCCCTTCAAAATGCTAATCAGATTACCCAGCTGAAACCAAAGGACAATAAAGCTTCATCATCTCTACTAAAATTAGTTTCCAGTATTATCTGAACACCAGCAGACAGAAGTTATAGAACTGAGTTATACAAGCAAAAAATATATTTACGTAACGCATTAATGTAAGTGCACATTATGAACCCGATTTAAAAATGAAGAAGTTAACGATCAAGATTTTAAAAGACTCACCTTGACACTCAGCTTGTCAAACTTTTTCCAACTATAGCATTTTCCACAGGAGCTGATTAAAAGCTAACCAATCCTACTAGCAGTTTTACTCTTTGTCATCTGTTCAGTGCTCTTATTCTGAGCTTCTAGCCATGACTTAACACCTGGAGTTTCCAGTCAAGGCCAGGCTTCCTAACTTCTTGGTTCATAAAGGGCTCTAGTATGAAGCAAGACAATTTCCATCTGACATGGGGGTTTGGGGTAAAGCCACAAATTAGGTCTGGTTAAAAATGAAGTTTTCCTCATAACCACATTGGGCAAACTGGTTGATTCAAGTGTCTAGCCAAGCAGAAATACCACAGGCAGTAGAGACTACAGGTCTATTACTGAAAATGTCAACCACCAATGACACATCTGGTGTAAAATGAAATATCAAGTGACTTGCATTTAAAACAACTGTTTATATGATACCAACAAACCTTGTTGTTGAATGATTCTCAATCAGGTACCAGGCAGCAGAAAAGTTTTCACTAGTGAAGTCAGCACTCATGCCAGGAAACAGTGCCTCTAAATCTTTTTGAGGAAATCTGCCTCTGAAAAATGAACATTCATTTCTTCAGTGAGAAATATCCCAGCAAACATATTACAACTGTCACATTAAAAACCAACCAACCAACCAACCAACAACCCCAAATGCAATTCAAACAAATCACATTCCAGCAAGACGTAAATTTGTATCTCACCATGACGTTAAATTTGGTATTACAGACACATGTAGCATGACTGGGAAAAGGAAGACTGAAATTTAATCTAAGTAAAACTACTTTTACCATTTTGTTTTCACCATTACACATTTGTCAGAAGTATTGCCCATACAAAATGCTTCTAAAGAAAGAACTGCTGCCTTCAGAAAATGGGACTAGACAGACTCACCATGATACTAATAACGTTCAAATTCAGGACCACTAATGCTGAATGTACTCAAAGTCAACTCTACCTTTTAAACAAGAAAATCAGTGCACCAAGCCAAGTAAAATATGACACAATATTCTCTATAAACCAGGAACCAGTATCTATCTAACTGTAAGGCAATGGGACATCACCAGGTTGACAGCTTGTAAGGGATCTCACACCATCATTGTCTATTGGTTCACATGCAGGAAAAGTCCCACAGAAACATGACGGAAGACACACGGACCATTCTTTTATTATATACAAACACTGAAATAAATCCTGAGTTAAAACCATCCTCTTGCAAAACAGAATACACTGATCTGTCTGCTTATAGTACACAAAACATAAGGAAAGGTGGGTATGTCTTCAGTTAGAAACAGTGTGTTTTGTTTGTTTTTATTCAATCCTACAATGTACAAAAATAGCATGCAAGCTAATTCCTTGTGAAAAAAGATTCTCTACAATAGCACAAGTAGTTTCTAAGCTACTCCTACAGAAAGTGTATTGCATTTATTTTTAAGTCAGTGTAATAAAAATACTTACAGCACTTTTTGAGGAAAACATGGCAATCTTCATCCCTCAGTCCAGACACACACTTAATGCTTAGCCATGTTCATGCCACCGCGCATCCTCAGTACATCACCAGGTGCACTCACCATTCTATTCTTTACCACCAGCTGCATTTCACCTTCAGAAACTAATCATGGCAAACAAGTTCACTTTTGGTCAGCCCAGAATTGGTCAGGTAGTTGGACTAGGTGATCACTGTAGGTCCCGTCCAATGAAATATACTATTCCGTTCTAAAAATTTACTGTGTCATTTTTGGATGACACCATCAACCTCAAAAGCCAAAAAAATCCCTCTCTGATCCTCACAAGCTTGATGAATTCTGCTATACAAAGGACACTGTATATATAAATGTAAACCTGCTGTACTTCGCATTTGAGATCAATTGTGGGTGGGGGTAGCAATCCAGAGTCAGTTATTGGAATTACACTTCGCATACATGAAAAGCCATTTGAATGGACATGAAAGCAATTACTTATTAGTTTTGGTTTTTTTCTGTAATATAAACATATTTCATGATAGCTATAGCCATTTTTATTACAAAAAGAAAACAGCAGATTAAGTGAGGCAAATCTAAAAATACAATTATACAGAAACAAGAGTTGTTTTCTGTGAGTTTCTATTCATATTTAAATGGTCATCAGCACAAGCAGGTACAAAGGACCTACATACATAATGACATGGCACAGAAGAATTTCATCAGTAGCACCTGATTACAGCAGGGGCATGAAACAATACTTTTTAAAAATAAGCAAAAACCATCAAATGAGATGCAAGGAAAAGTGATGACAGATATGAAAAGCAGAGAGACAGGGAAAATAGCGCAAGAAACAAATGTTGCAAAAAACCCCTGAGGGTCCCAACATTTCCCTGTGTTCAACAAAAAAGCTATAACATTAATATAAAAATTTATAAAGAAAAGTAGTGAGATTCAGGATCACCAATGGCCTTGAATTTCATGAATGCCAGTTAGTGAGCAGAAAATGGTGATGGAACTAAGAAGGTGAAGAAAATTTAAATTTATCCTTCCTTTAAATAAATTTTAAGATGTCTTATTTTGCATTCAAAGTAGTCGAAAGTGCATAGTAGGCACATGATTTTACAGGACAGTACTTCACATATATTAGATGGCACAGCTGCCCATAAAACCTTTTTATTAAATCCACACATGGTAGCATCTTTGTGGACAACTACATTTTTAATGCTAAAAACCAAAACCAATAAAAACTTTACATTTTTTCTCAGGAGAGATTCAGAACTCCAGTGCAAGCCCTATAAGTGCATGCCACAAAACAGAATTTTGTTCATGTTTTTCAGAACTTCAGTATATTTTTCTCAAAAGCCAAAAGAAACAGACATGACACCAAAAGCACACACACTCAACAAATATACCATTTCCAAATGCTACCTATTACTGCAAGACTGTAAGATATAAGCATGATAGCTTAAGCTTGTGTATGAGCTATACAGTTCCACAGGAGTGGGGAAAAAAAACCTCACTGTTTTATATATATACATGCATATATGTTGAGATAAAGACCAATAATTCAGCTAGGGATGTAATAAATTCCTGCAAATGAGTTTTGCCCATAGACAGTGGGACAGAAGTGAAGGGGTTTTCTTCAGTTTGATGTTTGACTGCATTGAAAAGTTATTAGGAGCTTTTTTCCAGCAGATGTATTTGCACAGAGCCATAAATTAGCAATGCGTTTATGGCTGCTTTTATCTGTGCAGACATATTTTAGACATAGTCACAACAGAGTAGAAACATGAATGTGAATGTGTGCGGTATGTTAACAATATGTTATACTCTATGGTGTAGTATCCTTATTTTTATCATAAATTTTTCCAGTAGTTTTTCCACTAACAGATATGGGGAGCTTGGAATGACTTGCCACAGCTGTCTTCACAACAAGCTGCTCATTAAAAAGTTCAAACTGAAAGCAACTGTATTTCTAAAATGTCTGGCCAGATGTATCTAAAAAGAGACTGACTCCACAAATGCACAAGTTTGTTTCATTAACTTCCATTAGTAAGTTAAATAAATAAGTCCTTGGATGTTGTTCTCATGAAAACTTGCTTACCGTTTACTTATAAACAAGCACATATGTGACTTGAGAAAGCATTTCTGTTTTACTCATTTCAACATTATAGAGTAAATTGGAACTAGTAGCAAAAGCTGAGGTCATGCTGACATGCAATGAAATTGTTGATAATTTTTCTGTTGATTTGCTCATTATATAAAAGTAGCTTCAGGAAGCAACTCCAAATACTTAATAATTGCTTGAAAAGCAATTACTGTAAAAGAAACTGGGAACCACACATCAATGCAGAGAACCTCACAAAAAGAAGGGAGAAATTTACCATCCATGATAACTCTACACATTTTGCTCCCTTCACAACTTTGGCAAACACATATTGGATTTATATAGTAGAACTTTTTGCTAGGCAGATGATTTTATTTAAAACAGAACCAGATCTGGTACTAGACTTATAGTAAGCATTTTAAAGTAGTCTTATTTATCCCTCAGCAACAAATTTAAATATAAAAGTAATTAAGATTTCACATACTTTTTATATCAATGAGAACTACAATAAAAATAAATCGGGTTTCAGGCCACCATACACTTCCACTTCCCTCAAACGTGTTTTGAGTGTATCTAATAAACCCATGCAGTATTAGATGTAGTGGTCTTTGTTTTCTCATAAAGATCATATGTATCTACTTCGGATTCCAAATACATAGGGTGCAATCAATTCACGTGTGCCGCATGTACCTATCAATACATGTCCCTCCTTCCACTACCCCAAACTTCAGGTTCCGTATAGCCTGACACTCAGGCTATTTTAACATCACAGCATATATTGGCTCTTACAAATCCTGTTACTTAATATGTGCATATACAGAGCATTTATATTCTCCAGAAGTTTAGGATCAGTTGTGATCTCCATGGCTAAATCACAGCCTCCAAGCAATCAAAATTGAGTAACAGCAACAGAACACAATGGATACTAACAGAGTCTAACTATGAATACAGCTTAGCAAGTTCTAATTTTTCTGTAAAGATTATTTTGTTCCCAGAGTTTCAGGATCTCGTAGTATGCTTTTCAGCATACATAACCATATTTGCAGATTAAAGGTAGGTCTCAAAACAGGATACAGTCACCAAAGGTAACTTGAACCTCAATTCCACATGAGTTTGTAGGTCAAAAGGAGCAACTTTAAATAAACACAGATTCTGAATAGCAACCAGCATAAACAAGCTCCAGCTAGAGCTGCTGTACACTCCCCTCTCTGTCTGGTACCAGACCCCAAGAAGCAGGCTTTGTACCAGCTGTACTGTGTTAATAATGCACGCAAAAGACCCACATAAGAGACCCTGGAGTAGACTAAACACGACAAATCAGAAGGTGTTAACAAAGGTCTTTCCAAAAGCAAGAAGACAAGGATGGACCCTGGCAATTCCTCCCTAGTAGCACTAGCTTTGTCAGAAACAACAAAACAACTGCATTTGAGAAATGGCAGAATGTGATAAGAGATATCTACTAAGAGATTATAGGCTGGTAGCTGCAACTGATGCATCAGCCTTACAAGCAGTAAGTATTAATGGATTTTTTAACATCATAAAATTAGGACTACATACTACTATATACCACATCTCCCTCACACAGGTTTGACAATTTTTCTGCATGCATCTCTGTGATAAAAGCTTCTGCGAGCCCATCATATTCAAGGATGAAATCCCATAGAAGCCACTTAAATAAATATCAAAGCCTCCAGAAAGTCTTTTCCTATCTTACGGTAGCAAGTGGATACTAACCATTAGGTGGCAGCGCAAGATCATTTGTTCCCCCCTCCCAGACCAACTCTTTTGGAAGCTGGTGTGGGAAGAGGGAAGCATCTGTGTTGAGTGGGTGGATACAGAAGTATGTGGAATGCACTTAGCATGTCAGCATTTGCTTTCATGTACGACATGGATCCACCATAATGACCTCTGCTACATGCAAAACAACAAGTACTGTTCAAAAATTTTCTAAGCACCGCTAGGTCTGACTGCTCTTACTGCTTTGCAGAGAATGGATTTTCTTAGACCGAGTAGGCAGGGAAAGTAGGGAACCTTTGATTAAACAAGGGCTTCTGCAGGGGGGAAAAGTATGTGACACATCTGAACAAGCAATTCATTCACAAGTCTTATGTAGATCTAAATTTTCCACCAACAGATTTCAATCAGTGCCTTCACAAAACAGGCATCACATGTTCTCTCCCAGAACTGTTCAAAATTCTGAACAACCTTATGTTGCTACCAACCTGCTCTTCTAACAGCTCTAAACTGTGAAAACCAACCCAAGTACTGCAACATCGCTGTTATTGTTAGCATTTTCACATCAAATTTCCACATTCCTCATACTGAGGTGACTACTCCATATACACTTTTTCTTCCTGCAGGCTATTTAAGCCTTCTGTAAGAGCTTCTGGCTACATCTGCGTAATAGCACAGCCAGGAATATTCCACAGGGAGGAAAGTGGCACAGTACTACTTTGCACTTAAAGCCAACATAAAAATGGTGACAGAAAACTAAAGCTTTCTACCAGTCTTCGCTCCATTCTGAAAATTAAAAAAACCCCTAGAGCTCAAAGAATATTTGAAATACTTATTTTCTGGTGTGAATGAAAAACTTCATAGCACACACACAATATGCACTAAGTGACAGCAATGTAAAAAGACCCCTCATCTAATTGAATCAGTTCTGTAATTTAAAAGATGAACAAGCAACTATTAGCAAGGCAGGAGAACAAATGTGTGCTAATGCTCTTGTACGAATACATTTGCGACTTACAGGATCACTGAAACATAATAATCAGCAAGTTTCACTACAATATAAATGATTTTACTGCTTAGCAACTGAGATTCTAAGTTAGCTCTATGGCAAAAAAACAACTAATGCTTGGAAAAAATTAAGAACTTATCAGCCAGAAATTATGTATACTTAACACTTGTTAAACTTGCAGGCTGAAAGATGATGGCTTGCACATTGTGTATACATATAATATTTAAAATATCTTGCCTACGCCTATGTAGAAAACAACCAGGATGATGAGTGTATATCCATAGTTCTTGCTTTGCATCCTTGCAACATTTGAATATGAATAAGAGAATTACAGAGCATATTTTGAGTAGATATATTACTCCTATGATAAATCTACAGGCAGTACTCCAATTATTAATAGAATATGTTAGACCCACTATTATCTATTTCCCTTAATTCACAGTTCAAACCTTTTGTTCACTTAAATCCCAGTCACACCCAAGTAAACTCCACTCTTAAGTCTACTGAGTCAGAATAAATATTTTTTGTCCCTGTGCTTGCCTAATAATTTAATGAAACACTGTACTAAAGCACTTCTGTTCATTACTTAACAGGATCTTTTTTCTAGTATTTCAATGTCCCATTTGTAAAACCTTAAAAACACCCACATGAATGATTCAAAAGCTATGATTAATTTTTAAACACATTTTAATTGGAGGAAGTAACATAAACAATGTTTAAAAAGCCACAAAGTGAACTTCTATAACTAAGCATAACTCATACTAAAAAATCATAATGTCACAACAGATAGGTGATCTCACTCTTTCCCATGCTGCAGATCGTCTCTTCTAGTTGGTGTCAGAAATACTGTGGCCAGCAGGACTAGGGAAGTGATCATTCCCCTGTACTCAGCACTGGTGAGGCCCCACCTGGAATCCTGTGTTCAGTTTTGGACCCCTCACAACAAGAAAGTCATTGAGGTGCTGGAAAGATTTCAGAGGAGGGCAACAAAGCTGGTGGGGGGCCTGAAGCACAAGTCTGATGAGGAGCAGCTGAGGGAACTGGGGCTGTTCAGCCTGGAGAAAAGGAGGCTGAGGGGAGACCTGATCACTGTCTACAACTACCTGACAGGAGGTTGTAGCATAGAGGGAGTTGGTCTCTTCTCCCAAGAAGCAAGCGACAGGATGAGAGGAAATGGCCTCAAGTTGCACCAGGGGAGGTTTAGATTGGATATTAGGAAAAAATTTTTCACAGAAAGGGTTGTCAGGCACTGGAACAGGCTGCCCAGGGAAGTGGTGGAGTCATCATCCCTGAAGGTGTTCAAAAGGTGTTTAGACAAGGTTCTTAGGGACATGGCTTAGTGCTAGAGTTAGGTTATGGTTGGACTCGATGATCCTGAGGGTCTCTTCCAACCAAAATGATTCCATGATTCTACAATTTGCTGACAACTGACAGCCACAGACAGAGGTAAGACTTCTTTCTCTCTTTCAGTCTGTAGTATACACATTTCCTGCCTTCTCTTCAGTGTGCTCCCATCTTGCTTATCCCTAGCCTATTTTCTCACATCTGTTTTTCTCCCTGGTTCTTTCTTTAAATGTTTCATTTGTTTACCACTATTTGCATAACCAATACAAGTCACTGCCTTCCTTTCCATATTAGCCATCGTGCTGCAAGGGTTGTAATTCCCACCAAGTCAGATCAATGACAAACACTTCAGCTTCAAAGTTAAAATACAGCCCAATTTACACACATTTAAAAATAGTTTAAAGAAGCCAAAGGTATAATAAAGTAGCAACCCATTATGCTGCAGAGTCCCATGTCCTTGTATACACAACTGTTCTTCATCAGATTAGGCTTTCTTTTCTTTTAAAGCATCTCAAAATCCTAAAAATTTTTATCAATTCTAGTGACAAATTATTCCCATGTCTAGTCATGGTTAATGGTAATATCTCGCCTATCCACTCCCTTTCTTAATTTATAATTGCCTGTTTTCACTGCCTTGTACAACTGCACAATAACTCACCTACCCCACACATCAAGCACTTGCAAACATGTGAGTTTAACTGAACTATATGGTGTTAGAGATTATCTTACAAAAGTAATCACCACATTGCTTCAAATTTTCAACTAAATTACAAAAGCTTTTCCATTGGGGAGACACAGAATGTAATTAAACAGAGAATGTTCCATCTATAGTCAAAAGTATTAACACCATTCTGTCACTCACAGCACAAGGGTAGACCAGGCTTTTCCTCTCTTTCCCTCTCTCCCCTCTCCACAACTTACCCCTGAAACCCTCTACACAATTACTTGTTATATTAACTAGTGTTTCTTCTCTCAAACTGGTCATTTTCAACAGCAGTGCTTGCCATAATCTTCATGCTTCACCTCCGATGAACTTGAAGGTGAACCTGGGGATCACCAAACTAGACTTGATATTATGCTTGCCCAAAGATTTCCCTATTTCCCATCCAACAAGAGATTATTTCCTATCTGTATTTAGATATTTCTGACTTTTTTTCTTCCACACAAAATCTGAGGTTTCGTTAACATGATATTTTCTAATGCTTTCAGATGAAACATTTAAAATATAGCACAGCTGGTTTCCTATTTAACAAACACCCAAAGAGATGATTGTAAATTAAACAAATATTAAACTAATGCTGTTTAGGTTTCTAGAAGATAATTCTTAATCTATCACAATGATACTGTCTTAAAGTTAAGAACTATATATTTAGGTTATGAAGTCAAATACCACATTAAAAGTTTTGTTAAAAAAAAGAACAAATTAAAAGTAACTGTGTCATAACCATGGTATTTACAGAAAGAAGTATTGTGAAAAACCTATAGATAGAGCACTATGCAACAGAACTAGTTATCTTGACTTAAATGCCAGATTAAATATTGGAAGAGGTTCCGGGGTTCAAACAACATAGACTTAAAGCAGCGGAAGTTAGTTTTAATGTCAGCCTGTCACAACTATTTCTTACAGTGTTTGAGAAGATATTATATGGGCTTTGAGATCAAGTGCTTAATTGAAAAAGTAACTAGACAAAATTAATATATCGTCATTTTAAAGGAGACTTGCTACCATAAGGCTGATTAAAAACTTAGTTCTGTGCAATGCCAATAGAATATATCACATGGATTAAAGAACCACACACACACACAAAAAAAAAAGCAGTGAAGAAACAAACCTGAGAACAACTGTAGGTAAAATTTAAAGTTTTACTAAAGCCCATGTTACTCTTTCATCAGTATTTGCATCATCATCAATAAAATAACTTTATAATCATTAATTTTTTATAATTAGTTGGGAAAACCTTAGGAAGAAAGACTACCATGTAGACTGAGAAGACAGAGTTATCAAGGAAGCAACAAACAGAGGGAAACAGTCAAATATAAAAAGATATATCTAGGATGAAGGAATCCAAGCCATCCTGACACAATAACGAGCAACCGTGCCAGCTGCAAAAAGTAGCACTTCAAGAGAATTGGCTAACAAGCCACTCACTACTGGTCACCAGTGCAGCACTAAGGTAAAAAGGATTATCTTTTTAATATTATTTTCTGGTTGGTTGTTTTCTTGGTGTTTGTTTTGTTTGTGGTTTTTTTTGTTTGTGCTGTGGTTTTGTTTTGTTTGTTTTTTTAATTATGAACAGGGTAGGGACTGTGGTGGAGGGACAGGAAGTCTTCTAGTAAGATGCTTGGAATACTGTTCGCAATCCTAGAGTCCACATTTTATCAGGGTTGGAAAAATGGAGATGATGAAAGATGTACCTGTCAGATGTTACGCAAGAGGCTAGAGAAAAATACATACAAAGAGAAAAATCTTCAATTTATTACAAAAAATAGTTTAATACTTTGAAAAGAAAAAAAAAAAAACATATCCAAACTAGACAAAAAATACACAGCCAGAGATGGAAGGTGATGAGGGATCCACTAGAAATCCAACACGGATTTTGGGAAAGTGCAATTTCCCCATCAGAACAAGGTAACAATGGACCCTGCAGATTTTCTGCAAGGTGCACTCCCTCACAAACAGAGTACTCAGCACATGAGACCCCTAGTAATCATTTAATCTTAAGCAGCCTTTGGTTTTGGTAGAGCTGGTATCTTGATAAAGAGAAATATCATTTCTGATGCTATTTGTGGGAGCTGGGCAGGTTTGGAGCTCTAAGAGCATCCCACTCAAAGCCCTCTAATTCCATTTTTCGTTCACTATAAAGTTCCTATTTCAGAAAAAAAATGTCATAAATTCCACTATACTTATGAACCAAATAAAGAAGTCTGTGGGCTGGAAAACGGTATTAAAATTTCAATAAAATAAACTACTTGATGTGGTATAATAAATCACATTTTACAGTGCAATTTTACCAACAGATAGCAATCTAAACATCCTTAAAAGCCCCATGAAACTCAAATGCAACAGTAACTATTCCATAAAGACAATGTACCCAAAGCCTTAGGTTATTTATCAGTCCTCAAAATCTAAACATCACTGGGGTTCAATATATCAGGCTTTCAGATTATCTACAGTTCTAATTGATGATCCAAAAATGAGGATTATGAAGTAGGCTAGAACGTGCACCAACAACTGTTTTGAGTAGCAAATAACATACCAAGCGCTAATATATGTATGTATTTTTAAATCTTTCCCTGTCCTGTAAACCATTAAACTTCTCTGGAATTCACAAAAGCACATATAGTGAAAACCAGTAAAAAAGTGGATTAAAGGCATTTGGTACTCACTTGTCTATCTCAATACCAAGCGGATTAGCTGGACGTAGGGACAAGGGGGGAATCCCTTTGTTCCTATCAGTGCGCATGTCATAATAGTTCATTTCATCCACCCAGACAGCAGACTGATCCAAGATACCTAGAGAAAACAAAGCGCAGATCCTTAAAACAACAAGGGCGGTCCAGCACCATCAACTCCTAACATACTGAATTAATTTGAAAAATCCTGATAAATATAAAATGCATGCCTAGGTAATATACTGCAAGACGTATGGCAAAACAACCTGGATGCAATTAGGCTAAATTATTTTATTATAGCTGCTGAAAAGGTATTCATGGCCGGGCATCAAACATTACCCTCTTACAGAGTGCCCAGTTTCATGTACATTAAGAGCATTTTCCTGATCACAAACTATTAGTATTTTTAATTCCTCCAAGTCTTTCGGTATTTGCCCAAACCCCATCATCTACTACTTTCAAAACAAGCAATTACAGTCTTCATATTTGCATATTTTAGACAAGAGCCCTTTTCTGTGCCACTCGCTAACCAAAAAGTAATTGAACTTTGTTCACATGTCAAGCTCAGTGACTCAAAGGACACAGGATCGACATTTTTTTTCCCCCCCAAAGCTTTGGCACAGACAATGCATAAAGGTGAGGCACAATAGGTCTTGAATCTCAGCCAAAAATGCAGCCAGCCATATTCTTGGCCATCCCCTTCTTTAACACACCCATCAGATACTCAACACCAGGAATTACCCCATCCCCACTCTCACCCATTTGTTTTAAATATCACTTCCCTCCCATCACCAAAAGCCTCACTGTGTAACATATGCACTTGATTCACTTTTCTATTATTAACATCTTAGTACAGCTTGGGAGAAACCGCGTGTTATTTAACCGTGCCTGAATCTCAGAGAACAAAAGCCTAAAACAGTTCTTGTGGGAACCTCTAGGTTAGAAAAGATAAATATCCAACTTCATCAATGAGGTGTTCTGAAAGAAACATTTTCAATCCAGAGGGTATTTAGGCTGGATTCTAGATTAAGCAGAGGTCCTAGACTGCCTGGCAACATCATTTCAATGGTTAAGCATCTCATGAGAAATACTTAAGACTTTCCGTCTTGCAGGATGGTTTGAATTACAAATAAGAAATGGCACGGAGGACTCAACTTTCTTTAAAGGATTAGCTGTCAGCTCAGGATTTAGGTATAAAGCTCATGAGCTGGTTTATATTTTGTATTTATCTAGTACACTTTAAAGTAATTACTGGATCTGTTATGAATTTTTTTAAAATTTTAGAAGTTTAGTGCTACTAGCTACAGAAAAATAAAGGGCTACTTTTCATTAGTCATTGAGGGTTTTATCAGGATATTGAAATGGGTAGATGAATTTCACATATACCATTATTTTATATATATATTTGCACATTTTATTGATGTACTCTGCTTTTTCTAGACAATTGAAGATCCTCCTGAGGTGGATCCATTTTAAACATACATTTTATTTAAAGAGGCACTCAGTCATACATTTGTTTAGCAAAGAAAACAGATGTGAATTTGAACAAGAAGAATACCTATTTTTTCAGGTTTAAGCAGTTTGAAGGAAACAGTTGAAGTCCCTTTGCCACCAGACTTTGTAGTGACAATAATGTCTCCCTTGTCATTTTTAGCCTGTCCAACTCGACACACAATTTTACTGGCAGACATCCATTCAGCAGTCAGCAGACAGTTGTGCCCACAGATTGTTAAACCTGGCAAAAAGAAAAAAGAAATACCTTACTGTGAATAGAAGTATCTTTTGAAATTCAGCAATGCAAACACACTTATGATGCTTCATATATTTTACATAAATATATGCCCCTTCTCCAGTCCTTTACAGCCAACTACAGTGAGAGTCACAAATATATTTTTCAGATCTTCCTGAGGTGGCTCAGGTCTTTTTCTCTAGTGACATCTCATGAGACACATGCAGTGCTGCTTGAAGCTTATTTTAATCTCTTCCACCAGTTATGGGCTACTGTAGCTTTTACTTCATGTTGTACAATACATCTTCTGTCTGCAAGACACATAGACAACTGCTGTTCAGTACCACATTTACATGAAACTTCCTATCAATACTGTGTGCAAAAAGTCTTTCATAAATTCACTCCCTATGAAGGAGGAGAGGGGGGAAGGGGAATGGAAAATCCCTTAACACTTAAGAGTCAAGGTACTCCTTAATATAAGGTACTCCTTAATGTAAGGTCCAAGGCTCCCTGGAATGTCATGTCAAATCAGTCTGACCAGGCGATCAATCTGACCAATCAATCTGATCAATACTGGTCAGATCAGGACTCTGGATGCTGGAATAGATGGATTGTTTATTAGATCTCGAACAAGAATTTCCATATTCTGAACTGGAGTTTTGTTATTCTGAAGAATTGGCAAGATCTTAATTTCTATAGTATTGATTTGCAAAACAGCTTCATTGGGCTCTTCTTAAATTATATCCTTACCTAGAAACATTTTGCCTTATGTCCAAAACATCAAGGCCATACTAGTGTGTAGGCTATAGTGAAGTATAAATTAGGCAGGCACAGCAGATCCTCCCCTGTTGGCCTGGCTTTTGTTTTTAATTTCTAGAAATCTCTGACCAATTTAAAAATAGTTACAGACAGAAAAGGGTCAGCATGTGTGGCTCAGTACCAAAGCTTCACACTTTCTCTCACAAGTTAAGTCCCTGACATTACGCAGCAGACAAATTTGGCAGTTTTCATGGTTGTCAGATGTAAAAATGCCTTGCTCCCTGCCAAAAACTATTTTGAAAATGAAAATAAAAAAATAAAAAATAGATAGGGACTGAATCTTATTACAACTGAAAGCAATTTTACTTAAGCAAAGACAGTAGATTTCTTTCTTAAAAGATGCCTGAATAAAGGGTGGGGGATGGGGAACAAAACAGAATACACACACAAAAAAGTCTTAAAATAAAAACATTTTTTGGTTGTTATTTATTTGCAACATTTTGACCACGCCAGTTTTTGCTTTTCAGAGTGGAATAAAAAACCCACACAATTATGATGCGTGGGTTTTAACCTCACGTTATACTATTACATCCCTTCTGGTTTTATGGTAGCAAGGTCCCTGAAAGAAAAAAGATCGCAGTAGGATAGAAGACTAACTGAAATAATTTGTCTGAACCATTCATAAAGAGGTTTTCACCCAAAGGCCTGATTTCAGGCTTAAATTAAGTAATACTTTAAAATCAACATCTGAGCTATAGCAATTTAGTAGGGTAAAATTTTTTGAACAAGTGTTTTAGAGATCCTTGTATCAATTACTGTCTATTCATCAGAGGTTCTCGAGCTTTAGCTCTCAAGAAAAGAAGATCACCAGATCTGACATTTCTGAAATGAAGCGGAACAGCCTTTGTCTGTCTCTTGAAAACACATAAGATCGTAAGTCTCTATTAACAGTTTATATACCACACTAAATACAGTAATGGCACAAGACAATTTCTAAAACAAAGCCATGTTAAGTGAGACCTTTTAGTGGTATAGATACAACTTTTTTTTCACCAAAAAGAGAAAACTTCCCTTTAAATAAAATTTCATTTTAATATGTTGCATGGTACAAAGACCTTTGAGAACGTCATACTCAGGTTCTAGCCTTTATGTGCCTTTCAGTAAATAGGCACAAGCAATTATCTTACTGAGACTTTCCAATTTTGGTTAAGTTTTTTACAATGCCTACAAAATAGAACTGCAATCATCTTAAAAGACAAACTAAACCTTGAGAGCATAAATGTTACCAGTATATCCTGGATTTGACTTTTTGTACCATGAGCTATAGAGTTATAAATAAAGTTTATTTGTCGTCAAAGATACAAAGAGATTACCAGAAGGGTCTCTCTTAAAATGAAACAGAAAGGCATATTCTTATATTATGTGATATTCTTTTTATATATATATAAAGTTTCTTGCTTTTCCTTTTACTCTAATGTATCTCAAACAGCAGACTAAACTTTGTAAAACTCTCATGCAAACTTGCTTAAATCTCATACCTACAAAGGCTCACTTTTGCAAGTATTTCTATTCAAGACACAGGGAATATTTACATGTCTAATTTAACCATCAAAAGAATTTTTTTCCATGTCTTGGGCCTTAGCCATTTACTGAAGCAAGCCTAAAATTGAGCTAAGAAAAAAACCAAGGCAATCTATTTTTTTTTTTTTAATCTCAAAGCACGAGATTATTAGCAGC
This sequence comes from Nesoenas mayeri, assembly GCF_963082525.1. Lineage (NCBI taxonomy): Eukaryota > Metazoa > Chordata > Aves > Columbiformes > Columbidae > Nesoenas > Nesoenas mayeri. Next base: position 89,447,423 of record NC_137543.1, on the reverse strand, counting down.
CATGTGTTAAAAGAGATAATAATTAAAAAAAATTTAAAAAAATATTATATATATATACATAAATAGTTGGTCAGCCATAATACCGAGGCACAGTTCAAGAGATGTCTCCCTTCCAAGAACCTAGCACAGATGACTTCTAAGAGGATCATACCAATGAACTACTAAGGTTATCCAAGTCCATCAACCACACAAATACACAGAAATAGACTCACCTCTAACATCATCAGTTATTTGATTTTTTTCTCAACAAAAATTCATTAGTGTAATGCACTCTTGTCTAGCAGCTCAGGAAAATACTACTTCCCTTTTCGAGAGACAGCAAACTGAAGTGAAGGGGAAAATTGTAGTAGCTTATGCTTGGCTATAAAGTTCATTGTGGTGGCCAAGAATGGAATTCGGGAATCTTGGTTTACAGCCATGAAGTGAAACATTGTTTCTAGCAAAGCCAAACAAAATACCAATGGACTTCAGAGGAGTCATGATTCCACAACAAATTAGATAAATTGTCTCTAACATGAATACTGGAGTACACATATGCTTAACTTCCAAAAGAAATAAGGGAAATTCCAGTAGTTATAGTTTACTTGGATTTCCAGAATTTTTTACAAAATCATTCTTGAAAGGCTTAAGAAAATTAAGCAGCTATAGGATATGGGCCTTAAATGGATAAATAATTTGTTAAGAAAGAAACAGGGCGACAGTAACTGGTGTGTTTTCACTGAGGAAGGTTTCCACAGCATACATGCTGGGATCACTTATGTTCAATATACTCATAAATGACAAGATAAAGAGGCTACAATGTTTGTTGATGATATTAATTTACTCAGAATGTAAAGATTGTAAAAAATAGAAAAAATGTGGAAGAGACCTGATGAGACTGAGTGGATGAACTATAATGTAGATGCTATAAAACAGTAGTTGAAATTCAGTGAACAAAGACATGATGCACACAGGCAAAACCTTAAATTCACAGACAGCCTCAAACAGACTACTAACCCTCAAGCATTAAATCATGGGACTATAATAGAATAAAAAAACATCATCTCAGTGCTTAGTAGGAGTTATACAGAAAACAGAATCCTATGGAAGAAATTCAATACAAAAGCGAGAGTACAGTATTATGGCACAGTGCATTCACATCCTCAATAGTGCATGTAACCAAGATGATGTTCACCCACGACTGGCAGCAAAACCAAAAGAGATTCACTGAAGAGCAACAAGAAAGGTCAAAGACACATGCAGAAAATGTAAATGTGCTAGGACTTTTTAGCCTGGGAAAGGTGCAACAGAGAAATGATAATCAAGACACGTACGGTCAGGAGAATCAGAGAAAACTGCTTGTTCCCTCTTTCAATGCCACAGCTATGACAATTCAAACGAAGTTACCATGTTAAAATCAAGGCAGCGAAGGAAATGGTTCTTCACATAATGTGAAGATAAATCATTGAACCTGCTTTGTCATAACTTTCTCGATACATTGAGAACACTTCTGATTGGAAAGTCTCCATGCTGAAATTCTCGATGCCTAGGAAAGTAAGAAAGGAGCATTACATCTCTTCTACTCTCATAGGTATCCACTCTTACTGTTTAGCATGGGATGTTAAGTCAGGTTAAGGGCTCATCTAGCAGAGCATGGTCCTTCTGATTAGTTACCCATTGGGCAGCATCCCTCAATTTGTGGATTCAAGCACCTACTTGTGAAAAGGGCATTTCTCATACCATGCAACATGGACTTTACCACATACACACACACAAAAAAATCTCTAATCAAATCCTAAATGTGACAACCTACAGTTTCAAATGAAAGGGTTGGGTTTGTTTTTTTTTTCAACTTACCTATGAGGTCTGTAGGTCCAGTCCCCAAATTTTCTCCTCTAATTGTCACTTTTGTCCATGAGATGCCTTCATTGGGAGAGATGCCAGTTACAAGTGGGGGCTGCCTTGCTCGAGACATGATGACTATTCAGTTACTGAAAACTGAGTTGTTTTTATCTGTTCAGCAAGAAACAGTAATTTAAAAACAATAATTACATTATGTAAAAGTTATTTAAAACCTTTTAAGCCGTTCTTCTAAAATGGTAGCAAAACATGAATGTAAATATGGAACACCACTCTCAAAGCCTTTTTGCCACATAGTCATAAAACAATAAAGAATACTTACATCTTCTTTGTATTTCTATTGTTTTTAATTAAGTATACCTCTAGTTCTGAACTGTAAAGAAAAAGTATATTCAGAAAAATACTAAACCCTCAAAATGCTTAATGAAACTAAACATACATTCCAAATCACTTATGCCAGAATTCAAATCAGCCTATTCAATCCTCTATTAGAAAGTTATTATTGTATTCCTTGGAAAATTTAGAATTTCTAAGCTAAGGAATAGACTATGATTACATATTGGGACAACTTCCCCATCAAAATTAGACTTACTGGCACAGTCAGTCACATGGGAAGAAGCCCCCAGCATTTATTTGTATAAAGGATCAACATTTACATAAACTGAGAAAAATCAAAACATTACTTACAGACACTACACTAGCAAAGAATATCAACAAATAATATCTCAACAGATCAGCAAAAACAATAATAAAATTATCAACCAAGCACTTCCAGAAGAATATTCCTTTGCACCTGACATAGGAATCAACTCAAACCAGTTAAATCCCTGTAATACAAACACCAATATGGTAGACATGTTATGCAGCCTATATTTAGTTTACTGTGCAACTGATCACAAATTCCTATGGCTTATCAGAAGTTTCCTTAGTGCAGCTCTGTAACTACAAGCAGATTAGTATAAACTGAAGCACATTAGCTCCCACCAACTTCTCCACATTTCGACACTTCCTAAACATAGAGCCTGCTCATAAATAGACAGGTCCTACAAAAGTCATAGAAGTGGCAAAACCATTTATTGCAAGGACTTGTATGGTAATTCTGCATTACCTATCCCATTTCATGACCCTTCACAGAATCATATAGAATGGTTTGGGTTGGAAGGGACCTCTGGAGATCATCTAGTCCAACCCACCTGCTAAAGCAGGTTCACCTAGAGTAGATCACACAGGAATGTGTCCAGGTGGGTCTTGAATGTCTCCAGAGAAGGAGATTCTACAACCTCTCTTGAATAATTCTACCAAGACACAACATCATCTTTAAAATTCCTAGTAAAAGAAAAATCATTTAGTATTCTGGAACTTCAAAAAGTTATTATGATCAGTTTATAATAGGAAGCCATCTGCATTGGAAAGGTAAGAACCAAAAATAACCTACAGGAAATGTATTTATTTCTAAGAAGGAGAAGGTTGTGCTCTGACAAGAAGAGTCCTGTCCCTCCTGCCCTACTCCTATATCTTTTCTCCAAACTGTTTTTTCCCCCCTCACCTCACTTCAAAACTGAGGCCAGGTCCTAGTCTTACTTTTTTCCTCTCTGACTTCTTACCCATAAATTCAAGTAGGGAGGGAGAGGGGTGTTAATATCCCAATTCTCTTTTCAGATCTGGATACCTTGGCAATTCCTCTTCCTTACCTCCTGTTCCTTATCCTGAGCTTTCTTGACCAGACAGCACACCTGTGCTACTGTTGATCCACTTCCTCGCCACAGGAGAAAATGACAGACCGAGTGTTCTGTCAAGATCCCCAGTCCTGGAGTCACCAGGCTTGCCCGGCTCTCCTCTCAACTGCACTGCATTCAAAGCTACATTACCACAGTATCGCCTGACAAAACAATGGGCAGCACAATAGAAATAAGTTTCCCACTTCCTGTTGCTAAACCTAATACTGGAGCAATTAGAATCCAAAATTACAGGCGAAGTCTTGCTTATTCCTATACAAGATGCATATGCACAGAAGTTCAGACCTTTCAGAATCTGAAGTTTCCTTTGGAGTCCTATGTGAAGAGGATGTTAGAGAAGAATCAGGTGTCTAAGTTTACCTAGAACATGGAGGACAAACTGCATCTATTCCTCATGATCTTATCTATGTAGTCTTTGCAGCTTTTGTCACAGATCTGCAGCAGAGCTCAAAGTTTAACAACAGTTGTAAAGAAGCAATGGGGTTGTACCACCCACACAAACCTAGTCAACTTCTGCAGGAAGCAGCAGATACCGGTAAGACAACTTCTGCCCAATTTTTTCATAAAGTTTTATCAGTAAAGTGTTATTAGTAACACAGATGTAAAAACCCATCTTCAGGAGCTCAGTGGTAATATGTAGAGGAAGACATCTTGAGGAAAACAAGTAAAATAGAAGCTACTTTGGCATTATTTGTTTGATTTTCTACGCTCCACCCCCCCCTGCTCCCCCATTACAGTTCCCTTGCATTGTAGTCATTGTTTCTTTCAAAATATTAATACCTAGCACACAGGTAATTGGTTTGAATCAGCACCAAAATTCAAAAGTAATATTACAACATATTTTTCTGGATTTCAGAAATTGGCACTAGATCTCCCTTCATGACGAGCTGAATAAATGTAATAAAAATGCTGAGCCTCCTGAGGTCTAATATTTCTTCTAAAGTATTTCCATATTTACTGCAGAATTGCTTTAAAATACCTCACTGGAATGAGAAGACCACAGTAAATCTCAACACATTACAAAAGCACTGCAGCACTGAGATTCTCTATTATTATTGTTGTTGTTTTTAAATGGCACTTGGTTTCATTTATTTCAAAGAATAAGTGAAGGGTCTTATGGAATTTAACCTTATTACAAATATCAAACAAATGCTTGGGAGCCTTCAATTCATTTATAGCACTTCCTTTCCTCCTTCTTATGGCAACCATGTCAATAGCTAAACTGACTGAACTGTTTATTGGGAAGCCTAGCCAGTATACTATCATGGCCCACAGCAAGTTTTCAATTTTTTAAAATGTCTTTAAGACAAAGGTGAAAGAATAATGATATTTTTCATTTTATGAAAATATAATTAAGAGCTTTTGTTGCAATTCTGTGCATTGCCCTGAAGAGAAGTTCTATTCTTTACAAATAGGTATTATGTATAAAATAATAATATATTTAAAAAGCAGCCTTCTTACCGAAAGACTGGTTCTTTTCAGACTAGGGAAGATTACATAAAGACAGTTTTCTACACAAGACATTTTCTCAAAGGAGCCAGGCTCACTGAAGAAGTGTTAACAAAACTATTTTTTTACAATGAACAATTTTGTATGCTAACAGAAATCCCTTTTCCTCTTCCCCCCCGCCCCTTTCTTTTAAAAACTTCATTTCCTCACAGTATCTCTGCAACAGTTTAACATGGATGACATCTGTTTGACTGCTCTCATGATCTTGCCCATATTATTCTCTCTATTATTCTGTCATAATTCTTGTTATGAAAGCACAAGGAGTTAGAAAGCCTCTGCAAAGACCACCTACTACAAAGCCATCTTGAAATATGCCTTTCGTAAACATCACCTTTGTTCATACATGAGCTGCTCAAATAAACTGTCCTCTCATGAAGGTTTGGTTAAAAAAAAAAATCCAGACAATTCTGAGCATTACAAGCTTGCTAAAGAGGCGACATCTTCATTCTTTATCCTAAAAAAAGCAACTTTATAAACAAATAACGAAGACGTGAAATATGGCCCAATGTAAGGGAAAATCTAAGTCTAGTTGCTTTTTGGCTTTTGTAAACCCGCATTTGGTTTAAAACAAGAATTCTTAAATAGGGCTCCCCATTCAACTTTCAATGGTGAGCAGAGAAGAAACACAAAATAAAACGCCAATAGCTACTGTATCTGTGCTATAAAGCAGCGCACTGCTTACCGCTCTGGAAGATGTACCAGAATAAGAAATAAGTGAACAAAAGAAGTTCAGAATTTAAGGATATTAAATTCGCTGGTAAATTCAAATCTCAAAGGAAAACTACAAACATCGGGACAACATATAACTTCGGAAGATGAGTAACAATCAGGTGCCACCTCACAAATTTCACCAGTGGAAAAATTGGCAGTAGAAATGTTTTAAAAAGCGGGGTTTGACTTATAAAAGAAGACAGCAAGTTGGTTCCAGTGTCTCAAAAATCAAGTTAAAGTTTTCAGTGGTGCTTTCTGACAGACTCTCTTGGAGGCAGACAGACTCAAGGTCAATGGAAATGCCATGGTCATCTAGCAAAGGGAATCTAGGCTGTCACGAAGGGAGGAAAGAAAAAACCTGTTTGTTATGGCTGGGAAAGTCTAAGCTACAAGCAAGCACACAAGTCTTCAGGTATCAAATATTTATTTGTTCTCACTCATATATATGTGACAAATTACAATTTTTAAAATGTTGAGGCAGGAACAGCTGGAATGACACTGCTCATGTTCAAATCACAGTGTGTCTCAGACCTTGTTGGTTGTTTTTAAAAAAACAAACGAGCCTGAAACCAGTAGCTGAGGTACTCCTGTCACACTAACATCACAGCATTAAATGTCTTTTGAATTAACAGATTTATGAAACACTCTTTTTTAAACAAGTAATAAATACTCAGATTGCAGAATCTAGATGATGGCCCTTTCACCTTAAGCTACACAAACTTGTGCTTCTACCAAATAAATCTAAGAATTTGTTTTCACTAGAAAACCCAAAGAGTACCCTGAGTAAAACACACTATGACAGAATCAGTGAAGCGACACAGCAAATGACCCCAAGAAGGACGAGAAAGTAAAAACTTCCTACATGTTTGTACTCAAAACCATTACAAAATGATGAAAAACACTATTGCCACCTTTGCTGTGCTTTATCTTCCCAACAATATAAATTCAGACAGACAATCTACATAAACCAAGATTTAAAAGCACCCAAAAAGCAGCATTGTGAAAATAACTGACATTTATTAACCCCTCTGGAGATCTTCAGTGCCCTAGAATTTCCACAGCCTTCAACACTGCATTAATAATACAAAGTCCATTCCTGCAAGCCTGCCAGAAAAGACTGGGAAGTGAATAAGCTAAACAATGCTGAAATTCCAAGTGATATTAAGAATCTATGCATGTTTATTTAAATAATAAAAGAAGACTTGTCAATTTAAACAAGAAGTGCTCATGAATCTTATATTTGGAGCGGGGGGGGGAGACTTCAAAACACCGCTAAGCTACTTATAATGAAAAGATGAACAAACGTAAAAAAGGGGGTAATTTCACCATCACACAGAAATAACAAAGCCTCATTTGTCTTGCCCTGTCATATCCGGCATGTTGATTCAAGCCAATATTAACACTGACAAACATGTTAACCTGCAGGACAACATCACATGCCAAAATCAGTTTCAATTTGGGAAGATGTGCAAGTTTTGAGATGGAGAGGGTAAACGATGAAAAAAAGATTGCGAGTATTAAATGACAAAATACCATGCCTTTCTCTTTTTAAAAAGGCTCCTGAATATTCCAATCAGTCATGAAAGGCATACTAGAAATTTTAGTTTTAGGGTAGCCAAGGAATAAGAGCAGCACTTTTGCTTTCACAAGAGCCATACTCGCATATTTCATCAGTATCTCAGAGGTCCTGCTTTCCTTAACCCAGCAAGGTACATCTTCATGGCTATACATCTTGACAGAGCGAAAGCAAAATAATCACAGCACTCAGCGATACCATTAACATTTCTGAGTCACAAGGGATTAAAAGGTTGGACCTGAGGCAGATACTGCGGGAGCCCTCGGCAGAGGAGTTCAGCGCCCGACGCAGCCTGGGCTGCAGCTGCGAGGGATTGACAGCGCTAACTGGGGAACCCAGTGCAGGAGAAACTCCGGGCACAGTTCCGGCATCCGAAATAAATTAAAGTAAATAGTGGTGCTCTCTCTCATCCACCCTGTTAGCAGCCTCTGGGTTGAGCCGGAGACCACACACCGGGACCACACAGCACCAGCTGAACTCACTCGCACGCAACATCTCGAAGCTGTCACTCTGCTGAGGTACGAGGAGGAAAAAGGGGGGCAGGAGTGCAAGAGTGTGTGTGTGTGTGTGTTTAGAAAAAGCTGCTTGCTCTCCTCTCCTATCATTACAGCTGGTTATGTTTTGTGTGGTTGGGAAGGAGGGAAAGAAGGGAGGGATTAAAAAAGACCTATAAACCTCACTAAGAAAACATACTGGTCTTGGCCTTTTCTAGTAATGATTTGCACTCCTCCTGTACTAGTTTGGTAGCTGATGAAGGGCTAACAAAGCATCCATTTAACATCAATTAACCTTTTATCTATCACATGTCAAAAAGAAAAAAATCTAGACCAGTATAAATCTATTTCCTTGTACATATTAAATGACAGCATCTTATCAGTTGTGACGTACTGCATACCTATATATTGATATATTTTTACATCAGGAATTTTGACAGGTTATTTATTTGGCGAGGGGAGAGATTCCCCGCAAAGAACAATTAACCACACAAATGCCATTACAACATCAATATGCTGAGTTTTTCTACAAACATTCCACTGTAGAATGAAGCTTTGTTCATTACTATCTTACACCATAAACAAACTGAAGGAAATTAATGAGCCTACATATGACACTGGGTTTGTGACCTATCAGCAAAAAGTAAAAATATCAAGCCTCTAAAAATAGATTCAAAAGAACATTAATCTATAATACAGATGAACAGAGTTTTAAATTTGGACTTGTGTGGGGAATTCTTTGGTTCCTTTACTTCAGAAAATCATTTTATCTGCCAATTTTATCACCTATTCAAACAGAAAAAGCTGAATAAAATGTTTCAAGAATTTAAAAATCTATTTTAGTCAATCTACTTTAAAAAAAAAACAATCCTTTCCCTCCAGTCTGCTACCATGAACACACATACCTCCTCCATCAAACTCACCAGCACATGAATTTAATTTAATCTACCTACACAGTTTGAACAGCCGAGAAACACACTGTCACATTTTCACTTCAGCTCAAAATCTATTTACCTACGGGACAATGACAATCTCCAACTGCCACTATTACACAAAACTATCAATATCACAATAATCCAAACATCAATATTAGCCCTATAAACTTGGATTAGGACATTTTGCTGGGGAAGACCTCAAAAAAAAATTCCTAAATATGTTTCACCTTATTCAATACATTTTTTTAAAAGTTACCTTTAAAGTTCCATAACTTCACACTGAAAAGAAATCATTCCTCCAATTTGTTGATCTGGTCTACATGCTGGTTTATATCAGTTCTTGAATGAACAATTTTGCTAGAATATTCAATGTTACAGCACCCATTCATTACCAAGACTTAAGTCAAATCAGTTTAAGTTTTCTGAACATCTGTTCTGGTCGTACTGAACTGGCTAGAAAAGGGCGATAGTGTAGAAGAAAACGTAATTTAAGAAAGTCTGTACACAGATGTTTCTCCCCGAAATTTCCACTATTTTCATTATAAATTTCATTACAACTCCCCAGATATTAAGTCATCTACTTGGTTAAAAGCTTCTGTATTTATTATGTGACACATCGCTATAATCTAGCAACGTTGTGAAGAAAAGCCTTAAACATCTCTATATAAACATATATAGAGAAAAAAGTCAACTCAGCTTTACACAAAACCATATCACAGATGGCCATAAATCTCCCATTAATTTCTAAATTCTCGCAGAGCACGTGCTTTCCTACATCTGCTTCTATCTCCAACATCCAGCAAAACTTGCTTCGTCTAGAAGTAACTTTCCTTACTGTCCACCAATTAAATGGTTCATCCCTCTGTTGTTCTAAAGTTATCCATAAATTTCTGTGCATTATTTAAGATATTAAAAAAATGGTAAAGAATCTTAATACCCTCATCATCTCTCTGTCTCATGTTGTTCACAGGCAGAAATTCGAAAACAGTAATTTAAACATCAAAACCTTTCAAATATGTTTATGCAAATGCATTAAGAAAGATCCAGAAGTTTATAAAAATAAACTAAATAAATTCCAATGGGATGGATTTTTTTTTTTTGCTACAGAACCATAGTTTTTTTTTTTTTTCTAAGCCCTGTAACTATACACATTATTCTTTATAAAAACAATATATAACCACTGTAATTACACAGATCACCTGGTTGAAGTTTTAACTTGGGTGCTTGTAGGTAGGACTGCAACACTAAGTTTAATATTTGCTGTGAGACTTCAGTGGTTCCTTTTGTTTCAAAAATATTTAAAAGATGAGACATGCACTTGTGTTACTGACACTCCTGTATTTTTCATGTTCTCTCCAAAACACAACTTTCTGGCCCCTGCTCTGGGAAGTACTCAAGCCACACACTACAGCATCTTTCTCTATTCATATCATCAAACACGTACTCAAGTATTTCACTGTGAGAACCTGTATGCACAGGTATTTTTCTGTCATATTTCAGCCTGCTTCTGCCTTACTTACTCTCAGTCTTCATTTCCACTCATCCATCTAAAATCCCATGTCCTGTATGGAATTATCACACTTTCAGAGTAGTGAAGTCCTGTGAGAAAGAGAAGCTCCCTTGCTTTCTATGCTGATGAAAATGAAACAGAAGAAAATACCATCAGCTATACACATAGCTCTTTCACTTTTTGCCAAAAATCAAATGGTCAGTTTTCAACCAAGAAGCAAAGCAGAAATTAAAAAAAAAAACAAAAACAAACCAAACCAAAACAGTAAGACTGAAATGGAGACAAGAGTCACAGAATTCTTAAAGAAAAAAATTACGGTAATCACTTTTCTAATTGAAACATTTTAAGATTATCTCGAAAAGTAATAATTAAAAAAGTTTAGTTTGTCCCCAATATAGAAGTGGGCATTTAAAAAGGAACTTTAGCCCAGCATAGCCCTAAATCTTTAACTACTACAGGCTTTTTCATTAACTTGCAAATACAGAGTTACAAATACAGGGTACATTGCTTCTGGGTTATCCATGAAGTGAAAGAAAAAATACAAATCTAAATATATCTAAAAATTTATATTGTAATCTGATCCACAGACACTTTTACACTGCCAGAGTTCACACTGACTTCTGCACAATATAGTCCAAGGTCTGCTTTTGAGAATTAAACTGAAAATCTTGGAATCTGTAGTTCTCTTAAGGCCAAGAGAAAACCAGGCCCATTAACAGCTTTGTGTTTCAGAAAATTTGTTTTCCTTAGAAATAAAACAAAATTAGAATGGAAACACAGTCTTTCACACCCATCACTGTATGCAATCATAATATTTTCTACTGAAATCGCTGAACATACTGTCTGCAGATCATACTTCTACACAGATCAATTTCCTTTTGAAGAAAAAACACTAAATACTTCCAAAATAATACAAAAAATCCAATTACAAACCATTTCTCCGTAGGAGAGAGGGAAGGTGTTTGATTCAGTGTTGTGCAGAATATGAAATTCGTAGCTTATCTTTCCCTATGCAGAGCGCATAACATACCGATCACATAATTAATCCTTATTTTCAGGCACTTCCCTGAAACACTGACACAAATACTAAAAAATAATTTTCATGTTAAAGTACAAAAATTTAAATCAGCTTTGTTTTTAAATTGATATGTTGCCAGCTGTAAACACAGACCTTTGCTTTCATGTTCAGTGCAGAAGATGAAACATCAATTTGACATGACTGTGTTATGCATGTGCTGTCTAAAGATCCCTCATTCTACCAGCACTTTTACAAACAAGATTTCCCCTGTTACTAAGCACCATATTTCTCCCCTGGGAAAAGTAATTTGAAAGACAACATTGCACAGCACAGAGTTACCGAATGTAGGTGGTCCAAGACACATAAGGTCAAAGTTAAGATGAAGAGCCAACATCTGACTTCAGCTAAAAGATACGAACTTAGCCGGTTTTGGATTTTGAACCTTCAGTGTGCTTTTAAATACAGCAGCAGATTCCACTCTTACTGAAAAGCCCACACAGAAAATAAGTTCACTGCAATATGTACAGTCATTTGAGTAGTATTTTCCAGTCCTTCACTGTACAATGAAGTACTACCGACCACTCCAGTGGAAGACTTTCTCTGTCTGTTTGCATAACTGAGTAGTGATGTACAGCCGTCCAGAACCTATGCAGGTGATGTCTGTCTGTGCTTCAGATGCTGTTTTGACCTGGAGCACAGGACAAAACTGTAACCACAGATTATTTCATGGATACTTTCTGAAGTCAGAATCCATGATTGTAAGAGCACCTTTTCTATTTAGTCTTCCGGCACCATCCTATCAAGATGTTACTTCATTTTTCTTTTCTTTTAAGGGAAAGCAGAAAAGCACAGAATAAACAAAATTAAAACAACTCAATACTGATGTTTAGTTTTAAGTACAGTGCTTAAGACTTACCGGATTTACAGCTAAACAGAACAATACATTGAAATAAATTGATGAAGCATGGTTTAACATAACATATCCAAATGTTTTCATCACTTAAAGAGGTTGGTGGCCTCTGCCTTTCTAGTCAACCCACTTATTTTGCCTTAGTCCACCTTCACTGTGCTGAGTAGCATAATAAAAAACAGAGTGGATATAGTTTCTTTTTAGTAGGACCGTGGGAAAACAATTGGTGGATTACATATTTTAACAACTTTATTGTCCATTTTTGTCTGAAGTGCTTTCAATAGCTAGGAAAAAAAACCCCAAATCTGCTCATTCACAAGAAATCCTACAATTTAGAAAGAACCTGAATACTACAGGTTCAAAAATACTTAGTGAACAGTGAAGATAAAGCAATTTCTCTGCACAATATCCAATGCTCAAAGGGCAAGGTCTTAAAAAAAAGTCTTTAAAGTGAAATACATAAGTTCATAACCTAGAACATTAAGAGATTTTCAAATGAATTCTAAAAATGTCTTTTAGACTGTTCTTAATCAATAATATTTGATAAAGCAATTACAGTATTTTAAAAAAACCTATCAAGTCTGCAAAAATATTGTCATTTATTGAGCGATGGCCATGAAAACACAATACAACTTTATATTCTGTTTAAAAAAAAAAGTACAAGTCTAATGTGTAATACGCTTATAATTAAATAATTTCACCTCTGATGCACACTAAAAAAAATGTACGTTTTCTACATCAGAAAAACACCTTACCATTACAATATAAATTAATCATATTTTCACTAAGATAAGTAATACCAGTATAATGAAAATCATTGCATCCTGTTTTAAATTATGTTTAAGACAGCAGAAATCCCACCTAAGCAAACACATTGTTGTCTGAGAGTGGACACACAGGAAAGAAATTAGCAGCAGGACATGCCTTTTGCTACTTCTTGCTGGCTCTATGCAAGCTGTGATAGACACTATAGAAATAGGGAACCAAGAATTACAGAACTTTACTTCTTCAGGTGAACAAAACGTAAAGTAAGAAAACAGACCTGTTTTGCTAAGCCACAAATTTGTTTATTTACAGTTTACATTAAAAAAAAAACCCACAAATAGAAGCCTTTTAACTGTTTTGACAACTTTATCAAAAGCAAAAACAAAAAGTTTACAGTAATGAAATACATTCAAATTCACTAAAGGTGAAAACAGACTGTTCACTTATCTTAAGAATGATCAGAAAGCCTTGAAAATTGAAGTGAGATTACGATTTCAGACTAAATTTTTAAGAATATTTGTAATTTACATTTAATCTGACTTTCTGTCAGAGCTAAAATGGCTTAATACTTCACCAGCTTTCAAGTCAAAACTTCACAGAGTATATGGCTGGAAGCTGTTAATCCACAATGGGCATGCAAACTGCAGGAAATAGAAAAAGCAGCAGTGGGGGTGGGGAGGCAGGATGAGGAAGAAGAAGGTAAAGCTGGAAGTGTAGAAGGAATGCTATTTTGAAAACCAGTAAAACTGAACAGAATGAGAAACTCCACTTTGGAAATAACGATTATCCCCATTTTTGAATAGCTACTCCCCTTGATAAGAGCCTTTTCAGGTTGCTAATTAAGATACTGAAGAGGCAAGGAGAAATGATGTTTGGTCAACCAGCTCAGGACTCTCCAGGACTGCAACACAGTCCAAATGAGGAAAAAATGTAGAACTGGGTGGAAAGTAAAAGATAAAAATACAGAGGTAGCACAACACTTCCAGTTGGGTATCAATGAAAGCAATCGCCTCAAACCAGTATATGTTATTTGTTCCACATTCACAGAATCACAAAATGTTTGGGGTTGGAAGGGACCTCTGGAGATCACCTAGTCCAACCCATCGGCTAAAGCAGGTACACCCAGAGCCGATCGCACATGAATGTGTCCAGGCAGGTCTTGAATGTCTCCAGTGAAGGGGACTCCACAACCCCTCTGGGCAGCCTGTTCCAGTGGTCTGGCACCCCCAAAGTACAAAAGATTCTCCTTATATTCCTTATTATCGTAGTATTTTATCATACTTGCTTAAGTACACTCTCATTTGGGGCAGTTATTTCTGAAATGTTAAAGTACCACCAAATATGAAATTAAAAAATCAGACCTGCAAGCAACGAGCTCTTCAGGGGTCCGAACTCCCCTCTGCCCTGCTTATTTCCTTTACCCCCCCGCCCCCTCCTCGCCACACACACAGACACTTCATTGAGATTTAAGACCGTTCTAGCCCAGCCTTGTCTCATCACAGAACCAGCAGCCAGGGAGCTCTGAACACATCGCTGTCAGCGATGAGAAACAAAAGCAAAAGCCACTGAATCTCCGCCCCGCCCGCTGCCTCGCAGGGCCAGCTTCAGAACGGCTCCCTCACAAGCGCACCCACGGCCCAGCGCAACCTCATCCAGCAAACTCCCATCCGCCGACAGGACACCCTGTATCGCCCCTCCCCAACCCGTGTCCCGTCTGCCGTCGTGGGGCTGGAGGAGGAGGGAAAACGAGCTGCTGCAGCCGGGAAGTGACCACCTCCTTCTCTCCACAAACGGCTAGCGGGGCCTGGCGAACATCCGCCCATCCGAGCCTCTGGCCTCGGGAGACGAGCGGGGGTGGGAGACGGGCCGTGCCGGCGCTGACGGGCGGTACCGGGGCAGCCCCGCGCGGGGCGGGGCCAGCAGGTGCCTCCAGGGAGGCTGAGGAGGGGCCGCGAAGCGCAAGACACCGAGACACGAGCGCCGCTCCCCCTCGCCCCAACGGCCGTTAACGACAGCCCCGTCCGCGCTCCCCCCGCAGCTCCCCGGCGGGGGCGGGGCCTGGGACGCGACACTCGACCCCGCCCGGTGGGCGAGGGCCTCGACCTCCGCGGGGAGCGGGAGAGGAAGGAGGGGTGAGGCTGAAGGGAGGGAGGGGGAAGGAGCCGGAGCTGCCCCGCTGCGAGTCGGCTCCGCAGAGCCCGGCGAAGGAAGAGCGGGGCGGGAGGCCAGACACTGTCACTCACCGGCCGCCGCCGAGTCCGTATCCGGTACCTGGGGCAGCTGCGCTCCCAGCAGCGCCTCCGCGTCCGGCGGGCACAGGCACCTCCAGCCGCTGCCCGAGAAAATCGATGGAGCGCGGAGCGATCGAGGGGGAAGGGAAAAGCCACCGCCCCCTTACGGGCACCGCCCCCTTACGGGCACCGCCCCCTTACGGGCACCGCCCCCTTACGGGCACCGCCCCCTTACGGGCACCGCCCCCTTACGGGCACCGCCCCCTTACGGGCACCGCCCCCTTACGGGCACCGCCCCCTTACGGGCACCGCCCCCTTACGGGCACCGCCCCCTTACGGGCACCGCCCTGCGTGCCTGCTCCCTCCCGGTCCATCCATCAAGCCCTTGAAGGGACGCTGATAAAGGTGCTGACAGTACCGAGGTCAGGTCCCCCGGTGGAAGAGGAGCAAGGGAAAGCACTACTACAAATAAAACTAAAACTAAACTAAAATAAACCAAAATAAAATAAAATAAAATAAAATAAAATAAAATAAAATAAACTAAAATAAAATAAAATAAACAATTTGGACAACCACAAGCATAATGACAACAACAACAATGATAATAATGTTAATAAACCCATCGCTGAGCACTCTACTGAGATCCCAGCAGGCTGAAGCTCATTCAGCAGCAGTGTGGGGATCCTCTGTGCTGTGGTGGAAGGGGAGAGCCTGGGGGTGCCCTCTCCATAGATGGAGAAAGGAAGGGTGATGGAGAAAGGCCCAGGCACGTGCTCTCAGCATCGGTTCTCCTTTTCCAGTGAAAAAAGTAAAACTGTTTCTTACCAAACTGGCTCTCTACCTAGGGGCCCTCTGAACCGAGGCTGTTTTTCCTTTTCAAAAGGGTCAGGAGATCTCCTCTCTCCCTTTTTGCTGGGATTGTTGGAAATGCAGTTGCAAAAGTCAAGTTCAGGCAAAATCTTTGTGGGAAGGAGAGGAAAAGTGTTGAGAGAGAAAACAGAGGAAAGAACCAATTCCTCGATTTTGCAAAACGAGACTTAGAGCTGGACACTAGTGGGAAAACAAATTACCTTTCCTGAAACCTCAAAGAACTTAAGCACCATAAGAAGCATTATGGCCAAGAAACATATTTTTCCTCACTTTTTTTTCAGAGGTTAAAGACACCCAAGTTAAATTAGTAGGCTGTAATATCTTGTCACATGAATAACAGCACTTTTGTGACTCTTTTTTCTAGGCTCTGTAAAACATTACACAGCATGTCGCTGGGGAAAAAAAATGAGACCATCCAGTACCTGTCTTTTCTCTAGTTGCCTCCAAAGTTTTTACTGATGACTCTGCAGTTGTCTGCTAATATCCAGTGCAGAAAGAGAGCTCTTCAGTCCCCCAACAAAAGTAAAGTTGGCATGACATTAAAAAAAAGTGTAACTATTTGCCACCCATTTCAAAATGATGTTTTTCCTCTATGACATCTTGTTTGCATTTTCTTATTAAAAGCCTGTCATCGAATGTACCAAATAAAACACCTATTTTGGAAGTTTTGGTTGAAAAAGAGGGCCCCATCCAGCACACTACATACCTGGATCCCAGGCCTGCCTGATGCCCTCTGGGAGTGGATACCAGTGCCCAAAAAGCCCATGGACTGTAGTGAGGTCCATAAAGGGAACTGTCTACCCAGAAGATTTCGTAATAAACAAGTATGAATTCAATTTTAGTTGAAGTGACAAACTTCAGTGCCAAACTGAAGTCTTCTTGTGGAGTTGGCTGCATCTTTGTCTCTGTTGTAAGTGCAAATGCCCTAAAGAGATGAATCATCAAGAAGAGGGAGCCTGAACTTGAGGAGACACCCCCCCACCCCCCCTCCAATATTAGCTGAAGTGAGAAAAATCTGTGAAGCCTTTTGCTTCTGGAAGTATTACCTAGCCCCCCCTTTTTAGAGATTTTAACCTGCTGTTTCTAAACAGCTGCTCAGCAGTGGCTTTATCCAGACCTTGGTCCTGGGGAACCTGTCAGAACAGTACAACCAGACTGAAGTCTGCAATGACAGAAATTTTATAAATGGTGTATGTAGGTTCATCATGAGCATCCACACAGGCAAATCCTACTATTGCCAAGAGCCACATCCAGGACTTTTATGATCTGCAGGGGCCCTGGATAATATTGTAGATGAAGAGATTCCTGTATGCTGTACTTTGTTGAATCTACTGTGGGTGGTTTTCCGAGCTGGTGTGTGGTGACCATGTGGTAACCATCACCTACCCCTTCAGTGACTCTAGAACAAAGCTGACGGTGACTAACTGTAGGTTTGACCCACTGGAGAAAAGAAACACCACCCTACACTTCTCTTTAGAACAAAAGGAGGAAAACTAGTGCTGTTAATATACATATATCTATCTCATATATATAGCTTGCAATGTATATACCATAATATATAGTATATATTTGCTGTCATATATAATGCTGCTAATATAAATATATTACTCCATGAAACTCCAGATGCTGTTAAAGAGATTAATCTTTGCTTTTAAAACTGAGGAAAGAAATGACAAGTTGCAATATAATGACCTGGTAAATACTAAGTATTATACCTCATAGAGGTCACAAGAGTAATTGCTCATTCATGCCTTTTTCTAATTCATTTATGCAGATTTGACAGTGATCTGTAAGCATTACATCTCTCTACAAAGTTGGGTAAACAGATATGAAAGCCAAGAGAGACTATTATGATCATCTTGTCTACCCTGAATATTGAAAGCTGTAGAATAATTTCCTCCAGCTATTCTCACACCAAGATCTTTTTGTAGTTGTTCTTAGGAAGACAACTTCATTTTATTTTAGAGCATTGGAGAAATGGCAAACCCATCACTGTGCTTTTGAAGATTTCTCAGTGGTTACCCTAACACATACCATGCTACCCTAACATGTGAAAATTAACTGATAGAAATATAAATGTTGTTTGGAAAGGTAAATTCATCTTGCTGCAGCATCTGTCCATTGCAAGCCTGCTTCTTGTTAACAGAAAGATCTTCCTTTTGAAGATGTTTGTAAAATACAGCAGATTTACTCCTTCACCTTCTCTTGATAAACTGTATGGATTAACTTTGATTCTACACTGTATAACTGCCTCTCCAGAACTGTTGTCTTTTCTGAATGCCTTCAAGCTTACAGCTATCACCTTACTTTTTTGACATGTCAACGTCCAAAGCAGATCTCTCCCTACTTCTGTTTGAATTTGGGAGGTGAATATTATAACCAGGGAAAGGAAGAGAGAAAAGCAAAGAAGCAGAAGGCTGAAAATGACCTTAGGAAATCACCCTTTCTGATCCTTTCCCTTGCCCCAAGATAGGATCAACTATTCCTGTGTTATAACATAACTGTTTTTTCAATCTTGTTCTTAAAGTCTTCCCAGTATGGTGCTTTTGCCATCTCCTCAGGCAATCTTTTCCAGTGTTTCCCTACCCTTATCACTAAAGGTCTTTTTTCTGATGTGTACTCTGAATATGTCCCCTGCTGCAATTTCAGTCTGTTAGTGAAAAGTCTGTCTTTACTGACCTCAGAGAATGGACTGTTTGCTTCATCCCTGTAGCTGTCTTTTACATATTTAAAGACTCTGCACCCTATATGTTAATTTCCTCATTAATCCAAACAGTTCCGTTAGTATCCTGATACTTATTGTTTTCTGGACAATCCTCATCTCTGCTGCACTCTTCTCAAGTCACTCAGTGTCATTGTGGAAGTGCAGTGCCCCAAGCCAAGCATGCTCCAGCTGAAAAACAGTTTTTTAAAAAGGCAAAAACTAAAATGGAAGTCGTATCATGGGTTAGCAGAACAAAATAATTGCTATGCCTACTTTACAGGCTGTCTTCCTGTTTCTATTGCCTTCATATGGCATTTGCCTTTTTACAACAGTATAAAAGCATTGACTTGTGTTTAGCCTGTGATTCACTCTACATTTTTTCTATGCATCTGTAATCCTGTTTACTTTTCCCCTTCCTGTATCTGGGGAACTGATGATGCTATGTCTAATAGACTACGCTTGCACATATTGAATACTATATTTTGTGTTTTTCTTAAAAAACAATCTCCAGTTTGACGAAATCCCTCTGAATTCTAATTGTGTTCTGTAACACACTTCTAGCTTCTCTCTTCTTCATGTCCTCTCCAAATGTAACAAACCTGGTCTCTGTTCTGTTCCTCACATGTTTTATAAGTAGTATCAGATAGAGGACGAATCCTTGAGAAATCTCTTTCAGTACATCTCTCCATTTTGATAGTAGCTCCATTTTGCTGAGTCTTCTTCAGCCCTACTTTTTCTGACCACATGGGATTTTCAATCTGGACCATATTATCTTTGCTTATTTTTGAAAAAGTTGCCAAAAGCATTACTGAAATGAAGATACATGACTTTTTAGTACTTCTCTCCTTTGTATAATACCTATTACCTTATTGTAAAAGGAAATCAGATTGGTCTACCAAGATTTGTTCTTCACAAATCCATGTTCATTGTTACTTGCCTGTCTGTCTTCTATGCTTACACATGGTTTGCTCAATAATTTCTACAAACTGAAGTAACCTGATCTATAACTCACCAACTCACCAGCATGAATGAGCAATTACTCTTTTTTTCTATCTGTACTTAACTTTAATCTTGATTGTAATTAAGAGGGCTGCTTCCATGACCATGAGAGGTGTCTTCCGAACTGGAGATCAGTAAGCCACTAAAGCCATGACAGTAGAACTAGGAGCAGAGCCAAGAAGCCAAACTCATCCTTGACTACTCTAACAAAGATATAATCCTTGTACAACCTTTATTCACCTCATTGGTTTCACTTCCTTTTCCTTTCTTGATCCATTGATGGAACATTCCTGTTGGCTTCTAGTGGCAGCCATAGATTTTATGAAAAATTCATACAGATATTTCAATTTCCAGGCAGATTTCCTGTGTTGTATTACGCATCCAAGACCAACTGCTTTCTGCTTCCTCCTAAATTGAAAATCACCTGGATCTGTGTTGTCAAACCAACATCCAGAAAGTGATCTACTTAAATGTTATGCTTCTATTCCTTTTTGAAATAAATAAGTACAGAAAAAGGTTATTTGACCTTGGCAGCATTTTAACCATTATCCAGGAGTTTAAGCCAGAAACCTTCACTATTAAGTGAAATGTATTTCTCTTAGTTGAAAGGCGAGAGAGAAAGAAACAGCTTACTGATCAGTGTTTTTCCTCAGATGATTTCTGGTATGCTTCAAGAGAAACAACATATAAATTAATGCACACAATATTTTGAGTTTTCTTCCAGAACTTGTACAGTCACTTTTTCCACATCAAACAAAAAATAAAGTCTTTTGCACTTTAAACCATTTCCAACAGTACATAAAATTCTCTCACTGTTTTACTTTCTTGGCTAACACCACGCTAATTCTTCCCTTTCAAGGCCTGTCCAAGGAATCTGTGCACTACTGACTCAGAGGCATAATTTCTCTAAACAGCACCAACAAAACAAATTATTAAATGACTTTATGCAGCTAAAAATATTCAATGCTGTGTACCACAGCTCTGTCAAGGGTGTCACTACTAAGTTGCATCAGTTTAAATATGTCTTAGAACCAACCTTCATGTACTGTGTGTGTTTTAAAACAGTAGATAGGAGGTAAAAGGTTGAAATTTAAATGAACTTCAAATTTTACCACATTTCTTTCTCAAAGGGAAAACAAACAAACAAGCAAACAAACACAATGCTTCAAAGACCATTTGATAGGTTTTGTCTCTGAAATTCCAGGTGAAATTCCACCCCTGTTTTCCACAAGACCAAGCTCTGTCACGACTGCTTTCATTTCCATGCTTTAAAGAATAAGTAGGGAAAAGCTGTTCATTTGATATTTTTTCACAGACTCCTGAAATTGTATTGAGTGTGGGCAGAGACCAGATCTCCTGTTCCAAACTGAACTATACCCACCATGGGACAGTTCATCGCTGCCTGCACACACCAGCTCCCCTCTGCTGGAAGTGGGCAAACCTCTGTTCTAGGAGCAACCAGGGCCTCCCTATGCATCCTAGTGAAAATCAGCTAGAGTAACAGAGAACTATTTATTTAATTATCAGCCAGTCTAATTTTGATGGAACCAAGTTGTTTCTTTCACTTGCCCCATTCAGTGGCCCTGCGACACGTGTCTGTAGAGAGATGAGATGAGCAGCCCAAGGTCGGCTGGGTTTTGCCACTACCAGTGTTTGCTTGCCCAAGCTATCAGCTTGTAATTTGATGTGTATGTGCAACTTCTTGCAGGAACATGGCTTTACTGTACACACATTTTGGGGACAGATCTGTTTTGCCATTAGAACTATTTAATATGTAGTACAAGGGGCACTGTTTTTTGACAATTGATACATAACAATACATAGTCAGGTCTGATAATACAATAAGTGTATCACATACCCACAAACTTGCAAAACCGTATGCATTCTAAAAGAAATTATATAGTGGGTTTTGTATTTAATATTATAAATAAGGTTTCCAGCTATTTCTAAACTCCTTGACTGTATTTTTATTTCTTCTTAAGTTTCCCGGACTCTCCTTTCCTCTCTTCTACCTGCCATCCTCCTGATCTCTAATTCTCATGTGGTGAAAAAGGAAGGGAAAATTACAAAATAGGGCTGGGGAAAAGGTAACAAGAATGGCAAAAAACACTTGGTTAAGCTGTGCAATCTGAGCCAAGTATATTTTTTTTTTTCCAAACCAAACTTTTTAGATAGTTTATGTTCCAGTTAGTATCACAACTGTATGCTATTAGCAAGAGGTTGCATTTTACATCAATTAGATATAATTATGAAGTTCCTTTTAGAGACAAAAAATATTTTAATATATAAAACAAGCAATTAACTTTAATATGTGGATTTTGATCTATGCCCTAAATGTACAATCAAAGGTACCAGATCAGACAGCTTAATCTGAAAACCATTAAATACCTGACAATATTTGATTCTAATGAACTACAGTTCTGGTCTTTAATGTTTCTTATTGACACTTATTCTTAGACGCAGAAGTACATTTATGTGAGAGAGGTACTTGGCCTTGACTTCAGATCTACAGCAATTTCCACAGAAATCTCTGAAAAGAATGTTGGTCAGTGTTTTAAAACATAGAAGCCTAAATTTAGACTGTTAAATCTGTATTTAGCCCTGCAATGTGCTGAGCACTCTGGCTGTGGTCCAAGAAAGCACTTATGCATTCCTATTAACTTTAAAACACGTTCATGTCTATTATTCACTTTACCAAAAGAACTAAACTCTAATACTTAAAATTAAGCATGCACTTCTGTAGCCTATTGGACTCCGCCTTATTCAGCCCCCCATACCGTTCTGCCCACATCTAAGACCCTGACTTACTTTATTTGTGTGACTTGCCCTATTGAGGTAGTGAGACTAGTCATCAGATACACTTTCCGAACTTACTTTAAGATCTACATTTTAAAATATACATTATGGTCAATATCTGAATACAGTTATAATGAGCATTCTGTCATGTTTCTACTTGTTATTTGTTATTATTATTTATTGTATTTTGCACATCCAGATCCAACTTTTGGGCACCCTTCACCCACTTCTGAAAGCCTTATAAAAGTCCGACAGCACTGGTTAAGCATCAGTTTTCCATGTCTTGAGAGGGACATGACCATAAATAGGAGACACTGCAGCAAAGAGCACCTGGGTGAAGTGTTAGGAAGAACTGTAACACCAGGGACAATTAAATGCTGGTATAGAAAACAGACTGAACCTCTTTCACTGGAAGCCTTGAAGAACTGCCTAGATAAAGCACCCACAGGAATGATGCTATTCCTGGTGCTGCAGTCAGTCATTCCTTAAGAGGCAGGATGTACTGAGTAAGTTCATAAGATGCCTTATAGCGCCATGCAACCATTAGGATCAGTATCAGGCTTATATTTGGCTCTTTTTATGTACTTGCTAGCCTTCTATGGTGACACCATTGGATTTGCTCACTTAAGATCTGTGTCATGACTCAGTTATGAACAAATTGCAGGATTAGATAAATTTTTTGGGTTGTGCAGATATTTCTAGCAACAGGAAAAAAAACCAAAACAAAACAGATGGCATGTGAAAACTGGCTAAAATAATTTTTATTTCTCTTTTCCGTTTCCCAAAGCTATTAGTTGCAGTTAAAGACAACATCAGTCATGATCTACCAGAAATTCTGCTGTTTTCTTTGAAGGAATATTTGCAGAAAAAAATACAAAACCAAAATCAGAGCACTGATGGTCATTTGCAAATGTGATCACTGCTATTGTCCAGGATTGTAAGAGGTCCAACCTGCAGCTACAGTATCTGCTCTCTCCTCCAGAACATAACCACCAAAACCCAACACCCCATTGGTGCCATCTTCAACAGCAGTTAAAAAAAAAAAAAAAGAAAAGCCTGGAGGAAAGATCTTCTAAAGCACATTATGCTCCTGTGGTTATACAACAAGAATTTCCTCTATGGGCAGTAAACCCACTTTTAAAAAGGTCCCTTGTGCCCACTGTAGTGTCCCTGCAATTCTGTGCTGTGACTCAGCAGTGCCAAGTGCCAAGCAGGTGGTGTGGCTGCATTCTCAACAAAGGGTAAGAACCCTCAGTGGGGAGATATGGGGAGCACCATCTTCCATTTTTCCTAATTGATTACTGCTCACATTTACAAGGCAAAACTAACCAGCCATAAATTTAAAGGGAATTGTTCCTTTAATCACTTGTGTTACACTTCAGGGAACTTGTAACATCCAGTTGAACCAGAATTCACATTTAATTGTAATGAGGCACAGTGTACACACGTGAGAGACACTTTGATAGACTGCTTGGGGCATTTTGACTGCCAAAATCAACCTTCTCTATGAGAAACGTATAGCGAGGGAGTTTGGAAATAGTATTTGGAACAGGCTGGAGAGGTCTGCTCCAAGTCTGAACTTCCCCAGTGGGGAGATCTAGGCTTTTTGAAGAAGAAAATGGGGTAATTTTTAGGAAAAGATCAAACATGGCACTATTGGTTAACGATGACTTGGTTGCACCAACCTTTAAAACACACACACACACACACACGCAATAAAACAAAACAATTAGGCAAGAAATGAAAAAAAATTACGTAGGTTTGGAATTTTGTGGAGAGACCAGAGAAAATATTGATCAAAACTTGAAGTCTAATTGCAGACCCTCATACCCAATCACATGCACCTACAAATACAGAGGTACCAGTGACACACTAACCCTGGCTGCTGTGAGATTACATTCCTGCAGAAATCCAGGGAGGCAAAGTACGGTGCTAGTGCCAACAGCACATCCAG
Organism: Nesoenas mayeri; assembly: GCF_963082525.1. NCBI lineage: Eukaryota > Metazoa > Chordata > Aves > Columbiformes > Columbidae > Nesoenas > Nesoenas mayeri. The sequence continues at coordinate 89,422,866 of NC_137543.1, read as the reverse complement.
ACATGGTTGGAATTTTCCTAGAGAGTGCAGGGGGGCTGCTTCTCTCTTCCCTCCACACACATTATGTAGCTATTGAACTCTGCAAGACTTGTAAAGAATACATGTTATATTATCTTTTCATTTCCACGGCATCTGTACATTTAAAGTTTCATGCCTCATTGCGCCTGCATGTGAACATCTTGTACATATATTTAAATTGGTGCTCTTGCCTCTGATCTTGAGAAACAAAAGCAACACTGATTTTTTTTTTCCATTATGTATTTTTACAAAAGAACTACTGTAAAAAAATAATCAAAGGTATGCTGGGTTTTTTTGTGTGTGTATGTTTTGGTTTGTGTTTTTTTTGGTTTTTTTTTTTTTTTTTTTTTTAAATTTCAGGGGGTACTTTTCCTCATATTGCAACGGTTTTGAAATTGAAACTTTGCACTGCTGAGAAAGTGCCATGAAAATATAACCCACTACATTCCAGGAAAATAAATAAGCAAGGCCACCCAAATTTTCAATTAGTGCTAGTGCAGTATGCAGGAAATGACTGGAGAACCGTCAAAGGCAGCCTTAGGCTGGGTCGTGGATACGGAACAGTGACAGGAAGGTTTGAAGCAGGAATACAGGCTCAGTGTGAAGATGGCTCTTCTCCAAGGAAAACTGCATGCTAATAGGTTAATACTGATTTCCTGAAACATACAGCCTGGGTATTACATGCTGGAATTTACATTCTGACAAAGGCAATTGCTGAGCCTCAAGACCTTGCTTTTTTGGTGATGAAATAACACTAGAAAGTTCAAGCTGCATTATATACTTCATGTTTTAAGCTTATTAAACATTCAAAGTACAAACTGTGCACATATTTTTAAACCACCTGAAATAGCAACAACCTCCCCAGTTTGGGAAACTAGTATGAGAAACATTACATTTCAACAGGTCAGACTTGTCTGGAGTGATACCATTAACAGATACCAACCAAGGTGGAGTGACTAGCACTTCTGGAGTAAATCTGCCCTGAATCCAGAAATATTGCCCGATCAAGCAAATTTGCACAGCATCAGGAATGAGACACTTTTCTTTTAGCACAGCCTTTACAGGCAAAGTAGTGTATGGAAGAAATCTGAGGACTCAGTTGGACAAAGCACTTGAGAAAATAAAAAACTAAAAAGCACAAAAGACAATACTGCATCTCTTTCTGCAAATTGGAGGAAGGGCTCCCATTGAGGACAGAAGAATCTGTGCCAGACCTTCATCCTGAATGAAATTAAAAAGGAAAGAAACTTAAAGAGAAAGACCACACATCTAAAGAATCCAGCCAACCTTTCCCCACAAATGTCCTCCTGTTTCACTGCGTCCAACTGATTTTGCAGCTGTCAGCTGAGGGTGGCACTGCAGCATCACAGGAGACCCTCATCCCACCAGCCAGACCCAGTTACCTTGGTTGTCTTTACAGAGTGTGGCTAGCAGAGGAGTACACAAAGCAAGTGCAGCCATGAGTCCAAGTGGGCAAGAGATGATGGGTCTTCCACCAGCCTCTGTGAGGCCAAGATTTCTCTGTGTATCCATCCTGATATCAGCAGGGAGTGTTAGTAATGTTTTTACCCCAGTGCTTGTGTGGGCATGATCCCATGTCACCACACACAGCCAGCGGTGCCCAGCTGTGCTGCCCTGACTCCCAGGCACCCATTTAAATAACAGTTCTGCCTGTACCTGGTTGATCCTATTCATGAGGTACATACCATTTTCATTGTCTGTCACTCTTCAGAGAACCGGAAGCCACCCTATGAGTCTTCTTAACAGTCCAAATTGCACCACAGTCACTGGGAATTCTGCCCAGATAGAGCCTGGAAAAAACTGGGCCACGAAAAGAGACCTTAATTATTTGCATTAGGAGGCAGAAACAATCTCCTTGCAGTTCCAGCCTGTCCCTTGAAAAAGTTCTGTGGGACTGAATATGCTGAAAACTGTTTGGGGTCCACTGAGTGATGCACTTTCTACCTCTTCTTGGGGAAGCTGTTTTGAATAAGCTGTGTAAAAGTCTTAATCAGCACAGAATACTGTAAGTTCCAAGTACCATACCTACCCTGGAACCTTTTTAGTTGAAAGTCAGTGATTGTGTCATTTGCCTATGAAAGAGCAATTAATAGAGCACGGAAGGAAGTGGAGGGAATTTGGGGAGTTTTAATTTGTTTTCACACATAATGGTACATTTTTTGGTTATACACGATAATTATTTAATCAAATGGAATTTGCCTGGTGGTATTTCACACAACACTACTGCCAGTCACCACAAAGCAAACAAATCGTTCAGGTGGTGAAGGGAGAGTTTACTCATCTGTCTTCTGGTGAGCTGCGTGCTGTGAATGCCAAATAACACATCTAATACTGCTGAAGTGATCTGTGGGCAGCTAAGTGGGATAGGCACCAATTCACAGCAGTATTTATGTGTTTTGGGGAGTCTGGACAACTTTTACAGAACTTGAACATGTGTGTAAGTCTGGGTATATGTTCAATCATCATCCTGAACCAAGATGCTCTATCGAATTAAGGCCACAGCTTTTATGAAAAGATACTTCTTCCCTATAGGAAGAAAGAGCCTCATTTCCTTTCCACGTGAACACTTGATCCATGATAAATGTTTATAAAGTTCTCCTTCACCAAGTTTTTTGACTGCTGAAGAATAAGTATTTAAAGAATCACAAATACTATAATCAAAACCACAAAAGATGCTACAAGAGTGTTCTCTATTGTATGAAAAAACAAAAGAGATGAAGCTTGCAGAAAAATTCATTTTCCTGGTTTGAAAACTGATCTACTGTACAATATAGCATGTATTATCTTTGTGCAGTATTTTTAAAACAATACCTTAAATGCCATTGGCTTAATTCTTACCATATTACTATAACAAAACTATGGAAGCTCTGCAGAAGACTAATGGAGAGAAGGTTTGGGGGTCGCATCTGCAGGGTACTGAGCTCTTTAGCTTCTATTTGGTGAAGTCCTGGAGATTAGATTCATGTTTAAAATTAAGGACATACCTAAGTGTCTTGCTGGATGGGAGCCAGAGTGCTCAGCACCTTGCAAGACTGAACCCTTTGCTGCCACTCAGGAAAGAAATTTTGAACAAATTCCTTAGGTGGTGTAAAAGTTTTTATGAAAAGAAAAGGGGTGGGGGGGTACATTTCCTAATTGTAATATGCAAATAAGAACCATAAGTTGCCCGCAGAAACAGAGGGCCACCTGATGGGAAATACCTACAAATTTTAGAAATATAATTATACATGTAGAGTTGAAGAACAAGACTTTTAGTTACGCCATTTGGGTAAAAGTCCTGTTTCCATAGAAGAAAATAGGAGCATTGTAATTTTTGTCATGGGGCCGGGATTTTGCTCATCCCTTATTACATGACATAGGCTGATTTGGACCTTCTTCTAACTCCAAATTTGACTCTAATATTAAATTAAATGGCAATTTCCTATGGCCAGTAACCAAATTATCCAATAATATCTGCTTAATACAATCAAAATAAAAAAGGTGGAAGTCATGTTATTTTAATGCAACTGATTTGTTTCCTGAATTGTAATCAAATGGGACAGCAGGATCAAATTAGTCAGCCAAAAATTACAGTTAAAAAAAAAAAAAAAAAATTCAGAGGTATTTTGAACTACACACCTTTGCACAAGTAAAACTCCCTCAATTCTAAGTCTTCTTCCCTTCTTTCCTTCCCTACAACTATTGTTTATGTCAAACAGAATGGAAGGCAGGAAAATCTATAGGAAATGGTAACCATACCTCTGGGCTCCTGCAGATCAAAGGTAGTTCTCCATTTCCTCTCCAACCCATCATGCAATTACTCTGGGAAAAAAAACCTGGGAGGTGATCATAGTAAATCACAGACTGTCCTGAGTTGGAAGGGATGCACAAGAATCATGGAGTCCAACTCCTGTCCCTGCACAGGACAACGCCACAGTTCACACCATGTGTCTGAGGGCGTTGTCCAGGCTCTTCTTGAACAGTCAGGCTTGGGGCTGTGACACCTCCCTGGGGAGTCTGTTCCAGTGCTCCACCACCCTCTGGGGGAAGAACCTTTTCCTAATATCCAAAAAAAGCTGAGGGGACTGTCCCAGATACGTTCCTGGGCTGCAATAGTCACCTGCCCAAATGCTCCTGCAGCAGTTGCAGCAGATGCACATCCAGCATCTGAGCATCCTGGCAGAGTTCGGGCTTTGACCCCAAACACACACCTGCACTGAAATTCTAGCCCACTGCCAGACCTCCTGCAAACTAGCACTGACTTCCACAGAAGCAGAACATGATTAGCAGCAATTTTCACCTTGCATATTCAGTATGTTTGTAATTAGCTGTGAATTAATATGGAACATTCCTATATGACTTCACTTTTCACCAGCAAAGGGCGTATATTTCAGCCTGGGGAGAAAGAGAAACTTGTTGATGTCAATGTGTGGGGGGTTTTTTGTTGTTGTTGTGGTGGTGGTGTTTGTTGTTTTGTTTGTTTGTGGTTTTGTTTTGTTTTGTTATTTTTGTTTTTTTCCCCATCAGCCTCCAGGTACAAATACTACAATGAGAAAATGGCTATTTAAGAGTGGAGTCTGACTCTCCATTTACATTATCATTAATTTCCACAACAGCTACCAAGGAAAAAATGATTTAAATATATTTTTCTACAGTAGCAGGAGTTGAAGAACTAGTAGAAGGAGGTGAAGTACTAACGGACACATACAGGTTTTGCTGGTGGAACTGTTAATGAAATCACAGCCCTTTGGCAGAATTAACATAATTGCTCTGTGATCTATCAATATGCATTTCTCCTCTCCCAAAACACATGACTGCAGTAAAATGCCTCAATAAAAAATTATCTCAACTTATAAACAAGTATGGTGACAGGCAGAGAAGGAATGAGACATATAACCTTCTGCAAACAATCAACGATTTATGCAGAAAACTACTGCTTTTTTAATTTATGTTCCTCTAATAGTTTTCTCCTTTTCAAAAACCAGCAGAGGGAGCTCGTAACCTCTCATAAATCTAACTAAGGGCATGTTGGGGTCGGCCATGAAAAAACAGATTAAATATTAAGCTGTCTTTGGATTTCAAATAAATACGTTAATTGCTGATTCACCAAGTTCTACATAGATGTACAAGTTCTGGACAGTGACACTTGATACACACAGAACTATTTTAAAAGATCCTTTTAAATTTGATCCTGACAATTATTCATACAACTTATAATAGTTCTAGCATGCCAAGAGACACAGGTTAGAGGTGAGGATGAAATGATGTAGTCAGTCACATACCATACGATACGTAAGCATTTAGGAACATATTTTAGAGCTCTGATGTTGCATCTGTGTAACCCTATCTGATGCACGAAAACACAAGTGATGTTATTTACAAGCTGTCCTCAAGGGCTGCTGCACATAGTTGCCAGGGTCTACTGCCTTGGAAGTGCTGCTGGCTAAGGTCATCACTGGGGAAAACCTATCGTTTGTCTGCCCTTGACTTACATCTTCAGAATGCAAGTTCTACTTTTGTAGATCTGGGAAAACATGAAAGGTTCAAAGTACAGAAAAGCCAAAAAGGAAAATAGACAAAAGGTAAGATTTGATAGCAGGAATTGACACATAAACCCACTGTTTCTCTAAACAACCAAGTGAAATTAATGAAGATTAAATGAGCTCCATTTGCTGTAGCCAAGAACTGAATCTTAACACTTGCTAACTCTCAGGAGAGGCTCTACAACACACTAAACTTTTTCCGGGCGTAGAAGAAAAGACATCTTGCAAACATCTTTCCCTTGATGAATAATCATAGGTTTTAATTCCAACCTTTTTCAAATCAGGCTTCAACTAAAAATTGCCTAAGGCTATCTGCAAGAAGCTGTGTGTCTTTGTGACACTTTGGCTCTGGAGGTACACAGGACATAATTATCTGCAACTTTTTCAGATGTAATTGTAGAGCGTTATTTTCAATTTTTACAGCAAACTCTTACCATTTGTTTTAATTCCACTCCTGTGACCTCAGCGATGGAGGAAATAGTTCTTTCCTAGTTCTAGCTCTGTAGTCCTCTGGGGAAGAGGATGCTTTAAATAATGCTTGAAGTGCTCAACTAATATGCAATTCTGTTTACACACACATTACAAATAGACTAGTCAACGTCACAAAGCAAAAGACAGTAGAACTTGGATTGGTAATATTCCTGGAGTGCACATCTCCACTGCAGTGATGAGTGAGTCCTGTAGTGTTACTGCTCTCAGCAAAAAAAGGTCCAATTCAACATGCAAAACGAGCACTCTCATCTGATCTACCTTACTTGGTCCATAGGACAACTCATTAAAGAAAAACAAATAATAGATAAATAAAAGGAACAAAAGGTAACATCATGTTGTCTGTGGCCTTACTTCCTTTGTAAGAGACACAGTACAGAATTTCAGCCAGTTTATTATTTGAGTATTCCACACATGAGGGATCAAGTAGAGATCAGTTAATTAAAAAAAAAAGAATATATTATTAGAACATCATAATTAAGGGGGGAAATTGTTTGAAAGCCAGGAAATTCCTCATTTAGTTTTCACAAAGTCCTGACTGTTAGAGCTTCCTTATTAAGAGAGATGGCTTGTTCTGCCAGAGGCTACAGAGATTACAAGGTGCAGAAGAAGATGCAGGAAAAGAGCTCATGCCTCAGTCAGGTAAAAAAGGGCATCCCATTGGTAGAAGAAAGTCCGCCCTGGCAAAGAAGCTCTGCAAGGTGCTAGTGCAAAAGTCCCAACCATGACTCCCACATCACATCCCTCATGACCCCCCATAAACCCAAAACATGTCTGCTCTTACTGCTTTAAAGTGTCAAAAGACAGATATTTGGAAAATGTAAAATGAAGGCAAAAGTCTCTTGTTCTACACCCAAATCGCAGCCACCTTTTCTTCCCCTTGGGCTGTCCTGGGAAGGGCTGCAGCCATGGCTGGAGGCTGCAGTGGGCCATGGTGTGTGTGCCCACACAGCAGGGGAAGACAGGGCTGCCATGCTCTTGGCATGGTGGTTGGCACCCCATGGGACCCACCAAGGTTCTGCTGGCTGGCAGGGTGGCTGGAGTCACCTCCAAACATACATGCATGGCTCAGCCAGACACCCCAGTAAGCTGGGGAGCTCGCTATGGTGGGATGCATTAAAAATCCTGTGCCCAGGAGGCAAACATAGGACTGTGGCTGCTCCTGAGGCTTGGCTCCTCCAGCCTCAAGCTCCTTCCTCACCCCCATTCCCACGACTCAGCACAGTTGGGGATCACTTCTGCTGCTTCAGCCGGTTGTCGCTCCCTGCCTCATCTCTCTTTGAGACCATGAGTCACTTCCTCTCCTCAGATCCCACCTTTCAAAACTTCCTTTTTCCTCTTCAGGGGTATGTCTGTCTGAAAGCCTTTTTTGAAAGCAGGCACTGGGCTTACTTATGGATGGGCAAAAGCACCTCTGGCAAACAGCACGTCTTGTGTCTGATGATGTCCAGCCAAGTGCACGTAGCCATATCTGTGCAGCCCTCATCACACTGGTGTGCACAGCTTGGCACTAAGCCTTGTCCCATCCTCTGCTTCAACTCACTGCAGCTGGAGGGTCATTCTGAGGGTCTTCCTGCCCGGTCCCCTGCCTGCAGGTGTGAGGTGAGCAGAGGGAAGAGAAGTGGAAAGGAATACTCAGCTGGCCCCAGATCCGCTTGCTGGCCCTGGCACCTGCCTCTTGTTCAGAGCACAGCAGCGCTGGGATTCAGCCACAGCTGGAGGGAAAGCAAGAAAGTAAAAACCAAAGCAGCTTTGACTTAAAAAATAGGGTTAATTTCATTTATCCTCTGTTTTTTTAGCTGCTGGGTTGCCAGGTCTTAAGGTTTTCCTCCTCAACCAGGAGGGCTAGAAATGTGTTTCTTGGAGAGCAGCAGTGGATCTCCTGAAATCAGTGACAGGAGCTGCTCTAGCAAGCCACCAGTGCTGGTCCTTTGGGAAACTCTGCGTGATGCCCCTTTGAGTGAGATAGAGAGTTCACAAGATTTCTGTGTTATCAGCAAGATAATCAGATTGGCTAACAACTTATTTTGCAGATATGGAGACCAAATCTGACTGTGCCTAGCTAGTCAGGATGAAACTATTAGTTAACTTTCCTATATGTTACTGTAATTTCAAGATTATGCTGTTGGATCAGTGTACTTCTACTTCTCCAGCCTTTGAACTGCTTGGAAGGCTGTATTTTCTCCTCTGAGACCTTATGAAGGCTTTGCCTTCACGTAATGCTGTTATCACTTCTTTGCCAAGTGGGACTATTAGGGGAGGAAGCATAAAGATATTTGGGACATATTCTCAGCTGGTGTAAGACAACATCTGGAATTGGGAGGCTATGAGGGTTCACACTAGCTGAGAATTTAGCCTCTTGAAGTTATAACAAGAATGTGCTTGTGGGAAGAGGTGGTTTGTTTCATTGTTTTACACCAAGGACTTGGCAGTTTTTCATGCTAATTTCATGCCACACTAATGAAGCTACCAGGCAGACAATCACAGTATTTAAATTAAGCATGTAAATTGATGTGGTGTTGAAAGATACTGCTTCATTAGTATATTTTATTCTCAAGCATGATGCTTTTTGTGGCCAAATATACCCACACAACTGACAAGGAGCTTTGAGAAAAAGAACTCCATGTACAGGTTCCTATGTGTCACCGTCCTGCAGATAGAGCTGCACCCCTTCTGATCACTCAGGTTCAGTCCTGGCCAGTAGTCTGCCATGTCTTTGGATGCACAGACTCTGGTACCATGACATTAGCCCTATTGATGTTCTGCTCATTTTCATAGTGATCTAGGAATACAGATAAAAAATCATTGGTTAACGAACATCACTTATATCCTCTCCAAAGTGTGCCACTTGCTAATAGTATGGAGGGAATGCAAATTTATTTTAAAATTTGGTCCACAATTCCTCATTTCTTACAGCACACCTGAACTGGCATGGTGCTTAGGCAGTTATGGCTGATTGTCCCATGGTACAAATAGACTACAACTCTCAAATGTAGGTGCTGAAAGTACATGCTGTTCCGTCACTGCTAAAAGGAACACCCTGGAAATCAGCTGTGGTCCCTGCTCTGAATTATCCCCATAGGAAAAAGAGCCCAGCAGCTGGACTAGGCAGAAGAGGTGAATTAATGACACAATGTTCCCACCAAAGCCTTGTATGCTATGTCACCTGACATCTGGTTTTGCCACAGTGCAGAGCCCTCTGCTCACAGACCACATTTCCTTGAACCCTAACGTAGGACAAGATGGTCATTTTTTTTCCCAGCTGAGAAAAAAGACATTATCCCCACTTTACTGAATTTCAGGAGGTTACCCCGTGGTAGAAATACATTATTGCCTTGCTGAAAACTTGGCATCATGCATTTAGGTCACTACATGCAATTCTCTAAGGCTAATTAACCTGTCAGGTGTTAGAGGACTGTATGATCTTTCCTAGGCAGGAATAAAAAGTATCAACAACCAGCGCTTGCTACTAACATTGGATGGGCAACATGAAAATAGATAGGAGCAAGGTCTTCTAGGGGAAGAAGTGCAAATTTTACGTGGAAAGATAGCTAAGTGACCATAAAGTCAAAACAGGAACACATGCACATTTGAAAACATTTTTATGTTAACAAGGTTTTTATACAAAGGACAAAAAAAAAGGTAACAGCATATTACTGCTAAATCTTAGGTTGCATTTATTTTTCAGAAGGAATTTTTTCCAACAATGTGTTGCTATAAATTTCTTATCAAGAAGTAACAAAAAAAGTGATCTCTCTTTTCAGACCAAGAGAGCAGCTTTGGTAATGCCTGTATTCATTCAGCTTTTCATTCCAAACACCATCCATCATGCTGTACACCCCTTACACTGGACTGCAGAAAACATACCACAAATCCTACTTGAAATAGCAATGCATCTTGAACAAAGCTGACTAAACTCAAAATTAAGTTTTCAACAACCGTGTGTTAAAAAGAAAATCAATGAAAGAAAAACAGCAAGCTCTACTGAACAAACATCCTGCAGTTAAAAAAAATGTTTTGATTGATGAAGAAAAAAAACCATAACATTTTAGGTGGCCTAAAAGAAATTTCAAGGATCATATTAAAAAGAAAGCTGGCATTGTATTAAAATAAAATTATCCCAAGGGATAACTGGAATATACTGGGTAACCAGGACACAGCCTGGTTTTACCCTTTCCTCAAAGCAGTTCGTTAAATCTTGCATTCTCATGTCACCAAGTAAGGGAGTTTACCTTCAGGATCATCAACTTTCTTGGTTGTGAAGCAGCTCTAATCCACTTCCTTGATCCTTCTGCAATTGATTAATGCCATCCTAATTCTGTCCTGGCCAGGCACAATGTAAAAAACCAAACGTGTTACATTATCTACAGGAAAAGTATCCAGGAATCTAGGTTTGAATCCAAGACACATTTACCTCTACAGAAAGGTCACAACAAAACACTAAAATTTACTGAGCTGTGATACATACAGAAACAGCAAGGTAAGCTGAAAGAAGCAATATCTTTCATCTGATCAACTGGTACAGCTGGAAAAAGCAGAGAAGCTTTCAGGCAAAGAGACCCAGTGCAGCTATGGACAACAGCTGAAGTTTAGTTTAGATCAGCCCTGCAGTGAAAACAAGTCTTTTTGGCATTGGACATTTACATAATTGACCCTTTCTAAGGTAATTTTTATATACTCTCTATTCTTTACCAAAAACCTTTTCATAATGTAAGTAGAAATAAATTTGCAGCTTTTATTTTTGTGACTGCAAACCCCCAGATTCTTTCATAGGATCTCGTATGCTAGAGCTAGAATGTAAATGCATTTGTCAAAATTAGCTACATTTTTAGTATTGGAAACTTCTGTACATTCTCAAAAATTCTTAAACTGAGTACACTGATTCCAGAGAATTGACGGTTCTTTTCCGACAGCTTAATTTCTATCTTTATAGGCAATATGAATCACGCCCGTTCGTGAGAAAGCGTAGATCAATGAAATTACTATGCAAAATGCAACTTCCTCTTAAGTGAACTTGCCAACTGAGTGTCTTCACTTATAATACTTTGGATGCTACTCTGGATGGTATCATTGTGAAGAAACACCACTTTGCTAGGAGCAACCAGCTGCTCTTCTTTCTTGCATGTGTCTTAGCTTGTTTATCTGCTTCCAGTCACTTATGCAGGCAACAAGATGGCACAGGTGTCCCTACGGGCACATAACTTTTACGTATGTCATGTTTGTGGAGCCAAATCTTCTCAGAGAACAAAATTCCCTGAATTTTGTCATGAATTTCCATTCATTCTGTGCATTATCAGTGGGATTCTTGAGTGTTGACTCATTCCTGGTTAGCTACAGCTGTGCAAACCCATGGCAAGTTCCTCCTCTGTGTATAGTAGGTGCAGCTGCTGTACTATATCCTATTTTATTTCTCTTTCAGATATGGAAACAGCAACACAATGAAAAATCACGGAAGCAAAAACTCCCAACAAAAGAAAAAGCCACTATAAAAAAAACTTAGTGGCTCATTGTGGTAGATTTTCTTGTTCGCAGACAGCCTTGCCAGCTCAAAGGAAATGAGATGTATTCACACTGAAAAGAAACAGGCCCCTTCTGCAAAGCCAGGGCCCCTTGGGCTTCTGCTGGAACTCATGGTTTGGGCTTTGGAGGAAAACCGTAGGGACCTTCTTGCCTTACCTCCCTCCTGGGCAAGCACAGCTTTCTCCTCTCTGGGTGGTCTTTCCAGTGATGGAGGTCTTGTCCTTCCGCTTCTGGTGTGACCCAGGAGTGAACTGAGCTCATTAAATGTACTTGCTTTTCCTTTGAAGAAAAGAAAAAGGGTGGAAATCAGTAGATGCAGATTATGATACCACATTTCTATTAAAAAAAAATAAAAGATGGTGTACTTGTTTGTAGAAATCAACAGCATTTCACCCGTTTGATACATCTTTTCTGACAGACCACAGTAATTGTCAGATCAAGCATTTCAAGACACGTCATTTCCAGAAGAGAAGAGTTAGACACACTCTTGATCGTGTGCTTCTGTTTATTCTGTGTAAGGGATCTAGGACACCTGTGTTAGTTTTAAAGCTACTACATGTACAGCACTTGACTGCTCTATTTTGGCAAGTCCCAGCTGTTATTTCACATGTGTGAACTAAGAAAATACCCAAGGTAAACACAGACTTAGAAGAAGTACCAAAAACATTTACAGTAAAGTGCAAGTATGGCCCAGTATGTCAACCTGCTAATATATACAGTGTGCTGGCTCTGATCTATTTTCATTTAGGGAGGCAAAGGAAAAGTGAAGTAACAAAGCCTGTATGAAATGCCACAACCAGTTTCCAGTCATTTCTCCTGAAGGAACAGCACCAATATGTATTTCTCTTCTAATACTTTTTTTGTACTCATAGTTGTTTCCAGCCAAACTTACCCAAATGTGGCCAATGCAGAACAAAAATATTTTTTATATTAGTTTTGTGCATCTGACAGCATTTAAAATCTAAAATCAGTTTAAATCCCGATTACTTACATGTGTGCACACGCTTACACTCCCCCTCTACACACACAGTGTTAAAAGGACATTACTGATAATAATTTATTTTTCTCTGCTCTTGCTGTATTTCATAATATCCCTTGTCTCTTGAAATACTGCCAGAGAAGATTGTCTTTAATATACTTCAGTGGTGTCAAAAGAGCCTCAGGAAATGAGGACTGAGGTGAACCTAAGGTCCACTTTATGCCACCAGTACTCTGATTATACATACTGCTTTGTACAGGAGGTAAAGATCAGCACTCCTGATGTCCTGTGTTCAAAAACCAATATTGTCTCCACTTCCCATCTCCTCTAATTAAAGCAAATTACTTTGACCTGCTTGGTTTCTCCTCCTGAAGTGATGTTCTATTATTACCTACTCTTGCTCACAATCAGGTTTGAGTTATGCCTCAGAAACTCTTAGATTTCACCAGAAATGAGTTTTACTAGAAAAAACAGGGTTTCTTCATCTCCATGATTTCCTGTATATGGGTCAAATCCTTTTAAGTACGATCATCAGCTCTGTAAACACTACCCTTAGAGACAAACTTCCAGCTGCCGCCTGACAGATTCTGACTTAGCCACCCTGTAGCCTGTGAGCCATATCTTCTACTGGGCTAAGAAAGAAAAAAAAAAAAAAAGAGCTATTTATTCAAATTCAAAGCAGCAACCTGAGCACAGAGTAATATTTTGTGATGTATATCAGAGTGAAATCTAGCAGGTATGAGAAGCTGTAGGAGAAAACGGTCACTTATTGATTAGTTATAAGACTGAAACTTTGTAATGGGATGGGAGGACTTTATGTGACAACGGTCAACTCCAGTTCTGAAGAAACATTTCCCAATGTTTTAGTTCTCTCTTGACAAATTCAGTCCTGATGTAAATGAGTCCTCTTCTGCTGAAGCTATGCAATGGATGAGTTGCCTTGCTGTTCAGGGACCACACGCCATTTTGTGATTACCTGATTTCTCACTCAAAAGCTTTCAGTGTTTAAAGACAAATATCATATTGATCCCATGTTTGACATGGAAATGTTCAGTTGAAGTATCATGTCCTTCCAATTACAGGCACTTCAAACTCAATAATGTTGTGCTTACATCAGTCACTGGTCATTCACTACTCCCATTCATCATAATCCTGGATTGCTCTAGTTCACTCAGCAGTAATTCTAGATGGCTTTCATCATTTCCATGGAGAAAGTATACCTACAATTACGTCTCTCAGCAGAAGGAATTAACATCATTTGGAGGTTTATAAAAGCACTGGGGAAAAAAACCATATATATATTTATGCGAGAAATAGTAATGAATAGTAATGAATAAGCATGCAAATATCTAATAACAATACAGCTCATTTTGTCAATAGTGAAATGTTGATTTGATGCATTCAGTCATTTTATCTTTCTGCCAAACCATGCAATGCATTTTAGAATGATAGGTCTAAAGATTCTAGAAAGCTTCCTGGATAATTTGAGAAGAAGTGGCAGGGCAGGAGGGAGGCAAAGAAAAGGCACATGCAGTTATCTACAGAATTTCATAGAAAGCCACCGATACAGCTCAATCTAGGAAACATTCCTTTGCTATAGTGAATGAACTATGGGATAGTTAAAAATCATCTTTAGAAACAGTAAAGTACATCCTATTACTTTAAAGCAAAGACAATATACACCCAAGGCAGAGAAAATTTTGCCTCTCTCATTCCTTACCCTCACATGTTTTGCGCATACTGAGCTCTGGCCAACTCTGTCCATCCAGTTCTAGCAGCTTTGATGAGTTGTTCGAAGTCCTGCAGAAAACTCTGGGTGAGGGCTGGGGATTAAGCAATCTCTTCGGTCTGCTTGTCCCGTGTTGTAATTATAAGACCACCCTCCTACATAAGAGCCTGAAGATATCACAATATCAGGTGAAAGGTACTTCTACAGCTTTCTGTGTATTTTAGCCAATACAGCTTTGCGATACTGGAGGATAAGCAGAGAGCACAATGATTAGAGGGTTGATGGCTCTGTAGAAGTATTTACATCAGGCTGATACTGGCTTAATATGGTCTTTACTAGCTTCCATTATGATGATTTATAAGTCCTTCCCATTCTTGAAAGAAATAAATGAGGCTTAGTGTTAGCTTAGAAAGATTACAGTTGTGTTTCTATAAAGAAAGAGCATAACTGGCAGATGGCTGTCTATGTGCAGATAATGCTAGCAATGAAGAATTTCAAGTGGTGCTTATTTTGTGTATATGTATACAATATGTAGTAAAAGGAACAAGAGAAAAGAGGAGATGAGAAGTTGCAGAAAATCCCTCAAGATGTAAAATGTATGTAACTTGGAAATTTTTATCACTCACCAGTATTGCAAAAGACACTACAGCATGAGAAAATCGTACTTAAAGTAACAGTGATTTGGTTGGGATGGGACCTTTGGAGGCAGGGCTGTTGTTAGGTCAGATTTAGTGTTCATGACTGAAGTTCATATACCAAAACAGAGAGGATGTTATTAATTCTACCCTTAGGTCAGCTGTCAGTGCTTCAGCTACAGCATAAACTTAGCCTGACTTAGACATGTCGTTTATCCTTGTAGGCTTGGTTTACACCTGCTTCATCCAAACCAGAGATAGTTTCAGATATCAGTTTATCTTCCAACCTGATTTCAGTGCCATCAAAAAAATCAGGTTTTTTTCAGCTCTCATGGAGACCTCTTACTCAAAGAAAAGGTCTAAAACTCAACACCAACTTCCTTTTACTCCCATCATGGACTCAACTTGCTTTTGCCTTCCCAGCAAATGCAATGGTGCTGGAGAGAGCAACCTCTATTCTAAAATTCTTACATGTGGACTTTCAGCAGAATGATCTCTGAGAACTAGCTTTGGTGGCAGAAAGAGTTGTTTCCATCCATATTTTCTGATGGTGTGTCTCATGTATATTTATTCTATGTAATGCAAACTTGCCTCTGTCCCAGTGCCTGCAAAATAGCTGAAAATAGATAAACAGCTTAGCTTTCTCCCGGGTTCCAGCAGTTCTTCCATTGACTTCGAAGACTGTGTATCATTTGCTCCTTCTAACACTACAATGCTATGGTCTTGATCCTAGTGCACAGACGCAATGACTGAGAATGCTAAAAAGAGAAATTGACTTCAATTTTTCGCTTTGCATGACATGACAAAAAAGACTCTTTCAGAAACAAGTAGGTACTAAGAGAAAGCTGTTTTGGAGCTACAAAGCCTTATAAGGACCTTTTCAATGAGTCAGATCCATACAGAAATGTTGCTGCTATGAGAGATTAGTACTATGAGTTAGGAAAAGAAGTTGACTGGAGCATCTTAAAAGAAACAATCTATCTTTGTTGCCTTTTAAACTGATTAGGGATCAGACCACCAGCATTTCTACATCCTGCTTTTTCTCACAGTACTCAAGGATTATAAAAATGTTGACACTTCAACTTTTAAGAAAATTAAAAGAAAAAAGTGCATGTGTTGTTTTTTTTTAGGTGCACTATGTTTAATAAGTAATTTTGTAGCTACAATAGTCTAAGGGTATAACCAAGGCCAGGTGCATAGAGAGAGGTATTATATTTTATTAGACTAACTGAAACGGTTGAAGACATAGAGAAGATTTAGAGCATGCAATCATTCTTCAGGTAAGAAGAATACAACGTCCTTGATTGCATCAAGCTAAACTGTGGAAAGAGATGAACTACAAGGTTATGGTCACTGACCCCCTTGTACAGGTCAGTGGGAAAGAGGGAAAGAGGCACAAAACCTGTCTGTCATCTGCACCACTCAAGAGGAGTCCCAATCTGGGATTCCTGATTCAGAAGTTTGGAGATTGTTATGCCCAGAGACTGAAGGGGACAGGAGTTTTGTTTGTTTGATTGGTCGGTTGTTTTTTTCCTCTTTCTTCACAGTGTCATGTGCAGCAGGCTGCTTTTGACAGGACTTTTACTCCAGCAGTAGGAAGTTAGGAGGCAGACAGATATCTTGCTAGTAAATAACACACTTTCATATGGCACATTGCATCTTTCTCATGCATTTGTTGGCAAAGGATGGCAAACAGGGACTTTACACTGTAACCCCACTGACTACCTCTTTGACTGTTTAAGTCAATGGGACCGAACTCAAAGTGTAACATTTAGGATGAATTTAAGTCTCTGAAGAACTGAGATCTGAAAGAAAAAAAAAATCACTGTCTTTAGAAAGCTTGCAGATGGCATAGCTCAAAGAAGCACATTTGAAATCTTAATGAAAAGAAAAATATATTTGAATTAAAAAAATCAAATTAAAAGCAGCAACTAACAGCTGGCACCTTCTACTTTCTAGTATATTTTTCCTTGGATTCAGCTGCTCTTAGGAACTGTACATAAAACAAAGCTTTGAGTCCTGAAGCCTAACTTTGTATCTTTGCTCTGTAAAAGTGCATAATTAAATAGAAACACTAGTGAAACATTGTTAGAATTTAGATGAGGGGGCAGGTATTTAATAAATGCTACTAAGGTACGATCTTTTAAAAATGAAAGTACATCATTCAAATACTATTCTGTTCTCATTCTAATGTAATGAACAGAGATGTGTTCACAAGTATTTCATGAACAATTCTTGTGCATGAATCAAGCCAGGCAACAGAAGCAAGGCTCTCAACTGACCAGCAATGAGCAAAAAAGAAGGTGAATAGCAAAAGCTAAGCATCAGAAATTAATGCACAAATATAAAGCTCTGCAAAATGACATTCCAGCTGTGGTCAGTCTAGAAATCTGTGGACAAAAAGAGACTAAAACTACAGATAAATTAATTGTTTCAAATTTTTCTTGTGGATTAATACAGTGCTAATTTGCCAGAATGCCTAACTTCACAAAAGATGACATCTTATATACAATGAAAATATTATATTATGGCAATAACTCAAATTTTTTTACTATTTGTCTCTTTTTAGACTGGCATGTATGCAGACTATTGCAGAATATGCAGCATCAGGATGGGACATGAGAACGGACACTCCCCTCTAATTCTGGGATCTGTCCCATGAAGAGGAAACATCCACATTGATATAACAATATATGCTTGTGCTTGTCCATATGATGGATTAGAAAGACTGAACAGCCCTTAGGAAAGGTTCCTTTGGGAACTCTAGCAGGGTATTTGTCAGATGTGTTTCACATATTGGCAAATGTCTTAATTCTCCTTTGGTACATTGGATAGCTGCTCAGCAATTATTTGGCTGGTTAAAAAGTTCTTGAGAACTTTTTACACACCATATAATCTCCAAAAAGAAAAGGGCATCTACATTTCCTCCAGAGTGGTGAAGAGGGCTCAGAAACAACAAACAAAGAATTTTCTCAGGGATTACACTTATGAAATAAAGTAATTTTTTAAAATTTTCCTTTTTATTTTTTTTTTCTAAAAAAAAATAGCTAAATAATATTGGCAAGATTTTTCTGTAGTATATATACACACATTCATAGTGTGCCTGTATGTGCATATCTATATATATGAATATAATGACAACTTACAGAAATGTAAATACAATCATAATACAGTAAATATTATAATGTTTATGGGTTTAATAATAATAGTGATATAATAATATAATATTATTATAATACAATTGATATGCATATAATTTTTATGGTGTCTTTCCCTATACATCTAAATATCTATCAAGAAATTATGATATTACATATCTATGTACATGTTTATTATATGTAATTGAAATTAGAGAAGTATTTTTAGCAAGGCATCTGGAAGAAATGAAGCCTCTGGGATGAGCTATCTGTCTGGTCAGACCTCCTTCTTCCCTCTATCCAAATAACTCCCCAGCCAGCATCAATCCAATCCAATCCAATCCAATCCAATCCAATCCAATCCAATATTTCACAATGATGTTCATATTAGTTTTATGAAACACAGAGGGTAGAAACCTAAGGCAGCAATGTGATGTGGTCCACTTCATAGACTCTAATATCTGGTCAGCATAGTTGTACTTCAGACCTACCACTTAACACCTCTCTCTTGCCCTGCTGCAGGCATCAGATGAGAGTCTTTAGGAATTTATAGTTCAATTCCCCGCTGGATAATCATAGAATCATAGAATGATTTGAGTTGGAAGAGACCTGGAAGATCATCTAATTCCCACCACCCTTTGTGAAGCTTTGCAGTATCTCAGAAGTTACTTTTATCATTAAGACCATTCAGTCCCAGGTGGCTGTCAAAACCTCACTGGTAAGCCTTCAGCATGACAAATTTCAGTTTACAAACCACATTTTGAATTCCACTACCAATCCAGGAGAAACATTGCACAATATCAAGGCTGATGGACACCTACCTGCAGAGAAAGGGGTGACATTTTTCCAAGCCATTTATGTTCCCATATCCAGTTTAGAGCAGCAGAAACACAGTGTAGTGTATTAAATCATATCCAGCACTTGATTTTCCTCTAAGAGAGAAAAAAAATGGCAAAACAGTCAACACATGAGATCTGTTGTTGTTGGTGGTCTCTTGTGACCAGTGTTGCTATTCCTGTAGCTGATGCCCTTTCCAGAAGTCAGTGGGAAACTCACACTGAGCCTGCCAGGGCCTCTGGTACCCACTGTGAAAACATGTCTTCTGTCTTCTGCCCCTCTCACTTCCCTGCAGAGCTGCCCCACAGCCTTGGATGAAACTGCACAACCCTGAAACAGGATGTGGAGCAACACAGTGTGTGATGGAGACAAGATTTACTCCTCTCTGACTTGTGTCTTTTCTATGGAGCCCTTTTCCCTGGCTCATATATGTTAGCTTTATGTGAGGTACTATACTGTCAGTGTGTATAAATCACTATGGGATAAACTGTGACACTATGGCATCCGGAACATAAGGACCAGATTTAAACTCCACCCACCCACATGCCTGAAATTAATATGGGCTTTTGTATTGCTTGCAATGCAAGCTTTGTCTTCTCTTTGAGTTGCAAGAAACCCTTGAAGTGAAAATAGAACTGCAAGTTAGGTCATGGTGTTGTTCTGGGCGAAAAAGAGAATCTGAAAACACAAATGTCTTTTGGAAGCTAAGAATGATCCCATTGATCTATTAAATTATCTTAGTATTAGTGCTGATTTGTCTTACTGTGAGCTGTTTGTGTGTATATGGATGTGATACCTTGGCATATTATCTACTGAGTTCAAACACGTTTTTATCATAGGCTTAGCTGCTGAAGCAATATATTTGCTAGATGCCACGAGGTCACTGATAGGTTAATGCTGGTGGTGTCCGAAAAAGGGCTCACGATGTGCTCTCCTAATTGCCTCCTTCCCAAAACCTTCTCAAGTGTGGAGAAGTTACAAGATTGCAAGGAGAAAGGTAAGCTTTCTTGAGGAAGGTATCCAGTGAGGCAAGGGGTGTATATTCAGTCCAAGGGCAAAAGTATGCATGTTCATCCTATATCACGTGAGGCTGGGAGGGAACGGTGCCAGACCCTCGAGTCATTCTGCAGTACATCAAGCAGATTACTCTAATACAAAAAATGTAAACCATGATAAATGGGAGCAGATTTTAGCTATGAAAGTTCATGTAGCCTTCAATGCATGAATTAATTATTTGATGGAAGTCTGAGCTATTTTCACTGTTGACATTGATACATTTCTGTTCATATGGATATTTTTATAAGAACTGATGATAGAAATAAAAAAGTATAAAAACTATATTGTCTACTCTGATTCAGATTCCCCTATATGAAACATTTCATTTTGACAGTTCAAAATACTGCATTCTGATTGAAAAACATCACAGTGTTCAGTTTCAGCTGAAAAATGTAGCTCAGGTCCAATATGTTTAAAATATCTGAGTTTTATTCCATTGACTTATTCTTTAAAGATACATAAAGCAGAAGAAAACTTGAATACCCTCAGTCAGAAAATCCCAAAAATTGAGCCAAAAGAAATGTATTTGTCCACTGTTTAGTGAATTAATGCATTATCCAAAGAGCATGTGCTTTGTATGCCTGTAAGTCTTTTTTGTGGTGGTTCCAGCTGTGCAGTGTAGGACCACCTGGAATAACAATGGAGCCACTAGAATTACTTCTTATGCATATACAGTATCCAGGATTGGGTCCTACCTGCATACTAGGAAACTTTTGCTTTTGAAGATGTTCTCAGCCAGTAACACCTTTATGAATAGCACAAGTTGCAATTTAAATACTTGAACTGTGTGCCACATCTATTTGGTGCAAGCATACTGCAATTGACTGGTTCTCTTAATTAAATCTACTACCTGACTGGGAAACACTGTAAAAGAAAGTCTGTCTTTAACATTTTGGCTAGATGGTAGAATTTTATACATATTCCTTACTCTAACCTCCAGTAGAAATCACATTCCTTTAGTTCTGGATAGGTCTCAAGGCTGAAGGGAGCCAAATTTCTGTCTTCCGTTACCCAATGGGAAATGGGAAAAAATAAATGTATGCTGAGTGGTGCAGTTAGCCAACATCATATCTGAAGCCTTCCCAGTAATTCAAGAGAAAGATTTAGTGGAGCGCCTGGATACAGAAAACACTATGACACAGAGCATTTTGCAAGTGTTTTATGAGAACATCATCCACTGAATGAGGAAAAGAAACTTGATAGGTAGCTGGTAGCAATATTAAGTGCATCTATTTAAATACTTACATACTTCTAAAAGATTTCCAAACCTTCTCCACCTTTTGTTTTTCTTACACTTCTTGCAGTGACAAAACCACCTTTTTATTAAAAAAAGCGCCCTTAAAATGTCTGTTTCATGCCTTCCAGAGTCAGGGGCTTTTTTTTCTGCTTTTTAATATGATTAATAACTCTAACAGGTATTCTCCTAGCCTAACAGCTGGGTTATTGCTCAAGAAACAGCTGTTTCATTGCTAAATATATCCTTATTTCACCAGCCATCAACTTGCTGAAGTTTTGCTGGTTACTTGCCTTTAAACATTTGCTGATAGTGAGAAAGTCCTGGTACTTAATCATAGCTGGTGCTACAAAAGCCGGAGCTACTTTGAAAAAATAACACACGGAGAAAAACATTGGCAGAAAGCTTTTTTCTTTGAGGGCAAGGAGTTGGGTTTTTTTTGTTTCAATGCCACACATTAGGTTGCAACCAGATGTTCACATTATAAAACCTGCCTGGATTTAAAGAAAAAAAAAAAAAAAAAAGACACCCCCCCCTCTTTTTATTCAAAAATGTCAATATCGTTTAACAGCAAATGTAATATAATTACAGTATTCAATAAACATTTAACAAGATGCAGACATTTTCTGCAGGAAATATTACCAGGGTGAGCCTTTTAGCAGTTTAGCAGTTAAATTAGTAATTTCTTTTATAACATCTGGTGAGCAGTCTCTAATTTCTAAAGTTTTGGAACAAAAAAACATGGGGCAGATTTTGACTTATGAATAATTTGCCAGTTGTTTACCTTTATGCCAATCTAATTCTCCCCTGCATAGATGCAACTGAATACATTACAAATGTGTTTTCCATAAGAATCCCTAAAACGCAGGAGAGGGAAGGTAGAGAGCAAGTTCAAACAACTCTGGCCCTTTACAAGCACTGCTGTGCCTGTCACCATTTATGTCACGTCTCTGACACCTGACGGAGGCTCAGGACCCCACTCTGAACCCCTGAAGTTCAAGACTGCCTCCATGCAGTTGACTCAAATCAAGGCTGTTGATCTTAGCAGGAATCTTTCCATAAACTCTGTGGATCTGGGATCAAGTCCAACGAGAAGCCCTGATGACAAAGAAAGTTCCTCTGGAAGTGGGAGAGCAGAGGGCGAACATCTGGGTGAAGGAGGACAGCCCCATCCACCTGTGAATGTGGCTCTGGCCAGCCTGGGGACATGACCCTTGGGACAGGGAGGCTCCTTCCAGAAGGAGAGGTTGCCAAAACACCCCTGTTCTGTGCTGAGAGCTTTCCCTGGGTATGGTTCCACCCTAACATCCTGATACTTCTTGCTCCATGGATTTTGTAACTTGGCTGAAATTTTCAGATCTGTTTGAAGTGACTGCCCTCTGCACCACAGTTCAATCCCTTGCCTGTGCTGCAGGCAGGGCTGCAGTAGTTGCAGTGATCACCTCCACTGCAGGACTTCGGTCTGTCCACCGCATCCACTGTATCCACTCCTGCCTACTGTAGGAGTTAGATCCATCCTGCATTACAGACACTGTAATCCAGTCTGCTGGGTGAAGACCACCAGCAAGTCATTGATGTACAACCAATGCTCCACAAACCCCATGTTGAAAATGGTGTGATAAATCTTTCCATATCTTATTGATTTCAGAACACAGTTAATTTATTACCCCTTAACTTGAATGGGTATAATATTAAAGTTAAGAAAATTTACTGTTTGTCATCATGCCATCCATCAGTACACAAAAGATAAAAGATTTCTGTATCTTTTAGAAGAAAGGTTTAATTGTTAGCCTATTTTTAAATGCCATAATGTTTATTCTTTAACCCCTCAAATTAAACCCGCCAGATTTTTTGACATATTCCTAACAGTATATGTTCCATACCTGCTCATAAAACCGCAAAATTTTTCTGAACTCTCAAGAAAAATAGACTTTCAAAATATCCCTGCCGTTTTTCAAAGTATCAATGTTGAAAGCCCTTTTTTAATACCCAGAAAATAATAGTTGGTTAAAAATTATCACAGGCTCATTGCACAGAAGAAGATATCTTTTAGCGGATGCTTTTGTTATACGCTATGGCAAAGCATGGCCAGATGTCACTTGCCATGTGTTCTTCATTCATTGAAATTATCTGAGACTGGTGCAAGTACAAGCTAGAATGTCATCTGCCTTTTTTTTTTTCTCCCAAAAAAAGTTCAGAGGAGACACAAATAAAACACACAGATATTTGTGGGGGGTTTCTACCTCGCTAGATCAGCTAGTGCACTTTCAGGCCCCCTGCAGCTCATGCAAACATAAACAGTCCTAAAAAGGAAAGAGAAAAGAAGAAACAGAAGCTTAAGCTAAGCTTTGTTTTGCTCTCAATACCTCACTCCCACATGCTGGAAGTGAGTAAGCGGAATAATTTTGTCTATAGCCTGCAAATCCAGTACCAATTACATAGCAGAAAGAAATGACATATTGGCAAACTTCAAACAGTATCAGAAATTAGAGGCAGAACAAACCTTTTTCACTTAAGAGAACTCAAGCAATTTGAATCAGTAGGGAAGGGCACCCAGAATGCAAAACCTGCTAAGGCACAATGGGACTGAAGGGCACTTTGTGCTTTGCAATGATAAAGGATCAGTTGTTTGCCAATGATAAATGTGCACAGTCTCTCCAAATTCTGTGTTGTCTTCACTGCAGATGTTTCTTGCTCTAACAACTGTGCACAGCCCGTTTGCACACTGCAGCTAATAGGCAAGAGAAGGCTGAGCCCTACAGGAGTGTACCTCATTGATACTTGCTAGACCAAGGAAAAGGAATATAAATGGAATGAGACAGAGTTTAGGAGAAGTAATTCGATAAGACAGGAAACATTTTAATAGAGGAGATGGGTTTTGGGGAGGGATTTTTGCATTTTTTTTCTCATTATTTGACATTTCTTTGCTATTTCTTAAAGCAGAGCGTATCTGGGATGTGACACACTGTGGTAAGTTCTCCATGCAGCTGCAATATAAACAGAGATTTTCACTGCACATTCTAAGGCTGTAACATTAAGGAGAACAATGGATGATGCCTTTTGATATCTTTGTGTAAACAAAGAATTTTATTATGGTGAATTACCATGTAAATTTATGAAAAGTAAACAAAACCAAGTGCAAAACTGATTCAATGTAAAACCTTACTTTCCTGGTGCCTAATGAGGTGACAGTGATGGAATCAAAACAAATATCTTCATGTTTCATAAATGTAGAGAAAAATACTTCTGTGTTTAATCACTGCCTGAGTCACTGAAAATGCTGGCACACCAACACCACAGGTTTTAAAGTAAATAGAAGTCACTTTGTTTAGTGGCTCAGGATACAGACAAACTTACTGTGGACCACCATGGGTTGCAGGATAACAAGGATGCAGGAAGACAGCAAATAAGTCTTAGAAGCATTTGCACCAGTCTACACTTAAGTAATATACCTTCCTGTGTCATTATTCTGCCATTCATCTATAAACTATTGCAGAAATCAAAGCATGCAAAACACTTCATGTAGAGTGTCTCCCTTGGGCCAAAAATTTCTTTTGGCTTCCAAGGGATTTTTTTTCTGGAAAAAGACATTGAAACCTGGCCCATGGATGACAAAGTGCTATCGCTACCTCTAATACATCTTCCCTCTTGAGTTGGCAAGTTTGTTCCTGTGATGGTATGATCTAAGTGCAGGTCCCCTGATATGTAAATCCTCCAGAAAACTATGTGATCAGAGATAAACCCAGGGTGAATCTTTAATAAGAACATCATCCAGACCTCTCTGGGACGATTTGGACAGATCTGTTGCTTTTTACCTGAATTCTCTTAGGCACTCAAGAAGTGTATACATATTTGCTGGTTACTGGGTCAGGGTTTAAGTGTCTGCAATAATGTAATTGACAGGTTATCATGTGCTGGTGTATCCCCTCCTAAGAGTGCCAGAGGAGGAGACTCCACTACAGCTACAGGCTGTAGAGTGGTTCTGTGCACAGCTGGACCTGGCAAAGTTGGATCTCCACAACCAGCTCCATTCCAAGTCACACTTATGAATAGTTATGCAGTGCAATAGGAAAAGCAATACAATTCCAACTGGTAAACTACAGCTAGCTGAATTTATTATATGTCTGAGAGACAGGACATGAAACTGGTTTACCTTTTGCGTGTGTGGATTGGACCTTTACATTCTTAAAAACTGTCTAGAGAGCAGTCTTTTTTGTCCCCTACATCTTAAGAGCTCTTTCTGGGAAAAAGGACAGAAGGCACTGCCTCCTTTAGAAACTCTCTCCTTTTTCTTCTCTTATTTCACAATAGAAACATATGCAGTGAAAGTAACTATTTTTTTTGTTAATGTGGAAACATAACAGAGAAACTTGGGGATCCCTGGCAGAGTTAGGTATGGCAGTTCCAATAGCAATCTACACAACCAAAGGTAAATAACATATCAAAAACTGTCAGTTGGCAGCTGTCGACAATGATGAGAATAGAAGTGGGAAAGAGTCCACTTGTCACTGTCCACATGTTTCTTAAGTGGATTCAGAATCCAGGGTGTTGGCTAGATGCTAACAAACAGTCAGACCCTTGGACTCAGTCTCTTCGGGTGCTGCCAAGACATAATCACTCTGACGTCCTGGACAGCCTAACCCTGCCTCCTTTTTAATAAGCTCCCATTTAGGAAACCATTTATAGATAAAATAAAGGAAAAATATTGACCTTGCTTTATATCCCTGAAGCAGGAGAATGCAAAGTAAATTAAGTCCAATTTGCATGGACTTTTGAACAACACACAGATTTGGATATAAGCTATGGAACAGACATAGAATGTTGTAGCCTTTATAGTCAATATTTGATTAAATTTTTCCTTGTAAATTTTGCTGTGTCTTTATTGCATTCATTCAATAATAGGAAAGCTTTCCTGTAGCTAATTCTATGCCTTGAAATTTCCCTTCTTGTTAACCTGTGACTGCAGTCTAATGGATAGAGTGTCTGCCATACAATACAATAAGGGTAGATTCAGGTACCAAGGTGACTGTATTTTTTATTAAAATACTTTTTATATGCTCAGTTTCAAACTGATGACTGCATTTGCAACACCTAATTGCCACCAGTATCCACAAATACTTTGCATTTAATGAAAATATCAAACCAAGTCCCTTATTTCAGTTGAAGCAGCAGGTAGTATTATGCAGTGTAAAATCCCATTTTATGAAATTTCATCGAAATACAAATCTAACTTTGCACTCTCCAGTCTTGTTTGAACTTTATACTCTTTATATTGCAGGCCTTTATTAATTTTTTTCATTGTAAGTCTCAAAATATTTCTGTTGCATCAGGGAACTAGGCAACCCCATTGTGGCTAATTTAACACCTGTAAATTTCCATGGCTACCAACCAAACACTTTCTAGCTTTATAAGGTAAGTATCTATTTCATGTTTTAAAACAGTGGTGGATTCAGTTCTGTTGGTTGTATCTTTTATTAAAAATTCTATTAACTTGATTCATCAACACCATCAAGGTTCACTAGATTTCAACTTCTCACACTTTTTAGAGCCAGGAGGGAATCACCTCAGTCAGCCAAGGCTGACCTTCTTCATACCATACCTCATAGATACTCACATAATAAGATCTGAATTGGATTTTTTTAAAGATCCAAAACACTTTTGCTGCTTACAAGAGTGAAAAAGAGAAAACAGTTGTGCTATTTAAAGACTTTTTTAAAATGGGGAGCAAAGAGAACCATGTCATTTTTGGTTGTGTCCTTCACTTTTCTCAGAGCACAGCTTTGTTAAACATGTTTTTTGGTAAAGCCTAACAAGGACCTGAAGGTCATCCTTCTTATATGCAGCCACATCCTCTAATACTCAATCATACTGCTAATGCAGCTTTAGATTTGCTTAAGCTAAAAAGCCCTGTTTGCATCAGGTATGAAATGGCAAAATGTTTACGGCCTAAAGAAAGATATAGCTCATGGAATTTAGCTTACCTTATAAAGGAAAATCAAATCACAGCAACACATTTCACAGCACTACAAATCAAAGGTTATAATCCCCCAAAAGCAAAGGACAGGCAGGTGCCATAAAAATAGAATTTTTAGTGCCCCAAAATACCCTGTATATCTGTGCAATATGAGTGTGATGTCCCATAAGTGATGTCTGAGATAAGAGACTACTCATTTTAGAGGGACTGAGTTGGAACCCACCAGCTGGGAGGCCTGGCAATTAATAATAAACAAACTTTTCTAATTTATCTATTTAAATAGTTTTGAGTCAATTTAACTTCTTTGAGGGTGCCAGAGCACTGGAACAGGCTGCCCAGAGGGGTTGTGGAGTCTCCTTCTCTGGACACATTCAAAACCCACCTGGACACATTCCTGTGTGATCTGCTCTGGGTGAACTTGCTTTAGCAGGTGGGTTGGACTAGATGATCTCCAGAGGTCCCTTCCAACCCCAACCATTCTGTGATTCTGTATAATTCTGGAATACATCTAGATTACATCTATATAACACTACGGATTAAGTTAATTACTGAGAGACACCTGGTCTTGAGACAGCTGGTGAGAAAGCATGAAGAATGACTGAAAAGGCAAAAGAACTGCATCAAAAAAATCCCCTAATCTCTGCTTGATCTTTTGGTTTCTTTTTTTGGATGGTTTACCTCTCTGTGGGTACATATTGCACAGTCCTGTTTCTCCCCCTCTTCAAGGCCAGTAGCCCCGCTCTGCAACCAACTACACCTCTGTAACCAGTAGTGGTATTTGCAGTGTGTATACAAAGCATTCCTTGGCCAGAGAATGGCAGAGCATGCAAGAAGTAGGTAGTGCTCCATATGGGAACATGTGCCAAACACTTCAAGCTTTTCAGTGGCATCAGCAAGGGGGTGGAAACCTGACTTGGGCTTACACAGGTTGTGAAAACATGGTCCTGAATCAGAGGCTGCAGCTCGAGCCCATTGCTGCTGTGCTGTAATCACTTCTCTGTCAGACGGGCAGCTGTGGCTGCATGAAACTCAGCACAGAAATCAGGTAAATTCAGTGCTGCGGTTCTAGCACAATTAGAAATTTCATATGAAAAATGCAGAGACTTGCAAATGGCCCACTATGAGAAGGTTGTAAAATAGCCAGATATGTTCACTTCACCCTCCTGATTTAGTGGGAATTGTTCAGAAAGGTCTCATGAAAAGTAAACAACACTTTCAGACTAAAAAAACAAAAAAGCTTGGACTACATTAGAAGGAGAAATAAGACTGTGGGAATACAACTTCACTGAGCTCTTTGATTATGAATCCAGCAGAAATGTTACTTATCTTTATATGTGTGACAAGAATGTGGGATTTCCTTTTCAGCAAGTCCCTTCAAAAGTAGAGAGAGATGGTGACATAACAAATATGACATTGCTAATTCAGATGAGGAAGGCTTCCTAACATGTTCTGGATGTATCTTGACAATCCTGAATGGAAATCTATACCAGAATGGGGAGATTCTTTTTGCAGGACATGTAACATGCTGCTTTCGTGCTCACCAATGCAAATCCACTGTTATTCCACTGGCTTCAGTTTAGTTCTACAGATTTTCTCTATTAAAAACAGAACTGGGGAAAGAAAAAAAAAAAAGGAGATAATTCTCCTTTCATTTACACATGCATCATGTAAGTCATATGACAAATCGACCAAAGCTAGTGAATGTGAGACTAAAACCAAGTGTTACGCACGTAAGATGTGTTCACTTCCTGGGTACCAGAGCAGAACTGGATCTGTAAGCACTTGTGTAATATAACACTATATAATACATAGAGTAATGCCATTAATTCCCGATTTGCTCAAGAAAAAAAAAAAAAGACAGAAACAGATACTTCAGGATTGTTCAGAATACATCTTTAGAAAAAAAGAATACTAGCATCAATATATTTATCTTCTCACTTCTTTCTACATTTCCTCTCTTCCTTTTAATATTGTCTTCCTTGCTCTAACTGTTACTCTGCCTCCTTTTTTTTTCAGGGCACCAAGTGTCAGTCTGATCCAAGCGATTTGGACTTCCCAAAAATCAGTTTCTTCCTTTTGAAAAATTTCCACTGACAGAGTTTTCTTTGTGTTCTTATAAAACCCAAACCCAACACCTGTTGAAAACCTTAAAAGTTTTTGTTTTGGAGAGTCAAAAAGGTTAGATGTGCTGAAAAGCAATGAATAGTCACTTTTACTATGTTTTCAAAGAAAACCTGGGGGAAGGTGATGATCAAGTTTATGTAATAGGAATTCTTAAGAGGAGACGTGTTATATTGCTAACTTCTCTGTAATGCATTTTAGGGACACTGTTTTAAATTTTAAATATTTTTTCGTTGCTTATATTTTTAAAATAAATGTTTTCAAACGCTTAAAAAAACCCCAAACATGTAAAAAAAATATTTTCTTCCATCAGGACAACAAAAAGCTGCGCAAGGATTCTAAGTCGTCTTTTGTGAAGCGGAATCCTGAGATCCAGAATTGCTTAAGATGCAGGGGAGAGAAAGGCGACACACAAAGCAGATGTCTGCAACGCCGCGGGGAAGGCGAGGGCAGGGCGGGGGCCGCGGCCGCGCAGCCGGTAGGGGTCAGGCCAGACCTCCCCAAAATGCCGGCAGCGGGGCGGCTCCGCGCCCCGGCCCCGGAGTGCGCGCCCCAGGCGGGCGGGCTCCGGCTGAACCGGTTGTCATAAGCCAGCCCTCCCTCACATCTGCCAAATTTGGGAAACGTTTCTGACGAGTGTTTCTCAGGCTGTTGCGTGCACGGGGACACCGTAACGGAATATACACGCAGCCCTTAAAGTCTCTTCATGTACCAATTAATGAACTGAGCGTATCGCTCACTAGGGTTTCAGGTTGTGCACTACGGGACTGCAACCTCATCCACACAGTGCTGCAAAGTTTACTTTCCATCAGGAAAGAGGCATTTCAGGCTACTTCTTCGGGCTGAATGGGGACTGAAGCAACCTCACCAGCCCTCAAAGTTGTTGTGTGGGGAATGCATCTTTAGATCAAAAACATATCTAGAAACTGTGGATATAGTGGGTCCAACACCTTATCCAGAAATTGTAGATATAGTGGTACAAGGCAACAAATTTGAGCTTCTATTAATTCAGTTTATATATAGCTTGCTTTGTTTCAGATCAAATGCTTCACTGAACTGAAACTAAAAAAGGAACACAGCTAGCCAAACAGCCCGAGATCACAACCCTACCATAACAACCCAGGACACTCACACAATAGAGAAGAAAAGCTTCTGTGGCAGCAAGGAAACAGACTTCAGCCTCAAGCTTCCAGGGGGGTTAAAACAACAGTGAGTTAAACGTGCAGCTTTGCATAATATGAAAATATCTACATCTTCTATTCCCTGAGAAGCTGCAGAATCAGACTACAGAAACTGTGTATTGTAACTGAACCTGTGTTATGAATGCTGGGTTTCTTTGCATGTGGAGACAAGATTTTTCCAATGCTAATTCAAAGAGAGGATCTGAAATCGGGAAGAATGCTAATGCACACACACTACAACCCAGGAAAGTCCCTGACACCGAAAAAAATAAACCTGCATGTATTTAAAAATTATCCTGAACCAGGGCCAGTGTTTGTGGTAATAATCAGAGCATCTTAATAATCTGGATATTTTCATTAATATTCAGTTGGTTTTCTTTTTCATGTGAAGAAAATATACACTTATAAACATACCCCCACATATATTTTTGTGCCTTAATAAATGTTTTTTTAAAGGAGGGATTTCTTTCCTAACATGTTTTTATCAGATGAACAAATACAATAATGCAGTTAATAATTATGATAGTCTAGTAAACTAACTAACTAACTAAATATATAAATATGCACAAAAATACTTTTCTAATATTCTGACCAGATCTAAAATTGCTTGCTTTTGGAAAAAAAAATTTACTTGCATGTTCTACCATAATTTAGAACATTTATGTGTTGCCTCCTGCTGTGATACAAACCGTTCTTATTAAATAGAACAGCACTGTAAATATAATAAGACATTTGCAACATAATGAACTTTTTCACATTCCTGCTTTCAGTGGCAACTACTTACTCTGAATATAACATTTGTTGCTATACAGCTTGTTTATACAGGATAAAACAACATCATATCAATATACAGAACACAGTTATAGCTTTATTCTCTCTCAACTAGAACACTAGTCATATAATTGTTGTAGAACTGTTTACCTCAATGCTGAAGATTAACAAAAGATGCCCTCCAGATTATGAAGATCTGTCTTTGTGAGTGCTCATAAAATGCCTATAATTCAGAAACATTTCTGCCTCTTCCCTGGGAGCGATGGTTATGATCTAAGCTTGAATCAGCCCACGGAATATCCAGGATTTCTCAACATGCAGGAGACTGGAGACAATTCACAGACATAATTCTATCAATGTAACAATTGCCAATGTAAAGGCAGGGTTAGTTAGATCAGGCACTGACCTGTTGAAATTGGGCATAAATTCAAAGTTAATGGCACTAAATAGATTAAAAAGTGCAGCAACATCACTTGTAAAAGTTACATCCAGCTCATTGTAATATTTGCAAATTCAGACTTCCTCAACAGCCATTCTCCATTTGATGTCTCTGTATCTGTACATGTGTGGATGTCTACGTACTACACATCTATAGAAGTAAAGTCAGTGAATATCTTCTTCCAAATTTCCATAGGAAGAACATGACCTTTAGTTTTCTTGACCCCTGCAGAAAATGTGGGCATCTCATGCTCTAGCAGGCAAGACTTTGAAACCCTGGTCCATTTCCCTAATATTCTTGGAACACTGCTTTAAATCTTTGACTGCTAGGAGCAATGGTGAGGAACCAAGTTCTAGGTTATATTTTCTAGAAGAGGCTAAGCCCGTTCAGTGGAGTTGTGCTGATTAATTCTAGCACGTGGGTTTGCTCAAATGTGTTCCAAATCAGACTGGTATTTTTTATACAGCTGTAGCCTTTTTCCATCAAAGGCAAGGGACATGACCAGAATACTTTTAGAGGGATGTGTTCCATGGGAAGTTTCAAAATTTTATTGGGAATCACTGTTTGCATAGGAAATTGATCAAAATTTAGAGACTTTTCAAATAAAATTAAGCAGGCTTTGTATTTGGGAGGACTGGAGCCAGACTAGAAACTTGTGTCAGAGCAAGATTTCAACAAGGCTGCTATGCACAGGGTTTGTAACAGGGTTCAGAGGTGGGTGAATGCTAGAAGAAGAAAGTTTGTTTTTCTTATTTTAACTGCTTGGTCACAACAGTGCTGTAAGGGTAGAGCACGTTCTGTCTGCTGCCTGCCATGTGCCTCTATTTCCAAACATGGTCCAAGACACACTAGTCATTACTGGCAAAAATTATGCGTTTTTTCTTCTACTGGAGAACTCATCTGGCTCTTCTCCACATTACTGTGCTTCCAATTCCTTTGCACCTTTCCTCTCAGACCTCAGCCCCCTTAACCCTTTCTTCCACACCTAGCACTGCTCCTGTTCCTTGCAATATTCCTCCCTATTACAGCTCATTGCAAACAGGAGGTGGTGAGGAAAGAGAAGCTGCAAATATACCTCTCAAGCTTTGAAAGAAAAAAAAAAAATTGCAGCCAAAGTCTGAGGTAGAAAATATCAGCCAATTCTAATGTTTTTTTGCTCAAGGCAATAGCACAGGTGACCCAAAGTCTTCAGGAGGACAGAGAAGCGCACAGCTAGCTTATAGCAATGCACACATGGCAAATATAAAGGTACATTCATGTGTGTCTGTGTGTATAAAAAAAAAAAAAGCTGCTGGCTTACTTCCCTCTCTTCCTTTGCTGCTATCAGTGCTCCTAGCTACATTCCTGAAACAAACCCTGTTCCAGACTGACCTCTGCTTCCCAGCATCCCAATGAAGACACCCCCATTCTGTGGCTGCCCAGGGCTGGGGTAAGGAGCTGTGCCTTTATTCAGGCAATCTCGACTTTGTGAAAGAAAAGTGGCACTAGTGTTTGAATACCCCATCTGTGGAGCTGAGCCATGAGTCCCTACCAAAGAGGGTACTACACCATGTACTTGGTGACTGCTGGCATGTTTTTTGTGCTACAACTGCTGCCCAAGAATCCTAATAAGAGATCCGGATTTCTCTAAAGAATTAGAAAATGACCAAGAGCCAAGCTATGAGGATCAAAGGCAAACAGCATCCGTGGGAGCGTGGTTGCTCAGACAGACCAAGAATAGCAAAGCTGTACTGCTACTGGAGCATGAAGCAACTCCAAGGGACTTAACAGCTGTCAGTGCAACAGGCTGTGAGGTTCTGCCAGACATCCAGATGTTGCTGTTGGGGAAACATACCTAGTACAGCTCAGCATCTGGGGCTCATGATTATTACTGTGATGGTGGAAAGTGGTGGGATACAGTGGACAAAAGATTTTGGGGGCTGTACCCCACCTTCCTTTTCAATTAATTGAGAAATACTCTTGGAAAGCTGGGGTGCTAGGAAAAGTAAGTCTTAAAACACAATTGAAGAATAATTTAAGCATGTTATTTATGTATTTGCAAAACCATGTGTCATTTATTAGGGTTTTTTATTCTTATTTCTTACGAGACCATTGTTTGAGAGTTGGGAAATATATATTGAAATTAAACCACTCACTAATATTTGTATCGTATTTAAAGTATGATGTATATATGTGTGGCAGAGTTTTCGTATAGGTAAGAAGTCTGTGCCTGAACTTGCTCCTACATAAATCCAGGCAAAACTCCCATTAACATTAATAGGAGGAGAACCTGGCCTGGTGAGGGTCAGTAAGACTTCCCCTGAGCTCAGCAGGCCCTGAGTCAAGTCCAAACCATGCCTGGGCTCATGGAAGCTCATTCAAGTCCACTCTGCCTCAAGATGGTGATAAATCACTTGCTATCCTAAATCAGTTTGAAGGAAACTTGTATCCTCTCATGCTTATTTGTGCCTGGCTGAAATCAGATACACTGTGTTGGTTCATTAGGAGTGGAGTTTACTAGATTTCTTTTTTCCAGTTTCTGTTTTACACATTAAAGACAAAAGCTTTCATAAATGCCATCTCTTTTTTGCTGTTTTCTTGGAAATATATAATTTTTGAAAGCATTCTGCACTTGCTGTTCCTATTGAATCCTCCTGCAAGGAGGAGTGCTCAGCAGCTCTAAAAAGCTCTCAGGCTCAAACTGAACAAAGCAGGAAGAATCTATATGCTCCTCATAAAAAAAAAAAAAAAAAAAAAAAAAAAGAAAAGTATATGGAAAACCTGATTCAAAGCAGCTCATAACTGCACCTAAAATTTTAATTATTCTTCCTTGATCACCC
Source organism: Nesoenas mayeri (assembly GCF_963082525.1). Classification (NCBI taxonomy): domain Eukaryota; kingdom Metazoa; phylum Chordata; class Aves; order Columbiformes; family Columbidae; genus Nesoenas; species Nesoenas mayeri. Next base: position 89,388,384 of record NC_137543.1, on the reverse strand, counting down.
ACGTGCTTCAGCATATGCTAAAGTGCTTTGCTGGAAATTGGTTGTGTCTAATGCCAAGTACATCTCACAGTGCTTGAGTGGTGGATGCTCAAGCTGAGATCCCAGAAGGTGGAGTCCACCTCTCCAAAGTGGGCATGGTACCACAACTAGATTTCCAGCTTCAGTCGCTGAATCACAGAATCACAGAATGTTAGGGATTGGAAGGTACCTCGAAAGACCATCTAGTCTGATCCCCTTGCCAGAGCAGGAACACCTAGATGAGGCTACACAGGAATGTGTCCAGGCAGGTTTGACTGTCTCCAGAGAAGGAGACTCCACAACTTCCCTGGGCAGCCTGTTGCAGTGCTCTGGCACCCTCACTGTGAAGAAGTTTCTTCTCATATTTAAGTGGAACCTCTTGTGTTCCAGTTTGCACCCATTACCCCTTGTCTTACCGTTGGTTGTCACTGAGAAGAGCCTGGGTCCATCCTCATTACACTCACCCTTTATATATTTGTAAACATTAATAAGGTCATCCCTCAGACTCCCCTTCTCCAAACTAAAGATACCCAGCTCTCTCAGCCTTTCCTCATAAGAGAGATGCTCCACTCCCTTAATCATCTTCGTGGCTCTGTACTGTACTCTCTCACGCAGTTCCCTGTCCTTCTTGAACTGAGGGGCCCAGAACTGGACACAATGTTCCAGACGCGGTCTGACCAGGGCAGAATAGAGGGGCAGGAGAACCTCTCTCAACCTACTAAACACCCCCTTCTAATACACCCCAGGATGCCATCGGCCTTCTTGGTCACAAGGGCACAGTGCTGGCTCATGGTCATCCTGCTGTCCAGCAGGACTCCCAGGTCCCTTTCACCTACACTGCTCTCTAAAATAGGTCATACCCCAACTTATACTGGAACCTGGGGTTGTTCCTACCCAGATGCAAGACTCTACACTTGCCCTTGTTATATTTCATTAAATTTTTCTGTGCCCAACTCTCCAGCCTGTCCAGGTCTTGCTGGATGGCAGCACAGCCTTCTGGCGTGTCAGCCACTCCTCCCAGCTTGGTGTCATCAGCAAACTTGCTGACAGTGCACTCTGTTCCCTCATCCAAGTCATTGATGAATATATTGAATAATACTGATCGGAGTACCGACCCTTGAGGGACTCCACTAGATACAGGCCTCCAACTAGACTCTGCCCCATTGACCATGACTCTGTGGCTTCTTTCCTTCAGCAAGTTCACAGTCCACCTCACTACCTGATCATCCGGACCACACTTCCTCAGTTTAGCAGCAAGGATGCTGTGGGAGACTGTGTCAAATGCTTTACTGAAATCAAGGTAGGCCACATCCACCACTATGCCATCATCTGTCTACCTGGTTATGTCCACATAAAAGGATATGAGCTTGGTCAAGCACGACTTCCCCTTGGTGAAGCCATGTTGACTGCCCCTAATGACCCTCTTATCCTTGATATGCCTTGACATGGCACCAAGGGTAAGTTGTTCCATCACTTTCCCAGAGATGGAGGTGAGGCTAACTAGTCTATAGTTACTCGGGTCCTCCACCTTTGTCTTTTTGAATCATGCCACGAATACCATTGAACTAGCAAAAGAACTTACTGTCCGGTTTGTTGTTTGTTTTTTTTTTGAACCTAAACAAACTTAAACCGTACCAAGATGTCTCCTTCTCCTCTGATTTCCACCTTCATGAAGAGATGCCTTTAATGCTAAGGTTAGACTAGAGACTACCACATAGGATGCATATTTCATCTGTACAGCCCTGAACATGGTGGAGACCTTGAATGCATCTTTCTTTGTAACTGCAACTAGAGAGAGATACACTCTAATCATAATTACAAATAATAATTACTAAAAAAACAAGAATAGGTTCCACACAAGATTTCAACATTTTTCTCAAACAGGCACATTGAAAATTCTCTGTCTCATATCTTACTTAAGCTAGTAGAGTGCTTTCTATGGCCATTCTTCCAGATCTTATGATTACATTTCCAGACTCTCAAAAATTACTTTTCTGTCACATGTCAGTTTCAAGGAAAGCTTGAGTGGCAAGAAGAAGGAATTTAAAATAGTGACCTTCAGAGACACTAAAATATTTAAGAATTATTAAAAAAAAAAAAAAAAAAGAGCAGTGAGTTTTTCCAAGATGTGCATCCAGACCTTGACACATTTTGGCCCCTCAGATGGTTTCTATACAATGTTTAACAAGGTTTCAAATTATGAAAATCTGAATTGAGAGCAACTTTTAAAGCATGGTGTGTAAGAGGCTTTGTAAAGTATATTAGACTTCTTTCTTTTAACCCCAAAAATGTGCTGGCCCCCACAGTGTGCTTGGAAAACATTTTGGGCAAGATAGCTCACTTCATTGGCACATATTGTACAAGCAGACATTACACTTAGAAGCCAGTCATATATAACTCAAACTCATAATAATGTTGTTCAGCTTTCAAAATACTAACCTTGACCCAGGAAGCTAAAGAAGCTGCCTGGCTTGTGCAGTCAAGTGGAGGGAACCTCATGCAAACACTCAGGAATAGTTTTGATACTTTCCAGTTTATGGACACTGACAGCACAAATGTATTTGACCTTTACTCATGATGAACCCCTGATTTTGGGATCCTTATTGATGAGGATAGAAGGTAGTATACGCACTTCTGCTTTGTGTTTTGTTTGAGAAAGGAGAATCAACACTGAACTCAGATTCTGTTAAATGGAGGAATAGCACTCCTGCTATTCAGGAGTGATACACTATAATCTCATGGTATTTGAATTCCAACACAGGCTTATTTTTCTGCCCACATTTATTCAGAAGAAACTCTGAATATATGTGTTATGAATTGAGCAGATTGGCTTGGTGTACACCTACGCCCTCCATCAACTGGAGATATATTTGAGGACAGCTGAAAGAAATATTGCATTTGTTCCTGTTTTAAAGCACTTGCAAGGTGTCCAAATACACAACAAGGTGGGACATGCACCAGGATGAATGCATGAGTGGATGGACTATAACAAACTTTAAAACTGGGTGATACTTTCAGGGAAAGCTTTGTTCCTATGGGCAGTAATTATAGTTTCAAAGCTGCAGGTTAAAAAAAAAAACACCAAAAAAACAACCAACCAACCAACCAACCAACCAAAAAAACCCCTTAGAATGATAGACTAGTTTGGTTTAGAAGGGACCTTCAAAGCTCACCTAGTCCAACCCGCCTGCCATGAGCAGGGACATCTTCAACTAGATCAGGTTGCTCAGAGCCCCGTCCAGCCTGGCCTTGAATGTCTCCAGAGATGGGGCATCTACCATCTCTCTGGGCAACCTGGGCCAGTGTTTTACTACTTTAATTGTAAAAAATTTCTTCCTCATTTGACAGAAGCAGAGCAATGGAGCTGATAGAGCATTTTCTATTTTGAAGTATCACAGACCATCCCACAAAATAAGCAGCCCTTACACTGCTGACAGGCAACTTGGAGTATGACAGCCAGTTCTGACTGAAGGCAGAAAGGTTAGAACTGTTACAGAAAATAGCTACTGCTTTAAGATTGGTCCATCAGAAATCCTTCTGTTGATGCAATTCTGCCTCCACTGAAGCTGAGGGATGCTTTGGTGGACTTTAGAATCAGCAGAAGAAAGCTATACATAATTTTACCCTCTGAACCTCCCGTTTATCATGACCACATTTCACAAAAAAGATTTTGCTCTTTATGCAGAGGCATTTGCACAGAGCTTAAGGAATCCAATACCGGACAAGCTGAAACACATTTAATTTATTTATATTACATCTACTACAGAACATCTGGGCTTAATGTGAAAGTACATCATAGCAGACTAAAACAGTGCAATCACAAAATGGCCCCTAATCTAACCTAGCATCTTCCCTACAAATAAATAAATTTGCCATTTACAAAAAGGCAAGGTTAGAGAAACGAGTGCAGATGTCCTAGGTTGCATTTGTCAAGCTGAAACTTTTCAAGGCTTTGAAAATCTGTAGCCAGAAGGCAACACAATGACCAATCACAGTGCTTTCCTGCGAAACACCAACCCTAGGATTTCACCCCACGATTTTTGTAGGAGATGTAGTAACTTGTGGTAGAAGTAGAGAGTTTAAGATATTACAGTGAGTAATTACACTGTTTGAAAAATATTTGTTTCTCTTAAAATGAAGCTACAAAGCAAATAACCTTTTGCATTACTGTTTGCGAAGAGCCTTACTGCTCTTTCTTTACTTTTTTTAACATATCACCTTTATGACATTTAGTACTGACCAGATTGAAAAGTGAATTGACAAAGAACACACCTACTGTGCCGGACAACATGGTAAGACCTTTTGCAACGTGTACAAACTGTTTCTACCTGCTCTTCTTCAATGTCCATATTTGAAAGGAAAACAAAAAGATAAATATTTTGCCATTTTACTTATTTAAAAATTGCTCTGTATCCAAGATATTTTGGAGATAAATTAATTTTCCTGCACATTTTGTTTGGCAGAAAAATAAAATCTTTCCGATTCATGTATCCCACAGATGTTAAAACTGTGATTGCTAATATTGTTCATTGTAAAATTACAGACTGCTTTTAATCCTTCATATGATTTAGCGATCTTGACCTAACCATGTTCTTTTATGTGAACAACATTAGCATTGAACTAATGTAGAGCAAAAAAAACCATTTGTTGTGCTTTCTTGAACTGATATGTCTGGTTTTTTTAACAGTAGTTAAGAGAAATAATAAACTGAAGTAATAAAAATATGACTGAAATTTACACACTGATTCATGTCAAACACGTTTGTCTCAAAGACAACTGGATTCAAGTGTATTTCAAGACTGAATTATGTGGAATTGGAATCTTTGGTGGTAAGACCAAGACTTACACTTTTATTTCCTTATAATTTGCTACAATTGATTGAAGTATATTTCAGACTTCCCAAATATTTCCACTAAAGTCTGTTCGTTTTCATGAAAAGTTCTTTATGAGAATGGCAAAACTCAAACTATACCCTGATCCAGGTGGACCAGGCAGCTTTTTAACATTTCTTTGAGCCCAGGTTCATGAAGTCCTCAGCATTTATCCACAGCTTGCTCTGAGGCTTCATTAACCATATGCTGGGGACATCAAAGGACTGAACAGTCAAACCTGCATCTCTGGTGCAGCAGTGGAGTGGAAGACAAGGTTTAGACCCCAAATGTGGAAAACATGTTTCAGGAAGCTACAAGGCTATTTTGGGCAAGAGGATGAGGAAATTCTATAACACCAGCCTATTTTACAAAATCTCATTAGGCCATGCAACCTTTTTGACTTCTAATAACAAACCCACAGAAAAGAATCTCAATTACCTTCAGATGTACATGAGTAACTCATTGGTTCCAATAAGTACCAAGCCTGTGCATGTGCTTTTGAGGGCAGTATTTATGAACATGCTACCAGACTTAGATGCTGTCAGATTTACATGCTGGATGAAATTTTACCTTTTGGTAGAAGCTGAAGATGAGCATCTCCTGTCTTGGAAACAGCAGCTATTCTGTAATCACATGAACAACTTTTCTCAAGATGCTTTCTGGATAATAAGAAGAAACCTTGGATCTTCAACATCTCCAGTTTTCTATTATGAGACATGTATTTATTGCAACCTATAAATCAATGGTATGTCAGCTATGCTTTGCCTGAATAATGAAATACTGATATTTCTAAATTACACGTTAATAGAATGAAAATGCTATAGGCTTTCTTGAGGATTTAATATACTGTTGAACTGAGAACTTAAAGACACTCCAGCAATGCCAGGAAAAAAAAAAAAAGTGATAAACTTAAAAATACTTTGAACATTTTATCATTCCAGCTCAAGAGACATTAAATTCAACTCTTTGTTATTACTTAAATATTTGCAAAATAATAAAAAATATTTAATGTTGAATAAAATATTGCAACAACTTAATAATGAAACTTTGACACAAATCTGCATGGTTGGAAGGAAAGAGAAGTTAATTGTTGTTTTACATTAACTCTGGTTCATTTTCCCCCCAGATTTCTTAAGAGATCTGCTGGCATGACGTGGAAGGATTTCAAAAGTCTAAAGAAATTTAAAAAAAAAAAAAGACTATCAATTACCACAGTAAAACTTCGAAGTGTGAAGAGAATATTTGTACTGTATTCTACGGTTATCTTAAGACTGTTAAATAAAACAGGTCTAGGCAGTATGCCTGGCCTGGAGGCTAAGTGGCCTGGTCTAGATAGATCCACAGAACTTGGCCTTGTTCATTCCCACAACCTGCCTTTATCCTTTACACTTTGCAATGGTGGCACTAAGGCATAATTAAAATTTTGGTTGGGTTTTTTTTTTTTTTTTTTCCAGTTCAGTATGCCTGAAATAATGTGCAGGTCCACCAGAGTGGCATTTTCATCATATGAGTCTGATGCATGTGTTGCATGAGGACACAGAGATATTGGGAGGTGCAAAGCCTACTGGATCTCTGAGATCTGTTCTAGCAAGAGGAATGCAAACAGTCTTATCTATATTACCTACCAGAAATGGTTTCTGCTCTATGCTTTTCCAGTGCCCGGCCTAGGCATTGCCTTACAGAGCAGTATTTGGCAAAGGCCAAAACGACCAGAGAACGTACTCAAACCTGAGCAGCAGTCAATGCTTGAATACATTCCCTAGACCAATTTTATTTAGCAACAGAGGCACAGCCCAAATGATTACAGGAGCATTACCACACCCACAAGAAATGTAGGTTGTGTTAAAGGTCAAAATACCATTTATAGTATGCAAACTTGGCTTTCTCTGAAATTTTATTATTATTATTATGGCCCACCTCCAAGGTGTGTGTTTTGTGTGTGAAGGAGGTCACGTGCTCTGGAATGAGGGGAAGGAAAAGGGCCACCCATTCGGGCCGCATTCCTGGAGTTGCCCCTGCTCTGCTCTGCGACTACCCGATACATTTTCTGCTGTATCACAATTTCTCCACCTGTAAATGATGATCCCATTTAAAGAGATCAGAAAAGGGGTTGGGACTGTTTCATGATGTAAAGAATAACAAGATAAAAAATGAAGCTCTAGCAGTTTTAACATTAAAAAGGTATTCGTTATGAGGGATAGCATTAAAACAGATGGTAATTTGCTTTCCACAAGTGCTGTAGTTAGGAGTATCTTGGCTTTTTCATTCATTACAGGGAGCAATCTTTCATCTCCTGAAGGAAGAGAAAAGGTGCACTTTCTTTTGATTCTATTTTCATATGTACATATCTATATCCATCTTTTAACATTTGAACCTTATTTCTTTTTGAACACTTGGTGAGCCACTATTGCCTCACCTAAAAGTTACACATCTTTAGTGTGAAAATGCCTGCTTAGTCAGCAATTAGTATTTAAGCTTTAAGAGGAAAGTATGAGAACTCAGGTAGGAAGAAAGATCAATAAAAGAAAATGACCCAGGGCTGTCTTCAGGCTTGATTCTGACTGCACCTTAAAGCATGTCACATTGGTTAATAGTTTCAAAAAATATTTAAACTCAGCTCCAATCAAAAGCAGTAGCTTCAAAAGAAATTAGTTTGAAAACTAGGACTTTCACCCGACTAAACTTAGATCTCAAATCCAGATATAAGTTCTAAAATAAGTCTTGATTTTTTTTTCTCACATTAACTGAGGTTAGTACAAGTTATGCCACTGTAAACAAAGGAAGAATTTCACATAAAGTTTTTGTATGTTGTGGTTAAATCCACGGTTATTTCCTAAAATTAAGGATAATTCCTCACAATGAAAAACACAAGGAAACAGAAAGGCAGAAGCTTCTTAAAAGAGGTCAGAAGCGAATTATACTTAGTGCTGCCAAAATATGATGTTAGGAGTCCTTTATTCCATTGACATTATAACTTTCTAACTTAAAATTAAATAATAAAAAAGAGAAGAACTACTATATTGAAAAAAAAAAATAAATCCCCTAAACCAGATGTGATGGCACTATGGTCAGAAAATGGTCTGCAAATAAAGTGGTTAAAAGTACATCTTTGGTTACTTTTACTTTTTCAGTTAATTTATAAATCTCTTTTACTCCAATGGCTTATAAAAGTTTGACATGCTTTTTCAAGGACTGCTGAAGACTGAGATATGGTTCAGGAATTTTATCACGCCTAAACTGAAAAGAACTAAGGAGAGCTACAACATCCTCTTCTCCTGAATGTGGGCTGGGTAGCACCTCCTGCCTACCTTCATCCTGTCTGTCTGGAGTTGTTTGACCTTCAGATTTTCTGTGACTCCAAATGCTGGATTTCCTGAGGTTCTCCCATGGAAGCAGTAAGGTCCATGGAGGCACCATAAATATTGCAAAACACACCTGGGAATTTTCACCACAAAACAGCCTGTTAGGGGGCTACAGACACACCTCTCTGCTTCTGATCACCAAATGTGCAGAAAGAGGACCAGATAACTTGTGGAGTCAGAAAAAGCTGCTGCAGGCAGACCTGTTCCCTCTTTCTGCCTCAAGGGTCTACAGTTTATGAGAGAAACTTTCTGATCACCCCACTAGCTGAAGCATGAGCCAGACTGGCCTCTTTGGATAGTCACAGCACTGTGTTTGATAAGGGTTTCTGCAGCCATGAACCTGTCAGCCCTTGGATTGCCCCTTGGTGCAGTTTGGCCTCATCCTGCAAAGCTATGGGCTGGTGGGGGCATACATGCACATGGCAGCTGATGAGATGTGCCATGCTTTAGCCCATTTCCCATGCTGGGCTGCCCCAGCTAGTGAGTGGCTGCTGAGGTGAGCGTCACCTGTCACCTTCTTCCCAGCTACCTAGTGGCAGAACAGCCTCTCCCTCCAGCAGGTTATCCACAATGATCAGGGTTTTCCTTCAAAGAAATTGTTGTTGAATCCCTTTTCTACCAGCCAAGCAGCTCAGCAGATAAGGTCTGGCTCACAACTTACCCAACTCATTAATTTTGCTTTTAAGTGGTGTGACCAGCTCTAAGAGTATTATAACTGGTCTGTCTCACAGTTCAATGGTAAGACAATTTATTAGAGCTTTATTTTCAAAATAGAACTTTTGCATTTTATTTAAAAGAACAACAGGAAGTCTTCTAGCAGATCAAACTTCTTTTCTCTCAAGTCTGTGAATTGTTCTCTAGCCCTTCTGTTACAAATGAACAAACAGAAGCACTAGATTTAGTTTATTTCCATCTCTTGTTATTTCATATACCTGTAACTTCTCCTTTTTCAAACTTGAGAGAGATAACATTTGCACTATCCCTTCTCATGTGGAAGATAATCCAGGTCTCAGAACATTTTGGCAGGATCAGTGGTTGCCCATTACAGCAGTCCTGCAGGAGAGAAGTGTCAGAACATGTTCTGACAATACAGTAGGAATTTTTTGAAACTTTGTTGAGCTAAATCAGAAAAAAACCAGACAATCTCATAACTGTGTGTCACAGGACAGCTGTTCCAAAATCTGTTGCCCTTAAACATCCTCTTTTATTCTAGGGTAACATCCATATCTGATTAACTCCTATTTCTCATTTGCATCGTCATTGTCTTGAGGTACACAGTACATCACAAAATATTGTTTTGTTGACAGGCAGCTTACTTATGGAATTATGCTACTGACAGTGTGCCTTTTGTGGCAAATGTTTAAATCCTTAGATAAAAGGTAATATTTGAAATGTATATTGTGCTATTATTAAGTCTTCCTACTCCAGTAGACTGAAAATTAAAAGATAATTGATGCTTATGAGCCTTTCTATAACCATATTTAAAGCAATGTTAGTTCCATTAATTTCTGTATACATTTTTGCATATTTCTCTGTGTAACTAAAATTCTGGTCAAGAGAACCAAACCTTTAATATGGCCATTCACTAACACCCATTAGTAACCAAGGCCATTACTTTTAGATACCCTTTAAATAATATATTTCATGGAATGGTGAAGAATTTAATGCAGAAGAACATGGCACTTTTCATGTTTCCTTAATTTCAGAGTTTTACTGGAGTTCCTGGTTCTGTATGTTACTGAATTAACAACAGTGATAATAATAATAAATTTTTAAAACTCCCTAGTTACATCTCACACAGAAGAATTTTTTTTTAAACTGGTAAACATCTGAATGTAAGTGTTGTGGGATTTTTTGTTGTTTGTTTGTTTGTGTTTGTTTTTGTTTTTAGAAAGCACTTCAAAAGAAAAAAACACATGTTGTGGCTGGCCTTTGTTATTCAGTTAATGAAGAAACTAACTCATTGTTTGGACAGGCCATTGAGTAAAAACTAGCTGAATTTTTTGAGGCGAAATCCAGTATTACAACACGTGATTTGTATCAGTTTTGATTTGTAGGAAACATACAGTGAATCCAAAATAATTTCAAAGTAAATATATTTCAAAGCTTATGGAGATTGTCAAAAGAGATTATTTAAAAAAAAAAAAGATTGCATAGCTACTGTTGCTCCCAAACATGACACGAAATATTTGGCTATTTCAAGCATACAAAAATATTGAAAGTTAAAATGTTCTTTATTAAAGAAAGTGTAATAAATTCTGTAAGACCTAGAGACTGTGCCATCTAGGGATAAATTAATTACAGAGGTTGCAGTTTTATTGTTAGTTTGTGGAGAACTGTCTTTTACTTAAGACAAAGTGTAACTGTGTATTGAGGCAGAAATAAACAAAACCAACCCATTTAATATGTACACTGATGGCTTTTGTATAAGACGAGTAAAGATGGAGGGCTGAATTCAACAAAGAGCACTGGTGCCAGGCAGCAAGATGCACAGCACTTGGGAAGACTGTACCATACCTAGGGAAGTCTTGTCACCTCTTTTGTTTCACAGAGCTGGCTAGGAGTGGCCTCTACCAAGAGCCAGAGTGACCCTTAAAGGCCTACCCAGAAACCTCCTCTTGCCCTGCCAGGTGGCATCTGCCTCTCATGCTCCTCGGGTTCCCCTTTCCTGCTTTGGGAAGAGGCAGATGTGGTGGTGCATCCCTTTCTCAGCCCATGGTTAGATGGAGGCCCCAGACATGTCTCTGGACTGGAACTGGCATTTTTGCCTCATCTTGGGCCTTAAGTTATTCTGGGTGGAGGCTCAGCACCCTCAGACAGTCCTCAGCCCCCACAGCAAGCACCATCAGGACTCGTGGGGACAGGGATGCAGAAAAGGTAACCTGGCTAGTGGCCAGTAGGCTAGTGACTAAGGTAAGTAAGGACAGAGGGGAAACTCTGAGGTTCTTTCAAAGTGACAGAGGAGCAATGGTGAAGAATTTATTTATTTATTTATTTATTAAATCAATCCAAATCCAAACACACTGCAGAAATAAAATCAGGTAGCCATTCTGAGGAATGGATTTTGTCCCAGCACGTTTAACAAGTCTCATCAAAAAACACACAGAAAGAAAGGATCACTAAGTTCTTTGCAAGCAGTGTTGCAAACCATGAAAAACTATTTTTAGAGCATATGAAGCATTGCTATGCTAAAACCCAGCATAAGTGATGACAGGAAATTAATGCACACTCAAAATCTTCAGTTTTGGATAGCGGGGTATCAGGAGACAGAGATGATAGGAAACAGTTCAGATTCTAAAAACAATACTTTATTTTTGGAAATAATGTCTTCCTGGGGCTATAATCGGTTCTCCTCCAAAGCAACAGTGTTATTTATATAATAATTTCCAAAGCAAAGAATCTACTCGCAGATCAACAGCAAATCAGTAATCAATTGCTCCAAGATAGGTAGCAAGTACAGTCCCAAAAAAATGACATTTGTACCATGAAACAAACAAATCAATGAGTTCAAAACCACATCCTGTATCCACCTAAAAGAAATCCCTGAGAAAGACAAAGACACGCACAACCTTTATCTCCATGTCAGAATTTGGGAAGGATGGTGGAACAAGGACAGGTGCCCAGCTTCATAATTTGAAGACAAATGTTCCCAAACAAAAATATTCACCAGAGAGCATGGAATTCCCTGGGTAGATTTGCAGCTAGCCAGATTAGGTGATCTGTGCTGTAGAGGGAAATTTTAATCAGCTTTTCAGAATATCTAAGTTTGTAGAGGAACTAGGAAATTACTCTAATTGGCGAATGGCAAAATTGAAGCTCAAACTTAAAAAAAAATTACCAACCAGCCCAAGAAGCATCAAGTAAAATAACAGCAAAAATCTAGCACACAAAGCATAATAGCAGTAATTTCAAATAGAGAAGAAGAACAAATCCGAGTTACTACAGTTAAATTCACCACCAGTAGTCAATATTGGTATGCCATGGCTCTCTTCACATGACAGCATTGTGTATTTGGCTAAAACTATAATTGTTCTCAGATGAGAAAATCTGAAGTGAGGATGAATGAGACCATGAAATCTGCAGAATGCTTTCAAGAGATGCCAAACAGATCAATGTCATAAAAAGTGATTGATTTAGACAACAAGATTAACACCCAGAACTATGAAGCATTTTATCTCATATCCAAATAAAGAAATGAAAGATTTAGTAAAACAAATAACTGGCGGAATAGGCACTTACTGACCAAGTTAATGTACACAAGAAAAGATAATTGGTATGACAAAGTTTTATATCAAGATTCAATTTACCAATTAAAGAAATGCAGCACAGACACCATTGTCAAACTAGGATGCCTTCTCTCGTTGCTCGTTTGGCTTTGCCATCAATGCCACTACAAAGTGCAGGTGAATGCAACACAAATATTGCATGATTTGAGAATATTACACCAGGAGACTCACAGACATAATGAGTGTAATAATCTATAGCTCGAGTGCTTGAGAATTTGGTGTACATGCAAGTACAGACAAAGATTTTGGCCCAGGTTGTAGAAAAGAATCAAATGTATATTTTTTAAAAAAATGATCTGCTACAATCTCCACACACCCCACCCCGAAAGAAGACTCTAGCAAGAACCTGTGCAGATCCCAACTCTAGCCCATGTAAGAAGTCTGAATGGGTGAACCTTGAAATATGAAAGGTATCTCAAAATATGGGAAGAATTTTAATGCCATAAAAGGTAACAATTGCATTTACAACAATAAACTAGATTTGTTCATCAGAAGTCTGTATTTTAAGAAGTAAACTACAGATTTTCAAATTGATTATTGTTTCCATGTTGATATGTGAATGTGAAAGTTGCATCAGAGATAAAAAATAAGTGTCTATATGCTTCACAAAAGCAAGTAGTTAGGCACTTAATGGAGCAAACCTCTGGCAAGTATCAGGTTGAATCTGATAGCTTCACAACCAAAAGTTATCCAGAAAAGTAGGAGGATCTTTCTAGAATACATGTTAAGACTGAAGACACAGCATCTGCTGGGAAAGGGATATATAGGGAAGCAGGGCCAAAAACCACTACTCAGCACAAGAAAAATGCATGAGGCTTCGTAACAGACAGTACAAGCAGAGATCGACCAGAAACAGATGGGAATGTCAGGGGTCCTGCTCATGCCTGTAGCACATCTAATAGGAATGGTTCACCTGTGATACAGGCTGAGGTAAACTTTGACTGGACGGAACTCTAGTAATTCACAACTCCACTGCTGGCACATTGACTCTTAAATGGAAGGAGAGAGAAAAAGGAAGATGGTGGGGCTGTAGCTGTAATTATGGCCCTTATGACTTTACTAAACTGTTGCAAATTCCTTCCTCTATGTTAACTCATAGCCAGGAGTAACTCTGATTACCAACACCTCCATTCACCAAGGACTGCAGCTCTTGCCTTTGTCCAGTCCTTTATCTTCAGCTCTTGCCCTTGCCGTTTCCACCTGGGCCACACATAATCAAACCTGGGAGTGGGCAATGGGAAAGCTCTTTTCTCCATTCCTCAGAGGGAATGGGAAGGCATATGAATGAGTAATAAGCTAAACAAATGTATCACTCGTTAACCATATTGTTCGTTAGCAATAGTCCCTCCCAGTGCATCACTTTACTTGCATGCAGATCATCACTGATTAATGAGAGGACATTTCCAAGCAAAAATGATTAATGCAATCTGACCATCCTTGGCAGCTATTATTGAAGAACTTTTATTATGAAGCAGGAAGGAAGAGCAAGTTCTTTTGCAATCTCCTTGGAAAAGCATCTCCAGTTCTACCTCCTCATAGTGTAATGGAAGGAGCAAACTCTCACTGCCTCATGGAAAGCGTTCCCAGGTTGCGCTTCTTTGCACACTGATCATTGCTGCTCAGGAGTATCCTACGTTTGACTCTTGACCTCAGCTTCGTTCTAACCATCTATCATAATACAGTGGTGTGATTACATAAAATATATCTTGAAGTTCGCCAAGGCAACACAAATGACAAACCTACTCTATTCTACATATTTGGAAGACTGTGATCGCATCAGAGGAAGCAATTAGGTGTTCTAGCTAATCTCTAAAATTATGCCTAGAGACTGGATTTTTGTTTGAGTCAATATTCCCTCATTTACATGAAAACTTAGAACAACAATTGTAAAACGTACTAGCAGTTTAGGTCACACTATGGGAGAAACTTGCTAATATGACTGCAAAAGAATAACCTGTCATAATTTGTCTTTTGAGGACCTACACCCTTGTTACAGTCTGAAAACTAAAACAACCAAGACAAAACTAAGACATGGATTATCTCTCAGTTTGACAGGAAACCACCCCTCAACATAATAGATAAAAAAGTTTCTCTCCAATCACTTTGTAGATTCCTGCCCATATTCTTCACACGCTAAACTGGAATTATCACTTCCACACTTACATGTTGAGGGACCAAGTAAATCCCTCCACTATCTTATTTTTACTGGGATAGACCTCCAAACAGAACAGGAAATATCTGTGTAAGCAAATTCCCATAACCAGTCCTCTTGCTGTTTAGTCTGCATTGGATTAAGCAGTGACTTGCTTGCTTCTTTGATTGGCAACTATAGTACTATAAAAACAAATGTACAGAGCAAGTCTCACCAGAAAAGGCTCCCAATCTGCAAGCCCTTTCAGCTTTATTTGGACTGAAACTTGACGATAGCTCCACTAGACAGGAAACACTCTCCCTTCCTTTCTAATATGGCACTACCAGGAGTGCAATTTTCCTCATACACCAAGTAGCAGAGGGGGGAGCACAGGAGAGAGCAGGAACACCAGAGACTTTCTGTAATGTGTCTCAAATTCAAACTGTTGTTAGAGGAAGAATCTGACAACACTATTTATTTAACCTAAAGTTAATTCTTTAATTTATAAAACCCATGGTTTACACTATGCTTAAAACTGGGTGAGATATGGAAAAAGCAAAGGATCCCAGACATTTTACACCCACCATACTGTAGAAGCTGGAAGGAGTAGACACTTGAGCAGTGAAGCACTTTGCTTGTTATCTCGTGGGATTTGACGCACTGCTGGTTACTGACCCTTGGCAATACTGTAGCACCCAAAGCCCCCCGTCCCCTGCCAGGTGGTTAGGGCTCTGTCTTTGCAGGTGCTGTAGGAATTCACAGACATGCAGAAGGGTCTGTCCAGCATTCACCACTGATAGAAAATCTGAAGGTAACATACATGAGAGAGGAAAGGAGTTAAGTGCATTATTATTATTCAGTAGCACAACTATTAAGACATGCAATATTTTGAGGGGTCCACAAACTGAAAAGTCATTAAAATGAAATACTTCTTTTTGAGGCCAAATCAGAGATGTCACATAGTTGAGCTGGCATTAAACAAAGGAGCCACCAGCAGATGCAAGGTTAAGTCCTGTCTTTGTTACATTGGCATTCTGTGCATTTGGCACTGCTGTCTGAGTTAAACCTCATTGGTCATGCTAGCTTATTGCCCTGTTGCTTGTCCGAATGTCACCTCTGCAACATACTTGCTATTGGGCTAGCTGCTGGAAAAATGTAGATTCCTCCCACTGTTACCAGTGCAACCACGGTTGGGGGATATATCCAAGAACTCAAAACTATACAGGCAGGCACACATATATGCACAATTCATCCAAGACTCGATGGCCACAGACAATATTTCTCCTGCTTTTTTGTCACTGAGATGAACTATAGATCTGTAACAGATTTGAAATTTTGCAGCCACCTACCTGTGCATGGCAACATGTCTGCAGAGAGTCCTGGTGCCCTGAGAAAGGTGTCACAGTCAGGAGGCATTTGAGCCTGGTCTGCCTGCCCTAACTGCTGGTGACCAGCTATACCTGACCAGGTTAGGCAATGTCCAGACTGATGTCTCCTACTTAAGTCCAACAGGAAGAAAACAAATAAAACGTCTATGGGATTCTCTGGCATTTTTAACTAAAAAAAAGTGAACGTGGCCACATTCTGCATAGTAGTAGGGTGTTAAAGCCAGAAGCACGTGGAGGGCCATGGGGTCTTCCTTCTCCCTCCCAGCCCTAGATATGCTCTGACTCTTTACCTCATTTTCCTTCAGCTGGGTCTCTTACCTGCTACATTTGGCATTTGCTGTGTTGTTAATCTCCAAGATTTCATCTGACAGAGAGAAGAGCAAGAAGGGAGAAAGAAATACCTGCGTCACATTCACATGATTCATTTTACTCTGAAGCACAGTTGCCACACCTGCTTTCATACGAGTCACCTAAAGGCAGTTAAAAAGATACTGGAAAAGGTAATGCATGTTTCTGAAAGAAATCACCTGCCCTCTTTCCTTTGCTAGCAACAAAGTAGTTGTCTCACATTGGCTTACAGGAGGCGCCTTCCTCTGGGGTAGGGTACCTGAGTTAGCCCCTTCTCATGAACATCAGCTCCTGTACAAGATGGCCACAGGCTGATTTTGCAGATCAGCCACTGAGATGCATCTGTGACGAAGAAAGAAAAAAACAGATTTCTTAGGTAGTGTCCTCTGATGTCTAAACAGAACCTTTGCTGGAGCTGGCAACAGCTGATCATCCCAAGCAGGGCTTCTTGTGCAGTTTTCTCCCAGCCAGCTCTGGGGATGGCTGGATCCCTTCATGACATAACTCACCAAACCTGTATAAAACAATACCTGCCAAGAGGGAGAGGGGAGGGGAAAAAAAAAAGCTTTTCTGGCATATGAGAAAGTTAAATTGCCTCAGCAGACTCCAGTGATGCCAGAACTGCCACAGGAAAGGGCAGGGCTCATGACCAAGGGGTATAGGACAAGGAGCAGGGCTTCCCCTTTTTGGCAGTGGGGAGGGGTTGTGCTGGTTCGGCTGCCCCTGAAAAGCACAGCTCAAGCCTCCTGCCAAATGCATGGGTTGCCTGGCTGCAGGTAGGGATCCTGCAGTGCTCCCAGGCCCTTCCTGCTAAAGCTGACACTGAGCTGGGCACTGCAGGGTGTTCCCAGACAAATGGCACAGCTGACCAGGCAGTGGGGCATGGGGACACTCACCAAATGAGGCAGAGTTCCAGGGATAACCCCTCACCCAGCTGAGAGAGGCAGGTCTACACCCTGCAACATAGCAGCTCCCTCGTCTGGGGAGCCCACATGATGCACTGGACTAGAAAATCAATCTTGCCTTCTACTTGAAGCACAACCATGAGAGGGTATGTCCTCTCTCTGGCAGAGGGAGGACCTGAAGTTGTGTGTCTTGCCATCATGGAGGGGTTAGATTGAGGTGAAACCATGATTTCTACCAGCTATGCTACTCTTTTTCTTTTTTTTTTTCTTTTTTTTTTTGTGGTCAGGGGACAACTGGGGCTTCTCAAAGGATGTCTGTCAGAGCTCTCATTCATGGATGCCATCAGGGGTTAAACATGAACTGACTGTCTACTTACTGAGCTCAGGAAGGAAAGGAGGAAATAAAAAAAGAAGGAAGAAAAACCAGAGGCAGTCCCAGGCATGCCCAGGAGCAGACCTTTGAGCACCTCAAGAATTTTACTGGCAGAAGTGTAGGCACTTTCAGACTTCAGACGCCTCCAGGGTTAGGCAGTAGCCGAACAGGGGTTTTGAGGATCTAAATATTGGCTGCAAATGCCTACAGAGGCCGTTAGGCAGAGCTTACATACCTAAACCTTTTTTGTGGCCCTAGCCCTAAACTAATATTATGGAAAATACCAGCAATTATTAGGAACTTCTTATCAGATTGGATACATATTCCCTTTGCATAACTTTACCATGGCCTCATTCATGTGGTGCTTAGAGAGGATGAATACCTGTTCTACATGAGTAATTATGCCGAAGGCTCATGTGAGGGAGGTAGTTTATGACTGCTGAATAAGGCCAGCTATGTTTATCTATACAGCTTCATCACTTAAAATAAAAATTGGTCTTACCGGTAAATCTCCCTTGCTGCTTCATTTGCCTGATTGCAAACAGATACCAGAATATGCAGGTCCACTAAGATGATTGATGCCAAGATGCTGCACTGAAAGGAAATATTCTTTTAAGTGTTATCACGTCTACAAGAATAAGCAAAGCCATATCATGTGACAAAATGTAAATAGAGCATTTCTTAGAAAAGCCATTTATTTGCCTCCATGATTTATTATTCAGTGACACATAGGCTATTTTTTCTTTGTTATTGGCACTCATGTTCGTAATAACAAGGTACTTGACTTGAAGGTATTTGACCAGCCTTTCCAAAGTGCTATGTAAGCAGTAATCAGAGAGAGCTACGTTCGTGAGTCAACAAATTGCTCTCCCATACTGATCAAACAGTCTTGGCATCTCTATTAAAAACAACAACAAAAAAAAACCCCAACTAAACAAAATAGATTTTGGACTACGCTACCCAGGTCTTTAAAATTATTTATTGCATTTGCATTTGGCAGAGCCCGGGCTTAAAATAACCAAAGTTGCCAGTTATTTTATTGATAATATTTTACATGTGATTTTCATTTATGTTTAGAAGGATAAATGAGTTGGCCAGTTAGCCTTCACAGTTTTCATTGCCATAAATTGGGTTTCATTTGCTCAACTTAGGGACAGATGCTTCTCTCATTTTATACTATACCTCCAGACCCTGCAGTAGAAAGCAGTGTAATGCTTGGGTCAAAGCTAGTCAGGTCAGCAGAGCTGAGGAAAGTTTTCATTCCAACCCACACAGGATTGTTATAATTAGAGCAAGTAACAATCAGATACACTGCAAAAGCTGCAGGTTTTGACAGAAGGAACTCAAATCTAAGTTTCTATCATCTATGTCCATCATATGGGCTCACAAATCCAGGTCCTGAATTTGAAACATATATTCCCATGCTTAGTCTTGCTTCACTCTGTAAATTATTGCATTAAAATTAAATCTATGTATTTGTGGTATTTGTGTATCCTCTCACTGCTACTGTGTGCAAAGTGAGTAGGGATACATGAATAATTGCATTTATTTTTAGCGTAACTGCTGATTGGAAATATTTTGGAAGCTTAGATTAAACTGAGGGAATGCCTCTTCCCCACACCCCTCTTCTTCCCCCTCCCCACCCCCCCCATCCCATTTTGCATTGAAAACCTCCTTCTTACCACCAAAATGAAACACTTGGGTTTTGGACACATGAAGTAAAAGCAAAGGAAATGAAAATGCTAGATTTCACAAAGGAAGATGTGGTGTTCTCTCCCTTTTTATCCAATAGCCAGGATGCAAGAGAGAAATCCTTCAGCTTCCTGAGGTGTTTGAAGCTGCTGTCTGTCCTCCCCGGGGATGCCACTCAGCATCCCTTAGGTTGAGAAGGACAATCAGACTGTGATTTCCTCATAGCCCTCCAGCTGTGCAGCTTTCCTCCATGCTCTCTGTTTTGTGCTGTGCCAAACATGGAAGCAACACACAGGTAAATGAGGTGAGGTGCCAGACCCGAACCAGCTGGCTCCAAAAGAACAGGTTACCCTGCTGTAGGCGAGATGCTCCCTCAAGGTACAGCAGTGGGAGTGGAGGCATTTCCAAGCCTTTTGGTCTTATTTCAGTTAGTCTGTGTAATTAGATGTTCCTTGAACCAGGGGGTTGCTTATTTTGAAGGAGGGACTCCTTCCCTCCAGGCTACACAGTTATGCTGCGTTTTAACTGAAGAGTTACTTCAGTATTTGGTTTCTACCAAAGTGCTGTGAAAATAGTTTCACTTATTGCAGGACCACAAACATCTGTTAATTATGGGTCCAGGGTTTATTTATTTATTTATTTTAATAGCGGGTCTTATTGACCTTCACTTAGACACTTTTGAATATTTTACAGCATATGAAGGCTGCTGTGTTGAAAAGTGCTAACAGTTGCCATCATGGGAGTTTTGGATTCAAAGACAGTTTGCAGACCTCATTAAGCCAATGAGCCTGCCAAATCCACTCTTTTCAGTTCAGGGGAAGCAACACTTCATATAGTAAACCAGCTGCTAGCAACAGAGGCTGCCTGACACGGGCAGAGAAAGCTAATCTTACCCAGGGAGACATATCTGTTTTGGTACCAGAAAACAGTGTCTCACATTAGAAACAGAGGCAGCTGTGAGAGGAATGCTGAAAAGCAGCAAGGCAACATGGCTTCTTCAATATCGGGCTGATCAGTGAAACAGAGTCAGGATCTCTGAGCCAGAAAAAAAAAGTCTCCTTGTTGTCTTGTATCCCAGTAAATATAGCTTCTGTATAGTCTCCATCAAGAAGCATGGTTACAGCTGGAAATCTTAGAATCAGAGAAAGATTTGGGTTGAAAGGGACCTTTAAAAGTCATTTAGTACAACCCCTCTGCAATGAGCAGGGACATCTTCCAGTAGATTAGGTTGCTCAGAGCCCTGTCCAGCCTGGCCTTGAATGTGTCCATCTTGACCAAAGCAAGGCAAGACCGGCAAAGCCTCTAAAGCCCAGTTAGTGCTACAGGGTCTGCACTGAGTCATTGAGAAGTCCTGTCTTGTGTGTAGAACAAAAGCATATTTTTGAGAAGTTTCAAGAAAAAGAAGCAGAACCAACTCTTCAAAGGGTGCTAAGATGCTCCAGGCATTCAACAGATCCAAAAGCTGGACTACATATCTGCATTCTAAATATGGAGATAGGAAAATCCCTTGGACTGGACAACAGTGTTTCTGTGCATAGAATGCTTTTCAGCTGTTTGCATGAAGGATACACTACAGGCACCTGGCTACATCAATTTGAGAGGACCAAATCAATCTTACACGATCACAGTAATATGCACAGAGCAAGACTAGTTCAGAAGCTTCCAGTCTAAAAAAAGTGAGACACATAGATCATAATAGTGTCACTGGTATTTTATTAGGGAAGTCAAAACTAAGAAGGCAACACACAGATTCACAAGAGTTCAGGCTACTGTATTCAGTACTATTTAGGCACTTTGTGAGGTAAAGGAAAACCTGAGAAAATTCATGACGGGTATCCTGATTCCCAGGCCAGTGCTGTCCACAAAGTCTGTCATTCCCCTCGGTTGTATTATCCTCAGCATAAGATGTTTTCAAATAAGAGTATTTTCAAAGGGCAAGTCCCCTTTCCACTCTGTTTGCGGTGAAGTTCTGAAGACAATCCCTTATGCTAACGCAGCACCATCCCTCAGGGTCTGTTTGGCCAAAACCACTCTATTTGATTCAGGATTCTCTCTATATTTGTATTCAACCACACATCCTTGCAAGCACTAATCCAGTGTAAAAAGCAGAAGCTGCCAAAAAATATTCCCAAGAAGTGCAATATAAGTTAATATCTCTCTGTGGCATGGCTATTAACAAACATTACAGAAAAAAAGAAAACAAACCAAGATTTGTTCTGGAACATAAATGCATGATAAAATCCATAAGTGAACATTTTGAGACATCATTTTTACATTTAATTTACAGTTTCTAAGTGTTTATCACTTTAGGTGGGATTTTACATATTGACCATAGGTAGGACACACCTCGTTTTATAATTCACTTATCTTACTTAAATAGAAGACAGATAGTGACTTCTATATGTGCTCACACCTTGCTAATAGAAATCAGTGATGTACTGAAAATTTCCTTATCAACTTCAGTTCCCACACAGGTGTTCTTGGTGATAAACTACTGAATGATATAAACAGTGATTTCAGGTTAAAAGTAACAATTGGCTAACACAGGCAGGGGGGTGGGGGGGCAGGAGGAAAGACCCACACAAATTAAAACACATTTCCTGAGTAGGATTTGGAATTCTAAATACTCAAATATAGGAGCATAAGTGTGAATTTTCTCACTGTGAACGTGAAGCACAGGGTCTCTAGGACTTCTCTTAAGTAATGCTTACTCTCACCTCTCACAATCCACAGGCATCTTCTCCTGCATTTTGAGATATTGATCTTAAAGGTGACTCACAGATATGATAAGGAAATGTATGAAACTCCCTTTGTTTTTAGCCATTGGTATGAAAATTAAAAGAAAATAATAATTTGTCCTCTGACAGGTTTATTTCCAAGGGGTGTTATCATAGAACAGCTGCTCTGCAACTACTCCTGAATAAGAGTGACAGGCGAGTAATTCTGGAAGAAGAAATTTTTGTTTTGAGTTAGGTCTATTCATTTCTAGTTAGGTCTATTGTGATTGTTCTTTAAGATGTAACAGAGAGCATCTAAATGTATTTTAACCAGCTTACAGTCTTACCTGTGTTGCTACTATTGTGCAATGCGTATGTCAAATCACCTCAGATAAGCTGAAAATGGTAAGAACGTATGCTCTAAATCAACTTTCAGTATTTTCATTTTTGTATTCTGAGGAAAACTTGTATCCTCTAACCATTGCTGTTTTCTTCCAAACAGACTGCTAGAGGTCTAAAAAATAAAGCAAATGCATATCTGCTGTTGCATGACCAAGTTTTTGCTCTTGCAAAGGCCTCAGCTTTCTGGCCAGTGTCATTAGGGACAAAACTGGAAAGCCCAGCATGTGATGATATTTTTGAAAATCTAGCTGCTGACAAGCCTTCACCATCCGCTTTTGCTATCCAATAATGGGATCAACTGAGATTAGTAATACATGAAAACTTCTGTGAAATGTAGGGGAATAGAGTATAATTTTAACAGAAGCAGAAATTCAAACTTATGTTTAATTTCACAAGAAATATTTCAAGATCATGTCTCGGGCTTTCCCTGGAACAACACAGACTCGTGTTCCCTGCCAGGACAGGACTCTGGCTTTGCATTCATTCGTGTGGCACTAACAGCTTCAGTAGCTGCACTCAGCCAGGTAGGCATCAGCATCACTGGACAGAAGTACCAGACTCCTTAGTCTAAAGGACAACATTGCCATTCTCTTATCAATTCCCTGCAAAGTTTCTGCCAACTTTTGAGGAATAAAAGGTACTTCCAAAAAGTGGTCATTTTGCTTGAGGAAAAAAGGGATTTTTTTTTTTTTTTCTCAGTGGCTTATAGATCTATCTAGGACTAGCTAGTAATAGAGTCCTATTGAGTAAGGAAATTCGCCTTGCTTAGATTTTGGAGGTATATTTTTGTATTTAAAAACATTAACAATATCAGACCTATCATTTTTTTTTCCTCTTATTTCTCCCTCACATGCTTTCTGGAATTGTTTTATGCCCCAGTCTCTCTCCATGTAGAAAATGTCATGCCAAGTCTTTCCATAATCACCTATATTCCACATCTAAGTGTCTACCCAACTTTTGAAACTTGGAGTTAGACACCTGGTTAATAAGTGAGAGGATACCTAAAGGAAGAGATTCTTTGCCTTTCTTTTATCAAAGCCTAGCTAACAGTTTTAAAAAGTAATCTTGGATATTTTCCATAAGCTCAAGTGTTGTCTGAATAGGTTTCTTTTGTTACCTACAAGAGTACCCAAGTTAAAGGCAGAGGTTGCCAAACCCAGAGTGTAGGATTTACTAATGGCAGGATGCAGTGGTCAACACTTCTCAAGAAATCTTTTCATAAGATCAAGACACCATAGGTATAATTTAAACATGCATTAGCTAAAATGGAATAAAGCTCTTGAAGTGTCTTTGCATTCTTGAGAGCTATTGCATTCTTTTTATCTGGAGTAGCTACAAGTAGTCACATAGGTATTTTTTTTTTATTCTTGATGTAGTTCTTTTAACACGAATGTTGGCTGTGGATTTAGCTTCATACTCCAGTACCAACATTACTGTCTCATGTCATTGACTCTGCCTTACTTTGCTCAGTCAGGGTCCAGTTGGATGCCACCATCTGTCAGAGTCCATAAGGAGGCGCGGGTTCTGAGAGTGGATTCTCATGAGAAAGACAGAAATGTGAACAGGAAATGTCCCACCAGGAATCCCTCGTTGGGACAGGCTCCTGTGGAAAAGAACAAACCCTTATTGTCACTATTGCAGTTTTAACTCTTTATTCTTGTGCTCATCCTTTGATTCATTCTCTCTCCCCCCACTCTATTCCCATACAACGGGTGGGAAACAGGATATTTTGTGAAATTCTTTCCTTCCTGTGTGGGTCTACATGACATCTTTAATTAGCAACACTCTGCAATGGAAGTGAAGAAATAAAAAGCACAACTGTCCTGCTGAGGAGATCACAACAAAGTTGCTTTTGGAACAGGTATTTAAGGCATCACTTTCTGCCATTTACAAAGAAAATTTACATTAATATGTAAAAATATCGCACAGACACAAAAAATTTGAAACACACTTCCCTGCAGAATGAGTGGTCAGGAAGAGCTTTACAAACATTGTCCCTCTTTGTGTGCCACTGGAGAAGCTGGGATGCAAAAGAGGTATGGGAGGGAGACCTCTGCCTGCTTCCCTGGGCAGAGCTCTGGCCAACTGGCACTTGCTATTTCATCTGGAATGAGTAGGAACACATGTTTTCTTAATAACTTTACCTTGGGAGCTGATCAGAGCAGAGTGGCCTTCTGCAGACAACCACTGTGTTTGCAAGGACTTTTCTGAGAGTGGGATTTGACATTATGGAGGCACAGATAGCAGCGCTGCCTTGCAAGGAGATCAAAGCAGAGACAAGCCTGGCAAATGCAGAGGACCTGGACCTGGTCCTTCCCTGCCTTGCTCTGTAGGATGAGAGGTGTAAAATACTATAAGTCTTATCTGGCAGGATTGTGCTTAAACACAAGCAGTCCACCTGATAGCCTCCAGCTTCTGGATGTCCCACAGGTTTGGCCTATTCCTCTCTCCCAGACCTACCAAGCTGAAATTTCCTTTTCCTGCTGATATGGCTGTACAGCCCCAGGAGACATTAAGATTATTCTGTTTTCTGTTTTTCTTTTTTTTCCCCTCTTTTCTTTTTTTTTTTTTTTTTTTTTAATTGGTTTGATTCTCTGATGTTTTACCTGGCACCTGGGAAAACTGATTTACATCACTACAGAGCAGCACATTCTCATTTTGCAAAAACAAACAATAACCACGCAAGAAGACAGACTGGGGAAAAACCAGACTCTGTTCACAAGTATGGCATTCCTTCAGCGCTGAAAAGGCAGGGGTATGAACCAAGAAAACTGCGGAACTGCAGAACAAAATACAGGGTTGTACTATTGGCAGAATGTCTGTCACACTCCAAATGTGAACATTAGTGTGCAAAAACATGGAGGATCTCACAAGGCTGTACCTCACATCTGAGAAGAGTATCACAGGAAGAAACAAGAGTTGTTTGGTTTTTTTTTCATGCTGAGATTGTGCGCCAAATCTGTTGACTGTTGTCGGGCATCGTCACAGTGACACGTTTGTCCACAGCTACTTCACAATATAAAGCAACCAGAGGCACTGCCTCCTGATTTTCATACAGAGTTAATAATGAAACAAGAATGTGCTTGATCATATTCATACTGGGACTACATGTCCAAAGTGAAGTTTTCACACCCTGACAAATCAGCTTGCAGCAGAAAATAATAAATGCTGTGGGTAATGACAGACCTATAACTCTGAACAAAGATTACTAGTGCACTAATATTGCTAATGGCATTAAGTGTCTTTATCACATCTTGTAAAGCGTTATCAGACTACAGATGTTAATCAGGTGAAAGCTATAGCTTGAGGCAATAGATAAGAACTTTTCACTTGGATCTTAAGCACAGTTCCCAAGTAGAGCTTTCCTTAGAGAAAGTGTAAGGATATCAAAGGGAAAAAGAAAGATTTTTTTTAAGGCCTTGGGCAGAAGAGGGAGTGGATTGTGTAGATAGTTCTAGAAAAAGCACTATAAACCTCTCAGAGTGACTTCCAATACCAATCTGCTCCCAAATCACAACCAGATGTTGCTCATATTTACAGAAGAATCTGCCATTAAAAAAAAAAAAAAAAAAAAAAAAAGTAAAAAGAGAAAGAGAGAAATTGCTGGTACTATTAACAGCTATTGGTTGTGAAATTGTGAAATATATATGGAAACAGAGGCAAGCATATCTGAGCTATGGGAGCTTACCATATACCATAGGCACCCAAAATAAATGCACGGCAAAACTACACTGAGACTTGTTTGCTGTACTGGGACCTAAAGCGCATTGCTTGGCTTGCTCCAGTCCTGTACTACAGCAAGTGTTATGTGTATTTAATACCCCAAAGACAAAGAAATAAATTTCAAGGCTATAATTGAAAGCCACTATAAAATTCCACTATTACTGCTATGCTGTAAATTACATGTGTTATTGATTCCTCCAGCCTCTTTTACAAGTGGGGTGACTCAGCCTTTTATCTGCATTCAGACCCAGCCTGAGGTTGGGAGAGAAAATGAATCTGGTGGCTTTACTCTAAGCCTCCATTTGGGTATGTTACAAACTCACCAGCCTGCTCAGGGCTCCTGCAAAAGTGGGCTCTGCAGAAAGGGTGAAGATACCTCCAGGGAGCTGCACAAAGCAACTCTCAGAGCTGGGCCCATGCTCTCTTTTAAAATGCATATATTCTTCTCTGTAAGGGCAGAAACAGCTGCATGTATAGCAATGAAAAAGAAAATACCCATGCCTGGCTTTAGTTTTAACCATGAGTTTTTATTTCTGAGAGCTGAAAATCTATAATTCAGAGCAAAATTTTTTTTCCTGAAACAAACATTTTTCTAAAAAACAACTTTCTTTATATTCTTACTCAAAGAAAAAGAGGATATTACCAAAAAAGAAATATTAGCATAAAAGGGACAGGTCCTAAACAGCCTGAAAACAGGGAAAAGTAAAAGCTGTTTTCACTTCTGTAGTCAGTCAAAGACTTCAACTCACTTTTAAGAAACAAAAGCTTTGACAGTCATTTTACAACCTGCAAAGAGAGGAAGAGACATACCCAGAGACCTTACTTGAGGCAGACATCAGAAAGCAGAGACCAGAAACTTAGCCTCAGATTTCCAGTTCTGAATTCCAGATGCCCAACCTGAACTCTAAATGATGGGAACTGCAAACAAAACCAATCAGGAAAAGGGGAACAATAATAATAATAATAATAATGCTTTGCTAAGTATAAGCTCCGCAAAATTCTGTACGTATAAACCGATATCAGAACTATCAACCTCATAACACCAACCACTGCAGATGAAACAGAGCCAGCCTCCTCATACACAGGTGCATTTTCAAATGAGATGCTTTTGTCAGGATTTCAGCCAGCACCTGACTGTACTGTAGGTTTGGTTAAAAAAATGTTAATCACTATCTCATATAGCAGTGAACATCTCCTAGGGACTTCCAGCTATCACGAAGAGTGTTACAGTATATTTTTATCTAATGGTATAACCATTCACAAAGGCAATGCCCCTGGAAAGGTAGGATTTTTTTTTATTATTATTTATTTTTTATTTTTTTTTTTAATGTCCAGATTGATGGTGGATCAAAACTCAGACCCTGACTCTGAGTCCTTCGGAGCTGGAGACAATAGCATTGGACATGTGAGCCTGGGTCATAGCTATGCCATGGTGTGGTCCAGATATGGAGGAACTAGCTTTCCATATGTGTAGCCACAGCATTAAATAATATATTAATGTATCCCATTTATCTCCAGTTAATTTATCCCATTTACTACCCTAAAATAACAGTAGTTGTTCAGCCCCTGATCTGAATAGCCCAATCTCAGTTACTGAGGTTGACTGATGGGAATAATTGAAGCATTCTTACTTGATATTTGCCTTAAATGACCTGGCAATCTGATTCAGATAAGATTTCAATCAGTCTCTGTGCTTTTGATCTCAAATTAGTTTCAAGATTAACACAGGCTCTGTTCAGACACCATAAAAAAGAATCCTTCAAGTATATCCTGCACTATAACCATGCTCAAGCCCTCTTCACAATTCCACCAACTTAATTAAATCTCAACTCAGTTCATCCCCATTGCAAAGTGGTGCTAGGAATGGTCTGAGCTGCAGCACAGCACTGGGAAGCTGAGGGGAGCAACAAGACAGCACTTTCGGAAACTTCCGTGGCTGAAAAGGAAGGAGAGAGACCTTTCTGCCTCTTTCTTTTAAATGCTGTAATTTGACAGATGCTTTCTTGTCTCTCTGGTATACAAAGAAAAGCACCTGTAAGCAATAAGATCAAGAGCCAATATGCTCTTCCAGCAAAAGTGACACTGAATTACTGAATTAATTTATACAAAACACCGTTCAAAAATCATTTCTACTAGAGAAAGCTCAAAGTGAGCCTGAGCCTTTAAGGAGTTTTCTTTCTGTGTTCTGTTCACTTTGCAGGGCTGCTTTAGACAGAAAATCTCCTAACATTTTGAAGGCACACTGCTTAAGACATACCATTTATTTTAACATAAAAAGCCTTGGTTTTGTGTAAGTATTGGCTTTTTACAGCTCTGTTCCTTTGTGCATTCCTTTACCAGGTAAAGTACAGGTGCTTCAGGGCAACGTCTTTTCAACAGTGAATTAGGAGCCAAACTACAGTATGTGGAGTGCTTAGCATGTTGGTTTTCTAAACAACCTGCCAGCTAAGCAGACAGACAAATGCCTGTTCAGATATTTCAAGTTACTTCTGTAACTAATCTCATACAATAAACTCTCCCAGGCAGCTTATTTACAACCTGAGGTAACAATATATCTCTGAAAATTGTTTTCTAAAGATATTCTGGCTCACATTTCTCTTTCATGCTTAGGCTTTGTGGTGTAATTTTCCATTTTTAAAAGTGAGTGAGGTATCTTAGCCCAAGTTTTCAGAAGTACTTAGGTGCAAATAGCTGCAGAGGTGTACCCAGGTACCACAGGCTTACTGAAATGAGCACCTATAGTGTGCGGGTCTCCTTTTATCATTTACTCTTTGCTACTGTTGAAAGGAGCAGTTCATAAACATTTTGAAAAAGCTAGTCCTAAGTAGCAAAATTCCTTTAGAAGGTGTGCTTGAGGTTCTTAATTCCCTTAGAAATGCTTCACTTTTTTACCTCAGGTCTACAAAAGTGTTTGTATATCACCTAAAACCACAAAGCCTGATTTTGATTATGCTGCGGGTACTACGGGCTAGGTTATTATTTTAAGATAGCATCATGGAAAAACTTCAGTTGTAACTTAATTAATTTAAACATTATCATTATTTTTGAATGGAAGCATTTTATCCAAGCAAAGGATCACCCTTGAATTACTGTATTTGTACTGCAGAATAACTGTGGCTCTAGAGTTCAGCTAAGGTCTGCAGTCAAAGCTATTGTATTAACACTTATGTTATACTGCTGCCTACAGGTCCATATTTAAAATCAGGTTGTTATGCTAACTTATGTTTAAACAAGGGCCCTGTACCAAAGCTTAGAAAACAGGCAAGATAAGAAATGTATGTGAGAAGGTATCTAGTTGAACCCAATTTAAATTTTCATCATTATGTTTCTGTATATAATTGAATGTAATTCTTCCACTGTCCTGATGCCACTACAGAGGGGCTGGGTTTGCAGTAGAGTTGCGTATAGGAAAGCAGTTCAAAAGGAAGAAAGGGATGATGGTGGTGCCTCTGTTAGGGGTGCTGTGGAGGAAAGCAGAGCAACACCTTGTATGTCAGCTCTCCACACAACAAGCAGGTATCTGCTGTTCTGTGCTATGGTGTTTGTCACAAACTCTGATTTTCACTGGTGGATGACTGCAAATTTTATAAAGCAAAAGAAGACATATTTTGAAATTCCCACATGTGTGAGTTGTGCACAGAATATATGCACTGTCTTTTCCTAATTTATAGTTTGCACATCCCTTACAAACAGCCTGTTGATCTTAAGGGCTTCTCGTGTTGCATCTCACTAGAATATTGGAAACAAACAGTAGCACACGGCCACACATTTTATCGAAATAGAAACGTAATTCTGGGCGAGGCTGGGGTGTAGACAGGCAGTTTTCCTCTCCAGGTTATGTATACAGTTCTTCTTTACATTACAAGTTACTATGAACATATTTTAGATTTTAATATATTTTCTAACTTCAGGAAGAAGAGATTTCAATTAGTTCCTGTAGAGCAGGGGTGTCAAACTCATTTTCACCGGCAGTCACATCAGCCTCGTGGTTGCCTTCAAAGGGCCAAATGTAACTTTAGGCCTGTATAAATGTAACTACTCCTACATTTAAATGTAACATCTGCATTTAAATGTAACTATTACTACATGCAAATGTAACTATTCCAACATTTAAATGTAACTATTCCTCCAATTAAATGTAACTATTACTACATGTAAATGTAATTATTCCAACATTTAAATGTAACTATTCCTACATTTATACAGTCCTAAAATTACATTTGGCCCTTGGAAGGCAACCGCGAGGCTGATGTGACTCCCGATGAAAATGAATTTGACACCCCTGCTGTAGAGGAGCCAGGCACTTCTGCAAGCCTCTCCTCCTTTACAGAACTGATTGATTTTGGCAATTCAGGATGCTGTTGATTTCAGCTAAAACTAGCAGCAGCTGAAACGGTGTCCCTCCATGCACCACAAACCAGCTGGGGTTTTTTTTGCAGAAGAGGATTCCTTTATTTGAACAACTAACGAACTGCCATCCCCTAAAATCATGTAAATTAATAGAAACACTAGCATTTAGGACTCAACATCCTCTGCACCCTGGAGGCTGGAGAAGGTATTGGTCATCTCTAATTAAAGTCGCCTGATCCGAGGCAGTCCCCAGTGACTGCCACAATACATTTTCCTATGTAATAATTGGTCAATTTGTTGCAATATATCAGGATTAATGAATTATTACTTATAATTACAACTGAGGAGTCAATAGAAGTGTCATAGCAAGGGTAAGTAAACACTACAAAATTGTGAGGGATGGGAATACCTTTCTAACAGCTACAGCATATAAGTAGTATAGAGACCACAAACCGTAACAGCTAGAGTCAATGATAAAATCCTGCATTGAAAAGGTGGAGTTGAATATTTGCCCTTTATTGGACTGCAGTCATCTTGGTGATATACTCACTGGTTTCTGCCCATCAGCTGGGAAGCATATGTGCTAGGTCATAGAATGTCCTGAGTTGGAAGAGACCCACAAGGATCATCGAATCCGGCTCCTGTCCCTGTGTATGACATTTAAAGTGAGTAAAAACCATACGTTCTTCCAGACTCAGCTTTACAGCCACCACTGTGAAACCATTTGCAGAGGCCATCCCTGAAGATACACCTTCCAAAGATCTACAAAAGGAACCTCCTAAAGGTCTGCATCCCATTTTCCTATGGTGTTTCAGTGACGGCAACTCCCATTTTCAGAAGTGGTCTGAGGAATCGTGAGCCTTCCTCCCACATACAGTCACAAATGCTTCATTCTCCAAGGGCCACCTCCACAATGAGTATTTAGACAATTGATTCCTGATAAAATTGGCTGGTTATGACTTCTTGGAGAATTCACCCCTTATATACTTCTGAGAATGGCAACGCAAGATCCTTTATGTAAGAAAAGTTCGATAGAAGTGCCTACTGTTTTTCATTGCACTTTTCAAAGAAGAACATAATTTTTGCTGTTAATACTTCGATGAACAGGAAAGCCACTTTTCAAAACTATTCACACAATTTCAAAGAATGTCTTAATTTGGAAAAAAAAAAAAACGAAACTCTTTTTTTTTTTTTCCTCTCTAGATAATTTCTAGAACCTCCAGGGAACCCCCCCAAAAAAATGTTTCAGCAAAGACATTTCAGGTTTTAATCTAAGTTTATGGTGTATTGGGAAATGGTCTGAGACTTCAGTAAGTGGAAACACGACCAATAAATTTCAGCATATACTACAAGAATGAAAACCTGATTAGGGGATTGATCGGGCCTTTTGCTTATCTACCTAACATCCAACCACGGTCTCATAGGTTGAAAGTATGACTCCATCTCTTTAAACCAAGGAACAGGCCATTAAAATTCAGGCTGTACAATCAACATTACACTCAATTAAGAAAACAAGAGTTAAGAATAAAAAAAAGTTTAACTCCACATCAGAGACATTTCTAGAAACCACAGACTTAATGACCTATCTTCCCTCCATAGGTTTCAAATGAAACAGAAGCTGAGACTTTATTTGGCACAGCTTATCCCTGTTCGTCAGGGTGTGGATTTCAATTAAGTCACCCTTGTGCAGGAATTTGAAGTCAAACATTTATAAACCTTTTTCTTTCTTTCTTTTTTTTTTTTTAATTGTTTTTTGTTGTTGGTTGTGGTGTTTTGGCTTGTTTTTGTTTTTTGTTTGTTTGTTTGTTTGTTTGCTTTTCCCCGAATGGCCATGTTACTGAAACTAGCAGGGATGGCTACGACAGCTTCCCAAGCCAACAAGATGAGGCACAGCTCCAGCTACATGCCACTTGTGGTCTGCTCTGAGAGCTCATAGCTGTCTCAGTGGAAAAGTATGTTGAAGCTCAAGCTACAACAAAAGTGACAGGTGACTTCTGAAGAACAAAACCATGGCTGTAGCCCTACACCCTTTTCTGGAAATCTGGCACAGTCATTTGTGGGAGAGATCTCAATCAGAGCTGGCTGTGTTACTGTGGAATAACTCCATTCCAAAACTGCAGGTTTTCCAATTTTTTCACATGGTCTTGAAATGAAAACAAAAACTTTTCAAATGGAAGGGTGTGGAATTGTGTTGAAACATCTATTTCTGAGTTAGAAAGATCAAGTTTTCAGTCAGGCTTTCAGATCAGACATAACCAAAGACCTCATCCTGGGATACAGAAAACTCCTCCTTCATCAACACCAGCCCCCCTGCAAAAAGTTTTGGCATCCAAGATGCAGTATATTTTAGTTAAAATACATTTCATCAAACATGTTCGGACCAATTCCAGTCTTGAGATGACATTGTGTCACCAGCTTGTGGAAAGATCACTATTAAAAAAACCCAAAACAAAACATAACAAAAAACAAAAACCCCCAAAACCCCCCAAAAACAAAACTCATACAAATAGAAGACTGGAAAAGAAGCTAAAGAACAGTCAGTCACTCAGAATACATTTGTCAGCAAAATTAAATATAAGTTCAGGCATATTCTGTTTCATCACGTACTGTTCCTTTTAGGGGTGAAGCACTTTCTCTATTTTGGAATGAGTCTACAAGACAAATAGTTTATCTCAAGCTTGGCAAAAGAAAGTTACATTAATGTCCATCAAGATGAACGCAGTGTGAAACAAAGTTTTAGAGTTTAAATAGTGACTCTGTTCTTCAGCTGTGTGTAAACTGTTCTTCTCACAGGACACAGTCAAATGCCGGTGCCTTGATACAAGAGTTCCCAGTAACCTGGAAAACACAAACCCATGTACTTGACATTTATATATATATACACACATACATACTGACATACATATATGTAGTATATAGTACATATATATGTGTTTGCATGGACACACACACTCAGACACAAACCACATCTGGAGTTACATTAAAATATTTCTCCTGCCTCCTCACCTCAATAACCACAGTTAATCAGTTTCCCAAGAAGAATCAGAGCGAAGCTAAAGTCAGCAGTCTCTGACGACCAGTGTTTGTATGAAGCGATTTTATGTTATGTTTCATTCGCACTGGAGATGAATATCAAGTTAGAACTTTTCCTCATAAGAATTTTTACAGAAGAAAAAATGTTTGGAAGGTTGAAAGGTTTTCCCAAAGGAAGGTTCAGGGAAAAAAAATGAGAGCTTATTTATCTTTTCCAAAATTTTGCAAGTTGAAAAACAGAGAATATTAAACTCACTTCTCATATCATTGTGTTATTGGGTACAAAAGAGAGTCTGTATTGTATTCTTTCTGCTGAAGTTAAAATAAATTTAAAAAAATGAAATCAGAGAAAACATAGTGCATAAAAGCCAATCCCCCTAACCAGTGAAAACATCATTTTTCATTTGAAGTGTCTTATCTTTTTATCAGGAAGATGAATTGAAATGTGATGTAAATTTTTCCATTGGCTCATGAACCAACATTTAAAAAACACCTTTCTTTCATGGAGATTTCATAGTTTGTTTTCGTATTTATTTTTTCACAAAATGTTTTTTATTGAAACAAATTTCAACCTATTCTAGTTTGCATTTTGGATTCTCTTGAAATCCAAATTCAAAACTTCAAAGCAAGCCATCTCCACAAACATTACTTTCGTAAGGTTTTGATCAAAGCCATGGAAATTCCTGGTTCCACCCTGGAATAATGAATTGGTTTGGGTTTCATTTGAAATCCAGCTCTGAGGAGTTGACTTACCTACCTGGTTTGCAAGAATCATGCTGTCTTCACCTGACCTGAGAGCATCCCCTCATAGCAAAGCTCTCCTCCAACTGGAATGCTTCCACACAGCACTGTCCCCATCCCATCTATGTGGGGGGCCACCAACATTTTGTTGTCAACCTCCAGTTTACCAACCTCCTTCAAGTTCAGAAAGCTCCTTCTTTCTGTGTCTGAAAGATCAAGGTATCTTAGCAATTCACCAGCTCACTGTGTTTGCCTGAAGAGACCTTCCCACTGCTTTTTTATCCTCTGAAGGCAGGCCAATTTTCAACTGCAACCTGCCAGTTGCCTGGGTTAACCTCTGCCTCATTTCATGAGGCATAGAAACTGTAGTACACCTTTCAAATAGTGTGTCTGATCACACTCCTCTGGCAGATAGGCGCAAAATTAGGATGAGATTCTCCAGGTAAGTGCCAGTGTGAAGCTATTGTCATATTCCAAGGGGAAACACCTGGTAGGCAGGCAGAAGAGTGAGGAGATCAGTCATGATGGGGACAGAGAAAAAGTAGCCCTGTAATAGCACAGTGACAACAGTGTCGTGATGCCTCTGCAAGACAAGGCAGTGACATTGCATAAATGCAACATTTACACTCACAGGGACTTCAAGACAAGAATCTTAACAAGCATTTTTTAACCCTTAAATATTGTGTGTATGACACTTAGGTGTGTGTTCAAAATGAAAACTGCTCCTACATTTTTCTGCAGAGTTTCTATTCAAGTATTCTAGATTTGAATCTTCGTATTTCAGTTCAAGGCGTTTTGTCCAATTTTTTGTAGGATATTTTTGCATAGAGCTGGTAGCCTCCTGCTCTTCTCTCACCAACTCTGACCACATGCCAAAGCCCTGTGTAATAACACAGGCAACAAAACTTGATTTACTTCAATTTATTTTCTGGTTTCCATCCTTCCTGTTTGTCCAGATCCAAATGCGCACCTCATTGTGAAGGAAAATTTGAGTCTTGCATTTGGTCTAGATTGCAGTCAACACTAAATTTGAGGGCTGGTAGTTCAGAGAAGCCTGGGAGTACTGACTCCAGGGATCTAATCAGTCCTCTAGACAACCAGAATTCCTGGGGCTCAAGTTATCAAGTGAAATTAAACAAACAAACAAATGAAAACACCAAAAAACCCCACAACAACAAAACACACAAATACCCAACAAATAAAACAAAAAATAAAACCCCCAATCTTCAGTGTTTTACGTGATTTTTTTTTTTTTTTAAATTAGAAAAACACAGAAGTTCAGAATTTGCCACCAAATCACCACTCCTTAGGACGCCATCATTCCTATGCATTTCACTGCTTTCTCCCAAATCCCAAACATATATTTAACCATCTTCTGCTGAGCTCAATGGGATTTAGGCAGATTCATACCCCTGCAGCACACAGAAACCCAGCTCCTCTGTACTGACAGCTCCTCAGATATGTTCCACATCGTGACCTGAGAAAAATTGTTTAAAGGTGTGCAAAGCATTTGCTGCTTGCTGCTGTTGGCAGAGTAAAACCACCAGGGAGCTGTTGCCAGGGAAAGGAAAAAATAAAATCCCCCCGAGGGGAAAAGGAACACGCAGGAAGAGGGGCCAGAGGTGCAAGGTCCATGTTCTGACCCAGCCCTAAGAAGCTGAGCTCTCCATGGGTGCAGGGTTCGGTCACACTTGCTTATCTCTCTGTGTGTATCTATGTGTCCCCGTATGTGGACAGTTTTCACTTGCTGAGGGTTGTCCATTACCTTTTAGTGTGAGACCTTGTGAAGGTCTTTTAAAAGCAGTGGCTTGTACTCTACTTCCTGCCTATTATTTGCCTGATTGTGTGTCAGGTGAGGGCACCCAAAATCACTGTTCAGCGACATGGGTGCCTGCACAGAAGCACAACCCTCTGCAGACATCTGCATGGCTGGGGGAAGAAGCAGGGGTGTGCTCCTTATTCCCAACTTGAAACGCACCAAAGTGCTTTCTCACCCACATTGATTTGTTGATATCCATGTATGGTGTGAGAAATTGGACTACAGACCTCGAGGCAACAACATTAAAATCTATAAACCCTACCATGCAGCCAAATCTGCCTGGAGTGTGCTGCAACAGATTTGAAAGAGAGTGAAGCCAGGTAGGTATGGCGGTTCATGAGACGGGGAGCAAAAGCCATGGGAAAGGCCTGGAACATGTTAGCTCTTCCCTCGATCCCGAGTCTTTTCTGTCATACATACTACTTCCTCAGAACATTTTTCTCAAGTTCATGCAGCAGGTATACCTATGCTGTCACATTATATTAACAAGAATCAAATCAGGGTCCAACTGTAAGGGCTTTAAAACCTAGAGAAATAACACATCTAGATATGCAATCCTATTTTTCTTCATTCATTTTGGGGCCATGAATGTATGAAACTTCCTCTTCTATAACTTCTTTCATGGTCTCCAACAGAGGCCTCCTCTAGACAACCACAGTGGTAACAAAACAACATTGTCCTTGCTGAATGACAGCACCAATTTTTGTCACTGCTTGGAAGAGGTGTATAAAACAGGCACTTTGTCTCTTAAGTCAAGGTTTTTTCCATCACTCTCTGAAAACACATCGCACCTTCCAAAGAACAGGACTGAGCATCAATAAGGGATATTCCTTAAAAGGAGATTTTACAATCCACTCCAGTATTCATAGAACCACTTTGGTTGGAAGAGACCCTTAAGATCATTGAGTCCAACCATAACCTAACTCTAGCACTTAATCATGTCCTTGAGAACCTCATCTATATGATGATTCCATGGATAACAAATGACAGTCCTTCTTATCCATCTTATTTCACAGACTTCCTCAAACTATTTCAATGGAGGTTTTGTCCCAGAACAACTATTAGACCCAAACCTCAGTTTTATGCAACAAATCTCACTAGAAGACAGAAAAAATGACATTAAGGTTACTGCTGGTTTACACACTAGACATATTTTACAACGAGTTCCATTTTATGCAGTAATACAATGCTTTTTGTTTTGAAACTAGTTCTACTACTACTACTCAAAAAAAAAAAAAAAAATAAATCCCCAATGCCGCACAGAGAACATGTTTTTCAAATATTAATTCACAGCATTTATTTTAAGGGTATGTTTATAGAGGTTGGAAGGAAGTTCAGATAAAGTTGATGCATTGTGGCAATATATGAAATGAATTGTTTTAATACGGAAGAAGTTCGAGATAATCTCTCAGCTCTGTTTCCTTTACTGGTGAAACTCCTTTGGTCACATATGTGAGAGCAATACTGGCCAATTTTGTTTATTTTTCTTTAATTGAAATTTTTTAACCCCAGAAGTAAAGTTGAAAATTAAGAAGCTAGTCCAAGGGCTATCATGCTACACCAGCATGTGCTGTTTTCCAATTGCAGACACCTCAGTAAGTAAGTGAAGCAGTGATTTTTGCCTTTCTCCCTGAATTTCTGTGTTCCATTTGCTGTAGCCATGATCTGCAAAGAGCAGTTTGGCACTGCTCTCATGCGCTAACTTCAGATATACTAGGGAGCTGCATAAAAAGGGGATCTAACTGTAGCTAACTGGAAAAATTGTAAAGCTGGTGGAAACAGGACTGGCCCTGACAAGCAGAGGGTAAATCCTCAGAGATGTCTTATTGTCAGACAGAAAACTAGACAGGAAGAAACTATACAGCACAAATACAATACTACCTTCTTGAACCATAACATAACTCTCAGGATTTTGGTAGTGAAGTCTAAGTGGAGATATGAAATCCAGAGGCTGCTCTCAACCGATATTTCACTTTGGTCCTATGGTCTTATACAGATTAGCAGAGATTTCCCATTCCTGGCTGACTGCCAAAGTTGTCCTTTTCCTTTTTTTTTTTTCTTTTTTTTTTTTCTTTTTTTTTCCCCAGCAGAGAGGGCTAGACAATTAGATATAAAGTTACTTATAATCTTTTTCAAATACTCGAAGTTGGAAATATGAGGGAACTAAGCAGACAAAACCAAGTCTCTAGTGCTCCCTCATCTAACAAGCCACACACCAGGGACTTTTTCCAGCAATGTTGGGTATGTTTGTCTAGATCTCACCTCTTTCAGGTTCAAGACAGAGGCCTGAATGAAAGGTTCCTGTAACCCACACAAGTTGTCTACAAAGCAGGGCTGATGAGTCCAAGAGCAAGGCTTGCTGATACAGTCACACTACATCTGGAGTCAGAGGAAGTGCTTTTCTTTACCAGGTAGCTGCATCAGCAGGCTTGGAGCTCACCCAGATGCCTCTAGGTCAGTACTTGGTGCAGACATGTCACCAGCATGCCCCACGCCCACCTGTACAGAAAGGCTCTGGCAACATGTGCACATCTGTTCTACCTCTTGGCAGGCACAATGGGGTCACCTTCTGATCTGTGAGAGATTCACGCCTAGCCTAAGGACTTCGACAAGGCACTTAGACCATGTATGGGCCAAAACCATTCCTCAGAGACTGTTTCTTATCTCAGACATAGCAAAACATTATTAACTCAACTGCAGGTAGACAAACCTGACAGGAAGGTTTTCTGACAGTTTGCCTATACCTGGCAGCCTCTGCCAGACCACTCACAATGACACCCATCAATCACAAAGCACACAAGTAATGACACACTTGGGCATAACAGAGGCATTACAACATGGATTTAGTTATGTCTGTCAGACTCTCAAGAAACACTTGCAGACTTCAATGGTCTTTCAAAACTTTACAGTAATACTAAGCAGCAAACAAGCATACCACACCTCCATTTCCCAGTATCAAAGGGAGAACTTGCCAAGAGCACAGGAGCAAGCCACGCTGACTATCAGGAAACAAGCTTATTTCTGTATTGCCTGTAAATCAGGTGACTGTTAATGAGTTGTCTAACTTTGATCATTCATGAATGAAAATGTTTTCTGATAGTTTCTTTTTATTTTGCTTCTGGAAATCCTGCACATTTGAAAATTTAGTAAGCTCAACTGACTAATGCATTTACTATTGTTAACACCTAGTTCACAGTTATTGCTGACATATAACACAAGTTATTTTTCTCAAGACTGCAGTCACATCCAGTTCTGCAATTTAATTTATTTTAATGTAAATTGAAAGTATTTTGATATTAAGTCGGAGAATTAGATTTATTTCTTTGCTTAATAATAAGACAGTTTTTATCTCCAGACCTGAGAGTGACTGTTCTGTGGTGCCTGTCCCCAAAATACAAAAGTGCAAAAGAGGACACCTCCATTGTGCTAGCATGCACAAAAAGGCAGCTGCAGGGACATATAGTATCTGTGCTGCTTTAGTTCATTCTTTAATATCTTTGTAGTTCATTTCCAAGAGCACTACAGAAGGAAAACAAGGCAGACAGACTTTCCATGACAGTGGACAATTTTGCAAAAGTCTAACTTCTGCAACGTGTTTAAATTATCTGAGCGGTAGGCTGGTGGAGCACCTTAATGATTTTCTTTTCTCTTTTATTATTGAAATAAAATATCTAAAATATCTGAGGGTGTTGGAAGAGACGCTGCTCTTATTGCATTCCATTGCAGGCGGCACTGCTTTTGCAGGGACACCTGCCTGCACAAAACTCTGTAAACGCTTTCTAACAGGTCCCCAGGTAGCAGAAAGACCACAGCTGCTAAAGAGTGTTAACGGCAGGACAGCTGCTTGGCTGACAGAATTGGAACCAGCATGGTGCATGTGCTGGGACTGTAAACAGGAATGAATTTTCCTAAAAGCTTTATAAGTAAAGATGTTTATTTTTGGAATATTAGCAAAATAAAAGGAGTTACAATGTTCCTTTAATTTTAAGTCAAAACATAACGACATGCAGCTTTTAAGAAGGTTTGTTTTATAACAAAATCTCAAATTAAAACAAGGTGACTTAGGAATAACTTCAGAAATACCAGGGATTTCTCCAAGATGTATATATATAAAACATACTTTGGCATTTTTTTCCCCTTAATACATAGTAAAATTGGTCATGAAATCCTTCTTTCCATAAACCACACATCAGGTATTGGGGAACACTTTTCTGACTGCCAAGCCTGCCACTGACAGCAAATGTTTGGTGTGTGGTGCATGAACGTATTACAAGGCATGTGGAACAGATTATTCACATGGTAAAAAGATGAAATAGAGATCTTAGACTTCAAGGATAGGAACCCAAATGAAGACACCTGATTCCTAGCCTTCAGTCAGCCACAGTCTTCCTCTCTGAATCAGAGTCATTCAGTGTCAAGACCCTGCTCTCCTTTGGTGGACACAACCCTGGCACAGGCTTAGAACTGGAATTTTAAACCCAGCTGGACACCAGCATCAGACTGGGTGCAAAAAGCTGACACCCTTTTGGGACTTCATGGAACTTTTGCTCAAATGAGTGTTGCCTCCTGTGCTTTAACTTTCTCAGCTGTAAAATGGAGACAGCACTCTTTATGAAGTTTACATCACCTGCTGCTGCAGTGATTCAACCAGGAGTGTTTGGAAAGTCTTTATGGTCATTTAAAGGAAGCCAGAGCATAATTTGTGTTGGTAAGGAACCATATTTTCCTTTGAAAAGTTCACCTCGGGATAGCAGAACTCAAACCCCTTAGAGCACTTTCAGTGCAGCACTCCAGCCTCGGTGATGCAAGCGGTACTTGCCTTGTACTCTTGAAATTCCATCAATACCTTTTTAGGATCAACAGAGACCTTTTAAAATCTATCTAGACTTCACCATGTTTCTCAAAAGCATTTTTTGCCACCCCTTCTACATCGCAATGAAACAACCAGTGTGCCGCATCAAGGGATGAAAATAGCTGGCCTGTTACCAGTACATAGCTCTTCACAGCTTCTCATCTTGACCCTGAAGCTGGGCTGCATTTAAAGTTATTAATTGTCTTTTTCACAGTTGGCACTCGCAGCCTCACATGTTGACTGAAAGTGTGATGTGATAATTAGGCAGGGTGAGGAATCTTTGCTAAGTTTTGTTCTTTGGCAGCATTTTGCCTTTGATCTTCTCTGCTCTGCTTTCCAGGAGAGCTACAGTGTTCCAGCAGGAGCTGAGGGTGGGCCTTTCATCAGCCTAGAGGGAAAAATTTCATCCTGTGCTCCACAGCACTCTGCTCTCAGTCTTAAACTTCCCATTTGGGATGACTGCTATGTGCTAGTTGGACCTCCTCTGAGGTGCCTATGGTCAGAAAAATGCAGATAGTGCATCTTCCACCAAAACACAGATCAAATCAACACATTAAAAGAGAAGCAGGAACAAAGTTCAGTAACAAAATAAACAAATAAGCAGGCTTTTGATAATGCCTTTTCTACATTAACTTAATTGAAACCTTGTATTTTGCTTTGCAGGTTAGGAAGGCTGGTTTCATAATAAACGCAACATCCTGCAAAAAAACCTATGGACTTTTCTCACTTGATCTCCAAAGCTGCCCACATTCCAGAGTTATACAGGCAGTCAACTTACTCATTCTGCTGATTCTGATTGGCAAATTACAAACCTCTTAACAGATGGTGTAGAAATAGTTATGTAAACTAAGGAATAAGTCCTAGAGCATTTATACTTTTATGAATGAGTCGTTTTCCCAAAATGTTCATTCCTGGGTTTTTGTCAACACTTCTTCTAGATCTGGCCTTTCTGACACCCTATCCATCTTCAGACTTGGGCCAGCATGAAAAACAGAGACACCAGGCAGGTCCAAATGTAATGAATTGTGTTCCTGTCAAATTGTTTACTACACAGGGCTTTTAGCAACACAGTACTGCAAGTCAAAGAAATATATCTGCCCCAGGAGGCCTAACTGGTGGAAGCTGTGCAACATGAGTGATGAATAAGAGAAGAATTTGTGTAGCAATTTGCTTTTTCCACTCTGTGAGAGAAATAGAGCTTTATGTTGTTTAGGAAATAAAATTTAAAGATATGATTGCCTGTTACATTGGGATGTGTGTTGAACTAAGTCCTAGAGATGTTTTGGTACAAGAAATTAGGAATGGATAAGGTATGCAACTATGAACACGACAATGAATTTAATGTCCAGGTGTATCTATGTGAAGAAGTGAACTGTATGATGTGTCATACAGAAGGAGTAACTCTTTAAAGCTGCTTTCCCAAGATGTTATGCTCACAATATCTTGTCCTTCCAGATGAGGGAGACTATGACAGCCTGTTAGCAGGTTTCGCTCACTGTCATGGTTGTTTTAATTGTAGTAGTCAACGGAGGTCATGCACATCTTCAGATTATTTTGGGCAAATGTGCAAAAATTCCAGTAGGAGATTTCACACAATTGCTTGGAGTTTGACACTGGTACAGGAAAAGATATCTGGCTGTTTCATCTGTTATCTGATGGCTGGCATATTGCTGCTTTTACTCCAGTTGTGGTCTGAAAGAGTAAGCCCCTTTTGGAGTATTAGACCTCCCTTTAACACCTGATAGGCTGAGCCATGAGACTTTGTGCCCTCTCATACCAGTCTGCCTTCCCCTACTTCCCACTTCCACACTGGGCCCCTGGCAGCAGCTGACCAAGGCTGAAATTCGGGAGCAGGGATGCAAAGCTGCAGCCCATGAATTGTTGTTAAACAACCACAACAATTGAAGCACACTGGTTGGAAAGGGCCAAAGAAAATCCCTTTCTTCTCCTCTAGTGCCTAAGGATGATGCAGTATACACAATTTACAGGGTGGTTTTTTGTGGATTTGATCAAAGATGTAGCCCAGTCCCAAGGCGGAAAGAGGGTGACACAATGCTGTGTCACATTGATACAGGACTGTTCACAGACTGTAACAAGCCAGTCCTTCCTGTTCTTTCATGAGTTAACCTTCTGCAGGAATTTTTCTCACGTAGTTTCCTTGCAGATTCTTACAGAGTGTCCCCTAGGCAGGCAGGCAGCAGTCATGGAAGCAAGACAAGCAATAAGTGGGCTAGGTAAGACCCACCTTCACGCTATGATAATCACATACATCTCTGAATTACTTCTACTCCATAGGTACCACCAACAGTTGGACTGATTTCCATGCCTGTGGTGAGTGGCACTTAAATATTTCCTTTTGCTGCTGGGGCTTTTGTATTCACACTTTGAGTTTTACAGGAGAGTCTGTTTAGGCTTCTGTCAAACTCCTGTTAGAGGCAGCCAGAAGGAACCAGACACAGGATAAAGGGCTCATCTCTTCCATTCTTAATTTAAGTACCTCATGTTCACTGGTCTTCGAGTGCTATACATATGAAAGTGATAGAACAATTTGCTGGTGGGAAATTGACACACTCAGGAGCTCTGCTGGAGCTGATTCTCTCAGATCATGCTGAACTGGAAAAGATATTAAAAAAAAAAAAGTTTGTTTTACCTCTGAGAGTCCAGGTTTTAAGGGAAAAAAAATGTAACCAGAATATCTTCCTGTTTCTGGCAACAGTAGGTTTCCAAAGTAGTTGGTAAATTTTTACAGCCTTTAATTAATCCAGACAGAAAGGAGAAAAAGCAAAATCACATTACAAAAATACAAAGCCTGCTATACTCAAGGGGAAAAATGAAATGTGAGAGATGACAGTTCCTGAACAGAGAATACAAATAGAAAAAAAAGATATATAATGCATGTCTGCAACTGCATGGAGCAAAGAGTACTAATGCAGAACACTGGAAGACACATAAACAGACCTTGCCAATGTACTCATATTTATC
Organism: Nesoenas mayeri; assembly: GCF_963082525.1. Lineage (NCBI taxonomy): Eukaryota > Metazoa > Chordata > Aves > Columbiformes > Columbidae > Nesoenas > Nesoenas mayeri. The sequence goes on along the minus strand of NC_137543.1, from coordinate 89,344,391 downwards.
CAAATAAGGAAATCCAGTGGACCTACCTGAGAAAAACCGATAGATGACAAAAGACTGGGTGTAAAAGGCAGCAAGCTAGTTTAAGTTGGAACCCAGCAAAAGGTGCCCCAATAACTCATGACATTGTGCCAGTTACTGCTTACCATGATGTAAGTCTGGGCAGATGCAGCACTTCATATGACAGTATTTCCTCAAACTGTATTAGGTTAATTTTGAGAAACAAGAGTTACATCAGAACATGCAAGGGTCTAGATTTTTTAGATCAACAACAGGCATCAAGTTCAAGAGAGGCGGCATTTTCTGACTATGAGGAAACCAGTGGAAGAACACAATTAGAGCCTTGAGGAAACTTTGGAAAAAACAACAGAGGTGCTGTGCTACAGCTAGATTAACAATAGCATGAAAAAGTCTGTGTAAGGAAGTGAAAGCATCTATGACAAAAAGGGCAACACAGCAATGGAGGCTTGAGTTGAGTTCTTCCCCTGACAGACAAGGAAGATGTACAAATATTGCTCAGAATAACAAAATACATGCTAGGAAATCTGTGGTTCGTTGGCCTAATGGAGCAGGGACAGTGTAAAAAGTCAAGAGTACTGGAGGAATTAAAGATGTCCCAGGACTGCTTATATATCAGAAAGCATAAATTTAAATTGTCCAAGGAAGTAATAGTTCAGGTTCTGACAGCAAAATACAGTCATTACTGATGGTTTGAGATATCAGGAGCACTAACAATGAAAGAGGAGAGCTGTAATTTTAAGCTATGGATTGAAAAGTTTTTATATCTTTACTGATAGGAGCCTGTATTAACTTCAATTTGACTGTAAACTCTTTCCCGTCTTTGCCAGAAAGAGCCTGGCAACTATTTTTTTAAAAGTATAATATATTTACTTTTTTCCACAGCTACCAAATATATGATCTGCAAGGCAAATTTAAGTGAGGCTGATGGGACAGACATATGCATTTCAGCCTTCTGAGAAAGTCTTGGAAAACAAGCTAAATTGGGTAGGATGCAAACTATTTTTAAAAGCCTTGTCTAGATGAAATATGGACCATGAAATACGTTCTTGCTGGAACAACTGCTCAGGATGTGACCCCATGGAGACAGTGCCACAATCTGTAGTTTGTGTTACAGCTATTGGGTTGCTGGGTTTTAAGTGCTATTACTCTGTTGAAAAGAGATTATGATACTGAGAACTGTGCCTGAAAGTCTTAAGCTACTCAGAGACTGGGGCCAGACTGGGACTCTGAAGCTGTTGTCAGCATTAGGCACAGCCATTTGGAAATGCATACAGGAAAAAGTAGTTATTTTATAAATGCATTCAGAGCAGGAGGTGATCCCTAAGGCCGTGCCGCTTCCTCTGAAGCTGTGGATTATTGTTCAACATGCGTGGTTCCCTACTGACTGCAGCAGTAGTAAGCCTTGCCCAGGACTTTATTAGTCCACTCGCACTTAACATGTTCTAAACATGTACTCACTATTGCAATCACAAATGAATGAAAACCTTCAACATTAAGATTATTACTACTGTCCTGGTCTATATTTTCTGTCTTTCTGTACTCTGAAGGTTAAAGTCTAGTGATGAGGTGCTGTTGCTGTTCAGGATCTCACTATTGTCCCACACCATGTCCTTGAGCAAGTCCCTTCACCTTTGGTATGCTTCAGGTTCAACATCTGGAAAACTAAGAAAGTTCACCAGGCTCCACAGAGATGTGACATGAGGCTGCTAATATTTGTCAATGGCTTTGATTTTTCCAGCTATGAAGTCCATTAAATGCAAAGAGTGGCTGACTACAATAGGGTTTGGATCAGGCTTTAGATAAAACCTGTATTCCTACTGACTGAGTAGTGAAATTATAGTTTATACAGCAGCTCTCTAATGTGTCACTATTCTAAACTGGTAAGTCTGTAGGTGAGTCATTCAGGAATTTCTTGATACAACTTTTCCAGTCAGAGAGCACCCATTTCTCAAAAATAAATATTAATAAGTTTTTATTTTTGCAGGAAACAATCACTTTAGATAAATTTTTACAAATTGAAAAATGTTAATGAAAAAAAGTTTCCAGAGAAAAAAATGTGGGTTTGTGTTTAAAAAAAATCAGCACAAGTGTCAATTTAAGTTCAAAGAGACATTTGTTTGAAAAATCTTCCTAGCTACCTAGTAGTTATAGTGAAAAAGCAAGTGCAAACTCCAAGAGAAAAATTTCCAACTGATTGCAACTGGGATGAAAGTCATGATTTCAAAACCAAACTGTGGGATTGGAAAGCTGTCTCTTGTCCAGTTCCAGCCATGGCAATATCAGGCATCCCACTGTACAAGCATAGAAGCAGCACTTTTGACTCTCAAACTGCTGTGGTCAGACAAGGCAGGAATATTCATGTTGGGAAACTGAAGACGTGTGTTGAGCACCTCTGGCATGGCACAGATAAGCCAGGGTAAGTGTTTATTCTCGTAAAGTTAAAGAAACTGCATGTGAGATAACAAAAAAGAAGGAAAGCAGAAAATTTAAGAAATCATGAACCCAGAACTGCTTTCTGAATTGATTCCTTTCCTAAGAGTTTGAATGGGACAAAGGAAGGAAAGTTACATACTGCTGTGGGTAACAAAGCCAGCAGGAAACATGGCTTAGCAGTCAAAAGAACACACACGATAGCATGTACTCAAGTTCACACACAAGAACAATATTTGTCTCCTCTTCCCACCACTGTCAGAAAAATACAGGGTCCAATAGAGAGTCTGCATCATCAAAGTGCTTAGGCTGGAAGGCATTAGGAAAAGGCAGGAAATAAAAATCTGAAGGAGCAGAGGCAGAGGCATGTGGTATCATGACTCAAGAAGAGAAGGTGGCAAACTTGAGATGAACAAGAAATGAGAACTACTTTGTGACAGTCAAACAGAGAAAGTTACAAGCCTCAACATCAAAATCCATGTTTCAGACACCTACACTGAACTACAGGCTCTGCGCAGTAGTTATAAATGCAAAGGCTGGGTTATATACTTGGTGTTTTAGGGCACCATATCTGTATCTAAGTAGAGGTAGTCTCTGAGCTTTGGTTTCACCAAGAAGATGCTCTCCTATGTTGTTTTTCTAAGGTACTCCTGTGTTTCCAAATTCTGGTGTTAGCTTTGACTTTAGATGAACTGTCTCATCTCATTATACAGAAAACATATTGCAGATGGAGATTCCAAACAGCCTTAAAGTTTAAAAGTATTTAGGGGCAGGGATCTGTTTTGGACCCTTGTGTATTGAATGAAGATGAGCCATGGGTTAGAGAGAAGAAGTGACCTGCTTGAGTCTCTATTCATATCATAGATTGTCTGAAACTTCCATTACTATTTTTTTTAATAAAAAAATCTGCTTAGCATATTTCTCTTTTGTCAGTTACTGTAGCTTTACAATTAGGTTTCAGTCTCTTTCTTTTTAAAAATTATTATCCCTGCACTTACTGGCTTTGACAGGACGAAAAAGTGCTGAAATAACACGAAAAAGTACTCCTTTCAAAATGTCTCCAACCCACCCAAAAGCTGTCTGCATGATAAATCTTGCAAGAAAATCTGTTCTCATCTTATTTCCAGCTGGGTTACATCCAGTTCCAAAAGTACTTGCTGTTGATGTGAGAAAAGTGTCTGGACGTGGACATTTATTTGATGTGAGCCTCTGAATTTTGGATTTTGAACACAATCAACACTAAGAACACCAGAGAGATATGTCAAGAAGCTATTGTCTAAGGACAATAACAGAAAGGAGAGGTGATTTGAGGTAGCTTCCGCCCCTGAGGAAAGGCCATCCAGTCTCACCGGTTCTGCTGTTACTGCCATTACTGCTTCACAGATGCTTCTCTGCACTTCCCAGCCTTGGTCTTCCTTCATCTCTGTTCTTCTCTTGGCTACCAAAGTCAACAGCTCATAACTCCAGCCCCCGCTACCAGCTTTCTTGGTGTTTCACATACCTTTCTCTTTTCTTCCTGTTTTGAAAGAACTATTTGCCAAAGCGAATAATATTCCTTAAAATGCCTCCAAAGCTCTCCTCTGCCATCACACCTAGAGAAGCACTGAGAAGAGGCTCCCAGGGTGCTGATGTGCAGCCTAATGAACCGATCAGTGTATTCACAGTGTTTTCCCATGTTTTCTCATCTCTCGGTAAGCCCTTAATTGGCAAGCCTTAAGGAGGCTCTCTTTTCTTTCTCTGTTTATACAACATTGAGGTTCTTATCTGTGGCTAGGACTCCTTGATCCTATCATCACACAAATAACAACAGGTAATGATTTAAAAGAAAAGCCAAGCAAAACATAAGGCTCGGTTGTTTGAATTGCTTTCATACAGTTTGAAAAAGTCATTATGTGATAGTAGGAGAAGTGACTGAATCATGCTTTAAAAAAAACAAAAACAAAAAACAAAAACAAAACAAAACAAAAAAACCCCAAACAAACAAACAAACACAAAAAACCCACAAAAAACCCAAAAAACCTGTGCTGTTCCAGGGTTTTTGTGAACAATCACTGTCAGTTCTAATTCTCTAAACAGGCAAAAATCTGGGTGGAAATTCTGGCTCTGCTGAAGCCATGTGCCAGATTTCCATTGGCCTCAATGGGCCTGGAATTCACCCGGTCACAACCTAGAGGAAGAATATTTGTAATAGCAAACCAAGTAAATAAATCCATGTTTTTCTATGAAAAAAAATCAATTTGAGACCCTTTTTTCCTGGCAAGAGTTACGCACAGTGATATAAAGAGAGATATGGCTGTAGCTGGAACAGGAAATTACTGGAAACATATTGTCAGGGCAGTACTATGCTATGCCAAAGGCTGAAGCAGAGAAAACTCTGAAGAACTTGCTAAAATGCTCCAGGAAATAATTTTTTTTAAAAAAACAAACCCTGAAATAAAACAGTGCACAATGAAAATAGCACAATTGAAGTTTCTCTGAGGTTGAGGGAAACAAAGAGATGACAAACTGTATTGAAAGAAATAATATTGCATACTGTTTGCCAATAAGGTGCCAGATGTTGCCCTTTGCCAGAGAGAGAAGGCATCTTGACAGAGGTTTTCAAAAACTAGAGTAGCAACACAGCAGAGTACCTTAGGCAACAATAACCCTCCAAAATATCTCAATGTAGAAATTGATTGTGATGTGAAACAGCTTTGTTAGTCATCCAAAGAGTGATTTTCCTATTGTATGAAATCAATATTAACTGAAACATATGTGTGTGTGCTCAAGAGACCACATGAGAGAGAACAGGGCTCTTTCATGGACTATTTATTATGTATGTGCTATCTAAACAGGTGCAACCAATCCTTAAGAGCTGGGATGCCTATGCCAGAAATACTGGAAGCAGAACATCACTGTGAATATCAAAGGACATAAAAGATGTTCTCTATATCAGATATTAAGGATACTTCCAGGTATTTAAAACTTTTGCTTAAAGGAACAATTACTCATTAAGTCAAAACATTTTACAGGAGTGGGTACTGTTAATCAGTGAAGCAAGAAATAGCCCAGAAATTTGAAAAGTCTGTGTACAAAACCAGTGACTTGGTGCCTGAATGTGAGTAGAAGCACACTGCTTGGATCCATCTGCAACAGACATAGCAGCACAGTATTTTTGGGGAGGTAACTGATCACTTTCTTTCCTGCTCACTGATCACTTCATTGAAACATTTCATCTCACTTTCTTTATTGTTTTAAATAGGAAATTAATATGTGTTTTGTTTTGGTTTTGTTTGTTTGTTTGTTTTTTGTTTGTGTGGGTTTTTTTGGTTTTTTTTCCCCCCTCACTGAAAATGCGAAGTTTTTGCAGCAGTTCTGGCGTTATATAGGCAGAAGTATTTCAGGTGAATAATCTTATATTGCATGTGAGAAAATTACTACTGGAACATCAACTTCCAAAAGAACTGGTGAATTGCCATGATGATTTAAAGACATTACTGGAACATGAGACAAATTTTGGAATATGAGCTACAGCAATGCATAGTGTATATCATATAATAGGGGATATTTTTACACAGCGTAAGAACAACCTCAGAATAAAGTGTTTCATCAAAAGTACAACTGGCAAAGCTCCAAACTGCAACAAAGCTGATGATCATTTATGTCATATCAGTCATATTCTACTTGTAACATGCTTCCTCACTGCAGTCCATGTTGCACAACTCAAAAATGTTACTTATGCCAACATACTGTATAACAAATTTTCATTTTTTTTTCAATATTTCCTTACTCTTCTGGATGACATACTGCTAAATAATTTCTGTTTCTAACTTCTAAGATAATTTTTTGTGTATTTGATACGAACACTCCGGCAGAGGGGTTTTGTTGGCAGCAATTGCATCTCAGGGCACAGAGTCAATGGACAGAGGTGTGTTCTAAGTGCTCACAGGCCAGACCCATGAGGGAAGCAAGCAGCACATAAGTGCACTGCACTCACCCACAACAGTCCACAACATCAGCCCAAAATTGACTTAAAGGACAAATGGATGTACCATACCTAGGGACCAAAAGAGTATCCTTTTTAGCCCAACTGCAATCTTTTCACTGAAGTTTTGCTCCATTTCTTAAGCTGTGGCTCACACACTTAGATCTTCAAAGCTGTTCAAAATCCAGAAGATGCAAGTTTTCTTGCTATTCAAAGAATGACTTTTATTTTCTTTAATTTTTGAATTATATTTTGGTATAAGAACATTTTTTCTTCAAAATATTTCATAATAATACAAAAGAGTTTGTGAAAGTGGGTCACTTCTGACTCACAGATCCAGGAAAATAGCTGCAATGCACTATTGTGATGTGAGACTCTATCTCCTTTCTTGTTCATGTGAACTCTCTCTAGCAGCTCCCTCTCACAGTTCTCTGCTCTCAAAATTGTGTAAGAATATGGCTAGACCCTACAATATTGTACATACGTAACTTCCACATTATAGATGGATATGCATTGCCCATTTTATCCCAGTGTTTTACACTTTACATAATGTTTCTAACTTTATTTTCCAAGTATTGTCCTTTTTTCTCTTCTCCTTAACCATACCAAAGGAAAAAAAATATCAATGTTGACATTTTTAATGTTAATACTAGGAAAAATTATTTTAAAATTAAATAGAAGAACTAAATAAGAACATTTCCCTTCCCCCCTTCCCTGCAGACCTTTTTATCTTCACAGTTTTCCTTGATTCAGACCAGCATTATATGACAAGCTTAGCTGACATCCTGGTAGCAATGAGGGTTGTGAAGAGGTACAACCAATGACAAAGACGACTGTGCTGTCACCTTTGTGATACAGAAGCAGCTTTATTTGCAAACTGAGGGTTTTGTGTTCTTTTAATTTATGAAAGGAAACAGGAGCAAGAATAAATGATACAAATAAAAATGCCACTTCACTTCTATGTACTGTAGTCATATCAGAAGGAAAGGCTCCTCTGGCAATGAACTTTCCAGGGTTACTTCATACCAGTCAAGGCAGGAAGATGACCTTAGACAGCAAATGTAATTTCTTTTTATTAAGTGCATCCGTGGCTCATTTCCTATGTAAAAATTTAATGTTATACATCAACTATACTGCTTGCAGTAGGAGGAGGGCTGTAATAAAGAATTAGTACCACATCCAGAAATTTTAAGTGCATGCTCCCATCTCCTAGATTACAATTCTGCAGCGCATGGAATGGGCGGTTACTTTATCAGTTAAAGCAATAAAGTTGAACCAAGTTCTTAGAGCAACGATCTGCATTATATTCATTGAGCATGCAGCACCAGCACAGCTTGTATTAAAATGAAGATAGACAGAAGACTATGTTCAAGCTGCAAGACCAAACCAACAGAGGTGGAAGTGAGATAATGTCACAACAATAAACCTCACAATGTTGATACATTTTTCTGCATTTGGTGTAAAACTAGCAGAGGGCCCAAGGAAGTTATCTGAGGAATCATGCCAGATATGTGGTAGAAACAGGACAAATGTCAAAATAGCTTTGTTGGAGCAAACAATGTACATTGTGCAAGTGTGTAAAGGCAGATGTGAGTGTGCAGATCTATAAAACACAACAAAAAAGCCCACAATAGTGGGTACAGTGATTAGAAACCAGATTTCTCCCAAACAAGAGGCTTTGTTTTAATTGAAGGAAAGAATATGAAAGTAATTTCAACTTGAAGGGCCTGAGTACACAACTTCATGGACATTCAGCTACAGAAATAGACTGTTTCTTTACAGAATAGAGAGGGAAAACATAAATGAAATGTCAGCTAAAAGGTAGTAGCTGAGTTAAAAAACCCCACAATCTAAAAACCAATATAATAGTCTAACGTAGGAATAGACATTCTGTTCAAAGTTGTTTCTGTTCCTTTGTCTTTCACTATTTACTTAAATATTTCACACTCAGTTTAGATGTTTTTTTTTTATTCCTCTATTATTCCTCAAGGAGCAATGAAAGCACATCACTAGCAATTGAAATTTTTTGCTGAATGAATAGATGCAGAAATTTGTGTCCTTAGGCAATCCTAACCACCCTTTGTGTGGGCTTTCTCAGATGCTGTTCATTAGAAACTGTATTTACAACAGAGGCAAATTCCCAACTGACAAGAAAGCAAAGATTCTCTTATGTTATCAGTCCTTATGCCAAAATCCCCCAGCCCTATGCACACCATCAAAACTTCTATAATCATCATGCTAACTATTCTAATTTACATACCAGCTATTTAAGCTTTTTTATCAGTGAAGGAGAAGAAACTTATAAAACACAGCAAATCAGAACCCCTTCCACATCATGAGAGCAGCAACAGACTTGGTCTAGCGAAGTTCGACCATGTATGAAATCTGCGTTACAAAGTGTAAAAGAAATAATCTTAAGAAATCATTCTTGAATGAAGCTCAAGAAGCATGTTAAAATTACACCCAGCAGTTTTCTCATATGGCCTCCATAAATTCAAAATGGTAAGTCATTTTCAACAGTGACCATGCTGTGATTGCATGCAAAGAATAAAATATCATAATACATGAGTACATGAATCTGTAACACACAAGATAATGGAAAAAAAAAACAAAAACAAAAACAGAAGGCTGCTGACCAAACAGTGTTTTGAGAACATTTTTTGATATCAGATACAATAATGACAGGCAACTTAACAATATGTTATGAGAAGAAAATAAATGTCCTAGAAGCATGAATATTTTATTAAGCTGTAGATTAGATAACAGCTTGTTTTCAACTGGTTTGTTAGCAAAACCTGGTGGTTTGTCCCAGTATCACCACCTGCAAGCCATGGCAGAGAGAGCATGAAGACTTTATAAAGAACCTGGTTACCCAAATATTCCATTGCTCCACTCCAAGGAATATGGTCTAGGTTTTTGTTTGTTGGTTTGTTTTTTTTTTAGATTGATAAAAATGCCACACAGCAGCATGGCTACAATAGTGCTTTTAAAAGAGATAGAAGTACTTTGCACAGCCTTTTTTTGTGGAATACCTTTGAGTTTAGGAGAGAGGATTACCTGGCAACACATTCCAATTTCAAATGAGATTCAAGGTAATTTCTTACCTGCAGAATGCTGAGAAGATAAAAGAGAGTAAAAGTGGAAGAAGAAATACAAGAGATGATCTCTTTTGGATATTTTGAACGGGAATCATCTAGCCAACACAAATAAATGTCTAAGTCCCAAATACAGCTGTTAGTGTTTTTCATAGGCACAACAGAAATTCACCTCACCTGTAGACATGGAGGGAAAACAGATGCTAATTTTCTAAATAAGAGGAGAAAGTAGCCCAAACTCCTCACTTTTCTCCTCAGTCTGCAGACTACAGAGCTACAAATGTCCCTGTGTCATCCTGTCTATACTAATGTCAATGTGTACGCAAACACACCTGTCTTCTTTATTTTTCAGTCATCAAAATTTCAAGTCTTCAAGCTAGTCATAATTATGCCTTACAAAGAGGGAGGCACCTGCCATTTAGCCTACTCTTTTCAATTACATCTAATTGAAGACTTGAGCTCAAATAGAGGAAGGGAGACAAGAGTTCTTCAAACAGTCTAAACACTTTTTATTGAATAGAAAAAGAGAGATTTCCTATCACAGCTCAAAATAAGCCCTCCAACATGACTGGCATAATAAAGAACTAGAATATGAGATGCATTTCCTTCCTCTAAACACCATACACCATGAGCATGCTTTTTACACAGATGATGGCTCACAGCCAGAAGAAAAGCCCCCTCAGACACATTCCCCCCCCATCACTGCTAAAACTAAGCTATGAGTGCATTTTTTGAGTATGAGAACTTGTCCTGAGTGCTGCAGTAATTACCTCCTTGCAAGAACACCCAGCTGATGGAAGGCAGCATGTCAAAAATAGTAAAAAATTAAAATAAACCCCAAAACAACCAAAACCCACAACAGTCCTCAAGAAACTGAGTTTACCTGTGATCTTGCAGATGAGATGACTGATAGATTATCGTCTCTGAGTACAGCTATACACTCCTTGGCAGCAGTAACCTGACAGGCACTGAGGTAGAGTAACCTTCCAGGAATTGAAGAAGCTGGAAAAAAAACCCAAACAGCTGGCTCCACTTATAAGGGATGTAATTAGGCCTAAAAGAGAGGATGTTTTCAGCTTGTGTGATCTGCATTAAGAATAAGTCCATGAAAGCTTTTTTGAGAAGGTACTTCTGGTACTTGTGTGTGTACACATATGCATGTTGGGATTTTCCCTTTCCTTAGACAGCCTTACAGAAGTTTCCATCAAGAGATAATAGTAGGATATCATTTGGAGAGAAGACAGGAAGAATTGAAGAAAGAAATCCTTGTACCAAGTGATGTGGTGGAAGAAGTTGACCACATTCTTGGTACCTAAAATTCATAGGCAAGAAACATCAGCTAACATATTTTTAGAAAATTAGACTAATTATGCTAAAAACAAAATGGCCAAATGGAAAATGTCTCACAGCTATTACAGAGGGAATCTGTGGTAAGTTATGTAACATATGCATAGGAAAAGCAGAGTAGTTAAAAATATAATGAACCATCATTACATTAGTGATACACCCATGAAGATGCACCAGTATAATCCTTCAGTTCCTTTATAATCAAAGCTAAGATGATATTTGTAATCTGAACAGAGGATATTACTAAACCAGCACTTCCTAGCCCCATTACTAGCTTCCTAAGAAACGGAACGTATAGTGATTATAGGACTAATTTTAACATAATGGATGATCAGTACTATTTAACCACTGAGAACATTGTACATAAAAATCTAAGCTAGAATAATTAAATGTAAATGATATAATGGAGTTGATCTGGTTGTTTGAAAGCCTAAAGTATTTAATGCTTTTGAGTGAAAGCAAGCAAGAACTTGGCTATTTTTCATCATTCATATTGTCACCTGGAAAATGCAAACAACTGTGCCAAAGGCAGAAGAATGTGAGATTCCCTTTGCTGCCTTTCCACCTGTTTTATGCTTTCTATAGAGAAATGTGGTCTCATCATCAAACAGTTTAGCAAAACCACAGTGATTCTTCCAGATTTCCCTGGGCAGAACTGTTCCCTCAATGGTATTTGTGGGGAACACAATGGCATGAGTGCTACCTCATTGGGGAACACACTGCACTGTCAACGCCAGCCTTTACCTAGCTAAGCTGTGTGCATCTGCTCCATTTATATCCTGGAGTGAGAAACTAGAGCAAAAACCACGCCATTTTATTTCCTGTCCAGGTGCTATAGTAGAAGAGAGATCTGTCAGGACACAAGAGCCTAGTGGAAAAACAAGGTACATTCTGTGGGTTGTAATAAAAGTATACTTTTTATGCTATTATGTGTCTTTTTGTAATCTATAAAGAGGATGAAAACAACCTGATTTTTCAGTCTTTATCACTGAGTAGCTCTCCTTCTGTTTATCATTCTAATTTTTCGTAGCACTGCATGTTTCTGATGCTTGTTTATTTTTCCTGTTCTCTCCATTTTCCAATAGTATTTCCAATCAGTTCCTGAGTGGATGACACTGCTCCTCTCAGAGAAGAGCGCTGATATTCAAGTCATTTTTTTCATACATGGATACATGTTGACAGTGATGGTGGGATGCCAGATCTTATGACATAAATCATGCAGAAATTTGAGTATGTAAAGAATCACACTGAATTTCTTAGGATTACTTACACATTTAACTAGAAACAGGTGTGTCAATCTTTGCAAGACCAAGGTCTTACTTTTTATAAATAACATAGTAGGACAAATTAACTTCAGAGATCACTCCACTGGCTAAAAAAATGCAAAACTGGTGACCTTACTGGAGTGATTTGAAAGGTTCATTTGACTTCCTAACTTCTCTATTCATTTATTCATTCAGCAATGCACCTGGAAAACTGTTGTGATTTTACTAAATATGTGCCACAGTTTGTGTGCAGCTGTAAAGGGATATATGCACACAATATACATGTGCATTATTCTTTACCTTGGTAGCATTGCCTTCCCTTTCTCTTTCAGTTTATAAGCCTGACATTAGCAATAAAAGGCACGCACTTCACTTTTCTTTCAATGACATGAACAGAAAGCCTTGATGTTTGGCAGCACAGATTAACCATGTTCACAATGACCTCAAAGTTCAGAGAGAGACTGAGAAACTATACTCACATCCTTCTTTCTTCACCAAAGGTCTGAGCACTTATCCATTCTAAGATTTGGGCAGGGTAGAAACAAAACCAAACCAAGCCAAAGTGTGCTTAAGTATGTTACAAGTGATCTAGGTGCGGAAATCAAGACAAAGTGGCACATCACTTGTGCACTGACTGAGAAATACGAGATTACTGTAGCAGGTTCAGGACTCTGCAGGTGTATTTCTCTCCTGACCCTGAAATAGTTTTTGGAACTGTATATACAAATGCACAGATGTTATGCAAAGCAAATTCTTACATTTGCAAAGAGAAACATTGAGGGTAAATTACCTGTTATGACCGAGACCATTATTAGACCCTATTTCATCAATGCACAGCAAAAGTAGTCCCTAACAGCACACACTGAGCAGTAATGAAACACAGAACTCTCTTTATACCTTTTGTATTAATACATTGAACACACTGCTGCTTACTGCACCTTACCCTAAATTGATATTTACTTCTTGGCTATTCCTTTTATTTTGTAGTCACTGTTATTTCAATGTCCATGTAGTTCCTTGTTCATGTGTTTCAATTAGGATGATGAACAACTTTTGTGGTTTACCTTCTGTCCTGCTTGGCTTTTTCATTGCTTATTCACCAGAGAGCTACCCTGTTAGTTCTTTATACATATATATGAATGACAGCTCCGATTTTCTTATTCAACCTAACAAAAATAACAGAGATTTTTAAAAGGCCCAACAGCCACACAGGCTGTCTAAATGGAGAGACTGTGAACAAGACTACATTTATTATAGTGCAAGCAGAAGAAATAAAAGGGTAAACTGAACTTTAGTTTCCAAACTGTGTTTTTACTCCCAGAACTGAACAAGCCCCTTTCATACAAATGGAAAGTGGGGTATGTTCCTCATTGCAACATGATGGACTTGGGACCTGCAGGCTGCCCTTAAGGTCAGTGGGTACTTGTCGAGGGTTAAGATTGCGGGGTGACAATAAAACCCTGGCAGATGTATTGTTAACCTCCTCTCCCCGCCTCTTCCCCTTTTTTCCCCTCCCTCTCCCCGCTTCCCACTCAGGACAGGCGGTCGGGAGGGAAAGAAGGACAGAGAGAAGAGAGTTGGAAAAAATTAAAGATGTTTTACTAATGCTACTAATAAGAATAGAGAAAATAATACAAAATATACAAAACCAATCTTGAAAGTCTCAGCAACTGCAGAGCTGGCACCCAAAGTCCTGGATTAGACTCCACAGCCAAACAGAGCTGGATTCAGTCTGTCACTAGGCCTCAGTTCACAGGGACGACTAGCAAGGTCCTCTCCTAATGTCGGCCATAAGCAGAAGGGACGAGATCCTCGTGATCTCCCATTTTATATGAAGTATTCAAGTGAATGGAATGTTATACACAGTTGGTCAGTTGTTTCTCGTCGCCCCTTTCGCGAGATGTCCATCCATGCTTATCAATAAGTTTGCATTCCATTGCTAGGTTTTACCAAAACATGTGTCTGGTTCTCCAGGAAAATGCAGTTAATATGAAGGCTTTAGCTGACAGGCAAAATTCACTGAAAGAGAAACTTGTTTTTAACAAAACCAGGACAGTACTCCTGCCATGGGCTGCCTTCAGAGGGAGCTGGGAGCCAGGGTCACCTGCTTCTCTTGGACATGAGAACCTGGTTTCACAGGCAGCCTGAACATGTCCCATCCCATCAAAAATAACCATGAGCAATTGAAACACAGTTCAATGATCTGATAGCAAGATGTGGCAGTGTAACCCCAGAGCAAGCACCAAGTGAGACAGACAGAACTGCCCTGACAATGCCAAGCTGCATTGCCACCAAGGTCTGACAAGCAAGCATCAGTAGTATAGAGGTAGTTTAAGAAGTTACCTAAAGTAGCTACATCCAACTGTACAGTATTGCATTAGAATACTAATGTGATGGCTCTGTACAAGCACTGTACTATGTTGCCATAACCCTAGTTTTCCCATGCTAGATAGATTCTCCTTTCCCTTTCATCACCCTTTTAGCCTGTCCTCACATTGCTTCAGATTTAATTTGCTTCCTTGAGCATTTGTTTCAAGAGTTGCATGGAACAGGGCAGCACAAACTTTCCCAAGCTGGTATTGACATTCCAATTGTGGTGAAATGGTTCAACACACAAGAGAAAAGACTGCAGATATTTGTTACAGCAAAAGGCAGGTTTGTTTTTTCTAGAAATGTTTCATTTGTTCTAGCAGGTGTGTCTGATACCTTTTGCATAATGATAAACCCACACACATTCTTCATGCAAATAGTGACCCAACAGTTGCTCTTAGTTGCTTCAAGTTGTAAGCGCATGTAACAACCTGCACTTACGTGTACACATATGTTGACAGAGCATTCATATAGTGCAAGGTAAATAGACCCCATTGCGCCAAGGGAGGGACACACAGTGCTGCTGGAACAGAGGTGCCCTACCATGGTCAACACAGTCAGAGTCGGCTGAAATTGTCAGAGAAGCTCTTCAGAAATACTGGGAGACTCTGATAAATCTTATCTTTCTTCTCCCATCTTCAACCAGATAATATTTTTCTCCCATGTATGTTATTTGAAATGCCTCACCTTTGTCAACTATTCCTGTTTCACAAAGGGTTTGGGAGCAGTGTACGGGAGTGATTACTGAAGCTCACCTGTTCAGACTTTACCTTCCTACGGGCCATGGCCACTGCTTACTTGGGTACTGACATGCGCTCCACTTACCTGCCTTGGAAACTCAGGACTGGTCAGCAGAGAGCTTCTCTTGTCCTATATGTATTGCACATTCTGCCAGCTTTAGCTTTCCTTAAATCTTTCAAGTGCTGTGCCTCAAAGGTCAACAGAGGGTTTCTTATACCAGCCCTCACCATTAATTAGGTCAAATTATTACCAAGAGCTTCTTTTTTCTTCCTAGTGACTTCACTTCACAACTGAATTCAGTTTTGATATATTGCTGAACCTTTACTTAATAGGAAAAATAAATAAGAATATTTGTCAAAATGGTTGTTCTGGCAAACATGTCTGTGAGCTAGCTTGTTGGTTATTCTTCAAGTTGTTGTATGTAAAAACAAAACCCCACATTTCTGTGCATGGCAATGTCAAAATACACCTAAGTCTGCTTTATTAACACAGAACTACCACTCCAGAGTGCAACTCTGATACACTAACATTATATTCAAGCAGTTAATGTATCAGCCAGTAGGTCAAACCCTTGCTTGAGGTAGGACATTCACAACATTGCAGCACCTGTCTCTGATCTTAGAGGTTGTGAATTACAGCAGATGAGAGAGAGACATTTGCTTGCAACTCTGTTCTGCCGGCTTGTGTGGGCACTCTTGGTTGTCTACAAACTATGTTTAGTAGCAAACAGTTTAACTTCACCCATTTGATTTCGCACAGAAATGGACTAAATTGCTGTCACCACCCACCACCAAGCATTAACCGGAGCTGTAACTACCTGAGGACCAAGTTCCTGATTTGTTTTTCAGACATCATGGCCCGCCTGAATTTTTTTTAATGTTTTCATGATAGTCAAACACAAAGCTTTAAACCATGTAAGCCCCCTACAGCAGCAGTTTAAGTTTCCAGGTTTGACTTTGCACTGGAACATACTGGGAGCACCCAGTCAACAGAAATATTTTTGCAGGAGCTGGCACCTCTGCACAGGGACTTGGTGCCTGTGTGAGCACTCACAGTAGCAGCAATAACCTTGGTCCTCCCTGCCCATGCTGTGCTCTGCTCCTATGCTGCCAGGAGCCAGGGAAAATGTGAGAAACAGGCTGTAACTCAAATATTTCAGGAGACTATAAATTGAAGGCATGTATGTTCCCCACCAGGACTGGGATACTGTCCCTTGGGAGTTTTACTTTGATTTTAGTGGGGAGAGGATTTCATTTTTTAATGTATTTATCACTCTAAAACCTACAAAACTGCACAGACATTGCTAGCCAGATGACTGACTGTGGTTCATGCAGAGAGTTCTTGTGAAACAATTGACTCTCACTACATGACAGTAAATATTTTATGTCCACTTGGGTATAACTACAACATGCCATAGTAAGTAGGAAGAATAAAACATGAAAATTCAGACAGGTTTCTGATACTGCCTGGGACAGATTCTGAGCTCCACATCTTATATTCTCTCAAATGTACAATGAGTTTTGTCTTTCCCTGTGATTATTAATAGTTTCATTCACTTCATAGTATTCAATTTTAGAAAAAACAATAGAATCTGTCTCAATGTGACTAAGAAAATATGTAATAACTGTCATCATGCTTATCTGATTGGCATTTTAGCTCAAGTTCCTACTAATAAAGAACTATTTGAGATTTTAACAGAAATGTAAATGTTAAAGTTTCACAGGTCATTGAGTTTTATAATATTGAGTCATTGGGCTATTATACATTGATCAAGCAAACAGCAAATAGTGTGACTTGCCAAAGAGCATTATTCAAATATTGACCAGGAATTGATGACAGTCGGCTACTCTCCAAGGACTGCAAAAGTTAACAGAAAATTTTTACCCAGAGCAACTACAAGCTTCTACCTTAAGGCAGACAGTTTTGTTGGTTAATTTTTGTTACCATGTTTTCTGGGCTCCTCTGCTAAATCCAAGCAATCTTATCATAAACAGATATGCAGCTGGAATAAATGCTTCCATTTATGTTAATTCGCTAGCTTATCGCTCAGTCATCTCTTAATTCCAACAATCTGTATTGCTCTCTTTAATTAATCATATGCATTAAACAGGAATGCAAATATATGCAGCATATTGCTCCATTTTAAAATGCAATCTGTATAGAGTGTAATGCATTTTATCTTGAACAAAGAATATTAAACTACAACCTTCTAGCATGTCTCTTTTTGATTTGACTTCTCCATCTCCAAAGTCACAAGTTTGATCCCAAAGAGCATTTCAGCTCAGAAAGGAGAAAAATGCCCTCCCCTCACATAGCCCTCTGTGGTGGATGCGCTCAACCCCTCCCAGCCAAACCAACAGCAGTTTGGTCCAGGCTCCAGAGGAGGGAAGGGCCTGAGCCACAGCCAGGCCAAGAATTCCTTCCAGGAGACCCACAGGGAAGCAAAACAACATACTGAATGCCGGTGGCCTGTGGGTGCAAGGAGCCTTGTGCAGACTTTTCCTTACTGTATGCAATTTGACTACGAGTCAACCGCTTCATTCTATAAATATGACAGCCTGGACACTTTGAGTTCTCCCTGCTAAATAAGTGAGCTGTATGGCAATGGTTTTACTACTCACAGGTCAGTGGATGAGCCCAATTCAAGTTCAACATTAATAATTTAGCTTAAGTAGATGCACACCAAATGTAATGGATTATTTAGAGATATAAGGTTGTATGATTTTTATTCATGTTACTTGGTAGACTAGATTTGCTAAAATTTTAAACTGCAAGGTCCTGCCTGTGTTTACCCAAAGCAACTGCAGACTACACGAAATGCCTGCAAGATAAAGTGTAGCTTGCGTTTTGCTGGAAAAAAAAAGGAACTGACTGGGAAAGCAATGATCCAAGGCTAACACAGAGACATTACAGATATCTGCATAATGGGGTCTATTTTGCACTCCACTGAGAAGAAAGGATTTATCCAGACAAAACAGCACCTTCAAGTATATGGACCAAAACCAATGTCTACAACAGAACAAAACAAAGGCCCCACATGGAGTCAGAGAAAAGGGGTCCAATAGGGAGCAAAGGACCTGGTGGTGAAATTTTGCTATTGGACTGGATCTTGGTGTGAATGGTCTGTAAAGATATAAAAGTTTGTAGTTTTCTGTGCTTGGATGGACCTCTGCACAGGTACCCATCTTGAGCCAGCCCTTCAGCTATTCTACTCCATCACATTTTTTATTTTCTGAGAATCTTGTCTCCTGAAAGTCTGCTCTGCATATGGTCATAAGGCCTCACCTGAAAGTTTGCTGCTGGAGTTCTAAAATACAGACTCCAGAGCGAATAGTTATCAGGGAAAGAGGAATCTTGACAGTTTGCACCGCAACAGATATGGCCTTGCCTGAAAGTTTGTCTCCAGAGCTCCAAGACACAGCCCCTGGAGCGAACGGTTATCAGGGAGGGAGGATACCTGAAAGTTTGCTTTGTGAATGGGTACGAGCACCTGGAGAGAAGTTAAACAGCGTTTGGCTTGGCGTATTTCCCCCATGCAGTAAATAATAGAGTGAAACTGCCACCAAAATATTTTAAGTCGTGCTTCTCTTCAAGAAATCTAAGCATTGTTCTGCAACAAGCAGAACCCTTTAAATTACTTCCCCACTCTGACACCCTCTCAGACCACCTCCCAGAGCAAAAACCTTTTCTGGTTTGAGATTGTCCAAACATACTCTCATCAAGACTACGGTTTCTACAGAAATGAAATTGCTATTGAGAAGACCTTGTCTGAAATCCTACTCTCTCCTAGGACACAGGACTCCATGCAGGGATCTCAAAACCCAGTGCTACAGTCAAATTCTGGTACAGTTGGAGGTAGGAGCACACTCTCTTTTTCTCAGTGACCAGCTACAAGATGGTTTGTCTGCCTGGCTCAGAACTAGAGTCCTCAGCCACATCCACAAAGGAAATTCATTCCCCTCCTCACCACAAAAGAATTTGAATTACTTATCCCGAAGAGCAGGTAAGGCAGTTCGGGATCAATGTCCTTTCCTGTGGAAGCTATTCCACACTACTTGGAATAACTGGATATTTTCTTGGCCAGAAAGAGTGCAAAGGCTCTTGGACATTCAGGTGGATGGAGGAAACCAGAGTGTCAGTTCTTGTTCTACTGCCTATTTCACACTTTTGTACTGTATGTTTAATAAAACAGGAAGTGACATCAAACTGTCTTCTCTCCCATGGGCATGGTTGACATGAGATCACAGAATCACACTCAGTCTCCTTATACCTTTTAATCTCCCTCCTTTTCAATCTAATGGATGTTGAACTAGCCTCTAAACATCAGCCCAATTTCAGCAGAACAGCAAATCAAGTCCTACCACTGCTGACAGAATGAGATGCATCTTCAATGTCCTGTGCAGCAGAGGAGGAGCCTGAGCCCAAGCATCCACTTTTGCACCATGGAGCTCTGCACTGAACACACGCATGTTAAATGACCTTTCCTCATGAAGCTGTGTGCAGACCCTGGCCAATTAGGCATTTTGATAGCAAGCCACTGGATCAGGTCCTGCAGACAGTGAGATGAAGAGAGCAGCATATTTGTGAAGCACCCAGAGGTGGCTTAAGCACAAGTAACAAGCTGCCAAGTACTCTGTGCTGGAGGCCCTCAGTCAAAGCCAGCACAACCTGCAGCTACATAGCTTCATTTTCATGTCCATGCTACAATTGAAGGTACTAGGGCAGCACAACACATCTACCCATGCAGCTTTTAGCAAGCTTGCACAAGAACTGGCTGCAGTCATGCTGGGATAGTATGGTCTTCAGCACAGGCTGGTAACCAAACTGTCTCTGGACTTCCCCTGACACTAAAAGAGGTCTTGTCAGCTGCTGTTACACCATCTGGTAAAAAAAAGGAGCACCTCCCGGGCCAGCTACGCTGACATACCTCAAGAAGCCTTCAGTCACCACCTAACACACAGACACACAGAGCAATTGCAAATAAATACCTGTCAACACCAGAGCTGTGAGTGTTGCACTGCTATCCTTTGTGCGAAATGCAAAACAGCTTTTATTTGTATTTCTAGAGCTTTGCACTCACATCATTATTTTCCAGCCTTCCTTCCAGCTGTAAGCCACCAGCTAGAAGGGGATCATATTCAGCTTCTTGTTTAGGAACAGAAGTGTCTCAGGAACAGCTTTTCCAGTTTCCTACCAGCAGAGGATACCCAGGACCCAACCTTCCCATAGCTTTAATGCAGATTCTGCTTTGAGGCTACAAGCACTCACTTCCACTGTCTGTGTACTAGGAGCAGAAAAGATCTGACACCTCACTTCAGTCGTCTCTGTAATTTGGGGAAAATACATAAAGCTACTTTTGAAACATTACCATTTTCTTTCAGGCTTGTGAGGTTTTCCAACAGTGGGAACTTTTGCACTGCTGATCTTTGAGAACTACTGAACCTCGCCAAGAACATTTGTCATGACACAGGCTCATGATGGATAGATCAATAGCTTCTTGAATCCTCATATCCTTTTCAAATTACTACCTTAGAGATATACCTGAATAGACCATCTTATCTGATAATTTAAACAAGCAACCTGTCTACACTTTAATTGTTATTTAGGATTAATGTTGTTTATAAAATGAAATCAATACAATCTCTATTGCTTATTAACTGAAACATTCTAGGCTCTGCTCTGTTTGCTTTGCTTTTCAATTAGTTTCTATTATTTTCCCTATTAGCTTTTAACAAATAGCTGTAGAAATAAACTTAATGGTTGTGAAACTGTTATCAGAGTCAACAAAGCCCCTTAATGGAAGGTCTTGTATATTTAAATGTAAAAAAGAATCCACTGTTTAATCATCTGACATTATGAGATAAGTTTATTACTATACATCTGTTCTGTGCTAGGCCTCGATTTTTCTTTCTTTTTTTTTTTTTTTAAACTGAGCAATTAAGAGATCTTAAGGGTTCCCTAAAGTTCAGATGTCAGAACTGTTAAGTCGTTTGCTATATTTAAGATTAATGAACTCCACGGTCGAATACCCTTTGTTAAAAAATAGCAAAACTGAGAATGGGCAGAAAACAATGGGATTGCTAGGAACCTAATAAGTATCTTCCAGTTACACTGTAAAAGTATTCTCAACACTATGCAGCAACTAAGTATCTGAAACATCTTACAGACACTGCCCATGCTTTCTCTGTAATCCTGGTATGCATCAGTTAAGTGGACCACTGCAGTTGTGAGGGTTTGTTCTTCCCTGGCAGGACAGAAGAAGAGCAAGAAGTGCTAAAGCATGGTTTCTCAACTACAACGGCACTCCTTATTCTCAAGTAAGGTCCAGGAGTTGACCGGGTGATTGTGAAAGAGGATGGCTGCGTGGAATAGCTATGATTGCACTGAGAGGCAATGATGTGCAACAATTCTCAATATATAGCGTGATAGTAGCATATCCCACTCCAGCCAGCATCAAGGTAGTATAAATCTGGTTTGTCAGCCACTACTTTTTGCTTTTTCAATGAAGAAAACTTTTCTTCCACATTACTCATTGTGCAGGTGAAAGAAGTGTGTGTGCTGATGGGCCTTTCAGTGGAAACTTTCTGTCTATGGAAATAGATCCATACCATCCTCACTGAAAGCTGATCCTTTATGTATCTTTCCTGATCCTTTATGTATCTTTCCTGCACTGAATCTTTACATGTCACTACTCAAAAGCCAGAGACGTCTGCAACCCGAACTCTCTTGGACCATTTGTGTGCTCTTAGTAGTTTAGCTGGACTTGGTCATGAAGCAAACAAATTTACAATAGACAGTTATATAATGAAGTGATGAGTTCGCACAGGCAAAGAGCTTTGACTGCTGCCACTCAAATCACAAGCACTGAAAACCAAATGGTGCAATTCCTGCACTTCTGTACGAAACGATTCTCATTTAGCAGCATCGCCTTCACCTTGTGTTTTTGGCGTGAGCAGATAGGTGCTAAAAATGCAAGACACGGTTGAATCAGACCCAGAAAACAGAGAAACTTTTGGATGCAAGTGTATAATCCTCATACAGACTACCATTTTGCTCCTGTGAGCATATTCAGAACTGCACATAAGTAAATAGATCTAAAAACCATTACAAGCAGTGTGTGAGCTAGCTAGTTGAGCTGATCTCGGGAAAACTCCTCTCTCTCCTGGGTTCAAATAATTCTGTTTGCAGTCGCCAAACTGTTCCTAGCCTTCACACAGCACAGATGCATTCCAGGGTAGGGCGAGGCAAAAGGTTATGAAACTTACTCAGGTGTCATTTATTTCATGAAAGTTTACAGGTTACTATAATCAAATGTCAATTGTCTGTAATTGTAGCATGGAATGGAAAATCCCTACCTAAGACATGTTCCACCACTTGCTGGTGAAGTACACTAACCTTCAACAATGAAGTAATATTGTAAAAATAGTTTTGACATGTAAGCAGGTCCAGGAGTATAACTAACACCTGTTTATTTTGATTTTTTTTTTCTCTTATGGCTTTGCTGTAAGGACACCATCCCTTATTTTTAAGAAAGGTTCAACGCGGAGTTGAACAATTCTTCATACTCAGTTCATTTAGTAATCTAATTACTAATTAATAACACTATCTGCTTCAATGGCCCTGTCTTGACTTAGCTTCACAAACATAGATGAATCTTGGAGTAATCTTACAATACACAAGTGCATTAGTATCTTGCAGAGTAAGAATCAGATTATAGAGCATAATTAGAGTTCACCCCAGATGCTCTTGTAAGACAATATTACGTGATAGGGAGCTAGCATTCAGAACTTCAAAATTAAGTAACAATTTCTTTAATCCAGAGGGGGTTATTGCTCTACTTGAGAAGAGAGGAATAAAATTCTGAGCATAAAACTCTGAGCAGATGTTGGGCTGCATAGGGCAGGGAAGAACACTCCGTATTTAAATACTTTTTTCTTTCCTTTTAAATTAAGTAAATTATTTTATTAGATGTACATGTAATGGCTAGGTTATTCTGGGGCATTACAGAAGTGTGGAAATGGCTTGACAATGCTAAAACTGAGGAAGTGAAAACTTAGAAAAATTTCCAGTAGCAGATATCGTTTTAGCATAGCAGGCTGTTGAAAATAGAAGCATGATGACAATTTACATTTGGAAGCTGAGGATAAAGAAATCCAAGTCAGAATCTAACCTCTGAGTCAGCTTATATATGGATGCAGTAGACTTGCCAACCCTTGCAGCTTAAAGTTGTGGCTTTCTTTCTGAATAGAGCATGATACAGTTCAAATAGTTACCTTGGGCTTGATGCAGAAATCACACCATGTGGTTCTGTAGCTTGCTTTATGCATATGCAAATTATGACCCATATCTGCCTTAAAAATCTTGGAATCTCATGGAGAGAAAATAAATTCACACTGTCTCTGTAGCCAAGCAATCCGAGTAATTTATGAGAAATGGTACTTGAAAAATTAAGAGGGGAATAGAAAAGGAGGAATTTCAGCAGGGATTCCATTAGCATGCTGAGTTTGTCTAATATTCCTCATTACTGTTTGTATGCTCTTTGCATTATACATATATATAAAAATATAAAAATATAAAAATATAAAAATATATAAACAAACAAATAAACATATATATTATAGCTGGCCTACTATAGATGCAAATGTAAGCAAAGAAAATGAGCAAAACTTCCCTGAGCTTGTGCCTGAAGAATTCTTACAATGAAATTATCTTTACTGATTTTAACAGGCACACACATCATAAATACCCAGATTTTATGCAGGTTTTTAGAAAAGCTTAATTACAGTGATCTGTAATAGTCATTCTAGTGATCACATCAGCACTTTTAAACACATACATTGTCACCTTCCATAATGAGAAATGACATTAATACGAGACTCAGTGGGACTTCTAATTTTTTTTACAACCACTGACTACATGATTTCACATATATTCATGTGGGAAGAATGAAAATCGTGGAACAAACCTGAATAAAGGCACTCTTAAAGAAAATGCATGTGAGTATGCACATATATAAAAATATAATTATAGATGCTGGTGATTTTGAGAAATGACTTATCTTGCAAAATTACTTAATTCTGGCTATTCAGATTATATGCACAAAATAACTTATTATTACGTTTATTTGTATAATATACATTTTTTTTATATTTGCTTGTAGAACTGTACAATAATACAAACACTATTCCTAGAGTTAACATTTTCACAGCTTGAACTATCATAATTCTAGCTCTTATATTATAGCTCTCTACCATCTGCATCTATTCATTTCTTTTCACTCCTATGACTTCATTTTAAACAACCCTGACCTTCATTAAATACTTGGTTAGGGCTGATTTAGGGGCACAACTTTATTCTTATTAATATGCATGCCTGTAGGAAAATTGGAGAAATGCTCTGCAAAAACAGCATTCATTTTAGTACAGAGAAGAACAAAGTATTATGGTTTTGGCACAAATATACAACTCTACAGTAATAGGATGGAGAATAATTGGTTAGCAGCTCTTCAAAAAAGAATCGCAGAGTTATAATAAACTGCAAGCCCAACTTGAAATAACAGTGATGCAGCTCTGAGCAAGATTAAACACAGGCTGAAAATTTCAGAGAAGACATTTCAAGAAAGAGTCTTAGAATGATATATTTCATACACAGAACACAAAAGTGGTTGAACTTCAGCGCCCAATTGGCAAACTGCAAATTATTTTCAGAGGATTATAATGGCTAATGTTAAGTTACTGCACGTATATAGGAATAACATCAGAACTCAAGAGAATATACACCTAAGTAAAGAGAGAGACACAAAGTGACCACAAATGTTTGGTATACTACCAAACTTACAGGCAAAATGTATTTTACTACAAAATGCCCCAAGTTATTGAGATAGGAGCACATGTATTACCTTGCACAGAACTATAAGGATCCCATCCCTGTTGGTGTCATAGAATCATAGAATCATAGAATGCTAGGGATTGGAAGGGACCTCGAAAAATCATCTAGTCCAATTCCCCTGCTGGAGCAGGAACCCCTAGATGAGGCTACACAGGAACATGTCCAGGCGAGTTTTGAATGTCTCCAGAGTAGGAGACTCCACCACCTCCCTGGGCAGCCTGTTCCAGTGTTCTGTCACTCCCACTGAGAAGAAGTTTCTTCTCAAGTTTAAGTGGAACCTCTTATGTTCCAACTTAAACCCATTACCCCTTGTCCTACCATTGTCTGTCACCAAGAAGAGCCTGGCTCCATCCTTGTGACACTCACCCTTTGTATATTTGTAAACATTAATAAGGTCACACCTCCGTCTCCTCCAAACTAAAGAGACCCAACTCCCTCAGCCTTTCCTCATAAGGGAGATGCTCCACTCCCTTAATCATCTTGGTTGCCCTACGCTGGACTCTCTCCAGCAGTTCTCTGTCCTTCTTGAACTGAGGGCCCAGAACTGGACACAATATTCCAGATGTGGTCTCACCAGGGCAGAGTAGAGAAGAAGGAGAACCTCTCTCGACCTACTAACCACCCCCCTTCTAATACACCCAAGGATGCCATTGGCCCTCTTGGCCACAAGGGCACAGTGCTGGCTCATGGTCATCCTGCTGTCCACCAGGATCCCCAGGTCCCTCTCCACTACACTGCTCTCTAATGGATCATTCCCCAACTTATACTGGAACCTGGAGTTGTTCCTGCCCAGATACAATACTCTACATTTGCCCTTGTTATATTTCATTAATTTTTTCCCTGTCCAGCTCTCTAGCCTGTCCAGGTCTTGCTGGATGGCAGCACAGCCTTTTGGTGTGTCAGCCACTCCTCCTAGCTTGCTGTCATCAGCAAACTTGCTGATAGTACACTCTGTTCCCTCATCCAAGTCATTGATGAATATACTGAACAGTACTGGACCCAGCACCAACCCTTGAGGCAGTCCACTAGATACAGGCCTCCAACCGGACTCTGCCTCATTGACCACGACTCTCTGGCTTCTTTCCTTCAGTCAGTTTGCAGTCCACCTCACTACCTGATCGTCCAGGCCACACTTCCTCATTTTAGCTATGAGAATGCTGTGGGAGACTGTGTCAAATGCTTTACTGAAGTCAAGGTATATTACATCCACCACCCTGCCATCATCTATCCACCTCATTATATCTTCATAAAAGACTATGAGGTTGGTCAAGCAAGGTGCCCTTGCAGGGCAGACACCTACCTCTCTAAGCAGCTTGCTGGGTCTTTGTAAACACAAAGAACCCACTATAGTCACATATCCTAAAGAGGAGAGGCACAGAGCACAGCATCTTCATAGAATGCAGAGAATAGAAAGCACCTGGTAGATGTCAAGAGAAGATGTAAAGACAAGCAAATATGAACTTTGTAGGCTTCGTCTCTTGAATTGTATGTGTCTCTATGCTTAAAATAGGCTATGTATTTCAATTTTTGCTTTTATATTATGTGAATGGTTGTGTATGATATAATTTTTAATGTAAAAAGAAGCCAATGACGCTTAAAAAAAGATCAGTTGGCCCATGGTTAGACTGACAATATAAATTTCACATGCTCCCTCTGTTGCTAAAACATTGTCAGTATTGTTTTATTTGAGATTGATTCCTGTCTCATTCTCCTAAAGAAAAACAAGTAAAATGGCATGCCACAACACACACTCACAGACAGCAAGATTAGTTGCATTAAGTCAGCATCCATCCCTTTGAAATATCAGAAATGCCTGCTAGTAGTTAACGAAAAAAAAAAGCATAACATTCCAGTATGTATAATTAAAAGCTTTACCAAATACTTGGCAAAACAGTGGCTGTTTCTCACAAAAAGCTATAAATAGAAGTAATATTGAAAAAAAAAAACAAAACCAACAAAAAACTACCCAGAGGTTCATTACAAATGCCTAATTTGTACTTGGAGCTTTATTTATTTATTTGAAACAGTAGGATGCAAAATGTACCTTCCAAAGCTGATTAAATTTCACCATGGGTCACATACCCAGCTGAAGGTCATTTTGTTTTTTGTTTTGTAGGGGTTTTTTGTTGTTCTTGTTTGTTTATTTTGTTTTGTTTTCCTCTTATATCTGTTCATATGAATATTACTTCACAATAACAACTCTGGAAACGATCTCGCAATACATGGGAGCCAAAGAGCCCTACAGCAAAAATGGAAACAGTGATATCCTCTCCAAGCACGCCTGAGAATTGCCTGGTTAGATGCCAGCTTTCTGGTGGAAAGTACCCACATTTTTCTGGATCGACCCACATCTCCAACGCCTTCTCTCTTCCTGCCCTCTGGCTCAGCAACCCACCTTCTTCCTGGTCCTCCTTCCACAATACCGCCTGCGTCAACACGACTTCAGAGCCTCCTGGGGAGGCATTTTGGCTGAGGTCCTGGAGGCTCAGTGCTGAGCCATGGAGAAAGCAGCTCAGGAATCACTTTTTGGGGAGTAGCTACACCACGCTTAGGATTATCAGGGCGCCTTAAGGTTCTCTGAAGGGGAAAACTGTCTTCCGCATGGGAACAGTGCAGAGTCAGTGCCCTGCTCCCAACCCTCAAGCTCAGCAATTACTGACCAGTTGAGGGCACTCCTGCCAGACCAGAAGGTGAGGGACCCATGCAGGTGTTTGGTTTCATCGTGCAAAGAGCCTTGCAGAAACTAACGCAACACTTTCTTACAGCATGCTCCCTCATGGCCTCCTGAATCTGTTGAGGACACTACAGGCCTGAATCCTAAAAGAGGGAGGATGCAATTTATGACTCTACCAGAGGAAATAATCAATGTATTATACACATTATTGGCATTATCCTGGAAGGAACATTAAAAGAGAGAAGACTCATCGAACAAAACCATGAGAACACTAGGAAGCTACAAAAGGCTTGAAGAAAAATGGCAATCATCGATGGTAATAGAGAACTTGAAGTAGAAGAGGACAACAAACTACATGTGCATTTGTGATGTGCTGTGGCTCACAGAAAAAAACAAAACAAAACAAAACACAAAGATAGCCCAGTACAGTTTTGTGGTTTGCATAATGAAATGTTGCTTCACGGAACAGACAAACAGTCCAGGCATGAGAAAATCTCGCTTGTGTATTGCATTTATCTGGGAATTGCTGCCTTGTAAAAAGTGTGGACAAATAGGGAGAAGTTAAAAGGAAACAATCTGATACAGGTTTGCCTGACAAGCAATTTTGAAAACTGAATCCAAAGTCTACTACTGGGACCTGCCTAGCTCCAAATCCATCCAAAATACATACAATGTAAACTTGCTTTCAAGTGCATCTTTGATCTCACTAGGACTTATCCAATCATTGAGGTGAAACGTGTTGCTGTGCTGTGCTAGGACTGGCCCTGAAATGACAAGGAAGTTTTCTGAAGACTATGTATGAAACCATTACTGTGACTGAAGAAATTCTTTCCACCCCTGGATTTCTTTTCCAATGCCTCCAGCTAAATTAAAAGCAGAAAGCAGATGAATTTTCATCAACTCTTTCAGCACATTATAATTAGAACCCATTTCATCATGTTAAACATCCTTTAGTCAAATAAATGCTGATTCGATCTGCAGCATCAACAACAGCAATGAACTGGAGTTGTATAGCAATCCTCACGCACTTTGCTTCTAGTTAATATTGTGTATATTCCTACGGCCAGGGCCAAATCTGTGACAGGGGTTCAGACTGCCACTCCAGCACTCACAGTGCCTGCTGACTGGGTCACTGTGCTACCCACAGGTTTTACTTATTAACATTCTTACCCTTCTACACCAGGTAAGTCCCACACAAGTCTACGAGTGCTGAAAATTAATTACTGTACCTCCTCAACTTTTTTTTTTTTTATTTCTATTTGACACTCTGTAATAATGTTTGCTTAGTAAGCTATTAAAGATACATAATTTCCAATTTGCTGACATAGTATGCAACTTATAGATACCGAGATCAGAGCTAATAACATTCCCCAACTTTTAAGTCCCTCCATATTGTATACTTTTAAAATAAAGTTGGATAGGCCAACCCTTGCTGCCTTTGTGTACGGAATTATTACTGCACTGAGGAACACACTGCTACAATAGCTAGCTTGATAAACTACTTATGTCAAACGTGATCCTGTAAAGGATTTGTACAATAAACTCCTCCCAAATACCTTAAAAGTTCACATAGGGAACGCCTGCAGGATTTGAGCTTGTGGGATCTTACTGTTTAAAACTAGAGAAGATATAGATTAACAGAATTATAAGGCTGGTAAGGAGCTGGCAAAAGGGGAAGTAGCAGTGTGCAGTGCTGAAAGGGAAAACTGAGACCAACCTGAAAGAAATTTGAGAGGTTATGCAGAGAAAATAAGACAGTCTTGAGGACTGGAATAAAAGAAGAGTAATATTTAGTAGTCCAAAGCAGAATAATCTCTTCTTGACAGCTGACAACAAAGATTTCTGCTGTAAAAGCAGGCAGTTGGTAAAAAAGAAAAAAAAAAAAAAGGGTAGATTGGGTTGAGTTTGTACTTGTGCTGTGGGCCAGGGAATTTGCCTGGAGCATCCCACAGATAGAGTCCTGCATCACATGCTGCTCCTTTCTTTCTGGCATAAATGCACCTGAATTTCTACCCCAAAGAGCAGAATGCACTGTAGGAGTAAAAGGATGTGCACTTGGGTATCTCTGGACACAAAAGTGGAACATGTGTTTGGATAAAGCAGCTGAGAAGCACATTGCTTCACTTTGTATTTATGTATGCAGAATGGTGGTGAGCTGCCAGCATGAAAAACCACAAGTGCCACTGCCAGAACACAAATATGACTTTCTGGTCAATCTACTTCAAAACTAATTATTGTCTTCACAGTAATTTGCATTTTTAAGTCCATCTAGAAATTACATACATGAAAAGTCTGTGGTGTCAGAGATCAAAGTTAATTGGAAACACCCCAGATTTTCAAGTGTATGTGGTAAGGAATGGTGTTAGCACTGGTTCCAAAGAGCCGCTGCAGCAGCTCATCGGCATACCCTGCTCCAAGACGACTCTTCAGGCCTTCAGTCTGGCTCCTTGCAGACTCCTTACTGGGGCTCAAGTCTGCATTTCAATGGACTTTTTTGGACCAGCTCTAACACTGAACTTCAATATTCATGATTCTCTACATAACTGGTTGCTACATGAACAAACCGAGATTACCTGAGTGTTTGCTGCCACAAGTTACCTATGTGTGCAGCTGTGAGTTGTGCTACGGGCATGTGCATTTGGCTGTGCAAATGTAGACATTTTATGGGGTTCATCTGAACACAGACAGCTCTGTTTTCCAAGTCCTAGAAAAGACATACGGGTTAGTAAAGTGCAACCCTTGATTAGAACAGGACTATTCCTTTCCTTCCACTGACTGAACTACACCTTCAGTTAATACAGGAATAATTAAATATAAGATAACAAAACAAACAATAAGCAAAAAACAAAAAGAGACTGCATAAAATTTCCTCATCTCTTTCTTCCTAAGCTCATCTCTGATAGATATCTACATGTTGGCCACATGCCAGATTGAGCTACATTGTGAAAGACAAGCATATTCTGCATACGTTGCATTGTTACCTATGGAAAACAAGTTTCCTGCCCTGACTGCTGGAGTCCAGGAAAAGTATTTTCGTTTTCCTAAAAATTCATGAAAGTTAAGAAAAGTTATCCTGTTTCATCATGAGTGAAAAGTAACCTCCACAATTTTCTGTATTGGAAAGTCAAAGAAAAAAAAAACCCAAACACAACACCATTTCCAGTTCAAGTCAATCAAAATATTTGTATTTCTTCATTTCAGTTTTGATTTTTTTTTGTTTTATTGTTGGTTTAGGTAGGAAATAATTCATAAATTATTTCCTGAAAATATTCTAATGGATAATTTTGACAAACTCAAAACTTTTCCAAAACATTCTTTGAATAAGAAACATATCAAATCTGAAGATTTCACAAAAGTTACTCTTCTTTTGACAAACCAGATCTTATCTGTCCCCTCTTACCTCAAAGAAGAGGCAGTTTGCTGAAGAAATTCCAGCCCACATTATAAATTATGTAAGTCCAGTGATTTTGCAATACCCCTCTCAGTAGACTGCATCTAGGTGGAGAATAACTAGTGACATGCAATCTTGACCTAATGAGCTTATCTCCATAGGAAACTATACATCCAGCTACACATGTAAACCTCACTTCAGTCTATTAATATAATCTGAAACATTCCATTGGATAAATCCGACAAATTGACATCATTATCTTTTTGTAAAAAACAAAGTGAAATTACTGGATGAAACACATCCAATTCCATTTTTTTCTATTCTAATTTGTCTCTGTGATTAAGGTAATGCTTGCCCACTAAGGTGAGCCTTGGGCTCTGTTGTACAGTCACCTCTTCCATGTTTCAACCTGTGTTTGAGGTTATTTTTAAGCTGAAATATATATGTGTATATATATATAGAGAGAGAGAGAGAGCTAGACAAAGTTACCAGGGTTACTGTTTATTAACTACTGTTGATTATGGGGGAAAAAAAAAAAAAAAGAAGTAATACAGTAACAGATTAATCCTTCCTCTGTATGAGAGTGTGCTAGACTTCATTAATGTTTTGTGCTGGGCTTACCCTGAGTGATAAGGGTTAAATAATGGTGTCAATCAAAGTACAAAGAGGTGAGTTAAGCATGCCAGAATCAGTTCATTCTAGGGCTACACATAGAATAAAAGATGTTTCTCAGAAAATTAATGTGTCATGAAGTTATAGTTGATGGTCAAAACTAGAAAGGCTTTTTTAATAATAAGAACTACAGAAGAACTTTCAGATGTCCTTGGTCTTTTCACTGTTTTTCCATCTTGTCCTTTTTCCCCAGTCCTCTCAATCCTTCAGTCTCCTTTCAGTCTCCTGCTCCTTCCTAATCTTTTTTTCTAATATGTATTGTTCTCTCACCTGAATTCCTAGATGAACTTTCTCTTTTTGATCATTCCTTCCTTTCCATGCCCTCTACAGTGAAAGTTTGTTTCCTGTGAAAAAATAAACAATTCTGGTTTTTTATGAATCCTGGAGTTTCAAATCTTCTCTAAATGGTGGCTGGGTGGTACCTGAAGCACTATTCATTAGCAGGATATTATTCCAAAGACTGAGAGCTAGACATCTTTCTAGTATTAAATATTGTTTGGGGGATATTCAGAGTTGTTTTTGAGAAAAGGCAGAAAGAGTTAGATGGCATGGTCAAAATTGTTGAATTACGTAAAGCGGATACCTTACCTCTTCACAGCTGACTCTAAAGTGATGTCCTCAGCAAAAACTCAGATCAGAAATTCACTGAAACTAGCCACCAGTGGTTTGGTTTTGAATGTTCTCCAGTTATCTGTGATAGTCTTGGAGCATCTCAATAAATTCAGTGGTCTGATGGACTGAAGGTTTCCTGGGCAAAAATCTACGAAAAAGCTTTCCTGGGCAGAAATCAAGTCAGTCTTCAGCACCATTCAGTACAATGAAATAACATTTTTTCAAAAGGGTATTTGTTCCTGTTTTTTTAGTTTAAACTTTAATGAGGGGTGTAGATCATGTTGATGAACATATAGGAGAAGAAGCCCAAGGCCAGACTGGATTAAGGATATTTTATCTTTATTAGAATCAGGTGATGGAATTATAATCGTGTTCAGTGAGAGCTAAAAACACAGCTCTGAGCTAATTCTGCCTCTCTTAGTTGGCAACTGTAATATGGCTTTTATCATCTACCTAAATCAGCTGCTTGAGAGCAGCTTCTCACATGCATTTGCGTCAATACAGAAACTTCAAAATCATGGGTGCCTAGAAGTCCTTAAATAAATGGTGACCCCCTAAAGATGCTGAGGAAGACTAACGTACTTAATTGCATCAGGAGTACTGGATATTAATCTGCAATTCTTACCTGTTCTGAGCACTGTTGGGTATTTTTTCTGCATTTGGAGAAGCTCCTGTAGCACTGTTACAGCAAGCTTCTGCCATAGTCTTCATCTCTCATGATTTTTAGTGAACCCTGCACTAGCTGCTACTTCTCGTGCAGTTTTACTAAAAACAAAGATTAGGAGTTTTGTGCACCTTGGTGTTCATGGTGCTGTTCCTTAGCACGGAACAGACACTTTCACAGAAATGGAAATCAAACACAGACCTTTCCTTTTTTTTCATTATGCTTCATGCAGACCATTCTATATAGGCTGGTATCCATGACTTCTTACCTCTTTAACAACAGGAGTAGGAAACTAGTCTCTATCTGTATTTGATACAAACTATTGCAAAGATCACATAGTAGAAGAGATTATATATAATTCAGGTCAGTGTTTGGTTTGTATTCACTTCTTGTATGCCACTTCTAGCACGGATGTAATGTGTACTTGTTTTACTTCACTGTGTCTTGCAAAAGCTGTGCGTTAAGAATTCTACCTAAGATTGTTTGCTGAAAGTCCTACAGATTTGAGAATATGCTTTAAGCTAAAAGTACGAAATAAATGTGCAAGGTGGGCAGACTTGTTAGAAAGCAAAAACAGCTATGGCTGTCACTTTAGCAGCATGGTACAACATAAATGTTCCCAATGATATAACATAGTACCAGCTACCAGTTGTGCATCCCTTCCTAATATAGCATAGTTTCTCACTGGTGTAGACAAGAAAGGATGTCTTTGCTACCCAAGCAAACATTTGCATTTTGTCTGTAGGACACAACCTGATTATATACATCCTACAGGAAAGGAAGAGTTTGCAGGCACGGGAAACCACTGAAAAACAACTTAACCACATTTTGCTTATGAGAGCGCCCATTTCCAGTTCATCCATCCACTTGCACAAAGCCAACAAACACCAACATCTCAAGAAAAGACTGAAGGGGTGTTTTTGCCAAAGGGTTAGGAAGGATAACCGAGTAAGTCTGTAGGAATAAAATATTTGCTGACCACTTCCACACTCTCAGTACCATTCCAAAGAGGCAAGCACATCTTCAGCTTTTATCATGGGCTTCAGTGAAAACTCATCTGATTTTGTCAGTCACAGATTCTTAATGTACAAACAAGGGGATGAATGTGTCAAATATTCTGGTCACATTCATGCTGATCTTGCTAGCTGCTGGTGAATACATAATGATATTAAGATGTCCTATATTTATGTGTATGTGCACTTAGCAAACATGCACTGTAGTGATGCCAAAATATCCTTTATACTCCAGTCCAGTCCACAGACTTCGCTCTGTATCTGGTTTTCTGTGTGGCTACTTTTTAGTAAAAGTGGTCTGGGGAGCAGGAACTTTCTTTACTTTTGGCAAATAATTTTATAATAATATTTCAGTAATTAAGGACAGAATTCAGTTAGGAGCTGTGGCAAGCATTTTAATTTATTCAATCTGCTTTTAAATGACAACAGTGCACTGCTCATTTGAAGTTCTGTTGGACAACTAGTTTCATAATCCTCCACAATAATTAACCTGCAATCAGGATAAGACAAATCAAGTAACCTACTAAGGTGGATCTCAATATATGATTAGAAACACAAAACAAAAAACTAATGCTGTCTACTAATAGCATCTCAAGACCTCAACACTGAAATGACCTTTAAAACAAATAGGAGCTGAGTAGTTCCACTACAGCTTTGCTCTTTTATATTTAGCTTTTACTAGGCAGAATCTATTGGAAGGGTCATTTTGGCTCAACATGAGCTTGGAAGCAGGAGCCAGATCTCAGAATTTTGCTACTGGGATTTTGAAACCAAAAGTAGCAACAGGCAGAAAACAAGAATTTCAACTCCTTTGTCTGGAATGGGCAAAAATATTCCTTCCAGAAAACAAACAAACAAACAAACAAAACCACAAAACAAAAAACAAAAACCAACCAACCAAAAAACACAACTGAAAAAACAGTCACAATGTTCTGCAGATGATCTTCAGTTGCCATTTGCAGTGGAGGAGGCAACTGAAGGGAAGAAGAGAAGCAGTAATTTTCATGTGCTTTTTTCTGGATAATCAGTGTTATCTCCACTGTTAATAAATAATGCCTATTTCATCTTCATGCCATGCAAGATGTCTAGAGCCCTTTGAAAGTCTGAGAGATAAGTCACAACTGAAGAGCACTCCACTGTTAGTTGTATCTAGACATATTTAAACATTGGAACTTCTTTTTCTTCCAAGGGGAGAATAATAAAACAACTTGTTGAAAACTAACTCAAAGGGGAGAGTCACTATTTCAATCAGTGCTACCACCCTTTGGCAATACCCACCTCTTTCTGGCAAGTGCTGCATCTCTGTAACCATTTGGGTGCCTCAACCCCGAGTCACACACCAAACATTTCTGAGCAGGGAGGATCACTAAGGAACAATGATTTGACAAGGCAAGAAGCAGGAAAAAAGAAAAATCACAGTTCATAATAAAGACACATCAAAGTAAAATGTTTCTGTGTGTTTGGGAATACTGTGTCTGAACAATTTCAAATTCAGAAAGCAGAGAATGGGAACAAGAAATTTTCCAAAATGACATAAGAATCTGGCAAGTTTACCTGTGCTCTGCTCCCTTCAGTGATTAACATATGGAATTTTCCATCAAAGCGGGGAAAGTAATCTCCTTTATTTTACCGCTTTTTGTTCCCTCCCTTATATCCTGCTGTTGTAAGTAAAAATCACCCTTTCAAGCTCTATGGAATGGATAGCATTTTCATAAAATTTTAGCTGTCACAATACTTGAGTACACCACCTAACTGTTGAAGGGAGCCAGCTGGAAAGTGCCGAAGTTTCCAGCTTAAATATTGAACAAAAAACCTAACAAAAACTGGCTTAGATTAGTATCCATTTTAATTATAACAATCTCTTTCTGTTCCACGTTATGTATCCAATTTCAGCTTTAAAACTGGAAAACTTCAAAAGAAAAAATATATTTTGTGGAAATTTTCATTTATCAGTAATGGCCAATTTAACTGATTAGAAAGAGGGATAAATATTTAGCAAGTGATTACAACATTAATTGTCATGAAGTGCCACACCCTCTGATAAAGGTACATGGTAAATTCTCTTTAGGCACCTAACTACCAATAAAATCTAGAGGTACAAAGCCCTTCTTGGGGTCTGTTGCTCATGTCCTTCAGGAGAGCTGAGGGGAAAAGGTTAGATGCCATGATGTCCCTGTGGCTGTGATACGAACATGTCAGTGCATGAAAGCCAAGAGATATTTTACCTTTTCAAAGATTAGGGATTTGTGATTCCTATGGCTTGGTAAGCCAGAGACTAGAATGGAAGATCAAATTCAAATTTTATATCTACAGAGTTATCTAAACAGTGTTTTAGATAAAAAGACTGTTATACAACCACAAATTAGTGAACCATCAGCAGGAAGTCCTCAGGTAGCAGTATATTTTATGCTGGAGTTCACACTAGAAAGTCACAAAGTTCACTTCTAGCCTCCCTATATATAGTAATCTGTGAATCCAGGGCTGGCCTTATTCACTAAGCTTTGCTCATTATTTCCTGTTGAATCAGGCTTCCAAATGTGGTTTGCAAACCACTCCTGCTAAATCTTCTCCTTACACTTTCAGCAGAGAACCCAGATGTAGAAATGAATGTTTTCACTCAGGCAGGTTTCATTCAAGGAGGATTAATTTACAGGAATGAATTGTGAAAATGACAGTTGCTGATCTAGTTTATTATAACAGTGTAAGTCTGTATAAAGTCTGTATACTGTTGGGGCAGGCATTACCAGTATAAACTGGGTTACTTTTTTTTTTTTTTTTTTGAGGTTGGCCCTGGGGTGATTACCTGCCTTGCCAGGTTGTAGTTTTGATAACCACCTTGTGATCATCATTGACACAAGTTTCTCAGGGCATCCTGTACAGAGAACTCATACAAACATTTGATAGGCCAGAGAGGCAGGTGTTAAGAAGAAGCCAAAGGATGCAAGACACTGTGGAAATGCCACATAATTTGGCAATCGAAGAGCAGCAGAAAAAGAATGGAAAAGTTCATTTATATAATAATTTAAGTTCATTTATCTAAACGTAATATGTACTATCACATCCATTTGTTTTCTCTGTTTTCTTCCAGCCTTTTACTCTCCTCTTATAAACAAGAAAACACCACCACTATCATCTTCTCTAACACACTTCATCATAGTCCTATATATTCTAAGATACACATAAACACAGAGTTAATATTTGTTGTTTCTCTTTTGTGGGCAGAATCCATGTTTCCATCTGTTTCCATATCTGTTACTTTGAGCTTTTTTCTGCATGATCTGTTTCTCTCTGATATGATGGTTTCCTGCACAACCATGTCATCCTTTAGAAATATACCCTTATTTGTAGACATTCTTACTCACACTTGTTGTGCAATTACCCCTCTCATAGTCAAGATCTGCAAGATGTTTCTTCCCTCTGGGCTAGGTATCTATTTATCCTTTCTCAGAGGTAGAAATTACTTCATCATCCCTGAGTGCAGGACACCAGGCACATATAGACTTGAGAGCTATGCTGTTTCTTATGGGAAAATATTCCCAGATTGCTGACTTATTCTCCTGGTTCTCTCTAACAGAGATTAATGCAGCCAATATGCTAAAATCATAACGATTTTTCAATTATTCTCATCTATTTTGAATTCTCCTGAGAGATAACACTCCTAATGTAATGTAACAAAAGGCAATCCCAAAGATAAGAAGTAGGAGAATTTCCTTCAACTGCAGACCCCATCCCAAAATTCAGAAGGAGTTTTCCTGCTACTGCAGATGTTTTGCGCTTTTATATAAAATAGCACTTTTTAAATGAAGAACCTTGTCCTCATACCTTTACTTTGATGAACCTTGAACAAGATGCTTTCTACAAGAATCAGCCAAGCTTTACAAGCCCCACTGTCAGGACAGTAATACAAGATCATGGGAACATAGATTTGCAAGAAGAGCTCATGTTACTCAAGCAAGTCCGGCAGGGATCAGCCTTTGATTTTCCCTCTCTGCTGTCGGTAAAATTCCCAAGCTCAGTCATTAAGGCTGGTGTAATTTCTTAACATTATGGAACTGTTACAGCAGCCAAAAAGCTGTTCATCCATTGAGCTGCTTAATATGTCTTTTACTTTATTTTAAGAAC
Source organism: Nesoenas mayeri (assembly GCF_963082525.1). NCBI lineage: Eukaryota > Metazoa > Chordata > Aves > Columbiformes > Columbidae > Nesoenas > Nesoenas mayeri. Next base: position 89,306,125 of record NC_137543.1, on the reverse strand, counting down.
ATGCCACGGAGGCAGAGGAATTGAGAAAATGAGAATTTCTTTATGTGAGGCACCTGAATCTGAAGGAAAAGAAACAAAAACCAAAACTGTAGAAACCAATTACCTCTGTTTTAAGGCAACGAAATACTCAGATCTGTAGATCACATTTTTCTCACTTCTCTGTGCCTGCTCTTAAACTCTGTAATATCAGTAAAATGGGGTAAAGTTGATTTAAAAAAAACCAAACCAAAACAAAAAAAAACAAACCCAAACAACACACATGCACAAACCAACCCCAAACAAAAACCAAAACAAACCACAGCAACAAACACCACCATGACTTTAGTCACATTTTAATCATAAGTCAACCTTAAAACATTTCTATTTTCTACCCTGTACCAATCACATAGGAGAATAATCTCCATATGATTGAAACAATAGCTCCTTTATTTTTAACATGTTTTGATACCACCTTCATCTGAGAGGGAACTGTTAGGGATTTAGTTTTTCAGAGAGTCATCCATAGTGGGGTTGGGAGTGGTGATGCAGTCTGAAGAAGAGTCTGATTCTACTTTACTCTCCAGTTTATGGCTTACATACGCTGCTGGAGGACTACACAGCATTGAAGGATAAACAACACTCTCCCAGAGTCTGGTTCACTGCTGGACATCTCATCCATGAATGCCACATAAAAAGCACTGTGAAATGCAAGCAGGCTGCAATATGCCCATCTACTCAATTACAGCAAAAACCAGAGGACACTCCACCCACATTCTGCCAGAGATATTAACCAGATGTAACATGCTGAACTGCAAGTTTAAGTCAGGATATCTGGGAAGATGTCTGGACAACTCTTCCATGTTGGCTAAATAGTTTATTTCAAGAGTAGAGAGTTAGGTTATTTTTCCCCTGGGAAATTATGCTTCGTGATACCCTCCTACACAGAAGCTATATGGTAGCCTAACCCAGTGCTGGTTACAGAAAGCCAGTACTATGGAGCAGAATTTCAGATGAGCTCATGAAATACTTCTGACAAATACTTTCCAACTATGCTGCACATGGACAACCTCATCAAATTCAATCAATGAGCCTTGCAGTAGCAACCAGGGCAGAGACCTCTTCTATTGGAATTTGCACAGTTGGGATTTGTACTATGTCTTCCTCCAGTCAAGCGCAGGATTCGGATTCAACAGCTTTCATAAGCAGCACATGCGTGCACCACAAGATACAAGAGACCAAGTCATGAGTTGTATTACTCCTTTTTTTTTTTTTTTTTTTAAGAAAGTTCACCTAATGGGCCCTACTTTTCCCAATGAAGTTACACCTTGCAGATGTGCTGACTTTGGTAGGCCTAGAAAAGCAGAGCTGGGTAGAAACGCAAATGGAGCAGCAGAGAATGGAACCGTTATTCACATCTGATAGCAATGAAAAGGCATAGCTGCCTCTGAAAGTGCTCACCTAGCCACATAAGCATTCTACAGTTGCTTCTTAATGTAAAGCATAAAGCCTTTTACCTCCTTTCAGCCTTTTCCCATGGCCAGCATTACTGTTCTGTCATAACTCATCTCTGAGTAACAAAGTAAACAACATTACAAAACAATTTCTGAAGCCAAATATCTGATAAAGATGATTAATGCCTCATGAAATACTCAAGTCATATTTGCAATAATTGCAATATTTGAGATGGATAAGAGGAGAGAATTATAGGATTTGCTGTAAGGCTGAATTATCTACAGGAAGTTCATGTGAATGTCACGTTACCATCTAACTCGTGGGTACCTGGCAGGCACACTCATTAACAGTTGGTTTATTTATTTTCTGGATTTTAGAAACAGAATATTTAGAGTTTTGAGATTTTGTAAACCAAAACCATCCTCATTATTGAGAGAAACTATATCTGTCTAGAAACTACTTCTCAAATATAGGAATGACCCCCTTATGAACAGAGTTTTGGGGTATTCTTGAATTGTTGCTCAAAACAAAATTTCACAATGTTTGTTTAAGACAACCTTTGCCAGCAAGTACTGGTTTCATCCAAAGAAAAATGACATATTTCTTATTCTGAATAAGCTACATGGGTATGTTCTATTGTTTCCCAACACAACAAAAACCTAAATGCTTGACACATGCTTTGGGAGAAAGAAGACTTGAAGTTACCGTCTTAAAGGTCTTAAACCATTTTCCATTATATAGTCCACAGAATACAAATATAACTATGGATAACTTCCTTTTTTTCCTATGATTGGCTAAAGAAGCCCTCCTCTTGTTTGTAATCTTAGACAGTCTCAGTGGCTAGTTAATGCACAATGTGATAACATTTGATGAAAGGAAAATAGGAAAGAAAAGTTATTACTGTCAGTATCCACCTGCTCTGGAGTTCTTATATTTATTCATGTAAAATTATCTGTTACATCATTTTAATAAAAATGATTGAACACTTTGTAAGTATTGTTATAAGCTAAATTCACAAGTGGAGTTGTTCTGACTGGACACAACTTAACTGTTTTGTTTTGCTTTCACGATGCCTTAAGGTTCTCTCTTATAATCAGTCACTTCTCTGGTGCTAATGAAAAGCCTTGCCGCAAATACTCCAACTTAATTATTATTATATGACCACTCCTATACCCCCTAGCCCCAAATTGCACAAACACGAACAGTGGTGGCAAACAAGCACAAACAGGGCATGGAAAAGGTCAAAGAAAATTTGTTTTCAACTTCAAATGAGCATTCCTGTAAATCTCTTTCCAGCACCTGCTGAGTTCTTATAGCCGCTAGAATTTTCTGTACTCCTGAAAACTTCTCATTTCACATGGAGAGGCAAGAAAGAAACATCTGGAAGAGGAAAGCTGGCAATAAGGAAGATCGTTCTCCAGACACTCGCACCTATCATGAGATACTCCAGGCTCCCTTGAACAGTCACAGTGTAATGGGGGAGGAATGTGGGCAGACTTTTCCCTCCATTTCTAGTGCAAACAAGCAGAAACAGAGAAACACCTTGCAGGTCTAACGGAGTGCAAATAGGTGGGTAGGGGATGTGGTTGAGCCACTACATATTATTTTGCACAAGGTAGTCCTTTATAGCACTCTGCACAGTTGCCTTTTTCTTAAGATGTGCTGCACTATCCAGAGCCTCTTTCAAATATCACCAAAGAGCCTGGTGTTCTATCACATTCAGACTTTTATCCAGAGTTTTTTTACTAACCAGAAGACCCACTAATGAATGGAGACACCCCCACTTGAGCCCTTCCTGGGTGATTACAAAATCGTGGAGCAGGCAATGAAGCACGCCTTGCTCCAAAGGCTGAACACTAAAGGCAAAGCACAGCTGCCAGCGCTTCCCTCTCCAGCCACCACCATCCACAAGCCCTGTGGCAGGAGACACTGCCAGAAGTGGCATGGCCTTCATTTGGTCTTCTGGCGTTCTTCTCATTAGTTCTCCAGAATGGCCTTGGATAAGTCTCCCTTCCTCCCTTGTTATCAAAGAAGGAACCTGGTCTGAGATCAGCTTAGTCATGATCACCAGTGCAATTACCCAGTTGCTTGCTGAACTGAAGGGAATCCTTCGTTATCCACACCCAATCTGATACTATACTTCCCTGCTTCATAACTACACACGTTTCTAGAAGTACTTGTCAAGAGTGACAATTTTTCTAACAAATGCTAGCACAAAGGAACATTAGAAAACAAGAAAACACAAAAACCTGCAGTAAATGAAAGACTTTGGAAATGAGCAACTTTCTTTTATTTACAAGGAACAAATAACCTCATGTGTGTCAGGAATAAATGGAACTCAGCCTACAGCTTTCACAAATGAATAATCATGTGTAGAAAACAGTGGTTTCGGTAAAAATACAGACGTAATTTGCAATTAACTAAGGAAAAATAACTATTTCTTCTAGAGCCAATCTAATGATGTTTTTAAAACTGACATATTCTGATCTCATCTGTTTCCCTATGGCCAGAGAAGCCAATGTGGAGATTTCCTGTTGCAGATCAAAGTGATGGCTACAAATGTTAGTAAAACAAAGTCTCCCCTAGTGTCAGGCAAAACAGGATAAAAAGCAAACAAGAAAGAAACTGAGCACAAGGATATAGGACAACTTGGGAGAGTATTTCTGCCATCCCAAGAAATCTGAACATCTACTAAATCCTGAATTTCAATAAATACAACAGTGTTATGATAGGAGATGGGTTACCATATATGTGTCAACTCTCTGGAGAATCCAATTTTTATTTTCCTTCTCATTGAAGGACAGTTGTTCATATATTTATTTGCATTTCGATGACACGGACAGGCAGGCTGTGATCAGAAGTCCATTGTGTAAGGTGCTGTACACACAGTTTATCAAAACAGCCTCTGCTTCAGAGAGCCTCCAGTCTAAACAGGGAAATTCTAGAAGTCCCAAGGGGAAACAAAAGCTTGTAAGGCTTCCAAGAGAAAACCAGAAAGTCTTTGGAAAAGCATCTTTGGGTGGCATTTCAGACTAAACGGAAATCTTGATGTTCTCATTTTAGTGATATATTTCCTTGGGTTTGTGTCGTTAGGAGTCTTCCCTGGATTTTCTCAGCAATTACATCAAAACAGTTTCAGATAACAAAATTTAACTGTGGCTCAAAGTTCTGATCATAACAAAACTTAACCAGAGTCCCTTTCTGTCAGAGCATTCATTGTTTAATTAATCCTCACAATTCCTCCTGAAAAATCAGGTGCTAGAAATTCCTTGGTCACTCCTCATCTGCAACCATTACAAACTCCAATTCCCACCACTAGCTGTTCCATCTGGAAGACTAAGGGAACTTGGAAAAACAGAGAAACTTTGTCCACATGAGTGACTGTCACATGAGGAAGAGAGCAATAAAACATTCTGAAGGCAAGTCCAGCAGTGTTTTCAAAATTAAGGCCTGAAATATCTTGAGGACACCTTGAATAGCCTTTTCAAAGAGAATGATGCCCAGCTGTGCTTATGCAATAAAACTGAGAAAAAGAACAAAACTAGGTGTGTTCTTATAAACATTATTTTGCATCCATTCAGAAACAAAATTATTACATATAAGGTACAATGAAATGTGACCCTCTAAATATAAACCCGCACTGGAGGGATGGAGTGTGGGTATTTTAAGCAGAAAATAAATAAATGGTGGACAGGACAAGGAGTACAAGGTAATCTGCACTGCTGGGAGTGCCGCTGCTTGAGGACATATTCCTCCTTCTCTCTTCTAGAAGACATAAGAACCAAGAGGGGAAAACAAAAATTCAACAATAATGCCAAGATTACGTTTACCTTCACATTCATACAGAATAAGCAACATCTTGAAGCCCCTTGTCTTTAAACCTCTTCTCTCTTTACTCAGCAGAGGCACAATCCCTTTGGTCTCTGCATAGACTTCAGGATTCTCCAGGAGTCTGTAAAAGAAGATAGGTTCAGAGACTGAAAATATGCATACTCTTGGACTGTGTGGTTGGTGGAGTTTCATCACTTAAACATGATTTCAGCTAAAGTTACTGTAGATGTGTATTACACTTCTGCCCTACATGTTGTCAAGAAGTGGGGGGTCTTATAAGGAGTATTACTTTTGCTGGTTTTGCTGGAGGAAAAGGTGGGAAAAAGAGAAAGTGCAAGAGAAGTATATTTGTCAATGGTTATTCAGACCAAGCAGCACCCCGTGAGGCTTCCAATGTGAACATAAGCAACACACTTTTACATTTCTACAGAAATACTGCTACTAGATCAATAGACAAAATTCTGACATAGAAATTCATTGAATTGTTGGAATTTAAGGGAGAGCAAATTGTTAAAGAATTCACAGGCAGTACTTTAACTGATAGAGGATGTAGAGTAAATCCTATCCATTTTACCATGTATGTTGTTGTTAGGTTCTTATCTTACATTTTAACAGTTGAACATAGTAAAATCACTAATGTCAGATTGCAAGTCTAAGTGTTGTTTTTCTTTTAAATGACGAATGGCAAAAACCTACTTTTGCACTGGTAGCTCTTAATAAAGCTGCAAAGAATTTCTTTTCATATACCATCTTCTAAGTTGCAAAAAATATCAATCCCTGCTAGAGCTGCACAAGCTAATTTTGTAAAAAAATACAGATCATGCCTGATTTAGTTGTGAAGCTGTCAATTCTCCTGTTCACCTCCCTCTAAGTCACTGAAGTCAATCAACGGCTTTGTGGAAGCAACTTCTTCTAAGCTTGGTGAGAAAAACCCAGTATAAAAAAAGCTAGTTCAGCAGTACGGTAGTCCAACTGACATACTCTTTCGCAGACAGAAGACCCTAAACTCTTTATTTAACAAATGACCCTTAAAAATACACACAGGTAAAGATAAAGGGAAGAAGATAGCCCAAAGGTATCTGAAGGAAACTACAAGTCAGGGTCTGAATGGAAGGGAGGCTGACAATGCAACCTGTTCAACTCCATCACTGTCAGCTTCTGGAAGGCTTTTGTTTCCAAGAAAGGAGGAGACTGCAGACTTATTGGACAAAATCAGTTAAAACATTGCCATGGAGATTTTGTTTTAATAAATTCTGGCAACAAAAAATTCCTAGGCTCTAAGTTGCTGCACCCTTATGTGGTTGAAATGATTCTTAAACCAAAGGTTTGTCAGGACTTTTTCAGTTTTGTTTTTAACTTGAACTCTGCATAGCGAATTGAGTCTAAAATGTTATCCTGGGTGCTTAAGCCATTTCCATTCAAGTGGGACTAGATGCTTGTCTAAAGATTTGATCTGGAGCAAAAAATTACTGAAATTTTAAAAATCACTGGAAAAACAGCTCACATTTTAACAAAACACTGAAGAGATGAAAACCTGGAATTTCCTAGCTGCAGTCCCTCTTACTTCATCAACCTTCATCTGACCATGTTATTTCTCCCTGTAGTATTAAATGAATCTACTGTGAAATCTATACGGTAGACAAAGAGGTTCCTATGCTTTGAATCAGGTATTTTCATCTAAGATATTTTTTCTCTCTAGTGATGTTTAATGCTTTGAGGAACATACAGCCTTTTTAAATTTTGACTTGCACAGGAATAAAGTTCAACTCTAAATTCACTAAATTTAATGTGTTATTGCTGAGAGAGGTATTTATTACATATTCTTTCCACCAGGGTTGAGGACTAAGGTCAGCAGTTTATGGTTGTTCCTTATGTAATGAACATCAAATGCAAGATGCAAAAGGATTCCATTTTAAGACAGAGTTAAAATGAGCTATTTAATATACTAAAAGCTAGTGCGTACTGTATTGAAAGTCCACAATGTTCCACAATGCCAATTGCTGCCCATGTCATTAATGGATTGAGTTTCAAAAATAAGCTGTAAGCTATTGAGAAATTATTTCTGCAGCTCCTCAAGATGAACTGCCTATTGCAACTGCATGGCAGACAAGGTTAGTGTGAAACTCTCCCTTGGTTGCATACTGGATGGAAACATGCACCATGAGCATTCCTGCCTTTCTGTGAGGTTCTCATGAGCTTGAGCCACCAAGAGAAGCTCCGCATACCCTTCAGCTTCACACAAAGACCACATAATATCACAATTTTACATTCTCTGAGTATCCACAAATCAAGTTGGCTGCAAAACTTGCCTAGGTTTATGCAAAAGATGCATGAATATTGCAGACAAGTTGAGACTGCTCACAGCTTTTAGTCTGCATGGAAATAAACTATTATCTGCCCAGCTACAGATGATGACAAAAATTTCCCACCTGCACACTTTATCCTTGTTCTGGTATTTCTTAGCCTATTATGTGGTAATCCATTACCACTACTAGGGAGATAAAACAGCTCAGACAGCTCTTTTCTGGCAAGTACAGAAGAATTGCAGGGATAATTAATTAACATTATAATATGCAAATAAAAGATACTACTTTACAGCTGGAATTTTTCATAGCGTTGTGTAATTATATAAAGACTTCCTTCTGGTTCAGGAAGTCTCACAACCATAAATTAGAGGAGGCTTGAAGAGCATCACTGTTTCCTTGCCCTGTCCATACACTCACATTTAATCCCTTCGGAAACAGGATTCAAAGCTAGAAGAATCCTTATTCTGGCTTGGTACAGCCATTCTTTTGTGTAAGCAAGCACAACTTCAGAAGGACATTTTTACACTATTCATTTTCTCCAAGTGTAGGTCCTGTTAGATTGCTCTTCAATTAGGTGTACAACATGAAAGTGAAGTCTGGGCTAGAGGAGAGGTATCTGTCCTAGCACTGTCCTAGTCTTGAGTTTGTTTTTTGTTTGTTTTGGTTTTTGGTTTTTTTTTTCAAATATGTAATTACTTTATCCACATAAAAGTTTCAGGCATTTTGGAATAACAACATACCGAGAAATAAAGATGTTTGCTTTAAGTGTTTTCAACATGGGAGCAAACTGGTGTCTGACAGGAGTCTTTTAAGAAATATCCAGTTCCTCCAGTGGGTCACCTTTTCTTCTCCATCAGCTGCCACTGTCACTCCACCTGCTGGATTGGAGCTTGTATTTTTCTGCAAGTACCAGTTTCTGCAATTTCTACCATTTCATATCAGCAAGTCTTTGCCTAACATATACTTAAAGAAGAAGAAGAAAAAAAAAAGTGCTAAATTAAGACCCAAGGCTGCTAGAACAAAACTACAGACTTGTGTCTCACAGCCAGTTACGATGAGTCCTTATCCAGGCTTTGAAGCATGGTTTTCCCATTGTCCTATCTCTCATAAAGTCTCTCTTCCGTGTTTATTACAGGTGCCTAAGAAGAGTATGAGACGCTTCTTTTCCCTGTGACAAAATTATTTTCTCCTCTGCAAATTTATTTTAGAAAAGTTGTAGGAACTGATTATCTTCGAAAATTCTACTCCTCCACCAAATTTAGCTAAAACAAAACAGTGATTTTTTAAGTTCCCAGGAGGGTTGTTCAGATGGACAAGCACACACAAGTCTACAAACACACAGGCAAGATTTTTGCCTGATTTTTCTAGGAAATCCAGAAAGAGAAGAAATCTGTGCTCGAAGGTGGGCTGGGAGTTCTCTGTTAATTGACCTGAGAGCATTACACAGTCGAGTCACTAGAGAAGAGGTGGCACAGGGTTTGTGCAACCCTGTAATGGCATTTGACCTACTGCTTAGCTGAGCACCAGCTCTGCTGCCAGCAGGAGTAACAACCAGGAAACAAGCAGGCGGGAGGAGACAAGGAACAAAAGAAAAAAAGAAAAGACTTTGCTAGCTGATCTGGTTGATTGATGTGATTGCCACCCACACAGGTAGGTGTTGCTACTGTTTATTTAGCACTCTGCCAGCAACAAATGGTTGGGATTCCTTCTGGTTGCTCCATAGAGTTTGTCTACCTGGAAGTCAAAACCAGTTGTATCTTATGCATCACCACTGACTAAACAAAACATTGGGAGTGCAAGATAAACAATTTTGAAGAGCTGAATGAATGACAGGGACACCGCATGCTCTCCCCATCTGCCAGGGAGCCATGGGTGGTGGGGTGCAGCTAGCTCTCTTTACAAAGCTCCTTCTCTTCTGCTATACCTCCTTTCTCAGAAAGGTGCTAGTATAGCACTAATGGACTCATAGCTATACATGGTCTTGGAACCCTGTGGGCTTGAAGATTTAAAAGCATTTGGTTTGTGTGCTGGTATGGTTGGCAAAGCGAGGTGAGGAGGAGGTCAAAACAGAAAAAAAAATTACATATCAGGACTACTTGACTGGGGAAGGAAAGTTAAATTCAGGAACATATAGATCCTGCAAAAGATGCTTGGAGAAGGAAATGCTTCTAATTTGGTTTTTTGGTTGTGTGCATACACACATTGCTTGTACTGAGTTTAATAGGAAATGTTGCATTTACAAAGAACAGTTTAAAAGGAAGACTGTAAAATATACTAACTTAGAATAAAAATATGTGTTTTAATAAAAAAAATAGAGATTTTTAAAAATCTTTTCCAACTTTAGTCATGTTTGAGAAGTATATTTTGAATAAATCTGTGCTAATGTGCAAAGGTTGAGTGACTGTTCTGTTTAACCCACTGGCATATGTAAAGATAAGTTACCACTTCTCTGTCAATTAGAATAGTTAACATCTCAAGTATGGGTAATCTTTCTAGCAATCTGATTTATTCTCACCAGTTTCCACATATTAAACATAGCAACAGTATGCACTAAGGAAAAAATAATAACCAGAGACATGTCAAACCTTTTTCTAATGTTTCATTTTCAGTCTAGATAGCAACATTTTTTTCATGTTGGGACTTCCCAGCTTCTCACCAGGTCTGTGAACATGTGTCTCCTTCAGTAACCTGCACAGCTCCATGTCTGATCTCAAGAAGCAACATGCAGATAGATACTCAGCTGATGAAAAAGAAAAATCTAGACTACAGGAAAATGTATTTTCAGTCAACAGTCAATGCCTTAGAAGAGAGAATACATGGGAGAAAAAGAGGTAAGTTAACCAGCAGACCTGTTAAAAAAGAAAAACCTTGGACGGAGCTTGGAGCACTTTGTGTCATGCTGCTTCGGTGCTTTGTCTTGGCCAGGGAACATACCGAGTGTGGCTTTCCCAGCTGAAAATAGGTGTCTATTGTTTTCAGTTTTGGTAAGAAGCCAATTAGTTGTCAAACAGGGTCATCACAAAATTGTCAGTGTTCATGGCAAAGCAAAAAATACTTTACCTACATGCTCACTTTGTCAAAATAAAATAAAAATGCAAGAATTTCCAGGGAGGATGGGGTGAGGGGTATATCCCTGTTACAAGAGAAATCAAGATGCAGCCTTACTGTTAAGATGGGCTTGAGCTGGTAAGGAAAATGGGTGAGGATTTATAGAAGTCTGGTCTGTAACACCCAGAACAGGCATTTCACAGAATGCTTTAAATACTACAGGACAACTCCTTTTACATAATTACACCACCTTCTGATTAGATGCATAGCATCTGGGCTCCAATATATATAGTCAGATGCTGAGATTTTTCTTTTTGTTCTCAGTGATATTTGCATAAGACAACTGAAGAAAACTGCCTTGTCATAGGTGCATGAAGTCAAAGTATCCAGAAAGGATAAACCTGCACTAGTACCAACCAGCAACAACAGATTTTAGATATATCACATGCCTCTTTCTCGCTATTAGCACTGCAGCATTCTTTCAGTATGTAATTATCACTGCTTACCTGTCTTGGCCAATATCTCTCTGCCTAATACGTGGCATTAAAACTAATCACCCAGGCATTGGAAATGCCTCATTTCCAGTTCAGGGATGTACAATGCTCAGCCACCGCATCCTTCATATCCACCAAAATGACCATCAGCAGAATAGTTTTCAATATAGAACACTCACAGCACCTCTAAGCCTAATGAGCAGCTGTTTGGGCAGGGGTTTCCAGACTGCCCTTGGAGTCCAGTTGAGTAAGCCCAGGTGTGGCTGTGTCCAGCTTGCCAAGACCTTTCATGCCTGAGGCCTCCGAGACTGGTCATTGCATGTGTGCAGTATGGTGAGGGATGATGAACAGCTGATGCATGTCTGACCTTTCTTAGTGTTGCTTAAACTCTTAATCACTTGCTTTGCCTGACCACAGCAAAGCTAACCATTAGGGTCAGAGACAATGGCTACTGAAGGCACAGGATCTCTGGGCTACCTGTGTAAATAGAGTTCCAAAAGGTTAGCAAAGGCCAGTGAACATTGTGGTCTACCAGCTTGTCGTGGTTTAAGCCTGCTAGACACCTCAACCCCACACAGCCGCAGTGGAATGGGAAAGAATCGGAAGGGTAAAAGGGCAAGAACTCCTGGGTTGAGATAAAGACAGTTTAACTGGTAAAGCAAAAGCTGCATGCACAAGCAAAGCAAAATAAGGAATTAATTCACTACTTCCCATCAGCCATCTCCAGGAAACAGGGTTCCATCATGTGTAACAGTTACTTAGGAAGACAAACACCATAATTCCAAATATCTCCACCTACCTTCCTCCTTTTCTGCAGCTTTTATTGTTGGGCATGGTATCACGTGATATGGGATATCCCTGTGGTCAGTTGGGGTTAGCTGTCCCATCTGTGTCTCACCCCCAGCTTCATGTGCACCCTGAGCCTACTTGCTGCTGGGGCAATATGCAAAGCAGAAAGTGCCTTGACGCTCTGTAAGCACTGCTCAGCAATAATTAAAACATCCCTGTGTTATCAAGGCTGTTTTACTCACAAATCCAAACCGGAACATCACACATGGGATGTGTGTTCACTTTATCTCAACCGAAAGCAGTACACAGCTGAAGAACTGAGTTCAGGAAGACCATGTAGTTTGTCCATGATGAGTAGATGAACTCATGGCTACATCAAACCTAGATCTGATTCTTCCACTTCAGTGTCATATATATCACACCATGGATAAACACCTCTTACATCCAGAGCATCAACTTTTGTTCCTAGCCAGACTTTCATTTCCTAACACCACCATGTATGTACAGGGCTACACCTGCCCTATTAAATCCTTGGTATGCCCAGACTCTTCCCCAGTTCACTGAGCTGGTGTGCCTGCCGATCAGGCAGCATGTCCTGGATGAGTCAAACCTGCTTTAGACTTTGTATTCAGCCACAACCCCTAGGCACTGCTGAACCAGGCTCTTCCACCAAGGCAACAAAAAATCTCTGTGAATGCTGATGGAAGGAAGAACAAGAACAGTAAGGGCTTGTTTTTACTACAGGTACTGTACATGAAATTAAGATGAGGGATACTCCATCTCTCAGCCAGACTTGGCCAGAGATATCCAAACCAAATGAGCTTTTCCTCGTATACATTTCTTTTATGTTTACCACAAGCATATGTGACACATACGTTTATATTCTCTTTACAGTGGTAGGTACCACGTCTAATGCTCTGTTCCCACCATGTGCACGTCTAAATGTGTATAATACACAAAACATGCCATCCAAGTTTATTTTCAATTACTTAAGAGGATGTTTCTCCCTGAGGCACAGTTTCTGTTTAGCTTGTTTGGATGCTGCAAATCCAAACCCTTCGGAAAAAGAAAAAAAAAAAATTATATATATATATATATATATATATATAGTTGGAAAGCACAAACAAAGTGCTGTGAAAGACCGCCCCTGGAGGGGAGCAGATGCATTGCAATTTTAAAATCTAGAACTCCTGCAACCAGTTTATCAGCTACTTTGACGATGAAAGCAAATTTCTTTAAAGTCACAGCAGTCTATTTCCTGACACTGCACCCATGTCTTCCTGCAAAGCAATGACAATATATAAGTATATATTTAAGGATTAACAGAATCACCACACAAATATAGCATTAAGAAAGGCATTAGGAGCCTCTGCGTCCCTTTCCACAAACATTCTTGTGTCAACGCTTCCTTCCTGCAGCAGGCTCACCTTCGTTAATATCCTCCTGCCTTTGCTTTTCTCCCAACAGCAGGTCAGAGAAAGGGACAGTCTCCTCTAGTGTGATGGGTTGCTTGCTCTCATGTACCAAAATAGTAACTTGTTCAACTGACACAAAAGAAAGAAAATATCCTCACATCCTGTCCTGCTGCCAGCTTTCAAAAGGTAATTAAACATCCCGCCTTTTTCAAAGAGCAGAGTTCTCCAGGATCATGGTGTTTCAGCTCTGATGTTGTCAAACAACAGGGGGTTGCTTAAGCTTTGACTGACCTTTCCAAAGACCTACAAGCAATTTAATAGGAACCCTTAGAGGTGAAAGAAACGTCCCATTATCTGCTCCCTATTGTCTAGATTATTTGGTGTAGTGGGGAACACTATTGTCAGGAGAGAAAGAAAAACAACAACAACAAAAACCAAAACAAACAACAACAAAACAAAACAAAAAACCCACCCCAGACACCACTTCAGGTAGAACAAGGTTCACATTCATCCATATTTCCAGTGCAAAGAGAAGTTTTTCTATGTAAAACTTAGTAATATCTTGATCAGATCAATTATATTTCTCCCCATTCTGCTCTCTTTGCCTGCAGTTTCTTTCTCATACTCAACAAACTGTAATAGCTAAGTGCTATAAAGATCCAGTTCCACTTCCAAACTAGGAAGTTATGTTCTCCGTGTGTTCCAAGATTATCCATTTCAGAGCTGCTGATGGGTGGGAGTGGCTTTGAAATACCTACCTGGCAGCCAGGCTCTGTTGGTACCCACAACACCGTATTCCAGTTGCACCTACTTCTTCCCTATCCTATACACAAGATGCTGCAGGGATGGAGGTAAAATGGGAATTGGGTAGGCTGCTGCTATGCTGGGTGAGGACTCCATACACCTGGAAAATGTCCCTGTTCCTTTGCAATCCACTGGAAGCATTAAAAAAACACTAGGGAGCAGAATTCAGCTCGAAATTAATTCTGCGATTTGTGCTTGTTTTCCTTAAGTTTTTCCTTCAATATCAAACAGAGAAAATAGGAGTCCAAAAACAAATGCTGGATCAAAGTCTGCAGGCTGCAAAGCAGTAAACAACCCACTCCTTCCAGGGGAGATCTGCTCAGTTAAGAACCATTAAGTCTAGCTATATTTCATTATTTTACTATTTGCTGAAATTCCCTGGAAGGCAGTCTCCTAAAGATTCAAAACTCCTCAGCCAATGTGAGATAAAGAAATCACACTTTTGCTGTTCCTGGACTCACTCAGGAAGGACACTTTAATCTGCAAAGTGGAAACAAGGCCCTTGCTGCGCCATCCAACCTTCAGCCACTTGCCTTGTCTCACATAAAAGGGGAAAAGGACAGCAGGCTGATTTTCAGCTGGAGAGAGCCCTGTAGCAGGCGAGCTAAGGGACTAGCTGTCTCCAAGCAAGGCTCTGGCCTCTGCATTTTGTCTTTGCCTCCGTGAGTTAATTCTCTGCACTACCTTGTCCTCCCTCAAGTTTTCCTCTATTTAACCTATGCAATAAAATACTGGCAGGAAACCCATCTCTAACTTTTCTTCCCCTCTTGCCTAGTTATATGAGGGGCAATGATGCTCTGGGGCAACCTAGGAGTTTCAGAAAAATAATAAAAATCCCTGTTCTTAACTTTTTCCACAGCATGGTCATTACACAAGCCTTCTCTTGACTCGTCCTGCAAGGTGAGGGAGAAGACATGGGGAAACCATATCTCCTGGGGCAGGTCATACTAAGCAACACAACTTGTCCAAACCTTTTCAAGACACCCATGGTGTGGTGAGGATTAGCGAATGTTTTGACTCAGCCCAGGTAATAAAGGGAGATGCTTAAGGCAGCGGACTCCCTGCTGCTGCCTATGCCAGAGCGTGGGAAAGGCAGGTTGCTGCTGAGTGCAGAGGGGTATGAACCACCACCACGTGGGGGCAATGAAAGGAAAGAGCAACCTTCCCAAAACAGCTGTTATTTTCCCCAGATTTCTCATCACACAAAAGAAGGAGGGGTAGCCAGCTCAGGTTTTCTTCAGGGCACTTCCCCAGCTTGGTGGCAGGAGCAGACAGGCATTAGCTCTTTTACCTTGGGCCAGCAAATTTAATTCTGCCAGACCTACCAAAACGATGCCTGAACTGGCTGTGCTCAAACACAGGTCAGGGTCATCCCTTGGGAGCTTGGAGAATATCATAGCAACCATAATGGCCACAACAAATTAAAGCAATGCGTCAAACAGTCGCCGGCTTTTCTGGAAAGTACCTTTGAATTATGCTTCTAACAAAACACATCCTCACTGAAAACGCACATGTTCTGCAGTCCTATGGGGTGAAGGGCCGTTTGGTCTCTTTTTTCATTGTTTTGTTGACTTTTTTTTTGGTCACCAGCTTTTGTAAATTTGGAAGGGAAAACAGTGAGATAATCTAAAAATTACTAAAGTAAATATGCAGTTTTTTATTACTTGTTTGAAGCACATGTTCAAGTAGAGGGCTGCTTCATGAGTTACCCAAATGCATCCAAATGTAGCACCAACTCTGAAAGTGATCTGTGAACACATAAATTATTTATTGATGTGGCTCCAAACTGGGCTATCATCAGTGCTCACATCACTCTGAGGTAACCGTACCAAGCACAATAGCTTTGTATCAGCCTGGGGATAAACAAAGAGTACTGGAGCAATCCTATTCCCTGGAAAACCCTATTTACTTTTTTATGACAAATTCAGGAGACGCATTTGTTTTTTACTTCTCTGGAAGAAAGAAGGATTACCTGACTATTCATTATGCCTCATGGACTCCTCCTTTTAATGCATGACTGTGGGCAAGGCTGCCCTAGCTGCCACAGAGCTCCAAAATAAGACAGCTAAAGACATCCCAAGTTATGTCACCTTCTCTGGACCAGAGTATGAACCTCTGCAGTATGCACTTATTTGCTTGGCTTCCTTCTTCCCTCTGTGCTTGCATCCTAGATCCCACTGGAGTAAAAGCACACATAAAACCACAAGGAAGAGATTTTGAGTCTACTTAAGATGACAAAAAGTTTTGTAGTGTGTTTTTTCCTCTGATTAGCATAGGCGAACAACAAGATGGAAGCCTGCACAAATCTCTTCTATCACACTAAAGCAACTTCCTCTGATATGGGAAAAGAACTCAATTTTTTAAATGCTTCTGAAAAATTTGGCTTGTGCTTCCATGAAGATAGAGGCAACATAAGAACACATAGAAACTGTGAGATACAACTACCATAGATACAAATTAAATCAACTGAGATGAGTTCATCTACGTAACACAGATTTGGCACAGTGCCAAAGTACAACCCAACATTAAGAACTACCTACTTCTCCTTTGTGTGCAAGTCTCACAGAAGCCATCCATCCATCGTTCTGGTCAATCAGTATCCTTAATATCATCCAGACAGTAGCTCCAAACAGTTGATTTCTCTGTCATTCAGCATTTATCATTTTCATGCATTGTCTTAGCTTATAATAATCCTCCTTTTTACCTCTGAAATCTTGGCTTACCTGCTCATCTTGATTTCTTGTTGGGGGGATCCTTTTTTAGTCTATCATTGTGCAAATGAATTCATTAAACAGAGCCAGAAACTGTCAGGCAGACCATTGCGTCTTGTCTTTTCTTTTCTTTCTTTTCTTTTCTTTTCTTTTCTTTTCTTTTCTTTTCTTTTCTTTTCTTTTCTTTTCTTTTCTTTTCTTTTCTTTTCTTTTCTTTTCTTTTCTTTTCTTTCTCTTCTTTTCTTTTCTTTTTCTTTCCTTTTTAATTTTATTTTGGGGGGGGAGGAGAGGTGGGGTGGGGTAGAGGGATGGGGGCAGGGGGCAGAGGAGGGAGGAGGAAGAGCTACAAAGGAAACATTCCTAATCCTTCTCCCCTGGTGTATGAAACTGTATTTTGTTCATCCGACTGGTTTTGACTGAGTAAAATTTTTAATGTTCATGAGACAGGCTCTAGCACGATTGTCTTATATCAGTCCACAATGCAAGATAAATTAGTGTAATATACTTTTGAAAACCAGACCTATTTTTCTCTACCCTGACCAACAGCCACAAGAACTCAACAGTCAAAGTAGCGAACTCTCATATGAGCTGTGAAATATATTCTCACACTCAGATTCATAAGCAACAATGTTAGCAGGCCAGAATCCGTAGGTGAGGTGAAGTGATAAACAATCCATTTCTTTCCCGGTTGAGAACAAGAGACTCAGATTCTCCACCACAGCTACTGAAGGCAAAACCCCCTCTTGCTTACAGATGTGAAAATAGTAGGACAAGAGGAGGGAGTGAGTGGATGCACCTCCGCGTAAGTGAATCTGAACACTAAGCTGAGTTGCTCACCCAAACACGTTTCACCTTTACAGCCAAAAACTCTCTCTCATTTTTAATTTGCCAGTGTGGATGCCCTACTGTTGGAAGTCAAAATCTAAAGCTGGTAAGGTACACATATGTGGCATTATTCTACAATGACAGCACTCTGCCTTGTTCAAACAGGAGAGAGTGTGGCAAGCAAATGAGAGGAAAAGGCAAGTAGAATCAGCATAGCTGAGCAAAGGTAGGACTGAAGTTTCAAAGGAGAAGTCACAGCAGATGCCACACACCAACTCTTCAGTCCATCTAAGTCAACCAAATTCCAGAAAAAAAAATGAGTTGAGTGTCTGCATTAGTTCACACCTGATGAAGAACAGCTGCGCAATCTGACATGCACACTGCCACCTGACTTGCCTCTGAAATAACTAATATTATTATTGAAATTAATTGCTCTTGAGTTGCAACATCTCATGTATTTTAATTTAAGTGGGTGGAGGATGCCTTTACTTTTAAAACTCTGAGTTTTCTCCCCTCCAGTAAATCCACTCAAAGCACAGCAATTAAAACTCCAAGATCCAGAAAGACAGATTCAAAGCAACTTTCAAGTGCTTTGAGTAAAGCCCACAGGCAAAATCCTCTACAGGGACAAACAGGTGAGATCCCATTAAAGTCCACACCACAAGTCAATTGAAGCAGAAGCATGGTGATGAGCATCCAGACAGCAACTAGGACATTTCTAAATGTAAAGTATGTTGCTAATGTTGCTGGTTATGAAAACCACACTGCTGTAACAAGATTCCAGATAGTGATATCCTGTTTGGGTCAAGTAGGAGAGTCAATTTTGTCTTGTCAAGTGAGCTCCATTTGTAAAATTTCTCCTGAGGCACTTGTTTCCTTCCAAAGGCGCAGCGATTTTTAATATATTCTCTTCCTTGAAGATGTATTTTTGTGAAAGTGATGAGAGTGTGCAGCACCACTCCCACCTTTTCCAAGATTGCTTTTGGTGTTATTTTGATGCCTCAGGAATCTCATTTCAGCCTTATAATAACCCACTTACATATGAACAACTCGTACTTGTCACTGAGTGATGTTTCCTATCTCGAGGCTCTCCATACCAAAAAAGCTTAAGGCTTATTCTCTGTTTATGTTTCTCTGATGTGGGGTAGTGGTGCTTTCCTGTGCACTGCTTAAAATTTTCCTACCTAATAAATTGAATTTGGCAGGTCCTTACAATTGTCTACATGTTGTATCCTGGGAAAGGTAAAGGCTTACGGGTTTGTGACTCAGTGATTTGAGAGGAGTGCTGGCTATATCAAAGCCTACTGTGCATACAAGTCCTGTCACCCCGGCAGCCCCCTTGTGCAACAGATACCACAGTGATGCTGCACTAAGAGGCACAACTTGCAAACACAACCATGCTTGCGGTTCTCCTTGACACAAGGGGAGGAAAGGAGCTCTCAGTAGTGATTGAGAGTCTCCAGGGCCTCTCACAAGGTCCCCATCCATGCTCTGGAGGGAGGAAGTCATCACCTGTATAATCAGAATGAGCTTAAGAACCCTGGGTGGGGCTCTGTTACCAGCACTGGTGTTTGTAAGGGCCTGGGGGAGTTGGTCTTGCTACTAACCATTATTTGGACTGATATTAAACTAGAATATGTCTGTCATTGCATAGAACTCACCTTGATAAGTGTTATTTATATAATGCTATACGTTTGGTTTCAAATTGCCTGAATAATAACTGTGAGTTTACTGAATGGTACAAGACACTACAAGGACTTTTACTCATATAGCCTTGGGTCTAGCCAAGCAACAAAGAAACTTCACGAACTTCAAGCAGGAATGTGGATTCATTTTTTTTACTTCTGAACCTGAATTGGATTTTTTGTCTTGTTCTGTTTGGCTTTGATCTGCCCAGAACCCAAGAGTTTTCATTCACAGATGCACAGCTTTTATGTCTAAAAAAACTTTCAGATTACTACTTTTGACCTCCAATATCTCATAAGTCATTAAATTTCACACTTTTATTAAATCAAAGGTTCACATTTAACTAACTGATATCTTCTAGAAGTGCATCTGATCTAGATTTGAAGGAATCAAGTGTATCTCTGATTTGTTCCAGGGTTCAGTCCACAACTTCAAACTGAAATGTTCTCAACTTTGTATCATACAAGTTCCAGCATATAACTTTCAGACACTGATGCTGCTGGCTATTGATTCTTTCAGAGACAGAAAAAAAAAAAAAAATCAATTATTGTTCTTTTGAAGGCATTTATCCACTGTATTTTATTACCTCTTATTCAGTATGATATTACTAGATGTTCTTACAGTTATTCTGTTATTTACACACAAAAAAAAAAAGATGATTAAGTTGAAATCAGTGGCATTAAATTTGGCATGAAAACAAGCATAACTGAGTTCCAGAGTATTTGACACTTCAAAGTTTGGAAAGGATGCTGTGTGCTACGCAGACTAATTTATTCAGGTTATTCTTCCTTTTCACTACCACAGGTGCTCTGTCAACAGAAAAGCATTCAGGTTTTGAACTAAACTGCTGTGGGGAATTCTCACATACTAGCTGTTGCTTAACAAGCAACACTCACAAATAACCTGAAAAATCAGAGAGGTTTTGGCATACTCTTGCACAACTGATGTCAAAGAGATGCTCTCCTGCCTTCTCACCAGAGGCAGGACATGGCTATCACAGGACCCGTTCTGCAGCGATAACAGGCAGGGGGAAGACATCTCTTCTGGCTGTCAGTAGCACCCACTGCAAGAAGGATTTTAGATCAAACTGGAGGACTGAGAAACATTGACTACAGGATTTAAAGTTGATGGGACATTTTTCCCTTCTCTCCTTGGAGCCACAGGAGACCACACTGGACCCAAACACAGAGAAGTGCTCATGTACACAGGTGCCCTGGGTGCAGAGTATGCTGGTCTTTAGAGGGGCAGAAAGAGGTTTCCCCGCTTCCCCCAAACACTTCAGGGGTAATGGAGTAAGGGGGACAAAATCAATCTTCACAGTTTTAATTTTCTTTTGGATTTTTGTTTTCTACTTCTTTCTTGGTCCCTGGTTTATAAGAAGTAGGGCTTAAATTGCCAAGACAAATATCCTAGCTCCAGCAGTTCCAAATCCCTCTGGCACTAAGGAAAACAAGAACTATCCCTTTACCCCTTCCTAAGAGGAAAGGGGACACATTCACAAGCACAAGAATGAAAGTCTCTTGGCTTTTTATCCTCAGCTGTTGAATTGGAAAACATAATTACTACAAATATGTGAAGTGTGGGTGTCACAAGGATGGAGCCAGGCTCTTCTCTGTGACAACCAATGATAGGACAAGGGGCAATGGGTACAAACTGGAACACAGGAGGCTCCACTTAAATATGAGAAGAAACTTCTTCTCAGTGAGGGTGACAGAGCACTGGAACAGGCTGCCCAGGGAGGTTGTGGAATCTCCTTCTCTGGAGACATTCAAAACCCGCTTGGACACCTTCCTGTGTAACCTCATCTAGGTGTTCCTGCTCCAGCAGGGGGATTGGACTAGATGATCTTTCAAGGTCCCTTCCAAGTTCCCAACATTCTGTGAATCTGTGAGTTCCCTGGACACAGCACAGATTCTAGCACTGCTTCCCTGCTCATTCCCATCCCCTTAGTTCTTGTTTTGGATTTGCAGCAATCAAATAAGAGACATTTGCAAAGGAGTCCTGTGCTGATGGGAAACAGGCTCACCTGATCACCTCCCTCATACCCCTCTGATAACTCCTAATCAGCTGATATACCTCATTGACAGCAAGTGATCTAAACTCTGCTCTCAGCTAGAGCAGTCCAGCTTTACTAGGTTTGATGAAATTCTGCAGGTGTAACTGCTCATTGTAGCCCATCCCATTAAGAAAAAACACACAAATGTTTACAAATTCATTTCATGTTCCTCTCAGAATAGCAAAGATTTTGATGATTTACCACTCCTGCTTTCTTATCTTTCTGTCTGACCCTGCTGTCCCAGTAACATCATATAAACTGCAGATGTTATACAGACTTCAGCAATCCACTCTCCCTTCAAAATTTCTAAACAACTTTGTGATGCACTGAGTGGATGGAGCACACATACCACAGTGGGGTTTGGTCACATGCCCACCTTCCCAGAAAAATGCTTTGGCTCTCTCAGGCAACTAGTATAGTAATAAATACTTCCTTATGTTTGTCATGGCACTCACACATGAATGCCTGGGTCTCTCTGCTTGGACAGAGAGAAAAGCAGCAGCTCTCACTGTAATCATGAGAGCCTGATGTGCTCATGCTCCAAGTGCCAACATGCTCTCGCTGGTACACTCATGTGTGCTGTCAGTGACACGGGGGAAACAAAATGTAGCCCAGTGTATACAGATGTAAGATTCTGAACAGGTATGAAGAGCATATTCCAGAAGCCAACACTCCTTTGCTAAAAAAAGCAAGCCCCTGCCCATAGGCAGATCCCAAGGCACTCACCCCTAATTCATGTGCTTTCAGAAACCTTTTCTGACAGTTACTTCACCTTCCAAATCTGCCTCACAGCTCTCCACCCTGGCAAAACTGAGCAAGCAACCCAAGAGCAAACAATAAACTGTGACCTCTTTTACTCCATCCACCTAATATGTAACAGACTTTGTGTTGTTGTAAGGCTGTCTGGGGAGTTATTTGGTTTGGGTCTACCAGGGGTTGCCAACAGTTTAGCTCAAAAAGCCATATCTATGTGCACACATATATACATATGTATGTTTGCATGCACAGATTTTTAACTCTCTACATATATACGAAATAAGCTAGGCTATGTATATATATGCAAATATGACACAGGAAATTTCCATCTGCAAGGTGGGGAGAACAGAATCTGACAAAGAGCTGACCCTTTTGGCCCCTGGCATACCTGTCTTTTGTAGGAGGGGACTGTTTATTTAAGGAGATGTTTTGCTGATGATTGTATCTTTGGGAGACACAACTACACACAGATACACACATGCTGCTGGCTTTGAGTAGACTAAACTGCAAAACTGAATAAGATAATTTTTTGGAAAAAAGAAAAAAAGAAAACAAAAGATTTGTTAGAATAGAAAGTAAATGTGTTTTATTAAGCTTTACCATTTTCACAGATATATTTTCAAAGCACAGCTTTTCAAAGGAGATGGTGGGGGGGAAATAAAATAATCTGTACATGCAACTTTTGTGTAAACTTCCTTTAAGAGCCCTGGAACTTACAGATGTTGGAGGACACAGGAAAGCACCTGTCCACCAGCACTCTCTCAACTGATTAGAGGCTTTGTTACTACTTGGTCACCACAGAGCAGATGCTTTTTCACTGCCAGAGATCAGATACACGCATTTGACCCAACCTGATGAACTACACAACCATCCAAATGCTAACAAAAGGAGACTTCATTGCTCCAAGGAAAAGCTGCCATGTGACTTCAGATTGCTATCTGATTTGTCCCGCAGTAGATCATCTATCACCTTTCAAAGAACCATTTGTAAAAGAAAGATCACCATCCTCCCTACCTGCCCCAGTTAGACAAATATATTGGAAGGCTTTTCATACAAGAGCAGTAATTAAGGAAAAAAATTCCCAGGCAATCCCTCAGAAAATAGAAACAAGCCATTTTCTGGAGTCTTTTGATTTCACTAAGTCTTCATATATGGTCTTAAAAATCTCACTGAGTTTAGGTTTTGGATTTGTAACTTTATTAACATCAGTGTTATGGTGTGTTTAGTGTGCTCATAGCAAACTCAAATCCCATTGTAGAAGCCAGCAAATAACATTATTGCCTTCAGCAGATGAGAAAAACAAGGCACACAAAACCTACCTAGAGGTGCACTGAGAAAGCAAGGTGGTTCAGCACCCTGTAGTGTAAATGTTCAATGTATTCAGTATATTCTATGTATTATATATATATATAAAATCTATATTGAATACAAAATTTTTATATTCTATATATTGTATTCAATGTATTAGTATATTCTGTTGTATTCCACATTAGGGGAAATGATAAACATCATGAAGAGCTTTTGCATGAAAATCTACAAAGCCACTGCTACCCTTTTGAAGAGCTGTTATTTGAATTGTGCTTCTTTTCTCAGTAGTTTCATTCAGAGGTCAGGCATTTATTCATGATGGGAACATTCAGCATGCTAAAAAGTGCTTTAACATTTTATGAAAAACATTAAAAAAAAGAAAAAGGAAGAAAAGAACACAAGCACTCTTGTCTTGCCTTAGGGCTCATTGTTTATCCAACCTGAATTTAACCATCCTATGTAACGATCAGCCCAGCCCAGCCTATCTCTCTAAAGATAATACTCATCAGCATTAATGCCAGCGAATCTGATTGCAATCACTCACCTGGATTCAGACCCAGTTTATGGAAGTGGCAAACCAAATTTTACCAGGAGCAGAATGAGCTAACACAAACACTATCATGAAGCCCTGCCCTTTGTCAACACTTCACTCCTGTCTCAAGTCCTGTGTAATGGATTTGTTATACATGTTCCCACATAATTTCTAACTGTGTTAAAGAATCATCACTTTATTGCATCATACTGGCACTAAAATACCAGAAAAAGAATGGCAGCTTGACTGTTAGAATGGAAAATGGAAACATTAGATTCCAGGTACTATATAGGTTTTGTACAGAAACCAAAACTGGAAGATTTTGGACAGGGGTGAAAGTTACAGGTGATTGCAGCCACCTAACAGAAGGGGTTTGAATGAAAACAGGCAGCCTTGAAGGTAGTGGTTGCAGTAAATAATAAAGAATGCACTCTCTGTGCAACTGACACTGTAGCTTTTAAAATCATTGATAGAGTTGTTCATGTGAAACATTTATGAACTCTTTTGGTTTACATATTTGTACTAGCCCATTGTCTCAGGAAAATTACATTAAAAGAGCAGTTCTGCCATGAATGCAAAAAAGCTGGCAACTTCTATTAATTCAATGCTGCTGAAAGACTAAGCTGACTCACAGAGAGAATTGCAATAAATAAAGCAAAAGGAAACATTGGTTATATGGCAATATTTGTTATTCCAGCTGAAGATCATTGAAATTTTCTGCCAACCTTTGACAGAAAAGTGGAATTTTCCCCCCTTAGAAGCTATTCTATATTTAAAAAGCTAAAGAAACTTTAGTTAAAAGAGAAAACTTGAGAAAAAGGATTTATAAAATAAAGTCCTTTTTTTTCTCCCTTGCTGGAAAATGGTGTTAGAAAACTTTAGAAAAATGTTGGAAATTTGAAATATTGTCTTCTCCCCTCAAATTCTTTTGCCATGTTTCAAAAAAAAAAAAAAAAAGGCAAAATATTTGAATATTTTTAAATAAACATGTCTCAGATAGGAGGAAAGAAAAGGTATTGAAGGTATTGAATTCCCAAATCCTTCTTTCAACACACAAAAAAGGTGCCTTTCATTCATATTGATTTTTTCCTCATCAAAAATAAAATTTTACACTTTTGCTTAGAGTTGTATTTTTTCGTTCTTTAAAAACAAAAAAATGTTCCCTCACACCTAAACATGCTTCCAACAATTTGTTTTGGTGGCTTCAGTTTGCACATGCCAGTTCCTTCCTCCTGACCCTGGGGAGAGCAGAGAGATCATTGCATCCTTGACACCTTGTAGTGCTGTGCATGAGGAGGAGGAGAGAAAACATGGCCACTGACAGTAGCAGCTTGGAAGTCCTGCCTAAATTTCTCTTCCAATCGACTCTTGCCTGTTGAGCTCCTATCTGCACAGCTAATGTCCCGACTTCTCAGATGGAGCAAACACTGGCCTGATTCTGCAACTGGATCTCCATGAGACTGCAAGCTTACCTGCATAGACAAGATGTGTTGCATGATTTAGGGCCACTAGTGCTGATTTTCCCAGCTTTTGTTGGGCTACACGTTAGTACCATCTTTCTTTGAAAGCAGTAGCTACTCACCAGGAGGAAGAGACCTAGAAACCAGCCTGGAGTAATATGATAATTGGTGCATCTGCAGAAGAACAGAGCTCCCAGTTTACACACAGAGCACTGCTACATACTTCCCCCTTCCTTTTCTTTTCCCTAATTTGATTAGAGTCTTGGCTGAAAGGCACTAGAAATCTGATTTAATCCTGCCCACATCAACCCAGATTCACAGTAACACCAGTTTGCCATGTTTGCTAAGCCCGAAGAGCCCGACTAAGAAGCACAGAAAGAAATGGCTCTGTGTCAGCTAGGAATGGCTGTAAGATTTCACAAAGGGGGAAAAAATTCAACCTGCATCCTGCTGAAGAACTGGAAGGAAATAAGGTGGCGCCTTTTAGACTGGCATGATTTCAAAGGGCAGTAACTGAGCTTTACTCTTTCAGTTATTCCCATTAAAAAAATAAAATTATCAGAAATGTTTATTCAACAGTGAATAAAATGCTCGAATCAGATAGGCTTTATCTGATAGTAAGGTAATGACTGACTACCAAATCACATGGCAGCAAAACATTTTTCATGGATGCGGTAACGTGCCCTTACCTGAAAAGCTCTGATTAAACAACACGGGGTGGTGGGGGGGAACCCCAGATAAGAACAGAGAAGTCACGTAACATAGCAATAATAGCAACACAGAACAAGTGCCTCGGAGGGGTGGGGAAGGGGTGAAGAGGGGGGTGGGGTAAAACTTCAGGCATTCACCTACAAACAGAATTCTGTCTCTGCACTGCATTGTGGTCCTATTGCCTTTCAATTACCTGATTAATTGCCCCCGACTCCATTCAACTGGACAACTGAGGATGATCAGGCATTTCTGTGTTTTATTTCTGTGGCTTCTATTGCAGGCAATGAGAGCTTCCATGAGACTTCTACTACGTACATAAAATTCATAAACAACAAATCTATTGGTTGCCTTATATAGCTAGCATTTTGTAATTTATCTAGACATTTCAGTCTAGCTTGCAGAGAAAAGGAAAAAGAAAACCCTCTCTGTTCTCAAGCGACATTCTTAAAAAAATTCTTAGACAATTACACAGCAGTAAAGTTTACAAGAAGCAATTTACTTTCTCTAAATTCAATATACACTAAGTTGCTGACAATTTTCAATCCTATTGTATTGCAGCTGCTTTAATGCTCTGTGGAAGTAGCAATTTCATTGCTAACCATTAATCTTCAAACATTTTTAGAAGCTCATAAGAGTAAGCTTGGAAAGCCACAGTATCAGAGACCACAAGGTTGAAATAGACTCCAAAAGGTCATCTAAGCAGGATCAGCAATACCTAAAACACTTCTGGCAGGTGTTTGTCTAACCTGTTCATTAGAAGCTGTGGTGATGAAGGGACAGACACACAGCAAGTTACTAACAGAGACCAAAGATTTCAAGCTGAGAAATATTCCAAAACATACTTTCTTCACATGGATAAATTTCCCTATTAACCTCAGTATTAATGTGTTTACAGAGTGGAAGATATTTGAGCTATTGGCCACCAAACACTATGAATCCCATGAGATGAGTAAATTGTGCCTTATTTTGGACGATGTGTAGCTCTTTCCAATTCAGCTGTTTCTTTCCTAGATATTGCCAGTCATGGCAATTGAATCAGACATCACACAAGTGCCAGAGGAGAGCCTGACAGCCTGAGGTGCAGGCTGTTGGCAGAAGAGGATGCCTGCAAAAGCTGAAGATGTTTCCAGGAGAAATGAAGTCTTGATGAGAGCCCCAGACACTGGAGACCTTCTTGGCACTCCACAGCAAAAATTTTACCACACTCCTTTCAGATGTTGGTTCTTTTTACAAGGTTTGCCTTTGCACCCAACCAATGCCCTATGCAGTCAACAGAGGTGAGAAGGATCAGTCACAGAAGAGAACTAAAATGACAATTCAATAATCCAAGAGTGAATTTAGAGAAATAAGAAAGCAACTGCTCCTGTGGGTCTGCAGCCCTTTCTTCACTGTAACCAGCTTCCTCTCATCTGAAAGTGCCAATAAGTCCCACACAGATTACTTTGATATTATCACTCTCTACAACTATGTGAAGTGAGGTGGTAGCGAGGTGGGTGTTGGTCTCTTCTCCCAAGTAACAAATGATAGGACAAGAGGAAATGGCCTCAAGTTGCACCAGGGAGGTTTAGATTGGATATTAGGAAAAATTTATTCACTGAAAGGGTTATCAAGCACTCGAACAGGCTGCCCAGGGAAGTGGTTGAGTCACAGTCCCTGGAAATGGTGAAAAGATGTAGATGTGAGCTTAGCGGTATAGTTTAGTGGTGGACTTGGCAGTGTTACATTAAGGGTTGGACTTCATGATCTTAAGGGTCTTTTCCAACCTAAATGATTCTATGATTAGGTAAATCCCTAATACTATTTTTGAAGATAATACAAATACATCTGTTGATGTCACTCACTTAAAGGCAATCAATAGCTGTATCGAGTTAAAGCATTTGTATTCGGCATCACATGCTGGTGACATCTGAATCACCTTTGTCACACATCACTTCTCTTAATACTTGGTCATATGGTATCCACATGTAGGAGGCTGTTCTTTAATAGTGGTTTCGCATGAAATACACTACTACTGGATGAAGAAAGCCAGCTCAACAACCAACTAAATGTTACCTTGTCTAGTGCACCTATGCCCTTGCTTTAGCCCCACCATACCTGTGCCCAGCTGTTGCCACATCCACAAGACATATCAAGGCGCTTGTCAGGAAGCCCACTCTGCCCTAACTGCTGAGCACTTTGCATGCCAGCTGAGCCTATGTCCCTGAGGAAGCACAGAGAAGGACTGGGGTCGTATTTCCCACTGCGTTGGGGCAAAGAGCTAACAACAACCTTACAACCTCCAAAGCAGGTCCCCAAAATGGTGCTCCAGCCTGTGTAGCTTCCCTGAGATCTTCTGCTTCAGGGCATCTCTTGAGAAGGTCATCATAATGATCCAGAGTCCTGTCAGGTGAATCCAGTTCACCTGACACGAAATGGCCTCAAGTTGCACCAGGGAGGTTTAGATTGGATATTAGGAAAAATTTATTCACTGAAAGGGTTATCAAGCACTGGAACAGGCTGCCCAGGGAAGTGGTTGAGTCAGATTATTTCCACCCAATGAATAATAAACCTGAATGCTGTTGCCATCATCTTCCACATCAGCCTCATAATCCACCTCAGGTTCACCAAGGTGAAGCTATGAAGAGGGATTCTGTTTTACTGTTCAAATAACCAATCTACAGAGAAGCTGAGTATTATTACAGTTACACATTGCACGAAAATCTGTTCCACTGCAAAATTCAATTCATGTTACATAAATGCATTAGCAGTATTGCAGTTATATAAGAGCAAAGAAAATTCAGAATGACCTGAGCAAGGAAAATATTAATCAGCTGGCCCTATCAAGCAAGTATCTTTAAAACAAATCATAGAAGCCTACAGATGCCTTTTAGTCAACCAAGGATTGCTCACCAGAACACAAATAACTGACATTTGAGTAAGAAATTTCACTGATATGAACATTTTAATGAAGGTTTTAATACTGAGATTTAAAGAGACTGAAGACATTTCTGTAATTTTAATAAGAAAAAGAGAACACTTGAGATTTGAGAAAGAAATTCCCAGCAATTAACATATCCTCTGATTAAGAGAAATTTCTTGTTTTGGAAGTACATTGTGTTCTCATCCCCAGCTGGTTCCACATGCTGCTCCAAATGCTAAATATCTATAGAACAGCTCCAGCTTTGAACTATGCTAATGACCAGATATCATGCAATTTTCTCTGGGTATGAAAGCAATTTTACTCTTGGACTGTGTTATCCAAAAGAGACATTTTGTATGGGAAAAAACAAACAAACAAACCAACCAAACCAAACCAAATCAAAACAAACAAACAAACAAAAACACAAACAAAAAAACGCACAAAAACCCCACAACTGCTGTATTTGCTATCTGGAACAGTTCACTGAAGAACTAGAGGACTTCAATGAAAATTGTTTTGGCAAAAACTACATGGCTTGTGGAATACTTTGCTTTTTCTTCAAGCTGGCCTTAGATCTCAAACATTTGCAGTAGACTGAAGCATGCCTGTTCTTTGATGCAGTGAGGATTAACCTCCTGCTTTGTATGCTCATCTGACGAAGTACACAATAAAAAGAAAACACTCTTACAAGTGACCCAGAAAAATCTGAGTACAATTTGGATAAGTCAGGGATTACAACACACAAGGCTCACTTGCTTGTTACGCTTAGTAACGCTAACACAGACAGCATGATGTCTGTTAAAGATATGCTAAACATATCTCATAAGCACAGAAGAAAAAGTAATGCCCTTGATGGTTAAATTTCTTATTGGCTTGTAGTGGACTTCAAATGCCTAAGGAGAAGAAGTCCAGTGATATTTTCTGGATTCTCCGTGCTAATACCATCAGGTTTCAATACCACAAAGATTCTGTTTCATGGGTCGTTTTTCATGCAATAGTGTTTCCTTATTGCATGTGGATTATTGTAACACTTCTAGCATAAACTCTGAGGGGGGAAAAATGCTTTCCATAAGGCTTGGTTCTATTCCAAAGTAGAGAGAAAGAAAAACAGCCACTGGCCTACTTGAGTATTGAAATAGGTACTTAGTAACTGAAGCCAACGTCACCTGGAATTTGTCAGTGCCGAACGCAAGCATATAAGTTCCAGTGGGCTTACACACTTGTAGTTTCTCTTACATCTAGGAACAGTTTTTGGCCTGCACTTAAACCCCTGCCACATGGCTTGGCAATGGATTCCAGGCACCAAAACTTCAACGGCATTTTAGAAACAGAGGTTTAATTTGGTTTGGCTTAGCCTGAGTTTTAGACACTTTCCTGCCACGCAGTTTGACAACAGATCTCTGCTCCACACTCAGGCATACCTCCTAGCCCCTAATGCTCCTGGTACTGAGTATTCAGCTGAGCATCAAGACCAATGATTATTGCTTCTCCGAAATTTTTTTTAATGTAGTAGATAAACAGAATATTCAGATGGCTGATTTGCAAGGAAATGAAATGCAATTTCTCCAAATCAAATTATTAGAGCAAACTGCTTACACACAATGTTAAACATGCTGACAAGGTATGGGCTGAAGTTAGCACGATTTACTTATTTTTTTGCACAGCCAGAATGCAGGAGTGACCTGCCAAACCAGAGGATGGAATTAGCGATTACAGTGTCACTTGGCTTCACTGTTCAATATGCATGCATGAAGAGGCATGACAGCAGATCCAGACGGATAACATGAGGAAATAGTACATGGTGGGATCAGTACGTTGTGCAATTTAAACAGACACAGTGTCTAATATCAAGCAGGATGAGTCACGAGCGTGTTCAAAATCTCCATGTTTTTTCAGCAAGCAGATGCAGATCCCTGTGCTTGTTTCACACGTGTACAAATATTATCTTTAATGCAAAACTCAATTTTTTGTGCCATGTTGAACACATCAAATAGTGGCATAGCCCATCATGGATGTGGTATTAGGCACTCTACAACGACATTTGACTTTCTGCTGTGTTGTCAGAAACCAAGTAGATATTGCGACAGCAATGCCTCCAATTTCACAGTTTGATTAGAGAGTATCTGACTTTGCTAACGTGTCCAATAATTATTTCAAGGTATGCTTATGAAAGTTTCCAGAGAAGCTGGCCCATCGTTACTTGAACAAACTCCTTGTGTTCCAGTTTGGCATTCTGCAAAATACAAAGGATAATACACGCATGTATAGAATGTGCACCTGGATTTATAC
The DNA here is from genome assembly GCF_963082525.1 of Nesoenas mayeri. Taxonomy (NCBI): domain Eukaryota; kingdom Metazoa; phylum Chordata; class Aves; order Columbiformes; family Columbidae; genus Nesoenas; species Nesoenas mayeri. Next base: position 89,274,774 of record NC_137543.1, on the reverse strand, counting down.
CTCAGTGTACAGACATCCTGTGTTTGTACCCAACTACCATGCAAGAGATTATGAAGAGAAAAATCACATAATTGACAATGAGGGATAGACAGCTAAACCCCCAAATTCACTGCCTGAAAAGTCCTTATTTAATTCTTTGTCATGTGCTCTAGAGGAATGTTGATGTGGAGTTTCAAACACCAACACAAAAGTCCATCTGGAGGAACTACTACCCTTCAGCTTAAGAACATGAACTGTGTCCATGCACAACACTTCACCATTCAGAGAAAGACAGATATCATTGGCTGCCCTAGTAGAAAAGCCATCTTCTGATTTTCAGCAGCAGAGATTTTAAAGGCACTGTAAAAACTTTCAATATTTATGCCAATGGATAGATTATTTCTGGATTAATATAGGAGAGAAGTGTTTGTAACCTACTTGAAAGAGCTGAAGAAATACAGTGGATTTCTGTATGGCATGAATTCTTCCATGTGTTTCATAGCTTTCCAAGCTCTATCACACAAGCTCCTGGGCTTGCACAGTCTGACACTGTTTTATTTGGTCAGCTATGATATATGCGAAAGGGTTAACTTCAGTCTGTGGTGCATGGATACCTAATCATCCATAGGCTACTTCAGAGACGCACTCCACCAAACACAACTCATACAAGTAACTGTTGTAGCTATGGTACAACACAATTCTTTCTGGAAAAAAAATACTGCTGGAAAACTGGAGTAAAGGCATTAAGCATGGCAGGTTAGGAGTCCAAAACTATAAATCCTGGTCAAGACTCAGTCCAAAGACTGGATCTGCAATCTAGACACTGTAGAGAAGGAATAGCAAGATTGGGAGGGAGAGAAGAAATAAAAAACCAAGCATATATGAATAAATTATATACGTAGGTGCACCTAATCTAGAATAACTGCCTAGAAGACCATGCTCTCCTAGAAGCTACATCTGATGCTGCGCTCCATTCTAAGAGTAGAAATTCCCAAGTAAGTGGGTGGAAGCTCAGGGACTGGGCTCTGCAGAGCAGTATCTATGTCACCAGTAGGAAGCCCACTCTCTTAGGCAGCACATCAAACACAGAATGTTCTGCAAACCTGAAATTTCACCATAACCTTTACATTCTTAACTCTGGACTTCAGAAAACACAAAGACTTCCTCAGGAGATGCTCTGCTACAATTACTGGAATCCTTGGGTTAAGTTCTTCCCAATGACCCAAAAAAATCCCACTATCTTCCTCACACAGGGAAACGGAAGGCAAGTTGTGGTCTTGAAGGGTTTTCACATTTATTGCACAGTTTCTTTGTCTTTTTTAACATTACGATGACAGTAACAAGTGCCCACGGGCATCTGAAGCTTGGCCATTCTCACTTTTTGATCTGCAATGAATGAATAATCACATTATAAAAGAAGGAGAAATTTAGATTAGGTTTTACCTCTTATACTGGTCTGCCCACAAGCAGGCTGTGGCTTACTCACAGGTATTCCCTGCCCTGTTCAGACAGAGCATGTGAACAATTTGCTGTGACTAGCTGGTATTTGTGATTCAAGCTACATATGCAGGTCATCTGGAATATTATACTTCTCTTCCCTGATGAATTAACTTCTAAAAACTGTCTTCTGGTGGGAAAGTCACAGTTCTGCATTCGTCATCTAAGCTGAGCACTCACAGTTTTCTTAAACATTCTTGCCAGTAAACACTCACTGGAGATCTGGAACACAAAGAAAGAATTTGTTGAAATTTTCTAATGAGTCTTTGGAACAGGGAAAGTCATTTGCTTCATGTTTATGATTAGCACACTGAGTTCCTGACCTGGTCAGACCTTAAGGTGGTACCACAGAGAAGATGTTAATTTACAACAAACAATACATTAGAAAACTGGACTAGTTTGACTCACCCAAATGTCTCAAGAAAGGGCTGGTACTGAGACTTTTCCTGAGCATAGTAAACCAAGAAACACAGAGCTGTGTCACTTTTATTCACATTTCCCTCTGCATCTTCAATCCAGCTACAATCTTACTGAAGTCCCTTCCCCACAAATCTAGATAAAATCTTAGTAAAAAACACTTGCTCATCAGAAGATCCTCCATCCCTCAAGTCACTTCATTCCTCACTCTCTGTGAGTGAGCTGTCTGCTTTTCAACTAAATGCATTCCCCTCAGGAACACAGGGAGAGACCCCAAAGAGGCTAATACTGGGACTCATCTTACCTAAGCTTAGCCATATAAAAGATGTCTGTTTTAAACTAGCTGTCCAGCCCCCCTCTCAGTGCAAAGAGCTATCTCTAGGACCAGATTCAATCCTTGTGTTCTAGAAAGTTTGTAGTCCTGATCAAGCTTCGCAGTCAGACTAGGTCTTGGATGTGGAGGTAGCACTCTGTGTAACAGCAAAGGTAGCCTAAAAATGTGCCTGATTCATCCAAGAGAACAAGAACGTTAATCTCCCAATCTACAAACGCCCAATGGCAACCATCTTCTCCACAAGTGCAACAGTTTAAAAAAAAAAAAATGAATGAAATACAGAACATCTTTCACAGAGGAGAGAGAAAAAAAAGTAGCGTATTTAGTGGGGGTGGGAAAAAAAAAGCAATAATTTTCTGTAAGACAACACTTTCCACAGAAAATCAGTCATCATATCATTGTAAGTGTGCCTTTTATCCAACACTGCTACAGAATGATAGTACTTTCAGCCTGCTTGTTCTTAGTCCCAGGAGGAAAACAGAGATTTTTGCCAAATCGCCTGTTACTATTTTTTATCCTGTGTGTTGGCTTTCATCATTACAGAATGGGAATTCTGCCACTGATTTCAAAGACTCCATGATCATAATTTTATATTAATGTACATGTGTTTAATTTAATTGCTTTGTTTAAAGATAAAAGGAAAAATGGATTTCAAATCTCTCAACTGATATTTCACTGCACATGTTCATAGTTCTGTAGTTTAAAAACTTATGCAGCTTTTTCCTTCCCCCACGGGGAAACAGCACTGTAAGAACCACACATATCTGTGTAATGAAAGTAGCTATTAAATATTTACATTTTCTCCATTGTAATGGAAATTTCACACTCTTCTAGTGTAAAACTGATTTCCCAAGTCCTTATAATCTAATGTTTTAAGGGTAATTTCATGCAAATATCTCTGGAGAGTAGGCTACAGGCTTAAACACCTAAGGGGAAAAAAAAAAAAAAAAAAAAAAGGAAAAGAAAAAAAGAATGCTTTAAGGCCATAGCACTGCAGGTATAAATCAGTGCAGCTCTGTTACTGGAGTTGCATTAATTTACACTTGCATAATTTGTTTCAGAGACTTAGTCATTTTTAGGCAATATGTGAAAACCTAATCAACTTTATAGAAGACAGTAATATGTCCATCTTCATAGATTGAAAATAGGTGAGGATATCATGCTCAAGTGTGCAAAGGAGCATTTACCTCTGAACTCAAGTCATGTATGGAAGCTTTCTCTCAACAGTAGCCTTCTTCAGATTGGAGGACGTTCCACATAAACATTTACCATAACTTCTTAAAACAGCTGTAAGCTTGGGGTGTTGGGCAGCAGTAAGCATGCTCCCCACCCTGGCTTTTGGCCAGGAGATCAAGAATCGATCTGAAAAAATCCACACCCACCTTTCCCTACAAGAAAAAAAAAAAAGGGTGATTTTATTTCCTGCAGTTAGTAGATATTTGCAGTAAGGGCAGAGAAAAAGATAGTCTTTTAGTGGTGGTGGGGGGGTTTGTGCTGGTTTTTCGTTTTGTTTTTTCAGTCCTAATTCAGCGTTAAAGATTTGAGAACTTTGTCTAAAGAGCTGTGGTGATCTCCATGAGTTCATGCAGTCTAATGCTTTCTTTCTAAATCCCAAGACATAAAGGATGTTTAATAAATGGTCTTCTTCTAATCACAACAACACATCCATGGGAGTTTTTTTGTTGGGGTTTGAGGCATAAGGTGGGTCTTCATTTGTAACGTGACATTTTTAGCTAACTTCTGTTTAACTTTTTTTTTTTTCCCGTAAGCCAGGCTTTCACTTTTATATTCAACTGAAATCAGAGACAAATTCATGGTTTATCCATTACTCTTATCTTGAAGAATTCTCTTTAACTCACATTTAACAGACTGATCTGCTGGAAAGATATGTACATGAGAAGAACAGCCTTGTGCTTTAATGGCAGCAGCCATGAATGTTAACCTGAACCCAGGCAGAACACGTGAAGGAAGTTTGACAAAGTTCACAACATTTGTCTAACTGAAAAGGGCTTCTGCACACATGCTCCTGCATAATTAAAAAAAAAAAAAAAAAAAGAAAACCCAAACAACACCAAACACAGATCTTCTGACTTTCTTGTTTCTTTCCACCCATATAGGGTATTAAATGGAGAAAACATTCTTCGGTATATGCTAAACTACACTGCTACTGAAAAAAATTGGGCTGAACGATCAGGAGAATCTAATTATTCTAGTCACGTAATTAACTGTGTATTAAAATAATTGTTGGTATTTCTTTTACTATGCATTTATTATTTTTAAAATGTTTCTTATTGCCAGAGTGAGTCAGAATGCAAACATAACCTAATACAGTTACACCAGAAAAAAGATGAGGTATTTCCAAGAACAAAACTGCCGATGTACTCTGTTCTCAACAATTAAAGGGTTATTGCAAATCATGATAATGGCCATCAAAACTACATTTTCACAGTTTAAAACAAGTGCCAAGGCAGACAAGGTTTAAGCAGTAAGAAGCCAAATGGCATGTTGCAAGCTCACATCAAGACGATCTTAATACTCCTCTATATGTTTACCCCAATGATCAAGAATCAAAGGTAGCCTGAGCTGATCCTGGCCACATCACTTCATTTGGCTCCTTTGTCTCCTGAAAATTGTACATCTTATTTACCTGTGGACTGGCTAGGTTCACATGAAGCTATGATTGTTTTCTCTCAGCTTCTGGTGCCATCTGCAAGTAACGGAAATAAGAGTCCAATGTCTGAATCTGTGATTCTCCAAAAATTGTTTTAAAAGCTAAAGGTTCAGAATATTTCTGACCACAACTGTTCTTGTGCTAGCACACAGCTGGCCAGCCTGTCATTACCTGATGCATCACAAGACCTTAGTTGTATGGATGTAAAGTGTTTCAGAGTGACAGAAGTGTCCTCACTGGCACTCACCTGGCTGTAACAACCACCAACTGACAAATTAAACTACCTTTGAAATATGCTATCTTTTGTGTCATCTCTGTCCTAAGTCATACTTATTCACCTGTTCTTCTCTTGTATTTAAAGAAAGGCTTACAGCCTCCTTTCTTTTTAATTCAGAGGAAATCTTGGAGCAAATCACTGTTCTGTTGGACAGGCGCTTTCTTTGAAAAAGAGGGAGATGACCATAATTTCCCAGTCACTCCACCTCTCTATGTACACCCTGCATTTAAAAGTCACAAAGCCACAAGTAATACTAGTTGTGTCCAAGTTTCCACAGCTAGCTTCATTCAGAGCTCTCATTCTTTTTGGACAACCAATGCAAGTCTGGGTCAGCTGAGGGGAATCCTGTGCTGAGAGTCATATGCAGGGCTCCCTCCTGGATCAGTGTGTCCTGTGCAGGAGACCACCATTCAGGGCCATGTTACTGCCTGAGCAGAGGATCCCTCTCCAAGGGTCATCCCTCCTGTTTTCTGACCTCATGCCAGCCACAATCTAAAAGAAAAGGGAATGCAGGGCATTGGGCTGTTAATACGTGCTCTGGGGATGCTCTGGAGGGGCTGCAGGAGGTGGAGACAAACTGAGTGCACCTCATGATTAAGGCTGAGAGTTGGCAACTGTGTTTACAGGGAAAATGATGGAAGGAAGTTGTTAATACACTATAACTTGAAGTCATTACAGCCTTTTGCACTGCAGAATCCTTTTTCTGTAAAATGGGGAATGATTTTGGGCCCACTGTAATCAGAGCCAACAAGAACAGAAACAGCTGGGAGGTTATTCTCACTTCACAGAAGGTGCAGCAGTGTTTTTATATTGTGACGACTCTAAGTGACATCTGTGGTACTGATCACAGCACCCTCCCCTAAACCTGCTCGGACTCAAAGCAAAAAGGGAGTTAACATAGTGTGACTGACAAACAGAGAAGTCAGATGACATTAGTCTAAGTGGTTGCACCTAATCACCTTCATTTATACATCTTCTTCCTGGTTCTCCAGCAAGAGAATTTTGTTGGAAGAGTTAGTTCCTGTATCCAAATTCATAACACCTACCTACATGCAAAGAGATCTTACTGTAATTACAGAGCCTGACTCACCCATCTCTTGAAAGCATGCTCATAATTTTTCTTACTGTTTATTTCTTGAGGGCCATAAACCTCATTTCTTGAGTAGTCATCATTGTTTAGCTAACAAAATTACTACAACAGTTAAAATTACCAGTGTGAGGAAGAGTCTAAAAATGATGGACCCTGATAGATAGGCTGATTCTTTGACCCAGCCCTCTTATCAGAGCTTTATTTAATTTCATGGTAATCCCTTTCAGTGCAGCCACACAACAGGTAATACCTACAGATGTAAAGTCATATGCTACTCATTGTTTGAATTCTTTTTGCTCATCAGGCCACGAGAAAGATTTAAGCTCAGTGACGCAGCTCACTTTTCAGTACTTCTCCTCAGGTAGTTGGGCATTCTATAAGACAATCCTCCATTCGTGTTAAATGCCAGCACATTCTTAGACAACTCGTCATCCTGAAAAGCAGCTGAAACAAATAAACAGTCTGACCAAGTAGCAGAAAATAGTAAACTGACTATGGGTCAAACAGCAATAGGTGTTTCCGTCTCTCTGCCTACTGAAGGTTGTGGAGTTTTCTGGTTACTTGGGTTTTGCCAACAGCTCTGGAGGAGAAAATGAGTTCTAGCGTTCATATGTCTTGAGCTCTCATGTTCACCGTTTCAGTTCCATGTACCTACGTTTCCACAGCTGTAGGATGCGGTGGAAAATCCTTACCATTTTTCCTCATTAACTGTTAATGCATGTAACATTGAGCTATTACCAGTAATTAACCTGCATCCACTTATCTGTCCCAGCGACAGCTTTAGCCTAAATGGTTTATCCATGATGAACTAGAAAGGAGACCTAAGACATCCTCAAAGACATGACACGGCAAGAACCTGTCATAATGTGGGACTGGATCGGGCACTGCACTGTATCTTCATAGCCACTCAGTTCCTTGTGGATTGCAGAGGGGAAAGTCAAAGGCTTCTCCGGTCTGTCCATGCCACCTCTTCACATGCTGACAGTCCACATAGAAAAGGTAATCCCATCTTTAGTCAAATTCAACTTAAGACATGGGCAATGGAAAAGCAATTATTCCCTCTAAATAATCCTTCTGTATCTGTCTTGTCTTGGTAGAATATATACCTATATATCTCTTGTAGTCTTGTAGTTGTTTCATATACATGGGCCATGGCCAAAGTTTCTTGTTCAGCCTGAATCTGTTGATGGTTTGATAGCACCTATGAGTTACAGGCCAGGTTTTGAACAGAATATTTTGGGAGGCTGCACCAACTCAGTGTGCCTGTCTCATAGCTTCTCATGTTAAGTCTTGTTTAACTCTTTCAGTATGTGTTCATGTCCTACAATCATTGATTCTAGTTTTAGTTTTCCAAAAGATCTCAAAGTCACATCCTGCCTCTTCTATAGGGGCTCATTGTGTGGTGATGCTTGCAGGGTGCAGGACCAGTGTGCTATATTTCCTCACATGGATCCCTCCTCCAGGGCACACTGGCTTCCCTCCCTCGTCTGCTTGTGCAGCTACATGGCACTCAAAAGCCTTGCTGAATGAGCTTGCCTTAGAGAGAAGCATTTTGTTGCACAGACTACATATTTAGGAGGAGAAGCAGTCTGACTGCTAAGACTGAAATTACCCACATCTGCTACCATTCCTCTAATCTTTTTCTCCATGATACTTAGGAGTTGGGAAGAATGTGATGATTTCCTCAGTGCACTGACAGCTCTGCAAAAACTTGTGGTGCTTCCTTGGTCAGATGTGTTTGAATTAGTTGTACACAGATGAAACAAAAGCTGTATGACACTCAGCTGCTATCTTCCATCTGCTAGCACAGGATATCAGAGCACTGCATCTCATAGCCAGTGGCAGTTATTCGTGAAAGAATGTAAGAACAAGGAAAACATACAGCAACATGTACCCTACCATTTATCCTTCTGGATTTTGGAAATCTGAAACTTAGAGACTTTGCATACCCAGGGGCTGCATGGAGTCCTTTGGGTTAAGTATTCCCCGATTTGGTTCTCATGATCCGAAACATCTCAGTCTTTTTAAATTGTATGACAGAAATACATAAGCACTAAAATACTACTTACCCTTTTCACACTAGCACCACTTTGGTATAATGGTTGTTTGATGTGGAAGATAGTGTGAAATAATGCCTATCTGCTCTGTGTCTTAATTAAGATGAAAGCAGGGGGGGGTGTGAAGAAGAGGAAGGGATGAATGATGTGTCTGTTTGCAGATGAGTTAATCTAAGACAAGCCAAGCATCTTCAGATTTCCATGGTTAAGAAACACAAAAAGGTAAACAAAGTAAAGTCTTTCCAAATTGCATTAAAGTTCATCAGTGAAGCTAATTAAACATCAGACTCATGTGAGCAATTCAGAAAAGTGGTACGATGTACACTGTTTCTGGTTTCAGTTTTCTAAGACTAAATTGACTTTCCTTGCTTCTCCATATCAAACTCGTATTACCTTCTGTGATGTGCTGAAGTCAAGAATTCACAAAGAGAGGGCATGAATTTAACATTACAAAGTTTTAGCTTTACTGTCTCCCCCAGCATGACTCCAAAAGCAGAATTTTCACTCACTCTCGCAGGATCAGAGCAGGTCACTAGTAATACAGAAACCATCTTCGACTTCTGTCCTATAGAGTTTTTGGGCTAAGGTGGTTTGGCTGCTGTAAATGCTCCTATAAGCAAATAAAGAGCAAACACAAGAATTTTCACAGCAAAAGACAAAATTCTGACTGTAATTTGCAGGTTGTGCAAGATTTCCCCAAGCTGTGTGTAATGAGGAATTCCTGCTAAGTGCTTTTGAAGAAATACACCATTTTAGAGAATCTCACATCTAAACATCCCCCAGGCTTTGAAGCAAATCCAAATATGTGTGATCCAGAAATGAATGAGATCACTGGAATCTGTCACTGGAAACCATCACTGTACTACCTTTAAAATGACTTGAAAAGACCAAATGTTATTCGATAGGCAAGTGTGATAATAAGTTAGCATAGGAGAAGAAATGTAAGGCTACTCTGGAAGAGGGGACAAAGTTTGCATTAACATTACCTTCCAATCATACTTCTTGGCCTGTATACGATAAAACCAGGACAGAGGGAATGACATACCAGAACAGGAGCTAGGCACAGAGATCTAAGAGCAGCTGAAAGTGGAAGTCTTAATGTAGAGTTTGGTATTTCTAATTTTGTCAACAAAAATCCTGCTTCAGGAATCAGGCAAGTTTAATCTTGCTAGGTATATGGGCAACATCTTTGTGCCCATAAAAAAGGTCAGCCGTGCACAGTCGAAATTGACTTGTTTGGCAAGCACAGACACTGCCCACATCTTCACATGTAATTTCATCTGAATTACTTTAGCAGTAAAGGAGCAGACTTGCATTTTTCCACTTTTCCACACACTGTAAATACCTGCCTCCTGCTTTTGGATAAGATGAAATGCAAAGGCACTAAAAATAAATAAATATCTAAAACAAGCTGTCCTCATTTCCCACCACTCACCCATTCCTGAGGTATGACTGGCCATTTCATAATCAGAAAACGTGTGAACACTTAGCAGGGGAACGAACAAGATCTCATGAGACTGTAAGCCTTTTCCAAAGGCTTAAATACACTTCAGATAAGAATCTAAAGAGACAGTAGAGCTCCAGACATCTTGAGCTTTACCCTTCACTAAACTGTCTTCAAAAAGAGGAAGAGAATGCACCCATGTGGACAACTCGATTCCATTATGTGCCATGTTTCAGCTTGAAAATTCTTTTATTTTTCTTGCTGCAAAACCTCTCAGTTGACATTTCCCTGCTTCACAAGTCTAATTAAAACAACCCTATAGCAAACTACATCTAAGCCAACTCAACTGTGTGGGTTTAGGGTTTTTTTAGTATCATTATTTTTCCTCCGAACTGACATTTACTTCTTTCATTATTCCATAGTCACAAAACATTCTTTTACTTCTTTTCAATGAGTCAGACTCTTCTGCCCTTACTCCAGCAAAACTTCTCTCAATTCCACAGAGCTCTGGAAAGACATCGCTAAGACACTTATATCTGTATTCAAACTAGCCTGAGCTACACTTTTTTGCTCACATCCCTTGAGTGTTTTTGTACCCAGGAGTTATTAGCACAATCCTCATGCTGAAGGTACTAACATATGTGAATGCTCAGTTGTCCCATTTGCCCCTCACCTTGCAATCCAAGTAACTCAATAATTAGTATGTTGCTTGCAGCATCAAGGAGCAGAAATACTTATGGACTACAATAGCTGAGCAAAACAGAGCAGATGCAAGGACACAGAGTGAGAGAGATTTTTCACACAAGAACTTGCCTGGTAACAAATCAGCTTAAAAGGGAGCAAACCATTTAGAGGCCACGTGAGATGCATTATCCACCCTTTCTGCCTCACTTTTCATGCTTGTACTACCTGAGTAAGATGTTCATTAATCCCAGGATCCCAAGTTTGGCAATTTTAGCTGATGGGTGAATTGTCATGAAGTCTCCTGTCAGCTGCTATTTGTAGTGACTGCGCTATGAGCTCAACATGCATTGCATTGTTCGGGCTGGTTTTGTTCTTTTATTTTGCTTGGGTTGGCTGCCTCCTGGAACCTCTACTCTGCCTACTTCCTGAGGATTAAAGCATGTCTTCTGGGCAAGGAGATGTAGGGACCACCTGCAGATTCTGTTTATATATCCAGCCTTGTAGCCTGATTGATCTCACAATAGAACTGCATAATGTAAACACTTCATTATTCCACTAAGGATATGTGCTGCACCACCTAAGGTCCTCCCAACTAAGAGTCAGTTTTAGATGGTTAAAATCTGCTAAGCCACACCAAAAGAAGCTAAACAAAGGAAAATCCATCCTAACGACATTTTAAAGTCTCTAAGTTAAGCTAATTAAATGCTATTAAGTTGGAAACTTTACCCTGCCCTTTTATTCCAGGATTGTGTAATCAAGCCTCAGCAGTGTTCAGGCCCATTGCTTCTGATGCACTGTTTCAGTGTGCCTAATAACAACCAAAACCCAGATTATCACTGGGATTTATTCCCACCCTGGGACTGAGACACCACAAATTCAGCCTTGGGAACTACTTTCTTGACCTGAGGGCCTGGCAGGAGATGGAGGCCCGGTTTTGGCTTTGCCTGGGATCCACCTAAGCAGAAATGGGAGCCAGAGGAGACACATCTCCTTGGCTGTTTTCAACATGGCACCTACTAACTGCGCCACCTTTCAGTCTTGCACAGCAGAGGGGCAAGGAGGTACCTTTCTGTTCCTCCCAAACCACAGAAGTGAAGAATACTTCTAAGTATTTCCTACAGGAATTTTGTATTGGCATTTCCTTTTGCCAGACAAGAAACTGGGAAAAAGAGGACAATGCTCAGCCCCAGATTTTGGGAGTCACGGTCTTGTACCTGAACCAGCTCTGGGCAGCTCTCACTGCTTCCTGCATAAAGCCTTATATCACCTTTCCCCTTCCACTCGGGGACAAACGCCTCCTCTTAAAGCAAAAGGACAAGTCAAGGGCAGAGTCATGGCCATGACATTGCATCTCCTGGGACTTGGGGTTTAGCTTTTATGAGTATTTCAACATCATTCTTGTGGTTTATTTCCCTTTGGGATTTGTTTGTTGGTTGTTTTGTTTATTTAACAGCGTTAATTAAAAACTGAAGGCACACCCAGCTAAAGTGAGGAGCTGTAATCTGAGGAACTCCCCAGGTTCCTCAAGAAGGAGGAGAAGTTTACCCTGAATTTATCTAGGCAGCTACAAATAATAAAAAAACCCCAGAAAAATATGGAGTATGTCCATGTCTGTAATCCACTCTACAGACATCTCAGGCTGCTTCTGAAAGCATAAATCAAAATAAAAGAATTTCATTCAGCTTTAAACAAAACAGCCCATTTTGATTAGCAAACAAAGCATGAACATACAGATTGTCAGTGTATCCGTTGAACTGGGCATTTGCAGCTTCAGTATAAAACACAACCATAAGGTCTTGATTGAATAAAAGACATAAGCAAGGCGTGTAAGGTCAGTGACACTTAAAACACACACATACTTACATGTTATACAGAATCAGAGCTTAATTGTTCAGCAAATTGCAATAGTTTGATGTTTACACCAAGCAGATTATCAGCTGGAATACATCATAAACAAAACAAAAAATCAACAACAAAAAACTCCTTTTCTGCTTCGGATCACACTGTAGGCCCTCAGCAAGATGATCTGTGAATCTTTAGAGTGCTTGAGTCTGTTTGAAAACTGGATGTCATCACCCAGCTAGCTAGTGCTGATGTGTGTTTTTTATGATGGGCACATAAATTTAATTTCCTAAATTCATATATATATTAGTAAATAGGAATAGTTTGAACTCTGAGAATTCTCTGAATCTCTGAAATCATACTAAAATCATGCCAATCCTAAAAGAACGTTCCAGTCTTTCCAATCTAGGCTCCCAAGATGAAAAAAAAACAAAAATACATTTCTGAATTGGAGGGCAGGTTGTGGGGGAAAGACAAGCTCAGAATCTATGTAGAAGAACCTATGTATTAGAAGAAAAAAAAATATTTGTATTTGACAGAGAGAAAATAGAGCCGATAGAGCCACCAGCATTCATCCAGGAAGGATTTCTGTCTACATGCTTTGATAGATAAGCAGCTTTAAAAAATGTTCTGGGGCAAAATTTTTCTAAATCTATCTTAGTAAACTTCATCCTTGGAGGTTTCTTTTTATTTACAAAACTATAAAGTTTATCCTATCTTTACCATCAACTTATCGGAGGAACAGCTTCTTACTGTGTGAATTGTTCAACAATTTTATTTGAAAGAAAGGAAATTGAAGCTGAGTCTAAATTCCTATACACATTGTGCTGCCTCTCCCTCCTTTTTAAATCAATGGAAGTTAAAAACCAAGAGCAGGATCAATCCCCTATTTTTAACAAAACTCACCAAAATGTGAAATCCCAACTTCTTCACAGCTGAATTCCTCACTAGAGCAGGCCTGCTCCTCTGATCTCATGCAACTACTAATGCACTCAGCTGATACTTACCTTGGTTGGTGCAGAAGCAAGACATTTTCTCCTGAACACTGCTAGCGCTGTTCAAACATATAGCCAAGACAGTAGCTCTCCTTGAAAACTTTGCTAGCACCATCCTTACCCAAAAGAACACACTTTATATTTTAAAAGGCACATGCGTTGCCTGCAAAGAAGGTCACTTGTCATGCAGAGACATAAGAGCAGTCTGTAGGAGGAGTAGGCTCTTTCTCCTGCCCCCACCCCAGCAGGGCTCAGCAAGTGAATCTCATCAAGTCATTGGAATTCTCCAGGCCTTGGCTTCTTCCTCTGAGAGCTGATGGGTAAATACCTCAGCACCACAGAGAAGACTGATGAGACTATGTGTTATAGTGCTCCTAACACAACCTGAAAGCTCCTTCACAATAGAAATTCCTCTTACAGAATAGTTCTGTAGAGATTACCACAGATTGATATATTTTTAAGAGTTGCATAGCTATAATTCAATTCATTCTGACTAATGTGTCCAGACTTGTTCTTCATGGTCTTTTCTTATGCTCAATAGCTTTTTTTTTTTTTAGCCTGCTTTCCCTTTAAGAACTTTCCCACCTTTTTAGGGCCTGTCTCGCAATCCCAAAACAGATAAATTTTGATTTATGGTCCCTACTAAGTTTGCAGCAGCAGAGAGTTAAATATATATATATATATTTTCTTTATCAGGCAAAGAAATCCTTGTTTATCACTTTCCTCTCTTTATCCCAACACGGAGTGCTGGCGGAGCTGATCAGCAGAGCTGCTGTTCTCAGCAACACACAGGGCAGAAGGAGCTGCCCTCCAGGTGACCAGCCCCCTCTGGAACAGTACCCCTCTCAAAATACACATCTGGAGAAATGGCTGGAAATCCGAATCTGTGGAACATCAGCGTTATTAGAAATAAAGCTAAGCTACACCTTTGGAATCCAAATCTGAATCCATTTCCAAATCGAAGAACTGGGGAATTCTTTCAACGCTTGGTAGAAACAAAGAGCCATGAGGTTTTGATCTGAATCAGAAAATCCAGGCCTCTTCAGAGCCCGGCTTTTGGTTTGGGCCCTCTGCCTAATCATAGCTGGTTCTAAAGTGATTACTCAGCAAGGCTTGTCCAGTTCATTCATCTTGCAGCCTCTGTATTACTTCTGTGCTGTTATGTATACTTGGCATCCTTTACCTGTTTGTGTCTGCGATCAGGTAAAGCTAAATGTATTTTTGCTTTCACGGAAAGGCTCTGATATGTTGGATAGGCGACTGGGGAGGTCACCTCAAACATTTCAGTTTCTCATTTCTGACATCCACAGAGAACCACAAAATGTAGTTGTTTTGTACAAAAGCAGAGTTCATAAGTTACTTGAAGTGAACTGCTACTGGTATGCACCATGCCGTTTTTCTCTGTTGGTGCTACCGCTTTATAGTGTACAAAAATAACCCAAACAGGTTAGGTAGTAACTGAGATATTATCTGAGTAAATTTTACCTCAGGGGATTCCTTCAGAGTCAAAAACGTTTTAGTCTGTCTGCACAACTGTGGCCCCAAGGAAGATTTTACAAGCAAACAAGTTGAATAGCACAGAAAAGCCGGCAAACATAGAAAGGGGGAGAAGGAACAGAAAAAAACTGACACATTTTACTATCTATGTTTTTTAATACTTTAGTATTGCTATTTGTCTGGCTTTGCAAAAAATGAAAATACATCTGGGCTTTTGTAAAAATGACAGCTTGCTTGTTTTGGTTTTGTAAGAGGCATAGGCAGGTCCAAACAAAAGTCCCAGAACCAAACACCATTTGTGGTAGGAAGAATCAAACTCCCAGAACACAAGCACTCCTTTAATTTGAGTACTTTACAATCCAAGTTCTCTTGTGTCTCTGGATTACACTGCTGGGCATTGTCTGACCATAAAGCCAATTTAATTTTCCAGGGCACACATGATCTTTCAGTGCTTTTGAGTTGATCTAGTGAATTTCACACCACTTACTTCTTCCATTGCCAGTTTAATAAGGAAAATAACTTAAGCCAGAGGTGTCTATGTCCCTTGGTAACCTCGATCTGCATATATAGCCTCTTGTGTTCACAGGAGCCTGTTTTAAGTTAAAAGAGAGACAGCCAACTTTCTGTCTTCCTGTCTTCTGACCTGCACTCTTTTCTCATTTGCAGATCCCACCCTCTTCCCCTGTAAAAAACAAGATAAAAACTTTAGGTTACTCATATACACACAAACTGTATAAGCACTCATATGCTTTGGTACTTGAAATCCAGATAGGAATTATGCTGAATTACCCAGCCATGTCTCTTTATAGTAGTAAAACTGAGCAAGAAACCTACGTATGAACCGAGATCCAATATTGCACCAGCACATTTGGATCATATTTTATGCAGGCTAATATGTGCATTGTAGCTACTACTTTCCCAGCAGCACAAAATACAAATGAATAAATATGGAACACATTTTCACATGACTCCATATCTTCTCTTCAAATTCATGCTGATATTAATAATTATTTCTTTCTTCACCTGTATTTTTTCATAGATGCTCATATGCAGACAGATAGACAAGTGTGTGTGTCTCTCTCTGTTTATATACAATTTATTATTACTATGTTATGTTGCATATATATTTTAAATACCTTCAATATGTACTACATGTATAACATATTTTCCTATATTTGTCCACCTAAGAATACATGTCGTACTATGTTTAAACATGTCTAAATGTGTCACACTAAAAATATTTTGCCTACTGTCCTACTGTCTCTTGTAGGTTTCAGAATGCAACAAATCAAAGGGGAAACAGGAGAAAAAGAGTGTTTTAACGTAAATCCTCCAACACTTTATTAGCCAGTCAGGGCAGATTAATGAATCTGCAGGATTTAGATGGCCAGCTGTGCAGCTCTGGCTGCACTAATTTCACTGCAAGCTGATATTGTGCACAGTTCCATAGCCAACTCATTTCCACTCTTTCCATTTAGTTTAGTATTGTGCATAGAGTACACCAGCTCTTGCAAGGAACTTCTGGACTAAATATGCCACTGACATTAGATAGACAGCAGAAGAAATTGAGCATATAGTACTATCAGAATTATTTGTCACTAGCCATACACAGATAAAAAATGCCGAAAATTGTTCCTGATAAGCACTGACCAATATAATAAGCAAACCTGTTAGAAATCTTGTTCTTTACTGCATTTTCCCAAATCAGTGACTTCAGCAGGCCTACACCAAAGCTGAACTGTATTAATGCAATTGTGAATCAAGCCCAAGATGAGTTCAGAGAGAGAGAGAGATAAGCAGAGGCAATGAAGTTAGGACTCTAGCCAGGGACTTGTCCTAGAGGGTCCCAGGTGGCTGGTCCCAAAAGAAGCCCAGGAAGAGGTAAAGAAGGGTGATCAGTGGCCCAGAGCTTCCTCCCCGACCCTCTTTTTGTTGGCAGCAGTCACAGCCTGTAAGCAGGACTCTAACCCCCACACAACTAGGATATTGACACTATTCTAGGACATTAGTCCAAGCTGTTTGGGGAAGTGCTGTAAATATCCCCATGGTATAGACAAGGAAATAAATTATGCAAGGACAAATTGTCTTACCATGAGGCCAGGAAATGTAAAGATCAAAAGAAAAAGGGTCATGTCACTACCTCAGGTTGAGATTTTCCAGTACTAAAAAGATCAGTGGACTACTCTGCTATTAGTTAGAAATAAACCTCCAAGAGACACCCAGAAATCATATGGCCCATCTTGGTACCCCAAGGTGGGGTAATTTCCTCAATGTATTTCTCTATATCTACTCCTGAAGGCTTCTAAATATCTCTCATAGCCAAACCTGTTCCAGTGCATCAATACCGTTTATTCTTTATGGCAGGCACATTTGCAAATTCTGCATTTGTTTCAATTTCTAGTTTTCTTTTGAAAGGTGTATCTCCTCCCAGGGACTGGTTTTTTGTCCCTTCAGAACACAATAAATAATAAACTGATGAGCAGAGATGAGCAAGACCAAAAAGAGGAAAACCACTCAGCTCTCCATGAAATACACAAATGAATTTCTTCATTGTCTAAAAATGTTCTTGCCCTTTTACTCTTAAACTTCATCCATCAGTCGTTCTTGTCCCTGGGAAATAATTAATCTGAGAATTTCTGTATATCAAGGAGAGCATGCTTTTGTTATTTTGAATTTTTCACGGTACCTAAAGGGATAGTGAATTCTTGGTGGTTTATCTGGGTTTCATAATAGTAACATCAGAGCAATGGGTGCAGAGAGCAATGACTATGGGCTACTGTTTATGTATGCATCATTCCATCCTTTCAGTACAAACATCTTTTTTCAGAGGAAAGCATCCTGAGACAAATCCATTACTTGGACATGAAATATAGACAGATTCCCCTAAAGAATTGAAGCTGCTTTAGATTTTCATCCAGGAAAACAACAGAAACTAGGCTTTCATTTCGAGCTAGCATCTACACCCATCCGTGAAGCTAACTGCAAGAGAAACAGTGCTAAAATACCTTGATGTTTCCCAGTGTGTAGGGTGTTCTTCAGTACAAATTAAAGCTCTGCACTCACCACAGAAGCAGCTTCACTTGAAGATTAGAGCAATGCATTGAAAACTGTTGTGAAGCAAAGGAACGTTTTTCCTTCAGAGTAGGAAACTACAATGGCAGCTCTACTCTATTAAGAGAGAATGTTGGCACCTTGAGGGGACATCTGCTTACAGCTGAAGGGCCCAGAAAGGTCATCTACATCCCTGCTTCATTCCTCTGTACTTCTTCTGTAACAATGAAGCAATACTTTAAAGCGATACTAAACCTGGAAAGGCTTTGGCTTCCCCAAGCAGCCCTTGAAGACCCTCAGAAATATTGGCTACTTTCTTCTCACATAGACTATTTGCTTGGTAAAAATCTCTTCCTTCTGCCTCTCAGTCCAATTACAGCTTCCAGGGACAGTGATGAGAGCAAGTCTGGCAGTAGAGCTCCCTCGAGCACATAACCCGTACTGACTCTAGACAACAGGGTGCAGATGAAGTGATGCTCTCAAAAGCTCATGACTGAGGCTCAACAACCACTGCTGTGGAGGCAAAGCTTCCTGAACTGGTTTGAAAAAGCATAGGGTTTTTGTCAAGGACAGCTGTCAGACAGCAGAGTCTTCAGGCAAATCAGACCTGTGTTTGCAAAGCCTCACATGTGAACTGTTTCATTCATCTGGGATAAAGTTAAATTAAATAGGTGTCGGCTTATGTTTGAAATATGTCCAAGGTGGTTTACCTGAGTGGTATTCATGTCAACAGAGTTTTATCACCTTTAAATTGGTTTTTTTTTTTTTTTTTGCATACTCATAAACCATTCCAGGGAGTGTTTATGGTTTACTTAAAGTCTGGTGGTATTGGGACAAGTTGTACAGCATTAGTATTGTTTGCGTTTCCTTGATCAGCTTTACCTACTGCACAGAATCTGGAAGGTTTGCCTAGCTTTGACCAATGGTAACAGAAAAACCTTTTCTCCAGTGTCTAACAGGAACAGCTACAAGGCTGTTCAGTAAATGCCTTATCATGCAGTTATTTGAAAGTGCTTCCAGGCTGCTTTTGCAAAAGATGCAGCCTGATATAGCTGATGTTTTTCTCGTTCAAAGGCTGCATTCATCCTTCTAGCCATGTTAACAGCCTGGGAAGCTGTCTGAAGTTACTTGCCCCCTGATCTGAAATCCTTTGCATGTATCCTCCAGGATATATGTCAACCCTGCTCATGCCACCAGAGTCCTTCTGTAGGCATGGCCTGGCAATTTTTGTTCCCAGGTGCAACTATTTGCTTGCATTCAGGTGCATGCTATTTGCAAGGCTGTTTCCCCAAGAGATCTTTATTATTCTACACACCTTGTCCATAAAACAAAGCCACATCTTCCTGTTTTACACTACACACTCACAGACTGCACAACAGCTGCCTCATCTTTTTGGAAATGGTTGTTTTCTTTCACATTTAGATTAAATATCTAAGTCAGCACAGGCTTCCACTATGTTGGAGCAACAGCTCTGATAACCCTATGAAATTAAGCTATAGCCTGCTACCAATTCTGACTCAGTAAGCAGTACACATCAGAGCTAATGCGTGTGTCCAGGGGAATGTGTTTGCTAGAAATGGAACTTCTTGCATATGTCATACATATTTTTGTAACACATCACCACGGAACTTAATAGTCTCATGCAATTGTGTCCAACAAACGTCACTCTTCTCTCACTGCCCTGTTTGCATGGGCACCTTTTTGTTTTCAAAGATGTATTAGAAACACAGTAGGAAGTTTTGAAACACTTCATGCCACTATGAATGTCTGTGCTAAGTAACAGCTATTCTTAATGCCTTCAAAATGGAAAAGCTGCCAGCTGCTAACCACTGGACTGCCCCTGACAGCATCAGCATGTCCAGCACAGGCGTGACAGCGAGGCTGTGGCTGCTATCTCACCTGTTGTTCCTCCGCTTTGCTGCCAGGTCCTGGTACATCAGGAAAATTCCTTCAAAGTTATGCAGTTTTTCACGTTACCAGAAGTAATCAATTTCTGTGAGTTTCCTAATATCACAGTATCACAGTATGTTCGGGATTGGAAGGGACCTCAAAAGATCATCTAGTCCAATCCCCCTGCTGGAGCAGGAACGCCTAAGTGAGGTTGCACAGGAACATGTCCAGGTGGGTCTTGAATGTCTCCAGAGAAGGAGACTCCACAACCCCCCTGGGCAGCCTGTTCCAGTGCTCTGTCACCCTTACTGAGAAGAAGTTTCTTCTCAAATTTAAGTGGAACCTCTTGTGTTCCAGCTTGATCCCATTGCCCCTTGTCCTATCATTGTTTGCCAACGAGAAGAGCCTGGCTCCATCCTCATGGCACTCACCTTTTATATATTTATAAACATTAATAAGGTCACAATATCCTCTCACTGAAGTAGAGACAAGGCACTCCCCAGTTATGCTCAGTGCTTCTCTGTGTCATTTGTTGTATACAACAGATCTCAGACAATCTCTTCTGTCCTTACAGAGCATCTATTCACATCCTTGGACAGACAAAAAAAAAGCAAATTGAAGGGATTAGGAAATGGTTACATGAACATGACTTTCTGGGATCTTGTAAGATTTTTTCTGAATAATACTTTAACTCCATCAAGAAAAAAAATCCAGTTTTAAATTGTGTTGTCAATGGTGGGAATTAGCAAGGAAGAGAAGGAGCTCAGCTTTAGCCAGGTTAAACAATAACTTGCTACTATTCGTGGCTGGCTCCCAGAAGGCTAAAGAAATTAACTCGTGGTTAGTTAAATAATAGTTTTATTAAAACCATGATCAGATCAAATAACTGGCACATATGTGCAGGAAGTCTTTCAAAATACTCAGGACCTGCAAAAAAGTTAGATCAAGAAAATATCTTTTAAATGCCTAATCCCTGAAGTAACTGGAACCCATAGAAACTGTATGCCTTAAAAAGTAAAAGATTTTTTTAAACCTTAATCCCAACATTCTCTCCCAAGAATAACACAGTTCTCTACTTTCAGTGTTTTCTCTTTGTGTAGATGTTTTAATTCCCTTGTTACAGTAGAGAATATTTTTATTTCTATGACCACGGCTCTGTTCTAGCCTTTTATTTTATTTGTAAAAAGAGAAATAAATGAAAGACATCTAAAGCTGTGTGGTTTCACAACCCCCATTTGAGCTGTCCAGTAAAGGAGCAAGTAACTAGAGAAGAGGAATGCTGACTGAAGGATGAGCCTCCAGATAACCCACAAGCTGTGGAAAACCGCAGCTGCAGAAGTGCAGGTGAGAGCCACCACAGGTACAGCTCCTGAGCGTACCTGGTCTCTGTTTTATGCCACCATGGGTTCATAGAATCACAAAATGTTTGGGGTTGGAAGGGACCTCTGGAGATAATCTAGTCCAACCCACCTGCTAAAGCAGGTTGACCTAGAGCAGTTCACACAGGAATGCGTCCAGGTGGGTTTTGAATATCTCCAGGGAAGGAGACTCCGCAGCCATTCTGGGCAGCTTGTTCCAGTGCTCTGGCACCCTCCAAGTAAGGAATTTTCTTCTCACATTCAGATGGAACCTCCTGTGTTTCAGCCTGTGCCTATTGCCCCTCATCCTACCATTGCACACCACTGAAAATAGTCTGGTCCTCTTGACACCCACCCTTGAAATATTTATCAGTATAAATAAGATCCCCTCTCAGCATTCTCCAGGCTGAACAGGCCCAGCTTTCTCAGTCTTTCCTCATAAGAAAGATGCCACAGAGCCCTCATCATCTTTGTAGCTCTCCACTGGACTCCCTTCAGTAATTCCTTGTCCTTCTTAAACTGGGGAGCCCAGAACTGGACACAGTGCTCCAGATGTGGCCTCATCAGGGCAGAGTAGAGGGGGAGGAGAACCTCCCTCAACTTGTTGATCACACTCTTCCTAATGCACCGCAGGATACCATTTGCCTTCTTGGCCACAAGGGCACATTGCTGACTCATGTCCATCACAAGCCACCTTTGCACACACATATTTGCAGGTGAGAAGAGCAAATTCAGTTATTGTACCACATCTAGACAATGACACTGGATTGAGAGCACCATGACTTTCTCAGTGCCCCACCTGTCGCAAGGAGCATTGCCATGGGCTTTCTGACTGCGGAGTCAAGTCTACAGTGAAATTGCTCTGAGCAGAATTACCAGCTTCAGTATGAGAGGATCAGGGTGTACAGAGCAGATTGCACCTGAAAAGGGCCAAATTACCTCACAGGGTTCAACGAGAGTGCACAAAGGCAGGGTGCCTGCAGGCAGTCTTTGGCCCCTGTTCTCTGCCCTTCTAGTCCAGGAGACTAATTGCCTGGTGGATGCTTTGTGACTTTTGGAGTTTAGGAAGATTGCTCGAGGTACTGAGAGTTTTTTATACAATCCACAGCACAAATGGACACTGTTAGCAAAGCAATGTGTATTCAAAGAGAACAGCAACATGAAGAGTGTCCAATTTCTTCAAAATGGAGAACAAGTTTTCTGAAGTGTAAACACATGCACACGCTTGTGGCAGATATCCATTTAAAGGTGAACTGCTGCCACTAACCTATGCTTGCATCTATCAGTTTGCATTACATTCAGGTAGTGGTGAACACTGCCTTTTGGGTGGGTGTAGAGTACTCGGTGAGCTTTTTGGATGAAGGGCAGGTAAAAACTTGTTAAGTCTTGTATCCAAGATTCGAGTATTTACCTGTTTGAGCCCTGCATATTAAGGCCCACGCATTTACCCTGCAAGCCAACATGGAATTTTAATGAATTCACGGACTCTGAAGGCCCCCACCCACCTCTTCTCAAACAACTGAAATCCTTTGCATTCCTCTCAGCTATACCTATTCTGCATGCAACAGCGGCAGATCAGACTGGGAACTGCTCCTAAACACAGAGAAAGTGACAGACACTTTCAGGTGCCATTTCAGCCAAAGCAGAAGATATCCTTCCTCTCTCAAAGTGCAAAAGGATCAAAAAATATTTCTCAGTTCTCCCCACCCATAACAAGCCTGTATGACATTAAGGTATACAGCAGCACAAGCCAGGCTTGATCACTTTAATCTTCCTATTGAAGAAACCACTCTCACTCAAACACAAAATATTTGTGGTGGACATAATCAACTGTTTATCTAAAGGAAAAGCCAAAACCAACAGTGAGGTAGCTCTTTGAAGAGCCTTGAGCAGATTTGCTATACTGCAAATCATCCCTATCCAAGAGGACAAAGGGCGCAAATAGAAGTTAACTCCCAGTACATTGAAGAATCTGGTGTTGTAAACCTCCAGGTATAAAGTTTGTCTTAGCCCAAGGGGAGGGGCTATGCTGCCCATCAGAGAGAGAGACAGAGGCAGATACAGTTTCTATTTCAGCATCTCAAAATGTAGTGAAACACTGAAAAGATAAACTCCAGATATCGTCAGTTTCACATATTATCTTGACAGCTACTACTGGAAAGGAAAACAAAACATGTTCTATGAAGAAGAGAGGACAGCGGAGGAATGGGTAGCTGGTAGCTGGGATGGAGAAAAAAGGTAGAGGATACAACATTAAAGCTAAACAATTCTTATCTGCCTCTAGCTGAAGCCCCAAGGATTCTTCTCCATAGATAACAGTGGTATGTTTTCTCATGCCAAGACATCCTGAGTGAACTGGCTTCACAAACGCTGTGGCAGGTAAGAGCATTTCAATTGGGATGAGATTTGACATTTTGATGCAGGCTTCTTAAAAATACAACCTGCCAATGACAGTCAAACCCAAATTTTGGATTAAGAAACACTGAACAGCTGTGTTCTTCTAAATCCCAGGCTCAGCATCAAAGGAGGAGGAACAGGGTGAGTAATGCATGGAAATGGCTGTATTAATATTTGACGACAAATCAGAAATGCCTGTCATTAAAGAAATGCCTCAACTGGTATCCCACCCAAGGAGTCAGACTACACAACTGAGCACAATAGCATTTATACATGTACATACTGAAAATAGCCTGCTTGCTATGCTCTATGACCTGGATGGCTGTTTCACTGACATACATGCAGTGCTGGTGACATCCAGTTATCACATATCTATCACATCTCATTCCTCCTTTTCAGCTACTCCTGACTGGTGAACTTATAGCAGGAATTCTTTTCACATTTATTTTTACCATGACTAATTTCACATCTATTTCTCTCAATTTCTCTCATTTTATGCCCTGATCTGCTTGATCTCCAGGTATTCAGTCTGTCTGACATCAACTCCTAACTCTGTTGCAGTCAGTTTCATTAACACACCTCCACTTTCTGGGTGATAGTCTCTGGTAAAATTACTACAGAAGGGTGGTTCCAAGATCAATCATTAAGAGCTTTCAATAACAATTTCCCTTCAGTCTGAAAAGTCTCTTCACTTAAATCTACCCTTCAGCTTATCTATTAGTTACAGCTTGTCTGCCACAATCCAGCTTCTCAGTTTCACATGCCACACCATACTAGAACCTAAGCAAGAAAGACTGCATTTCCATGAGTGCTTTTATCAGTGGTAGTGATTTGGTTTACCTAAAACATGCTAGACCTAACCTCTTGCATTTTCTTTCCTTCTTCCGTTACCGTATGCCCTATTCTTTCTTTTAGAATAGTTGCTATCAATAGCATGCATTCCAACAGGGCTGTCCTTGCCCCTTCATAAAAGACAGACCTACATTCTCCAGTTGAACGGCATCTTCCTTCCTGTGTTAAGTCTTACCAAAATCATTGTGCTTGAGACTGCAATTATGTCTAGCAATTTCTTCCAGATGGCGAGATGACAATGATCCAGCCTTCCTCCAATATTGAACTCCTTGAGCTTGCCCTCCCACTTTGGCTGAAGCCATCTTGATTTCCAGGTCTTCATTGACACTAAAAACCTGCTATGTCTGCATATTCAGAATCAGCATCCTAACTGAAACAGATGCAAAGTATCTGATGAAGTACTGGACCATGCCCAACTACTTTTTTTTTTCCCTTTTATTTATGTGGCTGAAGGACCTTTTGCTATTTTTTAAAATTTCCTTTGCAGAGTCAAACTCAGCTTGACTCCTGCCAATTCTCATTTTACCTATACACTTCCTGAACTCTCACATACAGCTTTCTTTGTTGACTTGGGTTTTTTATACTCCTCATTCAATCATATATAATAAGTTTTCTTTCATGTTTTTCACTTTGCCAAGATATGCCTGTTCCAGACATTTTTTGCACCTTGTACTCAAAGAGCCAGCCTCATTTTACAATCCAGTCCTCTTGAGTTCTTCAGGCTTTAGCTAGTTCCTAAATGTCTCAAATGCCATCTATCTGGAACTGAGAAGTTTAGCTATAGAACTGCACTTGTTTATGCTTCACTTTAATTGAAACTGAAATCACTCAAACCAAGGTTATTTTCTACTTCATTCTACAACTTAACACTGTCAGATCTAAAAAAGTATTGGTATTGCTGTTTCAGTGACTGATTAAAAATTCTGTTGGTTATTGCATTCGGAAATCACTGAATTTAGATTTGTTCCCTTTTATATTCCAGGAAATCAAAGCCTCCCGTAATGACAGACCTCTAACAACCAAGATTGGTATCTACGAAATCCAGTTCTTGAGGTCATTGGCAGATATAACACACTGCCTCAGCAATCATACTTCCCAAGAATGTATTTGGCTCTATTCTGTTGGTTATTTAGCTCATATTATCTCTCCTTATTTATCTCATTAAAGGCTTGCAGTAACATCACACTGTTTACCTTTACTTCTGTCTTTCACAAATTAGGTGTGCTCCAGTACCTGCACTCCTGACATCCCTTTCCATCCCACTCTCTCCCCTTCAGTAACTGTTTCCAGATCTACAAATAACATATGTAGCCCCCTGCCCCATCTCCTTTGACATATCCATACACTAAAATTCCTCCCACCATTTCCAGGTGAAACTGAACTCCTGTGATTTACTTTTCTGGGACCTCCACTCAAGTAATAGGTCATATCTGAGTAGTTTCTGCGAAGTATCTGCTCAGGAATAATGTGCAATCAGCAGACTTCTTAGTCATCCCCACATTATTGTTTTGTCATTTCTGGTGTACCTTTGTAGCCATCCTTATCTATTGTTCCCTGTCAGAGTTTTTAACTAAAAAAAAAAAAAAAAAAAAAAAAAAGTATCCTTCTCTCCCCCAGGTATCCAACCTGTATCTGTGGAATCTCTTTCTACCTGTGGCTCTTGGTTATTCAAGCCCATTTCTTGCCTAATACAACCTTAGCACCTCATTTAAGTATGATGTCCATAAATTGATTCTGCCACTACAAACTGTATTTTGGCCAGATTTTATTTCTATTTCATATATTTTTTTAAAATATGGCTAATTAACTATTCATATTTTGATCTCTGCCTCATGCTTTATTCTCTTCCTCAGTATCCACAGGTATTAGCATAATGAAATATAAACTGCCCAGAAAGAGCAGTCTTTTGTGATATGACCTAATAGATACAATCCAGGTTGCTCAAGAGGCATAATATTTCTTACATATCCTTAAGCTATAATCTTCCATATTTCTACCTTAAATCAAACATAAAAGTACTCGGACTCTATCAACTTGGTCGCTTTAACACAAATGAAAATAACTTTCTTTGGCAAACAGGTTGTCTATTCTCATTCTCTCCTGCTTGCTGGAATTTCACCTTGCGAGAGCTCATGCAAGCCATTTTTTATTGGCTTTGGTTAACATAAGTTCAAATAAACTCAACACTCAAAGCCAACTTTCAAAAGGTGTCATATATTTTGCCTGCTTTGAACTCAAAGATTTTGCAGGCTTTCCCTGTAGCTCTGCCAAGGTTAGCAAAGTTCAGAGAACCTAGCCCAAATTGCAAGGCTGCAATAAAACCTGAAATGGAGATTCATCTAGTTTGAACCTTTATGACAATTGCTTTACCCAGCTACCTGCTTAGTCTTTCTGACACCCCAAAGAGAAGCAAGAGGAGTGTCTTTTCCAGTATTGTCACCTGGAAAAAAAATGCATTGGGACTTTTAAAGAGTGGGATGTTATACTACTGTTATTGTAGCCATCCCTGTTTCTGTTTTACAAGGAACTGGTGCCGGTTTGAAAAAAGCCACGAGTCAGATACTGAATTCCAGTTCTCCGAATTCTGCTTGTGACTCAGCTTCATACCTGCTCTAATGACATTGTTTCCAATATGTTTTCAACCTCTCCCTCTATTTTCCCATTTCCAAAGCCATATTAAAACATGATATTCTGCTCATGTAGCATACTGACATCATTCAAGAGATCCGTCACCTCATAAAAATCACAGAGTGATCAAATATTTTCCCCAAAACAATTCTCAATAATTACAATATTCCTGGACTGTCTGCATATTGGAGGTCAAGAAGCAATACAAATGTATATATATATATTTATATACATACACACACAAATAGTGGTTTCCTCAAATCTCTAAATTGAAAAGAAACTGAAAGCTGGAGTTCACGTATAGGTTGCGTTCCACCTTTGACTCTGAAAACAAAGACGATTACAAACCATAGCCAGAAGCATTGCTAAGGGTGTATACATATTATATGCATGCCTGCCTCATTCTTTCCTTCCTGCATTCTATACTGGCCATCTTTGCCTGCAGTGGACATACAATACTATATAGTGACCCAGTCAATGAGTACATCTAGACTTACCTTATTAGGTACTGCCATTAATGACGTATTACCAAAGGGCTCACTAAAGAGTAAAATTTATCAGTTACTACAAGAATATTACTCCAGTAAATATTAGAAAATGTAAGGTGCAAGGGCCATAATAGGTAAATGCCTAGATGCTTTTACAAATTGTGCCTAAGTATTTCAGTCATGTTCTGTTACTGGCACTCAGTCAGAACTACTCCAGATCACATCTTCACCCTGTGTCTGTTTCCATCAAGGACAGACACTACAGGTTAATTCTGTAAAGTAACACTCCAGCCCTCCAACCTATCCATCATTTCCTCAGTAAACCTAAGACTAGACAGCCTCAAAAATCCCCATGCTACTGATGGGATCTCTGCTTCCTCATGGCATTTCTGCCACACAGCAGGCTCACTTTGCCCCATTTAACAAGAACAAAGCAATTTAAAGAGGACAGGAAATCACCAAGATACTGGTTAATCAAATCTCAGGCAGCTGCCACCAATACATTTGCTAATCTCTTAAAAATTGAGGTAGGTGAGGAACAAAAACAAACAAGGAACAAATTCTCCTGTTGGAACATAGTTTCAGATCATAAGCTGCTAGCTGTTGTGTGTTTACAGAATATGAGCCCCTTAGTTAGGTTCTTAAATACGGACAAACTTGAATGAAGAAAGTATGCAGAAATCCTCTGTCAAAGATACACTGTCTCTGCCAATCCATTGACCTCCAAATCCTTTTTGTAAGACATACTTGCTCACTCTCGCTCTCCCCACAGATTAGTTCTTTCTGCTCCTGGGCACCTACTCTCTCTAATGTGATTAAATAAGCTCCCCGTCTCTCCAGGCTTGTGCAATTGCTTCTCACTTAGCCACCTAAGCGCTCTACAGCACCCAAAAGGAGTGGAGTCAGCTGAAACAGGAGCTTTCCCAGCTCTGACATGTAAAGTACTTGCACTCGGTGCTAAATAAACTTGGAAAAATGTTCACAATGCAGCTGTGTGCATAAGATGCTGCAACCTCAGGGCAAGAATAATTATACACAAACAAGATACTTAGGATTTATGTTCCACTCAAATAAAAATGCCTGCTGCTCATGCCAATCTCATGGTATGCTTGCAATCTTAGGCAGAGGAACAGATTCTCTGCTAGGGTTAACAGATTACATACCATTACTGCTTTATTTTCCAATAAACTTTACAGGCGTTCTAAGCATTGTGGGTACACATTGATGTGTTTTTCACCATAGGAGGTTGAGGATTCATGGGAGGTCTTTTAAATACCCTGTTGTGCTAATGGTATTTATTCAGGTAATTTTCTACTGGCATTTGTTGGGGAAAGTTTTAGGAAACAAGAACAAATATCACTAGACCATTTCAAGCAAAGGTTTATCTAACTTTCTTCTCAAATTCTCTCATGAAGGAGAGCACCAACAGCTTGTGCAAGTAGCCTGTTGCAACGCTTAAGCATCTTTCAGAGGACAACTATTTCTCCTAACAGCCGACATCAATTAACTTTGTTGCTAACAAAATCAATCTGTTTTCTCATGGCACACAGCTAAAGACTGACCACTGTTCTCTTCAAAATGACTTTTTAATTGTAGTCATATTTATCTTCTCTTCCTGAGAAAAATAGTAAAGCAAATTCCCTCATCTTTTGTGTTTTCAAAATTTCTCAATATTCCTCTTATGCTTTGGATCTCTAAGTGTTTGAATGTACCACATCGACAGATAATTCAAACAAACAACAACAACAAAAAAAAAGAGTCAAAGAAACGTGTGGAAAGAAGTTTTGACTGCAAAGGGCCTGAGATTTCTCAGCAGCCATTCTTATTGACCAGACTCAGCAGCATATATATACACTAGTACTTAATCATACTCTCATGCTCTAAATAATCTCACTCTAAAAATCAAGGGAGACTGTCTTAAAGTTGCTTTTATACCTACTCAGCTCTGTGCAGTGGAATCTGAAATGGTATTACTTACAGAGTTGAATGGAGGCTTTATAAGCTTTGTTAAAGTTGCTGCAAACAAGTGAAACTCAACAAACAACTTTAGGAATCCTTTAGTAAGCAATTGCTTGCTGGCTGGAATGCAAGTTACACCACGTTAGACCCACTTCATATTTTGCCCCAAGGAGCCAGCAAGCTGTGTGGGAGACCAACGGGCATTCCCACCAGCCTGCCAGGCTGGACAAAGCTGCAAGAACAGGCAGTCAGTCTGATATTTCTGCCTTCCCTTTCTCCACCACAACAACGAGGAGGAATAAATTACTTCAGCTTTCAACCTTTATATTTAGGTCAAATTCAGTTAAAACTGTAAGAGCAAAAGGTTCAAGAGTTCACCATTTTCTTAGCCAAATAACAATGAAAAGGGAATTTGCATTCCTCAGCTTTGAGGACTTGCAGAGAGTGAAGAGCCAGGCTATGCAAGTGATCCATGAACAGTAGCTGACTCTTACAGGGATCTTCTGGAACCAAAGGAGGGAGGCACAAGAAGTTCGTGCCACACTACCAACTTCAGACATGAGATAGCTCTCACTATCCCTTTTCAGTGTTCTGTCTGTAGGTGGCCACTATTTCCATAGTCCAGTCCTGGTTCTTCTCATAACCTTTACTATATGAAAAAAAAATGCTAACCAGACATGAGAAAAAGACCATAGTCCCAAAACCCATGACATGGAGGAAAATGTTATTTTTTCTGATGGCAATTTTGTTTGAACTGCCAGAACATGTCATTTCGACTGCAAAAAGAAGCATGTGTACTGAGCTTTGTGAGATCATCCAGGCATCCCTGCCAGTGCCAACTAATAGCAATTCAGAGCTCAGCTTGTTATTGAAGATCAATCCATTACAGCTGTCAGCTACCTGCCAATTTAAACATTAGTGAAAACTGATCAGAAATTGAGTGACTTTAGAGATGAAACATTTTTGTTTCTTTCAGAGGCTCAAATGGGCACATGAAAAAGATTCTATTTTCCAGTAGCCCATTTTGCAATTGATTAGAAATTAAATCCTTTGTGCTTGAATCGGGGTAAGGAAAATATTTTGAGACTGCAGTTTGGTTTAAACGTTGCTCTTGCTTGTGGTTTGGCAAAAGACTCTAAAATGCTGTTAAATCAAAAAGGTAAAGAAAACCTGCAATTGCCAAGTCTCTGCTTATATATAAAAAAAAAAAAAAACACATGCATCATTCAGTACACAGATTCCACATTCTTCCCTACCCTTATTTAATAGCTAGCTGTCAATCTATGTTGAAAAGCAGTTACCTGACATTACCATAATAATGCTTCAAAGCTTCATATTAAAGATGGGTATCTTCCTAGTCAAGCCCATAGGGGAAAAAAAAAAATAAAAAGTCTTTTCAGTCTAGAGTTGCAAAAAAGCACTTCTCTAAGAGGTGATAGAGTGTAACCAGGCAGCAATGATGATCACAGATACTTCTGACTTCTCTTTACTGTAATTAAGCAGAGAGAGATCAAAAAATCTGGATCGGCATAAGAAAAGTGTCTCATCTCTATTTCTTTTAACTGTGGTAGAGAGGAACCTACATGTGAACTGAGACTTCTAGCCATTAACATAAAATAAACACTTCTGCCATCTTCCAAGATAAGCATTACACTTCTCAGGACAGCTCACCTACAACCACTTTGATGTTTAGTCATTCTTGAAATGCACTCCTTTCATGTGCTCCTGCTGTGTGCAAACACTGCAAATGGAAACTTACCTGTATCACAGGTTTGGGAGATGGTGCTATGTGTACAAACCAAAAAAGCTCATCAAAATCTTTCATGTGGAGTTAATTTGATATCGAGTATGAGGAACTGGAGCTGACATTAAAAGCACCATTTTGTGAGCAGGATTAGGAGATGGTGGAGTCAAAGACCTGCTGAACCTCTGGTACACACAATTTCCTCCTATAAATGTGAGGAATAGTGAGAAATCAAAGCATGGAAATCCTGTGAAAAAGGGATGAGGTGCTTGGGTGAAAAGGAAATACAACTAAGCCATAGCTTACAAATATATATCCAGAGAGTAGAGAAGCCCAGGGCTCAAGAGCAGTTAAAAAGCAGGTGACAGGTGCTTCACAGGAGAATGCCCAACACCAAACACACATAAAGCACCAAGTATATCCTCTCTGCTCCTAGCATGAAATGAGACCCCATCAGATGAGTCCCAGAGCAGAGACTTTTCTCAGGTGCTGCTATTAATATCAGGAAAACCCTTCACACCTGCCTTCAAGATCTACAAACCCCTCATGCAACCTTTCTTTGACTAAGCCTTCCACATCTCAGCTTTTCACTGACCAGAAACTAAATGTTGCAGGAATGTAGCTGTGCCAGTCTTCAGTATTATGAGACAAGATTACACAGACCTTTGACATGAGACTACACAAAGTGAAGTCATTAGGAAATGGGACAAAAACTCAAATGTCTATGAGAGAAAAAGGAAGGGTAAAGATAAATTTCCTTCCCAAGCTCCCTCTCTCCTGAGAGAGAGAGAAACCCTGACACTTGCACTATTTAGCATATGAAGAATATGCCCCTGGGAACCATCTTCCTGTAGCCCACCATGAAAGGATTTGTCACCCCAGTGACAGCTTTTATTTCTCTGAACACAGACATAATATCAACCAAGGATGGACAGGAGTGACATCCCTCAGCATCCTTCCCCCATATTCCACAGCTGATAAAACTATCTACATCAGAGCAATGGCACCTAAATTGGTACTCCAGAACACAGCATCCATCCAAAGCAGGGAAACTCCTTACTCAAGCATAGAACTGTTGTGGGCAAAGCAAAGCATTTATAAATTTGTACACAATGTTATTTACTCTGATACAATTAGATTGCTTCATACAAGAGTTTTGACTGAAACAAGATGAGATAATGGGAACCCTGACTGCTGGAAGCCAGGTCGGTTTCAATTTGAATGTATCTATTTATTTAAGCCTTCATGAGGTTTCCCATTTACTCTGCACGTAAGAGGAGCTAAGCCAACAAAGAAAGAGAGCCTCAAGATCTCAGAATAGTATTTATGAACTTGCACCATGACAGGAAAAAAAGCAAAGACAACAACAATTTTGGATGTCATGAGCTTCTTTTGTAGCAGTTCACTTTATATCTGTCCTTTTGGCTTCTGAAAGAGGGTTTTTCTGAGACAGAAGAATGGGGAAAAGGAGGAAAAACCGTTTAAGAATGCAAAGAATATCTCTTTTACTTCTTCACATTGAGTTTTGTATTAGCATATAGGAAAGTTTCTACATCAGAAAAAATTGAAAATGTAAAGTAAACAGCTTTTGAGGGAATCAATGTAAGACCCATCATACACAAGCAATGTGGGTTCACATACATGCATGAACATGTACACAAACACATATACCCATTCACGAATGCACACACCCAGAGACAGTGACTATGACTAGGGGAGTTTCATCTTTACTTTTGAGAGAAGCAGTTTTCAGTAAGAATATCCACTTTTGAATCAGCTTTTGAGTACTGGATCTAAATTAATTATGTGCTTAAGCAGCCAAACTGAATTCAGCTTCAATCCTCTCTCAAGTTTGACCACAAAAGATACTATGTCTGGGCTTTCTATGGGTCTGTCATAGATTAAAATGTGCCAATATGAACTCAAACTTGTGGATCAAAACAGTGTTAACACAGTGTCCTGGTTTTGGCTGGAACAGAATTAATTTTCTTCCTAGTAGCTGGTATAGTGCTGTGGTTTGAATTTAAGATTAGAAGAACGTTGATAATACATTGATGGTTTTGTTGTTTCTAAGCAATGTTTATACCAAGGCAAGGACTTTTCAGGGAGGGTGTTCTAATATTGTATATTCTAATAATAAAAGAGTTTAATAGGACAGCAAAGGAAGAGAGAATAATAATAAAAGTATATACAAAACAAGTGATGCACAATACAATTGCTTACCACAGGCTGACCGATGCCCAACCCATCACCAAGCAGTGATCACTGCCCAAATCAGCTTCCCCAAGTTTATATACTGAGCGTGATGTCACATGGTATAGAATATCCCTTTGGCCAGTCTTGGGATGCTTTCCCCTTCCCAGCTTCTTGTGCACTGCCAGCCTCCTCACTGAAAAGTCCTTGCATAGCCACAACCAAACCATCAGTGTATTATCAACATTCTTCTCATACTAAATCCAAAACACAGCCTGATACCAACTACTAGGAAGAAAATTAAGTCTATCCCAGCTGAAACCAGGACACATGGCTACAAAGAATTAAGCTCTTCAGTCACCAATTAAAAAAAAAAAAAATCAACAAAAGTAAGTCAATATTCTGTGTAGTGCAACAGTGTTTTTCCTTAAATGTTTGCACAAAGTATAGCAACCATGACAAAATAATTTGTGGTTTATGCATATATATAGATGCATTAGACTGTACAGGCCATTTAAATAGTACATTATGTTAGCAATCATCGTTAGGAACCCTATGTTAAGGAGTGTGGGCAGACATTTCATTAATGCATACACAGATTGCCAGGATATTGTGCTGTCTCCTTGCTGCAAAAATACAAAATACAGTAGCAAGATTGGGTGGGATGATGAAGTCATCTGGCAAATCTCCACTGGGTGATGCACCTAGGAGCAAATGACAAAGCATATTTACACCACCCACTGGATACACCACTGGACTGAAATTCAGGTGCAGACAGACATTTCAGCGATCCCCATTGCCCAAGCATGGACAAGCCACAAATCAAAACTAATGCATCGTATCTTTGGAGGAGGGAACACTACTGTTATCTTTCTTAACTTAAATTCTAGCAGAGAAAAAGTACTGGCAGAGCTACCAAAAAGAGGGTTGCCCAACATTTCTGATTTAAAGTTATTAATTTTTATCAGTTACTCATTGGCTAAACTTTAGCAAACAGGGGTGAAATTTCCATGGAAGGATCTGCTTCCAACTATGTTTTTCTTTTTGAATTAAGATGGTATAAATAGATACGCTCCTAATCTTGGGAAATGGAGATTCCCACTTTATGAAAGAGTCCTCCGTAAACTAGTGAAGCACAGGCTGCTTTGGTTCTTTGCTCCCAATCTAGAGAGATGAAAATTATAAACTCAGTACAATTGAAGCACTCACATCATACCATGAAATAAGAAGGCAGATACAAGAGGTCTTGCATTTAGGGTCACATAATCTAAACATTGTTCAATGACGGTCACGGGTAACAACAAAACACAGGTGTCACAGAAAAAATCCTAAAAATCATTTAAGGACACAGACATGAGGATTCAAGCATCAACAAAAAGAACTAGTCTCAAGTAAGAAGGAAGAAAAGGTTAATAAGACTGTAACTTGCAATGCACACTCAGAAACCTATCAATGTAATATCAATTGTCAACAAAAGTAAGCAGAATTTTTTCAGAGGGATGTATTTTCTAGATCTTTTCTAATGTATTTATCAGATTGTGGAGAACATAATAGAATTCCACATCTCTTTAGCAAGAAGGTTAATTTAAATGGCTATATTTTGTGAGCAAAAATAAAACATTATGAAGCATTGTGGACAAAGGAAGATATTCACTAACAAGTCAGAATAGAAAATGAATGAGCAAGTCATGTGTTTATTTTACCCTCTACTTTATTTCCATCAAAATTTTTCTTTTCTAAGAGTATACTGGCTTTATGTCTTTTCTGCAACTATTTTTCAGATCAATTCTTCCTCATCCCCCAAATCCACCCTCCCCACACCCCCCAGCCACAAGGAGAAGCCAAGTGCTGCCACGTTTGAGTGGAATGTTGACATCCATGTGGGTGAGTGCGGAATTAGCCAAAACAAGTCCCTGCATTCCTTAGGTTGTCAGCCCCCTTCTGCTGGCTCTTCCCTAATATCTTACTAATAGGTAAAATCTCCTTCCCAAATCAGCCTTCCCCATTTTTTCACAGTGGAAAAAATAGAAACAAAAAAACTTCCTTAAACAGGTGGCCAGCATATTTATAGCAAAGTGTTATGTTAGTTAGACAATTACAGTTTTTCAGTTGCCCAATTTAAATTCCTATACGTACCTAATAAACCACCAAATGAAGAAGAATTACCAGTAAATAACAATTACCTTGAAAGAACAGTACTTTAAAGTGACACTTCATTAGTTATGCTGGCAAACAGGTCAGTTTGAATCAAACGGCTATTTTAAATTAGTGGTCCTATTGCAGACGTGGGGTGTAATTTTTATTACCAAATACCCAGCCACGCTAGTGACCTTAAAAACATTACTCAAGAAATGGTTGAAAGTTAATTAGAATACTGTGCCAGGGGAAAAAAAAGAATAGTCTTGAACATCTTTGAATTCTTTCCAGGAAGGTGGTTTTAATAATGACAGTAGTTTACTTCATTTAGAGGTCCATATCCTCAAGTCAAAATGCAGGCTTTTATGAAACCAGCAAAAAGAAGACTAGAAAAATATTTTCATCCCTTTTCTCCAACTGCAGTGGAATATTTTCTTAAGAAACAAAATTAAGAGCCTCTCAAGCATCTATGACTTCAGACCTGTATCTCTACTACAGGACATTGACCAGAAACTTACTCCCGGTAGAAGCTTATACGGATATTTCCTTTCTCTGTGCAAGCTGAAATAAGGGCAGGAGGGAAACATACAGATACATGTAATTTGACATCTAATGCTTTTCACTTTTAGCAATCTATGGTATTAGAACTCATCACAAAATCAGTTGGCTAATGTACATTTTCTTTGTTGCAATCTCTATTTTCTGTAGCATACAACAGAGCAAAGAGTTTTCAGACTGATAATTCAAGCAACTGCTACCTGTAAAGCCACTGTACAACTTTTGTTACACAGAGAAGTGCCTGTATTTTCATTGCTCCTGAAAACTGTGTGTCTAACTTTTCTCAGCAGCAATAACAAATAAGTTGGCAAAATGCAAAAGGAAGAAAAGTCCCAGAACGGTTTGTTTCTTTCATGCTCCTGTACAGATGTGTTCATGTTTCTTTCATGCTCCTGTACAGATGTGTTCATTCCACATTCTCTTTTTTATCCCATCTATTCATCTACATTCATCCCAATTTCTATCAAATATTTTCATCAGGTATTCTTCTTTACACAGTCCCGTCCAGTGTATTCTGTGATGGCAATAATCTCAGTCATAAGCAGCTGTGGTTTTTAAATTCTGCCCAGCTTAAGTAGAGCATTTAAGGGTTTTTTGTTTGCTTGTTTGTTTGTTTTTTGGGGGGTGGTTTTTGTTGTTTTGTTTGTTTGTTTTTCTTTGGAGGGGTGTTGTTGTCTTTGGTGTTTCGCTTTGGTTTAGTTTTTTTGGGGGGCGGGTGTTTATTTATTTTGGTTTTTTTTTTTTTTAATGCCATA
Source organism: Nesoenas mayeri (assembly GCF_963082525.1). Lineage (NCBI taxonomy): Eukaryota > Metazoa > Chordata > Aves > Columbiformes > Columbidae > Nesoenas > Nesoenas mayeri. The sequence continues at coordinate 89,237,981 of NC_137543.1, read as the reverse complement.
GCTAGGGAGAATTTGCCAATTTCTTACTAGACACAAAAGAAAGAACATGTTACTATAAGTCATAACAGAGGACCCATGAGAACTGCCATCACTGCACTAAAATTCAACATAACAGTTCATTCCCTCTGAGGTAGAATGACTTCACACAGGACTCAAAGGAAGATTCAAAATAAAGGTTGAATTTAGTTATAAAAATGTAGATAATCTTTCTGTTCAAAGATAGAATCCAGTCAGTTCCAGGAGGTATACCTGGCAGAGGTATAGGGAAGATCCTTGTGAAAAATCTTTGAATTCCAAAACCATTAGAGATCTGATAAAGGATTGTGCTATCAAATGTGGGACTTGTAAGGAATTTACTTAGCTGAGAAGGGGACCCCTGAGTTCTAGCCCTTGCTCTCCTGAGTTTTACATCAAGAAATAAAATACATGAACAGTCCTACAAATAGGGATCAAAATCCTGGATTCCTCCTCCTTGGTTGAGTTTCTACAAAGACAAACTTCACTACATGTCCTCAGTGGCTCCCTTGAATTATTGCCTGGCTAGTGGAATATTTTTTGCTGGAGCAATGAAGAACATTCTCTCACTTCCCTTGGAGATGGGAGACAGTGGTAAGAACACTTCAAGCAAAGTGTGGAACTGGACTTGGATCTGCCAGATCCTGGATGAGCTCCAGCAGCTAAGATACTGTATAAAAACTGAGAATACAATTCTTTCAGTCAAAATTTAAGAGAGGAATGAGCTACCTTCAGCATTTTGGGACCAAATCTGTGGAAATCTATCAACGGTACGGACTTCAGGTCTCTGAGCCTACCTGTCCAAAGTATCAGGTGGGTGTACAGAGTCATGTTTGATGTGCCTGGCACCCTAGCCCAAGAAAGCCTTAAGATTTCAGACATATTCTTGCTTTCAGTATTTCTTTTAGCTGATACCTGGCACTTCTTGAGCCTGCTGGCTGGTTTTGATCGCATTCTGAAGTATCTAACTGTCCTTAATTACTACACAGGGCTCTAAAGCACCAAACACCAAAGGTCTGGATTGCACTCAAGCTGGTTCAAGGCAGACAGTTGCAGAACATAGATCCTCCCTTGAATCCAGACCTATGCACCTGATTTGCACTCCATTGAGACCTTTGCCACATTTTTGAATGGTTATAGAACTAAACTCATTACAGTCTCAATGGAGCTTTGAGCATGCACAGAGGTTGACACAAGAGCCAAGTGAGAACCTACAATTGACTGTGCATAACTATTTTTCTTTGTATTCATGTCCACTGAAAGCTGTTTAATGGCACTTGAGACCTGTGAAAACAGACACTATAGCCAAACCAGCAAACTCTGGAATGCTTCTGAGCAGCCAGGTCTTGGCCTCAACCTTGACCTGGCCCCATCCAGGAATGGTACCCCCCCAACACCATCTTGGTTGTTTCAAATAAAAGAAATTTTGTTCACATAATGGACAGTCAGAAGAACAAGCTACCAGAACGTGTTGTGCTGTGTCCTCATCACTCAGTTTTGTGTTACCCAGAAAGGATAATAGTACAAAGACAGACAACACCCCATTCCAAAAGGTTCTTATTACACTCTTGCATGGACACAGTGACTTAGATGCATTAGCATGACCCTCATGAAAACCGCACTGCAAAGTCAACAAGCAGTATTTCTCAGTTGTCCTACTGCCCAGATCACTTAGAGGAAAAAAAAAAAAAAAGTGCCAATTATTTCAGATTAGCTGTGGATTTAGCAGTCTAACTTAAGTGTTCACACTGGAAAATGAACTGCAAAGTACAGCTCTAGGAAATAAGGCTCTTATAATCAAGGAAGTTAATTTGTTCATTTCAGCTGAGTAGTCGTTGAAATGCCTATCTTGTACAAATATTTGTCTGATATATTGATATACAAATATAATTTCAGTATATTAGCTGAAGCACTAATGAGATTAATAGCTATATTTGCTTTGAAAAGGTCTCCCTTGCTGAAATCAATTAAAAGTGCATGACGAAATTTCATTAAGCTCTACAATATGTTTTTTCATCAAGCACAAAGTTACTATCTTCCAGCTCTCTTATCATAGCAGTGCATGACAGGACTCCCAATAGATTCAGAAATCATTGTACCAACACTGTTCTGTACTTTTTTATCAGTAAGCATGGATTTTTTTTTCCACATCTCCTGAGTGAACATATTTGACTCACACTTAAACAGTGCTGAACTCATGAAGGCAGGATTAAATTTACTGAGGGATATACCTGTGGTAATCTCAACCTCGCACTGCCGAGGAGAGTTCCCTCGTACAGAGCAGCACACATTCCTTTCTGCGTGACCTAGGTCACAGGCTCTCTCTCCAGCAACCCACACTGTGATGGATGAAAACCATCATCCCCTTTGCATCTGGCAAAAACTATGCTATAAGCTGTGAAACAGAGAAATAGGACAAATGTATAGGTATTTACACATTACTCAAGAAGTTCTACCACAGGGCAAAGGAGCACCAGAAGCAATGGGCAGAGACACCAACTCACCAAAGGGGCTCAGAAGCCAAAAAATACGTGTTTTCATCCCCAGAACAATCATTAAACATATGGCTCGGCAGGAGAGGGCTGTTAAAGATGACCAATGTACACACAAAGAGAGAAGAGATGGAAATGACATTCCTAGAGCCAAGGATGGTGCCAACAACTGCACCCAGAGAGACAATGATCTGTGACTGTTCCTTTTCCCAGCGTCCGGTCTGTTCTTACATCCTCAAGCCTCAGTCTAAACAACCCAACTGGTTTGTCACGGCCACGTGATTTGGTAAACTACGTCAGTTCTTTGCTTCCAAGCTTCCTCTGTGTCTTGTATCTCTGTTTCTTCAGGTTGCCAACACACAGATACTGTTGTGGTGAGCACAAAAGAAAACCTTTCTTAAGCTAGACCTGCGCCACTGAAAAGCAACAGGCTTTATTCTAGGCTTATACACCTCCAGCAATAAGGTCCAAATCCCAGGTATTTTGTGCTTCTGTAATAGTTTTCCTCCTATTTGTCTGGCTGTCTCCAATGCCTGAGACTAAGAAGGAAAACAATAGGGTAGGAAAAGAAAGGCAAAAGAAGTGCCAGCAAAGATGAAGCTCAGAGATACTGAAATAAGGTAGATGTCTGTGTTACAGATTTGTGCTCTTTCTGAGAGAGGAAAATTAGAAAGCACTTGGTAAAAGTAGGAACCTTAAAAATGTAAAGGGGCCAAAATTATGTAAGACAGCTGAATGGTTCTGGAGTCAAGAGTCTGAACTTGAAGCACTGAAATCTGAGGAGCTGGTCTCCATGGCAAAAATTAAGCAGGTGCATAAGTACTTATATGAAGAACTGACTTAGGCTGTAAGCTTGTAGTTTTTGGCCTGTAAGGAGAAAGAAGCCACTTCCTTCACTGAGACACCCTAAAAAGACGTACAGAGTAACATGTTTTATTAAGGACACAATCATGTATTTAACATATTTTCTAATATAAACATGAACTGGCACTTCTGTAAAGCCAGCCAAAGAGGAGTTAGGTTTTTCAGATATTATACTTAGGAGCTAGTGAGAAATATGTCACCACTTGTGAGGAGTTTTATTCCATCAACAGCACTACCACCCACCTAAGTCTGTCTATGTGTTGAAGTGGAAAAGTGCCATGTCTTCCTGCAACAGTCATGTCAGAATTAAAATGCCTTGCATTGTAGACACATTAGGAGTGCTTTATCATGCTCAGCTGATGCACACAGTAGCTCATTATGATTGGGTAACTCAGCCATTAAGCTCTACAATGAACCCACGCTGAATCCTAAAAAGGGAGCCATATATAGGCTATGGAGGTATTGAGTAAGAGAAGATTTACTGTGCTCTACATAAATAATTTTGCCTTCAATCTTTCTGGCATTTTTAGCAAAGCTGTTAGCTGAACACTCTGAATAATTACATCCCTAGTGTAATTTTATCAAACACTTTCCAACTCAATAGAGCCCTATTGTGTTCAGACTGTTCATGCCCCTTCCCCAAGAACAACTGAAAATCCTTCAGCCTAGGTACAGAGGAAAAATGCAGCTGAGGTTTATGGTTACTCTGGACCAGTGTTAGGCATTGCAACAAGTGCTGCCTCCTCCACCACCTACGTTAGCAGTTGCCTACTTTCTCACTCCCAGACCGTATGGAAAAAGCAGCTTTTGGACGAGAATGCAGAAAAAGAGAGGGGGAAAAAAAGCGCCCCCTTCGCCCCCCCCAAAAAAAGAAACAAATTAGAGGGTAGGCAAAGAATTAGCAAATAAGTGCAAGAAAAGGAAACTGGTACCATTTGGGCAGAGAGAATGGAGTTGGAAGCCAGTAAAGAAAAAGGCGTGACCAGAATCAGGTTAGCTGCTAGAAGGAATAGAAGGGATGAGGAGAACTCACGGACAGCTAGCCAGAGACCCGAATGAGGAGCTAGGTAGTGGTGAAGAAAGAAAGGAGACATGGGACACCTGTCTAGCACTCCTGGGAAACAAGGGTGAATGCAGGCCCTAGCAATGAAGGCCAGGATATGGGTTTACCTGGTTTAGCCACATGGACATATCAATCTAATGTCACATGATAGCATTTTCATTTCTCTATTCTAACTCAAAATACAAACCAATATCTTGCTGCAATTCTTAATGTTAAAAAAAAAAAATCTGTATTTTCAGCTGGAAAAGTCAAGGTTTAAGACCTTAAAAATAGTAGTGCAATGTTAATGTGTCTCTTTTGTACACTAGACATCCTAATACAGTCTGTGTTAAGATGACTACTTGCTATTCTTCTCCCGTAATTATTCTTGCATGTGTGAGTTCTTTCATGGTTGTGGTATGAATCTTTCCAGCACGTGTCTTTAATTCATAAATATTAGGTAGAGCTGCTTCTTCCCTCACTGATTATGAGTGCAATTAAATGCATTTTTTCAAATGAAGTTCTTAATATCCATTACCAAAGTCATTCAGAGCTCTAGATTGTGGCTCAGACTCATACATACACTTGCTACAACAGAGAATTTTTTTAATGGTATCCCCCTCTGTTTAAAGATGATTGGCCAAATATCATAATGAGCAGATCCATTTAAATCTCATCATATTGAATGATAAATTAAACGACTCACCGACAACCTTGGAACACTTCAAAGAAGTAGAGGACTGAAGAGCAGGTGCTCATCTCAGGATAGCAGGGTGATTCTTATTATTTTTGCAGTTTGTGATGGGTACTTACAGCTATGTTTTTTTCTGAAACTGAAAGAAAACAACAAAAACAAAACAAAACAAAGATAGGCCTGTTTAAACAGAGAATCTTATGAGTTTCACAGTTTTAAGCCTAACTAACCAAAAATCAAACAAAATCATATCCTTCTCTTGGCAAGAAGAGATGAAGATGCTAGGAAGTAAAACATAAACCCCAGTATAAATTGTGTGACTGCATGCATTATATAAGCAAAAATGATACTCTATTAGAGAGAAGGCATAGTTTGCATAAGGGATATGACAAAAACAGCTACACACGTTAACAAGAGGGTTATTGAGACAAATAGGACCCATGGACCTGATCAACTGAAAACACTGAAATGCAGTAACCTATTCTATTTTCACTACACACAACCTAGCCAGGGTGGGACAGGGGGACAAGAGAAAACAAACCAAAAAAAGCCACAACCCAACCCATCAGGACTCTGACATTCCACTGACTTTATCCACTGGTGAAGGGAAATTTTGTCACCACCAGCAATCCACTGGATACTGAGTAAGGGAGACAGCTTGGGAAGTATTGGCTGAATTTATCACCAAAATACGTCTTCAACAAGGATTAAGCAAGTAAATAAATAGATCGGGCCTTGGATAAATAAACACCTCATGATTTGTCATGTCCATTTGTCAGCAGTTTGCATTGTGTTTCTCTTACACACTTTTGACACAACTCAAATAATTGAAGCATATTAAGAGGGTTGTATCTGTTCCAGGTTCATGACCCATTAATTTCTTTTCTGGCCACTAATTTCCCTAACTATGCCTCAATCTGAACAACTAGTCAGCAGCCTCTGCATAGATTTTGTTTCAGCATTAGATTACGAAAGGACAAAGGTGGAATTTGACTTGAGGAAGAACCAGGAAGATGAAATTACCTTTACAAGATTATTTGGAATAGATAAATATATTTAAAATAGTCAGGAAGAGAATAAAGTGGAAAATAAACAATCTAAGATACAATTCCCAGAGCTTGATACAGATGCAATGAAAAAAAAAAAGTTATAAATTAGTGACAGCTTTCAAACTACGGATCAGTAGTCTCTTATAAAATAGTAGTCCTCCATTTCTTGGGAGGTTGAAGAGCCTTTGACCTTGTTTATGTTGGGGATCAGCCCTGATTTCAACAACTGATAACCAGCAATTGTTTTCTGCCACGTGACCTCAACTGCAAACAGGCAAAACCCCTGAGGAGCTTCCAAACAGAGTTTCTCTGCTTATACCCCAACGAGGGAAGGGGATGAGTCCCTCTACTTCTGCAGAAACAGCTCCAGCATAAAGGACAGAAGGACGAAAGTTGGGGACTTGGCAGTGCTTCAGCTACCCGATCCAGTCCAGGAATAACAATGGACAGTAAAAGGACATTTGGATGACATGGTTATGGGAGAAACTAATTAGGTCCATCCAAACTAACGGGCCACATTAAAGCTGACCATAGTGACATTTTTCAAACAGTGTTAATTGTCATCACAAGTTAGCAGCAGCTGCACTTCAAGAATTTTTTTCACAATCCTTTTCAGACACTTCCAAGTCAATTTTCCTGGCACATCCTCAAATGTTCTTTTTGAAAGCATACCAGGTGCTCAAAAAATATACGAATAGCTCACCTGAGCCAAGCAAAGGTCCATCCAGACCAGTACCTTGTCTTGGATGATGGTCAACAGGTGCAAATTAAGACAAACTCACAGTTATACAGTTGAAAGACTGTCACTGCTGATCTAATGCAGTTAATACGATCGAGCAAGCAGGGCTCTGTCTCAATGGGTGAAATGCCTGAAGCACAACAGGCAAGATGTGTTTCATGCTCAAATTCCAGGAAAGCATTGTGCAAATACTCTGCGTGGGAAGGCTGTCTTTATATGGCCGATGTGACTGAGTACAGTAGAAACATCTCACATCTCTGCCTGGTGTAACTGCATCGCATGCCACTGCATGGTTACTTCCAAACCTAATGGTCTTTCATGAAGGAATGGTCAATGGGGCAGTAAGAAGAAAGAGATAGAGAGGGGTCATTCCTGAAACTGAAGTGATGTTTGTTATCAGACCTGTGCTCTGGACACCTGAGGCCTGAAACAAGTCTTGTAGCCATTCACCTCACATCACTGTAAGCATACCAACATTAGTAATTTAATCCTGAGAAAGGTAAGTATAAGACCTGTGACAGATGTGTCTGACCACCTAAGGCTGGCAATATCTGAGCCTTCTATTTATTTCACACAAAACATGAAGGGTCTAGTCTAAAGCATGAATAGCACATAGAACACAGCTGCCAATGACTTGGAAAATGGCATATCAAAGCAGCAGAGTTTTACACCCTCAGCCTTTTAATTAATCTACCTCTAGATGATGTTTTAAAATACTGCTTCAGTAACTATGAGTAAACGTATGACTGACAAATAAAGACCTGGGGAAAGGGGGTGCAGAGAAGGGCAGGAAATCCATATAACATCTCTGTATTTCATATAATATCCTCCTGGGCAAATATTCACAGATGAGTAGTCAGGTCAAGTGGTCTGTGTCTTTTCCCCCTGAACAAAAATGAACATACTCTGTTGCAAACTACCAACTATCAACATTTCTCACAATCACCCTATAAATCTTCTCAGCTGACTTTCAAAATTGGAAATAGTGTTGAAAGCACTGTTAAACACTGCTAATAGTTCCAAGACTTCCTTGGCTTTCACCCATCCTGAAGCTCTTGCCACAGGACAGTCAGGATTTATTTGTTTATTAGCCTCTTGTTGCATCCGGATGAGATGCTGGCACTAGATGAACAACAAGGGAATGACACAAACAATGAAACAAAGAAGAAATATCTCTTCCAAAAAGCCTTTCAAATATAATCCACTGAAAAAGAGCTGAGTAGAAAGTCAACAATGTTATTCATTCACACACTCCCTCAAAGACAAACATGAAGCATAGAACTGGGGTTTTATGTTTTGGTTTTTGTGGGGTTTTTTTTAAGTATGTAGTATAACACACACTAACAGGAACTGCTTTGTCTGATTTGGCACTTGACTGTGTATTCCTGCTGTATGGATTGCATATGGAAATAAAAATGATAAATGAAGAAAACAAGCAGTCCTCTGAATTCCACAACTCTTGATGTAAAAAGAGACAAAAATGATACTTCAGTGACCTGCAGGCTTTAAGGTGCTTATGGCTGCTAGGTAAAACAAAAAGTAAAGAAAGGAATCCCAGCTTACCCAGTTCTTCAACTGGGAGAACTGTTTGGCAACACCACATCACCCTACACAGGATTTTGTCCCAAATTCATCCATGAGAGATGAAGCTTCATGGTACTCGAGAGAACAGGTGTACCTAAAGTGCTCATCAAAGCAACAAGTCTATAAGTAAACCGAAGTAGGAATTATGCTTCTTTCTCTTTGGTAATGTTTTCCCAACCACATTCAGTAAACAAATACCAGCACATCTTGAAATCTCTAACCTTGTGCCAAATGTAGTCCCAAAGGCCCGTAAGATATGAATTAATGCACTGGCCAAGTGCAACATGGTGTCTAACTATAATTTCACATCAGGCTAACATCTGCACATCTACTGGGCATGTTGATGGTAAACACAAACTTCTTAGCAGAGATACTGATGATTAATTCTTAATTCCCACTAAACTAACAAAGATCCCTGATGCAGTTGAATAGTACACTCATTAGATGAGTATAATAGATATGCTGCAGGGGCAAGATGAAGGACTCTAATTATCCTAATTTGGTCAAGATTGTTTGAATATCTTGCCTTTAAAGAAGCCTAAGGGAATTTGGTCCCAAATCCCACATCTAAATTCTTTAGACTTATTTAAAAATATAGTTCATGAACCTTGGAGTAAGTCTCCTAAATGTCTTTTGAGACACCTGTCTGTCTGAGGGCTTAGTACCTAGCCACTATGTGGATGTTCAGCATACCTGAGCAAAATGGCTGCCCAAATAAGGAAAATGTGAAGGACACAGTCAAGAGTGATTCACTAGGTTGACATTCTCCCTATTGTTCTTCAAGTCCTCACAGAACAGGGTGGAGAATTAGGGAACTAATAGGTATAAAGTCAATGAGACAAACAACTGATGACACTGGGTTTCCTGCAGATGTATGTCCTATACCCCCCATTTACAACCACTTTCCTTTATAATCACGGTACCCCACAGTTCCCTTCCATGTGCTCACCTGTTCACCTGCACAAGCAATAGCGCATGTTGCATCCGATTTGGAGCTACATGTGCTGACTGGTCAGCAGGCTGTGGTCTTGGGGTACATAAGGAATTGATCATTAACTCTAGTCCTTCACTTTAATAAGAGGGAATAGTGCATTCTAATAGGAATAGGAGTCCCTCTTTTCCAACCAGCTATTGACAGTCATTAAAACTGGAGACACCTAAAATAATTTTGTCTTTTACCCCAGGACTCTATCCTCTACCTAATTTGACCAGGGAATTAAAAAATTGTATAGAAAGGAATAAAGACATGGTTTTTGTGATAAAGTCCTGATTCCTAGGAACTAGGCATTGTGTAAGCTGAAAAATTACTGTGGAATGGACAAATTGATGTCTTCATAAAAATGAAGTCAAAGGGCCATTCAGAGAAGCCCATTTTCCTGTTCTTAAAGCTAATTTGATTGGTTGTCATAGAGGTAGGGTTATTCACTTAACATCAATAAAAGTTATCATAAACACTTTTCATTTTTAAGTCTCCAAATTAATTCAGAGCCATCTGAGCCACCCCCACAGACAACATGGATTCTGGCAACAATGGTTTCTTGTTACCAGCTCCCTGCTGAGTGTTACAGAAAAAATGTATTTTTTTTCTGACTGATCATCATGTACAGCACATTCCAGATGGCAAGTGAAGAAATGCAGAAGACCTAGTCAGCAAGGATTTAATTGGGGAAGGTGCTTTGCACCCACAAATTTGACAGGATCCAACAGGAGCTGCACCACCCATCAGAAACTCCACTGATAAAGTTTCTTTAAAAGAAACCTGTGAACATCTTGCTAGAATGTCTCCCAAGGAAAATATAAAAATGGAAGGTGACAAACAGAAATCCTAGGAATTTATCAATCAGCAACAGAAAGATACTTCAAGTTTTTCATTTATTGTGTTTTGCATTTTTTTGGTCTCTAAAGTATCCAGCACAATGCATTCCAAAATGCTATTCAGTGTTTCTAGGTACAACTGGATTACATACAGCATATACATTGGTAGAGAAGGACACAGAATGACTACACACTAAGACCATCACAGCATACAGTCATCTTCATTACTATAAGAGGTTCTCCTTCAGTTTGTCAAATTAAGGACATTTGTGTTACACTTGTGAATCTGTGGCTTAAAGAAAAGTCAACATGATAGTATTTATTCTTAGTTCCAGAATATGGGTAAGAGGAAAGGCTGTTGTATTTTCATTACACATATCTAATTTTGTGGCTTGACTCCCACCACAGGATTAATTCACCTGAACAGCTGGTAAAGCTAGTGCTACTCCAGCATCTGAGCACCATTGGAGCGTAAAGGCTGTGACTATCTTCTCTGTATCTTCTGAGATGCTCCACACAAACTGAATATATATATACATCTATCTATTCAGGAATAACTTTTCATTAGTCAACTTTATATTGTCTTCCATGGTGCCACAAGGTGATGAAACTGGAAGAGAGAACAGTGCCTAATTCTGTTAATCCCTAGTAAAAGCAACAAGAAGCAAAATCTGATCAGTCTGTTATGTTAAACAACTCAAGGATAAGATTAACTCAGTGACATGTCTAGGAAACACAAGACAGTAAAATACAATAGATGATTTACACCAGAGTCTGTCTGAGTATTTGCTGCAATCATGGATGTGAAGATGTGTGCCATTGATGGATTTAAGAAAGGGAGAAAAAGTTCTGTGGATGGGACCTGCAGGGAGAACTTAAGCTTCTCATCCAAAGCTGGAAAGCAGTCCCCCAAAAAACTTGGGAAGGCCTGTTCCTCATATCCACAGACATGAACAATTGCATACCACGTTCTTCACCTTTTATCCAGCAACATTTGAGCCAGCATTCCATGCACATTCAGTGACCAGGAGAATGGCAGACCACAAGACAGAGCATTGGCAAAGTTAACTACAGCAGAGCTAGAAGTGTGGAGGATTGAACCAGCAGGACTTCGGTCATCTGTGAACCATAGTGCCTTAAATTTAGCTACAGGCGGGATACCAGGCATGAAATCTTAACAATCTGTATTGACGCAGCAGATCTCATGTTGCTAGAGAAAACAAAAAGCAGGGCAGAGTGCCTTGAGGCATATGAGAATTCTCAATAACATCAAATCTACTCTCATCCAAAGGAAAGTTTCTGTGTTGTATAGAGCTCTCACCTTCCCAAGCAGTAGCTGGCCATTCAGCTGGGTACCTTAGAAGACAAAAACACTGCACATTGTGTAACTGTTGAAATTTCATTATACCATTAGAGCTGATGACAGAATTTGCAATTTATTATAGGGCTAGGAAACCAACACAAGCTTTCTGTTATGAGCAAAGCTAAAATCAAACTGGAACTTTTCCCAGAGTATGGGATGAACAAGAAGAGCCTGAAGCTGAGTTATCACCACCTTCAAATAGAGATGACTTAATTAAAATAAAAAAGAACATATCTGATTTGACTGTTTTTCCCTTTATCCCAAAGTCAGCACATTGGAAAGTGAACACAATTTATGTTACTGAAGAAACTCGTGTCCAGATGAATCTAAGGGAGGGACTGGAGAGGCTTGGTAATGAACCCTTCTTTGTACAAGTTGGGAGCCTAGTTCCTCCTTATGCTCTGACTGCTCTCTGCTGCATTTGGATTAAACAGAAGCCTTCAACTGGGTGTAAATACCATTTATTCCCTCACTGAGGTTCCTCTATGCTGTCACAGCAATGCGAGTTGCTTTACTGTAGGTCCATACCAATAAAACCGCAGCAGTAGAAGTATATCAACTAAGGATGAGGATCAGTCCTAGTAAGGATAGAGTTACACCAGTACAAGGGCATCTCACACCAGTAGAACATATTCCACTCCCTCAAATAGAATAAGATATACCTGGAGAAGCACTTTCATCTCTGGACAGATCTGTTCACCCTGTGTATTATTATGCACCCCACAGAGGGCAACCTCAAAGCCCTCTTCAAACCAGCTTCATGACCATACAAGCAGAAAACCAGTACACAGAGGTGCTGACACAGCTGAAACACATAGACCTGAGCATGCCTGGACACATAAAGGAGGTTAGTGGACCGTCAAACGTGTCTGACAGGCTGTCCACAAACCAGTCCTGTGGACACAAGATGAGCAGCAGATACGTGCTGCTACAGTTAAGATGGTGTACAGGCAAAGAGGCAAAATTGTAAAAATCAACTACGATTACACAATACATATATCACAGATCAGCCCTATAAATTTTAAGTGTAATTGGTTCTGCAAACAACATTAAATTATACCTTCTTATGGGAAATACAATTACCCAATGCAGAGAACCTATTTCTTTAGTGTCCCTGAAATCACTGAAGTCCCTTTTAGAGCCCACAGAGTCATGCCTAAGACACTTGCACTGGTTCTAAGCAGGGCAAAAGAAGTACATTATTGCAAAAGTTCCCTTCCATTTTCTCCTTAACATACTACTCCTGGATCTAGCACAAGCCAGTTTTGTAACAGACAAGTTAATAGGCCTGTGTAAAATGCACATTTAAAAAACATCCCCAACCAAACATACTTCTATTTATACAGTATACAGTTGCCATGTGAACTGACAGTTAAGACAAAACCATTCAGCAAGTTAATGATTTTTTTTTCCTTTCTGTGAAGCATCTACAAGATTAAATCCCGTCTGAATCTCAGTTTCACAGCCTTGCCTTATTTAAACAATTCAGTTCCTTTTGTCTCTCATTTGTTCTGCACTTTGTGCGTCATTCTGGGTTGTTTCACTGCCTGTTGCACAATTACAAGTGTTCAAACATATAGAAGGCAAGAATAGCTTAGCTTGTTTCGGTTGCCTTACAATCAATACCTTTGCCTCAGGCACCAATGTATGAGAAAATGAGTTTTCTGTTTTTATAAACTTTGTCTATCTTCAAGCTCACTTTGATCCATTCTTCTACACAAATGAATAGGGTGGGGCCATTACAGAACAAGTAGAGACAAAAACCACGTTCTGTTAGACTGAATCTCAACAGAGGTGACCACACCAAAGGCCACCTTCTTAATGGTTGTGCTTTTATTCCCAAATTCATTCAGAATCTTTATTCTCCCTTCACAAACTGAACAAATGTAAGTTTTGTGATATCTGTTCCTTTTTATTTCGTGTCAGCAATTGCTTTTTCGCTTTGATCTGATCCAGTAGGCAATGTTGTGAAAGTACTGTGTGCTAAAATAGGAAAAACTATGCAGTTTGTGATTGCTGGAAGTGAAAGCTATTTGTAGGGGTGTTTTTGATAACATGGTAATTCAGACCATATCCTTACCCAAAACAACTGGGAAAGAAACAGCAGATTACAACGCTGAAAGACTGTTAGAGCAGTTTCATCACAAAAGACTGTGGTTTATATAAGAGAGGATTTACAAACTTAAGGAAGAACTGAGGAAATTTTTAAAGTAGAACAACATTTTTTGAACCATTTAGCTCCATTTCAATCCAATCAAAAAGTAGTTACGTCTCCAGTGTGCCAACCATTTTGGAAAACCAGCATTTTTATCAACTCTGGAGATTTGAAAAAATCTCCCTTAAAAAAAAATTATATAAATATATAAATATATATATATATATATATAGTAAAATCAAAGCTTATTTTAATCAGCTTTTGGCTGAGACAACAAGAGTTTGCCAGAATATGTACAAAGAGCAAAAACATCAAGGAAAAGCATGAAGAGGTGGTACAGAATTCCTATACACCACATGATATTTCAGATACAGATCTGGGCCATCAGCCTAAGTCTAAACGTCAACACAGAGAACCCTCATCTCATCATCATCCTCTAACAAAAGGAAGTTTAAATTCGAAAGGCAGCAATATCATTAATCCAGTTACAGCAAGCTTGAAGAAATACATCTTTCAGTTCAACCTGTGCAAGAATAGCTGAATATACTGATGTCTGTATTCCTTCACTGAGACCTATACTGCAGTTCACTTTAAGCTCGATCTTTCTCCCACTGATGTAATGAAAAATCTCCCTCTGATGTCAGTATGGCCAGGAGGGATTGGCATGTATAGAAACCTAATTAATTGTGGGTGGTTTCTCTATCTTTTGTGCCTAGTTAGGTGTTTAGAAGGCATTTTTCACTGTCTTGCCAGTTCCCAATTTCACTGGGGTATGTTGCAGTTTTAAAAGGAAAATAACTGTTGTGTTTGGTTGTATTTTGTGAAATGCCCAAAGGCTTTCTCATACAAGCATCCTATAAAAATACATTTGTGTTTTATTATTACTATTAATAATGCCACTGGATAAAGAGCAGTCTAGACTCTATACATGGCCCCAACTAGCTTGAGCCACCCAAGTTGGATGATTTTTTTTTTTTTTGTATTTGTCTACAATGCCAGGAGGTGGTAGACTGTCCACTGTTAAATCTGAGGTTTATAGATTCATATTCTTGAATATGTAGCCTAGACAAGAAGGACCATTGTAACTGCTTGTGTATTATCAGTGTTCAGGTCATTTAAAGACTTATTTCTAATGCAAGGCCTTTATTCAAGTGAATGGAAAGCTACCATCACAAGAATGCTTGTTACTGTCCAGCATACATTCACATCTAACTATTTATAAGCTTATAATTATATTAAAGATGATCCAACCTTTGAAAGCAACTCCTGGGTTAAAAGGAGCTAACAGAACTAGCAGGCTATTTGTTGATGAAGTTATGCTACATTTCATACACATTTGTTGATTACAGTTATCAAAGACTCATGCAAACACACGTGTGCTCCTGGCAGCTGTTTACTAGTTTGAAAAGGTAAGAATCACCAGGAAGAAGGGAGTTTAAGCCTTTACCACAATCAAATACAAGGCACTCTGGGTCAAACAGTTTAGGGGAAAAAAAAAAAAGATATGTATCCAAATCAAGTCCAGAATGCTGACTTCAGCTCAACAGTATTTTCTGAGCTCACATTACTAGTTTTTCTCTCCTAAGATTATTTGGATAACTGTCAAGTATTTGTAAGAAGTTTCATGAATTTTAGCACAAGTGACAGTTTCTCAGAAAATTTCTGCTGGAACTGTCTCCTTTGTTATTCATCATCTTTAAAATTAAAAAATAATAAATAAATAAAACCAGGCATCAAGACTTTAAGACCGCAGAAAGAATAGTATGAACCAGCAGGTAACACAAAGAGCAGTATTTTGAACAGGATTTTCATTAATGACCTGACAGATATGGTGAGCTGATGAGGGGGGAGGGCAGGAAGAGGGTGGGTTTGGGAGAGTTTTGCTAAGAGAAGATGAGCTTATACTTTACTGTCTCGTCTGTAATTGCAGCTGATCTGGAATTTTGGTCAGATAACACTGCCAACAGGGAACCACAGTCACTCCCTTTGACTGAGCTATTGGAGCCATAACAGCACCTACACCACAGAAGAGGCATTTTTCCCTGGCTGTGGGACAAGAGTGAATATCTAAGAGGTAGGATTCATTTTGTAAGTTTGGACAACTACACTTCTAGAAGGTTATTCATCTGACCTATTTAAATGTTTGTTTAAGCATGAAATTAATGTAATTCTAGAAATGCCTCTTTCTTTACAGTGACTAAAATGAAGCCCAGAGTGACATACTCAGGTAGGACTGTCTGCATCATAAGATCTGACATTTGATCAGTTGGATCCTAGACAGATGAATGTGCTACAACTTCCTTGTGTCATTTCAGAACCTGGACAAAACACAAACAAACAAAAAGTATTTTTATACCAACAACATAAATTTTTCAGCTGTTATTTTGTGGATGTTTTTGTTGAGACCTTGTGAACATTAGTTATTTTGGCCCAGCTCAGACTACATGTGAATTTTCATAAGGAGAAAATATTTTTATTTTTACTCAGTTCTACTTGTAACAGTTTGTTTAGCCAGATGTGATTTAAAGGCATTTTAAGGGCTTCACTTCATAAAATTAGTACAAAGTTCTAGTTGCTGCAAATGAAGAAACATTTCTCTCAGATAGCATTGATATTTGGAATGTGATCTGAGTCTCTGCTTCCAAGGATCCTACTGTACTAGGACATTAAATACCTGATGACACTTTATCATATAATAACACATGGACAGTGCCAAAGGTGTGGAGTTAGACTTCACTGTTTGGTTCTGACTATAACACTCTTCAGTATTATATACAGTGACTACCCAATTCTCTTCTAATATGTCATTGCCTTCATTTTGATTGTTTTCAGATACTCATTTGAAAGAAGTGGTAATGCCTTAACAAAGTCAGGTAACTAGAACAGAATGCTAAATTCATAGCACCAGCAAGGTACAGTTTTCAGTGGACTCTGAGCTGAAAGGTACTGAACCAACTGAATTGGTAACTATTACAGACAAACATAATAACCATGCTAAGATCATCCAAAGACACGTGCACCTAGTAACTCATGATGTGTTCACATTTACTTCTGTCAACACTTGCTGCTATGAGGACTCCAGAGCATGTGTAGAAATATAATACGTCATGAACAAATGTTAGCTTACACTGCTTTATGTGGCCCAAATATTATGGTACAAATTCACTCATGGCATAAACATTTTGTTTACACAGTTCTAGAGGTGACTAATGACCAGATACAGGACAAGAATATGGATCCAAAAAAGACCAAAATACTAAATTCCACCAAAATCCAAGACTGTGGATCCATAACCACTGGTTCAGCTGCTGCTTAATGCCTGTATTTTACAAGTGCCTCCATATATGAACTTCATGTTGTCAGGACAGCCGAAGCTTTGCTTCTCCATGTCCCAGGAAGAACCCCAGTCTCAACAGCACTGAATATTTCCTACTTAAACAAGCGAAATCCAGAAGTTGGTCATTCTTCCGCTCCTCTCTCCCCATTGCCTTGATCGATCAAGAGTCTGCAGACCACCCCTGCACACCAGGAACTACATAACATGCAGTAGCAGCTACTGTTTTCTTCCTAGATACAGCCACCATACTGTTCTTAGTTCAGTTGTCAGACCACTCTGCTAGTGTGGAAGAAACTTGGGCTTGAGCCTGCCACCACCATGCCACAGCGAGCCTCAGAGAGTTCAATTGTACGTTATTCATCTGCAAAGAAACCCTCTCCAGCCTTTGAAGTATACACTGTTCTCCTTTTCCCTCACTAGAGTTGTTTCACTGGCCAGGAATGAAAGCCCTTACTTGACTCTTACATGGAGAAAAAAACACTTGAACACAGGTTCCTACTCTGTGCATGGCAAAAGCATTTTGAATGAGATACTCCTTGGAAGCACTGTTTTGTTCTTGGTTTCTAGCTTAGTTCATCTTCAGTTCTTTTTGATTCTTTAATTCCACAGCAAAGTCAGTATCTGCACTGCAGAGAAGGAGATAGACACATTATTTAGGAAATTCTCTGGGAGGTGAGTTTGAGTGCCCTCAGGCAAAAGCAATAACTGAGATTTCCCACAACCTGGAGGAGTGCTTTAATCACTAGGCTCTTGTTCAAAAGGCCACCTCCACCTACTCTTCTGCTATATTTCAGAAGGGAGAGACAAGCTCTGTTTTTGAAATAAAGGGCGTAACAGGTGGCTACGTGCTGGTGAAGATCCCACAGTATCCTCAGCATTTCCTAATAGAAAGCTGACTACCTGATCCTGATGTACCTTGCTCTTCCCACATACCTGTATGGGGCCAGTGCACTTAACAGAGGTGTCTGCTTACCTTGGGCCAGCCACATGAAAGCTCAGCAATATAGCACTCAGTATTGCAGCATCAAAGTCCCACTTTGGATCAAGCCTGAGAGTGCTACCTGAGGGAATTTACAATGTCAAGACTTAAAACTGTACGTGATGCTCATTACTTGTAACAACTGACTCTAGTCTAACAAAAGCAACAATGCCACAATAGTTATTGTTAAGCAATTTAATTGATCCAGACATTTATGCAGAGCCATTTACCTGTTGGGGCACTAGGCAGAGGCTAAGCTACCCTTCTTTTCATTCCCACATTAGATGACTTATAATTTCTTAACTCAGCCTGACGGTATGTCCCGAGGCTTTGGGTCCTTCAGCAGCTATTCTGGTTGCTCATCTCCAAAACTGACTCTGCATGTATATTGGTATATTGTGCTAGTCACCACAGACGACACCCTTTATTTTTGGATGCAAACACTCTACCTTAATTGTGTATGCAAGTTGTTGGTCTCTGAGGTTCACCTTACTTCAACTCCAAAGATTTAATGAGGTAATACGGTCCAGTGAACTCCAGATTTTTGTGAGGTACCTTGAAATAGTATGGTCTTCTGCCTTTGTTTTTCCTCTACAGATCTGTTAAAAAATCCAGTGAAATCATAAGTCTAATAGCAATCACTAACAGTAATCCCAGTTGAAACTGTTTAACTTGCATTTTCCTCAGGAAAAATAAATGGCAAACAGTAGACCAGTCTATGGGCCAGGTAGGAAAACCTGTTGACTCTCTTGAATAAACCCACATTAAATTTCATTTTTAGACATCACTCCAAACTACTAAACTTGGCTCCTAATACTAGTCCCCTAACCTACCTACCTGCAATCTATATTAGAGTCAATGGGAAGAGTGGGCATGCAGCACCAAGAAGCAATGCCACATTTCGAGGTAGAAGTCTGACTGAGCTAAGGAGGTCTTACTCTATTTAACATTGATTCTGCAAACAGTTACCACTGCTTGTGCATAGAAGAGAATAGCAAATCAATGCATTACTCCAGTGAACTAAATTGATGGACGAATGAATTTTCCAGAGTCAGGTACAAATTAAAAGCTAGTGACTTCAGGTGAGTCTTATCAGATGACAGAAAAGTCTTGATTACTTGAGCTATGTGCTGTACTAGGAGAGCTTACAGCCAACAGAAGCAAAAGGCACCACTGCACATTTTGACTATTCACAGAGCTCACACACCTGTTTGTTTCCATTTATTTTCCCCTTCTGGGCAGCATGTATATATGGAAATATTCAAGACTAGACACTGTGGTAATAACAATCAAATAATCTCTTAGACACTAAGTAACCTGTCTGAAATACTCTAGCATCAGCTGAAGTTTCTGTCAGACATGTTTCTAGCACCTTAGTTGGTAGAAATTAATGTCTTTAGACTCATTCTTCAGACATAGGATACTAATGTCTCATGAAACCAAATGTGAGCAACTTACACTTCTTTCCCTCTAAAACAAAACAGGACTTCTATGCAGTTTTGTGGCTAAGAGAAAACTCAGCTCTTTTGTTGACCTAGTTAAACTGGATAAGTATCTTTCTACATTTATACATTCTTTCTTGCTTTTAATAGTTGTTAAACACACACACTAAGAAAAAAATACATATAGATGAAAATCTGAAGTCACTTCCTCCCCTTGTCAGTTGATGTAGTGGCAGAAGAACAGATGGTTGAAATTAAAGAACTACTTGGAGATGTAGCAGAGCATGTTAGAGAAGGAAAGCAGACAGCATTTCATTTGAAAAAAAACTTTTGCAAAACAAAGAACAAACCTAGGTTACTAAGAAATTTCTTCCTCTAAGAAATTAAATCCAAGCTAGTACCTACTAAAACCAAACCAGGCATTTGACTTTTGTGGGTAGAGAATCATGCTTTCCATCCCCCCATCAGGATCAGGTTTTTCCATTTCTGTAGCATTTAAAAATAACAGTCTAAAATAAACAAATAATTTCCTTCCAGTAGCTATACTGAATCAAGTACGCCCATGCAGTAAATCACTTAATGTCAACCAGATTTATAGTTGGGGTGAATTAGACCCAGAATGTTTCATTCCCCATGTTCCTACCAAACAAGCCACATGCAGAGATTTGTTTGCGCAAAATATGGTGAGTGAAAAAACTCTTCCAACCCTGTTGACTGATACAACATTCATCCTATTGTTAGCGATGACATATATGAGGAGAAAAACAAAGACACGTTACATGTATTGTTAGAGAAAGTGTGAGATCATCACTGTGGATGGACAAATTCATAATTTGCCTGCCTATTCTCTCTTGCATCTTCCCATGAGTTGCCTCCTTCCCTCTTTCTATTTAGCTGTTCTCCCAGCTCTTGAGCTGTCTTCTTACCTATGACTACTCCAGTGAATACTTATTCACTATAATATCCTGGTTACACCTATCATGACAATATGGCATTTATCTTGTTTGATATATTTTAAATCATACTAAATATTGTACATATAGAATTCCCTGTACCAACTTAAAAGCATGAGAATTTAAATGAAGAAACCATGCTTTCCCACTTCCTATTATTTCATGTTACACTTAGTTCAACTACATTTCAAATTTTATTAAAAATCAGGTCTAATTTTAATTAAACCTCCCTCCCTTCATGCTCTTTTATTTCAGCCTCAAACAGGAGCACAAACCTATTTGTTTCAGCTCTTGCCCTACAGCCACTTTAACAGGTAATTTTTGCAGTGCTCCAGGAGTCAGAGCATTTGTCAAGTTGATGAAAGAGTGTACTAAAGGGACAAATGAACACTCACACAACTGAATACAGGTCAGCCATAGCCAGCACCAAGAAAGAAGGAAGAGAAGTCTGGCCATCCTTTATGAAAAAATTGTGAGGTGACTTATGAAACAATTCATACATGTCCTCAGTTTCACCCTTTGAACCTCTAAGTCCATACACATTGGACTGAAATTCAAGAGTTTTGGCACCTCTGACAGTCCCAACCAGTGACTCCATAAGCAGAAGGGTGGTACAAGAACTCATTTGCAGCAGCTGTCAGTCTTTCTTTTCTGCAGTCAGTATATGGGACACGAAAGTCAATCAAACACAAACATTTTCATGTAAGGATTTGACTGTGTGAAAGACCAAAGAATATTGGCCAGTGATTCCTGTTGGAAGAGGACTGGTGATAACTCAATTTAATATATTTACAAATCATGAGCTATCTGTCAGTCCTTCTGGGTGCAGAAAAAGTTGCTGACCTCAGAAGTATACGGGAAATAAAATCACCTTGATATCAATGAGTGCTGGGTGCTCCATAATCAATGACATGAGCCTGATTCACTCAGGTCACTCCAAAGAGAGAAACAGTAAAAGAATAGTTGATGCTACCGAAAAAGGTCTGAGATTCCAAGCAACCCATGCATCTCAGGGATGACTGCTAAAGCTAATGCTCATTAAAACTATTTATACTACTTGCAACTATTTCAGAGCAGACAGTGCAGGTGATTGCTCAAAAAGATAAGTTTGTCAACACTTGAGACAGTGACTAAAGAGACTTTTCTGTCTCCAGGATAATCGCAGTAAAACTACACAGAGGATGTGAAGCTGTGCTCAGAAGGAGAAAGAGATACCACGACTTAGAACATATGAATCTTTCACTGTTCCAGGTTTTGCAAGCTTTGAGTAATGTTTGTGTCTGCAAAACTTGTTTGACTACGATAGACCTTATTTTTCTAACTTAATCCTGTATTTTTTGCAGAGGTGTTTCAGTGAAAAGGGGAAGAGAAAAATCAACATTTTTCTATGTGAATGAAAGTAAATAAAATGAAATTATCTACTTCTGTTACCTCCAGAAGCTAATCTTCCACAACGTACAGTAGTCTTTGAAAACATGGCTGGTACACTCCTTTTTGTCATTCTACTTTTCCCTTAATTATCCTCCTGTGTTTACTCCTACATCTGTTCCATTTTTTACATACTTTCCTCTTTTTTCTGCTTGCCACCTTTTCACAACCACTTCCCCACTTCTCTAGGAAACATAATTCCATGGCAAACTGCCTCAAAACCAACAGGTCTATCATGCCATTGCTCCAGAGAAGCAACGTCTCTATGACACTTTTCATACCAGCAGAAGGATTCAGGCTGCTGCAGTCAAGCTCATCTGACTTCAAAAGGAAACAGAAAAGATATTTCTCCCAGAGGTCTCTCCTTTTTCATGGAGCAAGGTTGTGGTATCTGTAGTAAAGCCTTCACAGCCTTTCTCACCAGCTTCATGCAGAGCGACTCTGTCCGCCATTAGCCCAGGAGACCGAACGCCATCAATGTATTGGGTAAGTTTTCAAACCAGTAATTTTGGGCTTTTTTACATCATTGTTGCACTTTTCTAGGAGGATCTCTCTAATGTTTGCAATGGCTGCTTCATTGTCTTTCTCCATAGCTGTCCTCTGCTCTTCACTTGCTTTAAAAAGCTATCAAAATATTGACAACAGTGAAGCTACTGAACAGCCATCACACAGCCCACCACATTAGCCAACATTGCCTTACCTTCTGCTTTTACTTCCCCTTGTAATCGCATTTGTGTTCACCTGTTGTCCCTTTTGCTTCTATTGTAAAATCTGAAAGACTGCCTTTTACTATTTTTGCATAGCACATAGCACAAGGTATCACTGCAAACTGCAGTAATAACAGCAACAAGTGAAAGACAGGCCTTTGAATGGCTTTCATAAACCTTCTGCGAGGCTTCATTTTGATCTCACACTGATGAGAATCCAGCAGAGGCTGCATTGTAACTAAGTATACATCTAATACATTACATAATGTAACACAAAGCCACTGTATGAAATATTTTGAATCAGACGAGACACTCCAAAAGTCACATGTACCACCCCTCAAGTGTAATTGAAACCAGAGTTTAGCCGTAGCTGGATCACTTACAGGCTGAAAAGCCACATTCAAGGCTACGTTAATAATATTCTATTAAATCTAAACTTGAGGGACTATATAGGGTTTTATTTTCAATTGCACAGCTTCATGTTGTAAACTACACATAACCCCCCCTACCATGACTAATAAAATACATTAAAGAAAAGCTGAGGGTGCAAAAATGAACAGAACTGAGAGCATCAGGCTTATGGTTGCTTGTGCAAACTCATGTAAGTCTTCCTTGTGTGTATGCATTCTTCAATGACACGATGACAGGTGATTTTTTTCCCCAGGACCTTTGCCTCATTCAGCACCCAGTAAAAACAGCATTCATGAATGGATTAATAGGCTTACCTATCGTATCTGTCCTTAGTGCATCTAAATGCTTGGGCAGGACGGGGAAGGAAAAAAAATAAGTTATGATGAATTTATAATCACAAAACAGCTTTGGAAAGGAAGAGCTGTACTATCCCTATCACACAGACCATAGCTGAGACACTGGTATATATAAGTCATCCCTAATTTGCATTCCCTGCTCGTGATCTAGTTTTCCATTTATTTTTGGTTTTAATTTTTCTTTCCAACTTTTGTAAAGTTTTCTGTGTTGGAAGCCTATCTTCTGCTGACACATGGACTACTCCAGGGCAGCATTCAATTGCATGGACCTCTAAACATCTTGTCTCATGGTCCATCTCTGTTCTTAATGTGATGGACACCCAAAAGAGAAAAAAATGCAATTGTGATTACAGATGACTTCTGAACGCATATATGTCACGGTGCTGCTGTAGCTTCACTATGCTAGCCCTCACCCAAATATGCCCTAAACTTCTCACCACTTAAATTTGCAACTCTCCATCCTTTCAATGCAGATTTATTTTTTTTTTGGTACATTCTTCTGTGCATACAGGCCGTGTCTCTGTATACTTAAGTATGAATTTATAAACTTGAACCACACAGACCTGTCCTGTTTCTACAGTCTGCAGCACACACCTTTACGTCTTCAACAGAGAGTTATAGATAACCAATAGCTTGTTTGTCTCCTCAATATGGCTGGTCAAGGCATCATTCTGCAGACACATTATACAGCTACTGAAGGATAACAGAGGACTATGCCAAGTTTGGAAGCTCTGGAATCTAGTTTTTAAGGACTTTTATTTGCATTTCTTTCTCTTCAGCCTCTCTAGCCTTAGTGATCAACTGCAGGTTGCCTTTGTCTCTGTTCTTCTACCAGGCCTTTTTACAAGGTCAGTAAAAGGCATACATCTCATATCAGGACAGCTTCTCAAGTTATGATTCAAGCCTTTGCTCAAAAGCACAGGACTCAGTGAAAAAGCAGCATGTTTTCCTCTTTACTTAATTTTAAGAAATTGTTAAACAATTTTTGACTAATTGTTCTTCAAAAATAACATCAATCTGCCTTACCCAAATAGCTGGCATGGAAAATCCAAGCCTGAGTGGTTTAAACTTTGGCAATGTTATCAGCAGTTGCAATGAAAGTCATATAATGAAAAAAGTAACTCAGTCTTAATTGTCTGTGTCATTATCAGGTCTGCCTGTAATAACATGGTAGCTCAGTCTCCTGACCTGTTCTAGATGACATTTGACTTAGAATTCTGTGAGAATTTTTAATGTGTTGCTATATGTTTATGTACATCTGTCATCATTTCATTATGAGATTAAAATTATATCCCCATTTATACTCTCATCAGAAATAATAGCCTGAGAATACCCATTGTTATAGCTGCAAATTGTAAATTATACAATAAAAAGACCAATTACCAAACTGAAATTTCTTTAAAAGAAGAATCCCATTTTGTCACACAGGTGAGTAGGGTCTTCAAGTATTTCCACTGTTTAGATATCTAAATGCAATGTTGCAGTTTCAGGGGGACAAGTGGGATTTGCTAGTCAGCACTCCATGAAACATTCAGGTAATGATAGTTGTGAGGCAAGAAAAAGCTATTATCCCACCTACAGATGGATAACAGATGCATGGGAAAATTAAATTCCCTGACAAAGCTCACAGGTGAAGCATGTGGCAGAGCAGGGAACCAAACCTGAGGTTCTGATGGCCCACTGTGGCTCCTTAAGCATCAGTCGAACTTTTTTTTCCCCCTCTGAATGTGTAGGTCTCAGATTTTACTGAAAGATGTCCTATTTTGTATTTGATCTTCAAAAACCCTAGACAAAAACTAAAATATATGCTGTACCTCCATGGAAAGTTTAGGAGAACAACTGAAAGAAAATAGCATTTGAAATGTTCTGATGTTTTACCTAAACCTGCCTCTTAGGAAAAAGAAGGCTGTTTCTGCAAATTTTTTGGTACAATATGATAAATTGGTTACTTTCAGCCCAGTAGTCAAGTTGGCTTGGACAGGTCAAAACAGTAACAAAATAGTAAATCCTTACATTTAGCACCATAACCACTCAATTACAGAGTATAATGTTATGACATTGCTGGTCCTTAAGGCTAAGTGCACCTCCATTCTGCCATTGAAGTTGAAACATATATGCATTACCTTTCCTGTAATGCTTTTGCTTCCTTTTGGATAGCTGTCTTTCATCATGTTCAGATTTCAATCAATTTGAAAAGCCAGCAGTGTTGCAAGAGAAACTGAGGTTAAAACTAAGGTCCTTTCTCTTTTTGCATAATGACAATAGCAAGATGAACTGTGTCATTGCTTTTTTCTTTTTTTTTTAAGCTATGATCTATGAAGAAACTAAGTGTTTCAATGTCTGGCATTTCCCAATTGTTTATTTTAAAGGCAAATCATGCAGCATTGTTTTTGTTTCTGTCATTTCATTATATTTACAAATTTCTGCAAATGCATTTTGTACATGCAACGCTTAGTGTATATTTTTAGCACACATTCAAGAACTCTTTGCCCAAATCCCCCCCAAAAATAATATAAAACTAAAAGGTAGAAGTATGATATCAAGAAACTGCAACACAGACAGAAGCACTGATAGGAACTCTGTAGCCACAGTACCAGTATTCTTCTGGGGATCTGGCTGGGATGGAGCTAACTTCCTTCACAGCAGCCCACGTGGTGCTGTGCTTTTGCATCTGTGGATAAAAGTGTGTTGATAACACACCAGCGTTTTGGCTGTTGCTGAACAGTGCTTGCACAGCATGATGACTTTCTCCCTTCCCCACAAAGCAAGTAGGCTTGGAGTGGGCAAGAGGATCATAGGAGACAGAGGCAGGACAGCTGACCCAGATTGATCAAAGGGATATCCCATACCATATTGTGCTTAGCAATAAAAGCTTAGGGAAAAAGGATGAGGAAGGGGACATATTCATGGCTATGGCATTTGCCTTCTCAAGCAACTGTTACTCACAAAGACCCTGCTTCCCAGGAAGAGGTTGGGCATCTGCCCGCTGATCAGAGGAAGTAAATTAATTCCTGCTTTTGCTTTGCTTGCACATTCCATTTTTTCTTTCCTTATTAAACTGTCATTATCTGGATTCACAAGTCTTTCCACCTTCCTTCTTTTTTTTCTCCCATCATGCAGAAGAGAGGAGTGAGCAAGAGGTAAAGTGGGTTTTTGGCTGCTGACCAGTGTCAACCTACCACAGGATTCCATACAATAGATGTGACCTATCTGACGTTTTCTGTTAGGCTAGGCAAATGCATCTCTCCAGTACAGCAAAGTAGAGATCTAAAGATCTTATCCAGTCATTTCCTGCTGTGCATGGTACAGAACAGTTTAAAAACTTTAAAAAAAATCAGACAGCTCACTCATCTCTGTATGCTTTTCAAGATAAACAAAACACTGGACAACCATTGTGCATATTTTTCTGTCTCCCAAAGAAAGAGTCAGTCAGGGATGCAGGGATGCACTTTTTCTTCTCAAGTAGAGCTATCCAGAGATTAGTTTTCCTTAAGGGAAATAACACATTTCAAAAAAATTTTCCAACTTGTGTTTGAATACTGAAGATTTTGATTTATCTGTGTAGAGCTTCATGGCTATACGTCCTGGTACTTGCAGGCATTTTCCCTTATGAAACAGACTGGCTGGCCAGGCTCCCTCTCCTGTAACATCTGATGGTCTCACTTCCTGCTGAGGTATAGTAGTTCACCATAAGAGAGAAATGTCAGGCCAGAAATGTCAGCTCCTTCTTAAAACAGGGCATATGGGGTACCAGCTTGCATGGTCCCCAAGGAGTCACAATACAGTCTCACAATAACGTTTCAGTGTTCAGTCAAAACTCTAATAGATTTCTGGTATGTTATTTTTTTGTATAACACTAAAATTTCCAGAGAAAGCAAATCAAAACCTAACTTTTATAACGTGCTTCCTCCTGTTCTTGCCCCTCTTATTGCAAAACAAACAAACAAAAAAAAGTGAAAGTAAATTTCCAAAGAGAAGTCTTGGCTAAATGCTAACTGTCGAGAAAGTTGGTTAGCTTCAGGTTATGTTTTTCCCTTATTTGCTGACACTAAACTTTAAATTGATGGCTTCTATGCACTTAGCACAAGTTTCTAGTTGTATTTGCAAGTAGCATCTTATGCATAACATATAGCCAATATCTAGTCAACCTCTACCAGTTTCAATTAAATTCTTATAAGAAAAATGAAAATCCAATGAATTATACCCCACAGAGATGCTCTACACAAAACATTCCACATCTTCTGTGCTGTGTAGGTACCATCCTATGACACTCCTCTCTTCTAGCATCCTGTACAGTTGAGTATAGCAGTGAGATAAGTCTATGTGGATAATTATGTTACATGATGGTGAAGCTATCAATATTCACGTTACTGTGTTAGAAATGCACCTTAAAATTTGCACAAGTCATCATAAGCCTTTGGCATTCTTGTTATCTTCTCTATTGTTTCCTCTTCCCCATAAAATAACAGAAAAATAACACTAAAAAGGATCTAATAATCTTATTCATTTTGGTGCTCCAAGGCAAAATCATCTGCTTCTACATCAAAGATATTTACCCACTTTTTCTAAGAGACTTCCACTCACAGAAACTCTGCTGCTTCTCTGGGCAATCATTACCCTTATCAATACAAATTATTCCTGAATATCCGCTCTGCTGTTTGATGTAGTACAATTAGAGCCAGTTAGTCTAATATGAAGAATAACAGTGTAGGATTATACTATATAAAAATATCTTCTTATTAGTCCCCACTTCACCAGAGTTTTTACATATTTGAGGACCCTTATTAAATTCTCTCTCCCTTTGAAATTCTCCTCTCTTTGGGCCAAAAATCTCAGTGCATTCAATCTCTCCTTACAATTAGCTTTTCCAGACTTTCAATCATTCCCTTGTTCACTTTGGATTCTCTCCAATGAGCTCTCATCCTATTAGAAAGGCACAGCCCAAAATCAGATCCAGTGCTCCAGCTGATGCCTTATCAGCATTGAGTGAAGCAGGATTACTTCATGTGTCTTGTCAGCTATATCCCTGTTTGTATGTCCCAGGTTGGCATTTCTTTTTTTTTTTTTTTTAACAGCATTCCCAACTCAAGTTCACACTTGTGATCCACTACAACCTGCAGGGCTTTTTTCTGAAGTATTTCCCAGCTACTTATTCATGTGAACTGATCACTTGAAGTTCTTCACTAAAGGACATGGCTAAAGTAACTCAACTCAAGGACAAATTATTCATGGTCAATGCCTCAATGCAGAGGTATTGGAGAGCTCTAGCATGTTACTTCTCTGTGCCCTGGGAGGCTTTTGCTTGTTTTTGTTTGGTTTGTTTTGTTAATGAGCTTCAGTTTAACTGTTTTATTGTTTGTTTTGATTTTTGTTTGGCTGTTTTGTTTGGGGTTTGTTTTGTTTTGTTGCTGTTTGTTTGCTTTGTTGTTTGGTTTGTTGTTTTTTGTTTGTTTTTTTTTTTTAATAAAAGCTGATGGACAGGTAGAGGATACATACAGAAGCCACACTGTCCCATTAAGTAAGTGTTCTTGCTGACAACAACATACTTGTATAGCAGCTCTCTGGTCAGTCACTAACACTTCTGTGAGGCCATGGGGACTGTGTATCTCAGCTCATCTTTGGTGGCTATGTTGCCTTTGCTCTGACAGAGTTATTCTTTGCCAATCATGTGTATAAAAATTACATCTCCTCTGTACAATTTACTTGCACTGTACATGAACATATGACCTAAAAGAATTATCATACATGGTTTTGAAGTGATAGTCCAGGGGTGACAAGCTTCCTAGATCTAAAGAGATAGCCCTTTTTATTTAGACTGACCGACATAACCTATATTGACCAGCATGATCTGAAGTGATAGTCCTTCATTTACACTGCCCAAGATAGCTACTATGTGTTTTTACCACCACTAATGGACTCTTATTGTTTAAAAACCCCATGAGTTGATGACCTGGAGATGTAAGATAAAATTTGGTTTTCATGACCATTCTTGAATTCCAACACAAAGGGCTCTAGCCCTTATGTTTGAAGCAGAAAAACAGAACTGCTTTACAGACCCAGTTGTTGCTCACAATCAAAGCTGCTGGACAGACTGAAGTCAACACATGGTCATTCCACTCAACTTTGTAGATTTTAGGCTGAGCCTACACCTACTAATGCATCTTCAGGGCTCTAGTTCTTCCTGTGGCTTTGATTCCTCTATAAGCTTTGTACTTCTGTTACTGGACAGTTGAAACACCTGAGTCTTAGGTGGAGTCTTCACAATGTTTTCCAGTTAGAGAAGAAGTTTAAGGTCTCTAGGAATTATCAGGCTGGTCTTTGCATGGTGGATGACTTTGGACATTAATGAACCTCAACAGCCAGGAAATTCCTTCGGAGACTTTCAGAATAACACTGCTCCATAGATTCGAGTTACAGAAGACTACAGTACAGTTTGTATGAAGATAAAGGGAAAAAAAAAGAACCTTCTTCATAATAGAAAAACCTATTTGATCCTAGATGGCCTTGCTATGTCAGAATGGATACCAAAAAAGTTCTCTTCAAGAGAACTGCCACAAAACCAAAAGAATCCTGCCTGTTTATCAAGCAGCAAAAAATAACCAATGACTTCAAATGCTTCTTTAATCTCTACCATCCCTACAGAGGCTTTTCTTTCTACATATTTCAGTTCGTTTATTGCATAAATATTATGGTAGCAGTCATTCTTCAGTGTGTAGGTGGGATCGCCAGTAGGCAGAGACAGTGATAAATGAGTCTCCAGGTGTTGCTCCTCTTTTTAGAAAATCCTTTAACAAGAAGTTATGAAAATTGAGGTCATTTTACAAACTTACAAGAGCTACAGCAAGTTGCTTCAGAGACATCTTTTTTTTTTTTTAAAGAGATACTGTCAAAGTTGGTAATACCAAAGTGGGTTGTATCTTTCTACTTAGCCCTGTTTACAAAACGTGGAAAGTTATTTGTATGCATTTAGTTTTCAGGATGCATTGAAGAGGTCAGAGCTGGGGATTATTGGAACACGGTTTTCATTAATTTAGTTTCTGGCTGCAAGAAAGCAAATCGTGCAGTCCTGAACTGTCTAACAATCACTTTGTACATTTGATAACAGCAAGCAGATGATGATCTGTTTTGTTAAGGTAATTATTGTGAACACCAAGAAGCCAGGAGAGAGGCCGCATAGCTCAACAGATAACAGTCTAAAGCCTTTCACCTTCAGACTGTAAATCCTACCAACAACCAGGTTGAACAGGTTCATTCAAGTATCCAGCCTACACGAAAGCATCTTCACCACCACCAGCATCCATCAAGCCTAGTAGTAGTCAGCTCACTGATTGACAAGGCTCCACAGGGAAGGACAAGACTCAGCCCCATCATCGTGCAAGGAGGAGCAGTAGGCTACAACAGTCCCAATGCATGCACTGTTGCTGAACTGAAGCTCTTCTCGCTTCAATGGTTCTGCAAAGGGAAGATAGCTGGAAGCTTTCCTGCATATCAAATGCATGCAAACTATTTTGTGAAGCACACCAAAGGAAAAGACGGAAAAACAATATTTCAAAGCTTGTTCAAAGCACTGTGCCACTGTCCTTATCAACACAATCCTTTGGCACAAGGAAAGGCACTGAGAGTGGGTAATTCCAGGCAAACACCACCCAAAATACCATTCCGAATCCAGAACGTTCCCGTGCCAGCACTTAGAATTAGGTAGCAAAGAGGAGAGGTGTTTCATAGTCAGGATCAGTACTGAAGGCTTCAGCTCTCAGAATGAGATAAACACCATATTGAGGGAGCAGAGCTGTGGAAAACCGTTTGGTGTTTCATAACCAAGTCCCCCACCTTCACACTTAAGTAATATTTTATCGTCTAGCATCATGTCTTGGCACAGAATTCCACAAGCTGAGACTCTTTTGTAATTCTTGTGCTCTACAATGTTTCCCCCCTATCCCCTAAAGACACCTCTGTCCAAAGGTGGAACACAAACAAGCTCCATTCTGAGTCATAAAAACATAACACATGCGTAAGTACATGCAATAATCTTGGTATAATTTGCTCCTTAGTCACTGTCTAGTCCTATTATGTAAATCTGAAACATGCATTTTTGAAAATAAAGGGCTTCAGTAAAATAATTACTGTTGTAATCCTGGAACCACACCCAATAAACAGTTTAGCAATCAACTGGCTCCATATATTTGAAAGCTATAAACAGATTAGTATGAAATTAAACCAGTAAGGGCCAAATTTCAACCCCTGGTGTAAATTAGTACAGTTTGACTAAATCAAATTAGCAGTTTGATTGACTTCAATTAAGCTACACTGATTTACAGTAGGCTGCCATTTTCTTTCTCTGTGTGCATACATTTCAGAGCATGTGTATATGTATATGATTTTTTTTTTCTGTATTCTAGGGAGATAGAGATCTTTAGCATAATAATCTAATTTCTCTCTCTGCCTGCATAGATTCAAGAAATCTAAGTGTGGCTTCAGGCACTGTGGGGAGAGGAATTGAAGGACTACCAGAAATGAAAGAAGTGATGACTCCAGTCCAATAATTTCAATAAACTCCTATTCATTTTCTTAATAAGAAATTTGCTTGACTACAGAAGACAGCCTGAGACTGCCCTTGGCAAGCTCCATTTCAAGCAAACCAAGAAATTATTATCCATTTACAGTTTTTGCAAAAAGTTGGAATAATAGTCATTTAACACAATTTTACTAACTACACAGTTTTCCAGGACAGGAGCTCAGTCTGACTTTTTACACATCTCCCTACAATTCATGACATGACTTTGGTCTCATAGTAGAAATAAATTTTATTTCAATGTTTTTAATGGCATAAAATTGGCCATTTAAAAGATCAGATGATTGGAACATCCTCTTCATTTGGAAAAGGAGCCACCTACTGCACTTTCATTCTAAGTCTTATGAAACGTGAATGGTAACCACTCAGGTTGCAAGTTGGATTACTTGGGCACGGAGTGAAATGATGTGCTTAGGCCAAGAAGCAGGAGAACGAAGAAGTCAGATTAAGAAACACACTCTCGTGCCCTAGACATGTACCAAAGCCATGCACCAAAGCCATGCTTTTGTCTTAGATCATCTGTAGTCCATCACTTTGCCAAATTAGAAATAGCCTCTCCACCACAATTGTTTTCTAGTGTTGTGCCTGGACCAACCTTTTGTCACAAAGGAACACAAGGAACAAGCAGAACTGTGGAAAAGGTATTGTGGACTGAAACATAATTGTATCTGGGCGACAGGAGTGAGTCTCCTTTTAAATGCCTTCTAAGAAAGAAAAAGCTAAAATATTGCTAATGGAAAAAATGGGTGAGAAAGAAAAACAAATCCCACATGGCTAAAAAAGGTAGAATGAAAGAGTAAGGAAACTAAACTTCAATCTAAATTGTTCCGAAACCATTCATGAAAAAAACAAAACAAAACAAACAACTTACATGGATATAATGTAAAGGTACCTGGAGAACATTTGCTATTGAGTGGACCTAAAAGGATGACAGCAGAGCTTCCTCCCTCTATGGAAGTGGTAGAGCAGCCAATAAAACTTTCAGCATGTCCGGATCATAGCTGCCACTCTTCTATCAGACACAAAGGAAAACATCTGCCATCTTGGATTTTCACTGCACAGTCTCCCCTAAACACCAGCCATGCAGCAGGAGCATCATAGCTAGAAGTAAAGGGAGATGGGGAAAGTAGCTGCTCTGGAGAGCTAACAGCTGTCCTGGTGAGGAGATCCATGCCTCCCTCTGCTCCCACACTGGAGGCTGGTGTTAGTTGCCATACAGATCCTGGATCCAACTCAGATTTCATTTTTTGGAAAGTGTAGCTACACAGAACTATAGTTCTTAGCAAGATTCACATTATCAGAAAGAAAAAAAACCCTCATATGCTCAATGGTAGATGAAAGCAGAGACTTGAGTGCAACAGCTACCATTTGTTATTGCATTAGTAGCTATCACACATCGCTGAGCCTAAAGCCTGACAAGTGCCATGACACACCAGCAGATAGAAGGGGTTTGGTTAGGCAACCTTCATCTCTTAGGCTCATTTCACGTCTTTACTCTGCTGTAAACACACTGGTTTGACTGCAATGCCCCAATAACTTCTGACATCTTGAAGTATGTGGAGGAACATGTCTCTCCCTCATCATTTTTTGTTTACAGACATAAGTCTAACGAGGGATTTACCTTACAATGTCTGTCATTTTGTGATTGCTGCTGAGTAACAAGGAACAAACATTAAAATTTTATTTATGAGCATAGCACAGAACTTTGGCCCAGAGAAAAGATTGTTCTGTATGTTCTTGTTACTGTGATATTTCCTAAATACCACAATATTCCTGGCTGGGAGGGCAGGCAAGAGAAGCACATATTTAGCACAATGTGGCAGAACAATGAATAAAATGTTGTATATGCTTGAGGAATACTGCCCTATTGACTAACAAGGTCAAGGAAACATTAGCATTAAAAAAAAAAAGAAATTAAACCCTGATTATTCATCCATATATTTTGATAAAAGTCTGTTTTCCATATGGTCTTTCATTTGTTTTATGGTATCTGTTACAAATCCCAACAAGTTTAAGGACAGGAACATTTGTAGAAACAGTTAGTTCTTATGCAAAGCACAGTAAATGCTCAAGGAATGAAAACTTGATTTAAAACACATAACAACACATTCTTGAATCTGTGAGGGGTTATTTCCATCTTTCAAGGTACACAGCTGAACCGTAAGACTGCACATAAATGGTCAGACTTTGAGTACATATGTCACATTTAGTTGACACTACAAACTGCCTGCCACTTCAGAGATGAAGGATTTCTAGGCTTCTTCAGCATTACATGTGAGACTAACACTTTTCTTTTTTCTTTTTTCTTTTACACAGAAGTTCAGGTTCTAAAAAGCAATATTGGAAAAAACAAAACAAAACAAACAAACAAAAAGAAAACCACAAACAAACAACAAAAACCACCAGATTGCCTAGTCTTGGGGTTTTCAGACAACTCTCTGTTGAGGTTTTCCTACCTGAGTTTTAACTCCTACATACCACAGAAGTGTAGGACTAGGTTTTAAAAGTCATATGAATGCCTGAATAGACTGCCAAATATATGTTTGGACTGTGAAAATACCTGGATGCTCCTTCCAAAAAGAACAGTGGATGATACTTAGCGAGAAACTTCTGGAAGTCTCACCATTGGATTATCAATATTTTCAAGCTTTTAAATAACTTTTCTAGAAAACAGAGCACTCGAGAATCCCAGAGTTTCACCTCTGGGACTCACTGAGTAAATCTCTTTATTTCTGAGTGCTTCTGTTTGTTCCCTACAGCAACAGTAAGGGTGCTGACTGCCGGGGTAGGTGTGCTTTTTTTTCGTCAACAGATCTCAAAGTGCACTATACTGGCTAGGTAATATTAGGAAGCTGGCCTTTTCAGGGTAATCCAATTAGGCAGCAAGAGGACCCTTTGAAGTTGCTAGAATGATTTCAACTGGCTTCAGTGGATGCTGAATCAGGTCTAACAAGTTGATAGACTTGTTAGACCTTGAAATGATAGGTGCCTTTTAAATACCTATATACAAAGATACACAGAGATGTAACTTGCCCATCTGTATCTCAATTTCCTCATCTCTGAAATGAGGATAACAACAGCTATTTACCCATCTCTATAGAAGGTCTGATAATATTTAAAGCAATTGGTGTGGTGACTAATTAGCTAATATTTGAACAGGGATTTGAAAATTTAAAGCACTACATAACTGCTAAGTACTATTACTAAATTAAGCCAACTGTCACTAATGGCAGACAGTCTCATCTTCATTGCCTGTTGACACAAAACAAATTACAAATAATGAGTTCCATAAAGTCTAGAATATGTCACACATGGTGAAATTAATAAAAATAAAGATCAATAAAATGGTACATCATCATCATTCAATATTAAATGTATTTATTTGATTTCAGAATTTTAATCAGCAATACTTACAACAATTTCCCTTTCTATACACACTGTATAGCTAAGTAAACCACACGCACCTCTTTCATTGAAAATGAAGTCTGGGTTAGCCTTGTGTCATTAGACTATTCCCTGGTACTGTTAGCTCTGCATTAGGAGCCCTGTTCATCAGTTCGTGAAGCTCCAGTTAGGTTTGCTGCTCTTCCTACTCCAGCTGGGAGGTTATTACAGAATCTTATTTTTAGTAACCTAATTACAAACCTAATCCATTAATGACCAGTCTTTGGCTTTTCCCAGATTGCACCAAAAGATCACAGTTATTCTGTAGTCAATTAGCATATCCAAACCTTTCTCCACCTCGTTCTTTCCCACCTCATACTGTATTGGCTTGTCAGGACCAACAATTTCCACTAAAAGCAGAAGCCTTCAGCTGTTAACTTCTAGTCTTTTTCCATCATTCCTGCCCTCACACTCCCTGTACAAGAACTGGATGTCATCTCACCATTGACAATACCTTCTCATTTTGTGTCAGCAGAGAATTTCATCAGTTCCTACCTTCTACACCCAAAGCATTAATGAAAACATTAAGTAATATCAGTCCCAGGCTGGTCTGTGAGGATTTCCACTAATAACCTCCTACTAAACTTGTGGAACCTGTGCCATCTCCCTGGTCCCTGCCCAACTTCCTACCAGCTTTCTCAGTTTAAGAAGAAAGGTATAGTCTATGTTTGCCATCACAGTGTTTCTCTCCTGCCAAAGCAGTTTAGAAGATGAAATCTAAATGTTTAAAGATAGTCTGCTTTATGCATGTTCAGCTTAAAAATCCTGTTTTTCGGATTCCAGACTCATACAAAACAAGTATAGTACTCTATTCTCAGCTTCAGAAATGCAGAGGTGAGCATAGGTCTCCATACAAATTCAGCCAATTAATCACCTAAAATGTTTTTTTCAAAAAATGGTGGAGAATTGTGTCTTTTCAACTGTCTAAACAATTACTGGTATCTATTAGTTCTATTTTGACAGAACTGGTTTAACACATTCTTAAAAAAATACACAACTTATTCTTTTTGATCATCACTACAGTGTCATCAGCCTACCGCAAATATGGTGAAAAATAACTCTGCACCACAAAGTAACATGATCTTCTAAATGTTGAATCAACATATTTGCTAAGAAGGTGTATATCAAGTCAAATCATCTCAACATCTAACTGATCCCCCAGTGGGAAGTCAACAAACAAACAAGAAAACATAATATCTTACCTTTGATATGCCAGCTAATACAGCTCCACAAGCCCAGTTTTTCTCTAGCATATA
The DNA here is from genome assembly GCF_963082525.1 of Nesoenas mayeri. Taxonomy (NCBI): domain Eukaryota; kingdom Metazoa; phylum Chordata; class Aves; order Columbiformes; family Columbidae; genus Nesoenas; species Nesoenas mayeri. The sequence continues at coordinate 89,201,284 of NC_137543.1, read as the reverse complement.
CTGCCTGTGAGGCAGCTGATGGAGTCACAGAGTCGCTATAGCAAATGGCCTGGTCTACAGTTCTCAGCATGGTCTACACCTCTCAGCAAGGGCATTTGCTAATCACACAGTGAAGTGATCAGGGACCCTGTAATGCTTTCCAACAAGCCAGAAGCAACCAGGCACTTCCTCCTCTCCTTTCGTTCTTGTTTGGAAGGACACATGCAACCCCTTTCTCTCCCACTGGCAAGCTGGATCATTTTGTGAAGGCAACTGGTCATTCAGCACCAGATCCTACATAGCATCCACAGCACACACTGACTTCTTTGTCTCAGGGGAACTGAGGCAAAACTGTTCTGTTAGGGGAAATTCCCTCCCTGGTAACAAAAATCTCCTCCCTCAAGCAAAAGAATGTGTCCCCACACACACACATTTTGCCTGGAGGTAAAAAATAATTAACATCCTATTTTTCTAAGTCTTATCCCTCCTTTCCCAAAAAAAAGAAAAAAAAAGAAAAAAAAAAAAGAAAATCAATCAGCACTTGCTGCTCTTTCACTGCAAAGAGTGAAAGTAACTACTAGAGGTGAAAACTTGGGAAGAAAAGCATGACTGGTGAAAAAGAAGTAAGTGGTTGCCCTGACCTCCTGCCTTGAGGGTAGTTTGAAAAGGAAGGCAGCTCAGAGTGGGAGGGAAGTGGTAGAGGTAGAATGGTATGCATATGTGCGGACACACATGCAGATACAGATTTACCAAGGACTAGTGAGGAGGCGTCAGCCTCCCTATCAGCACCAGTTTGTGCAGCACTCATTCCTGTGCCCTGTGGTACAGCCGCAGCAGCATGGCTCAGCTAACCCCCACCCTGTTTAGGAAAGGGCATCGCCTACCCTGAACAAATGCGTCAGCATCTACATGTTCATATGTGAAGGGGCTGATATTATAGGAGAACATAATGTTACATGTGCTATTTTCAGTTAACATGAAAGACTATTTATAAGCTCACATAAGGAACGTGATCTGTTCTTGCATTTGTTTCACGTCTCCAGTTCCTAGAGACTCATGCATGCAAATAGACTCTAAAGCTGTAAGCCTGATTTCTCTGCAAAAAAAATAAAAGCACTTAGAAAAACTTTGTACTCTTTGCATTTACAAGAGCAGATCTCCTTACACCAGATACTGCTCTTTCAGCAGATCTTTGTGGGTGGAGATTTCATATCAGCATGTCTGCCAGTTCCTGCCAGAGTTTCATCCAAGCCACAACATACAGAGTCAACATCAATTAGCATTAATTATTATTTATAAGAAGCAATATTATCTGCATTGCTATCATTCACAATTATTTTTGTGTCTTACATAGGGCTCATGTGCATGGTACCTCACTGCCCAAACAGACAGAATGAGGTCACATGGAATCTGCAGACTAACACAAAATGTTGCCATCCTTAAGCCATTTTGAATAGCTCATTGTAAAAGTTAGGAGATCCCCTTTTCTGCTCTCCCACCAATTTGCTTTCTACTGTCTATTTGTAGTCAGGTCAAGATTTCTCTCTCTTTTTTTTTCCTCCCCACAGCCAGGAAGGAATAAAAAAATGCTGCCTGCAGATCATCAAATTATTTTATTTCCAAGCAGGAAAAAAAAACCAAACCAAACAAAACAAAACAAACCCAAACATACACGCAGCAACTGCATCTCCACAAACAACTTTGAACCATAAAAATACAGCATTTCCAGCCCAGAATTCTCAAGTAAGCTTTTTGCACTTTACAAGAATATATTGGTTTCATATGAACATAGACAACATGCAGAATGCATTTATGTTTACTTTATTCCTCTAATCATTTTGTTGGCACAAACAGAACCCTTCTCAGCCACCTCTTTATTCTGCTACAAATCTACTCTCCAAATCCAGAATCCTATTCTATGAAACACGGTTTTGTGTTAGCCAATACGGCTGATTTTTCTTAGTGCCCATAAAACTGAGAAAACTTGCAAATATTACAAAATTCAATTCAAAACAGTTAATTAGTCCAGATTGCTGTTATTACTAGTATTGAAGTTATTAGTAGTGTTGATAATAACTGCCCATAAATAATCATTTGCATACATTAAATTTAGCTGGAAGAACTTGTAAGCGTTAGCAAATCCTATAATGATCATGGTACATATTCTATTTTTAATGAATTTTGCTTCACTTCCAGTTTAAATAATTTTTTTACCACTTTGTTTCTTGCCTTTTTTTTTTTTTTTTGCTTGATGCAATACAAATAAATAGCACAGGCACCAAGATTAGTGCAGTGAATCCAATTTAGAAAGTCACTTTTGCATAGGCCAAGGTTAATGAAACCACCTAAGTACGTTAAAGTGAATTCACTTAGTCAGTCCAGGCTTGTTGGAGAAACAATTAATAATCAGCTGGAACTGCTGAGTCAAAATTGTGAATGAGATGGAAACACTGAGCAGGTTTTATGTGCTGCCATTGCCTGTATCCTATTTGAGACTGTTGCAATCGCAAATTATGCATAGCTCTGAAATACTACATACTTTGACCAGTATGTATTGCAGCATTTTGCTGGGGAGTCACAACAGGTTGTGTCATACCGCATACACCTTTCAGTGAGAAGTAGGAACTGAATAGTGTAGGAAAACATCGGATTATCATTCACTGTTAAAAGCCAACTTCCACCTGAAAACATTTGTGAACAGTTTAATTTCTATAGATATGAACATTTTATTTGTTTTACTAAAAGAACAGACTAGACTTACTTCAATTGTCAGATACATAAGAAAAACACTTTTAAAAGTAGGTATTGTTGGCATATTTATCACTTGCCCTATTATTCACATATGCATTGCATTAATTTATTCCATAAATTACCAAATCATAAAAGAGAAACCATGCCATTTTTCTTATACAATTAGCAATCATGAGCATTACGGGCACTATAAGGTTCATTTTGCTGTTGATTTTTGGCCAGAATAAGTCAAGATTAATTTTTTTAATAGAACACTTGAGAATGCTGTTCACAGTTCATGGACAACTAATACATACCAATTATTTTCAGAAATAAAGCATGACATTTTTACTATGGTTTCCAACTCTGAAATGTCATGCTCCTGGTTAGGATTCTTCACATGAATAGACAGGAGAGATGGTTCCAGGATAACAAAAGTATTCCGTATGGAAAATAGTCTGATCTTTATTGTATCTATAACCAGTAATTACCACACTATTATATTTATACCAACAGTCAAGCAACTCACTGGCATAAACAGACACACCTCTTTTGGCAATAGAGTTACAATTACATATGCTGGCAGTTATCTTCATCCGAAATGCACACAGTTAAATACGAAGAACTTATTATATAAATTGTTATCCAGCTCTTTAGCTAGTTCATCACTAACACTTCACTAAAGTTAGTAAGTCCATATCAACTGAAAACATGTTCCATTATTCAAAATCTAATTAAATTGTATGTGGAAAGTTAACAGAAAGAGGTAACCAACCAATGCAAAGCAAACAATGCAAAAGTGTGGCAAGCTTAAGCTAGCTCTATTAAGCAACATATCACTAACGGGGGAAACAACACTTTTGGAAAGCTCTCAGTGCCAATAAAGACATTCTTTTTACTATTGATTAAGCAAGGCAACCATCAGGGCACATAAAAACACATATGAACTCACCTTTTCCTGGAGCAAGCACTGACATTCTAGCATTTCATGGAAAGATGTTACAAAATAGGCTAATGTGAAATATCCTTCTGCATGAATCATATGAGAAAGAATGATAAGTGAGTGGTAGCCAAGCAAACGAAGGGAATAACAGCAATGATTGAGGTGGAACATAATGTGAAACTTCTTAGCAGCAAATATATTTTGATGGGCAATCTCTCTCACACAATGTTTTAGTCTAGCCCACTATGTTCAATTGTAGCTTAACTTCAAGATGAAGTTTGATTAGTGGAAAAAGTAGATTTCCTTTTCACAATCAATTACCTTATATACATAAACAACTTTAAGCAGTGTATCTTAACCATCTGAAAACCGAGGCACCTCCATTTTAAGTGTTTCCTAAGAGGAGATAGGCTGGAATTCACCTTAAATACTTTTAGAGCTCTGTAATACATCCCAGGTGATCCACTAGAAAGCCTTAAGCTTCCTTTCAGCCAACAGAAATGGGCACTGCAAGGTGCAAATCATTTCACGTACTACAGGCACCCACTTTGGATAAGGTGATGACAATTCCCTGGTGTGACAGCACATGCAGGCATTTACAATTTCAGGCAGCAGCTCTGAGAACTCACTATCTGCAAAGCAGAATCTACATACTTAGAAATTGTTAAAGGTACACATTTTTAGTTCAAACTCATCATTATGTCTCTAGTTTGTAGGTTTCATTTTCTTCTTGCCTGTGAGTTTCCCTACCTTCTCCTCTATTCTAAATGAAGCTGCTGCCATTAGTGCTATAGCTTTCCAACCATTTAATACCCTAGTCAATAATTCTCTTGTGGCAGATTGAAATGGTGTTTGTAAAAAAAAAAAAAATTACTGAAGTTGTCTTTAGATCTTACCTCTGGAAGACTCACAATACAATGAGAAAGACAGTTTCCCTGCAATGTTCTTGGGCAGAACTCTTCAGTGTCACTGGAACAGAAAACCACCAACACATTCCCAAAAGTACACTGCTAGAGATAACAGTGCTATTGTTTCCTGTAAAGAACAGGTGAGAACAATAACATTTTATCAGAGCTTCAGTACGTGAAATGAACACAAATATTCATGTAATTTACATCTTGCACTTACAAACTAGAAGGAGACAGAACATGGGCTCGAGAGCTGGCATGTGATTATCCACACTGTTTAACTGGCAACCAGTTCCCTGACATGGGCTTTCCCCTGTTACCTTTCTCAGGCAGCACACGGGCACACAGGATTCAGGAGATAGCACAGACAAAAGAGCATCCCCTCTGGGCAGTACAGATGAGGCCACTTCCTTGGAAGGAAGAGAATTTAGCCATGTGGATGCAGGTCCTCAGGGGCGGAGACTATGTGCTGTCCTGTTTTATTTACTAGTACTAAGGTAGCCATAGAGACCAGATGGGATATTGTGGGCATCTTTAAGTATAAGACCAAGATTGTATCAGCAAGACTCATCATACTAAGACCATGATGTTTCAAATACTAATGAATACATTCATGCACAAGAGTAATTTTCTCAAATTAATTAGGATTACTCTTATGTATAAAAGTATGCCAGCGTAGGTGTTTGTAGAAGAGGTTTTGGAATGTCAGTCATCATATACCCATCAGTTAAAATACACTCATAAATGCTTTCGTTTGGAAGATTGTATTAACCTTAATATAAAATACATGTTTTCTGGGTCTGATGACTCAGGAGAACTTGCAAGTCTGTACCTCAACCCATTAATCTTACATAAATAAACTTTCCCCTTGTGAAAGGGAGTCCCATAGCATTAATAAATAGGGATCTTTCTCAACCGTAATCAGATCACGTAACAATCATTTAGAAACATTTAAATTAATTATTTGTTGCAAATTATTCACTTAGCGCTCTCTCTTCAATCAAGAAGTACAGCTCTATTTCTTTCGGCAACATGAGCTAGTATAATAGAGTACAGGGTTTCCACATTTAACTCTCATATCCAACACCATTTAATTAAAGTCTCAACTGTGAATAGTCATGAGTCTGGCCAAAGTTTTGAAGGTTTGAATTCAGGCCCACTGGAGTGAAAACCCCACCTATTCAGTTTGTCTCTGCACTTGACTCCACCTAACTTTTTCAAGGGACCAGATTTTAATGATAGCTCATGGAAAGGCCAAAGTAGGGGTAAGAGAGTACAGGGGGTCTTACTTCACATCCTGCCTTCAAAATAAACTCTGTCCAAGTCAGCAGTGGAAATTTACTTACAAAGAGCTGATGGGTATTTAAAGTAGCATGGTAGGAGGGCGTTCTTCTCACAACACTTAGATAACTCATAAAAGTTTTAATATATGTTGGGCTTTGCTGCGTTTCTTGGCATTGATTACATCTCAAATGGAGAAAGTAAAAATGGACTGTCTTCCAAACCCCTATGGCATAAATAAATCAAGTTATGAATAAGAACTCTTGTAAACAATGAATAAATATCTCCATAGTTTGATCTATCAATGCAAGCACCAGGGCTTACACTTCTCTGAAATGAATACTGAAGTCTACAAATTTTTGAAATATTATTCCACCTTCTTGAAAACTCCTCTGTGCATCAGTCATGCTCCTTTTCTGCTTCAGAATCTCTTCTTCCTCACAGTTGCTGGAGATTTTCATTAGGGGAAAAAAAAATATACAGAAATTGCAATTAGAAAGAGATATCAAACCGATGCATAGCAGCCCATCTCCAGAATTACATGCTGATGTTCAGCCTTCACTTTTGCATTTTCTTGTATTTTATTATTCAATTACAAAAAAAAATCCTCAACCACTGCTAGCCATGAAAGACAGGAAAAGTATACTCCAAGAGAGAAAATGCAGATGAAAGATGATTGTTTCCAAATGCATCATGGGAAATGAAAACCCAGAGAACTCCCTAGCCTGAGGAAAGCTGTAGAGGTAAGCAGTCCAAAAAATTCCACCAGCAGAAGCAGCCAAATCAGAGATCTTTGGGCATCTTGGAAATTTTCTTCAGTATGAGTGGAACTGCACTGCAATGTGCTCTCGGTTGGAGCTACCTACTCCAACTTTCTCTGAATCTCTGTCTCATCATCTCAGCTTTGCTCCATTCCGCTTTTCCTCTGCTACCTTTAACCTTCTTGCTCCCCTTCCCCATAGGTTTCCCTTTCATTTCTTTTTGCAGTAAAAATTTTCCGAAATGTCATTCCCATCATGAAAAAAGTCAAACTCCCTTGATATTTTCAATAGGTAAGATGAGCCGTGTAAAAAGAAACCCAAACAAGCAGTTGTGTGTCACAGTAGCAATTACAAGTCCCAGAGAATTCAAGATACTGTTTGTGACAGACACCCTACATGCATGTATACTTACTCTCTCTTCACGATCCTGACTGACTTACAGGTAAGTAAACATTGCATTAAAGCAGATTTGGAGATGTTTAGTGAGATCTGGCCTTAGCCAAACAAATCAGGACTCCTGACAGATTTACAGGGGAGAAGGTACTGGGTGTGACACACCAGAAAATCACTAAGAGATATTAAACTGGCTGAAGTCTGTGGACTGTGTTTTACTTACCAGTCTTGGGCTAACACCCAGGTCTTTTCTTTTCTTGCAAAGGTATGATGTCAGGCACATGGCAGTTCTTGAGATTCTGTGTAAGCCAGCATTGCCAGAGGCTCTGTGCAGGTGTGGTTAACAGTTATTTAATGATTCTTCACAATTGCATGTATCTGTCTGAACATAATACAGTCTGATTGTAATCTTTCTTTTCACACCATGAATTTGCCCTAGTGTTTCCACCCTTGCAGGTTCTCTAATGCCCAATTGTAGTTATTACGGACCTGAGATTCACTGGATCATTTCAAACCATTCACAAGCACTTTGCTGTCCTCTTGGCTTGGTAAGGTGAAGAGGCTGAAAGCAGCATGTTTAATATAAATGCTGCAACTCTTCACTTAAATTCTGTAAGTTTCGTTCCCTGATGACTCACAGAACTCTCCTCCCTTCCCCGTGTTTACACACTGATGACAGGTACTGTTAAGTTTCTAAAAGCAAAATTATCAAAAAAAACAGAACACTGACAATTCCCAGGAAAAAGCTCTCCAGTCTTTTTCCTTTCCTGAGCAGTTGCACGAGCCTTTATTCAGTGTAAATACAAGTACTATTCAATTAGTTAAAATCATTTTGAGTGATAGTTCAACTGTTTCTTTTCCAAAAGGTAATAGTTTTCCTAATTAGTCACTTGCTTTGATAAGGCACTGACTTTTACTCTAATCTAAATTAACAAGACTTTATCTACCTGCATCATTTAAACACACCCTACTTGCAAATCTGGTATGACTAAAAACCAAGACAAGTGTTTGGTTTCATTTTACATTTGCTTCGAAGTGCCCCACTTGGAGGTTAATTATTAATCTACTCAAGTATATGTAAAGGTTCAGGGAAACAAAAAGGTTAGTAGGTAGAGTTGTAGTTGAGGAATTATGAGATCTCCATTCCATTTCCATCTTAGATCATGTAAATTTGGCTAAGACATTTAAATTCTGTGAACCTTTACTTACAAAACAGAAATACCAACACCCTCTGTGCAAAGCACTTTGAAATCTTTAGGGAAGAGACTTCATGTGTATGAGGCAACAATATGTTTGTTCACACATTCAGGAGACTGAAACTCAGCTAATCCCTTAAGAGCTCACCTAGGAACTGGAGATGAGATACTCAATTCATGCAACTCAAAGAAACTAATGATTTTGTCAAATCTGCAGCAGCTGAAGAACCAGCTCCTCAGGCTTTTACGGCATTTCTCTGCCATCTGGAAAGTGGTGAAAACCACCTGATTTCTGGTACACAGTGTGGAGGTTATAAACCTTCCCACCCCCCACCATCCTGAGGTACTGTAAAATATTTATCCTCCATGTAACTATGCTAACTGTCCCAGGAGTAAGCAAGGGGCAGTATGGACCAGGTCTTCAATGATATCAATGCTATATTGGACCTGTCCAGGGGGTGAGAAGATTAGATCAAAATGGCTTGACAGATGACAGCTCAGATCTTGAAGCAGGAAAGGAAAATGGAAATAAGCAAATGGAGGACAGAACACACACAGGAGAAACATAATTTGGGGACATTTGGGGCCAAATCCTGTCTTCCATGGGAAGGCCTGGCCATTGGCAGCCTGCTCCTGAACAGCTCCATTATAATGCTGTTGACTTGGCCTTGGAAAAAAAAAAAATCAAGACATTTTTTACACCTTTGTTTATTTATAGATTTAGTTAGTTCTTATGTAAATCATGGGATTCCACCCAGAAACAGTTTTCTGAAAACAAAGACATAAAAATAAATAAACATTTTTTTTAAAACAAACAAACCAGCAACCCAGAAGTAAGAATGTTGAATACTTACTGCTGTTCAGCAGCAGCAACTGGAATATTATTGGTAAGGTGATTCATTTGTTAATCCGTAGTGCTATAAATAGTACTTTAACTTAGTTGAATGGAAACATAACCTTCATATCTCCAGCCACTTGTTTACTCATGTAAAATATATGTTTCTGAGTTGACTTAGGTTTATTCCAGGAAGGGCTGGCAAAGTTCAATGACTCTCCATCACACATTCAAAGCCCTTCAGCTCTCGATTAATTTTGCTGTACTTCTCTTACCAAGTTGTTCACTCTGCTCCATCAATGCATGGACTTAAAGACAATAAGAGGCTATTGTAACAACTCAGCCAGTGTTTCCTCATATCATGGGCCAGTGATAGCAAGCCTCTGGCATCAATACCAAGTTTGGCGCCAACATATATTTGATCTGGCACCAGCAATAACAAGCTATGATGGTTTCTTTTTAAGTTTGTTTGGCACCAGTAGCAAGAAACATTCACTAATACTGGCAGAGAGCCACAACATTTCACCAAACAGCTTCTGCATCATAACTTCATAACAAACATAACACAGCATAGCTTCTAATTGTGGTGGAGGCTGTGTCTTAGCAAGCAATTCCATCCTAACAATTACATACAGACCTATCAATACCTGTGCTACCTTCCAAAACCAATTTTATTATCACTGTAAGAATGATCTCCTTGAAGAGATCCACAAACTGTAAGTCCATCACCATTTGCATTTTATCTCTCTTTGTGCAGTTATATGAAACCAGGTGATCAGCTATGAAAAAAGCCTGTGGGGACAGTTACTAAATTAATTCATCACAAAATATGTTGTAAATACTCTGTTGACTTAACCTCACTCCTCACCCTTTGCTCTTTTATGCCATGTACTTTCTCAGAGTGCAGACCTGTAATATATCCCAGAGAGGTTCCTCTTATGACAGTGTGAAGCCCAATTCAAGCCCCTGAGGCTTAACATAGCTCTAGTAAAAAGAGAGAATTAGCTATAAATTATCTGAGTCTCAGGACAAAGCAATATCCATTTTGACAACTCCTTGCTAAATGGCACAAAGCTTTTGATGAGGCCTTGTGGTGGATACCTCAGTGGACACAGCACAGGACAAGGACTCCAAAGAGCTCAGTTCTACAGAGAGGGTTGCAACTGATTTGCCAAACAGTTTTCAGCAAGACTCCACTCCTCTTTGCCTGTAAAATGGGAGAGCTCTGAGATCTTTTGATGCAAAGGATGATGTAGGAACCAGCAATCACTTCTCTGGTACTAAGTATTAGTAACAACAGCAGTAATGCTGTTCTCTTCACAGGAGAAAATCTGTCCCTGCCCACTCTGTCACAATCTAGTACGCATGAGAATATAAATTTGCCTAAATGTAGACATTTTAATGGGACATGAAGTGGGCACAGGGAGGAAGTGATACTAAGCTTCTGGCATGAGAAAATTTCATTTTGAGCAACAGCTCCCAAGAAAACAGACCGTGTTAAACAAAGTTGAAATGGAAGTCCCCATTGTAAATTCAGCTCTCAGTACCTGCCAAAGACAGAGAAAATCTCTGCCCATAGGGAATGGCTGTCCTTGTCAAAAAGCACAAATCCATAGAGTTCCCAATATAGGAATTCGCCCAGACACGCATTTTGCTTCAGTGATCAAACTCTTCCTCTCCTGGTCTAAATGAATTTCCACTAACCTCTTTTCTTACAGTTCAGTCTCTAGCTGGATTTCTTTCAACTGTAAAAATATACATACTGTAATTAGCCAACCTTCAGAGACTGTAGTTCATTTATGCATGCTAGGCACATCTCCTGCTGTGAGCAGCCTATCCAAAGAGAACTCTTTGAACTGGTTTATTGTTGCTCATGTAGTGTATTGCATTGTCCAGTTTCATCATTCCTGGCAAGGCAGTACACTCCTGCAGCTTGCTACAGGAGGAGGAGAAGAGATGATGAAGCACTTTGTCCAGCTGGTGTGCTGGACATCTCAAATGTACAAATAAGCTAACTATAGGACTTTCCCAGTAACTACAGAGAGACCTTTATTGACCAGTTGCGCTTATATGATCTTCTCTGGAAGCCCTCTCTAATCTACTTAGCAGTCGAGGCGGGGGGGGGAAAGGAGGGTGGGGCAGAAGGCAGCAGAAGGCAGAAAAGATGGTAAGAAAGGATGCAGTGGGAAAAAAATAAATAAATAAAAGCAAGACCATGGTGTGACACACCTTTGCATGATGTTTGCTGAAGTGTAAAAACATAGTTTAAAATATCGTGGAGACAACATGACTGGATCAAACAAAAATTTACCTGCAACCACCGGACAGTGTAGCATTTTACTACATTTAGTAGGGAATATTTTTGTAATTCATATCTTGAGCAAATTGCAAAGGACTACACTACGGTACCTCTAAGTATTCATTGGCACACTTTTACTATTTCTGAATTGAGTTGAATATTGCAGAAAATGGGAAGCAAAGTTGAGCATGTGATTTTCAAGCAACCATTCACGTTTCTTTCCCTTTGACAAGGCACTGTTTTTGGTAGGAAAAGAGGGGGTCGCACATCAAAAAAATTCCTGCTCTGTTGCTCTGAAGAGGAAGAGACATTTCATTTTAGAACAAAGAATTAGATTTTTTTTCTACATTGCTTCACTAGAGGTTTTTGGAGGCTTTTCTTGAGGTGATGGGGGTGGAGTGTTTGGCTTTGCTATAATATAGCACATCAAAGTGCTTTTGATGTGAAGTTTACTTAACTAAATCAGTTTTTCCGATGATTGTGTTAATCTTTATAAACCTGAAGGCGATACTGTGCCTTTTAAAAAACTATAGCAGGAAAAGACTTGAGGTTACATATACTCTCAGTGGTGAGAGATGGGAGTAGTCGGACTATTTTGCCACTTCTTACAACTTCACTTGCTGTTTAATGGGCAGCAACAGCAATGGGCTTGACACTGCTCTCATTTGGGCCAGAAAGGCTCTGTTTAAACTAGTCCTTCACATAAGCACCTTCATATGTTTCCTCCAGTAAGAGCCACCACAGATTTCAAGGGCCAGTTTACAACACGCACTGAGAACCAGCGACGGGGCCTGGAGCTGCAACAAGAATCAGTATTGATCTTAGCTCTCTAAGATTCCTGTTCCCAGTCATTAATAGCTATCTCTTTGTAACTGTATTATTTTGAGCACAAGCTTCTGTCCCCTCTTAAATGTTGCAAAACCAGCTTTGCCGTCCACTCCTAGTCTTGAAGTATGGCTGTGAAAAAGCTTCTGTTATGTCTGATGTGTTTACCTACAGCATTTGAATGACTTTTTAAGTTCTTTGAATAAAGATAAGAGACAATGTGTACATTTTCCACACAAATAGTGAAACGGTAATAAAATAAACATCAAAGGTAAGCTAGCAAATCATCGTTACTTCACTGCTATTTACAACAAAAGCAGGAAGAGGAAAAAACCTACCCTCACCATTGGCATCACCTTAGAAAATACAAGTTTTGGAAGGAATTATAGCTTTTTCCCATACCCTTTAACACAAATATTGGCGCATACAGTTAATTAAATGCTTTACTGAAAGATCTCCGTTTACATTACATGGAGACAACAACAACAAGGAACCAAGAGAGGTCTCCCTCCTCTTATTTTTGTCTTTCTGAATTGCCAGCATTTCTGAACTGGTACAGCTTTAGTGAGAATAGAAAGACATAAAACCTGTTATTATTAAAGTTAGCAAGAGTACAACCAAAAGGACAGAAGAACTTCTCATGGTTCAGTATTTACCATTTAAGACCCATGCAGACTGAAGAAATGGCAAAGCTTTGAAACAAAAGGCAGGTGTGTGGGGGAACATATATTCTGTTCAAGAGAGATCAAGACAGAAAGTAGTGCTGTTTGTTTCTTCTGTAGGTCTTCTAAGCCTGTCTTTTTTCATGCTCCTCTCCAACACCACTTAAGAGCCCAAACACAACAGCATAGTCCTAACCGAAGTGATTCTGCATTAAGTATTTATGCTAAAATAAGGTCCGATTTAGAAAGACTGCTTTTGGAAATATGGAGCAATCCAGCTCTTACTCCAGGACACAAAACTCAATGTGTATGTATGAAAAATAAAACACAAGCACCACACTAGATTTCTGCTGATGTTTTTGTTTTGTTATTGTTTTGCAGACGCTAGTGCTACTGCCATATTAAATCAAATGGCATTTTGCAATTGACTTTGAACAGTGAGTATGATAGGACTGAACAGAGAGTTTTCAGAGAAGCCACTGCCGAACGGCTCTCTTCATTGAGCTGGTCTGTCCAGTACACTGTTGAAAGAGGCAAAAACATCTGAAGGAAGGTAAGACCTTGTCAATTGAAACCAAATTACAAACCCCAAAATCAGGACTAATTTTTCTATAAATAAAAGTGTCTAGATAAAATTACAGAATATTTTTTTGTCTCAAGTTGTACAGAAAATTTACAGATCACAGAATCACAGAATCGACTGGGTTGGAAAAGACCTCAGAGATCATCGAGTCCAACCCTTGGTCCAACTCTAGTCTGTCTACAACATAGAAAAAAAATCACTTTTTAAAAACACATTAGAAGATTTTATTGGAAAGCAACAGTTACAACAGAGAAGTTACAAACTCAGAATCCAAAAGAGATTAAGCAATGCTACTATATGCACATTAACATGCTTAAAACTAAGGTTAAGATTTTACTAATTATCCCGAAGCAAAAGCCCACAGCATTGCCTACCTGTCTACCTGTTCCCATTTTGCCCCTGCACCGGGTGTGGTTATGAAAGAAGAAAAGGGGGGCCAGGACTGTAACGACTTTGTCAGGCTACATAAATCATTAGGAATTCGCAACTGCGAAGCCGTGTATTATTTTCCAACAGGTTGTTGAGCTGTCACATTACAACTTGTTTCTATATACGGCGCTATTAAAATAAATCACTGCAATGTAACAGGTTCTGCTCTGCCACCTATAAGTCATTCTGTATTTTACACCTGGGAGGCGGGCCCGGCTCTGCGAAGTCGCGCCGAACTGCTGCTTCATTCGAAATACCCGGGAAGGGGAGGGCCCTGGCAGGAGAAAATACAAACAAGTTTCGTAAAATAACTTTCCAACAAGACTTCGCTGTCATCTCAGCTAATTACGGCTCTGATACGGCTTATTAGCGCATACCTACCTTTTCTACCTTGCTTCCCCACCCACCACCCTTTCAGATCTTTGTCCTGGCTCCGCCTCCTGCCGGCGTTATAATGGGCTGGTCTGAAAGTGGTGGAGAGACACAGAACCACAGGGGAAGAGAGAGATAATGACAATAACACTAATAACCCTAATAACCTGGCTGTTGCCCGCGCCGCAGCGAGGAGTCAGCCCGGTGTCCCGGCACTGACGGGGGCCGAAGCCGGAGAGAGGACTGACCCCGACGTCCCTCGAGAGCTTTTCCGCACGGCCGGGGAACGCCGGACGGCATCATCGGCAGCGGCCCCGAGGAGGACCGGGCTCGGGGGGACGCGGAGAGGAGGTGGCTCCGGCAGCCGCTCGCTCTCACCGGCCAAGTGGGGGCCTTCTTGACCCTCCGCGGCAAACCGCTCTCCTCCGGCCCCATGGAGCAGCGAGAGTAAAGAGCAAGAAGGACTAAAAGGGGGCCGGAAAGAGAGCGAGCGCCCCGGGTCGGGGAGAAGGAGGTGGAAGCCGGAGGAAGCGCCCCGTCCCCCGCGTCGCCGTCAAGGTCGGCTGGGCACTGCCGCCTGTCCTCGGCGTCCACCAGCGGGGAAGGGGGTCAGCCCCCTGCCAGCGACCGCCGGGGCGGCCGGGCGAGGCGGGCGCGGAGCCCCGCTGCCCTGTCCTGCCTGCCTCCGCGGAGCTGTCCAAGGCGGCGCGGGGTCATAAACCTCGTGGGTCGCCTCGCTGCCCCCCGCCGCCCTTGAGGCCTCGCCGAGGGGCGGGGGTCGCGCCCGCCCAGGGGAGCCGCAGGGCGCGGGGGGGCTGCCGGCGCCGCCGCCATGAAGCTGGAGGTGTTCTCGCAGCACTACGAGGACAAGCTGAGCGCCGGCAGCGACCAGGAAGGCAGCGGCTCCCTCTCCCCGGCGCCGGTCGAGAGCGAGCTGGGCTCGGACGGTGACTGCGCCGCCAACAGCCCGGGCGGCGGGTCCGTGGGGCCGGGGCACCCCCTGCCGCCGCCCCCTGCCCCGCAGGCGCCGCCGCCGCCGGCCGAGAGCGCAAAGGGAAAGCCCTATACGCGGCGGCCGAAGCCGCCCTATTCCTACATCGCCCTGATCGCCATGGCCATCCGCGACTCGGCCGGCGGCCGCCTGACCCTGGCCGAGATCAACGACTACCTGATGAGCCGCTTCCCTTTCTTCCGCGGCGCCTACACCGGCTGGCGCAACTCGGTGCGCCACAACCTCTCCCTCAACGACTGCTTCGTCAAGGTGCTGCGCGACCCGGCGCGGCCCTGGGGCAAGGACAACTACTGGATGCTCAACCCCAGCAGCGAGTACACCTTCGCCGACGGTGTCTTCCGCCGCCGCCGCAAGCGCCTCAACCGCACCGTCCCGCCGTCGCAGCCCGCCCGCCCCGCTGCCACCGCTCCACCGCCGCCGCCGCCGCAGGAGGCGGCCGGAGCGGGCTCCGCGTCCTCCGGCGGTTCCCCGCGGTGCTGCTGCGCCTCCTCGCCCTGTAACTGCGCGCCGGGAGCCGCCGCCAAGGAGGCAGCGGTGGTGGGCGGCGGGGCGGCGGCGGCGGCGGGCGGTGGAGGCGCCAAGTTCTCCAGCTCCTTCGCCATCGAGAGCATCCTCCGGAGGCCGGCGGGGCCCCGCGGCGCCCCACAGCAGCCGCCGACGCACGCCCGCCTCCTCTGGCCGGCACCGCCCGCGCCCCCGCACCTGCTGCCCGGCCCCTACCCGCTGCTCCCCTACCCACCTGCCGCGCAGCACCCGCCCGCCGCCGCCCTCTACGGCGGCGGCCTCCTGCAGCTCTGCGCCTACGGGCTGGGTGAACCGTCGCCGCCGCCGCTGCTGCTGGGGGGCGAGCGGCAGGCGGTGGCCCACGGCGAGCCGCCGGCGGCGGAGCGGCCGCGGGCGCCGCTTTTCCCCGTTCCCCTCCCCAAGGGCGGGCGGGGTCCGCCGCCCGGCTCACCGCTCTACGGGCCTCTCCGGCTGGCCGGAACGCTGCAGCCGGCGGCGGGGGGCTCGGCCTCGTTCCATCCGTACGCCGTGGAGACCCCTCTGGCTTAATGGAGCCCCCCTCCTCCCCTGCGAGGGGCCTGTCCGGGGAGGCGGGGAGGGGGAAAGGAGGAGGCTCTGGATCTCGCACTTTAACTCCAGAGACGACCAAAGCCTCCAAGCAAAAGCCTCGGTGACTGTGCCTTAGTGTAATGACAGTGGGTTTAACTTAAACCAAAAAAAAAAAAAAAAATTCAAAACCACCAAAACAACTGTCGTTTTGGACATAGCCATGTGCCTCAAGTGCTTCTTACTGTTCGTTGAGACTACTTGACTTCAGCCACTCCCTCGCCCCCTCCTTTCTATCCCCACTCTTGTCCCCGCATCTCCTGCCACCAAAGCCTTGGGCAGCGGAGCAGGGGGTGCCCCCGCGGAGAGGCGCGGCGATGGCAGCCGGGGGATGCGCTGTGCACTCGGGAGGGCGGGGAGGTGGGAGGGGGGCCGGGGCGGCTACCGGGAGGAGCAGGGAGAGAGAAAGGGAGGGGGCCGGGGGCTGCTGTGGAGCCGTAGGTCTGTACTGCAAAGCGATGCATCACTGTGCCAAAAGAAACCTTTTGTCCTGTCCGGCATCTAGCATTTCGTGGGAAGGGAGGACATTAAATTATTTATAAAGCAGTGTTTTTAACACAGAGTGCAGCTTTTTTAATTAATTGGTGTTCTTGGGGGGTGGGGACGTGAGAAGGGGAAGGGCTCAAGGAAATGTCAGGCATTGTCTCCTGTACTGGTTGGCGTTGTACATTTAAGGCCAACACCACTACTACTGGAAAGAGAATAGTAATTTTTTTTTCATATTTTATTTTTATGTTTGTATGTAATATATGTGCGCGTGCATTTTATTGGCGCTCGGCGACGATGTTTTTCCTTTCTTTTTTTCCTCCTCTCCCCCGAATAAAAGTTGCCCTCTAAATAAAGACGGTAATAAGGAGAAGAGCGTGATGGCTGTGCTGGCGTGAAGGGAGGGGAGCCTGCCGTGAAGCAGCCTTGGCCGAGGAGCGCTTGGGCTTCGAGGGCTGCCCTTTTCTCCCCATCCCTCCCAGCGGGTAGAGGTGCCACGTACGGACCCGGCTTATTTTGACCACAGAATGTAAG
Source organism: Nesoenas mayeri (assembly GCF_963082525.1). Taxonomy (NCBI): domain Eukaryota; kingdom Metazoa; phylum Chordata; class Aves; order Columbiformes; family Columbidae; genus Nesoenas; species Nesoenas mayeri. Next base: position 89,183,946 of record NC_137543.1, on the reverse strand, counting down.
AGAGGTTCTCCTCTCGGGGTGCCGCCAGGTTTGGAAGTCCTCTTCAATTCCTCGAGTTAAATCAGGTTTCCCCGCCGGCGCTCAACCCTGCAGAAAGGCTGAAAATTTGCATGCTGGCAGGCTGGCTGCCCGACTTAGGGGCAGCATGCGTAAGTCCTGCGCATCTGGTTGCTTTTCTTTACTTTTTTTCCTTCTTTTTCTTGTTTTCCCCGAAGGACAGCAGATGAAATGTAATCCTGTTGTCATCTCTCGGTCCAAAAAAACACTCGCTACAGGAAGGTCATTGGCATGACCGGGCTTCCAGTGCTTCTGGTGGGAACAGCCTCGCTGGCATCTGCAGCAGCGAAACCTCAGCAGGGTGAACGCTGTCGAATATTTGCTGGTAATGAAACGTTTACACACGTTGCCTTCTCCCGACAGTGTTATGCTAGGGCTGTTTCCTATTGTCAGAAGTGATCAGGAAAACCTCAGAAAGACTGAATCGGAAAAGCATGGTGTTTTACCTGCCCCTGGTACTCAATTCAAATTTAATGGCGTCCCCTAACTCGAAGATCTTCAAACAAACGCCGAACTGATAATTCAGGGCTTGTTTGTTCGTTTGTTTGTTTTAATTAAAAAAAAAAAAATAGGCGGGCTTTTTTCCCCTCCAAATCTTCTGTAAGTACAGATCATCTAAACAAACGAGGACGAGAAAAATTTGGGGCACTGCTTGTTTTTTTCTGTTTTTTTTTGTTTGTTTAGTTGGTTTGTTTTATTTGGTTTTTTTTTTTTGTGGGTTTTGTTTGTTTGTGGGGTTTTTTTTGTTTTTCTGGGAGGCTTTTGTTTGTTTGTTTGGGGTTTTTTTTCTATTTACTTTTATTTCGGACCTTGGACTTTAATCCCTCACTTGCTTTTCCCTCAGCGCCGGGTTCAGCCACTCAAAAGTTTCTATCCTACTCGCAAAAAGAAAAAAAAATGCCGAATAGAGAAGACAGGTTGGGAAAGGAAAACTTCAAACAGAACAATCTGGGGACGAAAACACAGACTTATTTCAATACAGCTCAAGCAGATTTCACGGTATGTTTAGCTCAGACCATAACATTCATCAGAACATTGCGAGAGATTAGTGACTAATGTATGAAGTAATCCAACCCTTGAAGAAATTGGATTTTATGTACACACATGCATGCACACACACACACACAATTTCGACACCATTCTGCCTCCAAGGCTCTGTTCAAATATTAATCTGCCCTTCTCTAATCTACCCTTTCCTCTAGCTTGTATTTTAACATCTCTTTCTTTATAGGAGTCCACATGAGCCGTCAGTGCATAACCGCTAATGTATTTTGGTTTTGTCCATCCGTAATAGTCATATTTCAGGGTATGTTAAAAGCACCCGGACAGAACTTGGAATTTGTTATTATAGCCATAAGCGTGTATTTAATCGGATGTACGTATGAATAGGGATGTATGTGTGTGTAAACGTATGCTTAACAGGATGGCATTTTGCTCTTAGAAAAGTCCATTTTTATTAAAAATAACTTATCTTTTAAAAAAGAAAATAATCTCACGGTGTTCGAGACGTGCTTCGTGAACGAGTATTCACCTTCTGTGAATCTGGATTTTTTGATACATCGGGAAACATACGTCAACAGTACAGCATAAGGGGTATCTGCGTCCTCGCTGTCCCTCCTCAGTGCGTGTTGGGATTTTCCCAGCAGGTCAGGATCAAAATTTGAGGGGACCCTGTGGCAGCCGGGCTGCCTAGCGATCCGCTGGGAGGGTGGGCAGGGCAGATAGGTACCTCCCGCTGTCTGGAGCCCGCTCTGAGACAGGGCCGGGGGACTAGCGCTTGCTGAACCGCCTTCTCCTCTTCGAGCCTCATGCTCTGAAGAGAAGGCAAGGGACGAATGACCTTTGGGTGGAAATCGCCTCATTCGCGATCCTGCTCAGACCATGCCGGCATTTCTGAGCAAGGGAGCTGGCACAGGTTGTTCGCACGCAAGTGACTTTATGGGGGGGAAAATAATTTTAAAAAAAGCCTGGGGACTGGCTGTCATCCTGTCCCGCGTACCTGGCCAAGGCAGCTGCACGCCCACTCGCGGGGTCGGTGGAGAGGTGGGAGGGCCCTGCCCCTGCCCGCAGCTCCCGGCCTGGGGCTCCCGGCTGGCCGGGACCCGGAGCCGGACCGGAGCCGGCGGATGGGGAGAGGCCAGCCCTGGTGTACAGCCATAAATCCGGGCTGTCAGCTGTGACAGACGGCTGGTGAAACACAGCACCTGTCCAAACACTTTCCAGCAGCAGGTAATCAGAGAACCGACACTTTACATTTTTGTGTGGAACAAGCACATTAACCATTTCTCAGACCTTCCCACAACAGCGACGTTTGTGTGTCTGGGTGCTTTGTCTTTCTTAACGTCTAATAAATCAGGATGACAGAAGAGAGACAAGGCCTTTCTCCTTTTGATATTTGACACATCAGCAGTAAGCCAACACTTTTGTGCTCTGTTCTTTCGGCCCTACGAGGGTCTACATCACCCAGAGTATCTGTTTATTGGGTGGGTGCTTTTTTAGATACTTGAGAGAGATTTTTACATACTGTACAGGCAAAACTGATGTTAGTGTCACAGAAAGCCTGGCTGGAATGGGGGGTGTAACAGTCTGTTCACTGGCAAGTGAGAGGATTTGCAAACATCCCATGCTGGCTGCTCCATTATCTCTCAGCTTGCTTTGTGCAGCACTTGGTGGAAACCCCAGCCTGAGCAGAATTACACCCAAATTCTGGTCCACCTGGGTTCAGGTTTTGACTGCCTTTTTGAAAACACATTTGTCTTTCGAAATAAATACATTTTGTTTCCAAGACATTTTGTTCCATAACCATTTCATCCTTGCAGGTTCTGAATGTCCTAGTGTGATTCAAAGAGAAAAAAAAATCATACCTGATAATCAAAATATTTTCATCAAACATTTTTACAGGGCTTCTCCCTTTCTTACCTCCCCTTCACTAGACAGTGATAAAATCAGTTACTTACCTGAATAATGTTAGTCCTAACCACTTTCCTAAATCTCTTAATTTTTAACCTACCGAGCGACAGAACTGCATAAACTCCTCGTTTGTGATCAAATTCATACAAAGAAATTAATAGATGCCAAGCATGAGCTTGCAGAAGAAACAAGCTTGCACAAATGATCTGTGGATAACAGCTTGTATGTATTCCACAGATCCCATGCAGCAGGAGAATATGGTAATACTGTGCCTATTCTTCTTTATAGGGGAGGCAGAGAGTTTTACACTTTTATCTAAGTGGAGACATACAAATCGAGCAGTGTTTTGATTGTGTTATTTTCCTATCAGATTAATTAATCCCCCTTTTCACTGGTCAGGTCTGATGAAGCCTGAAACTTGCTTTCAGCTTTTAGACCCCCAGTGACCCATAAGATGAGATAGGTAGCCCTTCAGTATCCTTAACTTTTACTCAGGCAGAGCCACTTTATTCAAGAGCCATGTGAGCACAGCAGTGCTAGGTACAAGATCTGATTCAACACAAATCTCCACAAAAAATTCCAACCCTTGGTATCAACTTAATTTCACACTCGATGCTGAGAGGACTGAAAGAGGATGGATGTCATTTTGTCTTGGGATCTTGTCTGCTTTTTCTGCCTCAAATTATTTTTTTTTTCTTAAAAAAAAAAAAAAAAAAAAAAAAAAAAAGGTTATTCTTACATACCTTGCTAGGACATATCAGACATAGAAGACCCTTAACAAAAAGAAATTTCACTCCAGAAAAAGGCACATACAAAGAACTTGGATTCATAGGCCCTTCATGTTTTCCACTGTGCCTTAAGTAGCCCAAGGTGAAACTTCCTACATAAGAGCAAGGAGAACAAATACAGCACCACATGGAAGGGTAGAACCTCTCAACCAAAGTCCAGGTTTTGAACAATTCCTCATTGACCTAGGGGAGGTGTTTCATTTAATAACATACAAGAGAGTCCCTTTGTTTTGCCAGGTTTTTTTTGCCTTTTAAGTCTGAAGTAGACATAAAAACAAAGCTGAAATCCACCTCCAGCCAAATTCAAGACACTAACACTGTGAATTTGACAAGGGTGGTTGTATCCTGTTGCAACTTTGCCCAGCACTGTAGTAGCTCTTTAATAATGGGGTGGAAAGGTTCCGTCTTTCATTTACTCACTGGAGAGGAAACATTCTACTCTTGATTAAACTCTCCTGTCTTCACTGACACTCTCAGAAGTCTCAAAATCAACCATCTATGAAGCCCAAGTACCCCACCATGAAATCAGACAGATAGCTAAAGGGAGCCTGGCCCTTTCTAGACATTCAAACCTATATTAATGCATCATTATTTAGGTTATATAGATTGCCAGCTTCAGAAAAGTTATAATTTACACAGTCTCCAGCCCTGCATAGGAGCAAAACATTGTTATTGTCTTCAGTAAGTTTTAACTCCATACAGCTGGATGGACCAGGCCTTTGTCCTCTTTTCCAGAGCCAGAGGGGTTGTGCATGAGGAAGGACTGAGAGAACACATTGTCATAATATTTATGCTATGCTCTTGCACCATGCTATTGTTTTCTTTGTTATGACATGTTTCAAAATTTCAGAGCTCTTTCAAGTAGGATGGCATACTAATAGTCTCTTTTTGCTATGAGGAAAAGCAATGCCTCTGTGGGTTCTTTCCTTAGTAGCAGAGCAGACAATATTCAAGATGGAGCAATACACCTCTACTCTTTAGTGCAATGCCTTGAGCAGAGTATGTTGAAGCAAAGACCATGAGGTAGAAAAACACGAGAGGGAAAAAAAGGAAAAATAGCTTGACACCTAATTTTCCAAATTCCACTGTAGTTGTTTCCTGATCATGGCTATTAATCAAGTACATGTTTATAAGCAGTACGTAAGGGCTCACAAAAGTTTTAATAAGTGTAGCTTAGCTGGTTTAGCTCCAATAGGTTTATTTTAGCTGTGTGTGAATTGTTGTTATTTTGAGTAACAATTTGGTCCTGGAGTAATACTCCAATAACACCTAACAGCCAACTAGTAAATCTTCACATAAATAGTATATTTCTTGTTATCCTTACTATTACTGAGGTATTTTTAGTTTGCTCTAGAGAAGCAATGTTAATGAATATCATACCAGAGCCAAACTGGACTTAACTACTGGTATTCTGTGGCTCCATGATGTGTCCCAGGTTATCTCATTGGACAGAAGAGTCTTAAGCAAGACAGAATCTGTGAAAACCATTTTACTTTGTCAGAACTTTTAGTTACTTGACTTAGAGATCTTCAAGTTTCAGCAGAAACCTGAGAGCCTGATTTCATAAACTTGCATATTTTTTATTCATTGCTGTTACAAATGGCCAGATAAACTTCCATATTTCAAGTAGAAGTTGTCAATCTTACTTCAAAGTTTTGAACATATAATATTCTGTAAGATCTCAGATGTTACCTATGGCCTTTCAAAACAGACATATGATAGCAAACTCTTTATTTCAATTCCTTCCACACCATTTTCTGTTGAAAACTCTGACACCTCACTACAGAAATCGTTTTCCTTAGCTTTCTAACAAAAGTCTATGAAAATACAGACATGAGAAGCTTCTAGATTTGCCCAATTCACTTTTCATCCAGTGCAGCTTGTTCCAGTTTATTTTTGATAACTTACAAAGCAAGGCAGTATCTAGTAGCCTTGTTAAAATATCCTAAGCTGTGAAGAAGAAACCTGACAGAAAATATGGTTTTCTTTGTATAAGAAGTGAAGTTGCTTTGCCAGATAATAACAGTCTTTTAGTATTTTATATTCCTAAAACAAGTGTATATTGCAATTCTCTTTCACCATCAAGCAACTGCTGTTGCTCTGGGCACTTCATGCAGCCATCTTCAGTACAGCGGTATGTGTTCATTACTCACTCTTATCATACAACAGGTAATTCCCCTCTCTTTGGCATATACAGGCTTCAATTAGTTGTATGTTATCATCACATTCCCCATTAATCACTTAGCAGAATTGTACAGATGCAGAACAGCAACTTTCTCACTTTTTCCTCATAAGTCTGTTCAGGAACCCCCCTAGTCATTTCTGTTTCTCTCTGAACTTCTCTCTAATATCTCTTTCTGACTAATCATAAGACATGACAAACGCATAGCTTTCTGTGTCACAATACTTGGAGTCATGTCAGGCTCTTCTCACGCCCCCCAGCTCCAGAAGCAGCAGACTAAAGAAAGACAAAGAAGTTATAAGCTATGTCCCCAGCAGCCAGGTTAACACATGACAACAGAATATACAGATCCCAGTTACCCAACCTTCTTAGCAATAACCATCAAAAAAACCCTTCAATGTAATAGTTCAACAAAGTCTTGTTCAAGCAGAGAAACATCTTTCCTATTTCACCTCCCTCTGCTCCCTTATCCTACTCTTTTCCAAGACTATTCTTGAGGAAGCAGAAACAATTTCTCCCATGCAAAACATTGAGCAGAGAGCTTATTCTCTCTCTGCAAAACATTGAGCACAGAAAGACAGACCTTGCCATAGACTCTTTTTCTGCCAACAACCTTCGCTAAGATGACTTTGCCCTAAGTCTCTTGTAGATACCACCTCTCCTTTCAAACCCTAAGTTGGAAAGATAAGAAGGGCATATAAACTGCATTCTTCCTGATCAAAGCCTCTAGGTCAGCTCAGTGCACCTGTGCCGTGACCAAGTCACTGCTGAGACCTCAGCCACAGTAAAAAAACCTCCACATATATCACTGTTAGTGCCAATTCCTGAGAAAGCTTGGGAAATCTGTGGGTCTTCTGTATCTAGCAAAATGCAACATTTGTCAGAACTCTACAGGAACATTCAGGTTTAAGGTTTCCTATTCCACAGGGACTAGGCACTATTCCCCATTTCTTTACTCCATATAGAGGAGATTTCTTTTAGCGTTTGCTGGGAATAAATGCCCCCCACCCCATACTGTTCCCAGTGACTGCAAGAAAGAATTTCCTCAGTGCATTATCATTTCTGTCACCACAGATGATGGACTGAAATCTGACCAGTTTACTTGACAAGCTCAGCACATGCAATCATCTTGTTATTATAGTTTCTACCTCTCCAGAACAAACAACCAGGGGAAGGATTGTCAGGCAAGCCAAATTACCTTTATTTAATATTTGGACCAGTAAAAATGGAATTAGACACTTTCTTGTTCCTGTACAGCTGAAATTTCAAGACCAAAAGATCCTGTAAGTAGCTTAGAAAGAAGTGAAAGGCACACATTTTCCTAGTTTGATTTAAATGCTGGGGCATCATGCAGGGTTTTTCTACAGGGTGGAGATGACTCCTCAAACTGGGAAACAACATTTGAGGCAGCTAGAAATCAATCAGTTCACATGCAGGTTTGCAGACACTGGAGTGGTGCCAGAAACCTGCCAATTGGAGGACTATGTTGGGCTAGCAGAGAGGATCATGGCATAAATAGTTGTAGATCTGGTGTTTGCGCTAATTAATAGAAGTTGGTTGCAGTTTACTGTCTTATTCTGAGGTACCATATAGGTCTTTTCATTTTCAGGTCACAGAGTGGTATCAGCAATTGGTAACTATTTCAGTTTTATATATGTTAGTGTTACATAAAAAACAAACTCTAAAATGAAACATCTTAAGGCTAATCATTCAAAAACTGGGACCATTGTGCTCATAAACCATTATTTTAGGCCCTTTTTTTTCAGTGCACATACCATTGTAGTGCATTGTTTAAATTACAAGATCACACTACTTTTCTTCCTATAGGAGTCCTGCAGCATCCAATAACTAGTTATTGTGGGAAGGAAATGGTCTTGTGGAATCAAAAGGAATACTGTTCTCAAGGCCCTGACTTGATGGAAGTCAGGAGGTTTATTCCAAGTGAGAAAAAAGATCTCTGGACGTTTCAAGTATTTAAGCCATAGGATTCTGGATGTGCATATACATAGTAGTCAATATCTTTTCAGCAAGCTTGATATCAGTATATATAGAAACCTGTCATAAACGAAAACATATTTTTTGTATTTGGAGTACTTCTAGCAGTTAGCTCTATTAGGAACACAGGCAGTTGTTACTATACCAAAATCTATTCTAACACAGGACGCTGCACTTGAAAAGTCAGACTCTGTGGTATCACACACACCCTGTCGTATTATCCTTTTAGAAATGATATTTTGCAATTTCTGAATAGTCACATGCACCTAGAGTTGAGTCTAACTCAGATAATGATCTAAGCCATGGGACCCTTCCCTTTGGCACAGTTCTGCTCTTCCTCACCAGGACAAGATATCTGGCTTAGCATGCTGGTGCCTACAGGTCTCTCAAATGTGAAGAGGTCTGAGAAAACTGTACCCTTATCCTTGTATACATTCTTATTTAATTGCTTGCAAAACAGGATTGTACACTGCTTGAGTTTAATTTATTTTGGTTGGTTGCTTTCATAAGCACCATCCATCCACCTCCTCTGATGCAAGCCCAGCAAGCAGCATACTACAATCGGAGACTGTGCCTATAGCCTGGATCTATCAGCCATCACTGTGCAGCCATAGGGCAGCACAGGAGCATTACAGGGATTTATGACACCAAAGGGATGACTTGATATCCATAAACTCATTACTAGAGTTCATTCCTCAAAATGTCACATAGTGCCCTCAAACGATGCCCACTGCATGTAGTTTCTACTGATATCAATTACATCCAAACCTGTATATGCAAGCTATAAAAACTAGCAAATAGTCAAGAACAATACAAACCAATAATTATATTTCACCACTTCATGACAGCTGTGAGACCCTTGAATTGTGTGGAGAACATATACCCCCCCAAAAGGACTAGTAGGAATGGGTGCATGAAATGACTAGATCCCTGCTATTTATTTGATAAATTTCCTATTCAATAGCAAGAATAGACTGAGAAATACTGCAAATACATTTCCATATATTGACTGGGAAGTATGTTCTCTGTTCAGCTTCAGCCACACAATTTCATTTCACAACAGAAAGTTGATGATACCAAAAAAATAAAACCCATTTGTTTACAAGGTATACACATCTACATGACAGATGGCTCCAGCTGATTTCAGCAGGAGTTCTCATGGACACTAAATAACTCAGTCATTCAACTCTTGTTGGGAGTGGCTCAAAACCCAGCAGAGCCAGGAACTAAATGGAAGCAGCTATACGCTAATCTTAATTGCTGTTCTATAAATAGTCTGGGAAAGAAGGCAATGGGAAACCCCAGCCAAATTGAGCAACCAGAGTCATGAATGGGTGTTTTTGTGTGCCTCATGTTATTAAAAGGCCAAATAAGTGTTCAAATTAGAAGGCTCAAACACTAGCATGAAACTTTATTTTGAGCAAGAAGCTCATATTGGCATAAAGCCAAAAAAATGACAAAAGTAAGTTTTACCTGATAGTTTGATATGTGTTTTCATCTGTCTCCACTCTACTTCTTTATACTCTGCTATGTAAGAGCCAAATTTGACATCTTCAGATGTTGAACATGCTGATTATCTACATAGCAACTTAATATGAAGAGCCTTAAGCCCATGACTGCAGTGAGCTGTGAAGGACCCATAGGATTTCAGGGTGCTGAGCTTACCATGGGCCAAGCTGCATCCAGTTTTTCTGAGGTTTTCAGAATGCAGCAAAGAATAGGTTAAACAACCAAGCATGCCCGCTTTTGTGCATTAACAGCCCACCCCATAGACTCTGCAAGGTTCTGCCCCATACAGGCAGGAAAGGTCTCTGTCTCATACAACGCCACCCAGAAGTCATGGTATGCAATGCCATCCTTACTGTAAACAGAAGGAGCCCTTTGACTCCACTGTGAGGCAAAAACAATGAGCAACACCTGGAAGATCTACCAGATCAGTTCTCTCAATGGCATATCCCCTTGAAAGGCACCACACAAAAAAACCTAAGCCTTCAAAATACACATACATCCTTCGGGGACAGTCACAATAGGCAGGAGTTAGATGCCTATTGACAGTGAGTGACTCATCATTCTTTAGGAAAATCAAGTCACCCCTTCATCTATGGGGACCAGGATTTTGGAGACAAAATTCTCAGGACCATTCAGTTACCATCCAGAGCAGCAACTGAAAGGAGCCTGAGGAAGGAGGAGGGAACAAGTCACAGTCTCCCGAAGGCCTTGCTGCAGCTCTGTCTGACAACACATCAGTTGAAAGTGAAGAGGTTTATAAGTTTCCAGCTTAAACGCTCTTATCACCATGTGCAGCTCTGAATGCACTGCCCTGAGGGTTCTCTTCTGCCCATCAATGCACAGATAAGTTATCATCACTTTCTATCATGTAAACTCAACTACTGTTCAAGTTACACTGATATGTGATAACTATAGAGTGTTGATCATACATATTAGGTTGAAAACATACCTGAGCTTGGAGATATTTACATGTACAGGCTTGTAGAGAAGTTTGACTGGTAGGCCTATTTGCATAAGGTTGTCTCTCCTTACCTTATTAGTTCTACAGATTGAACACACATAAAAAATAATATTTAACAATAATTTGCATCTTTTCATTAAAATAGAATTACAGTGAGGACAAAGCTAAAAGCTAGTTTCATATTAGGAGTAAAAAGTCCTATTTTAAATTATTCATGTCTCAATCAATTTTCATTTGTTTTATTTTTCAGAGACTTGATCAACACTGACAAACACACTGTTGCTTTCCATTTGCTTTGTTTTCTTCAGTACTTGCTTTATTTAGTGCCTTCCCACAAAATAAGGAGAAAAATAATTTTTAAAAAATCTAAATATCATCTGATTAAAATAGTATCAACAGAGGAACTCATATTCACTTTATCAATATACATGATCTGAAAATTACATCAATATTTTATCTACAAATAGAAGTCTCTGTTATTTGACAACACATCATTTACACTTACATGACACAAAATCCCAAATATCATTATTTTCTGGCTACACAAATAAATAACTATTTGTATTCACTGAAATGCAAATTCACTGAGGAGGTTTAGGTTGGACATGAGGAAAAGGTTCTTCCCCCAGAGGGTGGTGGAGCACTGGAACAGGCTCCCCAGGGAGGTGTCATGGCCTCAAGCCTGACAATGTTCAAGAAGAGACTGGACAACAGCCTCAGACACATGGTATGAACTGTGGGGTTGTCATGTCAATGATCCTTGTGGGTCCCTTCCAACTTAGAACATTCTATGATTCTGTGAAATAACAAATTTGCCTTGGTTAAAAGTTGTATGATATGACAGAGAAGAAATGTAGGTTATATTTGGTCACATTTGAACTATGAACAAACTTATAGCTACAAAAAATAAAATCCTAAATCTGCACATACTATTTCACTGATGTAAAAGGGACCTTGAAGAATCAAGCTTTTCTATGAAAAAGGATTTTCATAGCCAGTTTCTTGCTCTGCAATCAGGGAAAGGCCCACACACACACTACCGAGAGGGAGGGATCCTGTCTTTAGACATGAGAGAACGAAGGAAAGAGTCTCCTTTCTGGACATGCACGTGCACTTAGTGTGGCATGGGTAACTATGCTGTTCATCACCTCCAGGGCCCATATGTTTCAGTTGAACCTGGGAGCCATGGCAACACCATCTCTCAGCCTGTACCTGTACAGGATGCCAAAAGACTCAAGTGAGGCAGACAGGCTTGTCAGAGTACCACCAGCACACCCTGCCAGGAGGATTACTGCTTCCCTGACTGTTCTGTCCAAGAGAACTCCAGCACACAACATGCAGCTCAAATACATCTTACTTAAAGCCCAGCTTTACACCCCACCCATATAGATCTTTCCAATGGACCCACAATCAGTGGAAAATGTAACAAGAAACACCAAGCTAGACTGTGAGAATTGTTACAGGTTTTTTCATAGAAAGCCATGTGATTCCGAAGTCCTCTCAGACATGTCTGTTTTAAAAATCTACCTGTCCCATGTCAAAGCAAGCGTCTGATTAGCCCAAGGTCCTGTCTGCAGCACACCTCCATAGCTTAGGGAAAGTACAATAGCAAGTGCACATATCCTCAAAGTGTTTTCTAAGCCTACATGAAGCTTAGAGTATTCCTGAGTCAAAACAGGACACTTGTGGTTAATAACCCTGAATAACTTTTCCTTCACAAATTTGTCCTATCACTTTTTGAGCCCATACAAACTTCGTCAGTTCAATTTCACAGTGAGATTTGTGTCATATAAAGAAGCATCTCCTCCTTTTTTGCTCTGGATATGCCACCTGATAACAACCCATAGGATCAACAAATGTCATCTGAAGAGATCTGCAGCCATTCCCCTAAGCACTTCTCTCTCACAACGTGAGACCTCTGTCATATCCCCTTGTGAGTCATCTCTTGAAGAGTTACAGCAGATTCGTTCTGCATCCTGATCATGTTTAAAAACCTCTTCTACATTTGCTATATATTGTTTTAAGAGGTAGAGGTGGTGTCAAATGCACAGAAGTGGGAGGCCTGCAACCACATACAGAATTTGAGTACTGAGTATACCATCCAAACACAAATGAATTTCAAGTCATGAACAAATCATATTTACTTTGTGCTATTGTTTGTTTTTTTTTTTCCCAGCTGCAACTATGTACCTTTGGTTTTTATTAGCAAACTCAAAGCCTCACTCCTGTGTAGTAAGTGTTGTTTCAGAGCCTACCTGCAGCTATTTTTATTTTTTTAACCATCTGAGTTGCTATATATCAAAAAGCCAGACATAACCCAGCTTTAGTAGGTCAGCTTTGGAATACATATGTCATCAGTATTAGATGTGTAGCTCTGTCCCTTTGTCTTTAAGTAAGCAGTATGGGATTTTGTAGATCATGCAACACACTCTGACCTCAGCTCCCCCTGAAGACCACGAAAGCTAGTGGAAAGTGAGACTAACCATGAGTCATGCTTGAAACCCTTACAGGTGATCCCCCACCCCACCATCCATACCAGGACCATTTGCAGTTGCACATACCATCAGGAAGCCTTGTCTACCACCTGTGCAAGCAGAAGCACCAATCCTGCTGAAGACTAACTCCAATTTCGTGCAAAAATTTTCTGGTTTGGATCTGTTTGTCTGACCCTAAAAAGACACCATGGATGTCTTGAATAAGTAACTGGAAAATTCTTATTTTTCAATTAGAGCACTCAGAGAAAGATTTCATGATTTAGTGGGGTGGGACAGAAGCAGAAGTAACAAGAGCTATCTTATCCACCTTTTTTATAGCAAAGAGTGGCTGAATTCTTTGGGCCTCTTCTATGGGCCTGTTCTATGGGCCTGGATATTTTCTGTAGTCAGAATACATCTTCTGTTTTAATAGACTTTGTCTAGATCCTCAGTCTTAGTACGTAAAAACACTGTATTTAAAAGTGATCTACATTTTTGCTCAGATTTTGTCTGGGATAGAGTTAATTTTCTTCCTAGTAGCTGGTATAATGCTGTGGTTTTGATTTAGGATTAGAAGACTGTTGATAATACACTGATGGTTTGGTTGTTGCTAAACAATGCTTATACCAAGTCAAGGACTTTTCAGCTAGGAGGCTGGAAATGCACAAGAAGCGGGGAGGGGGCACAACCAGGACAGCTATCCCAAACTGTCCAAAGGGATATTCCATACCATATTATGTTATGCTCAGTATATAAACTAGGGAAAATAAGCTGGGGAACTGTTGCTCATGGATGGACTTCAATTGCACTGTGCATCACTTTTTGGTATATTCTATTATTATTATTTTATCTTCCTTTGCTGTCTTATTTAAACTGTCTTTATCTCAACCCATGAATTTTAAGGGGTTTTTTATTCCCTTCCCCACTCCACTGTGGGGGAGAGTAAGCAGCTGTATGGTGCTTTGTTGCTAGCTGGGGTTAAACCATGATAATTCTATACAAGATTATTCTTCATGGCAAACCTGCATGCCCATCGTTGCCCACTCTGCTAAGAAGAGTGGTGCTTTGTGTTCCTGATTAGCCAGAGAAACACACAAGGAAGGCTTTGGAAAAGCTTTCTATTTCATATTTGTGCATCAGCCAAAAGCTACTATAGCAAGGAAAAACACTTTCAGAAGAACAAAACATCTATCACATATTTCTCCCTTTCCCCCAACAACTTCTTTTGTTTAATATTATCTTCAGTAACAAAAAAGTAATTACATCTTACCCAAGCTACAAGATAGCTTAAATATTAACAAGCATGTAAAACCACTGGGGGTAAGAGCCCGGAGCTGTATAATAATAAAGCAAGACTCAGCTAGATTCCATAATTATTTGTTACACAACCCAAGAAACTAGCTAGAGCATTTCTAAGATTATACACCTCTCATATATTATGTCTAACCATGCCAGAAATTATATAAGGCTTTTTATAACATAATCATTAGTCATTAAAAAGACAGAACAAAGGGTCATTATGACCAGAGGTGACAATCCAATAATTAGTTTAGTTAGGATCTGATCCAAAGCCTATCGTGGTGATTTGCCTATATTTCAATGTGCTTTGGATCAGACATTCAGTATTTTCAATGTTGCAGTTTTCTTTTGGGTTTTTGTGGAACTAGAGGATGGGAGTTGTGGAGGAAATAAAAGCAGGCATTTGCTCCTGTTGGATCTGAGAAGTCAAAGCTGGCACCAGTTTTGGTGTTATTAGCATCTAGTTTACATCCTCTCAAAAAACAAAGCTGGCCACCAATTCAGATTCCCAAATATGTGTTCAAATACTTCCTGGGTATTTCAGTTCTGCAAATGCTGACCTGTGCAGTCAGTCCTGGGAGGAGTTGCATGCAGTATCTCAAGTAGTTAAGATTCAGGTGGATATATCTATCCCTGTGCATCTTTAGGTCAAGAAAAATTCCAAACACATGACCAGGTATACCAAACAGTATACCAGGTATACTGTTAAAACAGGAAAATTACATCTGCAGTATGGAAATAGAGTTCTCAGCTGTGAGCATAGCCCTATCCATCAGGAAGCCCTTTTGAGCAGAGATGGTAAGATTAGCCCCTTTACATGAGAGTGGACACCATAGTGAGACTGTTTAGCTGCTGTAAGCTTGTAGATGAGGGCTCTACTTTTTTTCCTTCCTTCAGGCATGTTAAGGGCTGTGGAGAAGACACAGCTCAGTGGTGAAAAATACAATGACCAGAAAGGAAAAAACATTACTCTAGTGTCCTGGTTTTGGCTGGGATGGAGCTGATTTTATTTCTAGTAGCTGGTCTAGTGCTGTGGTTCTGGATTTAGGATGAGAAGAATGTTGATAATACACTGATGGCTTGGGTGTTGCTAAGCAATACTTATATGAAGTCAAAGACTTCGGGAAGATGGAGATGCACAAAAAGCTGGGAGGGGGCACAGCCAGGACAGCTGACCCAAACTGGCCAAAAGGATATTCCACACCATATTATGTCATGCTCAGTATATAAACTAGGGAAAAAGTTAGCTAGTGTATCGCTGCTTGGGAACAGACTGGGCATCAGTTAACAGGTGGTGAGCAATTGCACTGTACATCACTTTGTTTTGTATGTTCTATTATAATTGCTATTATTTTATCTTCCTTTGCCATCCTATTAAACTGGATTTATCTCAAGCCATGAGTTTTATGTTTTATTGATTCACACCCCCCCTCTCATCAAAATACCCACATTGCTCTTCCTCTCCCATTAGCTTGAACAACACTAATTGAAATGTCTAACTAGTCCCTTCTTAATTTGAAGATTTGTTTAGCTGCTGGCTTTCCCTTGACTAGTGACTGGCACAGCCATCAAGAACAAAGACAAAGCAAGAGTGTTTGTAGAGGTGTGCAGATAATCAAGGCAACACTGCAGCCTGCAGGTGCCTTTTAAGATAACACTAGGACACACCTGAGCACTCATCTGTTCTCCACTCCCTGAGGAGAGCACACTGGCAGTAACAGGCTGGAAGATCTTTTGAAGTCACTTTAGAGGCCTAACAATGTGAAGTAGACCAAAAATAAACTAGTCAAACTGGATTTGTAAACAGAAGGAAATGGTGACTGATCCCCCTCCCTTCTCAATAACTGAATGCGTTTGTGAAGGTTATTTGAAGAAGTCTTTCTTTAACCTTGGATGTTTATGTGTTTTATTTTTTATGAGAAATGCTAAAAAACCTCAAAATGGCAAAAAATAAAGGCAGTTGTACACAGAACTGGGAGCATAAGAGGGAACTAGAGAAACACTTTTAATTGAAAATGAGCACAGAAGTGGGAGGCAAATCAGCTAACATTCTCATTACCTTCTTTAATTTATATGCCAGATATCATCTCAAAACAGTCCCACCAACAAGTCTGTTGAGGGCTACTTTTTTCAAATCTACTGTCCCCTGCCATTATTTTAACATATTCCTCTCATTGGAGGTCAGGTGTTCTACCACAACTGTTTTCAAGCTTCTTCTGGTGATTCTTCTTCAGATGATCCTCTTCACTTAAATTACCTCAGAACTTTAGATCCTTTGTCCGTTCCTCCAAATAATAAGAGAAGTATAATAGCATCTTCTTCTATTGCCTTCTCCACATTGCTACACGGTTAAATATTCTCAGCTCAATACAATAATTTGATTAGTTTTGTCCTGTTGTGTTTTTTAACAAAACCCCTTCCTGGTCTGCCTTTTAAATCCTTCTAGTACGTACTCAAAACCAGATCCTACTCTACTTCCTCTAATCAGTTTTGTGACCTCCAGAAAACTTCTCAATCTTTACTTTTATTACCCAGAAGCATTCGGTAAATATTCTGCTTATCCCCTCTTTTCTGGAGAAGGTATATGTATTTTTGGCATGCAGTATAATCCTTCCCTTCTGTTTCCTGGTGTCTCTCTCAAGGCAAGTTATTCTGATATAATAGTCATAGAATCCATCTGCCAGGTCTCAGTGATACTTCTTGCATGCTGGCTTCAATCATATAGCTTCCTGTTCTCCTCTCCACAGGTGCCAGGATACTTCATTTACCTATGGACTCTTATTACTTGTCCCTTCAAACCTAATTCAGTCTTCTTCTGTCTAGAAATATTTTCCCCTGCTTAGCTAATTCAACTTCATCTTTCATTTTTTCTTTCTTGAAACGCTAGTTCATGATCAGCAACTACAAAGCAACTCTATCAGACCCCATTACTCGGCTACACATTCCCCTCTGGCACCTACATGTCCCTATCTGGCTCTCCTCTTCGGGCACCGATGGGAGCTGTGACTCCCCCAAACCCCAATTTTTTTTTTCCAGTCTGGACAGTATGACACCTGGCTGTGGTACTTCCAAACTGACATAGAGAAAAAGTCAGAGAACCCTATTACAGCTCATCTTCCCATGATACCTCCAATTGTGGCTTAAGCAACTGTCCTACTACCCAGAACAACAGAGGAAGCACTCTGAGGGCTACTCCTATGCCTTTCAGAAGGCAGATGCTGATCACTAACAAACTCTCTGGCCACCAACAACCCTCTTCTCTCATCAGTTTAGACAGTGGACTTACTACACCTCCTCCTTCTTTTCTTCTGAGAGAAGTTCTTCATGGTTTCACATACAAAAATCACAACTTGCCTTACCCACACCCTCTGCATCAACTACTTTTAATTAACAGCATTTTGATAAAGAATCATTCAAATTTAACTTCAAAGACGATGAGAACATATTACACATACTACAAAAGCCAAACAGCAACAAAGTTCAGGTATCCATCAGACCACTTTCTGCTAGACATAACAACTGTTTTGCTTCTGTGTCTCCCAGATTATTCAGATAGGATAGGTTCAATTCACACTGCATCTACTCATCAGCCATCTAGTTGCTCTAAACACAAGTGCTAGAGCAACCCCTTCATTTGCAAACCACAGAAAGGCCCTAAACATAGCCACAGGGCCCATACTCATTTTTATGGTTGTCTCAATCAGCAGGATATTGTAAAGACCTGTGCTGCTCAGGCCGAGGAAATAGCTTCTGCTTTACCATATTGTCTCCTGCTTCTGCATGCAGATGGATTCCTTGCACTACTTGTTGCTCACCTTGGTTAGCCTGGATGGTTCCTGGCTGGGTGCCAGGCATGCATTGAAGAAGAATAAGAAGAATATGAAGCCATGACTCAAAGATAGAACAGAGTGAACCTTGTAAGATCAATTTATTATACCTCTCTCAATATTCCAGTAAGAGTTCCTTAATTTTCTGCACCCTTGAGGCAGACACAGAAGTTTTAAAAATACCTGTGATTTTTCAGCATCTCCAGAACTAACTCCTGACTTTTCTGCCCCAAAATTTTGCCAAGGACCTACAGTATTTCTTACATATGTTTGAGTCACAATCTGTAAGTGAACTTGTAATGTGCTATTTCTAATGTTATATTTATGGCACAAATGGACAAGAAAACATATTAGAAGTATTACGTGTTCATGCTATACTGTATTTTCAAGATGGGACAGGAGCCAAACTTAAGATTGAGTTAGAATATTGAGTTTAAGAAGAGCACAAAGCCATAGAAATGTCACTCCCTACAACTAGGCCTTTTTAATGTTTATTACTACTTTAGAAGTTTAAAATTGTTTCTGGAGTAGGTTCTCTCTTGTTTCTAGTACTCAGTCCAAAGCCGTTGACATTAGTGGAAAGTTTCCAGTTTAGAATATGAATTGGGCCAGTCTTTCATGTGTATGTTTTTACTGAGAAAACAGAGAAGGAAAAAACCCTGTGAAACCAGTGAAATTATTTCAGTGGAAGTACACTGGGGTAAATAGAAGTCAAGGAGTTCTTAACCGAGCCCTGAAAGTGCCCTTAGTGACCCAATTGAACTCTTGCAAAGGGGTTCTGTTGCGGTTCCAGGAGGAAGAGCATAGTGTAACACCCACTCTTGCATTTGATAATAAAACCCTCTTGAGCCCTGGAGTAGCAAAAGAGGCCAGACATATTGCCCGGCTTCTGACAGTGTAGCAGTGGTACTTTAAATAACCAGCCAAATGGACAATGTTAGCTGTGTTCAGAAGGACTCGCAGTCCAAACAGGTAAGATAAAAGACAGTAAAAGAAAGGCAATCTTATTATCTCCAATTTATGGGTAGGGAATGGAGCTCTGCAGAAATCAAGTGTCTTGCTCAAAGCCATACAGGAAATCAGTGTCAGAGGAAACAAATGCAAATATGAGTGTCACAGAAGTTCCTTCCTCTCAATACCTTTTTGACCATCAGGGCTGTTTTCAATTAAGTTTTCTATTGAGGACACCTCTTTCTAGCTATGTTGGGTTTTTTTAATTTTATTGCCTGTCCCACATGGTGGACCTGTAGAATTATGAGTGTCTCCAGCCAGCTTCTTTACTATGTCTTATGAGCCTTAATGAGCCTCCCCACCAAGCTGAAATGCCTACATGGAAGGGGAAGGGTGCGCAGAAGCAGAAATAGCAGCATTGTGTGCAGCCTTTAGTGTGCGGTCCAGGCTCATGGAGCAGTGTGTAAACAATCCAATTTGCCACATGTAAGGACAGGCACAATTTTAGGAAATCCAAACACTCTGTTAGCCTACTGACCTCTAGATAACCTACTTCAACAACAATGAAACTTACAGTATGCTAGGGAGGTGGAGGGGCAAGTCTGGGAAGATGCTTTGCTGCCATAGGAAATGGGCCAAGCAAAACTCTCTCATCATTTTTGATGTTCACTTGATGAGTCTGTAAAAGAAGACTATCAGCTTGCTAGAAAAGCTGTTTCCTGAAAGACATTCGCAGTGAATCTTGCTACCCCGTAGGAGCCCGGTCACTAGCACTGAGACTTGGTGCTGCCTGTGTTGCTTCAATCCTCTTACCTGGGAACCCTGCTTTCCTGCAGACTTGGGTGAAATGGAATATGAAGAGAAAGTGTCTCTGCATTGTCCACAGCTTTTCATCCCAAAGGCACAAACGGAATGCAAACCAAGCCCATTTGCCATAGGTACTTACTCTCAGCGTGGGCTATGGTAATCCAGACAAGGGGAGACCCAGAAACATAGAGGTACATGCAGAAGTTGAAAATGAAGGGGAAATGCTGTTAAAAACAGGAGCTGCAATTGTTTGCACGACTGCTTGGCAGCACCACGCATTTAGTAAGCAGATGTCTATGTAAATACCTTCAAAGGCAAACAGCAGGAACAAACCCATTCACCTTGCATAGGTTTCTTATTCTGGTGCACAGTGAGGTGCTGGTCATGCTCTCACTAAATCCTTTCTATACAGGAAGACCTGTGAGGAGAGGTTACACAGTGAGTACATACTACCATTTGCATTTTTCAACTCAGCATGCAGCCTGCTTCAAGAAATGGTTAAAGCCTGTGGTTAGAGACTAGTATATATTGAAGTGATTTCTTGACTGATTCAAGCATCGCCATAACCTTAGCTAGTCTACGGTCTAGAAATCTATATGGAAGTGACTTGGGCAGTGGCAATGTAGAGGACAGAAGAGATGACTCTTCATTTTCTCCAATCAGGATATCTTCTAACTTCCAAGAACAGCATTAGCAATCAAAAGGAAATCACATATAAGAGTACTTTATCTAGCTCAAGATGTTTTTGTTCTCAAAGCCTGGGAATGCAGAGGAGAAGGACCATTACAGCTCCATCAGCTTTGTGTTATTGTATGTAAGAACCTAGAACAACTCTGTTACATGGGCTAGCCACAATGGACACTGAAAAAAAACACAGGGAGGCTACAAGGAATAGTTTCATGCAAGCCTATCTCTGCCTGTATCTCCTCAATCTTTTGAAAAATTACTTGACTCCCTCTCCTCCCAGTCCTGGGTTGTAACATACTGGAGCTTTGTTATACCCAGCACTTAGATAAGCAAAATCAAATCAGCACACTTGCACCATGTAGGAATAGCAGCAGCCATGACTACAGTATTGTATGAGCAAGAAATTTTTGTTATTTATCACCTTGTTATATTGGTCCTGTAAGCCTAGCCATAAAAAAATGCCTTGTAACAATACCTAATATCCAATATGTCTGCAGCAAAACACATTTTCTGTGTAATCTGACTGTATCAAATCTGTATACACTGCAGAAAGAATTACTTGGAACAGGAAGAAAGAAGGAACATTGAGCTCTAGGAAAACTCAAAGGAACATTTTATTGTAACATTTATAATAGAAAGTTGGGGGGTTTCGTTTCGCCTCAAGGCGTAACTTGCTAATAAAAGTTCTGGAAAACCTGCCGTGTATAAGAACCTTGGCCTATGATGTCAGAATTCATTATGCACACAGGGGCTATTTACAGCCTTGTAAAGTTGTAGACAAGGAAATTGTTGCTGAAATATAGTTTCAAAGGTTTAAAGGTAATTTTTCTATTGATGTATGCACCTCAGCTATTGAACAAATCTTTTAAACGGTTTCATGTAAACAAAAAAAAATCATATGTCTGGAGTTGTAAACATCCACCCACGTTTCTTCATATGTGTTTGGTGTAGAATTATGCATATGTACAGGAGTAACAGTGGGGTCCTTATTTTTACTCAACAGTTATCTGGGTAAACCTATAAATTAAGCAGATGCATAAGGTGACAAACGGGAAATTATTTTCACTGCCCTCTTTTCATTCCCCCTTTATCCACTTAAAAAAAAAAAAAAAAAAAAAAAAAAGAGGGAGGGTGAAGAACAAAAAAATAGAAACAAGTAATTGTGTTTTCAGCTTTCTGAATGTAAAGATGTTACATCAAAAATACTGAAACATTAATTGAAATGTTTGTTTTTCATCAGAACAGCAGCTGTGGACACAAGAAGCTTAATCAAGGTTCAATTAAAATTTCAGGCAAAAGTGCTGCTGAGTTTGATGGGTCAGGGGAGTCTGAAGAACCCCTTGAGAAAGCAGTTAATCTGGTTCATACAACTAAGATTACCACTGCTATATTTAAAATTAGAGGTGAGAAAACCTGTTGACTGCAGAGTGTGCTCTGTTTCAAACTCAATGGCTGCATGTTGTTTTATTCTTTTGCTCTAAGCATTTTAATTGCTGCTATAGTGATTTTTCCATTTTTCTGAAAAGGTTTAGTGACCACATGTTGTTTGTCATTTGTCCCACAGTAGCTGGTACTAATATAATTACAGAAATATAGAAGAATGTGCTCAGCACTCAGGATTGCTAGCCAATCCAAGCATTTTCCTACTGAATCACTTTTTCAAATATTCCTTCTCAAAGCAGTCCAAATGATTTTCTAGCTCTGGCTGAGCTAACTTCCCAAGCATTCCAGTTATATTTATTTTTTCTAATGCACTTGTCAGCTACTTCAAACTCCACCCCAACTCCTGACAGAAAGGCCAATCGAACACCCTCTCATTGTGGTTTCATGGGGAACCAGCTCACAGCCACAGAAATGGACTGCACCCAATGGCACGAGCTCAAAAACAACTGCACCACTTACACTTTTTTCAATGCGTCTGCATTGTTCCAACAGCACTGAGATATTACTACTGATTAATGCTGCTATATTAATAGCATGAAAAATGGGGGAAAGCTTTAAGGATTTATTTTTCCTGCTTTTACTCGTGTTCGCAGCAAAATTTCCATTGGTTTCAATAAGCTCTGTATACCAGACTAGCACTAACACAATTTCATTAACTTAGCTGAATTACTCCTTGTTTGTAGCAGTGGAAGTGAGTGAAATATCGAGGCAAATGAGGTAAGAAATAATCCTATTATCCTGCTCAGGAGGAATGCTCTGGATTTAGAGCTGTGGTTTAGTTTTACACCTTTCTTACTCTGAACTGTCAGTTTAGAGAATTCATTCTTCTTTCAGTCTTTCATCTCTTCTCCATCCTTCTGCTGCTCAGCTTCCTTCCTCATCAGATCTAGCCGGGGCAGCAGACCATTTGTCAGGAATTGAGAATGCTTAGTGATCCATTAAGATGACAACTGATAGCAAATGTCAAGATCACCTAAGTCCTTCAAATCTGATAATTTCTCTGTGCCATCACCTAAAGTGTTAGAATTCTCGGAAAGAAACAGTATGTATGGGGAAAGTGAGCAACTGCACAAATCAGGCAAGTTTCTCTCACATCCCTCAAATCCTGTAAACCAAAGGCATCATCCATTTGCCTAGATGGAAAACATTCACCCTGCCACATCCTTTGCACCTACAGCAGGTATCATCAATGTATCCAGTCTGGCAATACATGTGCAGTTACATCAGACCTACCTCATGTATAACTATCATTTTCAAAATATATTGTCTGAGATGTCACCTCTGTGTTGGTCACCCTAGCATCACTCAGCAGCCCACAGGGTGCTACAAATGCAACTAGACTACCACTGAAGGAAAGACAGCTTTTATGGAGTCTGCTGGAATTTGAGCAAGATTTGGGTGAGAAAAACACCAGAGCAAGAAAAATAATTCTACGTGGCACTAGTTCCTTTGACACAGAGCTAGCCAGTCTGGACTGCACTTGCTAGTGAGCTTATATAAATGTTTTACATATATGCTGTATGTATTAATATATAAAGATACGTAGATAAAGGTTGCATGTGTGTGTAAACATATTTATCTATATCAATATATATACTTTTTTATGGTTTTCCATTTAGGATCCAAGTAATTGATAACAAGCTTGTTGTTTATAGCTTTCAGCTGGAAATGCGCCACTTTGCAAGACTAAATCCAGTCTCTGAGAAGAAATAAGTTTGTAACAAAACTAGAGACGAGTTGAAAATAAAGACAAACATCGAGGCATAATCCAGTTGGGCACAAATATCACCGCTAGTTATTTTTACACCCAGATGTCCCAGTGAGATGAATGGGCCAGAGTGCTACAAGGGCTCAAACTTTAAAGGCAATGACTTGTCTCCACCACCAGCAAGATTCATATTTCTGCATGAAGCTCAGATACTTGAACATGCTGCCTCCTCTGAGCCAAATTTCCCCTTGGATCCACACTGCAGATTTCAGGAGTTGGAATAAGTTATCCTTTGGAGAATAAATTAGTTACTGGCAAGACAACTTTGGCAGCAGCTTAGTCTTCCAATCAGTTGCTCCACTAGCATTCTTCTATCCTAGAAGAAAGGACACGTCCTCTTGGGTTTGGCATTTCTCAGAGTGAGTTTGTAATAAGATTCAATTTGGAGGGGGAAAGATGTCATGTTTTCTACTAAACAGATATACTCCTTCTCCATTAAACCCTCTTTTTCTTTTTATTTTTCTTTTTCTTTTTTCTTTTCCTTTTTCTTCTCCTTTTTCTTTTCTTTTCTTCTTTTCTTTTCTTTCTTTTTTTATTTTTCTTTTCCTTTCCCTTTCTCTCTCTTTTCCTTTTCCTTTTCCTTTCCTTTTTTCTTTTCTTTTCTTTTCTTTTCTTTTCTTTTCTTTTCTTTTCTTTTCTTTTCTTTTTTCTTTTGTCTTTTTTTTAGTTTTCCTTTCCCTTTCTCTCTTTTTCTTTTTCTTTTTCTTTTTCTTTTTCTTTTCCTTTTCTTTTCTTTTCTTTTCCTTTCTTTTCCTTTCTTTTCTTTTCTTTTCTTCTCTTTCTTCTTTTCTTTTCTTTTCTTTATTTTCTTTTTTCTTTCTTTTCCTTTCCTTCTCTTTCCTTCTCTTTCCTTCTCTTCTCTTCTCTTTTCTTCTCTTTTTTTCTTTCCTTTTCCTTTTCTTCTTTTTCCTTTTCTTTTTCCTTTTCTTTTTCGTTTTCTTTTTCCTTTTCTTTTTCCTTTTCCTTTTCCTTGTGAGAACCAAATTAGGAGAGGGAAATGCCTAATTCTGTAACAGCAGGGTTTGAGTAACTGCACATAGGACATGGTAATCCTCTATACCATGCAAAGCAGCAGAGCTATACTGCCTTCCCCATGGGAAAACTCCATCTCTCACCCACTACATGGCTGCTGTTTCACTTCTTTTTCTGTTCTCTCTCAGATGTCTTCAGAGCCTCCAAACCACCATGTCTGATCCGCTGTGATAATCAGATGCACGATTAACCATAAGAGCTGTAGGTCACCCATTAGATGGGACTCTGACATAGTAGCTAATGCCTTACGAGAATGCAGGAAACAAAGCCTCCACCCATGAAGGTGCACACTATAGCTCCCATGCAGAGTCTCTGGTAAAGGGCAGACAGAACAGAGGCATGTTTTCATGTGCAGACTGGATCAGAGACTCCACACAATGTCCCCCACTGCATATTATCTGTTGTACTACAAGAGCATTTGTAGATTCCTGCTACACATCCTAGCCTCATTGTGCAGTGGCTGGACATACACCAAGGAGAGGAATTCTTCTATGCAGAGATTATAGAGTGTGTGTCCTTAGACGCTACTTGGGAAGTGCTGGGATGAGATCCAGAGAACTGTAAGCTCCCAGAGCATTAGTTTGCCCTCTCAGCATCTTTCATCCATGGTACTGGATTTCAGAGCCAATTCTGGGGTGACAGCTAGAGGTAGAGCTTATTCTAGTCCTGAGAGCAATTTCCCGACTCTGGAGTCTTCTGGCCAGACTTTCTGTCCACACCTCTGGCCGCCTCTCCATGTCGCTCAGCCTGACGTGTTCCCTCAGCCAGCATGCCTAAGAATACCCACTTTGCTGCCCTGGTCTGATTCCACAGCAAACTGTTCTGATGCAGACCTTTTTTGCTTCTGGGAAGGTCTGTCTTCAACCTCTGCAGTCTTCATCAGCAAACCCCAACCTGTAATAAAGGGGGACACATGCAGAGAGGAGCCCATACTTAGCCCAGCTCCACACACACTGTTACACTCACATAGCTTTGCTCCATATCCCAAAAACTGTGCCCTGCAGGTACAGGGCTCCACTCTTCCTTCATGGACCCCTTTCTTGCCTAGCAGCCTGAAAACACAGCCCACAGGCAGTACCACCACGGTGCCCACTTGTCCAGCCCACTCTCCTTACATCAGCTTTGCTGCGAGTGGTGGGCAGGGATAGTTCTCAGAAAGAAAGTGTTCAAGGCAGCCCACCTACCAATAAAGAGCTATTACAGTGGTTTAGTACATCACTATTGGGTGTAGTGGCTCAAGGAGAGACACATATCTTCACTCACAATAGCAAAGAAAGGGCAGTGTTCTCCAAGCAGGAAGAAGATGGAAATCTTTTTTTCATGGGGAAGAACAAGGACAAAGGAAATGAAAAAAAAACCAAACCAAAACAACAATAACAACAAAACGGAAAGGGAAAGGAAAAATTCTTCCTCAAAGACATTTTCTTCCATTTTATTTGTGTTTTTGTTTTTCTGGAGACTGAAAAAAAAAAAAAAAAAAACCACAAGGAACCGAAAGTTTTAACTACACGGTGTTTCAAAAAGACGGACCTAATTTGAACTCAAGTTTTCCCAGAAATTAGGTCCACCTTTTTGAAACATCTTGTATATCCGGCTCTCTAAGAGATCCGTTGCTTTACATCTAGCATACAACTTTAAAGGCGGTTTGTTTTTGCAGAAGAGGAGGAGTAAAACGCCTTAGTGACTGCGCCGATTTGGACATTCCTCTGCCTCTCCTCTTGTTGCCGTTTAAACGGCTTTTCGCACCCTAGCAGCCGCAGGCGTTTTCGCTCTCGGTGCCAGGCTGCACCGGAGACACTCGGGGCGTCCCCTCGAGGGCGAAGCGACCTGCACCGACTGCCCCGGAGTACGAGCCCCGCCGCCCCGGGGTTGGCTGGCACCCCGGCTCCTCATTTGGCCGTGGCGGAAGGAGTCCATGTTTTACAGACACCCTGTCATGGCTCAGCACCAGAGCACCGGGTTATGTGTCCCGAAGCCCTCAACACATCTCACGCTTTCTCTCCCTTCGGTCCAAACAATACAACCTCTCCTCGAAGCTTTAATAAAGACGAATACATAACGTAAGAGTGATGTCAGCCTCGTGT